>NC_138053.1:10022060-11301504 GCF_964194185.1 Rhinolophus hipposideros
GGCTTAGAGTTCCTCTTTGAACATCACAAAGTAAACATTTGTGTCAAACCATGGTTTTAAAATGGCATATGGAAAGGGCTGTGCCAAAGATGGCATGTTAAACAAATTCAGACTTCTCAAGTCACTTAGAAATAACTTTAAAAACTTCAGAGACTATTATATTAACTGACATGAAAGTAGGATTCATGTTTAATTGTCTGAGCAAATTACCTGCATATGTGAAGCTTCTATTAACTTTTTCTTTGAAAAGAAGTGTACCATGAAACTAAGAAAGTTATGTAGGTAGAATCATTTCATGTAGGGCAAAGAACCCCGAGGACACCATTATATAAAGGATGTTCGTAATGTTGACGGAGTCAGAAAAAAGTGAGTTAAATCAAATACATACAGGACATTGTCATAAATTTTGGAAAAATTTCCATGCAGAATGATTAAACGTGTTCTTTCCCAAAACATTAACAAGAAGCCAATAAATGTAGGTTAACTGAAGAAAAATGAACAAGAGTAAATATTAGAAGACCAAAATAGTAATATATAAATGGTTACGTCTAATTTAACAGTAATATATTCCGATAGTCCCTTTCTAGATTGGCTCTTGGGAATTTGGAGCTCATCTTCCCAATTAAACAGTCCTGTAAACATCATTTATGCTCTCATAAAAGCTTAGCTAAAACATAATGTAGATAAAACACAGTAGAAAGTAGTAAACATTATTGCAATTCTAACATCTAAATACAAAAGGAAAACAATAAAATTGGGTTAGCAACACTATTTTATTCATTTTGGATGCTAGTATTTGAGGATTAGACTAGCGAAGAAAAAGATTGCTTCTGTGGAGGTTCTGAGTGAGTTATCTGGGCTTTCAAATAATTGAGATACTGGTAACACCCATGTAATTTCACTTCAAAAGTAATGGTCTTCGCTTTTCTATTAAAAATTTTTTTTAACTTTATTATTTACGTGTGTTCTTCCAGGATCCATCAGCTCCAAGTCAAGTAGTTGTTTCAATCTAGTTGTGGAGGGCGCAGCCCATAGTGGCCCATGTGGGGATTGAACCCGCAACCTTGCTGTCAAGAGCACGGCCCTCTAACCAACTGAGCTAACTGGCCACCCCTGTTCTTCCCTTTTCTTGATACACATATCTCTGTCTTATTGTTGGTTAAAATCAGTCATGATTATTGTTTTGAAGTTCACAAATGGAATGAAGAACACAAATGGTGAGAGAAGAACTGTATGTTTTCTAAAGTAAAAGGCAAGTGATGAAAGATAGGAGCCTATTGCCTGGACATAAGGAGGGAGCTGTATACCCGTGTGTATGTGGGCCTGAGATGGCATAACTGAACAGTAAGCAGTGCTGGGCAGGAAAAGGTGGCAATGTGTACATAGTTTTCCTGAGGTGAGGAAGAGATGCCAAATCAGATGTGTCCTTGAACCTTAATCCTTGGTTGCTGGTCAGAGGCTTCAGGGATGGTGGATTGGTGATGGGGGGAGGTTTACTATTATCTCTCCTTTAGAAACAAGGAATCTAAAGGTCAGAAAGGTTATGAAAATCGCCCACGCTCACACAGCCTGTAAGTGGCATGCAGACCTAATTTTGCTATACTATCTCTAGAAAACAAACCCATTTTTTTTTTTTTTTTCAAATGGGGCTTGGCTATTTTTACCAGATGGGATTTAACAATCTCTACAGCAGGGATTTGTGGTCATACATTCTTTAATCTCCACTACAGAGCACAGAATAAATATTTATCAGAATGGTGTTGAAATATTTACCTCTCCCTGCAGTTCTCCCCACTTTTTCACCTCTATCTGGAATGTTCTTGGCTGGAAGGGTATTTCCACATATCCAATTCCTACCCCTCCTTCTAATACCACCCACTTCGCAAAATCTTCATTCCTGCGGCAGCAGCTCTTACTCTGTGTCACTCCACCGTTTCTCATTTAGGGTATTTCATATTACAGCAAGAACAGACGTCACTTCCCTTGCCATGTCTGTGAAAGGCAACAATCTAGGCTGAATCTTCCTTTCTCCTATACCCAGGCCAACGCTCAGGTTATTAAGTGCATGTTGAATCGTGAAAACGTAAAGCCGAGGGTTCCGGAGCGCGTTTTTCAGTTCCAAAGGAGGACAGCAGCACAGGCTTGGGAGGGAGTCGGGTTGGCAGCAGGCAGCTCCAAGGAAACCTGAACGAGGGGGCAGTGGACTGTCCCTCCCAGCCTCCCAGGAGGCTTTGGAAGTTCCCCACTCCCTGCCGGCGTGGGGTACGAATAAGGCGGGACCAAAAATGCGGGGACAGAAAGAGACACAACGCCTGCAAACGGCTGCCGGGCCTTCCCCGGTCCCCCAGGCGAGACTGGCACTGCGGTCTGGGGACGCCTTTGTTCTGGGGGTGGGGGTGTGTGGCGGGGTGGAGCCAGCCTCACCGCGCGCCCCGCAGTGGCCGGAGAGCAGAGCACTGAATCCTCCCGTTTGCCATCACCGCCAACACACAAAGGCCGGAAGTGCGCCCGCGACTACCTGGCAAGACGCCCTCTCTAGGATTCCGGCGGCTCCACATCTCGGTGGTTCCCCAGGCTCGAAGGACGTCCGACCAAACCGCCAGACCCCGGACTCACAGGACATGTTCCACGACAGGGGCAGCAAAATGAATAAAAGAAAAAAAAATTAGATATCATAGCCAGCAACTCACATGTGCAAGAGAAACTTCATTTAAAATATATCCAATCCTGTTTCAGCTAAGGGGTTGAAGCATGGCCGGTTATCGTGCTGGCTCCCCACCAGAGGATGAAGAATTTGAGGCCTGGAGAAAGTACTTCCCTGTTGAGGGTCTTCCAGTGACACAGCTGAGTCAGAACTCAGAACCATGGCCTTTCCACTGCCCAGCACTGCCTCTCACCAGAAATGAACACTATTAAAATGAAAGCTTACACTTTCAAAGTGGCAAGAAACGTGTAATAGAAGTACAAGAATTCAGAGAAGACCAGCACATACCCATTAAAATGGCTACCATAAAAAAAAACACACACAAAGAAAAACAACAAACCATGAAACTTAACAAGTGTTTGCAAGGAGAAATTGGAACTCTGGTTCATTGCTGGTGGGAATGTAAAATGGTGCAACCACTGTGGAAAACAGTATAATGGCTCTTGTCACGTGGGGTGTCATGAGGGGTCTCCGGTCCCGCTACCCACATAAGAACGCAGGATATGGTGAAGCCAAAAACGAACATCCACGGAGCCATGGGTAGGAGAGTCACACCACTATATTCTCGCTGGTGGCTGAGTTGGAGACACAGGAGGCAGGAGCCACACTATCCACAAGCTGCCATCTGCTTCTCTGCAATCCGCATTCCACACTCCACGCATGCTAGCTCAGCCACCATCTTCTTGCTAGCCCCCATTTCTTCTGCTAGCGTAGCCACAGCAGTTATATTAGTGGCCAATGGCTCACTGGTTACAGCTGACGGCCAACCTGCCACAGCTGATGGCCATCTGATCACAGTTGATGGCCATTTACTACCTGAGCCAGCACCTTTCTATGTGAGGCCGAGAGCCTGGAAACTGCTTTCTGGGGTTCTGTCCCCACACTCCACCCCTACAGGGTCTCGCCTCACAATCTACGCAACAAGCGTCTTCTGCGAGGGGCCCTGTGCGAGGACCCTGGAGGTGAATGCAATATCCTGGACACAGCCAGGCTCTCTGGGCACAGCCAGGGTTTCTCAGGGCACCACCAGTACTTCTGGGCACAGCCAGACTTCCTGGGCTTCTTAGGGTACCACCAGTTCTGGGCACAGCCAGACTTCCTGGACACAGCCAGGGCCTCTCAGGGCACTGCCACTCTCTCTGGGCACAGCCAGACTTCCTGGACACAGCCAGGGCCTCTCAGGGCACTGCCACTCTCTCTGGGCACAGCCAGACTTCCTGGGCACAGCCAGGGCTCTCAGGGCACTGCCACTCTCTCTGGGCACAGCCTGGGTTTTGCAGGTACCACTAGTCTTTCTGGCACAGCCAGTCTTTCTCACATATTCTCCACGGCAGCTGGTCAAGACACAAAAGCAAACATCCGCAGTTCCACTACATGGTGGTATGTTCCCAAACAGTCAAACTGTCCATTAAATCAGGGATGGAAGGCAATTCCCCATAGTCCATAGTCATTTGCCAGGGCTGTCCTGGGGGTGAGGAATGACCTTGACTTCACCCGCATCTCCCACGGAGGACTCAGCAAGCATTTCCTCCTGGGACTATAAGTCCTGCATCCGGGCTGCCTCAGCAAGCACAGGGCTGCAATAACCTTCGCTTTCTCCAGCCTCTGCTGGCTGGGGAAGCACCCACATCTTCCCACCCCTCCACGGGGCTCCAGCTCTCAGGCAACTGATCCTCCTGGTCTTCCTGAGACCGAGTGTTCATACGCACAAACTGCTCCACTGCCCTTCGGAAAGCTTTGGCTGGCATCGTATCCTGCCGACTACTCCATGTGTCGTACAGGGTGTCAGGCGGGTTCTCTTCTCCCGTTCCCCACATAAGAACGCAGGACATGGTGAGGCCAAAAAGGAACACCCACGGAGCCATAGGCAGGGGAGTCATACCACTATATTCTCGCTGGCGGCTGGGTTGGAGGAACAGGAAGCAGGAGCCACACTATCTGCAACCTGCTGTCCACTTCTCTGCAATCTGTGACCCGCACTCCTCCATGCTAGCTGCAATCGCTCTTGCCAGCCCAGCCACCATCTTCTTGCTAGTCTCCATTTTTTGCTAGCTTAGCCACGACAGTTATATTAGTGGCCAACCGCTCACTGGTTACAGCTGACGACCAACTAGCCACAACTGATGGCCATCTGATCACAGTTGATGGCCATTTACTACCTGAGCCAGCACCTTTCTATGTGAGGCCAAGAGCCTGGAAACTGCTTTCTGGGGCTCTGTCCCCACAAAGGTCCTATAAAGTGCTTTGTTTTCCAAAATTAATTACCTCCCATCTCCCAGTAAAATTGCCCATAATTGGAAAACACCAAAGCAAAATGTAAAGTTCAACCTACTAAGTCTGAAAATCAAGAATAATAACTAAGGAGATCGAACCAGTAATCAAAAAACTTCCCAACAAAGAAAAGCCAAGGACTAGATGGTTCCCTGGTGAATTCTACCAAACATTTAAAGAAGAATTAATGCCAATCCTTCTCAAACGCTTCCAAAAATTTGAAGAGATGGGAACACTCTGAAACTCATTTTATGAGGCTAAGATTACCCAGATAAGGACAATACAATAAAAGAACACTACAGGACCAATATCCCTAATGAATATAGATGCAAAACTTCTCAAGAAAATATTAGCAAACAGAATTCAAAAACACATTGAAAGGATCATACAACACGATTAAGTGGGATTTACACTGGGGAAGCAGGATGGTTCAATATACACAAATCTAAATAAACGTGAAAGACCGTAAAATAGAATGAAAAATAAAAATCATATGATCATCATCATTGTCCAGAGTAGCCATATTGGAGCTGAAGAGTCAGGAGCAGCTCTGGGGTTGACTAATTCTAGACTAGTTTATCCTCTTAGCCACTACATTAAGCTGCCTCAGACAGATTTTTCGTAACCAAAGCCACAAGCCCTCATTTGGAAACTGGAATGCCAACTTTATTTCTTCTTAGGTGAAGCTATTTCCAGCTAGAGAATGGAGACTGAGAACTTTCCTTTCTTCAGTAGGAAAGTCTACTCGGAAAACGAAAATTCAACCCAGAAATTTTGCTTAGTTAAAAATGGAAATAGCTGATTTAAAGGTTTATTGTAAATCAGAGTATGTTAGAAGTTGATCTCTGTCTCACCATTTCCCATGTGTTGGCACTTTTGTCTCAAAAGCTATGTCTATTGATAAAAGTGTCTGGGGAAACAGCCAGTTTTGGATTAAACCAAGCTCTGCTGTCTCTTAGAATCATGTCCTCAAGGTGCACCTATGTTGGAGCATGTGTCAAAATTTCCTTCCTTTTTAAGGCTGATTAATATTCCATTGTATGGATAGACCACATTTTGTTCGTCCATTTACACTTCGAGGGACACATGGGTCGTTTCCATCTCATCTTAATCTTTAAAGAGGGAAATGAGGTGATCTTATCTGTGTTATCAGAGTATTGAGGATGATTGGAAAGGAGGGAGTTTTGGGAGGACTCCAAAATATCTGTTTGAGGCACAGTGAGAGAAGTGCAGTCTAGGTGCAGAAAATTGCCTGAGTTAGAGCATAATTTGGTTTGGTGACATCTTGGTTGTTTGGGATAAAAGGGAGGGGACAGAAACCAATGGTCTTAGTTTGAGTGGCTGGAAGATAAAGATGCCTTTAAGTACAAGAGAGAAACCTGGAGGAGGGGGACATAGAGGAGAGGGAGGGGAGGAGGATGGGGAGTTGAAGGAGGTTGTTTTCTTTGGGGATGGGGTGGAGTGGGGAAAATCATGCTGGAATTTGGGCTTGTGATACTGAAGTGTCTTCAGGACATTCAAGTAGAAATGCTGGGGACAGGTGTGAAAACGGAGTGAGATGACCCCATAGATATAAAAGGGACCAACAAACATACTTGAAGAAAAACGTCCTCCTCTGCCCTCTGTCAACCTTGCTGACTCTTAAAGCTGACGGAAGAACCACTCCGAATCCTGTGGCAGGATACTAGTGCCCTCTCGTGGCAGTAACTTGCAACTGCAACTGAGCCTACAACCTAAGGCAGAAATGTCTTTCCGGAAAGCCGCAGTTTTCTCCCACCTAAGAAGGAAATATGACAGAGATGCGCACAATGTGTTTTAAGATCCTGGACGTAAGGATTGGATGCCCAAGGGTCCAGGGAAGACGACTGCTGCCTTAGCAGGTGCTTTGAATCCAGTAAAAATGGGTCGTAGACAGATGGATTGAGAGGCAAGGTGAGAGGCAAGGTTAATGCGGTATAGCTGTGAGCACCAACTACACTTCCCATTTCCTAACAATTAATGTACAAACTCTTTCCCAGACAGACAGCTCTAGTTTAACTACTCTGCCTGGGTGGTCCCTAAGCAACAACATAAACAAGTGGAAAACATTTTGTTTGGGGCTTCTTATCTGTTTTTAATTGGCCCTGTCTCAGTTTAAGGAAAGGTCATTTCAGAAGTCTGAGCTATTATTTCAATACAAAACCCATGAATGACGCAAGCGGCAGAACCTGTCTGGTAGAGGCTGTATGAGTTAGGGTATAGGCTTGACTGTTGTGAATGAGACTCCAGATAAGAGTGGTTTAAGCAAGAGAGGGGATTATTTCTCTCACATTTAAAAAGTCTGGATTTAGGCAGTTCAGTGCTGGATTGGTGGCTCCACTGTCACCTGGGACCCAGGTTGCTTCCAGCTTTCTGCTCCACTATCCCCAGGGTGTGGTTGTCACTGCCACAGTTTAAGATGGAGCTCCAGGCACCAGATCCACTTTCAAGAAGCAGGATGGGGAAAACCGAAGGGGGAAGGATGATGGCTCACCCCTTCCTTGCAATGGCCTGAGCTGGGAGTAGCACCCAATACTTCTGTTGTCTTGAGGAATAAATTAATTAATACATGTAGAGCTTTGAATGATACCTGGCCTTTATCTCAATAACAATAACAAAGATAACAGTCTAGCTAATGATTTTCTAATGTTTACTGTGTACCTGCCACTAAAGAATGTTACCTGCGTTACCTCGCTTAATCCTCATCGCACTCGGGAGTAAATACTACATTATTTCTCTTTCACAGACGAGGAAACTGAGATAGAGAGATCACACATTTATAAATGGCAGAGCTTCCAGTTAAAGCCATTAAATCTTATTTCAGAGTCTATTTTCTTAACCACTAACCCAAACTAACTCACATACACATTGGTTTGTATCCTTTTTGGGGAAGGGAGGTTAGTATTATATTAAAAACTTATTCCCATATCTAAAGACAAACTGCCCTCAAGAAGGATGGAAGAATTATTTCAGAAGGCAACTTAGTAGTATGTATCAAGAAGCTTTAAAAAAGGAAGGCATGAAGATATCACAGCAATATTTATGCTACCAAAAACTGGAAACAGCAAAAAACTTCGACATAGGGATATGTTTTAGTTAAGCCATGGAACATTAATTCAATGGAATATTATCATCACTGGATAGCAAATGCTTTCACGGGATATTACATAACCTGGGGAAATAATTATTTACAAATTTATACATTTTTAAAAAGTCAATGTATAGCAAAACCAAAAACGTTGAGAAAGATTATATTTAAGTAATGGAATGTTGTTGAGTTTTTATTCTTTATACTTTCCTTTAATATACAAATTTTCCTTAATGAATGTACAACTTTTTATAATATATATTTTAATTTTATACTAACGTTATAGTTAGTGATGAGGTTTGTCTTGGGGAACAATCTAATATTTATATAGCTTCAAGAAGTATTTTTCAAATGCCTCTGAATTCCTACATGAGGAGTATGTATGATTTTGAACTTGGGGGAACAAATACCATGAATATATCTTTGATCTTGTGATCAGAAGTTTCTTCTTGATCCCAGGAAGAGATCAAGTATAGCTGCTGTCATTCATAAACCACATGTATTGGCCAGGCCATTTCCTTTTTTTATTTTTAATATAATTTTTTAAATTAGTTTCAGGTGTACAAAGCAATGTCATAGTTAGATATTTAAACCCCTCATAAAGTGATACCCCACTCCTCACAAGCTACTATCTCTCTGACATCTTATATTGCTGTTGCAATACCGTCGACTTCCCTATGTTGTACTCCACATCCTGTGACTATATATACCTATATATTTAGTTATAGCTGACAATATTATTCTACTTCAGCTTCAGGTGTATAGTGCATTGGTCAGGTGTACAGTGCATTGGTCAGGCATCTACACAGTCTATGATGTGATTCCCCTGATAAGTCCAGTGCCCATCTGGCACCTTACATGATCTTTACACATTGTTGATTATATTCCCCATACCATATTAACTGCCAATTTGTATTTCTTAATGCCTTCACCTTTTTCACCCTGCCCCCAACCCCATTCCCACCCTGATAGATCTAGTACCTATCTGGCACATACCTAGTTATTACAGTATTATTGACTATATTCCTTATACTATACCCTACATCCCCATGACTACCGTGTAACAACCAATTTGTACTTAATCCCTTCCCCTTTCACCCATCTTTAACCCCTCTCCCATCTTAAAGAAGTCCCTCTAAGATTCCTTGTAATACTAGTTTGGTAGTGATGAACTCCTTCAGCGTTTTCTTGTCTGGGAAGCTCCTTATCTGTCCTTTAATCCTAAATAATAGCCTTGCTGGGTGGAGTAATCTTGGTTGTATGTCATTGCTTTTCATCATTTGGAATATTTCCTGCCAATCTCTTCTTGCCTGCAAAGTTTCTGTTGAGAAATCAGCTGCCAGTCTTATGGAGGCTTCCTTGGTAACTAACTGCTTTTCTCTTGCTGCTTTTAAGATTCTCTTTGTATTTAACCTTTGGCATTTTAATTATGGTGTGTCTTGGTGTGGGCTTCTTTCGATTCATCTTGTTTGGGACCCTCTGTGCTTTTTGGCCTTGAATGTCTATTTCCTTCACCAGGTTAGGGAAGTTTTCTGTCATTATTTCTTCAAATAGGTTTTCAATTCCTTGTTTTCTCTCCTCCTTCTGGTACCCCTATGACGTGAATGTTGGTACACTTGATATTGTCCTGGAGGCCCCTTAAACTCTTCTCAACTTTTTGCATTCTTTTTTCTTGTTGCTGTTCTGGTTGGGTTTTTTCTACTATCTTATCTTCTACATTGCTGGCTGGATCCTCCAGACCATTTCCTCTTTGAATCTCCATTTATAAACCTTTAAAACTAGTGTCAGTTGTGAACCTCCTAGTGCCTCTGTCCACAGAGCCACAGGCTTCCTGACGCCCTAAAAGCATTAAATTGTTTACCAAGAGGAATTCAGTGCTGCGTACAATGAGTAAGTATTTAAAATTTAAATAGAATAATACATGTTAATTCTCATTTTAAAAGCCATTTTCATCTTATCATGAAATATTTCAATAATACAGAAAATGTAGTGCATACTGTAATAACCACAATTTTGTTAAATCTTAACATTTTGCCTTTTTTGCTGCATATACACAAACACTTTTTTTTTTTAAGACCTAAAACATTAGGGAAGCAGATGCTGCATAGTCCTTACTGGGCCCAGTCTTCTCTCTCCCATATTCTCTTTCTGAACATGCTGATTCTCAGTCCCCTGCATATTTTTAGTTTACTGCACGTGATAAATCCATAAAGAATACCAGGTCATGTGCATTATAAAATGGATATAATACTGTGCATATTATTTTGAAGCTTATCTTTTTATACAATTGTATATTTTTGAGATTCATTCATATTAATCTATGTAGCTCTAGTCCATTAACTCTCAGTTCAGTATAGCATTCCGCCAATGGCTATGCCACAATTTGTGTATCCATTAGTCTATTGATGAACATTTTGATCTTTTTTTAAAACAAATTTTACTATCATAAACAGCATTGCAGTGAATACTATTGCACTTGTTCCTTCCTGTACATCTGCATGGATTTCTGCAGAGTACATGCCTAAGAGTGGAGCTGTTGGGTTTTAGGGTATGTGAATCTTTAGCTTTACTAGGTACTCTCTGAAGTGGTTGCCCCCACTCCCTTCCCACCGGCAGTGCACTCCCACAGCTCATCATCCTTGGATAGGTGAGGGGAAGGTATGTATCTCATTTAAAAAAAAGACAACAGCTTTATTTTGATTGTTTGTTGTTGCCTTATAGCTGCCAACCTGTCTGTTCCCCCACACTGATCCCAAAATAACACAAGGAAGTGTCTCAGAAAACTGAGACCCGATGGAACAATATCGTTAAAACTTCCTTGAGGGAGTGTCCTGGAAAGCTGGGAACCGATGGAACGATATCGGTCATCCTCCCTTATCTGATAGTTTCAGTACAGTGACTGCATCCCCTGGGGTTGTGCGTGTGTGTGAAGGCACAGCATGTGTTGAGCACAATGGGGGCTTTCAGGAAAAACATTAGTCAGGCACATAACTTATGGACCATGGAAAAAACAAGTTTTACTTCCTTGTATGTTTCCTAATAAAAGCTATGCATTGGCCTGATTTGGGGTTCAGTCTTTGAGACTTGAGTCCCTTGGCCCCACTTACAATCTATTCTTGGCTACTGCCTTTCTTAACTCTGTTCTGCCCTTCTTGAATCCCACAGCTCTTGTTGTGCTGGACTCGACAGTTTGCCTTGTTTGTTTGTTTGTTGCTTTCTGTTTTATATCCCACGTCTGAGTGACATAATATGGTTCTTGACTGTTTCTGCTTGATTTACTTTGCTTAGCATCACATTCTTAAGTTCCATCCATGTTGTTGCAAACAATAGTATTTCATGGACAACAGAACGGTTACCAGAGGGGAGAAAGGGTGGGGGAAGGTAGAAGAAAGTAAAGAGTGTCAAATATATGGTGATGGAAGGAGATTTGACTTCAGGTGGTGAACACACTGTGCAATATACAGATGATGTATTATAGAATTGTACACTTGAAACTTCTATAATTGTATTAACAAATGTCACCCCCAAAATTTAATAAAAATATAAGTAAAAATGGGATACAAAAAACAAAAACAGAAAACAAAGCCCAGATTTACTGATATGTAATTCACATACCATACGATCCACTCATTAAAAGTGTACATAGGGTGGATGGGTGGCTCAGTTGGTTGGAGTGAGTGCTCTCAACCACAAGATTACTGGTTCGACTCCCCCAAGGGATGCTGGACTGTGCCCCCTGCAACTAAGATTGAACATGGCACCTTGAGCTGAGCTGCCGCTGAGCTCCCGGATGGCTCAGTTGGTTGGAGCGCATCCTCTCAACCACAAGGTTGCGGGATTCCGCAAGGGATGGTGGGCTGCGCCCCCTGCAACTAACAATGGCAACTGGACCTGGATCTGAGCTGCTCCCTCCACAACTAAGATTGAGAGAACAACAACTTGACTTGGAGAAGTTCTGGAAGTACGCACTGTTCCCCAATAAAGTCCTTTTCCCTTTCCCCAATAAAATCTTAAAATGAAATAAAGTGTATATACACTTCAATGGATTTTAGTGTATTTACAGTGTCATGCAATCATTACCACTATTAATGTCAGAACATTTTATTACTCCCAAAAGAAATCTCAAACAAAAGTTAACTATCAGGCTGCCAGATGGCTTAGTTGGTTAGAGCGTGAGCTCTGAGCAACAGGGCTACTGGTTGGATTCCCACATGGGCCAGTGAGCTGTGCCCTCCACTAGATTGAAGACAACGAGCTGGCGCTGAGTTTCTGGAGGGGAGGCCAGATGGCTCAGTAGATTAGAGCACAAACTCTCAACAACAAGGTTGACGGTTCAATTTCCACATGGGATGGTGGGCTGTGTCCCCTGCAACTAAGATTGAAAACGGGACTGGACTTGGAGCTGAGCTGCGCCCTCCACAACTAGACTGAAGGACAATGACTTGGAGCTGACAGGCCCTGGAGAAAAACACTGTTCCCCAATAAAATAAAATAAAAGTTAACTATCATCCCTCAATTCCCCTACCTCCAGCTATAGCAAACCACTAATTTACTGCCTGTCTCTATAGATTTGTCTATTCTGGACATTTCCTATAAATGTAATCGTACAATATGTGAACCTTTGTGATTGACTTCTTTCACTTACCGTGTTTTCAAGGTTCATCCATGTTCCAGCATGTATTAGTACTTCATTCCTTTTTTTTTTTTTAAAGATTTTATTGGAGAAGGGGAACAGGACTTTATTGGGGAACAGTGTGTACTTCCAGGACTTTTTTTCCATGTCAAATTGTTGTCCTTTCAATCTTAGTTGTGGAGGGTGCCATTCAGCTTCAAGTTTCAGTCTTAGTTGTGGAGGGTGCAGCTCAGCTCCAGGTCCAGTTGCCATTGCTAGTTGCAGGGGGCACAGCCCACCATCCCTTGTGGGAGTCGAACCGGCAACCTTGTGGTTGAGAGCCCACTGGCCCATGTGGGAATTGAACCGGCAGCCTTCGGAGTTAGGAGCATGGAGCTCCAACCGCCTGAGCCACCAGGCCGGCCCCAGTACTTCATTCCTTTTTATCAATGAATAAATTCTATTGTATAGCTATACCCCTTTTATTTATCTAATTACGGACATGTGTTGTTTTTTATCTTTTGGCTATTATGAACAATGCTGTTGTAAACATTTCTGTACAAGTTTTTATGAAGACATATGTTTTTATTTCTTTTGGGTATGTAGCTGGGAGTAGAAGTGCTGTGTCATGTGTTAGTGCTGTCTAATCTTTTGAGGAACTGACAAACTGTTTTCCATAGTGGCTGTACCATTTTACCTTCCCACTAGCAGTGCATGAGAGTTCCAATTTTTCACATTCTCACCAACACTGGTCATCTGTCTTTTTGACTGTAACCATCCTAGTGGGTGTGGACTGGTTTCTTGTTGTGGTTTTGCTATATCTCTGTTTTAATTTACATTTTCCCATTTACTAGTGAAGTTTAGTGTCTATTTATTGTCCATTCCTATTTCCTCTTCTGTGAACTTCCTGTTGATAATATTTGCCCATTCCTACTTGCCTTTTCTCATTGATTTGTAGGAGTTTAACAATACATTTGGATTTAAATCTTTCGCTGATGTTATTCAGTGCAAAATATATCTTTTCACTACCTGGATTTGCTTTTCACTTTGTTTATGTTTTGTTGTACACCTGTTTTAAGTTTTTTTTTTTTAATTAATTTTATTGGGGTGACAATTGTTAGTAAATTTACATAGATTTCAGGTGTACAATTCTGTATTACATCGTCTATAAATCCCATTGCGTGTTCACCACCCAGAGTCAGTTCTCCTTCCATCACCATATATTTGATCCCCTTTACCCTCATCACCCATCCCCCACCCCCTTACCCTCTGGTAACCACTAAATTATTGTCTGTGTCTATGAGTTTTTGTTTCTCATTTGTTTGTCTTGTTCTTTTTGGTTTATATACCACATATCAGTGAAATCATAGGGTTCTCTGCTTTTTCTGTCTGACTTATTTCACTTAGCATTATTCTCTCGAGATCCATCCATGTTGTCACAAATGCTCCTATATCATCTTTCCTTAACGCCGAATAGTATTCCATTGTGTATATGTACCACAACTTCTTTATCCATTCATCTATCGAAGGACATTTTGGTTGTTTCCATGTCTTGGCCACCGTAAAGAAAGCTGCAATGAACATTGGAGTACACGTGTCTCTATAGAGAAATGCTTTTATATTTTTGGGGTAGATACCCAGGAGAGCGATTGCTGGGTCATATGGTAATTCTATTCGTAATTTCTTGAGGAACCTCCACACTGCCTTCCATAGCGGCTGCACCAGTCTGCATTCCCACCAACAGTGTATGAGAGTTCCTTTTTCTCCACAGCCTCTCCAACACTTGTTACTATTTGTTTTGTTGATGAAAGCCATTCTGACTGGGGTGAGGTGATATCTCATTGTGGTTTTCATTTGCATTTCTCTGATGACTAGCGATGTTGAGCATTTTTTCATATGTCTATTTGCCATTTGTATATCCTCTTTGGAGAAATGTCTCTTCAGGTCCTCTGTCCATTTTTCAATTGGGTTGTTTGTTTTTTTGTTGTTGGTTTTAAGTTTTTTTTTTTCTACTTAGAGGCATTTATTTTAAAGAAATAATCAAACACAGGAAAGATGGCGTCTGCCTGCCAGCCTGCACTGGAAGAGGACCTCCTCACAGGGAAATGGCGACTGTCCTCCAACCCTCAAGGTCCTCCAACCTGTAGCCCCCCCATATGTCTCCAACATCCCCTGAATTCCTGTCCCTCTGCTGGAGCCCAAGATTTGTTTCATCATCCTTCTGATCATGGAACGCACCGAGAGAATGAGGGGCAGGCCTGCTCCCACTGAGGACCGTGGTCCACGGCACGCTCACTCCACGACCCCTTCAGCTCCTAACTCCTTCTCACCGACACCAGCATGGCCAGCCCTGGACTTCCAGTGACTTATACGCCAACATCTCCCACTTGGTCTTCCCTGAAATAATATTCTGAGGCTTTCTGAGTACAGGAGTCTGGCGGAAAGTTCTTCAATAAATCAATGAATGCCACGAGAATGTGTGAATGAGATGTATCATGGCCCGGGTGAGTGGACGCTCTTTGTGACAGCTCTGTTCACACATCTGCTTCAGGGTACAACGTGCCTTTTTATTGGGAAACAAAATGTTCTCTCTTTTACCTCTTGCTGTCACAGCCCAGTGAAGATTCACCTATTGGGAAAGAAACGAAAGCCAAGATATCTTTGAACTGAACTGTTTTATGTGTTTTCTTAACATTTTGGTCTGGGCGATCTGTCTTTGCTTAAAAGCACACATCTATTTATATCAACAAGCATTTACATTGAATCCCGGGAGACTGATTCACACAGATGTTGCGTGATGTGGCTTTCAAATACAATTCATTTTGAAAAAAATGTGGCATTCATTTCTACCCCACTCCTTCCCCAATAAAGTTAAATCCCAGGACTTTGTAAACCTTAAAAAAAAAAAAGAAATAATCAGCTACATACAAAAATATTTATAAATATAAATGTTCATCTCAAAGGTTTTATAATAGGAAAATCTTTTCTATTTTTTTTATAGAAAGTAAAGCCGAATAGCCCAGCAACAGGGATTTGGTTAAATAAATTTAGGTATATCCATGAGAAAATACTATGCAGGTATTTTTCTTTCTTTTTTTTATTAGTTTCAGGTGCACAAGACAAAGTAATACTTAGACGTTTATCATTTATATCCCTCACATTGTGTGACCCCCCTACCCCCATCCACTATCCCTCTGACACCGCACCGAGCCATTACATTTCCACTGTCTCTATTCCTAATGCTGTACTCCGCTTCTTGTAAGTATATATAGACATATATATATATATATACACACATATATATAAATTATAGTTGGCATTCATTATTGTTCAGCTTCAGGTGTACAGTGCAGTGATCAGGCATCTACATCATCCCTGAGGTGGTCTCCCAAATGGGACACGTGTCCATCGGATACCCTACAAAATCTTTACAACATTATTGATTACGTTCCCCAAATTAATTTTCAAAACTCCCATGGCCATCTTGTGGTTACCGACTATTTTCTAATCCCCTCACCTTCCCCCTTATCCACACCCCCCATCTAGCAACCCTCAGTTTTTCCTTTTTGTCTCCAAAACTGTTTCTGATTAGTTCATTCATTTATTCTTTTCTTTAGATTCCGCATATAAGTGAGATCGTATGGTATTTGTCTTTCTCTGTCTGACTTATTTCACTTAACATAATGTTCTCTAGGTCCATCCATGTTGTTGCAAATGGTAAGATTTCTTTCTTCTTTAGGCTGCGTAATAATAGATTGTATAAATGTACCACAGTTTCTTATTCCAGTCATCTACCAATGGGTATTTTGGTTGTTTCCATGTCTTGGCTATTGTATATAGTGCTGCAATAAACATAGGATTGCATACAGATTTTTGAATTGGAGTTTTGGATTTCTCTGGATAGATACCTAGGAGTGGAATTACTGGATCATAAGGTAGTTCCATTTTCAGATTTTTGTGATACCTCCATACTGTTTCCACAGCTGCAGATGTGGGCCACGTCGCCACAGCCGAAGGTGCGGGCCACCTCTCCACATGTTTTAAATTTTAATGCCATAGACTTTAATCAATATTTCTCTTTTTTTGTTTATACTTTTTGAGTCTTGCTTAGGAAAGCCTTCCTGACCCCAAGATTATAAAAATATTTTCCAGTAATAAATTTAAGAGCTTGCTTTTCACATTAAAAGTTTAATCTAGGGCAATTTGACCTTTACTTTCCCATTTCTGTGTTTGCTTTAGAGGATTACTTCTCCAGACTTTGACACATCAACTTGTGGTAAGGGAAAGTGGTATCACTCAATGTGTAAATAATATGGAGAAGTGTACCCAGAGCATCATTTGTTCTCCAGTCTGTGACATCTGCACATTCTGCAATTTCTGACTTACTGGCATGATTCATGCATTAAGTCCCTGCTCCTGGGGCAGAGGTTTTTCTGGCCCTGAAGCTTCCACACAACCTTCAAGTCTGCTGGATTTCCTGTGCAGCAACCCTCTGGTCATAAGCCAGATTCTCCCTTCCAATGAGGCTGGTGTTTAGAACACACTAGTAGGGGTTCTGTCGATCCCTTTGTTCTAACCCAAATGGCCCACAGGGTCTGGATTGGGAAACAATGGATTGGGTCAGGGAGATTGTCAGTCTGGCTCCCCAGGCTCAGTTTCAACGCTGTTCAAAGAACTCACTTCATACAGGGGTGTTCAGTACCTTTTTCTAGGAGGATCAGAAAGGAAGGTGCTCAGGAGGAGCAACGGGGGGCTTAGCTTTCCCCAAGTCTTCTACAACTTCTTTATCCCCATCACACTATTGTTTTCCAAGGCTTGTATTTAAGCAAAATGAGGCAGCTATCAATGAGAATGTATCTATCCCTTACTGAGATTTATAGTTAAATTTCCAGAGGGTAACCAGAACCCTACAGTATCTTCCCATTAGAAGACCAAAATCTTTGATCTCATGGCACATTGTCTGTTCCATAAGAGTTTTTGCTTCCCCAGCTGAGGGGTGGCCCTCTTCTTGTGCCAGTGTATGTGAGTTTTCATACCTGGTTCCACATTTCTTTTTTCTTGAAACCCCATGTCTTGATACCAGTGATGTTCATAGCCAGATCTTAATTGGGAACAAGAAACAGCCCAGTTGAGGTAGTGAAAGCAAACAGGGAAGTTTATTTAATAAACCCATGGGGTCTACACTACCCAGGAAAGGAAGGACAGTCTTAGGGAAAATGGGAACAGAAATTGGAAAGCCATTAGCAGCCCAGAGAGCACACTCACCGCAGTCCCCTTCCAACACTGGTCCTTCTATATTTGTATGTCCCCTAACCCCTGGCCTCTCTGGCTGAAAGATGGTGAGATAAGGATGTTTTCATCTCTGTTCTCTTGAAAAAATACTCCTTAAACAAAAATGAGAATAAAGAAAAAGAAACACAAATTCCATTTAAAAAATTAAACTTGAAGAGACTTGTGACTCTGAGTACAGTCTAAAAAT
The DNA here is from genome assembly GCF_964194185.1 of Rhinolophus hipposideros. Taxonomy (NCBI): domain Eukaryota; kingdom Metazoa; phylum Chordata; class Mammalia; order Chiroptera; family Rhinolophidae; genus Rhinolophus; species Rhinolophus hipposideros. Next base: position 10,040,233 of record NC_138053.1, read on the forward strand.
GAAGAGTAAAACGAAGAAGGTCAAGAGAACGGACTAGGATGTCTCAACTTCAGTAGGTAGACTTTCATTTGCTCCCTGTTTTCCACCTGGTAACTTATGTCCAGGTGGCATCCAATCCATACCTCTTGTCCCTGAATTTGGATTAGGAACCTTGTATAGATCTTCTCAGAAAATATACCTCCTTACTCTTGGGGGATGGAAAGTCTGACTTCTCCTTATACAGACTGTCAAACAGCAGCTCTCTCTCCTGTTTTCAGTCCCTAATTCTGTGTCCTGTAGTGTCTGCTGTCACCAGCTCAATAGCTTTTCCATTGCTCTTGGTGCCAAATTGGGTGGTCCCTCCACAGAGGGCTGTGCTTGCTCTCTTCTGCTGACCACTGAATGGGAGGTGGGAGATGTGTGAAAGCTGGAGTCAGGAGGGTTGGGAGAGCATCTAACCCAGGTTCCTAAAGAGAAGTGGCAAATGCCAGATTCAAAGATAAAGGTGAGTAACTTGGTCGCAAACAATAACCTATCTAAACTGGGACACTAAAGCCTAATTAACCTCAAGGAAAACGTCCATTCATTCTTAGGCATTTTATTCCTTTTAGAGCTATTATGGTTGAGTTTTCTTTTTCTTTAATATTTCCCAACTGTTTGTTGTTGACATACAGGAAACCCATTGATCTTATATATTTGCACATTTTTTAACTCTCTTGTTTATTTTATTTATTAAATTCGTGAACTTGCTGCAATGATGTTGCTAACCTTTTTTGCTATCAGAGGGATTATTCATTATGAATTTGTACCAACTGGACAAACAGTTAACCAAGTTTACTATTTGGAAGTCCTGCAAAGGCTGCGAGAAAAAGTTAGACAACCTGAAATTTTCGCCAACAATTCATGGCTCTTGCATCACGACAATGCACCAGCTCACATGGCACTGTCTGTGAGGGAGTTTTTAGCCAGTAAACAAATCGCTGTATTGGAAAACCCTCCCTACTCTCCTGATTTGGCCCCCAATGCCTTCTTTCTTTACCCAAAGATAAAGGAAATATTGAAAGGAAGATATTTTTGATGACATTCAGGACATCAACGGTAATACGATGACAGCTCTGATGGCCATTCCAGAAAAAAGTTCCAAAATTGCTTTGAAGGGTGGACTGGGTACTGGCGGTGCATAGCTTCCCAAGGGAAGTACTTGGAAGGTGACCGTAGTGATATTCAGCAATGAGGTATGGAGCACTTGTTCTAGGATGAGTTTACAAACTTAATTGTCTAACCTTCATATTCCTGAAATTAATGGGAATGTGCTAATGTTAAGTATGTTTTTTCATATTATATTTTTATTTTTTCAAGTGTAACAGACACTGTTGGATTGCTTATCCCAAATTAATTTCCCTCCTTCCTCTGTTTGTGTGTGTGTGGAAAAAAAAGCCTTCTGATCTTGATAGACATTGACAGAAAATTGTTAATCTCAAGCAAGAGGGCCCCTGCCTGTGGTATGTATGTGAAAACTGGCTTTTGCTAATGAGATAGAAAGACTAGATAAAAGGCAGGAGTTGTGGTTGGAAGACAATTCGGTCATTATCTCATGTCCCATGCATCCAGGCTCTGAGCCGAATCTGTGAGGACATGATCCTACCACTTGGAGCAACAATCTTTGTGACCAGTAGGGGTGACCAAAATCTTATAGAGATGCTGGCTCAGAGCTGGTCAGCTAGAGCGTGAGAAAAGTACCTCTTATTATTTCAACCATCTTTAGTCAAATACGATATTCCTTGCAGCCAAGAAACATACCTACATGACACATTTGTTAAGGAAGCACTAGTTTACTGTGAGGTGTTGCCTAAAGTAGGCACAGGGAGTTCATATTCAAAAACAAAAGCAAGCCCTTGAATCTGAGCAGGCAGAGAAGGTAGTGTGGCTTATCTCCTATAAACAGCCAAGAGGCTGCAACATGAGGGTGTGAATGAATTGGGAAAATAACTGCATTAAGTAAAACTAGAGGGGTCTTGAGTTGCCTGAGACTGATCATGTACTGTGTACTTCTGAGTTAAGATAAACTTAATATCCATACCTGGATACAGGAAATAAAATAAAATGAAATATAACACAGTAGAGCAAAATGATAAGAGGAAGGGACAGCATGTATGGTGGAGGAGGTGTCTGGTGAGGCTGTCTGGGGGGTATTGCCCTTTATTCATTCTGGGGCAACCAGCGGCAGGAGGAGCTGTCTGCCAATGGGGCTTTAGGGAAAAGTTCAATTGGGTTTCTTCAGTTTTGGGGCCCCTGGGGTTCCTTCTAATCTCTGCAAGCTTTTAATTGAAGAATGATGGATGGTAGATACTAACCTCACAAGTAGAAAGCATTTCCAGTTCCTGGAGCTCTCCTGCTGTCAGGGATATTAATCCAGCCATTTTGGCTTCATCAGATTCCACGGGAGCCAAAGGATTTCCTAACACGCAAGTAGGAGATGACCTCACCCAGGTGAGCCCAGCCAGCCTGCACCTTTGCTTTTGGATCACAAGAGGACCCTTTCTACAGCTGGTTTCTCTCCTCATCCTCCAGTCCACTGTACTCATTAATATCTGGTTAATATTCCTGAATCATAATTTTAATCATATCACCCTGTCAAAAAGACTTTAACTGTTACACTCAGAATAAAGATCAGAACCTTAGCGCATGATTCAAAGCTTTCCCCTGTTTGATCCCAAATCACTTTTGTGACCTTGCTTATTACTATGTGGAATATTATACTTCTGGTTCATTTCTTTATCATATAAACATCTGTCCAGTGTCTTATAACTGAGACATTCATTAAACATTTGTTGAATGAGTAAGTGAATAGATGGATTCATCAAAACTTTGAAAGTGAGCAATGAAAAAAAGTCTGAATTGAAATTCAGAAATTGGCAAATTTGTTTTCTGTGTCTTCCCTGTCCTTCCTACCCCCCACCTCTACCTGTCTTTGATTTCTTAAATTTTATTTCCCTTTCTTTTCATTTGGGAAGGAACAAAAAAGTGGATTGGTGATGGGTGGTCTGGGATTGCTTGTGATATCTTTAGATGGTGTGGAGATTGGCTTCACTCCAATGTCTTTCTTGAAATCGTCCTTGATACTTTTATCTGAAAGAAGTATCAGCATGAAAAGAGTATATGTTGAAATTGGTGATTATGGCAGTGGTCATGGGAGGAGGTAAGATTTGAGCTGGACCTTGACAGTGGATATTATTTCAATAAACAAAATTGAGGTGAACTCCATGTAGGAAGAGGTTGTACCTACCTTGTTCTACTGGGTCTCCAGAGTTTATGAGTACCAAGAATAAAACAGATACTCAATATCTGATTCTTTAATAGTTCACCAATAAATGAACAAAGAAATAGAGAGAAAACATTAAATATATTTGATGAACAATAAGGTCTGAAACAGCAAATTCTAGCAGGAACAAGTTTGAAAAAGCAGTGTTTAGCCAAATTGAAGAGGGCATTAGCAAAGAATGTTTTTAAGTCCTATATCTAATTGGCATCTCCTGCCTAATTTAGAGTACTCCTTCACTCCAGTTTAGCTGAAAACTATCCCCAGAATAATCCTCCAGAGAGAGACCAGGTAGTACTAAGGGACTGAGAAATTGTTAAGAAGATAATTTGTGGCAGTGAGGCTTAATAAAAAGGTCAAATGTGGGAATTCTGCTCTGTTTTTTTTTTTGTTTGTTTGTTGTTGTTGTTTTGACTTAAACCTGTGCATGGTGGTGTGACTCAGTTTTTACACAAAAACACACTCAAAGGAATTTGGAGGAAGTCCAAGAACATCAGGTTGATCCTTGCTTCCTTGGGAATGCTTCCTGGAGGGATGAAGCCTCTCAAATAAGCAATGGTTATGTGTGACCTCAAGGCCAAAGTGGTGTGGGGAAGGTGGAGTAGCTGGAGTGGATCTCACAGGGCGCAAGGGAGTGATGGGGAAAGTTAGGTACAGAAGAGGCTTCGGATTGTATTAGGGGACATCAGCAGTGGGCACCTGAATAGTGCTTAAGGGACCAGATGGTCATGCCACACTACAGGGTCAAGATGGCCAGCAAACGTTGCTTCCAGTGGATTATACCCAGAAAATCAGACCAATCAAATGCTTAGGGGAAGGACAAATGTTAACATCTACTGACATTTGTACATCATTAGCAGTTTAATAATCTGATTTATTTTGTATGGAGGCTAGTTGACAGATTAGATAACGGGTTCTGAAGGGCTGTGGCAGTGAGTCAGCTCAGTGCCCAGTATTCAAATCTTGTGTCTCCAAATCCACCAACTGTCCTCTTCACTGCTTCCCTGGGCCTCACTGAGGGCATTGGCAGTGGTTTTAGAGCTCATCTCTCTCATGTCTCAAAGAAAGGGTGGCTATTGGTCTTGAGACCCTGAGGAGCCTTCACCCCTTGCTCCCTGCTTCTCTTTCCACAGGACAGTGAGGGGCTGGGCCAGGCTGCTGTGCTGAACATGGCAGGTGTAGGAGCCTCTGTCCTCAGAGGGGATCTTCACCACCACCCAGGACTGGTAAGAGTCACTTTCACTGAAATCTTCTCCCCATGACTCAGCCTCTACCACACTGCCGGCCCGGGTCCAGTACAGACTGATTGGTTGTGGGTAGAAGTTGTAGGCCAAACACTTGAGGGTCCTGGTGTCTCCTGGAGCCACGTGGCTGGTGATTGACACAGAGGGAGGATCTGTGGAGGGATAGAGTGTGGAGGTTGAAGGTCTGAAGGAAACATCTCCCTTGCTCATGTCTCCACCACCCCCGGAGTTAGGGATGAGCAGAGCTCTCAGCTCTCTACGTGCCTCCCCAGGGAAACTTGACAAAGATCAGGGAAGCCGAGGCTTTCATGAGCCTTCCCTGTTGGATCCTGGAATAGCTGTGAGTGCTCTCTTGCCACGCAGTATCTCCCCCATCCCCTTCCACCGTGTATTGACTACTGCTGGTAAGAAATTATGAAGTCCCCATACATTTTTCTATTTTTCCCCAAATGTCCTGGTGTGCTTTGTGGCTCCTGCCTTCCCCAGTCTCAGCCCTACGCCTTAGCTCTGCCTGCAGCTCTGTCAGTCAGACCCTTCTCTGCTCCCTCCCATAGAACCTTTTTCTCATTACTTTTTAAACCAAAATCTCAGCTTCTGACACTTAATGCTGCTCACACTTACTCATCCTCATCCTTCCTGGGTAAACATTTTACCTGCCTACCTTCTCCCCATAGCCGAACTGGGAGACTGGGAAGAAATGACTACAGGATTTGCCTGAGATGTTCCGCTGAGCTCCCAGCCGGGATCACCTTGGTCTTTCTCAGCTCACTGTGGGGAAACAGGACATGCGGGGCTTTGGGTACCTTGTCGGTCCAGGTAAATCTTGCTGTATTGCAGGTACCTCCGCAGCATCTGTGGGCACTCATCTTCCAGGGAGGCCTTGGACCGCTGCACAGAACCTTCTGTCTCCCACTTCACCTTGGTATTCAAAGCTTCAGGTTGCAGTGGAATCCAGGCTGGGATTTCTGTGTTGAACTTGATGTAATCCTGCTCATCATAGGCAATCGTCCAGAATGCCCCACAGAAGTTGTTATTCCGGAGTACACAACCAAACTTTTCCCGTGTGGTGTGATTCCCTGCATCAACCCAAACCCCCAGAAAACAGTCAGTCTGGCATCTACTCCATCTTAATAACTCTTACTCTTACACAGTGTGCAACCCACTAGGAAAGAAAGGTTTCGAAATCTAAGCATGCAACCCCTTTATCTTGGCAAATGGTTTATTAACCAGACATAGAGCAGACAGAGACAGAGAAACTTGGTTAGGTTTGGTGTTTTAGGCCAGTCTGAGATGAGATACATTCTTCCCAGCCAGGGAATTTCAGAGAGCTACAGACTGTGGACAGATCTTCTAGCCCCATGCAGCATCTCTTTTAAATGAATTTTGTTTGAACATACTGTGAATTCTTAGAAACTGGACAGAAGCACACGGAAGTGCATTGCATAGTTAAATGGAATTTATCTGTAGTTTAAAATAGATTGTGCAATCTCTCCTTTTTTCCCAGTTCTACATGGGGTTGATGTCTCCAGTTGAGCCAACATAATTTGATCAGTTCTTCCTTCTTTTCTGGTGAATGATAGCTTCAAACAAATCTCTAATGCTCACCTCCCTTCTCAGTTGGCAAGAACTCTTGGAAAGTGGCTTCCTTAGGAAAGGGGGACAGAGCCACTTTATTTCGATTATAAAGGTAGGTGTGTACTTGGTACTTATTAATGCTATTGGCACAGGCTCTGATCTTAAGCTCTCTGGGCTCAAATCCCAGATCTGTTTCCACTGCCATCTGGCTTATTGCATGAACTTGAGGCAATAATTTGCTGTACTTCAATTTTCTTACCTCTAAAATGGCAATGGCAATAGTACTTATGTTATAGTGTTATTGTGATCATTACATGTGTCACTACTTATGCCTAGCACGTGGTGCTTAATAAATGTTAGCTCTTATTACATTGCTAGTTCTAATACACTGTGTTCATCTCTTTGTCCTCTTTACTCATGACAACTCATGTCAACGTTTCTATTCCAGTCAATCAAACTTTGTGCCAGTGTCCTTCCTGGGCATCTGAACACGTTGACTGTCAAACAGCTAGTGATTGGAGGGGCCACCACGTGAACCCTGGTCAGAATAACCCTAAGGTTAGCTCACTTCCCACCCAACATCCTAGGTGGGGGTGAGTCTGACACTTAAAGTGGTATCCGCCTCAGACAGGTGGGATGTGGGGCTGAGAGGTCGGATGTGCCTGGATAAGGGCTAACTCTGACATCACTTCCTGTGAGAGTTGAGACCTGGGAGTGAGGATGGGGAAAGCAATGGGGAAAGAGGAAAAGCATCTGTGTAGCAGGAGAGGGGTGATGCAGAAATGTCTGTGAATTTATAAATATGCTTCCGGCTCCTCCAATGGCCTGGGGAGTATTTCTATCCTACAGACCCCTTTCCACTCACAATTGCAGTGCTGCCTCTTGAGCTAAGACCCTCGAACCCTGCAGTCTGTAATCCACTGACCTTTGTCCTTGTAGTAGCTCATGATGTCTTCCAGGTTCTTCAGGATGAAGTCCCCCCTGGCCTTCTGACGTTTACTCTCCTTCTCCCAGTCCTCCATCCCTTCCACCTGTCTCCATGGGCCCAGGGGTTCAGCCTTCCCGCTTTCACTATCATAGTGGAAGAAGGCCTGGTCATTGAGGTAGCCAGTGGCCTGAAAGCTGGGGGAGGCCTCAGTGGGCCTGGACACTGCAATGGAGTGGAAGGTCAGAGAGTAAGGCCCTGCAGAAGAGGAGAAAATTTTGAGAAGTGAGCTCCATGCAAGAGATCAGCAGCAGAGGACCAGGAAGGGAAATCTGGTCACTGGGCCTCTTCCTCCCCAGCTCAAGCCACGCCACTGTCAGGCAGTCTCTTACTATCGGAAACTCACTCAAGAAAATGGGCTCTACTTCTATTCTGGCGCTGATATTTCAGAGATCGTTTTGTGTCTTTGCTACATTGTTTTCTCTCATGGCACATCAGAAGATGATATTTCTCAGCCTTCTTGTAGGTACATTGGGACTATGGACTATGTTCTGTCAAAGTGGAATGTGAGTGGAAGTAATGTATTTCTCCTGGTTGGAGGCCCTGTGGACTGGTTTGACACCTCTGTCTCTTTTCTATTTAGACAATGACTGCGGTGGCAACAGAATGAAACAGGAGAGTTTCCGGATACAAACAGCCTGCATCCTTGAGTCACCCTATGGAGGACAGAAAAGTTGCCTGATCTACTCGTATATTCAACTTTACATGAGCAAGAAATAAACATTTGTTGGGTTAAGACACTAAAAATGGTCTTAGTTACTACAGCATAGGCTAATTGAGCCTGAAAAATACATCTAGTTAGAAAGTGTAGGAAGGAGAATCGACTAGAAACCTCAGGAAATGCCCCAGAATGGATCAGCATAAGATAAGAACAGGAGGGCTCTCAGAATTCCCAGGGCTGTCCCTACATTTTGGTATGAGGCAGGGATTGGGAGAGGAAGGGACATTTTCCTAATTAATTCCATAATGAATTCATGATGTAACTCCCATGGGTGTTACTAATGTTGGGCGTCATATGGCAGATACCTAGTCCCAGTACTAGTTATTCTTGCTAATTAGTTTCTAAATGTGTTTTACCATTTTGCTCAATAGACAGTGAGTAAATCAAATTACCCTCACAATGTAGGTTGGCATCATCTAATCAGTGGAAGGCCTCAAGAGAAAAGACTGAGGTCCCCAAAAGAAGAAAAAACTGCCTCGAGACTGCCTTTGGACCCAAGACTGCAACATCAACTCTTCTCTGGGTCTCCAGTCTGCTGACCTACTCTACAGATTTCAGACTTGTCAGCCCCCACAATTGTGTGAGCCATATCCTTAAAATAAATGTCTCTTTTTCTCTGTATATACATGCTGTATATTAATTCTGTTTCTCTGGAGAACCTGACTAAATTAGATTTTGGTGTAGGATGTGATTAACATTCTAAATATGATCAATTGTTGGTTTGGAAATGTAATGCATTCTAAACTTGCACAGTTTAGCTTACATTTCTTCATTCTGAAATTTTGTATGCCAAGAAAGCCTCATTACTCTGTCCTAGAACTGACTCGGGTTCTTCCCAAGCTCCAGCTGGCTCCTTTCCCAGTCACTAGCCTTCCAAGCCCTGTCGTAATGTCTGATTATGGAGTGAGGGAACAGGTTCTTTCCAGAAGCACCCTTCCAGTTATGCTGCCTTCACATGGGCCCTTTGTGGTTGCTGTCTCTCTGAGAGTCAGACAGTACATCCAGCTATTTGAAGGAGGAAGGAACAAGAAGCTCCACCTGTGTAACTCCTGCTCTGTCCTGGCTGTATGACCCTCGGCAGGTTACTTCACTTCTTTGTGTCTTAGTTTTATTCATTTGTAAACTAAGAGTTTTAGATTCTGATTAGTTGAGGTCTTATTTACCACGATTCCAGAGGTTCCCTGAACACTTTCAGGCACGTGTGAGTTGAGTTTGTTGACAGCCTCAGACACCCATTCCTAGAGTACACTTGTGTTGCCCAGCTGCACCAGAGGCCCTGCTCCAAGCCCGTCTATACAACTCATTACCTCCCCTCCGTTCTTCTCCATATCCGGACCTTGCTTCCACACTTACCCTCTTGGGTCTCCTGGGCGACTGCAGGACCCAGAAAGAGCAGCAGGGACAACAGGACAGGCATCATTGTGTTCACTGCACCTGGTTGCAAGCTACTGGACTTCCGCAGGTCCTGGAGCTGACTATGTGGAGAGAGAGCCTATATAGTGTAGGGAATGGCTGGCATTTGAGCCCTGCCCAGCTGAGGTAAATGCACAGGCCAATGAGAGTGCCAGGATGGGCTCCTCTCCTGACTCTGAGAAAACAGGATACACAGCCCAGGCTTGGCAGATGTGGTGACCAGTGTGTCAACAGACAGTCTGCCAATTTAGAACTGAGACAGCGGATCTGGGGTTGGGACTTTGTCATGGGTCCACGCTGTGGCATTTGTTGCCCCTGTTGGCAGCAACATGTGTTTATTGTACTAGTTCCATGGTGTGATTACGCTTGTGCTTCTCGTGCCTATTTCTGAGTGTCAATTTTTCAGTCTCTCCATTGATTCTGAGAGCTAACTGGAAAGTATATGTGTCTTCTGCTTAAAGTCAGAATAGAAAACGATTTCAGCCACTAATGATTCTGACCCCTACTGAGCATGGGACATGATTGTTTTCAGGCAATAGTCACTCAGGGAAATGGAGGGAGGGGATCAGTCTTGGTTATGGGGCCAGATTGGGGCTAAAGGAAGTGAAAAAACTGATGTCTTGGGAATGTTCTTGCAGGTGGTAAAAGCAGGGAGGGTCAAACTGCTCATTAAGTCATCTATTGTGATCGACAAGAATAAATGCTCAGTGAAGGCAAAAATTAGGCACTAACCAGCTGCTGCCATGGCACAGTGTGAAGGACTTGAGAAATTTAAGGACAAAGTCTGTGATGTTTGAGTCCATAAGTGCTGGTAAGATTAAAGGAAAAGTGAATAAACTCCACAGAGTTTAAAACACAGTCTGAAAATCAGGTAATTTCTACAACAATGCAGAAAGAATCTTTTGTCTTTTCTAGTTGCAATGATGAAAATGATCCAAAACCTAAATGATCCAAAACCTAATAATGCCTAGTGACTAAAACCTAAGAAGAAAAAATGAGATTTCAGAACTTACTTACAAAGACCTAAAAAGTCTAATAGCCAAGTGTGACCAAGGCATTCATACAACTCTTGTATGATTGGTATTCATGGTTGGTGTTAACAAGAGCTTCACCAGAGAAGGAAGTCAGTTGTGGAATGGCATCAGAAAAGGCTTCATGAAAGATGTTGTGGTTGAGCAGGACATTGGACAGGGGTAGAATTTCTGTTGGCAGCTACGTGGTAAATTTCATAAGGACAGGGATGGTGTGTGCTGTGTTCCTTTCTCTGTCTGTAAGGCTTAGCCCAGTGCTTGGCAGAAAGAAGACAATCAATAAACACTTTCAAAAGTATGTCAATGGATAAATGAGCTAAGACCAAAAGTAGGTGGCACCAGACCTATCTGAGGGTCACTGAGGCAAATTTGTTAGAAACGGAGTTCATGAGAAAGATTGAGGGTAGGGTAGGTGAAGTGATAAATTCAACAGGGAGATTGGAGGCAGATTATTCCATCCAATGAGCTTCCAATGTCTTCCAATGACTGAGGCACATTCCATTGCTGGTCATTTCCTTCACAGCCTGTGTTCTCTGCATACCCCATCCCTCTAGGTCAGCAGTTCTGACCCTTTGGTGCCATCTATTCCTTTGGCTCCTTTGGCAGTTATTCTGAAGATAAATTTTGTTTTTCTTAATTTTTATAAATTATTCATTTACTTTTTCCTTTCAAGATAGTTTTTAAAAAAAATTTTATTGGGGAATATTGGGGGACAGTGTGTTTCTTCAGGGCCCATCATCTCCAAGTAGCTATCCTTCAATCTAGTTGTGGAGGGTGCAGCTCAGCTCCAAGTCTAGTCTCCGTTTTCAATCTTTAGTTGCAGGCGGCACAGCCCACCATCCCACGGTGGGAATTGAACCAGCAACCTTGTTGAGAGCTCACGCTTTAAACAACTGAGCCATTCCGCTGCTCTCAAGATAATTTTCAATGCATAAATTAAAACATGTAGATTCCAGAGGAACCCACTTATATGGAAACACAGATCTTTCCATGCACCCTTGGGGGCTGATGGGCTTTTTGCAGAAGGGTCCCCTAGATACAGAGCAACATGCTGTTCTAAAGTGGTTGAGGAATTGTTAAGAAGGAGATAATTTGTGGCAACGAGGCCCTCCTGGGATCCACTGTCCTGAAATTGCACTTGAAGTTGGTCCTGTCTGCAGGGGAATCTGTTGGTGTTGTCGGGTGGGCAGGAAGTTTGTTTTGGTGTGTGAGTGCCCTCTCCTTCCCTATACCTGGGTCTTCTGAGGTTTCCTCCCACTTGTCCATCCTGCCCTGCTTCTCCTGTAATAGGTGGGGTGACATGTCACACGCCAATCTGCCTTAGGCCTGTGAAGTTCCTGAGGACTTCTGGTTTCCTTGTTGCTATGAAAATTTTGTTCTGTCACATGCTTTTCTTGTTTGTTCAAAGGCTTAGAATTTTTATTTGAAATATCACTGGCTGGTTTATTTACTTCTGAGTCATTTGTGTTTTTCCTTCATTACTAAATATCAAAGACAGCATTTCTACATACTTCTCACCCAATTCAGTATAATTAAAAATACTAATGTAAGATGGAACTAAAGGACTATGTACCTTATCAGGCCACTTTCTCCCTGGGGAGCTTGGGAGAAGAATAGAAATTGAACTTAGTCCACTTTCTTGAGTCTAAGGAGTGGGCTGGCAATGTCCCTCCCTGTCCCCATTCTTGTCCTGAACCCAGAACTTTTGACAGTACTTTTAATGGGTTAAGTAGGATTCTGAGGAATACCATTTCATACTTCTAAACCCTCCTCTTTCCCCCCCCCCCCGACTAGGTCATTTACCCTCTAATATACCCTTTCCTCAAGTTCCCTTGACCCTGTTCTTGCTCAGTGCTGGTGAGTAGAATGTAAGCAGCTGTGAACACTTAGTTCAGGTTGTAGGCAATCACTCTGAGCTTCTCAGGGCACTCTTCCTCCAGATAGGCCTCAGCCACTTCACTGAGATGCTCGCTGCTTCCCACTTCTGATTGTTGTTCAGGGCTGCAGGGCCCAAGGGGATTGCTGGCTGGGATTTCTTTGTTGAATTTGATGATTCTGTCCATTTTAGGCATACCTCCACAACGCTATTCTGCTTGTGTGTGTGTGTGTGTATTTCACTCCAGAGCTCTCAACACAACATTCTCTGGAAGGTGTGGGACTGAGGCTGTGAAGATATGTTCTCCCAGATCCCATACAGTCACTTGGTCTGGCTTCATTTTCTGCTTTGTTCATGGCATTGTCTCCATCTCTGTTTTTGTTTTTTTTTTTTTAATTTTAATGTTTCACTTTCATTATTTATTTTATCTTATAAAGCTATAAAAGCAGTTGAGGTGAGTCAATTTGTTTTGTTAAAAAACATTTTTTTTTGTTTTAAATTACATACACAATCATTTTGCAGTTCCTTCCTTTTCTGTTAATCATTTCCCAGTGAAAATCCTTTATTTGAGACAATAAGTATTTTTTTCAATGTCTGGTTTATGCAAAGTAATATGGTTCCCAAAATATATTTTCTTTATTTTTAGACATATTGTAGTTGGTTATTTTGGAGCTATTTATCTCCATGTCTCTAAATAAAATGCTTTCTTGAGATTTTAAAGCTAGGCATTATAAAGTCAGTATCTTGGAAAATGATGATTTACCTTCTTTTCTTTCCTAATCTCCACTACACACATCCATTTCTCATGATCCCTCCTCTGAATATAAACATTACATATGAGAATTTAGGCTAAACCTATATTCAGTTTTCGTAGTTTGACTAGGTAATACCTTCACTGCTCTGCTATGTAGTAAACTACAATTGTTTTACCTTTCTACATAACTTTTTGTTAAATGGAGCTAAGAATTATTATTTTTTTATGTTCTTATTCAACTGTAAACGCCTCACCAATCATATTTACCTCATAACAAGACCTTCAGAAATCTGTTTTAGGCAGGTTGCTCTCCACATCTGGGATCTCCCTTTCTCATCATCATCCTGGGACTTCTGTCTCTTACCTGTGTAGCATCTTCTATTTCCCAGATCCGATTCACTACATATATCTTCTTCTCTTAGCTTAGTTTTCATTTTGATGCAGCATATTACCAAGAAGCTTCTGGAGGTAAATATTTTGAGTGCTTGCCTATCTGAAAATATCTTTATCATGCACACTCGATTGACTGTTTGGCTAGGTATAGAATTTTAGGTTGGAAATAATTTTATTCATGGGTTGAAGGGATCTCTCTGCTCTGTTGTCTTCTAGCTTTCATTGGTACATTTGAAATGTTTAGAACTATTCTGATTTCTCATTCTTTAATGTGTGATCTATTTTTTGTCTTCTCTGGAAGCTTGTAAAAATTTTATTTTTTTCTCTAGCTTCATAACTAGAAATTTTGTAACATATGCTGTGGTATGAGTCTATTCCTTCTTCTCAATTCTTTCTTTATGGAACTCCTATTCTATAGCTGTTGAACCTACTCACCTTTACTTTTCTTATCTGTTCTCTCCTACTACCTATTTCTTTTTCTTTTTTCTATAGTTTCAGGGAGAAGTCCTCAACTAAGGAAACTACCTCCCTGTTGGTTGAGGGCCTCCACAAACAGAATGAACCATCCTTCTGCTCCTGTGCTTGATGAACAATCTGGAGCTTTCCAGGGCCAGTGAGAGGGGCTGGAGAGGGATGCCCAATGACAGGAAGACCCTCCTTCCCCTTGGCAGAGAAGGTTATCCACAAGAGACAGAGGGACCCTGAGGAAGGGGGGGATGTGAGCACACCCCACCAAGTACTCATGGCTGAGGAGGAAGAGGGCCAAGGTGGGGGCAACCGCAAGAAAGGCAGTCAATCCCTCATGGCTTATACCCTGCCAGGAGAACACTAAGTTATGGCATTGATCACCGCAAGTGAGGATTTTCTTGTGCTTGATTCTTTTGGAAAGCCCAGGTAGGAAGATAGGTGCTCTCCCTCTTTCTCTTTGATTGACCTGAGGACCTGAGGGGGGCATCTTGGGTGGTGGTATTGAGGGGATCTGAAGTGAAGGACACCGGCTGTCACCCCACTGTCCTGGATTGCTGTAGATCAGAGAGACACACTGTACAGGTTTTCTCCTCACCTCCAAATACACAGAGGAGTAGGACAGAGGGCTGTTGTAGCCCAGAATCCTGAACCTTACCTGTGTCCCACATCCATGAGAGTCACCAATAATCGGTATGTTAATACCATTCTGATACAATCCTACCTTATCAGTAGGAACAATCAGCTTGTGAGTCAGGGAACAATTCGTTGATTGAGTGCAGGGCGGGGTGGTGGTGGAAGGAGCTGGGGAGGGGCAATCTGCTATGGGCTTTGAGGTTCTGGCACATTTTTACTCGGCTTGTTTCGAATGCAAAACCCTGTTTGATCTTTATACCCAGACCATGTCTCAGGGAAGTGTTTGCAGTGAACAACCTCAAGGGGTGAGGTACTGATCCCCTTTGGAAGAAGATCAGGCTGTGACAGCTAACTATAAAAGCATGCATTTCCCAAGCTCAGTGCTCCTTGGCTGCACTGCAAACCTACTGCCTGCATAGCATCCATCTGTGTCCTTCAGAGTAACTGTCTGGAAGGTAGAGGCCCAGAAGAACCCTGGGCAACATGATGCTCATGGTGCTGGCTGTGCCATAATCGCCAGTCCTTTGTCTCTATCCCAAAGATCTGCTGTCTTCTGCCAGCATCCGTAAAACAGTAACAGACTAATTTATTGGCTTGTAAATAGGGTTAAATTCCAGACACGCACCTGCGTCAGGAGATGGTCTGATGCCTCTCTTCTGTCTGCATTTGGATCCCAGCTGGCAAAGGGGACTCTGTGTGCTGAGCTGATCAATCCACCTGTAAATGTGCCAAGCTGATCAACAAGCCATGAGAGAAGAGGGGAGGGTTGAGCAACAAAGGCCCTTCTTGTACAGAATATGCTGGTGCAATTATGGGAAACCCCACCCACCGCTGCAGGGAAAACAGGATGGTTCAGCCCTCACTGCCAGCGCCTTGGAACTGTGAGGCAGACACCTTACACCTAACGTCCTCACTTCCGTAGGGTCCAAGCCAGACATTTAACATGTGTTGGTGTTTCTTGAATTTTGGCGGTAATATCCCGTTTTGCCACAAGAGGGAGCCTATCAATAGCCTGGGAGAGGAAAATCAGACCTGCTGGGGCTCCTGAGTTGAACAATTTTTTTCTTTGGATGTCTTGCGAATACTGAGGAAACAGACACAACATTTTAGATATTCAAAAACCAAATAAAAATTATTCTTAATCTTTAGATTATTTGAAACTTTTCTTTCCATCCAACTTAAGAGTTCTACTGCCTAGTTGAGTGATTGTAGAGTGATTACATCTGCTCCTTTATCTTGCTTTTATTATCCCTATCCCAAATTCCTAATGTTCCCATCTCCCTCACCCATTTTCAATAACTCCTCATTGTTTTCCCCTCCCTGAACTCCTGCTTTCTGGGATCAGTATAATCCCTATTTCGGGCTTTGACCTTCTTCTGATTATTCGAAACAGTAACTCCTAGCTAGGATTTTATCCAATATAGTGAGCATTATGGTTAATGATCCAGGTTTTACAGAACTTGAGCAAATTAATTCCTCTGTGCTTCAATGTCCTCATTTGTAAAATGGATATTATAATTAAAATTTTATCATTTGTGTGTATGTGTGAGAATAAATAAGATAGCACGTACCTGTTACACAGTACTTGCTTAATAAATGCCATCTACTATAATTACCTAATGTCCTCCTCTTTTTGTCTTTATCCGTCACCCCTGTTACCATGACTTCTGACCACAACTTTTCTGGTCCAGCCAATGTCCTTCCCACTCCCCTGTACGTTAATCATTCCTCCTTAGGTGATATAATCCAGGCTGTTTTCCTGATCTCTCCTGGAATTCCAGATTGTCTGAAGCTTTTTGGGCATTTTGTTGTCTAATCCTACTGTTCAGCCCTTAGTCTGTGCCTTGGTATCAACAGTTCACCAGGTTTGAGGAACTGGCTTCTTGTTCTGCCTCGTGCAGTCTGTATGACCCATATAAATTATTTATTCTGCATCTGTTTTCTTGTCTGTAAAATGGCCTGGAGGATCCTTAGGGTTCCATGTAGCTATAACAGTCTATGGAAAGGAAACCAACATTTAGTGAGCAACTAGCATGGACTATGAACTATAGAACTATTTACTGAGCAAGTTCTAAATGCCGAGCAATGTCTTTTGCAAAGGGGGTACAGCACAAATCAAGAGACACACTGCTTCTGCCCTCATGAAGCTTACATAGGCTAGTTTTTAAAAATTGAATTCTCACAACAACAGTGAGAGGACTCACCGATGCAGTGTAGCCCAGATGATTAAGTCACTTGATTAAGTTAAACAGCTAGTGACTGATGAAGCCACCATATGAACACAGGTTTGACTGACCCCAAGGTTGGCTCACTCTCCACCCAGCATCCCTGGGTACAGGTGAGGCTGATGTCTTCTTAAGTAGGATCAGCCTCAGACAGGTGGGGTTGTGGAGCTGAGAGATCAGATGTGCTTGGTTAAGAGCTGACTCTGACATCACTTCCTGTCAGAACTGAGGCGTGGGAGTGAGGATGGGGAAGTGATGGGGAAAGAGGAAAACAGCTGTTGTACGTGAGGGGATACAAAAATGTCCGTGTATTTCTACTTATGTCTTTTGTTGATATTTTAGGGCTCTGATGTTTCCTTCCCACTAATTCCCCTTTTCACGCCTACTTGGGACTGCTTGATCTTGTGGAAACAGCACATCTGTACTTCCATCCACATTTAGTCTATTGGCTATCTTTGTACTTGGAATAGTCCATGATGTCTTTCAAGGTCACCATGAAGATATCCTCCCTGGGCTTCTGAACTTGGCTTTCCTTCATCCTCTATCCCCATCATGGGGCTGTATGGTCCCAGGGGCTTCACTGTCTTCACAATCATAAAGAATGAAGGCTTGATTTTTGAGGTGGGCAGTTGCCTAAAATCTGGGGAAGACTTCACTGGGCCTGGAAAATCAGGTGTAAAGAAAGTCATAGAACAAGGACCTGCAAAAGTGGAGAGGACTTTGAGGCGCGGGTCAACTGGGAGACCCACTGTGGGGCAGCAGAGGGTCAAGAAGGAAGATTTGGTCCTTGGGATCAATAGCTGCTTCATAGCCTTGCATGCTCACCTGGGCAGAAGGATTTACCTTTATATGGTAGAAAGTGCAGGAAGGAGAATTTTCTGGAAATTTGGGTAATGAACTAGATGGGATCAGCATGGAATAAAACCAGGATGCTGTCTCTGTATCATCAGTTCTTTGAGTTAAACTGTTACTAAGTTGTATCCTTGCCATACTGGTGAGAAATGCATTTGCTGACTATTTGTAAATGTTACAGATTTTAAACTCACACAATCTTAAGAAATTATTAGTTTATATTTTGTTTCCTCCAGATTTTCATGTGATGATGGGCCCAGGACTAGTTTAGCACCCTTCTCTCCAGGTCACATACTAGTATCCCCAGGCCCAGTGCTGTTATATCCAATTTTCTAAGGAGATATTTTCCTTCTTGTTCTGATACATTCCTTCTGCTGACACTCTCCTCAACCCTTGTTCCTAGAGTGTCTTGCTCTCCCCAAAACTAGATAGATACATCCTCTGTGGAAAAGAGGGAGAGAAGGAGAAAAGAAAGCGATCTCTTCCCATCATTGTGGGGTACAGAGATGCCAGTCCTCCACACTTCTTTCCACTCCCTAACCTTGGGTGCCCCCTGCACCCTGGGTGCCCTGCTGCTCCAGGTCTTGGCATATATCATCAACATATAGCTGTGGGAGGAAGCTGGTCTCATCTGGTGTGAAGAGGAGGGACAAAGAGAGCATTGTCTGGTGGAATAAAGAAGTGGGATGAGAGTTCTCTTTAGCCATTGGGGGCTTCTTTCCTGGCACCAATCCTCCGAAACTTATTGTGAAAGAGAAGTTTGTCTTGGTGCTTTAGGGTCTTGTCACAAGTTTAGAAATAATTAGGCAGAAACCCTCTACCCCCAGATCCCAGCACCAACCTTAGCCTCCTCCCCTGAAACCCACACTGACCCGGTCACTGTGGACATTTATAAATGGAGCCATTGAAGAATCAAGGGAAATTCATGCAACTTTGAAAAGTATCTCTATTCCCTGGGCCCTGTGCCCCCCTATTTTCCACCCCCACTTTGGACTTTGGTCTCTCTGGCTGGACCATCTGCATAGCACTGAATGGTGGGGTCAGAGCTCTCGGTTTCCAAGGACAACTCTTGGTTAGTTTTAAGTAAGTTAGACTGAGAACCCATAGATCGAAGGGTTGGGTCTCCATGTGGAAGTACTCACAACAGCATGTGAGGTTCATGCATTAGTGATTCCCGGAGTCCTTCCCCAAATTAACCTATAGCCATTTACTCAAATAACCACACAATGGGGAAGGGGAATATTGAGAGCTTTTGAGGACAGTTGCATACATGATTTGAGCTGACACTGAGAACCCAGAGGATCCTCATAGCGCATGTGGAGGGTTGGTAATAAATGAAGCTCTGTCCCAGCACCCTCTCACAGTTGTATCTTATATTCACTGGTTGTACACACGCATCTGGTACTCATGTCCCATACTTGAAAATGTGTAGTCAGAATGGATAAACTTAGCAGATGGTTGAATCCTGCAGATTCCTTGGCCACTGGAGTAAAGTTATTATATAGCAAAGGAAAAGTGAGCTTTCCCCTGCCCACAAATAGGCCAAGAGAATAAACAGAAAACAATATGGCATTCCAGGAGGAATGGCAGAAATCAATGGCATCTTCAAATAATTAAGGAATGCTGGCAGTGGTCTCCATCATATCCCCATTTAATTCACTAGTCAGGGTTCTGCAAAACAGAATGGATCATGGCAGATGGACTACTGAAGAATTAACCAAGTAGGAGCCCCACAGTTTAGCCTCTGGGCCAGATGTAGTATGTAAAGTAGAGTAATATAACACAGATTTAGTTATATGGTAAGTAGATATTGATCTGATTAATGTGCATATTGATTTAATGTTAGAACATTGTATAAAATCATTATTATTCATTTGTATTTCAAAAAGTTTACATTTTAATGTTAATTTTCATATTTGTCTGGCTAGTTCACAAATAAGTTTTTCTTTTTCTTGGAGCTTCAAATTTAGTTTGTTTATCTACAGTATGGTATCAGTGATATCGGAAATCACATTGCCATTTTTGGGGATTTTGATTATTGAACACTTGGTAAAGATTTCCTTTGCTTCAAGAAATCTTACATTGGAGTTATCAATACAGTAAATCTTAGCAAAGCTCTTTCACAACTCAACCAGCAAGTATTGTTAAAGAACATTAGATCATTACATTAATTGTCCTCTATGTTTTCAGCAGTTCAACAAACTGGTGATGACTTATAGTATTTGCAAATATATACTCAATGATTTTATTAACTGTATTTATAACAATTCTCTTAGAGCCTTCTGGCAATTGCATAAAGGATTATAAATCAGACTTATAAACCCACGAGATGGTAGAAGTCAATTAAATAATATCTTTAAAGTCATAAGGGAAAATAACTGTCAACCTAGAGTTTTTTGCCCAACTAAATAACAATTCAAGATTGAGGATAAAATGAAATCATTTTAAGCCCAAAGAGGATCAAGAGATTTTTACTCCTAACAAGTTCCCTAGTAGAGGAACTACTGAAGGTTGTGCTCCAAGAAGAAGAAAATTAAGCACAGCCATGTTTGCAGCATTTTTCACAATAACCAAGAGATGAAAAGAACCTAAATGTCCATCAATGGATGAATGGATAAACAAAATGTGGTACACACATACATATATACACACGATGCAATATTATTTGATTTTAAAAAGAAGTAAAGTTCTGATAGAAGCTGCAACATGAATGAACCTTGTTGACATTATGCTAAGTAAAATAAGCCAGTCACAAAATAACAAATGCTGTATGATTTCATTGATATGAGGTATCTAAAGTAGTCAAATCCATAGAAACAGAAAGTAGAATTGTGATTTGCAGGGGCTAAGGAGAGGGAGAAATGGGTACAAAATTTCAGTTTTGCGAGATGAAAGAGTTGTGGAGATCTGTTGTAACATGATGTGAACACTACTGAACATATAAAAAAATGATTGATGGCTAAAAAAATTTAAAAGAAGAAAATTTAACCTATAAGGTATCAAGAAGCAGCACTGAGCATAGAAATTGGTAAACATGTTGGCAAATCTAAATAAGAATTGAGTTAAATATTCTTTCTGCAATGCAGAGAATGGGTTAGAGGTGGACAAGCCTAGAAGCAGAGACAGTAGGATGACGTTTCATTAATCCAGTCTTGAACTAAGGCACCTTCTATGCGTAAATTCAAAGCACAGAATCTGTACAACTGGCAGATCGACGAGATGTGCTCGATGAAGGTGTCAGTGATGACGCCAGTGTTTTTCGTTGGGATCCAGGGTGGATAGTAGAGTTAGTCATTAAGATGTGGAACATGTAAGCATAGGATTTTTATTTTCTTGAGGGTATAAAATTACAATGGGTTTACAATGAAAAGCTCTTTAAAGACTGGTAATTTGGATAATGGGAAAGCTAACAGTAGTGTTCAGAGTGTGCCATGTGCAGCCAAATTGCTTGTTCAAATCCCAACTTCTCTACTCACTAGCTGGTTGACTTTGAATAAGTTACTTAATTTCTCTATTCTTCATTTCTCTCCTCTGTAGAAGAGGTTAATAATAGTACTTACATCATAAGGGTATAAGAGATAAGTGAGTTAATAGTCACAGAGCACTTAGAATGTCCATCATTTATTAAGCACTGAATAAATGTTTGTGTAACAAAATATTAAATTGGAAATTTTGACAGGGATTTTGAGGTGTAATGTTTTAGAATACACATCACAAGTGATATTCTAAAGTTATATTTTAGTCTGAGATGAAATATTTCAAAGGACAAACAAACAATAGTTATGTCACTCTTAAACTCTACACCCACATCAAAGTTGTATAAAATGGCAGCATTGTTGGAAATTATTGGGGGAGAGGATTAACTTGGGAGAGAGAATATCTTTGGAAAGAGATGTGCTGCTGGTTCTCCCTCAGAGAAGGGAGAACTGCCTCCTGCATCTCAAGCCTCGTGAAAGGGGCTCCAATGTGTCTATTGATTCCTGGCTGATAATTCAAGAAGGCAAGAGATAGGCTATCCAGCAACTGAAAGGAAGGAGATTTGGCTGCATTGGAATTGGCCTGCGTGCTTCGAGTTTGTTGGCCTTAAGGATGTGTAACTACTTCCTGTGGACCAGATGTGAACATGTCCAGGACAGAGACAGTGGGAGGTTATCTTATGTTGTTCTTAATAGAATCCCCTGGAGGAGTGAACAGGCGCCAGAGGTGAAAAAAAAAAAAAAAGAATCTATTTGGCAAACTGTCAAAAAGATCAAATCACTTAGAAGGTGAGGACTATTCAGCTGGACATATGCTTCTCTATAACAATATTAAATGCTAAAAAATAGTGGAATGATAACTCAAATACCCACAGAAGCAGAATCTGGAACTGAGGTTTCCTCCAACTTTCCTCCTTGAAGAGTGCTATGTTGGCTCTGGGAGCCATTGCAGGCAACAGAGTAAACAGATCCCTCACTCAAGACTCGCACTCATGGGTTACTCTCCCACCCACCCAGCCCCCCATCTGCTCGCCCAGCCTTGCCCCTCCCCACCCTCCACCATACTTTTGGAGGGGATCCTGGCTCTAGCATAGGGGCAGGTGTCACAGTTCTCACTGGGCGTGGTAGAGAGGAGCTGGGCTCCCTGAGTTGCTGAGGGGACATGGAACAGATGCCCACAGTGCTGTGGGGAGAAGCCTGTGCTATTTCTCCCAGCCAAGAGGAGAGCACTTCCTGAGATAAACATTGCAGAAAGAATATTGAACTCTATGTGCGGTTGCCAGGAAGCCCGCATGTTGGAAATGAGCTGAAGCCATTGCCTCCTTTCAGCTGATCCGAAAATCCCTGTTGCAGCTCACTTTGGAGATAGTCCCCTTACCCTCAGCAGCAGTGTTATTCTCCACAGCCCATTCTTTAACAGCAGTCCTGCCTATTCCTTCCAGCTGCAATTCTTTTATCCTTTACTAAGGCTGCCAGGAATGAAAAGGGGAGGGGGAGAAGTGGGCGGTGGCAGAAGGCAGGGCCTGGGGGACAGCTGGGAGCCTGTGGGCTCCAGTCTGAGGACACCTGTCTCTGCCTCCTCCTGCTGTTGGTGTTT
Organism: Rhinolophus hipposideros; assembly: GCF_964194185.1. Classification (NCBI taxonomy): domain Eukaryota; kingdom Metazoa; phylum Chordata; class Mammalia; order Chiroptera; family Rhinolophidae; genus Rhinolophus; species Rhinolophus hipposideros. The sequence goes on from NC_138053.1 coordinate 10,062,774, forward strand.
CTGCTCAAAGCTGCCAGGTGAGTGCTCATGCTGGGGCAGAAGCAGCTGGGCTGGCACAGGACCAGGGGGCAGGACGGTGGGGGCTGCCCAGGGCTCTAGACTGCCTTCTCCAATTCGAATGCACACACAAATGACCTGGGATACTATTAAAATTCGGATTTGATTTGCTAAGCTGGAAATGTGGCCCAAGAATCTGCTCTGCAGACCTGGTGATGGCAGTGCTGCTGCACATGGGCCACACTTTGAGTAAAAAATCTAGAATGTTTTCCAGGCCAGGTGGGTGAGATGTGGGTCTAGCTCTGTCCTCAGTGGATATCCATCCCTCACACCTTAACTGTCTGACATGGAGTCTGCCACTAATAGAAGCCTGAAATTTTTCTCCAGAAGAATAGAGATGCTTAGAAAAATTCTTACTAAAATCATGATGGAATTTTAAAAACTCTATTTACATATTTGAAAAGCCCTTCAAACTCTGGGCTTTCCTCCCTCCCCCAACTCTTGAGCTCACAGGTTTGCTCCACTGACTAAAATCTTAACAGAGCTCAGATCCTACCAACTTTCTCCCAAATCGATTTATTTGAAAACTATTTCTCCAGTCCTGGAAACAGAGTGGTGTTCCTTGAGTTGAGCTTTGTCCGCAATGCTGAACCCTCAGCTCCCTAGGTTCTTCTGAAGTTCGGCCTGGGAGCTCTGGCCCCTGTGGGCAAAGCTGCGCACACGTTTGTGGGAGGAGGATTAGGGTCTCAGAGAAGGAGATACGTGGGCCAGGGATGGCTGGAAGAGATCGGGCGGGTGGGGGGAGGAGGGAGTGAGGGGACCACAGAGTCCCTGGAAGGCAGGGGGTGAGGGAGCAGGGTGGGCTGTGTTTAGGCTCCAGCTGTATAGGAAGCTCCCTCTGGTCTGCAGACTTTGGGAGATAGAGCACAATTTTGTCTGAACAGGAGACCCCAGATGTGTGTGGAATAAACGTTGTTTTGGTGATAACAGCTGTGGGGCAAAGGAAATGGAAGAGGTCTCAGAAATAGGTATGGGGCTCTAATCCAAGGGGTTCTCTTTTCCTGTTTTCCCTGCTCTCACTTCCAAACAACCAAAGCTCTGTGGTGAGCTCTGGAGACCTCAGTTCAGTTCCTAGGGCCTTGTAGAGGACATTTGGGTGTCTGGCTATGGGTTTGAAGTGGGCACAGGACAGAGAGAAGAATTGGAGACAGGGCCTCTGAAAAACTACTCAAATTCCCAACACTTAGAATATGCCAGGCCTGCTCTGTGTTGAATTCCATTCTGCTGGGAATGTGCCGAAAATGTCTTTAGAGGGTGTTAGTCCTGCACTTTGAAATGAGGAGGCTGTGAGCAAGATTTTAGAATTTATTATACCAAATTAGCTTTTAGTCTAGTAACTCTCCAGGAGAACCAGGGCAGAAACCCTCAGAGCCTGGGGGCTGCCTCCCCTAAGCGCAGGGACCCCGTATACTTATGCAGCAAGGAGGGAGGGGCTGCAGGCATCCTCACAGATGGGACTGGTTGAGAGATAATACACAATCAGCCCGGAAATGGGCAGATTATAATGGCCCACCTAATAAAAGCCCTTTGAGATGCTCTGGTACAAACCTCTTGTCTTAAAGAGCTGGTAATTAACTGAAGCCAAGATTGGAGGTGGTGGACCACTGCTACCCTAAAGCAGTGGTTCTCAACCAGGGTGAATTTGACCACAGGGGACATTTAGCAATGTCTAGAGACTTTTGTGGGCGGGAGAAGGGTGCCACTGGCATCTAGTGGATATAGGCCAGGAATGCTGCTAAACATCTTACAATGCACAGGACAGCATCCTCCCTGTCCCCAAACAAAAATTATCAGGCTCTAACTGTCAATAGAGCCAAGGTCAAGAAGCCCAGGACCAGCATTGGAAGTTGACCTTCCTTTCGGTCCTCTATGGAGCTCAATATCGCACCAAACAAAATTTAGCTAAATATTTATTGAGAAACTGCTTTGTTTTTTTGCCAGGTACTTCAAATGTTTTTTCACCCAATAAGTAAGCTAGTGATTTTGTTTTACTGTTGCCTTGATTTTCAAATTAGGAAACAGATTTTGTGTCCTTATCTATTTACCTTTTATTATTTTCAATTATTCATCTTTTCCCCCTGAATTCTGGAAAATTTACCCAATGTATTTTCAGCACCCCAATTTGATTTTCCTCGGAATTTGTCCTATTGCCTTCAAAGTGGATTTTCGTTGTGCTACTGAGGACCTTTCTCCTACTCTGTAGTGGGTTTATACATTTTAAGATCCATTTACTCTCATTTTTGAGGAGTCTTGGGAATGAGGGGATAAGTCTCTGTCTTCAATCTGCCATCTTTAATCATGAGAACAATTTTGTATCTTGCTAGAGACTGAAAATAGGTTTCTTCTAAAAATTTTAACCCAAATTTATAGAAAAGAATTTTCAACAGCCCAATAGCCTTCATAATCTTCTGAGCCTTCATAATCTTTGATGGAGGTAGAAAGATAGGGACTGAGGAGGAGGCAGAGGTTCAAACCCTTGATTCCTAATGATTCACAATGCGGATTCTCACAGTTGGTGGGTGGGGACATATTTCTCTGGTCAACTGAAACCCTTGGAAGCATCTCAATCCACCCCTTCCAATTGCACAGAAGTGACCATTTCTGTTTAAGTTTTGGCATATAGCTTGTTCTTATCTACAGTTTATGATACTAGTGCCCGTTTAAAATTGTTTTGTGCAACTTTGTGGGTGTTATAATTGGGAAGTTGATACAGGACAAATTAGGCATGTCTCATTTGCTGCCATATTAACTTAGAAATTCAGGTTATTGTTATTAGAGTTAAAAGGGAGGAACCTAAGCAAGTTCATAATCAAAGAGGAAATAAGGGTGATCTGAATTACAGGAAATATAATCTGGGGATCAAATCCTTGAAGAAGCCGGAAAAGAGAGACCCAAGGACACAGATTTGGAAGGGAGAGTAGCCTTGGACAAGTGTAGGGCCACTTCTTTCTCTAAGATGCTATAGAAGGAAGTGACTAGGAAGATAAGTATTAGCTGTGGGGTTTCACATCAAAGTCTCTATTCTCTCTGTGGAGTAAGAGGTTTGTATGGTCTTCTGAGAGTGAGGGGAAATAGGTATGCAAGAGTTTGGGCTGAAAGGGGATGGTTAGAATCAGTGGCTGGGCATTGAGGAAGGCTGCTGATTAGGACAAAGATAAAAATGGCAAATTGGGCTTGTAGTATGACGGTATTTGTCCAGAGAAATGAGGAATTTCTGAAATCTGTTCCTGACCACGGTCACCTCTCACGGTGAGGGAGATATGAGCCCAGGGAACAACAGCAAAGGAGAGGAGTCAAATCTCAAATTTGTATCCAGTCAGTTCTGGCTTTGACCCCAAATCCCATACATTTAATTAGTAGTTGCTTCTGGGATTTCTTCAAAATACTCTCCTTTTCCTAAGCAGGTTAGGTCTAAGAAACTTTAGTCTAAAGCAAGACTTGACACTCACTCTCGTCTCTTGATCCCCATGGAGCCCCCTAACCTAACTGCAGCTCACTTTTACCCCGAGATGGGAGCAGAGGCCAGCCCGACACACCTGTGAGCCTCCCAGGGCATGGAGCCAGAGAAACGCAGACAGCAAGAGCATGCACATTCCCCCGAGTCAGCACTGATTTCATTCAGATGATGCTGGCAGTAGCACCAGCCCTGGCAGCCATCACCTGTGGAACCAGTTCTCCAAGGACAGTGTTTTCTTACTATTTAGCTGACTTAGGGTAAGAAGGACAGAGGGAAAGAGACAAAAAGACAGACCTTGGTCTCTACCCAACAATGGGAGTTTCTCTCTGCTCCAGCAGTACAGGGCGGGACAGAAGAGAGAGTTGTACCCACATGCACTATTATTATTTTACATAGATGCCATCAGCTATATAAATAGTTGCAAAAAATCTTAATATTTTATCAACCAGATTCCTGGAGAGAAGCAAGAAGTCTTGCCTTAGCCATCCTTGGATTAGGAGTGAAGAGGTGGCCTAGAGCTCCCCCTAAAGGACAGCGAGCAACACACCTACACTCATCATTGTCCACTGCTCCCTAACAGGATGTGTGGCCGGTTCTTGAGGCGGCTGGTGGCTGAGGAGAGCCGGCATTCCACACCTGTGGGGCGCCTCCTGCTTCCTGTGCTCCTGGGATTCCGCCTCGTGCTGCTGGCTGCCAGTGGGACAGGGGTCTATGGCGATGAGCAGAGCGAATTCGTGTGTCACACCCAGCAGACAGGCTGCAAGGCTGCCTGCTACGATGCCTTTCACCCCCTCTCCCCACTGCGCTTCTGGGCCTTCCAGGTCATTTTGGTGACTGTGCCCAGTGCCCTCTATATGGGTTTCACCATGTATCATGTCATCTGGCATTGGGAAGACTCCGGAAAGGTGAAGAGAGGAGAGGAGACCCTGATCCAACAAGGAGAGGGCAGCACGGATGCCTCAAGGGCTGGAAGCCCCAAGTTGCTCTGGGCGTATGTGGCACAGCTGGGGGTACGACTGGTCCTTGAGGGGGCAGCTTTGGGGGGGCAGTACCATCTGTATGGGTTCAAGATGCCCAGTTCCTTTGCATGTCGTCGAGAGCCCTGCCTTGGTAGTATAACCTGTCATCTGTCCCGCCCTTCTGAGAAGACCATCTTCCTAAAGACCATGTTTGGAGTCAGTGGGCTCTGTCTCTTGTTTACTCTTTTGGAGCTTGTGCTCCTGGGCCTGGGGAGATGGTGGCGGACCTGGAAGCAAAAATCTTCCTCTTCTCACTACTTCCCAACTTCAGAGAGCACCACAAGACAAAAGGACCCAGCTGACAACTTCCCAGTGGTGGAATCCAAAGAGCAGTTCTGAGTAGCAGGTGAGAAGGGCACTGATGTCTCTCTTTGTCTGGAGTCTCTGTCCAGATGATTCCCCCTAGGCAGGTCCTTCACCCTCTGGGAAGTACAATTCCCACATGTTACAAAGTAGAAAACCAGCTGCTAGGCAGGTGTTCTGACCACGGTTCCTAACCCAACCTCCATCCCTGTCAATTTGACGATTCCTTCCAATGAACCAGGACCAGAGTGCTCAGTCAGTTGTATCTCCTTGTCCTTCCACTGAGGTCTCTTCCCCCTTAGAAAAAGTCTCAGCTTCTGCTTGATTCTCTACTTTGCAGAGATATGAAGATACCTGGCTCAACTCTGAAGGAAATCCTATGATTGGATCTTCTTTCCAACATCCAGTGAATGGGGATTTACCTCCATGACAAATTAGAGGCTGTTGAAGCATCTCTAAAGGCTATGGTGGGTCATGCTGTCTAAAGAATTTCTTTGAAGAACTCCTGCTTGTGCTTCCTCATCAGAATTCTCTGGTGTCAGTATCACAGTTTTCCTGACCCTTGTCCTGCGCAATAAATATTGATTACTGTTGGTGGCATTCTTGTTGCTAAAGACAATCCTTCATCCCGTCTCAGTGACCTTACTTATCTCTCTCCTGTTGTTCTACATTCACTGCTCCCCCAACTTCAAAGTCCTGTAACCCCTGAAGTATATGTCATTGCAGTACATGTCATACCCAGAAACTCTGGCCTTCAAAGCATATATAACACAGTGTCCTTTAATATAGAGATTAGATTTATTCAAACACCAGCCACACCCTTTAGAAAGAATACTGTGAATTCAGAGGCTTATTGCCCCTGGACCACGGATGGCTCTGATTTCTGCTCAATTCTCATTCTCTGTTTGGTTCACGGCAACTGCTCCATTGGCTCCAGCACAGCAGCACCTCATATGTGGGGCTAAGTCCCTACTTTGGAAATGCATACACCTCAATACCACACAGAAAAGACAGTAGAGTTCTACTGCTGATTCAGAGCAGCAACAGAAAAGGATGTTTACACCACAATGTGATTCAGTAGGTAATTTAAAGCTAAACAGCAGGTTTCTCTTTTCTTGAGTCAGTCATTTCTGTCTGTGAGTGTTCTAGCCTCCTACCTTTTTAAAGAAACACCTCTCTCCTGAATTTTTCTTTACCCTCAAATTCTCATCAAAGAGCAATCACCTAGTTTTGTTTTCTCCTTCTGAATCCCAAATTATTCCCAAGTAAATTAAGAAGGTGCATCCCTAAGGAAATATATTTCGTTCCCCAAGAGACACTTCGGCAACAATGAGTTAAATAATAATTTTTCTTTCTGTTACACAGTGTATCATAAAGAATCCCTTATCTGCTGTAGCCAGAGTTCAGCCAAGTGACCAAGGACAGAAAAAAAATAAATGTCATTGTTCTGAATTTCTCTTTGATAGTCCCTTTTTAAACAGCTTTACTGAGATATAGTTCACGTACCATATAATTCATCTATTTAAAGTATACAATTCAATGGCTTTTAGTATAGTCAGAGATTTGTACGTCCATTAACACAAACAATTTTAGAACATTTTCATTAACTAAGAATTTTCATTAAGAAGAAACCCTACAACCCTCAGCCATTACCCCATAAACCCCCATGCCCCCCAAACATAAGCAACCATTAAAGTACTTTCTGTCTCTATAGGTTTTCTGTTTTGGGCTTTTCGTATAAATGGAATCACATAATACGTGATCTTTTGTGACTGGCTTCTTTCACTTAGCATAATGTTTTTAAGGTTCATTCATGCTGCAGCATATACTTGTATCAGTACTTTACTCCTTTTCATGGTTGAATATTATTTCTTGTTAATGGATATACCACATTTTATTTATTCATTTTTCAGTTGATGGACATTTGGATTGTTTCCACTTTTTAACTATTGTGAATAATGGTGCTATGAGCATTCATGTACTAGTTTTTGTGTGAACATATATTTTCAATTCTCTTTGGTAAATACCCAGGAGTGAAATTGCTGGGGTATATGGTAAATCTTTGTTTAACTTTTTGAGGAACTGCCAGACTTTTCCACAGCAGCTGTAGTATTTTACATTCCCAACAGCAATGTATAAATGGGTTCCAGTTTATCCATATCCTCACCAGCAGTTGGTAATTTCTGGGTCTGGTTTGTGTGTTTGATTTTTTAAAGTCTATCCATCCTACTGAGGTGAAGTGGTATCTCATTGTGGTTTTGATTTGTACTTCCCTAATGGTTAATTATATTGAGCAAATCTTTTCACATGCTTATTGGCCACTTGTATATATTCTTTGGGGAAATGTCTATTCAAATCCTTTGCCAATTTTTAAAACTGGGTAATTTGTATCTTTGTTATTGAGTTTTTTTATATATTCTGAATACTAGAATCGTATCAGATATATGATTTCCAAATATTTTTTCCCTTTCAGTGGGTTGTCTTTCATTCTATTGATACCCAAATCCTTGGACACCCACAAGTTTTTAATTTTGATACAATCCATTTTATCACTTTTTTCTTTTGTAGCTTATGATTTTGGTGTTATATTTAAGAAACAACTGCCTAGCCCTTTTGCTAAGCGACCTCAGGCCGAATATTGGTGTAAGCCAGCCTCAGTTCACAGACAGGCTACCCTCACATGTCTCCCGGTCCAGCACAGATAGCATTCAACCACATATATTAATAGTTTTGTGGCTCTTACTAGGTAGTCACATAACAGGCAAAGTAACAGGGCTGGTAACAGGCAAGGCTGAAATTGTCCTGCACGGGAGCCCCTCCCAAGAGACTCCAGAAACAACACACTCAGAGGCCAGCTTCAGATCACAACAGAGCACTACCTGTTTAGCCCCACAAGCGGCACACAAAAAGGGGGCTCTCAACAGGCACAAAAGCCTGCGGGGATGAAGCCTCCTTTGAGCAGTCAGACCCCACACAGCAGCTCATATACTGTTAGTGTAGCCAATCCTCACAATTAGTCAGCCTGGGAGTCAATCTCATCCACTGATGCACCAAAAACAATCAAGGATCAATTAAAACAGGAAAACATACACAACACACAAAGAACACTCCAGGAACACACACACACAGGAGATTAGGGGGACAGCACAATTGGACCACACAGGACACATACTACATAAGGCCACCCAGCAAAGACTGAGAAACATAGGAGATCTAGCTAATACAGAGAAGCAAACACAAAGTGGCAGCCAGATGAGGAGACAAAAAAACACGTCCCACATAAAAGAACAGGAGAAAACTCCAGAAATGGAACTAAATGAAATGGAGGCAACCAACCTACTAGAGACAGAGTTTAACACACGGATTATAAGAATGCTTAAGAAACTTAGAGAGAATTTCAACAAAGAGATAGCAAGTATAAAAAGGACATAGAAACCATAAAAAAGAACCAGTCAGAAATAAAGAATACAAAACAGAAATGAAGAATACACTAGAAGGAGTCAACAGCAGATTAGAGGAAGCAGAGGATCAAATCAGCAATTTAGAAGACAAGCTAGCAGAATACACTCAATTGGGACAACAAAAAGAAAAACGAATAAAAAACAATGAAGATAGTTTAAGGGACTTGTGGGACAACATCAAGAGTAACAACATTTGCATCATAGGTGTACCCAGACGAAAAGAGAGGGAGCAAATGATTGAGAACCTATTTGAAGAAATAATGACCCAAAACTTCCCTAACTTGGTGAAGGAAATAGACATATAAGCCCAGGAAGCACACAGAGTTCGAAACAAGATGAACCCAAACAGGCCCACACCAAGACACATCATAGTTAAAATGGCAAAAGTTAAAGACAAAGAAAGAATCCAAAAAGCAGCAAGAGAAATAAAACTAGTTACTCACAAGGGAGTTCCTGTAAGACTATCAGCTGACTTCTCATCAGAAACTTTGCAGCCCAGAAGGGAGTGACAGGAAATATTCAAAGTGATGAAAAACAAAGGTGTCCAACCAAGACTACTTTATACAGCAAAGCTATCACTTAAAATTGAAGGAGAGATAAAGAACTTCCCAGATAAGAAAAACCTAAAGGAATTCATTACCACCAAGTCAGTATTACAAGAAATGTTAAAAGGACTTCTTTAAGCAGAAAAAAGGGGAAAACAAACTAATGAAGATAAAAAAATCTGAATAAGGGCCGGCCCAGTGGCTCAGGCAGTTAGAGCTCCATGCTCCTAACTCCAAAGGCTGCCGGTTTGATTCCTACATGGGCCAGTGGGCTCTCAACCACAAGTTTGCCGGTTCAACTCCTCGAGTCCCGCAAGGGATGGTGGGCTCTGCCCCCTGCAACTAAGATTGAACATGGCACTTTGAGCTGAGCTGCCTCTCGGATGGCTCAGTTGGTTGGAGCACGGGCTCTCAACCACAAGGTTGCCAGTTCAATTCCTTGAGTCCGGCAAGGGATGGTGGGCAGTGCCCCCTGCAACTAGCAACTGGCAACTGGACCTGGAACTGAGCTGCACCCTCCACAACTAAGACTGAAAGGACAACAACTTGACTTGATAAAAAGCCCTGGAAGTACACACTGTTCCCCAATAAAGTCCTATTCCCCTTCCCCAATAAAAAATAATAAAAAAATATGAATAATAAAATGGCAATAACTAATGTACCTAGCAATAATCACTTTAAATATAAATGGATTAAATCCTCCAATTAAAAGACAGGGTAGCTGAATAGATAAGAAAACAAGACCCATGCATTTGCTGTCTACAAGAGATCCACCTCAGATCAAAAGACACACACAGACTGAAAGTAAAGGGATAAAATATTTCACACAAACGGAAACAAGAAAAAAGATGGGATAGCAATACTTACATCAGACAAAAAAGACTTTAAAATGAAGATTGTAACAAGAGACAAAGAAGGACATTACACAATAATAAAGGAATCAATCCAACAAGAGGACATAACCCTTGTAAACACCTACGCACCCAATACAGGAGGACCTGAATCTATAAAACAAATATCGACAGACATAAAGGTAGAGATCAACTGTAACACAATCATAGCAGGGGATTTTAACAACAGATCCTCCACACTAGGCCAGATGGATTTAATTGATATTTTTAGAGCATTTCACTCTAAAGCAGTAGAATATACATTCTTTTCAAGAGCACATGGAACATTTTCCAAGATAGACTACATGTTAGACCACAAAACAAGTCTCAATAAGTGTAAGAAGATTGAATTCATATCAAGCATCTTCTCTGACCACAGTGGTATGAAATAAGAAATGAATTACAATTTAAAAAACCCTGAAAAATGCACAAACACATGGAGATGAAATAATATGCTATTAAATAATGAATGGATCAACAATAAGATCAAGAAAGAAATCAAAAGATACCTTGAGACAAATGAAAGTGAAAACAAAATGACCCCAAACCTATGGGACACAAAGAAAGCAGTCCTAAGAGGGAAATTCATAGTAATGCCGGCCTACCTAAAGAAACAAGAAAACCCTCAAATCAACAGTCTATCTTTACACCTAAGGAAACTGGAAATAGAACAGCAAAATAAGCCCAAAATGAGTACAAGGAAGGAAATAACAAATTTCAGAGTGGAAATAAATGAAATAGAGACTAAAAACACAATACAAAAGATTAATGAAACCAAGAGCTTGTTTTTTGAAAAGATAAACAAAATTCACAAATCTTTAACCAGATTAATCAAGAAAAAAAGAGAGAGGACCCAAATAAATAAAATCAGAAATGAAAGAGAAGTGACAACTGACACCACAGAAATAGAAAAAATTTTAAGAAAGTACTATGAGCACTGGAAAACAATCTGGAAGAAATGATAAATTCCTAGAAGCATACAATCTTCCAAGGCCGAATCAAGAAGAAATAGAAAATCTGAATAGGCCAATTACTATCAATGAAAATGAATCAGTAATCAACAAGCTCCCAACAAATAAAAGTCCTGGACCAGATGGCTTCACAGGTAAATTTACCAAACATTCAAAAAAGAATTAAAACCTATTCTACTCTAACTATTCTGTAAAATCCAGGGGGAGGTAAGGTTCCAAGTTCATTTTATGAGGCCACCATTACCCTGATTCCAAAGCCAGACAATGACATTACAAAAGAAAAAAAAAGAAGAAAAAAAGAAAACTATAGGCCAATATCCCTAATGAACATAGATGCAAAAGCCCTCAACAAAATATTAGCAAACTGAATTCAGCAATTCATTAAAAAGATTATACACCACAGTCAAGTGGGATTAATTCCTGGTATGCAAGGTTGGTTCAACATCTGTAAATCAATTAATACACCAATAAACAAAATAAACAATAAAAATCAAATGATCATATCAATAGAGGCAGAAAAAATGCTTGAAAAAAATCCAGCATCCATTTATGATAAAAACTCTCAGCAAAGTGGTGGGAATAGAGGGACTGTATCTCAACATAATTAAGCCATATATGACAAATCCACAGCTAATACATATTCAATGGGGAAAAGCTAAAAGCATTCCCCTTAAGATCAGGAACAAAAGAAGGATGCCCAGTTTCACCACTTTATTCAACATAGTTCTAGCCACAGCAATTAGACAAGAAAAAGAAATAAAAGGCATCCAAATTGGAAAGGAGGAAGTAAAATTGTCATTATTTGCAGATGACATGATACTATATATAGAGAACTCCAAAGATTCCACCAAAAAACTATTAGAACTGATAAATAAATTCAGTAAAGTAGCAGGATACAAAATTAATATTCAGAAATCAGTTGCATTTTTATTCACCAATGATGAACTATCAGAAAGAGAAATTAAGAAAACAATCCCATTTGCAATTGCATCAAAAAAAATACTTGAGGACTAAATTTAACCAAGGAAGTAAAAGACCTGTACAGCAAAAATTATAAGACATTGAAGAGAGAAATTAAAGGAGATACAAATAAATGGAAATATATGTCATGCTCATGGATATGAAAAATTAATATAGTTAAAATGTCCATACTACCCAAAGCAATATATAGATTCAATGCAACCCCTTTCAAAATACCAATGACATTTTTCACAGAACTAGAATAAATAATCCTAAAATTTAATGGAACCAATGAAAGATTCCAAATAGGCATGGCTATCCTGAGAAATAAGAACGAAGTGGGAGGTATCATGCTACCTGATATCAAATTACACTACAAGTCTATAGTTATCAAAACAGCATGGTATTGGCGTAAAAACAGACACATAGATCAATGGAACTAAATAGAGAGCCCAGAAATAAATCCATGCCTATCTAGTCATTTAATTTATGACAAAGGAAGCAAGCATTTACATTGGGATAAAGACAGTCTATTTAATAAATGGTGCTGGGGGCTGGCCTGTGGCTCAGGCAGTTGGAACTCTGTGCTCCTAACCCCGAAGGCTGCTGGTTCGATTCTCACATGGTCAGTGGGCTCTCAACCACAAGGTTGCCGGTTTGACTCCTCGACTCCTGCAAGGGATGGTGGGCTGCGCCCTCTACAACTGACAACTGCAACTGAACCTGGAGCTGCACCCTCCACACCTAAGATTGAAAGGACAACAACTTGACTTGGAAAAAGTCCTGGAAGTACACACTCTTCCCCAATAAAGTCCTGTTCCCCTTCCCCAATAATAAAAAAAAAAATCTTAAAAAAGAAAATAAATGGTGCTGGGAAAACTGTATAGTTACACGCAAAAAAATGAAACTGGACCACCTTCTTACACCATATACAAGAAATAAACTCAAAATGGAATAAAGACTTAAATGTAAGACCCGAAACCATAAAACACCTAGAAAAAACACAGGAAGTAAACTCTCAGACATTACCCTTCCTAATATTTTTATTGATACATCCTCTTAGACCAGGAAAACAAAAGAAAAAATAAACAAATGGAACTACATCAAGCTAAAAAGCTTTTTCACAGCAAAGGAAACCATCAACAAATCAAAAAGACATCATACTGAATGGAAGAAGATATTTGCCAAGGATACATCTCATAAGGGGTTGATATCCAAAAATTCATAAAAGGCTTATAGAACTCAACACCAAAAAAACAAACAATCCAATTAAAAAATGGATTGTTAGATGATGTATTACAGAATAGTACACTTGAAACCTATGTAACTTTACTAACCATTTTAACCCCAATAAACTTTAATCAAAAAAAAAAAATGGGCAGAGGACATTGAGAGACATTTCTCCAAAGAGGACATAGAGATAGCAAATAGACACATGAAAAGATGCTCAATGTCACTAATCATCAGAGAAAAACATATAAAAACCACTATGAGATACCACCTCAGTCCCGTGAGATTGGCTATCATCAATAAATCAACAAACAAGTGTTGGTGAGGATGTGGAGAAAAGCGCAACCTTGTGCAGTATTGGTGGGATTACAAACTACTGCAGGCACTATGGAAATCAGTATGGATTTTCCTCAAAAAATTAAAAATAGAACTACCTTATGACCCAGCAATTACACTTCCGGGTATTTATCCAAAGAAATCCAAAACACTAATACAAAAAACTATATATGCACCCCTATGTTTATTGCAGTGCAATTCACAATAGCCAAGATACAGAAAATAAAGGAAATGCTCATCAATAGACAATTGGATAAAGAAATTGTAGTATATTTATACAATGGAGTATTACTCTGCCATAAAAAAGAATGAAATCTTGCCATTTGCAACAAAATGGATGGACCTAGAGAAAATTATGCTCAGTGAAAGAAGTCAGCCTGAGAAAGACAAATACCATATGATCTCACTTATATGTGGACTCTAAAGAACAGAATAAATGAGCAAACAGAAATAGACTCATAGATACAGAGGAAAAACTGACGGTTGCTAAATGGGAGGTTGGGGGATGGGGGAGAAGGTTGAAGGGATTAGAAAGTACTACTAATTGGTAGTCACAAAAAATCATGGGATGTGAAATACAGTATGGGGAATATAATCAATACTGTTGTCAAGTCTATGTAGGGTGTCAGATGGGTACTGGACTTAATAGGGGGATAACTTCATAGATTTTATAAATGTCTAACCACTGTACACCTGAAACTAATATAAAATATTGAATGTCTAAAAAATTAAATAAAATAAGTATGCATAAAAACAGAGAAACTAAAAAAGAAAAGAAAAAGAAACCATTGTCTAATCCATGGTCATGAAGATTTACACCTATATTTACTTCTAAGAGTTTTATAGTTTTAGCTGTACATTTAGGTATTTGATTTTAAATTAAATTTTGTTTCTGGTATAAGGGTCCAACTTCATTCTTTTGCATGTGCATATCCAGTTATCCCAACAGGGTTTGTTGAAAAGCCTATTTTTCCTCCATATAATTGATTTTAGAACACTTGTTGAAAATCAATTCCTTCTAGATGTGTAAGGGTGATGGTATACTTTTCAACATTTAACAATCTAGTTTATTTTTCTTTTTCATTCTTTTCTTTGTTTCCTTCCCCTCCTGCCTGATTCAATTACTCTGTTTTCCCAAGGTTACAAGCATAAGAGTATCCTGTTAATCTGGTTAATTGCCAGAACTCGGACTTGAACTGTTTCATCCCTTAGATCTCTAGATGCCAATAACCAGATTACAACACCGTTGCAAGTTTCCACCAGCTGACACATGAATCCTTCCTACCACTAGGTCTGAGATTGTCTTGAAGCAAATCACACTCCCAGGAAGCATTTTTTTACCCCTGTTTCTCCAGAAGTCAGCACCCAGCAATTGTCTAACTTTCCCTTTCTTTTGTTCTGCTGCTTCTTACGTGCCTCCTATAAAGTCTTCTGGCCCCTTTAGGAAGGGGGAAGATGGCGTTCGAGATAGGAGTCCACCCCCTCTGGCATTTTGACTAAACCTCCTTTTCTTTCCACCAGCCCTTGTCTCTCGATCATTGGCTCCACAAGTGGCAAGCAACTGAACCTGAGTTCAGTAACAGATTTATGATATTATTTCTGAATTTTCAATTCTATTTATAGAAAAGATACTGTCCTATGATGTAATCACAGTGAACCCTTGAGCTATATCCGGCTAGATCCCAGCCAGCAAATACTGCTTCCCATAAGTCCCCTCAGAGAATGTCTGACCAAACTCCTGCCCTATCCTCCAGGAATGCTGGTTCTGGGAACAGGACTTTGACCTGCCCTGGGCAAGCATGTAAGGCGTTTCCCCCTTATTTGGAGCTGGTCACACCCCTATTCATCCTGCCCTGTTCTATACAACTCTTTAGTACCTGCAATATGGCATTGACGATATCCATGTCATCTTGCTGATGCCTGAGACACACCTTGTGTATAAGTTCCCTTAATACACCTTGATGTAATGGCTGGAGTTGTCCGCCTCTTTTTCCAGTCTCTTGGCAAGACGAAATTTTCCTAACACTATTCCATTGAGGTATATGTCTATCCTTATGCCAGTACCACGTTTTGATTACTGTGGCTTTGTACTAGGTTTGAAATTGGGAAGTCTGAGTCCTCCTATTTTGTTCTTTTTCAAGACAGCTTGGCTATCTGGGGTCTCTTGAAATTTTATATAAATAAAACTTAATTAGGGAGCCTCAATATTTTCAGTAAAGAGGGACATTCATTTTAGGAGTATGGCAGAATTTAAGACACAAGGACCTTAAAGAGGCATAGGACTTTGTCACTCAATAAATAGGCGGACATACAGACATACACCACAAACACTCATGGCAAACAGCAGTAACTGATAAGAGCACTTCTTCCTTTGTTCATATTAAGACTCAGATTCCTTCTCAATATAGTATTTCACTTTACAAAGAAATGCGTTTCTTAGTTGTATAATTTAAACATTTTAAAACTAGATTGTTAGGCCATATTTAGGCCAGGAACAGGAACGTTCTTATCTTAAAAGCCATTTTGTCTTGCTTTGTATCTTATACCTGTCAGCTTGTGTTTGCCTTAGGCCTGGAGAGGCTGCCTGGAATGTAGAAACCATCTTATGCTTTGTACTTTGTTTGTCTCCTAGGGGCTTGTGTTCAGGGGAGGCCAGGGTGTGGAGCCAGAGGGCTTGGTCATGCCCTAAAACCCTTTGTTGCTAGAGACAATGCAATGAAAACCCCCTGAAGCATTGGGGAACAACCTCGTTTACTCCATCCTGTAAAACTCCATACCGCTTTTTGCTTGGGAAAGTTATGGTCTTTTCTAGCTTGACCTCCTACAGCTCAAACATGCCAAATAAACTCTAATAGACCGATTTTGGTCTCCCGTGCTTCTCTCGCTGAGCTTAACATAGATATTCTGTGGAGCTTTTATCAAAAAACCCTCCCAAACAGAAATTGCAGAAACCTCCTTTCCAAATCATTTAATCATACATACATTCAGTGACTACTCACTGAGCATATCATGGAGAAGGCAATAGCTGATACTGGGAAACAGAAAAAAAAGTTTCATTCATAAGTAAGGGAATAAAGTTGGAATAATAATAATAATAATAGGCACCTCAGAAACACAAGATCAAAAATCCATTGAAGAGAAACAGATAATTCCCTGAAACAGACAAGCATACTGTTTGTTGGAAAGCCTCAACGGATTGGGATAGCAAAATGGCTGCTGTTTTCTAGCTGGGTACAAAAGGCAATGTACTATGCTTCTGAATTTTAATCACTCCCACTTAAAAATCTTCATTTCCTTTTCATCCACTCTCCGGCTCCTATTAGGCCATTCAAAATATCCTTACAACAGCTACAGCTTCAGCTCCACTCTCCTGGCATTGCTCTCCACCCTGGTCTTGACCTCCTCAAGTAGGAGCGTGGGGGAAGGGCTCCAGCACCGGCAGCTACAGGACCTGCTCCTTCCCAGGATTTTAGATGACAGCCACTCAAAGCAGATTACCATGAGTTGGCTTAGAGCATCTCATAACCCGCAGACCTCCTGGGAGTTGAACTACCTAAAACACCGGTGGGAAATCAAATCTGGAAAGTCCATCTAACTCTAGATTCCTCCCCCAGCTACGCAGATCCCTCTAGTACTTCCCACGCGCCCAGAATGTCCTCCTGGGTGCAGCTTGCCTAGGACTCCAGAATTTAAATCGCCGAGCAGCCAGATAATTTTTTACCCCCATTTTTTAAAATTAGTTTCAGGTACACAAAACAATGTAATAGTTAGACATTTATCATTTATATCCCTCACACAATGACAACCCCCCTCCCCCATCCACTACCCCTGACATCGCACACAGCCATTACATTTCCACTGTCTCTCTTCCTAATGCTGTACCTCGCTTTATATATACATATATACATATATATATATATATATATATACATATATATATGTATATATATATATATAATTATAGTTGATATTCATTATTGTTCAGCTTCAGCTTCACGTGTGCAGTGCAGTGATCAGGCATCTACATCATCCCTGAGGTGGTCTCCCAAATGGGACACGTGTCCATCGGATACCCTACAAAATCTTTACGTTATTGATTACATTCCCCACACTGACTTTCGTTTTCCCGTCAGCCAGCTAATCTTAACCTCACCTTTCAAACTTGACCGCTAAGCCCAGTTCGTTAGCGCCTCCCCGTTTAGCTCCACCAGCCGCGGCTGCACAGGCGTCGCCGCCGCCCTCTGGCGCCTTCCCCAAAGCCGAGGGATCTCGGCTTCCTCTCGAGTTTTCCAGGATTGCCGCAGCTCGGTTGTGGGCTGGAGCAGCAGCCCGGTCCCATCATGCCCGACGGCCAGGACCGGGCCTCCAGCCACCGCGACCCCGCGACCCCGGCGTTCGCGCGCTGCGGTCCCGCCACGCCCGCGGGAAGGCCGGCGCGCGCCGGGATCGAGTCCCGTCAAGGGAGACTTCACGTTCCCCAGCCGCGGGAGGCGCCTGCCGCGCATTCCAGGGCCGCCGGCTTCCAGGGCCC
Source organism: Rhinolophus hipposideros (assembly GCF_964194185.1). NCBI lineage: Eukaryota > Metazoa > Chordata > Mammalia > Chiroptera > Rhinolophidae > Rhinolophus > Rhinolophus hipposideros. The sequence goes on from NC_138053.1 coordinate 10,080,534, forward strand.
ACCCGCAGCCTGCAGGCCGCTCCCGCGCGTCGCATCCGACCCGACTCGGGCTCTGGGAAAGAGCAGCGTCATGGAAGTCAAGGATCTCCAGGAGGAGCTGACCTGCTCCATCTGCCTGGACTATTTTAAGGACCCGGTGTCCATCGAGTGCGGTCACAACTTCTGCCGCTGCTGCCTGCAAGGCAGCTGGGAGCCGGGCGGCGGCCTGTTCCCCTGCCCGGAGTGCCGGCAGCTGTCCTCGCCCTCCGCACTGCGGCCCAACTGGGTCCTGGGCCGGCTCACGAAGACCGTGCGGCCCGGGCGCCAGGGCCCCGTGCCCCCCGGCCTGTGCGGCCGCCATTGGGAGCCGCTGCGGCTCTTCTGCGAGGAAGACCAGCGGCCCGTGTGCTTGGTGTGCAGGGAGTCCCAGGAGCACCAGGCCCACACGATGGCGCCCATCGACGAGGCCTTCGAGAACTACCGGGTAAGGGAGACGGTAGGGGGCTGCGGGTGTTGCCCGGGAACGTTTACCTTTTACTTTCATAAAGGACCCATTGAAGTGGCTGCTAGTCCCATTGGAAGCATGGAAACTCTCTAGAGGCTCCAGGTTTTGCTACACGGACCTTAGAGCTGGAGTTAAAACTGGCAGTGGGGAGGGTGGGTACGAGGCTCCGCAGAACTGCAGAATTCAGGGGACTGGCCCGGGGAGCTTTAAGTTTAAGACACACATACTGACAGGCTGTATGCCAGTGCTGTCCAATAGAAACAATGCAAAGCACATATGTAATTAAACATTTTTCTAGTCGTAAAAAAGAACAGGTGATGTATTTTTAATAATATATTTTATGTAACCTAATTATCCAAAATGTTGTTTTTTAAAAATTTTTATTGGGGAATATTGGGGAACAGTGTGTTTCTCCAGGGCCGGTCAGCTCCAAGTCAAGTCGTTGTCCTTAAATCTAGTTGTGGAGGGCGCAGCTCAGCTCCACGTCCAGTCGCTGTTTTCAGTCTTTAGTTGCAGGGGCCCCAGCCCACCATCCCTTGTGGGAATTGAATGGGCGACCGAGTGTTGAGAGCTGGTTCTCTAACCAACTGAGCCATCCGGCCGCCCCCCAGAATATTGTTTAACATTAATTGTTATGAAAAATTATTAGTGAGATATTTTACATTACTTTTCCATAGTAGGTCTTTAAAATCTGTGTACTTAATTTACAGCACGTACTGATTCGGACCATTCATATTTCATGTGCACACATGGCGAATGGATGTTGTATTGGACAGTGCAGGTCTGTCCTACAGATGTCATACACAATTGATGATTTGGGAAAAGGCTGACTTGGAGTGATGAGGCTGGGATTTGTCATTAGCTTCCTTCATCAGTTGGGAAAATCACTACGTTAATTGTTTTAATTGTAGATTGTCTTATCTCGTGTGGTAAGTTTCAGTTGAATAAATCAGTTTATTTTACTCTGCTCCAGCCACACTGGCCTTCTTGCTTTTGTTTCAAGGCTGTTCTCTTTCTCTACCCACACCTTCCATCCTTTAGATCTTACGCGCTTTTAGCTTGAAGACCTTCCTTAATCATCTCTTCCAGAGTAGCCCTATCCCCTTCTATTACTGATGGTGTAACTCCAGTGGCCTCCAACAGAATTGGTATCTAGTAAGTACTGGTTGAATGCACGAATTTAATTATACAAGTTAAAGTGTTTTTTGTAAACTATAAAATGATGTACAGTTGTATCAGCTGACTACAAATAGGAAACAGACACAAAGCTGGACAAGGAAGTATACATTAATTCCTTCATTCAGTAACATTTATCTTGTATCCTACAAGACAAGGCCCAAGTCTTTCTCATTCGTTTATGACCAGATTCTAGAACAATGCCTATCGTACAGTAAGCATCAATAAATGTTACTGAAATGCTTGGTGTTGCCCTCCTGCACCTCCTGGCAGTTTCTGTTATTGCAGGGAAGGAGTTTTCTAATTTCCCCAAAGGGTTCCCAAGTGGTACAGGGGCCCTATTTATATCCCACTGTGTCAGGATTCAGAAAGACTTAGGTAGTCTTGGATAATTGAAGCAACCATACAGGATAATTCATGCATACTGGAATTGTTAACGGCTTTAAAAAAAAATTGCAAAATTCTATTTGAAAGATTATTTAGTTTTTTTCATCATCAAATAAAAGTGAAAACTTAAAAAAAAATCTTGGTCACATTCAAAGGAGCCTGACATGTGCATATCAAATTTGACAGTGATTAAAAAGTGGCAGTAATATAATTGAATAAAGTTATTTGAGATAGCTTACTGTAGGATAGCAGGATTATGTACCTATTTAAGTTAACTGGGGATAATAGATTTTATAATATTAGAAAACACTGCGTTAGAAAGAAAATAGCACATGTGATTTTGTGATATGTAAGTCCCCTTATAACCTAATTTTATTTCCCCCCAACATTATGTGCAATTTTCAAGCACACATAAAGTTGGGAGACTTTTATAATAACACCAGTATACCCACATCGAGATTCTGCCATTAACAGTTTATTCTCCTTGTCTGTCACCTGCCTATCTATCTGTCATCAATTCTTATTTCCCTTTGAAGCATTTTAAAGTTAATTGCAGACAGTACACTTCCTACTACACTTTAGCATGCCTGTCATGAACCAGATTGAATATTTGTTTATGGTATTTTTAAAAATTCAGAACAATTAAATACACACATCTTAAGTGTACATTTGTTGAGCTTTGACAAATGCGTATACCTGGGCACCCCAAGCCCTTTACAAGATACAGAACATTACCATCATCCCAGAAAGCTCCTTCATGCCCTTTCCTAGGTAATGTCTGCACCCTACCCCCACCCAATGCAACCACTGTTCTGATTTTTTCCCACCACAGATTAATTTTGCCTGTTCCAGAACTTCATATATATAGAATCATATAGTCTGTACTCTTCTATATGGGCTCCTTTTGCTCAGTATATTGATTTTGAAATTCATCTGTTTGTGCATAGCAGTAATCTGTTACTTCTTACTGCTGAGTAGTATTGCATTATGTGACCACACCACAGTTTGTTTACGCATCTTCCTAGTAGGATGCCTGGGCTGTTTCCAGTTTTTGGTTCTTATAAAAACTGGCATTATGAATATTCTCATACAGTGCTTTTTGTAGACATCTGTTGTAATTTTTACTGGGTCTAGGAGTGGAAGTGCTGAGTTCTAGGATTAATGTATGATTAGTTTTATGCCAGATCTTTTTTTAAAGTGGTTGTACCATTTCACACATCTACCAACATTGTATGAGAGTTCTGGTTGCTCCACATCCTTGCCAACTTTGATGTTGTCAGTCTTTTAAATTACCTAACTTTAAGCATTGTCATTTATAAATCATTGGAAGAAAAGTGATACCTATTAGTATTTATTATTCTCCCAGGGAAGAATTAAAAAATTAATTGTACTGCTTATTTCTTAGTTCTACTCATTTTTTTTTCTTTTAAGCTTTTTATTTTGGCATACATCCAGATTCAGAAAGTTGCTCATGGCCATTCCTCAGCATTTGACAGTTTTCACCAGTTTTTATTTAAAATTTTCTCTTCCTGTAAGTAACCCTTCTCTCATGGTTTTTCACCAACCATTCATCGTAGCTTCTTTGCAGGATTTTCAACCTCTGCATGCCCCTTGTAGCTGTTCCCAGTTCTAGCCTTGATCTTCTTTACTCTGTAGAATCTTACTGGGTGATTTGACTCACACCCATGCCTTTAACTGCTACCCGTGCTAAATTGAACCCCTAAATCCGCTTTTGCAGCTCAGATCTCTTTCTTGACTCTGAACTGCTAACTAGATCCACTTGGATGTCCCTCAGACATCTCAAAGTCAACTCATTCAAGTCGAATTTCTTTTTTTACCTTCTATTTACATACTGCTCATCTTCCTATATTTCCTGATTTGGTAAATAACCTACAGTCCATCTAGTTACTCAAGCCAGAACCCAGGGGCTAAATCTAAACTCCTTCTGCGTGCAGCCATGTGGTCACCAGTTCTTATTGGCTTTCCTCTTGTGTGTGTCTGTAACCTGCCTGCTTCTGTCTCTCAGGTCAGCTGCGGCCCCTCTACAGCCTACTTAGTTAATGCTGATTGACTTGTTTTACTTTTTAATAGCTTATTTGGGTTTTTAAATTGCAAAAATGGTATATGCCTCTTGTAGAAATTCAAACAAAACAGAAATTTATAACATTTTTAATCTTCCCTCCCCTTAACTTTTAAACTATTCCTATTCCACAGAAATAACCAGTGTTAATAATACTTAGGTATATATCTTTCCAGATTTCCCTTCCATTTAAACAGACATGCACAAACCCAAACCCACACCTACACCCCCCCACACACACACATTTATTCTTTTTAAAACAGAATTCTGCAGTACTATTGTTTTACAGTATAGTTGTAACTTAATATAACATGTCAATGTAGAGGGCTACCTGAAATTGATACAGAGTATCATTATACCATAATTTATTTAATAATTTCCCATTGACGGATAATGAATAATGCTGCAGTGAACATTCCTATACAAACTGATTATTTTTGGTAGTGTTTTCTTGTATAGATTATTAGAAGTAGAATATGAACACTTTAGCTTTTGTTAAATCTTCTTACCAGTGCTCTTCAAAACGATGGCACTTTTTTACTTTCCTAGTATTATGTGCCAGAGGCTTTCTCCCTTGCCAATACTAGGTATTTATTAATACTCGAACAATTTTTAGTTTTGCTAACTTAGCTGGCAAACTCTATATAGTGTTATGATTATTTCAGATCAGAATATTTCTTATTCTGAAGACAGCCTATGACTCTCTTCAACATTTTCTCAATCTCATTTCCTGTTTGGATTAGGGGACTTTTAGTACTTGAACAAGGATGTTTGGAAGAAAGATTTCTGTCTGATATGTATTTCTGTTGGCAGGAAAAACTTCTTAAGACTCAGTGTAGTCTGAAGGCCAAGATGAAAGAAGCCATGCGGTTACACGAAATGGAAGAGAAGAGTATTACAGAGTGGCAGGTAACAGCAGAAGTGGTTGGGCATTTCTTGCCCCTGAGGCCCTTTCAGTCTGAGGCTGCTTACAGGGTTTTGCTGGGAAGAGCTTGTAGGATGTCATCAGTTGTCAGGTATCTTGTAGAGCTAAGGTGATAGAACAGGAAGTACCTGCTGACCCGTGGCTTTGGGTGATGCAAGTTCCATACACTTTATCCCCGTATCTCTACTTTAAGGTAGTACCCCTCACTTGCCCACATTTTCCTAAGTATGTACACGAGGTTGGGGCGGTTTTGGGCCCATGGCATTATAGAAAGTAAATGGACTTTGCTTTCAGAGATGCTTGGGAGGCATGATGTGCGTGCAGCCAAGCACATCTAAAGATTTAACAAAATTAAACAGTAGGTATTCTGAGGGCGAAACTTGATAGATGGGAAAGTACATTTTGGTTTAAAAAGTATACAAACAAAGCATTGCTAGTAGTAGAAGAGACTCAGATGTTACAAAGAATCGATTAACCCTATAAAGACTGGTATTATGTAAGGATATCACGTAAGTGTAAATAGAGGAGTAGTGGAAATTTGTGGGGGGAGGGCAGGAACTTTTCTGGAGGAGGTGATAAGGAAGGACCATGGATTGTTGGGGAGTCACGTGCAAAGGGTTTAAGAGCAAGGACCAGGTAGAACAAAGACTGAGCAAATCTCGTCTGGCTATAGAACAAGATGAAGAATCAACGATTGAGCTTCAGTGCAGAGTATGCAAAGCTGCACCGCTTCCTGGCTGAAGAAGAGGAACTGTTTCTTCAGAGGTTGAGCAAAGAAGAAGAAGAGACAAAGAAGAAATGGAATGAGAACTCTTTAAGGCTCAATCAAATAATCACTTCCTTGAAGGAGCTCATCTTAGAGGTCTGGGAGAAGAGCCAGGGCTCCAGCCTGGAGTTGCTTCAGGTGAGACAGGCAGTGGGGGAGTTAGTTAACATCACCCACTGAACTCCCTCTTATCTTTAGAGCTGAGTATCTTTCCTGTTGAGTGGATTTAATAGAAGAAATGTTTTCTCTCTGTTGACAATTGTATTTCTACTGTCATTATACAATTAAAGAGTCAAAGATTTACCATCCAAAGGAAATTCATGTAATGATTCACTTGGTCTAATAGTTTATCTAGGATCTGAAACACATCTACGACTTTTCTACCGTGTTTCCCTGAAAACAAGACATAGCTGGACAATCAGCTCTAATGCGTCTTTTGGAGCAAAAATTAGTGGAAGACCCAGTCTTATTTTACTTGAAGACCGGGTCTTATATAATGTAATGTAATGTAATGTAATATAATATAATATAATATATAATATAATATAATAAATACCTGGTCTTATTAATTTTTGCTCCAAAAGACGCACTAGAGCTGATTGTCCAGCTAGGTCTTATTTTCAGGGAAACAGTATTTGTCGTACTATATGTTCATAATTCTTTGTTAAAACAGTAAAACAAAAGCAAATATAAAATCACAAAGTAGATAATTATATCAACAATTTTTAAGAGAAATTTATCTTTCTCACTAATATTTAATCATTATAATCACAGCTTGATAAATTTTGTTCTTAGCCACAGATTTTGATTAGTACATTTATTTAAGTAATTTGAAATATTTAGCAACCTTTAAAAGATTATACTTCTAACTAATTAGCTCTTAGATTTGGGTCCTTAGGCCAGTTGATGATCAAAAGTTAATCTTTACCTTTATATCCTCTGTAGGTAAAGCGCTCTTATAGCTTCTTTCAGTTTTTTTCCCTTCTTCCGCCTCCTGCCCCTAGTCTAGTTCAAGCCGTTGTTTCTCAGTCTAATTGTATAGGACACAGCTCCCAGGCCCATTGCGGTAGGGAGGGGGGCAGCACTCAGCAGCCCACAGCAGCTCACGCCAACCAACCTCCTGCCAGCCAACCTCCCAGCAGCCCAACTCCAGGGAGAGCTGTTGTTCACAATCTTAGCTGTAGAAGGTGCAGCTCATTGGCCCATGTGCTCCAACCATCTGAGTCACTGGGCTGGTCAGCTTCTTTCAGTTTTGGGGTACAATCCAACATTTCTGACTGCCTTTTTCTTTTCTCACTGAAATAATTCACCTTTGGTCTCAGATCACTCGAACCTATCTTTCCTCCATATGGTGTGACTAGAGATGAAAGAACCATTGAAGGGTATTCCCAAGAATACTTTCAATCTACCATTACTATTTTTTCTCATCAGAAGGAGGCAACATTGTATTCTTCTCTTAAGGAAGATGACAACATGGACCCACTTGTCAGTGTTTTCAACAGGGAATTGCTAGCTGGGCGTTATATTGTATGTACATGTAATGATTTCCAAGAATTGTCTAGAACTTTTACAACTTGCTTGAGCAATGAAGTGCCAGTTACATATCCAAATGTATACTCTAGCAGAATCTTTGAAATAATACATTTAAACACTTTTATAAATGCAGGCTTAACATCTTGTCAGCATCTGAAACCTCAAAGATACACATAAGCCAGCAGAATGCTTACAAACGAATATATCAGCCAACATTCGCAAGTGCAAAGTTAGGGAAATGATTAAATATGGAACTGGATCATAGAATCTCAGAGCCTAAGAGAAATTATTTTACTAATCCATCCATCCATCCATCCATCCATCCATCCATCCATCCATCCATCCATCCATGTTTTTCATTTATTCTTTCACTTTTAGCCCATAACTCATTGCCATTTTTCTTAGAAATATAGAAATATTGAAAATAAACATACATTGTGCTAATTTTTATCTTTTTATTTGCAAAATACATAGTATTGCTTAGGTTTATGTATTTTCAATTTATGCAAAGTTTGTGTTGCATTGTTTCTTGCTTTTTTCCTTTAGCACTGTGTTTTAAAGATCCATTCCTATTATTTATACATACATTTAATCCATGTGTCCACTCACCACATTTTGCCAGTTCCCTCTTTCAGTAATGGATACCCAGGTTGTCCCTGAAACCATTGCCACTACAAATAATGCTACAGTGAAATGATTAATAATACCTACTCTTATTATGTTTTTCTTATTGGTTCTTGGGTTTGCTCTGTAGCTCTTTCCTTAACCTCTTGAGTTGGCATGCTTAGCTCATTTATATTACCCTTTTGTTTGCTGGTAAATATATTTAAGCTATACTTTCTTTTTTAAGTATTGCTTTAACTGTGTCCACAGATTTTGACAATATTATTTTTATTGTCATAATGAAATAAACAGGTTTAAAAGCATTTTAAGTATAACTCCATAGAGAAAAATATATAAATGCTTGAAAGATTATCATCACTGACCCACACATGTAACCACCACCCAAGTCAAGCAATAGAACATGAGTAGCATCACAGAAGCCCTCCTCATACCCCCGATCAATATCCTTTCCCTCTTCCTCAAAACTAGTCTCTTTTCAGATTTCTCACACTGTTTTGTTTTGCTATTTTTGAAAAAGAATCAGTATGCATTCATTTATGTCTGGCTTCTTTTGTTAAATGTTATGTTTGTGAGATTAATCCATGTTGTTGTAGGTAGCAGATGTTTGTTTTCATTGCTCCATAGTAGTAATTCTCAACCACGAGTGATTTTGCTCCCCCAGAAAACAATGTCTGGAGACATTTTTGGTTGTCACAACTCAGAGGTGGTTACTACTAGCACCTAGTATGTGGAGGCCATGGGTGCTGCTCAGCGTCTTACAGTGCACAGGACACGCCTCCCCTCCTGCTCACAGCGAAGACTTATCCAGCCCAAAATGTTAGCCAACGTTGAAAACCCTGCTGTGTAGTACAGTTGTTCCTGGGTTTCTGTAAGGTAGTGGTTCCAGGACCCCCCACAAATACCCAAATCCATGGATGCTCAAGTCTCTTATATAAAATGGTGTAGTGTTTGCATATAACCCATGTATATACTTTTGTATACTTTACATCTTCTCTAGATTATTTATATATTTAATATAACATAGTTGTTATACTGTATTTGTTAGGAAATAGTGACGAGAAAAAAATGTCTGTAAATATTCACTACAGAGGCAACCATGGTAGGCATAACTACATAGTCAGCAACAATGTAACATTAAAAAAAACTCTTTTTGATATGCAGTTGGTTGAATCCACAGAGGCGGAACCCATGGATATGGAGGGTAGACAGTATTCCATTGTATTATATCAAAAGATATTCATTTTATTGTTACAAAAAAGCAGTTACAAACATGTCTTTTTTGGTGCTCATCTGTATACATTTCTGTCGGTTATGTACCAATGGAAGCAATTCCCAACACAGTGCTTGTACCAGTTTACACCATTGGTAGCAATGTGTGAGAGATCCCGTTGCTCTATATCCTCATCAGTATTTAGAATCGTTAGTTCTTTACCATCCTAAGTGGTGTATAATGTTATCTCATGCCCTCAATCAGCTCCTCTTCCCTCCTCTGGAAGGGTAGATGGCATTTCTTTGATGACTTTGATGACTCAATAAGGTTGAGTACTTTTTCAAATTTTAATTAACCATTTGGATATGCTCCTCTTTTTTTTTTTTTTAAAGCTTTCTTGAGGTATAATAATACATATATAATTCACCCATTTTAAGTATAATTGAGTGATCTTTATAATTTGCCAAGTTGTGCAATCCTTACCAGTCCCCTTTTAGAGCATTTCCATAAGATCCCTTTGTGCTTGTTTATAGTTAATCTTTGTTCCTACCCCCAGCCTCAAACAATCTACTTTCTGACTGTAGATTTTCCTTTTCTGACTATATCACATAAACAATGATACAATGTGTTTTATTTTTGTGTGTGTATGGATTCTTGCATTTAGTATAATAACGTTTTTGAGGTTTATTCATGTAGCATACATTAGTATTGTATTTGCATTCCTTTTTTATTTTTGAATATTATACATTGTAGAATATACCACATTTTTTTTAATCTTCACCAGTTGATGGGTATTTGTGTTGTTTCCACTTTTTGGCTATCTTGAATGATGCTGCTGTAAACATTTGTCTGCCATTCTTTGTGTGGACATCTGTTTCCATTTCTCCTGGGTAGATAATCGGAGCAGAATTGCTGGGCTATGTGGTATATTTGTAGTTAATTTTTTAAGAAACTGCCAAGCTGTTTTCCAGAGTCCACTTTATATTTCCGGCATATCCTCACCAACATTTGTTTTGTTTGTGATTGAAAGAGAATAGCTGGAGAAGTAGGCAAAAAGCCATGAAAGTGTTAATGTCATAATGCTAAAGGAGAAAAACTTGGGTTTCAAGAAAGGGATTGATGAACATTGACAAATAGTACAGAGGGGTCACATGAGAAAAAAGACTGCATTGTGTCAATCCATTGGCTTTGCCAACATGAGATCATATATGACATTAACAAAAGCAACAGACAGAAAAATACCTGCTCACAAAGTTGAGTACCAGTTCTCATGAGGAAGGTACATAACTTACTTATGTCTTTCTTCTCTTCACAGAATCCAAAAGATCTGTTGACCAGGTATGAGCTTCTACCTTCTTATGGGGGCATGACTGGAATGGTAAAGATATAGCTCTAACAGAGGGAAAACAAGGTTGGGCTCTATAGATGAATCTGGCCACACCCTGAGGGGTTTGTGAATGAGGAATTCTGTTCACCTTTTCAAGGAGCAAGGGGAGAGACGTGGTCTGAGCTTTGGGCTTGGAACCTTCATATGGGCATTGGGGGTCTTGGCTGCCCGAGTTGTCTCCTAAAAGAGCAGCCTTCTGTACTTTTCTTAGGAGTGAGAACCAGGATGTGAACTATTCCCTTGAAGATCTAAAGGTGAAGTCTGTGTGCCATATACCAATGATGAAGGAAATGCTGAAGCAAATCCAAGGTGAGCAGAATTTCTAGGAGTTGGAAGACTTCTCCTAAGGAGAACTCTTTCAAATAAGAGAATAAATAGAAGTCTGGAAGGGAAAGAGGAAAGAGCATGCATGCAGTTAACAGGAGGGTCAGGAAAAATGGTAACTACTTAGGAATAAATAGATATAAGCTTCATTCAATAAATATTTATTTAACACATATTATGTGTTATAAGTTACTAGTGACACAGAGAAAAAGACCTATTCGGAGAATAGACACATATCACTCACTATAAAGTGAGTTCCAGTGTTTCCTAGTAGTGTGAATAAAATGTTACAGAAGTACAGAGGAAGAGTTCTGTTGGGGTGAAGTAGGGAAGTTTTCATAGCAGAGGTGACAGTTCTGGAATTTGAGGGATGAGTAACAGCTTGCCAAGTGGAAAAAGGGGGTGTACTTTTCCAAGCAGAGGGAGCAACATGAGCTAAGGTGTGGAGAAAATGGAGGGCAGGGTATGCAGTATGACTAAATTATAAGATGCATTGTCAGGAAAGGCAGGTACTGCTGTTGAGAAGATGAGGGAAGGAAAGAGTGAAGATAAACTTACTGGATCTCCAGGAAGTAACAAGGCATGTACATATTGTGAAAGCTATTCAGGCAGTTCTCATATGCATATCCCTGATTAAGAACCAGGTTGTGGATGTCCTCTTCCAGTTAAAATGAAGTGGATTTATTCTTTGCCTGAAACTTAGTTAATTAAAAACAAAACAAAAAAGCAGACACAGTACTAGAAATAATAGTTTTCAAACACTGGGCATCAATTAGGCAACAAAGGACAATGATCCCTGAGAAATGTGAAACAGATGAGGTGAGCTCTATGATTGCTCCAGCCTACAGCCTTGAGAGAGTTTTCAGGCCATCTTAGGGAGGGTTAACAGGTGGAGCCAAGTGGACTCCATGCATTGAGGAATGGAACTGAGTCCAGGGAGAACAAAAAAGAGAGTTTGCAGCGTACTGGACGGAGTACTGGAGAGAAGAGAGCTATACAGAGAGAGACCCTGATGCTCTACAAAGGCACACCCTGAGTTTTCAGCAGAGTTACAGTCAGCACATGCTTGTGAACAACTACCTGAGGTTGAAGGAAGTTTCCAAAATGGTTAGAAGGAATAATTCCTGGTGCTCACACAGGGCCAGGAACAGTGCCCGTTTCTACCAGCCGGACTGGAAAACCCCTAATTCATGGTGCATTAGATAGAGTACTCAGGAAAATCTGCCTCATTAGTGGGGAATAATTAACCCTACATTGAGCACTGCTTTGGACCACCTTATAAATCATGAAAGCAGACCCAAAATGATCGAATTACAAATTATTTCCAAGTAACTGCAGCCCAGGACAAGCTTAAAAAGATTGATTGTAATTAAAAAAAAATGAATTTGTACTCATCAGTGTAAACTCACAATGCCTCCCATCCAATCAAAAGATTACCAGGCATGCAAAAAGGTAGGAAAACTACCTATAATGAGAATAATCAATTAAAACTGATCCAGGATTGCCAGGATGTTAGAATAAGCATAAAAGGATATTTAAATAGTTATTATAACTGTTCCGTAAATAGACATGTAGAGACATAAAAGATATAAAAAAATCCAAGTCAAACTTTTAGAGATGAAAACTACAGTGACAGATGGTTGGGATTAAAAGGTCATTAGATATTGCAGAAGGAAAGATTAGTGAAGTTGAAAATAGAGCACTGGAGATGCATGCAAAATGAAATGCATGGATTGAAAAAAAGCAAAAAATAAAAAGAGTATCAGTTAGCTGTGGGCCAACTTCTTAAAAGCCTTATATATGATAGTTGGGGTCTCTGAAGGAGAGGAGTGGGATGGGATGAGACAAAAAATTTTTGAAGAAATGGCCAAAAATGTTCCAAATTTATTGAAAACTATAAGTACACAGATCCAATAAGTTCAACAAACCCTAGCACAAGAAATATGGTGAAAACTACACCAAAACCAGTGATAAAAGAGAAAAGTAAAAAAACTCAAAACCAGTGATAAAGAGGAAAATTGAAATGTAACAGGAGAAAAAGGACATGTTACTTATAGGGGAACAACGATAAAGATGACATCACATTTCTCATTGGAAACAATGTAAGTGAGCAAAATCTTTAAAGTACTGAAAACAAACTGTTAACCTCGAATTTTATTACTTTATTTCACAAAAACAAAGTGAACTAAAGATGTTAGCAGATATCCATAAACTGAAAGAGTTTATCAGCGTCAGACCAACACTGCAAGAAATGTTACAGGAAGTCCTACAAGCAGACGGAAAACGATAGCAAATGGAAGTCAGGATCTACACAAAAGAATTAAAGATCTCCCTAAATGATAATTACATAAGTAAATACTTATTTTTTGTCATTATTTAAATATTGTTAAAAGCTAATAGTGATGGTTAATCTATGTGTCAACTTGACTGGGCCAGATATTTGCTAAACACTATTTTGGGTGTTGCTATGAGTATTTTGGATGATATTAACATTTGAATTGGGAAACTTGTGTAAGGCAGATTGTCCTCCATAATGTTGGTGGGTCTCATCAAGTCAGTTGAAGGCTTAACTAGAAAAAAGGACTGACCTTCTCTCTACCCCCAGCTAAAGGGAATTCTGCAGTAGACCACCTTCAGACTTCATCTGCAGCTTTGGCTCTTCCTGCCTGATGGCCTTTGAACTGCAACATCAGTTTTCGCTGGGTCTTGAGCCTGCTCACACACAGCAGATTTGGACTTGGGCCAGTGATTATAATCATAAGGATCCAATTCCTTATAATCTTTATGTGCAAATCCTATTTGTTTTGTTTCTCCTGGAAACCCTAATACAGCAATTGTTTAAACAGACAGACGAAAAATAACATTGGGGTTTGTAACATATTTACAATTAAAATACACAACAGCAATAGCTTGGATGTTGGGAGAGGAAAGAGAACTATACTATACATTTCTTATATGTGAAGTGGTATAATAGCACTTGAAGATAGACTCTGGTAAGTTAAAGATGTATAGTATAAGCCTCAAAGCAACCACTAAAATAGAGAGTTATAGCTAATAAGCCAACAAAAGAGATAAAGTGGAATTATAAAATATTTGATTAATCAAAAAGAAGGCAAAAAAGGGAACAAATAGGACAAATAGAAAACATGTAGCAAGATGATACACAAACTTAATCATAAATAATTATTAAATATAAATGGTCTGAATATACTAATCAAAAGATGGAGATTGGATTGAATAAAAAAAAACAAGACAACTATATGCTACAAGAAATATTAAATATAAAGACCCATATATGTTAAAAGTAAAACAATGTAAAAAGATATATCATGCTAACATTACTCAAAAGAAATCTGGAGTGGCTATATTAATATCAAAGTAGATTTCAGAACAAAGACTACTACCAGAGATGAAGAAGACCATTTCCTAATGATACCAAGGGGTCAATTCATCAGGAGGACATAACAGTTCTAAACATTTATATATCTAATGCCATGTTTCCCTGAAAATAAGACCTAGCTGGACAATCAGCTCTAATGCGTCTTTTGGAGCAAAAATTAATATAATACTCAGTCTTATTTTACTATAATATAAAACCGGGTCTTCATAAGACCCAGTCTTACATTAATTTTTGCTCCAAAAGACGCACTAGAGCTGATTATCTGGCTAGGTCTTATTTTCGGGGAAACACGGTAACAGCTTCAAAATATATTAAGCAAAAAATAATAGAGCTGTGAGGACAAATAGGTAAATCCACAATTATAGCTGGAGTTTTCAATAATTTTTAGAAAAAGTGGGCAGAAAATCAGCAAGGGTATAGTAGGCATAAAGAACACTAGCAACCATCTTGACCTCACTGACATGTATAGAACACCCCAAAACAGCAGAATACACATTGTTTTTAAGTGTACATGGAATGTTTTACTAGATAGACCAAGGTAGACCATAAAACAAATCTCATTAAATCAAAGGATTCAAGTTATACAAAGTATGTTTGCTGACCATAATGCATTTAAGTTAGATATTAGTAACATAATATCCTTGGAAAATCCCCAAATGTTAGGCAACTAAATAACCCACAATAACTTATGAATGAAAGGAGAAATCAAGAGGGAAATAGAAAGTACTTTGAACTGAATGGAAAGGAAAACAACATCAGAATTTGTGGGATGCAGCTAAAACAATAATTAAGGAGAAATTTATAGCACTAACCTATATTAAAGAAGAAGGACCAGTTTCACTTAAATTAGTGACCAGTTTCCACCTTAAAACACTGGAAAAAGAAGAAAATAAAACCCAGAGTAAACAAAATAAATAAGAAATCATTGCAATACAGAAAAACAGCAGAAAAAATAATGATCCATAGGCTGTTTTTTGAGAATGTTGATTTTAATGATACACCTTTAACCAGAATGACCTGGTTAAAAACAGAAGACACGTATTACTAAGATCAAGAATGTGAGGCGACATCACTACAGATTCTATGGATAATAATAGGATAATAAAGGAATATTATAAGCAACAAGTTTGCTG
The DNA here is from genome assembly GCF_964194185.1 of Rhinolophus hipposideros. NCBI lineage: Eukaryota > Metazoa > Chordata > Mammalia > Chiroptera > Rhinolophidae > Rhinolophus > Rhinolophus hipposideros. The sequence continues at coordinate 10,095,963 of NC_138053.1, forward strand.
AGGCATCCCCTCAAGGAAGCTTCTCTGATATCTCTCCATTGGGCCTCAGTTTGCTGAGGCACTCCCTTGTGAAATCCTGGGAAGAGCGCGGGGAACAAACGGTTTGGCAGCTGTAAGGCAACAACTGATGAATTCACGAAATGTTCAAGAAATGAATATCGATTCTACATGAACTCTTAACAAAAATTGAAGAGTTGAGAATATTTCCCAATTCATTCTATGAGGTCGGCATTACCATGATACAAAATGAGACAGACATTCCAAGAATAAAGAACTATAGGTTAATGCTCCATGTGAACATTGAATAATTCTAAAGAAAAAGTTTTAGTAGATTGAATCTAACAATATATTAAAAGGATAGTACATCGCAATCAAATGGGATTTATCCCAGAAAAGCAGAATTGGTTAAACATTTGAAAAATAAATGTAATTCACTACATAAACTAAAAAAGGAAAATTATGATCACCTCAGTAGATGCAGAAAAAACATTTTTCCAAACCTAACATTCATTCCTGATTTTTTCTTTTAAGGCAAATGAGAGACATGGAGAGTCTGGGAAGGAAGAGAATTTGGAGGCAGGGACGCTAGGGAAGATGTTATAGACAGTTAAAGTGAGATGAGAAATGCTGAAGGTCTGAGTGAAGACCAAGGTAGTGTGAATGGAGAGGAGGAAAAGAACCTGACTGATATTTCAGAGGTAGAATTGATAGGATTCAGGATCAGAGGGAGAGAAGAGTCAAATTACCTCAAGATTTCAAAGTGTAGTGTTTGGGTGGAGGTCATGCTCTTACACCTTAGAGAACATAGAAGACAATGATGTCTGTGTTTGTGGGGGATTAGTCCTCCCAAGAGGCGGAGGGGAACTTAGGATAATGAATTCCATTTTGCGTTATTTGTTGGGGGCCTGTGGAGATGTCAGTGAACAACTGGAACCAGGGAAGAGAAATCTTGTTAATGATGACATCTATGTGTACCCGCACAAAGAACCAGCCAGTCAACAGCCTTGGTCTAGTCCTCATTCAACGAGTCAGAATTTATTAATGTTTCTCCAAATTTTATGCTGATTGTAAAGACTTGAGGCCGTGAAATGAGCTCCCCATTTTCTAAGTCTTTGTCTTTTAGAACAGAAGGGAAGTGAGGATTTCAGGTTGCTACAGGCTGTCGTATGGCCCACTAGGCTCTGCTGAGGATCAGTGGAGGGGCAATGTGGATTCTCATTAGAGGAAAAGGATGGAACTGAAGCTGGAAAAGATGGCTATTTCTGGAGGAGGGTTGGTGGTAAGCTATTGCATTATTTATCTCAGCTCTCATTTTCTCTGCAGTGGCTGTCAGTCTAGCTGAAGACACAGCTCATCCTGAACTTGTCTTCTCCCTGGAAGGGAGGTACGTGAAAAATGGAGCATCGGGCAGGTCTTGGCCATTATTTTCTGCAGCATGGACCTACTTTACTGGACGGAGGAATCCTCAGCAGAACACGCACCGTGTGGAGAGATTTCAGCACTTACCCTGTGTTTTGGGAAAAAACATTTTCACTTCAGGGCAACATTACTGGGAAGTTGAGAGCCGAGATGGCTTGGAGATTGCTGTGGGGGTTTGTCAGGAGGACGTCATGGGGATTGTTGATAAATCAGAAATGTACCCCCATGGGGGCATTTGGGCTATTTCTTGGAGTTCCGCTGGCTATTGGCCCCTAACAGGCTCCTTTGTAAGTCCTACCAAGCAAGAGCCAGCTCTTCACCGGGTGGGAGTTTTCCTAGATTATGGGGCTGGGGACATCTCATTCTACAATGCTGTGGATGGAGTGCACCTACATACTTTTTCTTGTTCTTTAGTCTCACCTCTCCGGCCGTTTTTTTGGTTAGGCCCATTAGCATCTTTAGTCATCCCACTGGTGACTGGTGGGAAATGAGGCTATTCTTCCTCTGACCAAGGAGCCCTGCCTGTATTCCAGCCCAGGGACATCCATCCCTGGTCCTCTTCTTTCACTTCATACATATCCGTCCTTTGTAGTATGGCAGTATTATCCATTCAGGTTCCAGTCTCATGTTTTGTTCAGCTCCCTGTATTTCTTGTGAATATGTAGACAGATACGGCAGACCTTGTTGGTTGCCTTGCCAGTAGCCACTTGCCCCACTTCTCTCCTTCTCTTCTGGTTCTATTTGAACTGTTTGGTATGCCCCCTCCATGTGCTTAGCAGAAGCAGTCCCAAGTGTGGTAATTCTGGCCTGTGAGATAGGATGGCAAATTTTCCAAGGGTGGGGGAAGTTTTTGTAGCTTCTAAACTTGTTCTATGAGGTTATTACTCCCTTATTGTATAAGGAAATTTTAGTTGCACTTTGGTTACTTGCAATCTGAAGCAGCCTAACTGGTGTGGTAGGCACGCAGCGTGGACATCCCATAGTTTAGGCTTATCTCATTTTTTCTGAAACTTGACAAATTTATAGAATCTCTATTCAGTCATGTAATTCCTCTTCCCAGTAAGTAAGAGGATTTTCTGGATCAGAAAATTGAAGCAGTCTTCCTTTACTCTGCCCGTGCTATTACTCTTCTTCACCTGACCGTGTCTCAGCCTTCACGTGTTCATTATGCTATCTGTTTGTCAAATTCCTATATTGTGTATACAAGGTTATTAATGTCATACCGAAAATGTTGAAAAACACTTAAGTATTTATACTGCTGGCCTCTTCACATAATGCTCTCATATGACTCTTGTGACAGCTTGGTGAGATGGAAATTAAAATCCTATTTTTACAAGTGAGAAAACAAACCTTTAGAGTAACGCACTCAGTATTGCTCAGCTGGCGAATGGGTTGAGATTAAAGCCTATACTCTTTCCTACTCTACATTTACTTGGAGGCATTTATTGAATGCAGATTGTGGGTCAGCATCATCTTTGTTTCTTATTTTGTTTCTCTGTGTTTTTCTCACTGTACCTTCCTGCTCTAGATTGTATGCATTCAGAATTGTGAAAGTTACTGGATATTTGTAAAATAATGATTGTTACCCTCATTATAAAAGTTGTGTACTTATTGTAGAAAATTTGGAACATACATAAAGTGTAAAGAAAATTAAAGTCATCAATGATCTCTCCATTACTAACATTTTAATGTGTTTCCTCCCAGACTTTCAATAGATTTTCTGGCAGTGATTTAACAAGGCTTCTTTCAAAATTTCCAGCACTTTCCCTAATCTCTCCTCCCCTTACTATGTCCCATCCCCTCTGGCTTGTCTTCCTATTTATCCTGAGCAACTCCCTTATTCAGTGATTTCTGCTGAGTTCTTAACTCTCTAAGATACTTGCTGTTAGGAGTTGAATATGTCCTCCGAAAAGATACGTTGAAGTCCTACCTGTGAGTATGACCTTATTTGGAAATTAAGATGAGGTCATTAGGGTGGGTCTGATGCATCGTGATTGGTATTTTTATAATTAGATAAAAATGTGTATACACATGGAAACGCAATATGAAGACGCAGAGGGAAGATGGCTATAGGAGAGATTGGAGCTATACTGCCACGGAATGCCTGGGGCTGCAAGAAGCTGGGAAAGGCAAAGAAGACTCCCCTAGAAGCTTCCCAGAGAACATGGCCCTGCCAACACCTTAATTTAGGACTTCTGGCCTCCAGAACTGTGAGACAATTTCTGTTGTTTTAAGCTACCCAGTTTGTGGTACTTTTTCATGGCAAACCAAGGAAATTACAATGTCCCATTAGTACTTCCACCAATACCTGCCTTGTAATTTCCACTCCTTGGGAAACTTATCAGTACCTTTCCTCCACTCTGCCTTCTGGGCTGTTTAACCAGGTTGATTGGTTCTGCTAGAGTCTTGCTCTCTGACTTCAACAGGGCTCTTTGAACTGCTTCGTAAATAAACTTTATTTTTTCATCCCTTGACTATATTTTACATGTCTGGTGGCAGTGATCCTAAACCTTTTCCTCTTTTCTCCAGCTTTCATAAGCTCCCCTTCATACAACTGTAGAGGAGCTAAAACTTTACCTCTGCTTATCTTAGGTTTTCAGCTGAGATTCTAACAAAAAAGATTAACATGAGAAAAAGTTTATTAACACATCACGCAGGAGAACCTAAAATGAAGAGTAACTCAAAGTGGTGGCTTAGGGGAGGCCGGTTATCTCAGTTGGTTAGAGCATGGTGCTCTTAACAGCAAGGTTGCTGGTTCGATCCCCACACAGGCCACTGTACTGTGAGCTGCACCCTCCACAACTGAATTGACATAACTACTTGACTTGGAGCTGATGGGTCCTGGAAAAACAAACTTAAAAAAATAAAATGAAAAAAAAGCAAAGTGGTGGTTTAGAATTCTGGCTTACACAGTACCTTCAACAAAGAACAATAAATTTGTGAGAAATGACAGGACAAAGGAAAGCAGTTTTAGGCTTCCAGGGGTGGCAGGCTGTGGGAAGGCAAGTATCTGAGGAAACGAATGACAATGTTTGTTTGCAGAGTCCTCTGGTTCTGTGTCTGGGCTAAGTCTGTTTCCAGTAAAAGGAGAATTGATATCCTCCCTTTAGGCACAAAAGGGGGCACTTTTTCTGGGATTACTGCTGCTTAATTGCCTTCAGCTCAAAATAATTTTATGTCAGAGGCATATTTTGGGTGATACATTTTGGTTCCTTTTACTAATTATTGCAAAGAACTTTCATCTTTTACTGAGAAAATTTTTTTTCTGTTACTCTGTCTTACATTTCTTTGCCATTTTTTGTTTATTTGCTTGTTTTTGTTTTGTTTTTTGAGTCTTGATATTGGCCCCTCAGGTATGGGATGGGACCCAGGTGTCATATTTATTAAAAATCAAACTTTTTGATGCTTCTGATGTATAAACAGGGTTGAGAATAAACTGTAATAGTTCTCAATTTTACTTAGGGATTCCTCTGAGTATTATATTAATATGTTATATGACTCATTAGGAGGGGTTATTCTGCAGCATTTCTCAAACTTATTTCACCACCAAAACTTTAGCTGTGGGAACAACAATTAAGAATCCCAGAAGACAGTTTGGCAATAATTATCCTACATTTTCTCCAGGTGATCTTGACCATCTCAGATTTCAACCTAGACTCCACACAGCCCCCAAAGTTGATTGGTACATGTTTTGGAGCCATAAGCTCCCTACACTGACCTTGGATAAGGCTGTGCTAAAATCTTTTTTCCCTGGAGACTAGGCTTTTGTTATGGGAAACACTGGGCACATTTTTCCAGTGATATCTATTCCTCCTCCCCCTGCCAGAGCCATGAGGGTATCTTTTTCAACTTTTCACTCTGAGAATTTGGTGGGGTTCCTTGATAAAACCCATGACTATGTGTTACCCTCTCCAATACTGCAGCTCCCAGAAGTTTCTCTCAAGTTAGCCCACACTCAACGTCCAGCAATTCACCAAATCTGCCATCTAAGTATTCCTACCAGATTATGACTCCAGTGGATTTTGCTTCAAATAAGCAGGTCTCAGCTTCAACTCTGTGGATTGGCCTGTTTATCTGGATGTGGGGGTGGCAAGTTGTCATGCAGCCTCAGTTCTGATGGGTCCAAGAATAACTTCCATATTCTTTACATGTGGAGCTGAAACTGGAAGTCTTCATCATAATAAAATAGATTTGTTGTAGACCTCTATAATGGTTAATTTTGTGTGTCAACTTGAGTGGACTAAGGGGATGCCCAGATTGCTGGACAAACATTATACCTGGGTGTGACTCTGAGGGTGTTTTCAGAAGAGATTAACATTTGAGTCAGTAGACTGAGTAAAGATTGCTCTCACCAATGTATGTAGACATCGTCCAATCAGTTGAGAGCCTGAATAGAACAAAAAGGGAGAGAAAGGGCAAATTTGTTCTCTGCTTCAGCTGGGCCATCAATCTGCCATTGAACATCAATGCTCCTGGTTCTTCAAACTTGAAATGACACTTATACCATTGGTCCCCTGATTCTTGGGCCTTTGGATCCCAGCTGGAACTTACTCTATTATCCCTCGTGGTTCTCAGGTCTTTGGATTCGGACTTATTACACCACCATTTTTCCAGCTTGCAGACAGAAGATTGTGGAACTTCTTGGCCCACATGATCATGTGACCCAATGGCCAATGATCCATCCATCCTATTGGTTCTGTTTCTCTGGAGAACCCTGACTAATACAATCTCATATAGTTGGGTTTTTAATTTTTTTTTAATCCAGTCTGTCAATTTTTTAAAAAACTTTTATTTATTTAAATGTGTTTTTCCAGGACCCATCAGCTCCAAGTCAAGTGGTTGTTTCAATCTAGTGGAGGGCGCAGCTCAGTGGCCCATGTGGGGATTGTGAACTGGCAACCTTGTTAAGAGCACCGTGCTCTAACCAACAGAGCTAACCAGCTGCCCCCAGTCTGTCAATTCTTAACTGTTATTCTTAAACTATTCACTTCTAAAATTATTGTTTGTGTAGTTGGATTAAAATTTACTGTCTCGCTTGCTGTTTTCTATTAGTTTCATTTCATCTGTTTTTTTTCATTTTTCTGCCTTCTCTATTTATTGAGCATTTAAGAATCATTTTATCTCCTCTATTTACTTAATATTTATACTTATTTTAAAAACTTTTTTAGTCATTGCTATAGGGTTTACAATGTACATTTTGAAAAATCTTCTGCCTTCAAATAATATGTCACTTCATGTGTAGTGAAAGATATAACAGTATGACCTCGATTCCCAGTCCTTGTTCCACTGTTGTCACACATTTCACTTTTACATATGTAGTAAACATGCATTACATTGTTAGTGTACTTATTTTGTTACTATAAATACTTTAAATACTTAGTTGCTTTAAACATCTTCTGGTATGTTGAAAGTGTAAGGGAGTGTCAAACAAACAGACAAACACAATGAGAAACCCAGGTAATGGAAGACTTATAAGAGGTTTTGGAAAGATATTTGTCATAGAACACCCATGCTGATGACTTAGAGGCTATAGTTACAGACTACATTTAGGCAACCAAGAAAGACTCAGGAAAGATCGAGAAAAATCACAGCTTCTCTGGAGTCTGGATGCTGAGAGTCCAGCTTTCAATTCTTGGTGACCTGGGCTCCTTTCATGGCTAAAAGAAAGAATGCAGGAGACAGGTGATTCTGAAGTGGAAAAGATTCCAGAGTCAAAAGGATCAGGATTCTCTTAATACTTGAAAATAATGAGGACAAGAACAACAAAGCCTAAAATGAGTGGAAGGAAGGAAATAATAAAGATCAGAGTGGAAATAAATAGTGTGTTAAAAAACAATAGAAAAGATCAATGAAACCAAGACCTGGTTCTTTGAAAAGATAAACAAAATTGATAGCCATTTAACCAGACTCATCAAGAATAAAAGAGGACCCAAATAAGACTAGAAATGGATGGGGAGAAGTGACAACTGAAACTACAAAAATACAGTGTTATAAGAAAATACTATAAATAATTATATGCCAACAAATTGGACAACCTGGAAGAAATGTATACATGCCTAGAAACATACAATCTTCCAAAATTCAATCAAGAAGAAACAAAGTCTGAACAGACTGATAACAAACAAACAAAAGTCCTGGACCAGATAGATTTACAGGTGATTTTTACCAAATATTCAAAGAGTTGACATCTATCCTTCTCAAACTATTCCAAAAAATTCCAGGGGAGGGAATGCTCCTAAGCTTGTCATATGAGGTCAGCATTACTCTGATTCCAAAACCAAACACATTACAAAAAGTAAGAAATGTGTAGGCCAATATCCCTGATGAACATAGAGTGCAAAAATCCTCAATAAAATATTAGCAAACTGAATTCAGCAGTAAATTATAAAGATCATTCACCATGATTAAGTGGGATTTATTCTTGGGATGCAAGTTTGGTTCAATATCTGCAAATCAATTAACATGATACACCACGTAAACAAAATTACATGATCTTATCAATAGATGCAGAAAAAGCATCTGACAAAATCCAGCATCCATTATGGTAAAAACTCTCAACAAAGTGGGAATAGAGGGAACATACATCAATATAATAAAGATCATATATGACAACCACAGCTAACATTATTCTCAACAAGGAAAAGCTAAAAGCATTTTTTTTAAAGATCAGAAACAATTGCTACAATATGGATGGATCTTGAGATTATCATGCTAAGCGAAATAAGAGAAAAAAATCGAGAACCATATGACTTCACTCATATGTGGGATATAAAACAAAAACAAATGAACAAGACAAAAACTCAGACACAGACAACAGTTTAGTCATTACCAGAGGGTATGGGGGTGGGGACAGATGTGGTGGAGGAAGGTTAAGAGGATCAAATATATGGTGATGGAAGGATTGACTGTGGGTGGTGAACACAACACAATATATAGGTGATGTGTTATAGAATTGTACACTTGAAACCTGTATAATTTACTAACCAATGTCACCACAATAAATTTAATAAAACAAAAGTAAAACATTCTGAATTGAGAGAATATTAAAAGATAATTATTTAAATATTAAAATAGACTGTCAGAAATATAATTACACATGTTATTAAAAACATGTTTTTGGGCCACATTCTGTGAGTCACAAAACTTAAAATTGTATTTGGTGTAAATTTATAAATTTCAATGCCTTAATAAACAATAATAAAAAGAAAAAAGATCAGGAACAAGATAATGATGTCTACTTTCACCACTTTCATTCAACATAGTATTTGAAATCCTAGCCACAGCAATTAGAAAAGAAAAAGAAATAAAATGTCCAAATTGGAAAGGAAGAAGTAAAAGTCATTATTTGCAGATGACATGATACTATATATATATAGAACCCTAAAGATTCCACCAAAAAACTATTAGAACTGATAAATTAATTCAGTAAAATAGGATACAAAATTAATATTCAGAAATTGGTTGCATTTTTATACACCAATAATGAACTGTCAAATAAGTTAAGAAAACAATCCCATTTACAATTGCATAAAAAACCTATAAATAAATTTAACTAGACAAATATAGAAGCAGACAAGAGATCTGTACTCAAAAAATTGTAAGACACTGAAGAGAAAAATTAAAGATACAAATAAATGCAAACATATACCAGGCTCATGGATAGAAAGAACATCATTAAAATGCACATACTATCCAAAGCAATGTATAGATTCAATGTAATACCTATCAAAATACCAATGGCATTTTTCACAGAACTAGAATAGGTAATCTTAAAATTTATATGGGAACACAAAAGGCCCCTAATAGCCTCAGCAATCTTGAGAAAGAAAAGCAAAGTTGGAGGTATCATGCTACCTGATATCAAACTATACTCAAGGTTATAGTAATCAAAGTGGCATGATACTGAAAAAATAGACACATAGATAAATGAAATAGAATAAAGCACAGAAATAAACCCATGCCTATATGGTTAATTAATGTATGACAAAGGAGGCCAGAACATACAATGGGGTAAAGACAGACTTCAATAAATGGTGTTGGGAAAACTGGACAGATAATGCAAAAACAAAAAAAAGAACTAGACTACTGTCTTACATCATGTACAAGAATAAAGTCAAAATGGATTAATGACAAATGTAAGACCACAAGCCTTCAAACTCCTAGAGGAAAATATAGGTAGTAAATTTTCTGACATTGCTCTTACTAATACTGTTTTCAGATATATCTCGCTGGGGAAGGGACACAAATAAAAAATAAATGAATGGGACAACATCAAACTAAAAAGTTTTTGCATAGCAAAGGAAACCATTCACAACATGAAAATACAACCTACCAATTGGAAGAAGATAGTTGCCAATGATACATCTGATAAGGAGTTAATATCCAAAATTTATAAATAACTTACACAACTTGATACCCAAAACAATCCAATTAAAAAATGAGCAGAGGATCTAAACAGACATTTCTCCAAAGAGGACATATAGATGGTCAATAGACATGATTAAAACCACAGTGAGATATCACCTCACACTCGTCAGAATGGCTATTATATCATCAATAATTCAACAAACAACAAACAACATGTGTTGGTGAGGATCTGGAGAAAATGGAACCCTTGTGCATTGTTGGTGGGATTGCATATTGGTGCAGCCACAATGGAAAACAGTGGGGAGGTTCTTCAAAAAATTAAAAATAGAACTACATTATGACCCAGCAACAGACTCATGGATACAGAAAAAAACCCCATGGTTGCCAGATGGGAAGGGGCTGGGGGATTGGCTAAAAAGGTGAATGGGTTAAGAAGTACAAATTGGCAGTTACAAAATAGTCACGGGGATGTAAAATACATCATAGGGAATATAATAAATAATATTCTGGTAACTATGTATGGTACCAGGTGAGTACTATATTTATCGGGGGCATCACTCTGTAAATTATATAAATATCTAACCACTATGTTGTACAACTGAAACTAATATAAAATAGTGAATGTTAACTGTAACTGAAAAAAAAAGGAAGGAGACAGGAAAAATATTAGCCCTTTATATGTTTTCCTCTATTACTCATTTCTTGCCTTCTTTTGGGTTAATAAAATATATTTTGTTTATTTTGTTCTTTAGGTTCCACATATAAGAAAAATCACATTGCATTTGTCTCTTTCTGCCTGACATACCCCACACAGCACAATACCCTCCAGGGCCATCCATGCCACTGCAGATGGCAAGAACCCATTCCCATCCATGGTCGAGCAATATTCCATTGAATATATGTACCACCTCCTCTTTATCCATTCTTCCATCGATGGATACCCAGGCTGCTTCCACATCTTGGCCATTGTAGACCACGCTGCAATAAACAGGGATGCTCATGTCCCCTCGAAGTAGCATTTTGAATTTCTTTGGATACATACCCAGAAGTGGGATTACTAGGTTCTTGTCTCTTGTTATAGCCTTTGTTTTAAAGTCTATTGTGTCTGGCATAACTATTGCTACCTCAGCTCTTTTTTGTTTCCATTTTCATGAAATAGCTTTTTCCCATACCTTTGCTTTCAGCCTGTGTGTGCCTTTCTATCTGAAGTGACTCTCTTGTAAGCAGCATATGTAAGGAAGGATCTTGTTTTCTTACTCTTTCAGCCATCTATCTGTTGATTGGAGGGTTTAATCCATTTACATTGAAAACAATTGTTGATAGAGATGTAGTTTTTGCCATTTCATTATTCATTTTGTCTATCTATCTATCTATCTATCTATCTATCTATCTATCTATCTATCTATCTATCTATCTATCTATCTATCTATCTATCTTAAAGAAGTCCCTCTAAGATTCCTTGTAATACTGGTTTGAATTCTTTTAGCTTTTTCTTGTCTGGGAAGCTCTTTATCTGTCATTCGATTCTAAATGATAGCTTTGCTGGGTAGAGTAATTTTGGTTGTAGGTCCTTGCTTTTCATCACTTGGAATATTTCCTGCCAATCCTTTCTGGCCTGCAAAGTTTCTGTTGAAAAATCAGCTGACAATCTTATGGGAGCTCCCTTGTAAGTAACTAACTGCTTTTCTCTTGCTGCTTTTAAGATTCTTTCTTTGTCTTCATCTTTTAGCATTTTAATTATGATGCGTCTTGATCTGGGCCCCTTTGGGTTCATCTTGTTTGGGACTCTGTGCTTCCTGGACTTGTATCTCTATTTCCTTTGCCAGGTTAGGAAGTTTTCAGTCAATGTTCCTTCAAATAGGTTTTACGTTACTTTCTCTCTTCTCTTTCTGGTACCCCTATAATGTGAATGTTGGCATGCTTGATGTTGTCCCAGTGGCCCCTTAAACTATCGTTATTATTTTTTTTTATTCTTTTTTCTTTTTGCTGTTCTGTTTGGGTATTTTCTACTACCTATCTTCTAAATCGCTGATTTGATCCTCCGCTTCACATAATCTACTGTTGATGCCTTCAAATGTATTATTCATTTCAGTTATTGTAGTCTATATTTGTATTTCTTTTTTATGTTTTCCATCTCCATTTTTACATTTCTTATCTCTTTGTTGAAGTTCTCCCTGAGATCATTATCATTGAACATTCTTTTCACCAGTGTTTGGAACTCTGCGTCTGGTAGATTGCGTTTCTCCATTTTGTTTAGTTCATTTTTCTGGAGCTTTGTTCTGTGCTTTCATTTGGGACATGTTTCTTTGTCTCCCCATTTTGGCTGTGTTCATTTCTATGTATCAGATAGGGCTGCCATGCCTCATGATTTTAGGAGAGTGAACTTATGTAGTAGATATCCTGTGGAACCCAGTAATACAGTCTCCCTGGTCCCCAGAGTGGGTGTTCCAGGTGTGTCCCTTTTGTGGCTTGTGTGTGTCTTGATTGCTGTTGGCATGACAATGAGAGGGGTTGACTTTCAGGCTGATTGGTTGTGAGGACTGGCCATGACTACGGTGAAGGAGCTGTGGTGCAAGAGCTGACCCTACAGAACAGGGTTCACTTTAGCACAGCTCTGGTGCCTGCAGAGTCTGCCCTTTGCGTGCGTCATCCTTGGAGACAGCCAGGTAATGTTCTGGCTTGGTCTGAAGCTGGAAACTAGGTGTGCCAGCCCTGGGGCCTCTTGGGAGAGGACCCACTTAAGTCCAAGTTTAGCCACAGCCTGTGCCCTGCCTGGGGCCACCTGCAATCTGAGCCACAAATCAATCTGCAGATGGCTGCCACCTGCACTAGACTTGGAGGTGCCTCAAGAGGCCAATCTGAGAACCGAGGCCAGCTGTCACTAGTGCCTGGCACAGAGCTGCTCAGCCAGCGGTATGGGACATGCCAAAGCCAGATGCTGCTTGTTCAGGTTTTGTGAAGCTTTGAGAAATTTTATGAGCCTGGTGTGGGATTGGGACCCCCTTGCTCCTGCAGGGAGGAACCTCCACAGCTGAGATATCCCACTCAATTTTTAATGGTCATGTGTGTGTGGGACCAACCCATCCCATGTCTCTGCCCCGCCTACCAGTCTCAAGGTGGCTTCCTCTGTATGCCTGTAGTTGTAGAGCTTTGGTTCAACTAGACTTCAGGTGATTCTCAATGATGGTTATTCTGTACTTTAGTTGTAACTGATGTGGTCCTGAGAGGAGGTGAGCACAGCATTTACTTACTCTGCCATTTTGACCAGAAATCTTGTCATTTGAATCTTAATGCCATTAGTACATATGATTAAACCTGAGGACTTAGAGTGGTAAGCACAATGAAAATGCTGTAAGACTGGCCAAACAGCACAGATGTGTTGAAGCAGCTGACCAGTAAAATGGGTTCCTCAATCACTTTGGAGTTTGAGAGGAGTTCCCCAGGTAGGGGGACATCTTGGCGACATCTTAGAGGGGACATCTTAGAGAAAGAGCTATTTCTCTCAGGAGAAAAGTCCTCTTTTCTAAGAGGACTTTAGCCACAGAAGAGACAGTAGTGGGTCTACAGGGAAAGCTTCAGCCCAGTGAGAAAACATGGATTACGATTAAAACATATTTATATCCATGAGCTAGGAAGAAACTGTGTGAAATCTATCAACCTATCACAGAGGTGGTGCTGAGTTTTTCTCACTGCATCCTATCAGGTGATGCATGATCAATTCATCTCATTCTTGATGATGCTCACTCTGATCACTTGATTAAGGGTGAGTGTGCCAGTGTTCTCCACTGTGAAGCTACCCTTTTCCTTTGTAATTAATACGTTTTTTTTTAATTTTATTGGGGAAGGAGAACAGTGTGTATTTCCAGGACTTTACTGGGGAACACTGTGTTTTTCCTAGGACCCATCAGCTCCAAGTCAAGTTGTCTTTCATCGATCTTATTTGTGGAGGGTGCAGCTCAGTTCCAAGTCTAGTCGCCGGTTTATTTTTTTAATCGAGTTGGAGGGGGCGATAAGGGAGGGTGGGAGGGGGCGCAGCCCACCATCCCAGGCAGGAGTCGAAGCAGCAACCTTGTTAAGAGCACGTACTCTAAGCAACTGAGCCATCTAACCACCCCTGTAATTAATAAGTATTTTGAGCAGTAGTACTTTGAAACTGTGTAAGTATCCTCATCCGGTTGCAATTCATCCATTTTTTTAAATGTCTGTATGTACTCATCTTTTCCTATTTTATTCAATGTGGTATAATTTCTTATCATTATTATGATGCTGAAATTGTCCCTCGTTTTGTCAGTGGAAGTCCCTTAGTCTGGCTTCTGTGTCTTTTTGCTATGTTCGCTGCAGTATTTAGCATTTTCTTTCTTTGTAGCATAAGATGTTCCAGCCTCATCTTGCACTTTTTCAGCCCTGGCCCTCAAGTCAGCTATTTCTCTAAGGAGCTTGGGTTCCATTCAGTGGAAAATGATATTTCTAAGCCAAGATCTTGGCATGAGGTGTGCTCCTTACTCTACAGTGTCACTGTTTCTAAGCCCTATCAGTGGAGAGAAATAGAGCATGTGTGTGTGTGTGTGTGTGTGTGTGTGTGTGTGTGTGTGTGTGTGTATACATATACAGAGGGTGCCAAAAAAATGTATACACATTTTCAGAAAAGAAACAAACTGTATTAAAATTGTAATACTCAATATATACCAATAACAAAAGATAAATACAAGTCATGTGTATACATATTTATGGCACCTCTGGTAACATATTTGTCTATCTATCTACCTATCATCTATCTATCTATCTATCATCTATCTCTATAGTAAAGCATGAATTTATACTGATACATTCAGTTCCAGTCTCTGAGTTCACAGGGTTTATTCTGGTTTTCTCTGTTTCTGAATCAGTGACTCCCTTCTACAATAGTGAGAAACCAGGCTTCCATTATCTTTAATACATTTGCTTATTTGATTAATCCACCTTTAGAAAGCCAATCCCTGCTCCATCCCTTTTTGTGCCCTTCTTACTCTACTTAGATTCTCCAAGAGTATTTAGGCTCTGGCTGCTCTCACCAGGCCACCCTCTACAAGGACATCCTACTCATCTTGTTTGGGTTCCCATACTCATACCATGCTGCGCTTCCATGTGGACACACTCCCGCGTTACTCAGTCTCTGACTTGGAGCCACTGTGACTCCCTTCTCTGACCCCACCCCACAATGTGTGTCTGCCCACAATGTTGTGCTCCACCTATTGCCTTTAGGACAGAATTATCCAGGAAGAGAAGGCTAAGGAAGGGAAGGGAAGGAAAGAGAAGGGAAATGAAAAGAAAGAAAGGGAAGGGAAAGGAAAGGAAAAGAAGGCAAGGAAAGGGAAATAAAGGAGAGGAGATGGGCAAAAGAGAAAAATGAAGTCTATGCAGCTTCTGAAGCCAATGAAACTGATGAATGCTTGTAGATTTTCTACAAGCTCAATCAACAGACCAGTCAAACATCTCTTATTCCATGTTGATTGTGTTAAGATAGTTGGGAGTTGAGGGTGACATACAAAGAGGCATAAAAAAATTGTTTCCTGCCTTCCAGGAACATCAGTGGAGATGAGATAAAACATAAATAAAAACTAATAACATAATAATAAGTGCGTCAGCTGAGAGTCACCAAAAATATGTGTTCCAAAAAAGATAGAATTAAATTATGAATATACTTTCTAAACAACAGGCCAAGTCACAGGGGATTAACTCTTACCTATACTAATATATCAAACTGGAGTTCTGAATAAGGTAGCACCCAACCCTTGATTGTGAGGGTCAAAAACATTTAGTCACTGGCTCTCATTGATTGGATTCTATAGATTCCCATTACTGTACACAAATGCAGCAGATAATACTATTGTAAAGAGAAGTTTCTTGACTTGCTAGATATACAATACAGAATATTCAAAATTAAACATGTGACTTAAATGTCACTACTACAGTTACCACAATTTTTGTTTTCATTAAAGTTTGTTGATAAAATTGTTGAGAAATTTGTATTCTTGATCAGGGCTCAGGAAGAGTAGATGGTACTAAGTGGACGTGGATGGAGATAGTACTATGAGAACGCCAAATAAGCTGGGTCTACATATCTGGCCCTTATTTAGTCACATCTTTTATATTACACAGTGTAGAACACTCTGTGTAGATACTGAGAAAGCTAAATGAATGTTCAGAGCTGCTGGTTATCCATCAAGTGCAGTAAGTAGAGCTCATCTTCATTTCTGGGTTTTATTCACAAAGTAAATTAAGATCTTGGGTGTTGTGGGATACAGCTCCCTTGAAGAACAAAGTGTAAGTCCTCAGGGAAAGTCAGGCTCCACTTATGGTCCCATCTCTCAACTCAACCTTTAGAACAATTGGTTTTTGTGGTTGAGTAAGTGCTAGAGTATTTAATTCCAGAGGGATCTGCAAAGGTTAAACAGCATATGAGAAGCAATTAATGAAGCATTGTCAACAACAGAAGCAAAGTAGACAAGATATGTTAAAAACAATAATGATTTACAAACATATAAAAACTACCTTTAGCATCACATATCTTTGATTCCTAATACTTATTCTATAAGCTGTGTCAAGACTGGGTAGTGAAAGCCTGCACCCATCTATTCATTCAACAAACTATCTATACAGCACCCATTTTACACCAGGCCAGAGACAAAATCATGTTGGTTTGTGTTTGTTTTGGTTTAAATTTTAAATAAAAAGAATGAATTTTAAAAATTTAAGCCAGATTCTTAGGCATCATGGCAAAATATTTTGAAAAACCATATAGAATTAATTTTGTGTATGTTGAAACATGCAAGGTAATCCTGAGTACGTATTACACATTTTAATAGTGTGGACATTCTAGACTTCTAGAGCCCAGTCACCTCTCCCAGTGGAACCCTTCCAGTTTCATGATGGGCAAACTTCTTTGTGAAGCTTGTATTTTAACATCTCCTGACTCCCAAGTGTAATGTAAATGGTGAACTTCTGAAGGCCTATATAGTGTTTTGAGTAATACTTTTAGCTCCATTCTCACCCAGTCGCTCCTTCAGTGTTGGAAGTGCGACCAACATAACTTCTGATCTCAGTTGAGAGAAGGGCAAGCAAATTGTCATGGAGTTTGAGAAGCACCAGCCGTGGATGACTGGGAGTTTGCAGGAGTGTCTGCCCCACCCAGTTGTGCCAGATGCCCACTTCCTCTCAGGGCTGAGTTCCCCATTTGTACACATTTACAAAACTGCTACACAGCTGCCCAAAGCCACCATTTAGATGAAAACCATCTTCACCCTCCTCCTATTTCCTGAGAAAGCCTATGTAAGGGGAGTAGATGAATATTAAATGCATGAGGCCTAGAAATAAGCCTTATAATGCCTTGCTTGATATGAATCAATGGCAACTATTCTCTATGTTTTTCAGAGGAGAGATTACAGATCTTTCTATTTTACAATTTAAAATTGCATGTAGATTGTCACAGAAATGGTGATGTGAGGAGAGCCTCTCGAAATATCCCTGGAATTTACAACAAATTGAACAGTTATGATTCCACAAAGGACTCTCTGCACAGCACACAGGCAAGCCTGAGAGTCACATAATTGAAATCATCTAAAGGTGGGCAAATTGGGCGAGTGGGTGAGGAGGGAAGGGAGAAGTACAGATATGCGGGCTGCGGTCCCCAGGACGCAGACCGGAGCTACCAGCTCCTTGTATTCCAGAGATACTGCAGTCACAGGAGAGGGAAATATTTCGTCTGCTGGTGCTCCCCTTATGGCCCATATTCCCGCCTGAGAGATCAGCATATATCACGGCTGAACCCAACGCTCATGGCAGAGACATCGGAGGAAAGACTGAGGGAAGAAGGGTGAGAACAGTGGTTTAGGCCCTCACTGCCAAGCAGAGGAGGGAAGACATAGGCATAGGCACGGAGCCTAGCTAATTCCTTCCCACCCTCCTAGATTTCGCCCCAACCCACCCTCCCAGTGACAGAAGCATAATGGTAGCAGTGTCAGATCAAAAGAATATTTACAGCTCTGAGAACTGCAGCTCCATAGCCACAGACTCACAGTGCAACTAATTCTGGTGAAAGGCAGGAACTGTAGGGGCAAGATAACTGTGCTGGTATTCGCTGCCATTGCTTAGAGCTACCTCTCACAACCCACCCCGTCCCCACTCCCACCTATCTGGGTGGATCTCTGCAGGGGTAAACAGAGCTGCAGAAACACACAGGCTCTGAATCTGGTTGCAGGAAGAGCTTTGGGGCTTCAGAAGCTCTCCACATCCCCTTCATGGAGGTGGTGCCCTGCGACCCAGGTGACCTCACAGAGGAAAAGCCCACCTTCTAGGGAACACTCCCCCCACCCATTGTGTGAGAAGCCAGAACAATGCAAGAGAAAATATAGTGCTACAATATGAGAGACAATAAAAGGCTGCAGCAGGAGAGAAAATAAAACATTCCACCAACACCTACTGGAAAGAAAAAGAAAGACCTTTCCCTATCAACCCATTGCAGAACTCATTCCCATAGATGCCTAGGAAGAGAAATAATAAATCATTAGTTGCCATGAATAACCAAAGTAACAAGACAGCTCAGAAAAAAAAAAAGAAAAGTCCCCAGAAAATGAACTTAAAGACATGGAAATATGTAACTTATGACAGACAATTCAAGATTTCAGTTCTGAAAAAACTCAATGAGATGCAAGAAAACACAGACAGGCAGTTTAATGAACTCAGAAACACAATAAAAGAACAAAATGAACATTTTATCAAAGAAATTGAAATTTTAAAAAAGAACCAAAGAGAATTTCTGGAGATTAAGAACTCAATAAAAGAAATGAAGAATGAAATAGACAGCTTAGGTAATAGAAATGACCAGATGGAGGAAAGAATCAGTGACATCAAAGATAGAAATCTGGAAATGACACAGATGGAAGAAAAGAGAGACTTGAGAGTTAAAAGAAATGAATGAACTCTACAAGAATTTTCTGACTCCATCAGCAAGAGTAACATGAGAATAATGGGTATACCACAAGGAGAAAATAGAGAGAAGGGAACAGAGAGTATATTCAAACAAACAGTTGATGAGACCTTCCCAAACTCATGAAAAAAACTGGATCCTTGAATCCAAGAAGCAAATAGAGCTTCTAATTACTTCAACCCCAACAGGCCTTCTTCAAGACATATTATATTGAAGGTGTCAAAAATTAACAATAAAGAAAGACTCCTCCAGGCAGCCAGGGAAAAGAAGACAGTAACTTACAAAGGAAAGCCCATTAGGTTATCATCAGATTTTTCAGCAGACACTCTACAAGCCAGGAGGGAGTGGAATCAAATATTCAAACTATTAAAAAGGAGAAATTATGAGCCAAGAATAATATATCTAGCAAAGATATCCTTTAGATATGAAGGAGGAATAAAGACCTTTCCAGACATACAGAAGCTGAGGGAATTTTCTAACACACGACTTGCACTACAAGAAATACTGAAGGAGGGTATTTGACCTGAAACAAAAAAGCAAAAGAATACAAAACCATGAGTAATATTATGAACAGACAGACAGATGCAGGAAATGACAACCCTGACACCAAATAGGACACTATATACTTAAACATAACATACAGGGCAAAGAAGAAAAAAAACACTTAAAAAAAAAAAGGAAAAAGACAACTTGCTACTGCAATGCAGAAATCAGCTCACAACATAAATAGGGATAATTTGTGACAACAAAAACATAAAAGGGAGAGAGTAAAGGTCTGAAGCAGGAAAGGGGAAGGGAGAAGGGAGCCTGTTGAAGAAAATGGAATACTCTAAGTATGAAACTTTGTTTTACATAAACTTAATTGTAACCACTAATAAAAAATCCAGAATGAAATATGTAACATAAAAAAGGAAGAAACAGAGGGAAAAAATCATAGAATACCACCACCAAAATAACAGACAGCAACAAAAAGGCAAAGAAACAATGGAGACACTGTCCTACCAGAAAACAAAAGGTACAAGATAGAAAATCCTCAATAATCACCCTAAATGTAAATGGACTAAACTCACCAATAAAAAGCACAGAGTAGCAGATTAAATAAAAAAACTAAATCCAACCATATGCTGCCTCCAAGAGACACATCTCAGCTACAAGGACAAGCTATAGACTCAATGTGAGAGGGTGGAAATTTACACTCCAAGCAAATGGTATCCAGAGAAAAGCTGGCATAGCCATACTTGTATCAGATGAAACAGACTTCAGGATAAAAAAGGTAACAAGAGACAAAGATGGACATTTCATAATGATAAAGGGGACTATACAACAAGAAGACATAACAGTCATCAATATTTATGCCCCTAATAAGAGAGCACCAAAATATACAAAGCAACTAGTAACAGAACTAAAGGGAGAAATTGACCAAAATGCAATTATCATAAGGGACTTAATATATCATTGACAACTATAGATAGGTCATCCAAAAAGAAAATAAAGAAATATCAGCCCTAAATGACACATTAGATGAAATGGACATAACTGACATTTATAGAGCACTTCATCCTAGAACATCAGAATGTACATTCTTTTCTACTGTACGTGGAACATTGTCAAGGATAGACCATATATTGGGTCATAAAATTAGCCTCAGCAAGTTTAAGGATATTGAAATCATACCAAACATATTCTTTGATTGCAAGGCCTTGAAATTAGATATCAACTGCAAAAAGAAAGCAGGAAAAAACACAAATATGTGGAGATTAAACATTATACTTTTACAGAGCAACTGGGTCAAAGAAGAAATAAGAGATCAAAATATACATAGAAACAAATGAGAATGAAAATACATCTTACCAAAATTTTTGGGATGCAGTGAAAACAGTTTTTAGAGGGAAATTTATATCACTACAGGCCTGTCTCAAGAAAGACAAAAAATCCTAGATAAATAACCTCACATTACACCTTAAAGAACTAGAAAAAGAAGAGCAAATGAAACCCAAAGTCAGCAGAAGGAAGAAAATAATAAAAATCAGAGCAGAACTAAATGAAACAGAGAACAAAAAGACCATAGGAAAAAATTAATGCAACAAAGAGCTGGTTCTTTGAAAAGATTAATAAAATTAACAAACTCTTGGCTAGACTCACTAAGATAAAAAGAGAAAAGACACAAACAAAACCAGAAATGAAAGTCGGCAAGTTACCACGGATGTCACAGAAATACAAAGGATCATCCAAGAATACTGTGAAGGAATATAAGCCACACAATTCAATAAAACCTAGAAGAAACGGACATGTTCTTAGAAACATATAGCCTTCTTAGGCTGAATCACAAAGAATAAGAAAATCTAAATAGATTGATAAACCGTAAGTAAATTGCATCAGTCATCTGAAACCTTCCCAAAAGCAAAAGTTCGGGACCAGATGGCTTCACTAGTGAATTCTACCAAACATTCAAAGAGGATCTAATACCAATCTTGCTCAAACTCTTCCAAAAATACTGACGAAGAGAAAATACTTCCTAACTCATTTTACGAGGCCAACATTACCCTGATACCAAAACCTGGTAAGGATAACACAAAAAAAGAAAATTACAGACCAATATTTCTGATGAATACAGATGCAAAAATCCT
Source organism: Rhinolophus hipposideros (assembly GCF_964194185.1). Classification (NCBI taxonomy): domain Eukaryota; kingdom Metazoa; phylum Chordata; class Mammalia; order Chiroptera; family Rhinolophidae; genus Rhinolophus; species Rhinolophus hipposideros. The sequence continues at coordinate 10,117,341 of NC_138053.1, forward strand.
AAACGAAATTTTAGCAAATCGAACGTAACAATGCATGACCAGGTGGGGTTCATCCCAGGGGCACAAGCATTGTTCAACATATGCAATGTGATACACCACATAAATAATAAAGGACAAAAATCATATGATTATATCAATAAATGCAGAAAAAGCATTTGACAAAATACAACATCCATTTATGATTAAAACACTTAATAAAATGGGTATAGAAGGAAAACAGCTTAACATAATAAAGGCCATATGTGACCAAACCTCAGCTAATATCATAATTAACAGTGAAAAACTGAAGCCCTTTGCTCTACGTTCAGGAACAAGACAGGGCTGTCTCATATCACGTTTGTTTTTCAACATAGTGTTGTAAGTCCTAACCAGAGCAATCAGGCAAGAGAAAGAAATACAGTGGTACCTCAGTTTTTGAACATCTCCATTGACGAACATTTCGGTTTATGAACCCCGTAAATTTTATGGATCTATGGTATAATTTAGATAGCAAAATTCATGCTAAATTTGCAGTTTTAGGGGTTGATTTTAAAGGTCTGGAATGGATCAATCCATTTTTCATTACTCTCTATGGGGAAACTGTGCCTCGGTTTTCGAACGTTTCAGAACTCAAACGGTCTTCCAGAATTATGTTAGAAAACCGAGGTACCACTGTAGAAGGCATCCAAATGGGGAATGAAGAAATTAAATTGTCACTTTTTGCAGATGACATGATGCTATACATAGAAAACCCTAAAGACTACACCAAAAGCTATTATAAACAATCAACGAATACAGTAAAGTTGCTGGCTACAAAATCAACACACAAAAATCCGTTGCATTCCTATATACTAACAATGAACTTTCCGAAAAAGAAATAAAAAAAATAATTCCTTTTGTAATTGCAACAAAAAGAATAAAATACCTAGGAATAAATTTAACCAAGGATGTGAAGGACCTATATGCTGAAAACTATAAGACGTTTTAAAAAGAAACTGAAGAAGACACAAAGAAATGGAAAGATATTCTGTTTTCATGGATTGGAAGAATCAACATAATTAAAATGGCCATATCACCCAAAGCAATACACAGATTTAATGCAATTCCCATCAATATCCCAATGGCAGTTTTTAAAGAAATAGAATAAAACAATCATCAGATTTGCATGAAACCACAAAAGACTCCAAATAGCCAAAGAAATCCTAAGGAAAAAGAACAATGCTGGAGGTATCACACTCCCTGACTTCAGCTTGTACTACAGGGCAACAATAATAAAAACAGTGTGATATTGGCAGAAAAGCAGACACACAGACCAATGGAATAGAACAGAAGACCCAGAAATAAACCCACATAAATATGGACACATAATTTTCGACAAAAAAACCCAAAAACATACAATGGAGAAAGAACAGCCTCTTCAATAAATGGTGCTGGGAGAATTGGAAAACCACGTGCAAAAGAATGAAACTAGACTGCTATCTGTCACCATGTACCAAAATTAACTCAAAATGGATCAAAAACCTAAGCATAAGACCTGACACAATAAACTGCATAGAAGAAAACATAGGTACTAAACTTATGGACCTTGGCGTCAAAGAGGATTTTATGAATTTGACCTCAAGGAAAGGGAAGTAAAGATTAAAATAAATGAATGGGACTATATCAAACTAAAGAGCTTCTGCACAGCAAAAATTCATCGACAAAATACAGAGGAAACCAACTGAATGGGAGAAGATATTTGCAAACAATGCCTCTGATAGGGGCTAATATCCAAAATATATCAGGAGCTCATACAACTCAACAACAACAACAAAAACCCTCAAACAATCCAATTAAAAAATGGGCAGAGGACCTGAATAGAAATTGATCCAAAGAGAATATACAAATGGCCAATAGACATATGAAAAAAAGCTCAACATCACTAATCATCAGAGAAATGCAAATAAAAACCACAATGAGATATCACCTCACCCCAGTCAGAATGGCTTTCATCAACAGGGCAAATAACAACAAATATTGGAGAGGCTGTGGAGAAAAAAGAAGCCTCATACACTGTTGATGGGAATGTAAATTAGTGCAGCTGCTATGGAATGAAGTGTGGAAGTCCCTAAAAATTTTATTAGAATTACCATATGACCCAGCAATTCCTCTCCTGGGTATGTACCCCAAAAATCTGAAAACATTTATTCGTAAAGTTATATGTGTTCCGATGTTCATTGCAACTTTATTTTTGGTGGCCAAGACATGGAAACAAAGTGTCCTTTCATAGATGATTGGATAAAGAAGATGTGGTATATATTCTGACCTAAGAAAAGATGAAATAGTGCCATTTGTGACAACATGGATGGATCTTGAGATTATAATGCTAAGCAAAGTAAGTCAGAAAGAAAAAGTCAAGAACCATATGATTTTACTGATATATGGGATATAAAACTGAAAGCAACAAAAGAACAAGAAAAACAAATGAAGAAACAAAAACTCATAGACACAGACAATAATTTAGTGGTTACCAGAGGGTAAAGGGGGTGGGGGGTGGGAGATGAGGGCAAAAGGGATCAAATATATGGTGATGGAAAGAGAACTGACTCTGGGTGGTGAACACACAATGTGATATACAGATGACGTATTACAGAATTGTATACCTGAAACCTATGTAACTTTACTAACCATTGTTACCCCAATAAACTTTAATTTATAAAAAAATTGCATGTGCATATTTCCCTGTAAGCACACCAACACTCATACAAAATGCGCATTGCAAATATTATTTGTTAAAATTTTCAAAATAAGTTTTTAAATTTATATCCAACAGTTCTACATCAACTGCAAATCACTCCTTAAGCAACTCTTGCATGAGTGCAAGGGAATTTACGTGAGGAACAAAATGAGGTGCTTCGCAGCTTTCTTAGGTTCAAAGAAAAGGAGCACCACTGGATGATTTAACGACAAAGTATTAGGGGAGGTGACACGACCAATGATACCAGCCTGCAGTAAGCGATAACAGAGCAGAGGAGAGAACGGGCTCTGGACTAGATGGGGACAGCTCCTGGAGGGGCTTGAGGACCTGAACTAGGGCTTGAAGGATGAGAACAGAATGGGGAGGACAGAGAGCATCACAGAGGTTTTATTCAGATGTAAAAGGAGCCCAGCTAGAGTGCAGGGGGCTCCCAGGAGGTGGGGTCAAGTAGCCAGGAAGGCCTTGCACTGTGGGAGTCCTTCACATCTGGCAGAAAGGCTTTAATCAGTGATTCTCAACCTTGGCTGCACACGAGACTAAATTACCAAACAGTGAGTGAGCACTGTTCATAATATATATGCATATATACCCCCCAGGAAGAAAAATCTCCCAATACACCATTATGCATGCAGAAAGTTAACTGTCTGACCTGTGTTTCTTTGCAAGGCTTGAAGGAGAAATTCTGCAGGACTCTGACGACAGCAAGTTTCATGTTCATGAGAGCGAACCTCATGCCAATGCAGTTTCGGGGTCCAGTTCCAAAGGGCAGGTATATGTAAGGATTTATGCTGTCCTTGTTCTCCTTACTGAATCTGGTTCCACAACAGTAGATGAAAACAAGTTAATGAAACATAAACACCACAACCCTTACATGTTTGGGGTTCTCGCTCAGACTCCTTAACCAGAGGTACACAGGATACTTCCGTGGGCTAGTCATTGAGATGCTGCTATGATTATTTTGCAGTGAGAATTGTAAGCAACAGGTCCTTTCCATTCTCCTTAGGCTATAGGAGCTTTCAGTCTCATTGAAGACATGAGATGAGTGCTATTTAAAGGAAAATTTATCTTTAAACACTAAAATTACATTCAGGATGGTGACATGTTCACACTCTAAAGCGCAAGGAGGAAATGAGACTGATGGAAGGAAAAGTGGGTTCTTGTCTCCTCTCAAACTCATGTTGGTTACATGCTCAGGGAGGAAGGAAGCAGGAATAATTCCTCTCATTAGTTAAATTGTTATTTTTTTCTTTCCCTTCTCTCCACTTTCCTTCCTCTTTCTTCACTTTCTTCCCTTCCCCTCCCCTGGCCTCTCAGCTTCTGTCCCTCTTTGTCCCATAAAATAGCATAAATCAGATGATTTTCATGGGCATATGATGCTACTCTCCTCTAATCACCGATTTCCTTGTCTGTCTGTTCCACTGGGCTATAAATTCCTCGAATGTTAAACCTATGTTCTATTCAAATATGATTCCTCAATATTTGATTAAGGAAAAATGTGGGTTTTGGAAAGTGATCATGGCTTGTAGTTATGTATTTTTTAAAAAGTCCTTATATTTTGGAGGCATTGGAATATTTACAGATGGTGTTTAAATAACATCGCATGCCTTTTACTCTCATCTACTACCCTGCTTCCCTCTTACCCTCTAGTAACCACTAAACTATTGTCTGTGCCTATGAGTTTTTGTTTCTTGGTGATGGAAAGAGAACTGACTCTGGATGGTGAACACATAATGTGGTATACAAATGTATTACAGAATTGCACACCTGAAAATGACGTAACTCTACTAACCATTGTCATCCCAATAAACTTTAATAAAAAAAAATAACATTGGATCAGGAGGAGGGTGGCAATGACATGTGGATGGGGTAGTGGACATGGGTTGAAGGCTGTTAGGAATGCAATGGGTACACAAAGATGTGTTAAAAATCTTCCAGAGACTTCTGTTTGTAAAAAAAAAATGCTTCTATATATGTCAAATACACACATACTTGTGTATATGTCAAAAATACTCCATATTAAACATCTTTTTTTTTTTTAACATTTGGGTTTCTCACTGCTTGGCCCACTTTCTGACACAGGTAAGCAGTTATTCTCTGTTTAATGATTGAATGAATCAAAGAGAGGTACAAGATTGCCAACAGATATATGAAAAAATGTTCAACATCACTAGCTGTAAGGGAAATGTAAATCAAAAGTATAATGATAGGGTGAAAAGATTAGAAAGAGCAAATTAGTTGACACAATATAGTCATGGGGATATAAAATACAGTGTGACGAATATAATCAACAATGTTGTAAAGATTATGTAAGGTGCCAGATGGTAGGTACTGAACTTATCAAGGGGATCACTTCATAGACTGTGTAGATGCCTGACCAACACACTGTACAATGGAAGCTGAAATATATATATATATAGTCACGGGAGGTGTAGTATAGCATAAGGAGCATAGTCAATGGTATTATAACAGGTATATAAGATGTCAGAGGGGTAGGAACTTGGGGGAGGAGTGTTATTTTGTGAGGGGTGTAAATGTCTAATTATTATGCTGCTTTGTACACCTGAAACTAATAAAATAAAATAAACAAAAAACAGGATTTTTTTTTTTTTTTTTTTTTGTAAAACAGGAGGACGTGTTCTTCTATGTATATGTAAAGGAAAGAAACATATGTCAAAAAAAAAAGTATGGTGATATACTACCTCACTCCTATTAGAAGGCTACTATTAATAAGACAAAAAAACCAACCACAACAAATGTTGGAGAAGATGTGAAGAAAAAAGAACCTTTGAAAAAAAAAAAAAGAAGTACAAACAATATTGTACAAGCACACATTTTCATCTTACTAACAGACATCAGAATATGCTCCAACCAGCCTGGGTCAGGGTGGGTTCTCTGTCCACGGAGCCCAGTACCTTTCAGGACGGAATTCCTCAGGCTCTGGCCAGAATGTTGAGTCTCGTTGAAGAACAAAGTTTGGCACCATCACCACTGTCCCTTTGGGAATGAGCACCCCCTTGATTTCTACATCTTTTTTACAGATCCTCTCAATTCTTCCAAGAATTGGGAATAATCTGAGAGTTTCATTCAACACCATGTCAAGATACTCCATCTGTACCAGGGTGTCATAGGTGGGAGGTGCCTGGGAAGAAAGAAACAGATTTTGATAAATGGAGATTTGGGATCAACTTTCAAGTCACTCTATGCAGTACTCCTGAACTGTTAGGAGCTCCAAAGTATAACTTATTTTGGTAAAGAAACTTAGGATTTACAGGCATTTTAATATCTGTCATGTCCTTTGACCTGCTCAAAGGCCACTGACACGTGTGGAGTAGTTATGACTATGGGAGACTGGACAATTCCCTAAACAGGACCCAAAATCACTACACATGATCATGCAGCGATTTTCCTTCACTGGTGAACAAGTGTAACTAATAAACTATGGCCCTTACTCTTAGGTGAAATGTGCCAGTCACTGTTTCCTTTCAAAAGAGAGGCTTCCCATGTGTACCAAGGAAAGAGGATGTATAAAATAACAAATTCCCTATTTGACAAAAGGAGGGTATGGCTGGATGCTACCACGGTCCATAATTTCATTCTAGGGAAAGTTATAAAGAGATGGACCCCACTCAGCCCCATGCTGTCTCACTGGAACAATCTCCTAATTGTTTTTTTTTTTTTAAAGATGTTAATGGGGAAGGGGAAAAGGACTTTATTGGGGAACAGTGTGTATTTCCAGGATTTTTCCATGTCAAGTTGTTGTCCTTTCAATTGTAGTTGTGGAGGGCACAGCTCAGCTCCAGGTCCAGTTGTCAGTTGTTAGTTGCAGGGGGCTAAGCCCACCATCCCTTGCAGGATTCAAGAAGTCAAACTGGCAACCTTCAGCATTAGGAGCACAGAGCTCCAACCGCCTGAGCCACCGGGCCAGCCCCACAATCTCCTAATTGTCACTTCAGGGCTTGACTGTAAGCTGTAAAGACCTCAAACAAGTCTCTCCAGCCCCAGAGGCCAGTCTCTTCACAGCACAAAGCATTCCAGATTCAGCAGAGATCTGAAAACTCTGTGGACAATAGGTGGTTATCACTTGGTGTCATACAGAAGAGGCAATATTGTAGAGGATAAGAGTTGGACTCAGGCGCTAGACCCCCTGGTTCATATACTGGTCTTACCCTCCAGCTATGTGACTAGTGGATGAAAACGACTTCATCTCTCCTAGCTCCGTTTTCTGATATGTTACAAGGAGACAGTTTGAACTGACTCTTCATAGGGTTGTGTGGCAGAGACATTCACTGCTCACCCAATATCCTTGTAGTCTCCCATATCTCCAAGGACACTTGAAGTTAGGGAAACCAACTTTGTGAATGGGCTGTGAGCCAAAGTGATATATGTCAGTTGGAGGCCAAAACATTTGAAACTCCAATGAGCAACACACTAGTTTTTTATTTCTCAGCCCACACAAAGGCATCATGTTCTAGACAGTGCAGCTACCAGAAAGTGGAGCCTCTTTTACCTACTGTGTTTCCCCAAAAATAAGACCTACCCTGAAAATAAGCTTCAGTTAACATCTTAGCCAGATGGATGCATTTAGGACGTTGTGAAGATGTTCCAGAAGAAGATGACATGAGTATATTTGAATAAACATAGATTGTTGTACATTACAAAAATAAAGACATCTCCTGAAAATAAGGCCTAATGGAGCAAAAATTAATATAAGACCGGGTCTTATTTTCAGGGAAACACGGTATATTTTCGGGTAACAATGTGGAACAGAGCATCCCACTTCCATCCTCCACTAACAAGCCATGTTGGACATGCAAATGTGAGTTAGAAGGAAACTTCTGTTACGTAAAGCAATTCACACATGAGGGCCAATCTGTTACAGAGCCTAGCCTATCCTGACTAATACAGAATATTTGAAGATTAATTTCATTTATAAATACAAGGCATTTAGTATAGACATATACAGTAAGAAGCAAATTTTACCTCTAGTGTTTTTATTTCTTTGCAATTATTACTATACAAAAGGCAGGGCAGAATGCTTTAGGTAGTCTGTGTCTCTTAGTGAACTTTCCTTCTTATTGCAATCAAAAGAATCCTAATATGAGCTTTCCCAGAGAAGAAAAATAATCTTTAATTTAGATAGGCCTTAATACCTTTACACTATATCTGAAGGACCTATAACTCAGAAAGGTCATAAGACTTACCCAAAACCACAGTCTGAACTCAAACTCATGCCTCCTATTTCCTACTCTATGCTCTTTTCCTGTATACCAGGTTTCTCCTAGTCTGCAAAGTTTATCCAGGGTACATAGGACTACTGGTACCAATTCTCCACCCCTTTATGTCCATGTCCTTCGCCATCTAACCCTGTGGAGCTCTCCCTTATGATGCTGGGTTTTGCCATGTGGTTTGCTTTGAACCAAAGGAATGTTGGCTACATGTGATGCCGGCAGATTCTGAAAGGTACCTACATAATTGAGTTCTTGCTCCTGCCGTCTGCCATTACCTTAGAAAAACACACCCAGGCTAACTTTCTGGAGTATGGGAGTCACGTGGAGCATTTGTGTATGTTAGTCAGCCCAGCCAGCTTAGCCAAGTTTAGTCTAGAGCAGCCAATAGCCAGAACAAAGCAAGTCCCACCAATATCATCAGAGATATCTATCAATAAACTTGGGCAAGAAATTGCCACTGAGGTTTTTAAAAAATTTTTAATTAACATTATTGTGGTAACAGATAACTGATATGCCATGACAAGTAATTCTTTCAAAGATCTTATATATATCTATGAAAAGCATACATTACCTATGTTTTTTCATTTGCTTTTGTTTCTTTACATTTTTCCTAAATAGTCCAGCTGAAAGAGTTGATGCTTACGAGGTCAGACAATTAAGGTTGCAAACTCATCCTAGAAAAAATGCTACATACCTCATTGTTAAATATCACTACTGTCACCTTCAAAATACTCCCCTTGGGAAGCTATGCACTGATGCCAGCACCTAATCCACCCTTCAAAGCGATTTTGGAACTCTTTCTGGAATGGCCATCAGAGCTGTCATCATATTACCCTTAATGTCCTGAATGTCATCAAAATGTCTTCTTTCAATATTTCCTTTATCTTTGGGTAAAGAAAGAAGTCACTGGGGGCCAGATCAGGTGAGTAGGGAGGGTGTTCCTATGCAGTTATTTGTTTACTGGCTAAAAACTCCCTCACAGACAGTGCCATGTGAGCTGGTGTATTGTCGTGATGCAAGAGCCATGAATTGCTGGTGAAAAGTTCAGGTCGTCTAACTTTTTTCACACAGCATTTCAGCACTTCCAAATACTAAGCTTGGTTAACTGTTTGTCCACTTGGTACAAATTCATAATGAATAAGTCCTCTGATATCAAAAAAGGTTAGCAACATCATTGCAACAAGTTTGTGAACTTAATTGTCAGACCTCATACGCTCTTTGCGAAAATTCTTCTAGGAACTGGTTAGGAAGCATTCCTGCTAAGGCTTCATTTTCTCCCTCCCTTTCCAGGTATCACCTACTGACCTTATTGGGGAAAGTTGTATCAATCTCCTCCTGTAGTTTCTGCTGCACTTCAGGGTGAGTGGCCAAAATATACATAAGAAAGGAAAGAGCAGTGCTAGTGGTCTCATAACCAGCAAAAATAAAGACAATAGATTGGGCCACCAGCTCCAGATCAGACAAAGCTAAAAGGAGAGGAAAGACATTTTATATAAGCAGGTCAATGTATATTATCACAGTTTCGATGATGAAAAATCTAAATTCAACTCCCAAAGCCCTAGTGGAAAAATTGGAAAAGCAATTCAGTCAAACTGGGAGTGGTTTGTATGCTGATGTGCATCAGACCGAGCCAGAAAATGGCAAAAATTGTCTTAATCCAGCTTCTCCTATTCTTGGCCATCTGTTTCTGGTTACGCCACTCTCACCGCTAACACAGATGTGTAATTTCAGAGAGTGTATTTTTGTGTAACACACACAGTGTCATCCGTATGTTTCTTGGAGAACCCAAAAGTAGTATAGCTACAAGTAATATGGGTTAGCATTCTCCCTCAGGAAACATTTACATTATTCTAGCTAAATTATACTTGGAAACATTTTGAGAGAGTTTGCAATACTACGGCTTATGCAGGGAAACATTAAAGGATCTGTTATTTAAACATTTTGCAGAAACGTGGGACCGGCCCGGTGGCTCAGGCGGTTAGAGCTCCATGCTCCTAACTCCAAAGGCTGCCGGTTCGATTCCCACATGGGCCAGTGGGCTCTCAACAAAACAAAACAAAAAACAAAAGACAAAAAAAAACACAAAAAAACAAAGAAACGTAAGAGAACAGTTGGGCTACTTGTTACTCAAAGCATTATCCATGGATCAGCAGCATCAGCAGCACCGGGAGGTTACTAGAAATGCACAGTCTCAAACCCCACACTAGAACGATTGAATCACAATCTGATTTTTCAAGAGATGTGGCGATTTGTATGCACAACTGAGGTGGAGAAGCATGGATTACACATTTAGGAGGCATCAGGGAATAGAAGACCTGGGCAAATGTCTTCAACATGGATGATCTCAGATGTGTACAGAAACTACAGAGCTTGACACAAACCTAGAGGAGTGGTGCGCTATCCTATTATAATCGATGGCTTAAAATAGTAGAAGAGTCTTTTCCCTGTGGTTCTGCCAGGGTTGGCGTATCCCAGCAGAGTTCTAGACACGTGCAGAGGGGCCACTTGTAGACTTTGGTCAGATGCAGTGCCAGGATGACTTGAAAGTAGGGCATCCTTGGCTCTTCTGAAGAGAGGAAATTAGTGGTAGGGGGACAGTCTGTGTATGGAGTTTTCAGATGCCTTCACCTGAGTGAGAAACCTGCCTCCATCAGGACCTCAGATGTCTGACAGCTATCCCAGTGTGACACCAAGATAAATAACCACTTATTGAAAGAAACTACTAGGTTGAAAGAAATGATTGTCAATAGACTTTTGTGCTGAAAATTTGGGTCATGTCTCAAATTTTAATCAGGGAAACAAACCCCAGAGGAATAAATCTACATGCCCCAAAGAGACACTAATAGGAGGCTCGGTGCCTAGGAATTCACACAAAAGAGAACAACCTGGATCTCACTGAGGATATTAAATTTAGTCATCATGTCTCCGTAGGCTCCTCTTGGCTATGACAACTTCTTAGATTTTCTTGTTTTTGATGACCTTGAGTTTTTGAGTCAGGTATTTTGTAAAAAGTCCCTCAGTTAGGATTGAATTCTTCTCATGATTAGGCTGGGCTTAAGGAATTTTGAGAGGAAGACCACAGAGGTAAAGTGCTATTCCCATCACATATCAAGAGTATATGATAACAACATGATTTATGGCTGTTGATGTTAGACATGGTCACCTGGCTGAGGTCTTATTTGCCAGGTTTCTCCACTGTAAGGTTTCTCCCCTCCACCCAATACTGCACACTTTGCAATGAAGTTACTGTGTGATGCCCACCCCGCAGGAGAGGGGAGTTGTGTTCTCCTTAAAGATGGAATGTCTACATAAGTTACTTGGAATTTCTCAGAAAGAAATTGGTCTTTTCTCCGCCATTTATTCAATTTATTTATACCACTATGAACTCATGGATATTAATTTTATACTTTGGGAAATAATGCAATAATACTTTATTTTGTTCAAAGTGTTCCATCTTTGGCCATTGGGAGCTGTTTCAGTTGGCTTCTGTGTCCCTTCTTTACACTCATATCATTGTGAGGTTAATATTGTTTTTAAGCATGTCTCACTTTATGGCTCTATAAGATGCTCTGGATTCATTTTATATTTTTCCTGTCGCAATCTCTGAGTCAATCATTCTTCCAAGGAGCCCTGCTTCCTTTATTCTTTTCTTTTTAATTTATTGAGGTGACAATTTTTAGTAAAATTACATTGATTTCAGGTGTACAATTCTGTATTACATCATCTATAAATCCCATTATGTGGTCACCACCCAGAATCAGTTCTCCTTCCATCACCATATATTTGATCCCCCTTACCCTCATCTCCCACCCCCACCCCCCTTACCCTCTGGTAACCACTAAACTAGTGTCTGTGTCTATGAGGTTTTTTTTTGTCATATATATATATATTTTTATTTTAATTTATTAGTTTCAGGTGTACAAGACAAGGTAATACTTAGACGTTCATCATTCATATCCCTCACACTGTGAACCCCCCACCCTCCATCCACTATCCCTCCGACCTCACACCGAGCCATCACATTATATATATAAAATTATAGTTGGCATTCATTATTGTTTAGCTTCTGGTGTACAATGCCATGATCAGGCATCCACAGTATCCCTGAGGTGGTCTCCCAAATAGGACGCATGTCCATCAGATACCCAACAAAATCTTTACAACATTATTGAATACGTTCCCCAAATTAATTTTCAAAAACCCTGAGGCCATCTTGTGGTTACCAGCTGCTTCCTAATCCCTTCACCTTTCCCGTTATCCCCTCCCCCGCCCATCTAACAACTCTCAGTTTTTTCCTTTTTGTCCCCAAAACTGTTTCTAATTAGTTCATTCACTTATTCTTTTCTTTAGATTCCTCATACAAGTGAGACCATATGGTACTTGTCTTTCTCTTTCTGACTTATTTCACTTAACATAATGTTCTCTAGATCCATCCATGTTGTTGCAAATGATAAGATTTCTTTCTTCTTTATGGCTGCGTAATACTCCATTGTATAAATGTACCACAGCTTCTTAATCCAGTCATCTACCGATGGGCATTTCGGTTGTTTCCATGTCTTGCCTATTGTGTAAAGTGCTGCAATAAACATAGGAGTGCATACAGATTTTTGAATTGGAGTTTTGGATTTCTCCGGGTAGATGCCTAGGAGTGGAATTACTGGATCATAGGGTAGTTCCATTTTCAGATTCCTGAGATACCTCCATACTGTTTTCCATAGTGGCTGCACTAATCTGCAATCCCACCAACAGTGCACTAGCATTCCCTTTTCTCCACATCTGCACCAGCATTTGTTGTTTGTTGATTTATTGATGATAGCCATTTTGACTGGGGTGAGGTGGTATCTCATTGTGGTTTTTATTTGCATTTCTCTGATGGTTAGTGAGGTTGAGCATTTCTTCATATGTCTTCTTGCCTTCTGTATGTCCTTTTTAGAAAAATGTCTCCTCAAGTCTTCTGCCCATTTTTTAATTTGGTTGTTTGGTTTTTTGGAGTTGAGTTGAGTAAGTTTTTTATAGATTTGTGATATTAATCCCTTATCAGATATATCATTGGCAAATATCTTTCCCATTCAGTAGGATCCCTTTTTGTTTTATTGATGGTTTCCTTTGCTGTGAAAAAACTTTTTAGTTTGATGTAATCCCACATGTTTATTTTTTCTCTTACTTATCTTTATTCTTTAATGGTATTAAGGAACCAAGATCTGGGTGCTAGGTGTGCTCTTGATACTGAGGTGTTGTTGCTTCTAGGCCCTGTCAGTTGATAGAACAGTGAAATATATGTGTGCCAACCAGGATCCATAGTTCATTGTCCTCTGTATTCTATAAGCATTCCATTTTTAACATTAAAAAAATAGCAGAAGAATGTGTCAATACAAGGGCATTGACCAGCATAAATATAAGAGAACAGGTACCAGTGAGTGGAATTATCAATGCTTATTCAATCATAGCCTGAATGTCATCTTTCTCAGCACATGCACCTTCTCTTTCCTCTACTATATGCTCAGCAAACAGTTCTTAGGGTCAAAATGGCCTCCTTTTAAATTTTCTCCTGAGAGAAACTGAACATGTTCTAATTTATTTGACTGGGACTAGACTAGGACCTTTAGATACTTAGACCTCTGAAATAAACATGGCACCCATGCAACCATGTAATTTACAAGCAAAAACAATACAAAATAAGTGTAAGAAAGAGCTACAGAGTTCTGATTTTCCAATGATGATTTTTATGATGCTGTTGGGGGTAAAGTCAACTATAAATGTTTTTAACCTCCAGTTAGCACATACCCCATGTTATCCAAAGTTTATAGCTGTGCTGTCCAATATGGCCACCAGCCACATGTGACAGTTTAAATTTAAATTTTAATTAATTAAAATTAATAAGTATAAGATTCAGTTTTCAGTTACACTGGTCACATGTCAAGTGCTCAAACGACACAAGTATCTAGTGGTTACTGTATTGAACAATGTAGATATAGAATATTTCCTCCATTCCAGAAATTTGGACCAGATAGATGATTGATAGATCGATAAATACATACATATAGATAGATAGATAGATATAGATGGATAGAGAGATAGATAGATAAAAGGTAAAGAAATAAAGAAGAGTCAGATGGACACTTGTCTTATTAGGGAGACCACTTCATGGGCAGTGTAGATGCCTGACTACTGCAGTGTACACCTGAAGCTGAATAATATTGAATGTCAACTATAATTTAACATATACATATAGTCACAGGATGTGGAGTACAGCATAGGAATAGAGTCAATGGAACTGTAACAGCTATATACAATGTCAGAAAGGTAGTAGATTGGGGGAGGTGGTTATCACTTTGTGAGTGTTGTAAATGTCTAACTATTACATTGTTCTGTACACTTGAAATTAATAAAAAAGGAAAAAGGAAAGAAATATGTAGGTATAGACATAGATATAGATATATTTATGCTGGTGTATTAGAGTCATCTCATCCCTGCTCTCTAGAACCAACTATTAAATACTCAGAAATTTTGTGAGATGGTTGTCAAACCATTGGTAGTTTGAAATTAACCATGATGGGATTATTTATATTATGAAAATAAACTAAATAAAAGGTTTTTTTTGAGAGAAAGAGAGAGAGATATCTTTACATCACTAGTCTAATTATGGGTATATTTATATTTATCATATCTATGTAAATATATTTGATGTTCTTAGCTTGTCCCCTATGGTGATCTAGAAGCAAAGAAATCTAAGTAGCAATGAGCATTCCAAAACCCATATTTTGGTTTCTAAATACTATTTGGTTCACTAAAATGAACCACAGCTTCTTGGAGAAATGACTGATTCCAGGGTTGATCAGGGGAAATATAGAAAATCCTAGAATTTTCTCAACCAGAAAGCAAGGAAGTACTCACAAAATGATAGGTGAAAAGGATACAGGACACTCTGTATACTATAATGGTGGATATATGTCATTATACATTTGTCAAAACCCATAGAACGTACACCAATAGTGGACACTAGTGGAAACTATGGACTTAGGGTAATAGTCACGCATCAATGTATGTTCATTGATTATAACAAATGATACACATCTGTAAGGAATTTTGATAGTTCGGGAGGCTGAGTATAGATGGCAAAGGGGGAAAGTTTGAAGGGAAATCTCTGTCCATTACACTCAATTGTGCTGTGAACCTAAAACTTCCCTGAAAGATAAAGTCAATTGACAAAGTAAAAAAATTAAAAAGCAAGAACAAGAAAAAAATAAACCCAGAGCCCACTTGAAAGGGCTCCAGTAGACAAAGCTGAGAGAATATGAATGACCATCAAAAATAAGATTGATGTAAGAGTAAATTTGTAATATATGAGATAGTACTGATACAAATAAACAAATAAATAAATGAGGGAGAATGGAGAGCTCTCCCTTACACTAGAACAACAACTGTAAATGTAGAAATGTTGGAATTAGAAAGTCATCATTTTGCAACCATCACAGTAATAATGATTTCAGTCAAAAACCATCCACAGATAATAAAACTAGTGGGGGAAAGTTTGAAGAGAAAATAGAATATTTACTTAGTCTCAAAGGCTTCCACACAACTTACTTATTAGTTACAAAGGAAAAATAAAAGTTTACAGTAGATAAGCTAGTGAACACAATTTCAACCAAGCGTTCCAAGTTAAGGTCACCCACACTGGGGCCACGTGCCTCCCGATGTGAGGGAGCCTTAAAGCAAACTTCCAGGCAGAGACTCTGATTCCGTGGGGATGATGAGGCCAGAGAATGGACATTGGAAACAAGCTCCCCAGAGGTTCTGATGTACAGACCACTGACTGATTTCTGGGCATAAAATACTTGTTTATGGTTGCCATTTAAGCTTTGAACAAAGTCATGTCTGCATACTTCTAGAAAGTGCCACTGCCTACCTTCTGTCTCTGACCATGTGCCTTTCTTCAATTTGGAGGAAATTCTTGTTTGCCTGGGAATCTTCCTGCACATTTTCAGAAACACCGCTACCTTAGTCTCCCCTTCACTGTGGCCCTCTGAAGCTCACCTTGGGTACCTTTATGGTTGTCCGTTTCTGTAGAATTCTGGGTGTTCATCATCAGCTGAAGAAAATCCACTCGGTGCTGGAAGCAGAAGGAGAAAGTTCAATGACAGAAAGTCACTTGTGAAATCAGAAATAAACCGGAAGTGCAGTACTTCACCTCTTCCCTGAGAGCATGGCCTATTTCAGTTCAGAAATTTGACTAGTGCTGCCTGAATCATCAGTGAACATAAACATCCATCTACAAATCTTGGAGAGCAGGCTGTCTCCCTGGGGGAAATCCAGCCATCATGTCCAACTGATGTTTGATCTTCACTGTCTCTGATCTTCAACTTCTCTGATTTTAAGCACAGCTTCCTGGCTAAAGACTCGTCTGCTCTCTTTCTTATCACTCCTGCTTGCTCAGGAGGAAGTCCCAGACTTCAATCCTTTTTATTTTCATGCCTTAATTCTTAACCAATGGCCACATATCTGAATCCCCTGACATTTGCAGAGTTTATCAGCAGCTTTTCCATAAGCATTTTGAAATCCCCATCCTCCCAGAATGCTGAACAATCATCAGTGACACCCTGGGGTACCAGCCCTGTCCCCCGGACATGCAGACATTCTTGAATTGGACTCCAAGCCTCAAGAAGGCAAATCTGTGTTAGCTAGCTTGCAGCCTCAATGCCCAGAGAAGACTCCTGTCCTCTCCAGTGTCTGAATGGGCTCCAATTTAACATAAACTATACTCTACCAGGTGTCTCATGGGGCATTCCTTTGCAGAACATGTAAAATAAGAGTCTTGGTATTTGAGTGATCTTTGCCAATTCAATATGAAGAAATTATAATACAAGGAAAATAATTTTTAAACAGTAATTTTTGTACTTTGACAATTTACTAAAGGGAAGTGGTATACTTTTATCTCAACAATATTCATGCAATGGCATAATAATCATTTTGCCTTTATTGCATTTTAAACATTGTCTCTCTGATTCATTTTTGTTCCCTTTCCAAACCTCCATCTTCTTCATTCCCCACAAAATTTTATAACTCTCTTGCTCTAAACCCTAGAGTTCTCTACCTACATTAAGAAAAAAGGGAAATGCACACGTCGTATGTATACAGCTCAATAAATTATCAAAAAGTGAACACACCCATGTAACCACCACCAGATTTTACCTTTTGTTTATCATGGAGGCGACTTTCTTTTATCCTTTTTATTGATTTTGTGAAAAAATCAGTAAGACGTTTTGGAAATACAAGGATATTTAATGCTTCAAAAACTGGGATAAGGAATGGAAAGAGTACTGTAGGGAAAAAGGAAAGCACAATAAAAATACAAAATGTATCTGGAGCAATTATAATTTTCTCTACTAATCAAAAAAGTAAAACACACCAAGCTTCACACCAGGAGCCATTCCTTTCATGAACTTTGCTCAGATTTCCAAGGCCATGGCTAGGCAAGTGTAAGTCCACTCATAAAGGCCTTCCCTATAGCAGTGAGATCACTGGCAACTTCTACATCTTTGAAGTGACCAAAGGAACAGGATCAAATCCACAGACCTCTTAGCTCTTTGCCTATTGGACTAGCATGACTCTGGATAAACTAGACCATAGTTTACTACTTTAATTAGCTGTTCTTTTCAAAAAATAGTCAGAATAGACATAATACAGTGTATGACTTTCAACCACAATGGTATGAAATTAGAATTCAATAACAGAAAGAAAATTGGAAAATTTGCAAATATGTAGATATTAAACAATACCCTTAGAAGAAATCAAAAGGACAATTAAGAATTACTTTGAGATGAATGAAAATGAAGACATGACATACCAAAATTCATGGATGTAGTGAAAGCATTGCTCAGAGAGAAATTTATGGCTACAAATGTCTACATTAAAAAAGAAAAAAGATCTCAAATCCATAACCACATTTCCCCCTTAATACACTGAAAAAAAAAGAGCAAATAAAAAAAGAGCAAGCAAATGCAAAGAAATAAAGATGAGACAAGAAATTAATAAAATAAATAATAAAAAACAATACAGAAAATCAATGAAATAAAAAGCTGATTCTTTGAAGACATTTAGCTAAACTGATCAAAAAAAGGAGAGAAGATTCACATCACTAGCATCAAAAATGAAAGAGGGAGGATTATTATTGACATTAAAAAATAAAAGGACTATGTATAAAAGAATATTATGGACAATTGTGTGCTAATAATTTAGATAACTTAGATGAAATGGAAAAATTCCTAGAAAGCCACAAACTATGTATAGAAACTGACTAAAAAAAAATTAGAAAATCTGAATAGACCTATAACAAGAAAAAAGATTGAATTAGTAATCAAGACACTACCCACAAAGAAAAGTTTAGGTCCAGATGGGTTCAATGGTGAATTCTACTAAATATTTGAAGAACGAACACCAGTTTTTGTTTTGTTTTGTTTTGTTTTACTAACACTCCTAAAAGATAGAAGAGGGAACACTTGCAAACTCATTCCACAAGACCAGTATTACTTTGACACTAAAACCAGAAAAAGATATCACAGGAAAAGAATGCTACAAATCAACATATCTTATGAATATGGATGCACAAATCCTCAACAAAATACTAGCAAACTCAATCTAGAAACATATAAAAGAAGTATACACCATAATCAGGTGGTGTTTCTCCCAGGAATGAAAAGTTGTGTAATATACTATACCAAAAGAATAAAAAAACAGAAACCACGTGATCATCTCAATAGATGCAGAAAAATCATTTGACAAAATCCAACACCTTTTTGTGACAGAAACACTTAACAACCTAGGAACAGAAGGAATTTCCTCAGCCTGATAAAGAGCATCTATGAAAAACCCATAGCTCATACCATACTTAATAGTGAAAGTCTGGATGCTTTCCCCTAAGTTTAGGAACAACATAACCACTTCTTACCACTTCTATTCAACGTTGTACGAGAAGTTCTAGCCAGGGGAAGTAGATTAGAAAAAGAAATAAAAAGTATTGATATAAGAAATGAAGAAAAACTATCTCTATTATCAATAATAAGATCTTGTATATAGATAATCCTAAGAAATACACTAAAAACCTGTTAGAACTAATAAACAAGTAGGGTTTCATGATAGAAGAAATCAATTGTATTTCTATAAACTGCAATAAACAATCCAAAAGTGAAATTAAGAAAACAATTCCATTTGCAATAACATCAAGAAGATGATAAAACTTAATAAAAGCAATGCAAAATTTATACTCTGAAAACTACAAAACATTGTTAAAACAAATTAAAATAGATCAAAAGTAAATAGAATGCCAGCCATGTTCACAGATTCAGAAAACTTAATATTGTCAAGAGGGCTAGACTTCCCAAATCACTCTACAGATTTAATGCATTCCCTATCAAAATACTAGCTGGATTTTTTTTTTGTAGAAATAGACAAGTTCAATTTAAAAATATTATGAAATTGAAAGGGACCTAGAATAACCAAAATCAATCAGAAAAAAAGATTAAAGTTGTAAAACTCACACTTCCCAATTTCAAAACTCACCACAAATCTATAATAATCAAGGCAGTGTGGTACTGGCTTAAGGACAGACATATAAACCCATAGAATAGAATTTAGAGTGCAAAATAAACCCATGTGTCTAAGGTCAAACGAATTCTTTAAATTTAAGTTTATTTTTCAGTTACTGTTGAGATAAATATTGTATTTGTTTCAGGTGCACAATATACTCATTAGACATTTATATACCTTATGAATGATCACCTCAATAAGTCTAGTACTCGTCTGACACAATACATAGTTATTACAACATTATTGCCTGCATTTTCTATGCTGTACTGTACATCCAATGACTATTTTTTATAACTGGCAATTTGTACATCTTAATACCTTTCAACTTTTTCACCCATTCCCCCAGGATGCTTTCTATCTGGCAACCATCAATTTGTTCTCTGTATTTATGAGTTTGTTTCTGTTTTGTTTGTTTATTTTGTTTTTTAGATTTCACATATAAGTGGAATCATATGGTATCTATCTTTCTCTGTTTGACTTGTTTTACTAAGCATAATACTGTCTAGGTTCACCAATGTTGTCAGAAATAGTAAGATTTCATTCTTTTTTACAGCCAAATAATATTCCATTGTGTTCCAGTACTATATTATATTATATTATATTATATTATATTATATTATATTATATTATATTATATTATATTATATCATATCATATTATACCCGGTCTTATAAGACCAGGTCTTATATTAATTTTTGCTCCCAAAAACGCATTAGAGCTGATGGTCCAGCTAGATCTTATTTTCGGAGAAACATGGTACAACATGAATGAGCCTTGAAATCATTATGCTAAATGAAAGAAGCCAGCCACAAAAGATTACATATTATGTGACTATCTATATGAAAATTTATAGAGACAGAAAGTAGATTAGTGGTTGCTTAGGGAGGGGGAGGTGAAAGTTAAAAGGTACAGGGGTTTCTAAGTTGATAAAAATGTTCTAATAATTGATATTGTAATGGCTGAACATATCTTTGAATGTAGTAAAACTATTTTTTCAGTTTTACTGAGTTATAATTGACATATAGTTTTGTACATATTTAAGATGTATATAGCATAATGACTTGACATACATAAGTGCTAAATAATTACCACAGTTAGTTTAGTTAATATAAACATCCTCATAGAGATACTAAAAGTTTTTTCTCCCATTATAGGAACTTTTAGAATCTACACTCTTATTTATCTTATAACTGAAAGTTCGTACCTATTGACCAACTTCATCCAATTCCTGCACCTTCAACCCCTGCGTCTGATAACCAAAAATCATTTCTTGCTTTTCTATGAGTTTATGTATTCTTTTAGATTCCACATGTAAGTGAGATCATACAGTATTTGTCTTCTCTGTCTGATTTATTTCACTTAGCATAATGCCCTCAAGATCCATCCATGTTGTTCCAAATGGGAGAATTTCCTTTCTTTTTTGGCTGAATATTATTCTATTGTGTGTATATGAATATATATCATATTTTCTTTATCCATTTATCTGTTGATGGACACTAGGTTGTAAAAGTGATTGAATTGTACATTTGAAATGGATGAATTATATAGTATATGACTTATGTCTCAGTAAAGCTTACATAGAAAGAGGGAGAGAGAGAGGTGGATGGAGGGAGGGAAAGAGGGAAGGAGAGGGAAGGAGAAAGGGAGGAAGAAAAATAAATATAGTAGTCCACATACTTATTGAGAGAATGAGTGGATCGAAGAAATTAAATTTTAACAGCAATTTGATGTTTTGCACAAAGGGATCTTGTGGGTTGTTGAGGGAATCGATGTTCACTCCAAATGATGTGCTCGTGATCACATCCATGCTGTAGGCCCCAAAGATGCTGCATAAAGACAGACATGGGAGATTCACATCAGCACCTTTTTGCTATCCTTATCCAACTGCTGCAGCTAGAAGAGCGTGTAAGATCATATGCTCAGGCAGACAGGTAAAGAGCCACATGCTGTCAAAACCATCTGCTGGGCCATCTGAAGAGTCTATGCTCTTGCCACACTCATACATGAGGTGTTTATCGGGTGGCACTGATGTAGCTGGCCCTGTGCTGGGGGTGATGGGGTCACTACGACAAGTTACAGCCCCTGTGAGCTCAAGGAGATCAGTCACGTAAGGATGGAGACCATAATCAGACAAATGACAGTAGCGTGTTTTGAATGCAGGCAATAGTAGCTGCACTGTGTTTGAGGGGAACAAAGGGTAGAAAAAGCAACTCTTCCTCGTGTAGTCAAAGAAGGTGACATCGATCTGGGTCTTGTGTCACCACAGAGTCTATGCTGAGTTGATTCCTCTTCAGCACATTACAGAGCAACAGCACCCTGGTCTGAGTTGCCAAGAATGTCATCCTTCCTTTTCTACACCCCTGCTAAGGCTCCTGAAAGACCCGCTCTCAACTCCAGTGATCTGAGGTTCCCCTGAAGGCAGACTCATTTCTGTATAAATGTAAGAATTAAGAAAGCTCCTAATTTGGGCAGCCGGTTGGCTCAGTTCCTTAGAGCACGATGCTCATAGCGCCAAGGTTGCAGGTTCGATCCCCGCATGGGCCACTGTGAGCTGCGCCCTCCACTACTAGATTGAAACAACTACTTGACTTGGAGCTGATGGTCCTGGTAACCACACTTAAATAAAAATGAAAGTTAAAAAAAAGTATGTTCCTAGTTTAAAAAAATATATAATAGATCACTCCAAAATTGATTTGAGGGAATCCCATCGGTAATGGACACATGATCACTTTTCACTTTTCCCAGAGCAGCCCTAGTTTACACCCATTATTCCTGCATAATTAAAAAATATCTTAGCTTAGACAAGAAAAGATATAGCCACCCTACCCATCATAGTCTATGCAGGACTGTCTCTCTTTTGAAACTGAAACAAGGGGAAGTGGTGATAAAATGTAATATGTAGTATTTTGTTGGTATACTCAGAAAATCATGAAGTAGTTTTTAAATTGCTGTAAGTTCAACATTGTAACTTTCCTACTCTCCCCACAACCTGCCAGCATGTACCAAGTGTCTTCCCCTGATACTATTGCATACACTCTACACTCAAAACTTGGGTACTGTTATGTTTCTTCTTTCTAAACTACATATTTTTGTCTTTCAGAATATCCAAGGTGACAATTAGGCAGATAAATTAATTCTGGTTCATGTATACAGGAGAAGACTTGTTCTCCTGGCTGTTCTGCTTTTAGGGGTAAGCTATTTCTTTTTGGGTGGCCTGTTGGATTGTAATCTATGCACATATTTCTGTCTGGTTATGAGAATAAATCCACAGTGGAAATTTCAGTTCTGTGTCAGAAAACTGGAGGGTGTCGGGGCAGAGCTCAGAATCCCAGCAGCTGTACTCACACTTACTCTTTTAGGGTGACAGGCTTGCCTTTCTCTGCTTCCTTCCTCAGGTTTCTCACCAACACATCTCCATACTGGCCAATGATGGGGAACATCTAGATGCAAAGTACAATACCAACCAAAGATAAATTTAAGACTCCAGTCCTAGAAGGACCTGGCTTTCACAAGCTTACAGCAGTAAGTGAGATTTTATAATGAATCTTTTCCCTAACTATTTTTTTAAAATTTCAATTACATTTGACACAATATTATATTAGTTTCAGGTGTACAAAATAGTGATTAGACATTTATATAACTTATGAGGTGATCACCCTGATAAATCTAGTATCCACCTGACATTATACTTAGTTATTATAATATTGTTGACTATATTCCTATGCTACACCCTACATCCTCATGACTACTCTGTAACAACAAAGTGGTACTTCTTAATCCCTTCCCCTATTTTGCTTACCCACAATGTCCCTCCCATCTGGGAATTATCAAAATGTTCTCTATATTTATAAGTTTATTTCTGATTTTCTGTTTGTTGGTTTGTTTTGTTCTTTAGATTCCACATAGAAGTGAAATCGTTTGTCATTTATCTTTCTCTGTCTGACTTACTCCACTCAGCACAATACCATCTGTGTCCATCCATGTTGTTGCAGATGGCAAGATTTCATTCTTTTCTATGGCTGAGTACTATTCCATTGTATATATGTACCACCTCTTTATCAACTCATTCATTGTGTACACCCAGGTTGCCTCCATATCTTGGCTGTTGTACATAATGCTGCAATTAACATATGGATGCACATGTCCCTTCAAAGCAGTATTTTGCGTTTCTGCGGATAAACAGAAGTGGGAATACCAGGTCCCTCTTTGTCTCTTGTTATCTAACCTTTGTTTTAAAGTCTATTTTGTCTGGATAAAGTATTGCTACCTAAGCTGTTTTTGTTTGTTTGTTTGTTTCCATTTTCATGAACTATCTTTTTCCATCTGTTTAATTTCAGTCTGTGTCTATCTTTTGACCTGAAGTGAGTCTCTTGTAGGCAGCATGTGTAAGAATTTTGTTTGCTTATCCATTCAGCCACCCTATGTCTTTTGATTGGAGCATTTGATCCATTTACACTGAAAGTAATTGTTGATAGATTTGCAGTTAATGCCATTTTATTATTCATATTATTGATCTTTTTTTCTTCTTCTTTTTAAAGACGTCCCTTTAACATTTCTTTTAATACTGGTCCAGTGCTGTTGAACTCCTGTAGCTTTGTCTTGTCTGGGAAGCTCTTTATTTGTCCTTCGATTCTAAATGATAGCTTTGCTGGGTAGAGTAATCATAGTCGCAGGTCCTTACTTTTTATTAGTTTGAATATTTCTTGCCAATCCCTTCTGGCCTACGAAGTTTCTGTTGAGAAATCAACTAACAGTCTTGTGGGAGCTCCCTTGTAGGTAACTAACAGCTTTTCTCTTGCTGCTTTTAAGATCTTTGCCTTTAACCCTTAGCATTTTAATTATGATGTGTCTTGGTATGGGCCTCTTTGGGTTCCTCTTGTTTGGGACTCTCTGCACTTCCAGGGTTGTTTGTCTATTTCTTTCACCAGGTTAGGGAAGTTTTCCATTATTATTTCTTCAAATAGATTTTCAGTTCCTTGCTCTCTCTCTTGTCCTTCTGGCACCCCATGACATGTATGTTGGTATGCTTGATGTTATTACAGAGGCCCCTTAAACTATTCTCATTTTTTGGATTTTTTTTTTTTTTTTTTTTTGCTGTTCTGATTGGATGTTTTCTGCTACATTCTCTTCCAAATTACATATTCAGTCCTCTGCATCATGTAATCTACTGTTGATTCTCTTTAATGTATTCTTTATTTCAGTTATTGAATTCTTCATTTCTGTCTGGTTCTTTTTTATTATGCTTTTTATTTCCATTTTTATGTTTCCTACCTCTTTGTTGATGTTCTCACTGAGCTCATTGGACATCCTTATAACCAGTGTTTTGAATGCTGCATCTGGTGGGTTGCTTTTCTCCATTTTGTTTAGTTCTTTTTCTGCAGTTTGTTTTGTTCTTTCATTTGG
This sequence comes from Rhinolophus hipposideros, assembly GCF_964194185.1. Taxonomy (NCBI): domain Eukaryota; kingdom Metazoa; phylum Chordata; class Mammalia; order Chiroptera; family Rhinolophidae; genus Rhinolophus; species Rhinolophus hipposideros. Next base: position 10,142,271 of record NC_138053.1, read on the forward strand.
AAAATGTTTTTTTGTCTCCCCATTTGGTTGCCTCCCTATGCTTGTTTCTATGTATTAGGTTGAGCTGCTATGTCTCCCAGTCTTAGTAGAGTGGCCTTATGTAGTAGGAGTTCTGTGGGGCCCAGTGCTGCAGTCTCCCTGGTCACTTGAGCCGGGTGCTCCAGGTGTGTTCTTTGTGTGTGCCCTCCTGTTGTAGTTGAGCCTTGATTACTCTTTGTACATCAATGGGTGTTATTGGCCCTCCGGATTATTGGTTGTGAGGATTGTCTATGACTACAATGGAAAAGCTATTGTGTAGGGGCTTACACTACAGAGCAGGATTTTCTTTAGCAGGACTTGGGTGCCTGCCCAGTCTGCCTTTTGGGTGTTTTGCCTGTGGAAGTGGTTGGGTGATGCTCCAAAATTGTCCAAAGCCAGCCCGCTGGGTTTGTGTTTCTGGGTCACTTGGGTGCAGCTCTGTTACAGGTCATAGTCAGCCATTGCCTGTATCCTGCTCAGGTCCACTTGGCATAAGCTACAAAGTGATGTGAAGATGGTTGCTATGTGTGTAAACCTGGGCTTGGAGGTGCCTGGAGGAGGCTAAGCTGAGAATAGAGGCTAGCTTTTGTTTGTTGGGCTTGGGGTTGTTTACCAAGAGGTACATAACAGACTAATGTCTGATGCTGCTTATTTGGGGTTTGTTAACTCCTGGGGGATTTTAGGAAAGTCCTCAGCATGAGCCAAGATAGGCCATTTTTATGGAAAATCCACTGGAATTGGTCTGGGTGGGCCCACAAGTTGGAGGAGGGCGGGATCTCAGGGAATTACCAGGGCAGGGTGAATGGTGTTAGTCAGATTGAGGGAGCTTATCTGGTGCCTATCTGCATCTACGTACTGGGTGGAGTGAGGACTCAACAAAGGAACAATGGCCTCGGTCATCACTTCTGCCTGGGAGAAAGTTGCCCCTCCATCCCTTGCCCTGACATCAGATAATCCAATTCCTCCTTGTATGTTCCTGGTGCTTTTGAGCTGCTGCCCCAGCATTGGAGCTCAGAGTGAGTGAGTCTGTCAGCGAGTAAGTCCATGTGTTGGCCCTTTAAGAGGAAGGCCTGGGACTCCATCAGTCTTCCATTTTACTCAGCCGCAATCTCCACTAGATTTCATAGCCAAATTGTGGGGACTTCTCTTCCCAGCACTGGAACCCCAGGCCGGAGAGTCTAGTTTGGGGCTTAAGGAGCCTTTGCTCCTTAAGTGGACCACTGCAGCTGAGACATTCCTCTTGATTTTCAACCACCACATGTGGGTGTGTGACCAGCCCATTCCATGTCTCGGCCCCTCTTACCAGACATGGCTTCTTCTGTATATCCTTAGTTATAGGACTTCTGTTCAGCTAGACTTCAGTTGATTCTCAGTGATGGTTGTTCTGTAGGTTAGGTGTACCTTTGAATGGTTGCAAGAAGAAGCAAGCACCATGTTTACTTACTCCTCCATCCTGACTGGAACTCCTATGATGAATCTTTCAATGTCACTATTTTTACGAAGCTCAAATTCAGCAGGCTACCCTTTGGAAAGAAACAACCTTATTTTCTACCTATCCTCAGATGCATTCTTTAACTTTCTTAATTAATTTAACATTCTTAATTAAAGGTCCTCTTATTTTCTTACCTCCTTGAGCTTTCCACTGGTGAATGTTGGAGACAACAATGTTCGTATTCTCTTCCAATTTTCATCCTCAGACAGTGTGACGGCACTTCTCATAAATCCGGCTGGACCAACAGACTAGAGGCAAAAGAAAAAGAGATTTTGCCCTATATAAGTTTTGGAGGTCTCAACAGTTGTGAACAATTTGTTAAATGGGTATCCATTATTCAACAAATATTTAGTGGCTGTCTATTTAGTAGCAGACCTTACACTAGATACTCAACATACATTTATCCCAAATGTGTCGCATCCTGTAAGGGTGGAGGAGACATCCAACTACCTGATATGGTATTCAGCATTTTTATTCCAATCTCTTTTTTATTTCAAATGACCCATGAAGTAAGGAAACTGCACTTCCAGGGGGAATAGATAGGACTAAGATACAGTACATCCTCCAGGGCTGAATAGAATAGAAAGGGATTGTTGACAGATAGCCAGATCGCCTAGGCAAACTCTATGTTGCTTCAGACCAGTTCTTTACTTATGTCTACAGCATGAGCAACTTCAAAAAGTGATGTGTTAACATGGTAACTTTTATAAATAGTAGTTAAACTTCACAGATAAGGAATCTATTGGCCATCCTGAAAAAAAATGATACAATTACATCGAAATCCTTTTCCTTTACATTTTTCCACCAGGGATGGAAGGAGAAAAAAAAGAGATAATTCTATTTGTTGGCTTGGGACTGGCCTATCAAGCCAAACTGCTTAAGACTCTTCCAACTTCTAACACTGTATTTTGTTTTAAAATGAATATTTCCAATATCCATTCATGATAAAAAAAACTCATCAACTATGAAGAGAAGAAAACTTTCTCAACTTGATAAATAGCACCTACAAAAAAACCTACAGCTAACATCACACTTAATGATGAAACATCACACTGGAGTAACATCACCAAGACTGCAGAGTAGGAGCCTCTGTTGCCCCACAAAGAACAACAATTGAGACAGCTGTCCAGAAACAAAAATAAGTCAGTGAGAGAGCAGTTCACTTAAGAAGCTTGAGCAACATAGTGGAGCAAAAACCTGAGAATGACTGTACAAAATGGATAGGGAGGATGGTTTCACTTTGCCTACATCATCTCATCCCCCAGGCCAGCACTGCTCAGTGCCAAGAGGGAACTCCCCAGCCTGAGAGACTTTGCCTTGCTGAGAAAAGAACAGGGTGAGATACAATTTCCCCCAGTTTTGACCAACTTTGGTTTCACTATCCCAATATATTAGCATAGATGAGAAGTCTAGAGGCAGCTAAGAACAAAGAAGAATAGCAAGGACTGCCAGGATCAGCTTGTGACAGGATTCACTGTGCTTTTATTTCTCTTGCTCCACAGAAGACCCCAACAGACTTTTCTGCTGAGGAAAGCAACAGCCAGAACAGCTGTTGTGAACACCCTGCAGGTTTTGCTGCTGATTGCCACACAGGTTTTCATATTTGCACACTGCAACAGACTGAGACCTGCCTTATCACACTCCATCCTCACCAGAGCTACCCCAAGTGGTGCCTCCACCCTGAGCCCCAGGATCTGCACCAGCAACCAGCACTGGCATATGTGACTGGGCATGTGCATAACTCAAGCCTAGTCCCCTGCAGCTGTTCAGGTGCCTGACTCCAGTCAGTTGACTAAACTGCCACATGTGTTCACAGCTAATCCTTGCAGCTGCACACCTAGATACTGTCAGCCTCAATTCCGTTCAGCAGCCCCCCACTACTGTGCATGCACCTGTAGCTCACCCCTGCAGCTCGCCCCTGCAGCCATGTGAGTTCACAGTGACAGCCTGAGAATTCTACCTCCATGCCCACATTTAGCCCCAGCCCCTGCCACGAGCCTTGGCCCTTACCATTGGGCACGTGCCTGCAGTCAGCCCCCACTGATAAGCATTTGCATACCACCAACTTTGGCTGCCTGACTAAGTCCCTCACTGCTGGAGTTGTTGATGCTGCTTAAGACACTTTTTTGCTACCGTGGACACTCAACAGCTCTTGCTGCCAAGGATCATGCAGTTGGTGATGTGGTGAACCCCAGCAGCATAGGCCAACAATGCTTCACTAACCTGGAGCCACCCCACTCCCCACAATAGCAACACACCACTACACTGAAGGTCACAGCGCACTCCATTGTGCCCCAACCCCAAAGTAAAGGTCTTTCTTTACTGAAGTTAGTTAATAAAGTCTGGAAAAGGTGACTGCTTCTTCAAATGAACAGACATTATTTCAAGATAGGGATCATGAAGAATCAGCAAGAGATGATACCACCAAAGGAAAACAATAAATTTTTAGCAACTGACCTCAAAAAAATGGAGATCACAAATTGCCTGACAAGGGATTCAAAATAATTGTTCCAAAGAAGCTCAGAGAGGTACAAGAAACACAGATTAACAAAAATTTAACAAGATCATTTGGTGTCATTTTCCGTGATTGTTTGTGGCCTCTATATGTTGCAATGGTGTCTGTGCATAAGTATTAATCAATGTTACTTCAATAAATTTAATTTTAAAAAAGTTAACAAAATAGAAAAATTACAAAAACACAATGAGAAGAACTACAAAGGGATATGAAACATAAAAAAATTACAAAAAGATATTTTGATGCTGAAGACTATATGATTGAATTTAATAAATGCAACAGAGAGCTGCAAGAGCAGATTCAATAACAGTCAGTGAACTCAAAGACAGATCTTTTTTTAGAATGCAAAGGAATGAAGAAAGACTACAGGATTATGGGATATCATTAAATGAAACAATATTCTCATTATTGGAGTCCTAGAAGGAGAAGAAACAAAGGGGCAGAAAGCTTATTTTAAAAATTAATGGCTGAGACAACTGCCAAAGATTTTGGGAAGATGGTGGATTAGGTAAATGCTATGCCTACTGCCTCCTGGGATCACACCAAAATTACAACTAAATTATAGAACAATCAACCTCAAGAATCATTTGAAGACTAGCTGAACACAACACATACAACTAAAGATATAATGAACAAACCATATTGAGACTGGTAGGGGGGGCAGAGATGCAAAATGGGCTGACCCCAAACCCGCAGGCAGTAGTTGCACACTGGGAGGGACATCTCAGTAGTAGATGTCCCCCCAGAAGAGGGAGGGGTCTCAGCCCCATATCAGGCTCCCCAGCCCAGGTGTCCTGTGCTGGGAAGAGGAGTTCCCAAAATATCTGGCAGTGAAAATCAGTGAGGACTCTATCTGTTTGTCCCAGTGGGACAGAAGGCAGCTGGAAACGCCGATGCCCTCTTAAAGTGCCAGCACATAGACTCATTCACTTGCAAACACTCACCTGGTGTCTGGTGGACGGGTGGCAATGCGAGAGGTGCCAGAGACATATGGGGAAAGACTGAGTTGTATGGCTTTTGGGTGAGGTCTGGAGGGACAGCTGCCATTTTTTCTGTGTGTAGCTTGCTTCACAGGTAGCCTACATCAGGGATCCATCATGCGTATGTTGAACTCTTCCCTGAAGGGCCAAATCTGAGACCACATTGGTCTGGTAAAATCTATGCATGCACACCACTTTGGTGATGCCTTGGGTCCCAACCCCACACAGCGAACACTGAATCACCTGGGGCACTCTTGGCTTTTGAGTGGCCTGCCCTGCCCCACAAGCTGCAGAAGAGTTTTACAGCAGCAGAGGGTCTGTGGAGGCCTGGAGAACTTTTGGTGGTGGGCACTGAGCCACAGCATACACTGCAGCCTCTCTGGGGTAGCTCTTGGGAATCTGTGGGCCTGAGCCCAGTGGTGACTGGTTGTGGTGTTCTCAGAGTATTTTTGCAAATTGGTCACTGGCCTGGTACTGGTGCAAGAACCAAAACTGCATTAATTTTGTAAAAACCACTTCCCATACCCCATGCTCTCTGAAACTCCACCCTATCCATGTAGGGCTGCATTTCCATGGGCCCTCTCAACCTTTGATTAAAAGTTAATAAAAAAAAAGTTGATTAAAAGTATTGATTAATACTTATGCCCTACTCCACAAACTGCAGTAGCCTTTTATAGCTGCCCAGGCCAGCAGTGGCTCGGGACATTTTGAAGAGTGGTCACAGTCCAAGCACTGATGCAAAAACTGAATCTGCATTAACTTTGTAAAAACCATCAGCCATGCCTTGGAAATCCCTAGACAATACCCTGCCCACCTAGTGCCACATTGCTGGTGCCACTTGCATACTGCGCCAACCAACCCAGCCCACACATCTAAGGATGCTCTTTCGATGGCTGGGCCTTACAGGCAGCCAGCAGATGGCAAGAAACCTATGGGGCTCTGGGCCTTTGGCCAAGCTACCCTGGGTCCAATACGGGTGGCAGCTGGCCTCATTACAGTGAGGCCACCTCCACATGCCTCCAGGTCTAGCACAAACAGCAACCAATCACATATGACTTTGTACCTCCTAGGTAGCCCTGGGCCGGTCATAGGCAAAGCTGAAAGTGGCCTTCAGTGGAGCGCCTCCCAAGAGACACCAGAAACAACACACCCAGAGGCTGGCTTCAGAGCACACCAGCGCACTACCTGGTTAGCCCCACAAACAGCACACCCCAATAGTAGTATCAATAGGCACAGGACCCCAGAGGGGCAAATCTCCCTCTGAGGGTGTCAGCCCCCACAATGCAGCTCATACATTGTGGCCATAGCCAATCCTCACAGTCAGTCAGCCTGGGAGTCAATCCCACCCACTGACATGCCAAAAGCAATCAAGGCTCAAATACAACAGGAGAATACACACAACACACACAAGGGACATTCCTGGAACATATGCACAGGAGGTCAGGGAGACTATGCCATTGGACCACACAGGACACCTACTATATAATGTCACCTGGCAAAGACTGAGAGACAGGAGATATTCTGAATACATAAAAGCAGACAGAGAGAGGCAACCAGAATGAGGAAACAAAGAACATGTCCCAAATAAAAGAACAGTAGAAACCTCCAGAAATAGAACTAAATGAAATGGAGGCAACCAGCCTACTAGAGACAGAGTTTAAAATACGGATTATAAGAATTGTTAAGGAACTTAGTGAGAATTTCAACAAAGAGATAGTAAGCATACAATAACTGAATACAACAAAGAATACAAAAACTGAAATGAAGAATACACTAGCAGGAATCAACAGCAGATTTGATGAAGCATAGGGTTGAATAAGCGATTCAGAAGCAAGGTAGCAGAAAACACCCAATCAGAACAACAAAAAGAAAAAAGAATTAAAAAAAAGAAGATCATTTAAGGGACCTGTGGGACAACATCAAGCATAACAACATTCACATCATAGGAGTACCATAAGGAGAAGAGAGGGAGCAAGGGATTGGGAACCTATTTCAAGAAATAATGACCAAAAACTTCCCTAACCTGGTGAAGGAAATAGACATACAAGCCCAGGAAGTGCAGAGAGTCCCAAACAAGATGAACCCAAACAGGCCCACACCAAGATACATCATAATTAGAATGGCAAAGGTTAAAGACAAAGAGAAAAATCCAAAAAACAGCAAGAGAAAGACAAGTAGTTCCTTACAAGTTAGCTCCCATAAGTCTATCAGCTAATTTCCCCATAGAAACTTTGCAGGCCAGAAGGAAGTGGCAAGAAATACTCAAAGTGATGAAAAATAAGGGCCTACAACTAACACTACTCTATCCAGCAAAGCTATCATTTAAAATTGAAGGAGGATAAAGAGCTCCCTATACAAGAAAAAGCTGAAAGTGTTCATCACCACCAAGCCAGTATTACATGAAATCTTAGAGGGACTTCTTGAAGATAGGGGGAAAATGATCAAAATTATGAATAATAAAATGGCGATAGCAACATATCTATTAACAATTTTTAAAAATGTAAATGAATTAAATGTTCTCATCAAAAGACAGAAATGCTAAATGGATAAGAAAACAAAACGCTTACATATGCTGCCTACAAGAGATGCACTTCAGATTGAAAGACACTCAGATGAGAAGTAAAGGGATGGAAAAAGTTATTTCATGAACAGATTGATCTAAAAATACCTTACTCAAACACATTATAATAAAACTGTCAAAAATCAAAGACAGAGAACCTTGGAAACAGCAAGAGGAAAGGAGCTCATCATATACAAGGGAACCATCAAAAGGCTATCAGCAGATTTCTGAGAAGAAATCTTCAAGGCCAGACAGAAGACAATAGGATGATATATTCAAAGTGCTGAAGTAAACATAGGGGTGCATATCTTTTTTGAATTAGCGTTTTGGATTTCTCTGGATAGATACCTAAGAGTGGAATTGCAGGGTCATAAGATAGTTCCATTTCCAGGTTTTTGAGATACCTCCATAGTGATTTCCATAGAGGCTGCACCAGTCTGCAATCCCACCAACAGTGCACCAGGGTTCCTTTTTCTCCACATCCTCGCAAGCACTTGTTTTTTGTTGATTTATTAGTGATAGCCATTCATACTGGAGTGAGGTGGTATCTCATTGTGGTTTTTATTTACATCTCTCTAATGATTAGTGAGGTTGAGCATGTTTTCATATGTCTATTGCCCATCGGTATGTCCTCTTTAGAAAAATGTCTCTTCATGGTGTTTGCCCATTTTTAATTGGATTGTTTGTTTCTTTGGTGTTGAGTTGAGTGAGTTTTTTTTTAAAAAAACTTGATATTAAACCCTTATCCGATGTATCACTGACAAATATCTTCTCCCATTTAGTAGGATGTCTTTTTGTTTTATTGATGGTTTCCTTTGCTGTGAAAAACATTTTCAGTTTGATGTAATCACATATGTTTATTGCAGCACTATTCACAATAGCCAAGAAATGGAAACAACCAATATGTCTATCAACTGGATGGACATCAACTAAATGTCCATCAGCTAAATGTCCAGTAGACAACTGGATTAAGAAACTGTGGTACAATGGAGTATTACTGGGCCATAAAGAAGGAAATTTTACCATTTGCAAAGATATGGATGGACCTCCAGAACATTATGCTAAGTGAAGTAAGTCAGACTAACTTATTTGATCTCACTTATATATGGAATCTAAAGAATAGAATAAATGATCAAACTAATCAGAAAAAGTCTCAGAGATATAGAGAAAAAACTAAGGGTTGCTAGATAGGAGGAGGTTGGGGATGAGAGAGAAAGTGAGGGGATTAGAAAGCACACATTTTTAACCACAAGATTTCCATGGGGATATGAAAGACAGTTGGGGGAATATAATCAATAATGTTGTAAAGATTTTGTAGGGTATCTGATGGACACTTGTCTTATTAGGGAGACCACTTCAGGGATGGTGTAGGTGCTTGACTACTGCAGTGCACACCTGAAGCTGAACAATAGTGAATGTCAACTATAATTTAATATATGTATGTATATAGTCACAGGATGTGGAGTACAGCATAGAATCAATGGAACTGTAACAGCTATATACAATGCCAGAGGGGTAGTAGATTTGGGGGGGGGGTTATCACTTTGTGAAGGGTGTAAACATCTATTACATTGTCTTGTACAGCTGAAACTAATATAAATAAATAAATAAATAAATAAATAAATAAATAATGCTGAAAGATAAAAACAGAAACAAAAAGCCCCTACCAACCAAGAACACTTTTCCCAGAAAAGCGGTCCTTCAGAAATAAGAGAGAGATAAAGATATTTCCAGACAAACAAATGTGGAAAGAGTTCATCTCCACCAGAACTGTCTTACAAGAAACACTGAAGGAAGATCTTGAGATGGAAAGAAAGGACACTAATAAATAAGATAAAATCATATGAAAGTATAAAACTCACTGGCAAGTGTAAATATATAGTCAAATTCAAAATACAGTAATATTATAATGGTGGTAGGCAATCAATTATAACTCTAGTGCAAAGGTTAAAAATAACTATAGATAAAATAATTTGTTAATGGATATCTAATAGAAAAAGACGTAAGAATAACATCACAACATAAAATGGGAACAAAGTTGTTATCAGCTTAAAATAGACTGTTATATCTATGAAATATTTCGTGTAAGTCCCTGGTAACTACAAAGCAAAAATCTATGGTAGATACAGAAAAGAAAAAGGAATCAAAGCATACTACTATAGAAAATTATAAAATCCCAAAAGAAAACAAGACAACAAGAAGAAGGAACAGGGAACTATGACATACCTGAATTAACAAAATGGCAATAGTAAGTCATTATCTATCAATAATTGCTTTCTATATAAGTGGAGAGATAAATGGATAAAGAAAATGTAGTGTGTGTGTGCCCGCATTGTGTGTGTATACACACACACACACTTGTATATATGCGCACACCCACTGGAATTTAATTCAAGCTTAAAAAGAAGGAAATCCTGCCATTTGCGACCACATGGATGAACCTGGAGGAGAGTATGCTAAGTGAATTAAGTCAAATACAGAAGGACATATATCACATAATCTCACATACAGAATCTAAAAAAAGAGAAAAAAATAACAAAACTCACAGTAACAGAATAGAATGATGATTATCTGAGTGTGAGGGGAAGGAAAGATATTGATCAAAGGATACAAACTTTTAGTTATAAGATGAAAACGTTCTGACCTAATGTACAGCATGGTGAATATAGTTAACAATTCTGTATTGTATACTTGAAATTTGCTAAGAATAGTAGATCTTAAGTGTTCTTACCACACACCAAAAAAGCTAATTATGAGAAGTGATGGATATGTTAATTCATTTGTGGTAATCATTTTACAATGTATGCACATATCAAAATATCATACTGCATGTCTTAAATACATACATTTTTATTTGTCAAAATAAATATATAAAAATTTAAAAATGGTGAAAACAGAATGCTTCCCCCTTAGATCAGGAACAAGGCAAAAATGTCCACTCAAAGCACTATTGTATAATATCATCCTGGAAGTCCTAGCTAGGGCAGTAAGACAAAAAGAAGAAATAACAGGCATACAGATTGGAAAGTAAAAAATCGAAGCATCCCTGTTTTCAGGTAACATAATTGTCAACGTGAAAATCTCAAAAAATATAAAAAGAAAACCTCTAGAACTAATAAATGAGCTCAGCAAGATTGTAGGATACGAGATCAACAGAATCTCTCGTATCTATATAATAACAGTGATGTCTGAAAACACTACCATTTACAATCCAAAGAAAATGAAATACTTTAGGTGTAAATTTAACAAAACATGGATAGAATTTCTATTGGAGAAAGGGATCAAAAAAAAGCCTAAATAAATCAAGAGACATACTATACTGTGTTTTCATGGAAAGACTTTACTTTGTAATGATATAGATTTTCTCCAAATTGATCTATGTGGTTACTTTCAATTCTTATGAAAATCTCAGCAATTGTTTTCTTTGTAAACATAGATTAGCTTAGTTTAACTTTGTATGGAAAGGCAAAGACATAGAATAGCTAAAACGATTCTGAAAAAAAGGTGGGACAATAATTCTTCTCCATGCTGAGACTTACTACACAGGTACAGTAATCAAGATCGTGTGGAACTAGTGGAGGGTAGATACATAGATCAATGAACAGAGCAGAGAATGAGAAACAGACTCACACAAATAGGCCCAACGATTTTTGACAATAGTGCAAAAGCCATTCAAGGAGGAAGGCTAGCCTTTTTACAAATAGTGCTGCAGCAAGTAGGCATCCATAGGCAATGAATAAACAAACAAACAAACTTTGACCTCAACTTCATACCTTATATAAAAATTAGAATTAAATGGATCATAGATTTAAATGTAAAACGTAAAACTTTATAACATTTAGAAAAAAGTAGGAGAAATTCTTCAGGACCCAGGGCTAGGTGAGGAGTTTTCAGACTTGGCACCAAAGGCACAACCCATAAAAGGAAAAATCGATAAGTTGGTTTCATCAAAATTAATGTTTGCTCTGCTGAAGACCCTGATAAGAGGAAAAGATGAGCTACACACTGTGACTAAGAAAAATAGTGAGAGGGAAACTTATGGTGATGGAACAGTTCTGCATCTTCATTGTGGTGGTGGTTACACAAATCTTCACATAGGAAAATTTTTATAGAGATACGAACACATACAAAAATAGAGTACAGAAACTGATGAATCTGAATAAGTTCTATGGATAGTACCAATGGCACTTTCGTGCTTTGGTATTGTACTACAGTCATACAAGACATTACCAATGGGGGAGACAGAATGAAGTGTACATGACATAGGACCTTCCTGGATTTTTAGACAACTTCCTGTTTATCCATTATTACTTCAAAATTAAAATTTAATAAACAAATAAAATTTAAAGCAAAAAAAGAACGGATGCCTACCCGCCGGTTTGTGAACGCAGAATAACATTCTTTCACCAGTACTGTTTTGATCATGTCTGTATCTGTGATAGCCAACACGGGCTGTCGGCCATCATAGAACCTGTGTGGAGGAAACAGAGTTAATCACTTTTTCTTTTTAGTGGAGTTACTTTTTTTAAATTAAAATTTATTGAAAAAAAATTTATTGGGTGACAATGGTTTGTAAAATTACATAGGTTTCAAGTGTACAATTCTGTAATACAGAGTACGTAGCATCAAAGGACAGTCTGGGCTTCCAGGAGTGGTTCCATCTGCAGATATTGTCTTGTAAAATTTAATCAACCCTGTAATATATAGAGGATGTATTACAGATTAATTTTATATAGATGATGTATTACAGATAAAAATATATAGATTATGTATTACAGATTAAATTCCACTCCTGGAAGTCCTGATTTTCCTTGGATGTTACATAATCCATATTCCTAGAGATCATGGTTAGAAATAACATGAGAAACCAGGTGGTGTGTACATAGGTATTTTCTATACAATTCTCTATAATTTTTTGTATGTTTAAAATATTTCTTTTTAAAAAAATCTTGCTTTTTTTAATTTGTATTTTGGAAATCTTCTATATCAGCACAGAGAATTTTCTCATTCTTTTTACAGCTGCAAAATATTTCTTTGTATAAATTTACTGCAATGTGTTTAGCTACTGATGGACATTTAGATTTTATCCCCAATCTTTTACTAAAGCAAACAATGAGACAATGGTTAACCTTTTACTCACATTATTTTGCCTGTGTACAAGCATATTTGAATAATGAATTCTCAGAAATGTTACTCCTGGATCAAAGGGTATATACATTTGTAATCTTACTAGATATTACCATATTGCTCTCTTTAGGAATTACATTCACTTTATATACCCACTAGTAACATGAGAGTGTGATCACTTTATTATCCTATTATACACAAAGAAGTGTGTTATTAAACCCATGAGTTGATATCTAAAGCACTTATACTTAGTGAATGGGACATAACAAGAGGGTGTTAATTACTTTTATTAATAAAAAAGGAAGTTAGGCTAGTAAATAGTTGAAGGAAAGTAAATTATTTGGGAACAGAAGAAAAAATGAGAATCCATCCACTCAGTCATTTAAAAACATGCTTTTGAAGATACATCAAAAGCATGCAAAATGCATATTACATCATATTAGATGAAAAGTACAGACATGCTGATCACAAATATGTAAAAATGTGTTTGCTAATGAAAAATACTTGAAATGCTCAAAAAGATCTAGTAGGAATATGAATGATTTATTTACCCTATTTTCCAAAATTTATTTAGTAGTTTATAATTTCTTAAGGGATATATTATGTTAACTATTAAAGAGGAGTCCTGGTTAGAATTACGATTAGAAAATTTTAAAACAAAAGGACAAAGAATAAAAAAAATACAGAGGAGCATGTACAAATAATTTAAACATATTTTCTTTTCATTGCTTATATTTATTCTACATATGGGTCCAAAGGGGTCCTCGGCTCAGTGTAGGTGACATCTGTTAGCAGCATGGCAAGCCCACTTTTGACATATGTACCACGCAAAGCGGACTCTTTCTTTGTGATACATTCTTATTTGGCCTGATCTCCTGATTTGTTTACTATAAGTTTAATTACACCATCCTCTGGCATCTTATTTTTTATTATAAATCAGTTGCATTAGCTAGAACAAAATAGAAGATTTTCCACAAGACTCACCTATTCTTTCTTTGACTTCATGGAGGAATTTCAAATGCTTTTATGATCACATATAAAAATGGTTGAGAACCACTGCTCTTAACGCTTCCCATTTCCAAAAAAAAAAAATGTTCTAAAACTCAGAAGGTTTAAGTGGGTGTTGAATACATTTAGTGTTGAAGAAGTGACATTGTGATGGCACTTGGTCGATCAAATTGATCATATTTCTTGGATAAGTCCCCTTCCCCATCATGTTTATACAAAAACACCTGGGTGACCTCAGAGATAATGTGGATGCCTGACCATGGCATTGTACACCAGAAGCTAAATATTAATGAATGCCAACTATAATTTTATATGTATAATGTGATGGCTCGGTGTGAGGTCGGAGGGATAATGAATGGGGGGAGGGGGGTTCACAGTGTGAGGGATATAAATGATGAACGTCTAAGTATTACCTTGTCTTGTACACCTGAAACTAATAAAAAAAGAAAAAAAAAACAAAAAAAAAAACACAAACACCTGGGTGGAGAGACAATGGTTTTCGGTCACCCTTTATATCCGTGATCTCATACCAGCCTTACTATTTCTTCCACTACTTGTTAACCTTCAGATTCTTGGGCCCCAGTCCAGATCCTCCAGATTCAGTGTTGCTAGGGCATGGGCCCCAAGAATCTGCTTTATGGACAAGCTCTCCCAGGTGATTCTTACATACACCCAAGCATGAGAACCATTTTCTAAACAAAGAAAGTGACTCCACCCAGAGCTCACAAGTAGTAAATGTTGGAAGGGGCAGTTTGAGCTGGACCAGTGGTGATCCAGTGTTGTGCGTTCATTCTACACCATCACGCAGACTCTCTGGGCCACGCCAACTCAGTAGAACTGTATGGTTTCTGTCGACTTGAGAGAAGATGACCAATACAGAGAGATAAAGCCTTCTCTCACTTGCTTCTACCATGCAAGCACCACGTTACACCTCTTCTGCTGCTCTTACCACACCTCCAGCAGCTCGGAAGAGGAACAGCTGCTGGAACTGGCCGAGGCCACTCCATACAATACTCAAGTCCACCAGCCCACCAGGAAAAGGGTGGTTTGGAAATATGCTACATCTTCTCAAAGAAGGAGAATAGGGTAGATAAAGCAATACATGTGTAGTCTAAACTTCTATTAAAAAGTCTTGGCTTAGAATTCATTTAAAATCCCAAACTCCATACTTGTGGAGAAAGTAAAAAACACTGAGCAGAAATAGTTTCCCATTCTGTGTACCTATACCCACAGTCCTTTTTAAAAATGACATAATATATCCAAATTTTAATTTTAAAATATTTGGATTTTAATTAATAGTGAATCATGTGGGAAAGGGGGAATGACATGCATTTATGAGAATATATGAGAAAGCTCAGAAATAATGCATTATCTGATTAAAGGTAATCTAAGAAAGGGAAAATGGAGAAGATGGGAATAATAAAACAATGGAGAGAGAGAAATGTCAGGAGTCCCCAAGCCACCAAATCTGGAGACTAGTGATAACCTGTGCTTTTCCAGCTTGATTCAGAATATTGACATGGACACGTGGTGACATATCGGATCCCTGGTAGAACAAGCCTCCAAAGCTTTACAATAACACTATAGGCTGAGATTGTCTTCATCACCATGTGTTGGGGTGGGGTCTCATTATATTAGCAAGTCTATCCGATGGAAGTATCCAGTATACTCACCCCCACATATTTCCATACTTTTTAAAACATTTCTTGTCAAAATCCCATACACCCTATAAGAGAAACAAAATTAGATTATTAATCCAAATGTACTGAACCCTGTCTCTAATTGGGACAAAAATGACCCAAATTACTTGAAATCATGCTTATTGGCAGACAGGGGGAAGCTCTTAGTCAGAGGTGTCGTGGGGAATGGAGGAAAAATGAAAGAGATATTTGAAATAAAGAATTTAAAATCACTCGTGAAACTTCTGTGACTAGTATAGATACTGAATGACTGACCCTTTTCTATGATATTAACTAACTCCTTGTCTTATGAAATTTCTGTTGTGCAAGTGTTGCCTCTCAAATCTCCAGAATTATTCCCTTCATGGACACAGAACTGAAGCTGAGGAAAAGTAAGAGTGGCCTGCACACTCTTTGATCTCCTGGTTAAGCATGATTTTCATTTATCTCATGAGCCCTCTCTAGAATTCCAGCAGAATTAGGAAGTTTGACACACCAGTGACCTCTTTTATTCTAGCAGATTTGAATAAATGTAAGACACATTTTTTGAGTGAGAAACTGACTGAGGGAATGAATGAATGACAAAGTGGATTTGCCTTCTGGTTTTCCAACTCAACACGGAAAAGTTGGGGAGATGGCACCACTCTACCAGGACAGAGCAAGTTAACACACTTGCTCTGAGCTTTCACTTCTGTCACTTAAAATACAAATCTTCCGATTGCTAAGTTTCGGCTGTGATATTAGATGTTTTAAGTATGTAAAAGAAGGTCCCAGAAGTATGGGTTTAGGGGTGTATTGATAACGAGTTGATCTGGACAAGGTGGAAAGGAAATTATTGCTTTTTCAGAGGGAAAATTATGGGAAGTTCTTAGACTAATAGAAACACTGAAGACCTCAGTTGGGAGAATTAGGATCTGAGAAACAAGCCTCTGGTCTTGTTTGGGAAAGGAAATCTGGCAGAGAGCAGCCTGCACGCAAAGCTCTGCCTTCTGGCCTGAGTGATGTGAGCTGGTAACCTTTTGTCCAGGGGCCACACCCTAGGTGAAGCATAAGGGCAGGATATATCACAAAGGCCACACCAAAATCCACAGTCCATGTGTCAACTAGTATATTCCATTCAGTTAAATTCAATTTTTTATTATATTGTCAAATAATCTCCTACTAGTGATTTTTTATAAATAATTCTCTCTCGTTTACAAAAATCCCACACAACTCATTTAGAGGTTAAATATCTGAAGTTGATAGACAGCCCCCATCCTGCCTCAGTTATACCTGCTCAGACTCATGCATAGGTGCCTGTAATGGATTGCTATTTTGATGCTGACCCTCCCCGAAGACTGAGGGCACAGAAGTAAAGCAGAAAGCTCTTGTTCCTTCTCTCTTATCCCCCAACATCGTCAAGGCGAGCAAAGAGTGAGTAGGAGCCATGGATATAACTACAGGCATTTAGCAGTTCTTAGAGAATTCATGTACCCAAATTCCCTGATGGTGAACACTTGGGCTGCCAAATACACTGCAGTTTTGAAGCTATCCAGGAAGAAGGAAGCAAGAGCTACCAGGAGCTTATGCCACGAGCAGGAAATCTGACTCTAGCGTATACCCATAATGAGGCAGTGCCACTCACCTCCTTCATGCTTTTCACCTAATACTAAGTACGATTATGCCTTTCTGGGAATCTTCACCTGGCTGCAAGAAAATGCTTCTCATGATGCTCACAAGTGGGAACAGCAAGTCCTGTGCTGAACCAGCCAGAACATGCTGCTTCCCAACTGGGGCAAAACCTGAGATTCCTAACAGCTGACAACGGAGCCCTGGGGTAAACCTGGCCCAGTGCTGGGAGGGGCATATGACACCCTTTCCGGAAAGTGTGAAACCTCAGAATGTCCTCCTGAGGAGGGCACTTTGACTATGGGACTCAGCTGGGACAGTCAATGGAATTGTAACTGCAATATAAGATGCCAAAGGGGTAGTAGATTGGGGGAGGGAGGTTAGCATCGTGAGGGACGTAAATGTCTAACTATTACAATGTTTTGTACACCTGAAACTAATAAAAAAAAGAATATAAACAAAGATGATACTCTAAAATAAAAGAGAGAAAGAGGGACCCAAATACCACTCACCTTACGGTAGCCCAGAACAGTTCCAAAAAAAGGCAGAGGTTTCGGCCCAGGAATTCCCAGCTTCTTAAAAAGTCCATGTGTAGAGGTCCCATATCTATAAAGAAAATGAGAAAGCAGAGATTGTGGAATAGGAGCTGGGATGTTAAGTCTCTGACTGGAAACTGGAACAGTCAAGGGGAGGTAACATATAGGCAATAAGTAATAAAGCAATTCCGACAGTAATAATTCCATTCACTCGTCATCTCCTTTCTCACTTCCACTGGGAGAGTCACAAAAACTAATGATGATCATCAGCTACCAGGAGCTGAAGACTTCAGGGCCCCAATCCTAGAGTGAATGCTTGATAAATGTTTCCAGATTGGAGCGTTCCTGAGAGGCTCAGGCTGGAATTCTTCCAGAAAATTCACTCACGTCTATTTAGTAAGAGGACACTTCTATGATTTTGGCGATTCTAATTCTAGGCAGAAAAAGGAAAAAGGTTTTTCTGCTCCGATGATGAGATTTTGCATAACTGCATCCATCAGGGACTGAGGGTTAGTGAGAGCCCACCGAGACAGTGTTCTTACAGTTTGCTCTGTGACTTTATGCTTTTCCTTCCCTCTAGCCCCTGACCCTGTTTTAGGATCTGGGTCTCCTTAAGTATATCATCACAAAGAGGCCTTGGACTCGCCACAGTGTGCTCATTTCTATAGAATGAAACTGGGTTCAAGGCTTCCATTGTCCTCGTAGCTTTTCAGTTACACCCAAGTCTAAGTTCTCAGAAAATTTAGTGCCTTGTGCTCTAGAGAAGAGTGATTGTCCCACATGTGCCCTGAATGAAGCTGTATAAAGGAACCAATGACGAAATAATGCATTTCCAGACCATTCTTCCCCTGGTGGCCTCTGGTCCTCCAGCCTGTGATGGATTACTATTTTGATGCTGACCCTCCCCGAAGACTGGAAAGAAAAGGTGAAAGAAAAGAACGTGATTTCAAGATTTGTGCCAAGTTTGTTCTGCTATGAAGATTTCTCATTAAGGATAGACAGTACTGTCCATTACATAGTGGGGGAAAGAGCCCTAGGAGGGGAGCGCCAGGGGAGGGACACAGAAAAGAGGGGAGAGCCAGTGTGAAGATAATGGTGGGGTAGTCTGCAACCCCCATGAAATCTGGGGTGCACTCTGGTACTTTGCATAAATGATGCCAGGCAGTGGGAGGGCGGGAGCAGGAAACAACCTAGTTACTCAAGCACGAATCCTCGTACATATCTCCTACAGCAGACACAGAACTTGGAAAGCCAATGTGATGAGACCCAAACCCAGGCCACTCCCTCCTGCCTCAAGGACCCCCAGAGCTGGGAAGGGAGTGAGGACCCCACTGCACAGAGGCCAGTTCACTTTATCTGTGTCTGCTGACTTCTGCTTGATGAGTCTAACTCCATCCAAACTGCAGCCAATCAGAAGGTCATCCCCAGGAGTAAATAATGTCACTAAACCTTCTGTGTTACAGAAATTAGGAGTTGGGGCTTCATGGGGTGATACTCCTTCAACAGATTAGAGTAATATCAAGAATAACCCCTTTGGTGTTTGTGTGCCCAACGCGTAAGCAGCTACCCTTCATTAAATGTTTTATCTTCAAAACAGATAAGGGGAAGGGGGGCCTGATTCGCTCCCCAAGTCCAAGGTTGCAGAGGATACATATTTGGACGGTTACTCACAGATAGAGGAGCACCAGGCTGGTAGCCAGTAGAACCCAGGTCTCTGTGGAAAAGCTTGGGATCAGGTCCATGGCCATTTTTTTCTAAGGTCCTCTAGTCTGAGGCTCCCTTTCAGCAAAGTGTACTAGTCTTTGCCAGCCTGTGCGCGCAGAACTTGCTTTACCCAGTGGATAGTCAGTGAGACTGGATGTTTATGTGCTGGGAAAGGGGGTGGGGCTTGAACTGCAGCCAGTAGAAGGGCCATCTGTGTTTTACCTGCACCTGCCCTCTCCTCCTTTAAAGCTGGCAAAGCATCATGAACACTCCCACTCTGACCACCCTTGAGTTCATATTCTGTGGGAAATCAGTAAACAACTCACTCAGTTTTATCAGCAAGTCCAAAGGTTACAGAAACTCAAGTAAAGCAACTGGCCTGAAATCTCTAAACTGCCCTTGACTCCATGACTGCCTGCTCTAAAAAATACTTGAATTAATGTTATATGCTTCTATAACCTTTAATACTTTCACTTTTCTAACAAATATTGCAAAACATTAGTTTGGTTTTTTTACGTAACAAAAAAACCCAAAAAAGACAAAACCCATTGCTTATAACTATGTCCCTAGTGTATAACACATTTTCTACTGCATGGCAGGTGCTTAAATTGCTGAATGAGAGCCTTTCCCGCTATATTTTAAAGCTCAAAGGATTCAGAGAACATGTCAAATGTCGCATAACCAAATGTCTCATTATGTGACCAAACATGATAATGGGGATGAATTGCTCATAGTATTGGAAGACTAAATAAATAATCTTCATCATCAAAATCAGATATCAATAACTGAGCTGTTGGTCAGGAAGAAGCGAAAATGAGAAGGTAGAGTCTATTCAGTATACATCAACTAACCCATGACAACTTGTAGCTTGCTTTCTGCATTTTGATTGTATATAAAGATGTTGATTGCTGTAGATATGTATATGTTCTTGTGGGTTGTACATACATTTTTTTAAATTAAATTTATTGGGGTGACAATTGTTAGTAAATTTACATAGATTTCAGGTGTACAATTCTGTATTACATGGTCTATAAATCCCATTGTGTGTTCACCACCCCGAGTCAGTTCTCCTTCCATCACCATATATTTGATCCCCTTTACCCTCATCACCCACCCCCCACCCCCTTACCCTCTGGTAACCACTAAATTATTGTCTGTGTCTATGAGTTTTTGTTTCTCATTTGTTTGTCTTGTTCTTTTTGGTTTATATACCACATATCAGTGAAATCATAGGGTTCTCTGCTTTTTCTGTCTGACTTATTTCACTTAGCATTATACTCTCAAGATCCATCCATGTTGTCACAAATGCTCCTATATCATCTTTCCTTAAAGCCGAATAGTATTCCATTGTGTATAGTACATACATTTTTATGCATTGATAAATATGACTTAAAAGATTAAATTCCTTCAAACAAATAGGTCTGCAAATCTTTACCCATGCAGTGTCCTCTGTCAAGCATTTTCTGTGTGCCCCCTAGAAGTCTCCTACTCATCCTTCAAAACTCAGGTCAGACAGAACCTTCTCTGTTAAAGTCTTTCTTTCCTTTTCTTCTTTCTTTTTTAAAAAAATTTTATTGAGGAATATTGGGGAACAGTGTGTTTTTCTAGAACCCATCAGCTCCAAGTCAAGTTGTCGTTGTTGTTGTTGTTTTCAATCAAGTTGTGGAATCATTGTTTTCAATCTAGTTGTGGAAGGCACAGCTCACTGGCCCATGCGGGAATCGAACAGCCACGTTGGTGTTATGAGCACTGAGTTTTAACCAACTGACCCAACTGGCTGCCCCTTTTCTTTTCTTTTTTTTAAATTAAGTTTATTGGGGTGACATTGCTTAGTAAAATTAGATAGGTATCATGTGTACCATTCTACAACACATCATTTATATGTTGCATTATGTGTTCACTACCTAGAGTCAGTCCTCCTTCCTTTACCATATATTACCCTCTTCTACCACCCCTACTCTCCCCTTACACTCTGGTAACCACTAAACTGCTGTCTGTGTCTATGAGTTTTTGTTTTTTTGACTTATTCGTTTCTTGTTTTCAGTTTTATATCCCACATGAGTGAAGTCAGATGGTTCTTGATATTTCCTGTCTCATCAGCTATTAGGGAAATGCAAATCAAAACCACAATGTGATATCACCTCACAAATGCTAAAATTGCTATTACCAAGAAGATGAGTAATAACAAGTGTTAAAGAGGTTGTGGAGAAAAATGAACCCTCATATCTATTGGTGAGAATGTAAATTGGTACAACCACTATGGAAAACAGTATGGAGGTTTCTGAAAAACCTGAGAATAGAATTACTATATGACCCAGCAATCCCTCTGCTGGGTATCTACCAAAACATCAGAAAATATTTATCCGTAAAGATATAAGTACTCCTGTGTTTATTGCAGCATTATTCATGGTCACCAAGACATGAAAAAAACCAAAATGTCCTTCAATAGATGATTGGGTAAAGAAGAAGTGGTACATATACATAATGGAATATTACTCGTCTATAAGCAAAGATGAAATACTGCCATTTGCGGCAACATGGGTGGATCTTGAGATTATCATGCTAAGTGAAGAAAGTCAGACAGAAAGAATAGAGTCTTTCTTAACCAAACCCCTTGAACAAATAAAATCACTTCCTCCTCTGGACAACTTCTGTTCTCTGTATACAAGGCTTCTCTTGTCCTTTCTAGCCTCCAGCACCACTATTGGTCTGCCCACCAAGTTCCTTTAACAGATTGAGATCTTGTCAAGGGCACAGTCTGGGTATTAATCACCATTATGTTTCTAGTCCCTGTAAGAGCACTTTATACAGAGTGGTGGAGTTGATTTGGTAGAGGAGAGGTTACTGTGTGCCCTGTGCATTCTTTCCTTGTGGCTCTTTTGTGACTATGCCATCGTCCTGGATTGTTACTACAACAAGAAGGCCTGGTTGTGCCTCAGCCACCATCACTTCAAGTTCAGGCTGATGCATTAAGATTTCATTGACAAGGGGCCCCTGAAGGAGCGCCAGCACATGGACAAGAGGATGGTGGCTACACCAAGTTTATTAATTCATGCTGCTTCCTTTCCTGCCCCTCAGAGGGTCCTACAGTAGACAAAAAAAAACAGGTTCATGACAAAAGAATGGCTCCCTCACTCTGGAAAGACCACAAGTCCAAGAACAATGGGTATGAAGAGGAGAACAGCAGCCTGGATGGCCAAGTGGACCCCGATCACCTAAGCCACAGCTGACATGGCAAATGTCACTACGGGTAGTACACACAGTATACAGGACTGCAGAAAGATGACATGAGATTTTTTTCTGGGGCAAATGGGGTCATAGCAGAGGTAGCTTTCTGCTTTCAGACCTGTGGGTGCTTTTTCAACGGGCACCAAGGAGCTGGTAAGGAAAGGCCTGTAGTAGCAATCAGTGTCACCGGTGACACCCTCCAGACCCCTGACACCCCTCTACCTCTGCCACATTTCTGATGGGAGAAATGTGAGGCCTGAGCCTCTGGAATTTCCACAGGCTCATTATCATCACTCAGATGCATGTTCTGTGTCTGTTTGGACTGAGACCCTGTGGATTATGTCACAAACAAAACCTCAGAGTTTCTTAATACACAAAGAAAGAGGAGACATTTAAATTGTGCACTTCCTTCTCTCATCATCCTTTCTCACTTTCAGCCCTTCTGCAGAAAGTGATACTCATCAGTCACCGATTCTTCAGGTCCCTCAGGCCTGAGAGTCCCCAGGGCTGCCTGACACTGGACTGAGTAGGTGGACGCCTCATTGGTAAGTGCAGTAAGTTCCAACAATCTTACCCACTTCCTTTTATTCACTTGGAAGCTTGTCATGCAGCTGAAATTTCTACCATCATGGTTTCTCACCTTTGGGTTAAGGTTTTCTCCAGGAGGCACATGTTAAATTCCATAGCTGCCACTGGAAAGTGTAATGCACGAATACACGTATTCATCCATGCATTGAGTCAAGGACAAATGGGTCAATGTTATGTGTCGTTATCGTGCCAGGCTGTGGGCTACACGCCGTACAGTCCCCATCCTTGGGAGTGGCCTCCAGTGGAGGGAGAGAGACACATAACTGTGCTGAGAAAGTGGCTTACCTCTGCACGGTGTGGGATAATGGAGCCCTACAGAGAGGTAAGTAAGAAGGGGCTGCAAGCTTGAATACCAAGAAAACGCACACAGGGGAAGCTGGAAGATAATTCCTAGGAAAAGTAGGATAGAAAGTCCCAGGAATTCCAACATACTTCTTTCCCCTCTCGGTGCTCACACTGGGTGCTGTTATATAGGGTCAGGCTACTATCCCCAGTTTGTAGCTGTAGAAGCTGAGGCTCACTGACTGCAAGTGGCTTCCCAAAAGGTACTCATTACAGCAGCATCTACAAATAAGCTAATTTGAAGGGAGACTGAAAAGTCTTCTGCTAAATGCTAGTAGTCAACATTTGCCGTTCCCTGAAAAGGGTCACTATGGGAAATAGTGAGATCCAAGGCTGCAACAACAATTGGTTAAAATTCTGGCTCCCCACAGTGACCCCCAAAGCAGCACGCCTATGGGTCTTCCAGAAGAAAGGACTCCAGCTCGCTTCAACAGAAGCAAAGACCAATGCAAGACTTTTCAGTCTCCCTTCATGTTAGCTTATTTGTAATATGTTGTGATGAACCTCTAAGATTTTTCTACTGCACTAAACATTTTAAGAAGTTCTTTCACATGTCTATTAATTGACCCTCACAACAACCCTGTGAGATAAGTAGTGTTGGGATTATTTTTTTTTATTTCATCTTATGTAAATTTTTTTTTAATTTATTGGGGTGACAATTGTTAATTACATGTGAATACATGGGGTGACATTGAAATTACATGTGGAAACAGGAGCTCAGGATGGTGAAGAGTCTTGTCCAAGCAACTAACCATGAATCCAGGGCATGGAGCCAGATCTTGTGATTCCAAATTGTGCTGGCCATAAGCTTGTTTGGATTTCAAAGTGCCTCCTGAAATAACTTGGCAGATTGTCAGCCTCACATGGTATAAACATTTCCTTCCACACCTTCCACTACACTTCCACTGTAGTTGCAAAAATACTACACAGCTAGTTATGACTTCAAAACGACATGGTCATCCTTCTACTCATTACTAAATAGTGCATTCACTGAACTCCTGGTTTCAGCTGAAATAGTCAGCAGAACTGTTACAAACAGTTCTGACATGTTGCAATCAGAATCATTTAGGTTTCCAGGAAAGCAGAAAGTAAAAGGAGATGAAACAAACAAATGAAAAGGGAATCAGAGGAGCCAGCTCTGACCTTTGGAAGAGGCTAGGAGGAGGGGATTTTCGCTGGACGAGGAGAGAGGAGACTCCGCCATCCCCAGCCCCCACCCTTTCTGGCTGGCCCCGGGCGGGGCAAGGGCAACTGCGGAAGCACTCCCTGAGTTCAGCAGTTAGTGGCAGACGCAGCTCCCGGCTTTAGCAGCTTAGAAATCTCCCGCCTGCCCCCTCACACACACACACACACACACACACACACACACACACACACACACACACACACACACGGAAGGAGGGCCCTAAGGCTCAGGAGTACTGGGCACAGGGCTGATGGAGCTAATCTCAGCGTGTGCATTTGTGCAGGAAAGGACAGAAACTGCACGGACTCTCTGAAAACTGTCATCCAGACCCCTCAGCCCCTCGCATTTAAATCTATAGTCCCAAATTCACTCTGGGCACCAGTTGACCAGCGCTGCCTGCTCAATAGGCAGGGAACTCTTTGGCACA
Organism: Rhinolophus hipposideros; assembly: GCF_964194185.1. Classification (NCBI taxonomy): domain Eukaryota; kingdom Metazoa; phylum Chordata; class Mammalia; order Chiroptera; family Rhinolophidae; genus Rhinolophus; species Rhinolophus hipposideros. Next base: position 10,167,269 of record NC_138053.1, read on the forward strand.
GCGGAGGACAACCTGGAGATTACTTGGTGGGCTTAAGCCAAGACTGGTGCTGCTTCCTGTTTTGCTTTGCTTGTTTTTTTTTTTTTTGCTTGTTTTGATTTGCTTTGTTCTGTCTTTATTTCTTTGATATCTTTGCCTATGTTGAGTGGGGATTGTTGGTTGTATTTTACATGTGAATGTCCTTGATTTGTTTTCTTTGTTGTTGTTGTTGTACTTGGTAATTGGATTTGTGCTGAAACTGCCCTAACAGGGCCCAGCTTAAGAGGCACAAGATTCAACATAACCAGAAGCCAACTCTAGACCAAACCAGAGTACTACAAGGTTTGACCTACAAGTCACACACCCAGAGGGAATTTTCTGAAGGTACAAGAGCGCATAGAGGCCAAACCTCATTTAAGTGGCCAACCCTCACTCAGCAGAACACCCTGTGGTGGGCAGAGCCAAGTCTCACAACTAGACAGCCTAGGAGTTAAACCCACCTACTCACAAGAAAAAAGCAATTAAAGTTCTTCTTGAACAGGACAATATACTAAACACATGAGCCACCTTTGGAGCACATGCAGAGGAGAAGAACGAAGTAGTCCAAGTCAAATTAAAGGACACATACTACATAAGATAACCCAGCAAGAACTAAGAGCTCTAGGGGATCTACCTAATACATCAAAGCAAACACAGAGAGTCAGTCAGAATGGGGAGAAAAAGAAACATGTCCCAAATAAAAGAACAGAAGAAACCTCCAGAAATGGAACCAAATGAAACAGAGGAAACCAACCTTTCAGAGACAAAGTTCAGAACACTGGTGATAAGAATGTTTAAGGAGCTTAGAGAAGACATAAAGAAGGATATAGAAATCATAAAAAACAACCAGTTAGAACTAAAAAAGGATGTAGAAATCTTAGCAAACAACCAGCTAGAACTAAAGAACACAATTACCGAAATTAAGAACTCACTTAAGGAATGACCACCAGGTTAGATGAAGCAGAGGAACAAATCAGCGACTTAGAAGACAAGTTAGCAGAGATTACCCAAACAGAACAACAGAAAGAAAAAAGAATAAAAAACAATGAAGATGGGTTAAGAGACCTCTGGGATAACATCAAGCGCAACAACATGCGCATCATAGCAATACCAGAAGGCGAAGAGAGGAAGCAAGGGATTGAGAATATATTTGAGGTAATAATGTCCGAAAACTTCCCTAACCTGATGAAGGAAACCAACATACAAGCCCAGGAAGTGCAGAGAGTTCCAACCAGGATAAACCCAAACAGGCACACACCAAGACACTTTATAGTTAAAATGGCAAAGCTTAAAGACAAAGAGAGAATCTTAAAAGCAACAAGAGAAAGACAGAGGGTTACATACAAGGGAACTACCATAAGACTATCAAATGACTTTTCCACAGAAACATTGAAGGCCAGGAGGGAATGGCAGGAGATACTCAAAGTGATGGAACACAAAGGCCTACAACCTAGATTGCTTATCCAGCAAGGCTATCATTTAAAGTTGATGGAGAGATAAAGAGCTTCCCAGAAAAGAACAAACTGAAGGAATTTATTACAACCAAGCCAGCATTGCAAGAAATACTAAAAGGACTTCTGTAAATAGAAGAAAGATCAAAACAATCTACTACAAATTTAAAAATGGCAATAACTATGTACCTATCAATAATCACTTTAAATGTAAACGGATTAAATGCTCCCATCAAGAGACATAGGGTGGCTGAGTGGATAAGGAAGCAAGACCCTTGTATATGCTGTACACAAGAGACTCATCTCAGATCAAAAGATACACACAGGTTGAAAGCGAAGGGTTGGAGTAAGATATTTCATGCAAATGGCAATGAGAAAAAAGCTGGAGTTGCAATACTTATATCTGACAAAATAGACTTTAAAATAAAGAACATATTAAAAGACAAATATGGACACTATATAATAATAAAGGGATCGATCTGACAAGAGGAAATAACTCTAGTAAACATCTATGCACCCAACACAGGAGCACCTAAATATATAAAACAGGTACTGATGGACAAAAGACAGAGATCAACAGCAACACTATCATAGTAGGGGACTTCAACACACCTCTGACAACAAGGGACAAGTCCTCCAGACAGAAAATCATATGGAAACAACAGCATTAAATGATACGTCAGACCATTTGGATTTAATCGATATTTTCAGAACATTTCACCCCAATGCTGCAGAATGCACGTTCTTCTCAAGTGCACATGGAACATTTTCCAAGATAGATCATGTGTTAGGCCACAAAACAAGCGTTGATAAATTTAAGAAAATTGAAATCATACCAATTGTCTTCTCTGTCCACAGTGCTATGAAATTAGAAATGAACTACAGGAAAAAAAAAACCCAGGAAGACACACCAATTCATGGAGGCTGAATAACATGTTACTAAATAATGAATGGGTCAAGCAGGAGATCAAAGAATAAATCAAAAGATATCTTGAGACAAATGAGAATGAGAACACGATGACCCAAAATCTATGGGATGCTGAGAAAGCAGTCCTAAGAGGGAAATTCATAGCACTGCAGGCCTACCTAAAGAAAGAAGAAACATCACTAATTGACAGTTTATCTTCACACTTGAGTGATCTGGGAAAAGAACAGCAAAATAAGCCCAAAGGGAGCACAAGGAAGGAGATAATAAGGATCAGAGCAGAAATAAATGAAATAGAAACCAGAAAAACAATACGAAAGATCAATGAATCCAAGAGTTGGTTCTTAGAGAAGATAAACAAAATTGACAACCCTTTAGCCAGACTCATTAAAAAAAGGAGAGAGAGGACCCAAATTAATAAAATCAGAAATGAAAGACGAGAAGTGACAACAGGCACCACAGAAATACAAAAAATTTTAAGAAATTACTATGAGCAACTATATGCCAACAAATTTGACAATCTGGAAGAAATGGACAATTTTCTAGAGGCGCACAACCTTCCAAGGCTAACTCAAGAAGAAACAGAAAGCCTGAACAGTCTGATTACCACCAGGGAAATTGAATCAGTAATCAATAATCTCCCAACAAACAAAAACCCTGGACCAGATGGCTTTACAGGTGAATTTTTCAAAACGTTCAAAAAAGAATTATCACCTATTCTCCTCAAGCTCTTCCAAAAAATCCAGAAGGAAGGAAGACTCCCAAACACTTTTTACGAAGCGACTATCACCCTGTAGAAAAAAAAAAAGGGGAATCAGAGAATGGTAGGTAAATTTCAGAAGTCCACCTGCAAGTGTATTAATAAAGCAGGAACTAAGATGAAGGAAAAGATAGGCATCTCAGGGTATGTTGCAACATAAGGGAAAGACTTCACAATCTAACCTAATTGTTGCAGTAACTTCCTAAAGCGTTTTGCCTGACGATAGGCTGGTCTCTTTCAAGGCCAGCATTCAGAGCCTAGTAAAAGAAGGCTCTTGTTTTATCACTTAAGATCTTTGGATTGCATTTCCCTAACAGCTAGTGAAGTTGAACATTTTTTTCATATATCTGATGGCCGTTTGCATATCTTGTTGGGAGAAGTTTCTGTTCACGTCCTCTGCCCATTTTTTAATTAGGTTGTTTGTCTTTTTGTTGAGATGTGTGAGTTCCTTTTATAGTTTGGGTATTAGCCCTCCATCAGAGGCGTTGTTTACAAATCTTCTTTCATTCGGTTAATGCCTGTTTGTTTTGCTGATGGTTTCTTTTGCTGTGCAGAAGCTTTCGTGTTTGATATGGTTCAATGCTATAATCCAATCATCTAACAGATGATAACACCTGTTAGAATGGTTATCATCAACACACGACAAATAATAACAAGTGTTGGAGAGGCTGTGGAGAAAAAGGAACCCACATAAACTTTTGGTGGGAAGGTAAGTTGATGAAGCCACTATGGAAAACAGTGTGGAGGTTCCTCAAAAAATTAAAAATAGAATTACATATGACCCAGCAATCCCTCTCCTGGGTATCTACCCAAAATATCTGAAAATATTTATCCATAAAGATATATGTATTGATATTCATAGCAGTATTATTTATGGTGGCCAAGTCAAGGAAGCCAAAGGACACCAAAGTGTCCTTCAATAGATGATTAGATAAAGAAGATGTGATATATATACATAATGGAATAGTACTCTGCCATAAGAAAAGATGAAATAGTGTCATTTGGGACAGCATGGATGGATCTTGAAATTATTATGCTAAATGAAATAAGTCAGACAGAAAAAGTAGAGAATCATATGACTGACACATAAAACTGAAGGCAGCAAAGGAATAAGACAAATAAATAAAGAAACAAAAACTCATAGACACAGACAACAGTTTAGTGGTTACCAGAGGGAAAGGGATAAGGGGATATGGTAGAAGAGGAAAAACAGTTCAAATGTATGGTGATGGAAGGAAAACTGACTCTGGGTGCTGAACATTATAATGCAATATATAGATGATGTATTATACAATTGTACACTTGAAACCAATGTAGTTTGTTGACCATTGTCCCCCCAATAAACTTTAATTAAAAAAAAAATATTTAAAAAAAATAACCAAAGATCTTTTAACATTTCTCTCTGCTCAGATCCTTCCAACACCTTCTATCATCCTGGATAAAATTTAATGCCTTAGGGTATCAACTCAAGACCCTGTTCATCTGGCCATGGCTGTATTCTTCAGTAGTCTCTTGGTACACTTCCCATGTGTACACGATGTTTTAAGCAAATGGTATTATTTGCCACTCCCTAAGTCTCCTCAAATGAGACATGTTTGTGTCTCCTTGTACCCACACAAGCTGTTCTCCCACCTGGAATGCGCCCAACCCATTTTACATCAGGTCAATTTCTAGCCATCCTCCAGGAGCCAGAACATCATTCCACTGCCTCAGCAGGTGGATGGTGGGGAGCACCCCACTTCTACACATTCTACCTAGAGAGGAACAAGGAAGGAGTAACTCTCAGTCCAGAATCCTCATTATATTCCATGTGCATAAAGAGCTTTAAAAAATAATAGACACCCAGGGTAGGAAAAAAGATTAGCATTAAAAAACAAACAACACCATCAAAATTAACAACTTTCTCCTCCAAGCCATGCTAACATACAGCCAGGGATGAAACTGCTAGGGGAGATGAGGTACACAGTACATGGATTTCCTCCTTGAGAGCAAGAACTCTGTCTTCTTCATTGTGTCTCCCTGGCCCAGCACACTGGCCGGCACATCACAGACACTTAGTACATATATGCTGAATGAATGGAAAACTGACTGAATCAAATCGATGAAGGTTATGAGAGTTGAGAAGATAGCAAGGGACAGCCTAGAAATCACAAATAAGAAACAGTAGCAAGTGAGCAGTGAGTATCTCCTAAGCTGGTAACCAGCTAGTAAGCTCGTAATCAGGGAGATAAATTTCAGAAATGGTCAAGTAATGAGGACAATGACCAAGAAGGATCTGACCGATCCAACAAAGCAGCCATCCAAATCACGTAAAATAATGCAAACACCATTGAGGGAAGCCAGTTTGTTTAAGGGGGTTGTTTGCTCCAGAGGTGGGAAACACAAAATAGTTTCCTACATAAAGTAAACATTAGCACTGTCATTTGAGAGTCTCTGGAGACCTCTGTTGGCACTGGTCCCTAGTCGGCCAGGTTCAAAGCAGGGACTTGGTAGTGAAGATAGAAGGCATGGCTGGTTCCGACGTGGCCACACGTTGGAGAAAAGCCAACAGTTCTCAAGCTTCTTTAGGAGGCAACTGCTTCTAGAGGCCACGAGTCTATTTCATGAAATACTGATATTTTTAATTCTGTCATACCAACTGTGAGATATACTACTAAGCAAAAAATAAAACTATGATATATGCCTTGGAATATAAAATTACAGCTACAAGTATACATGTCTGTAAGGAAAAAGGCATAATTGGCCATTTCTCAGTTGTTCAATTAATATTCATTTGCTGCTTGTGCATTCACTTTACTAAATGCAATTTCTAGCAATTAATGAGTAACACATACTGGTGTTTTTTTTTTAAATTTGAAGACCTAAACTCAAGAAAATCATAATTCTTAACAGGAATTCTGAAAAATATTACTTGAAATATTAGAAGCAATGGGGTATTTGCTAGGAAAACATAATGTACCAAAACAAAACTAACCCAAGGAGAAATAAAAAGCTAAATAATCTAAAAAATACTAAAAAAACATAAGCAGACATCAAAATCTTCCCACAAAGAAAACACCGTGTCCATAAAGTTTTACAATAACCTTCAAGGAACAAACATGCCTCATCCTGGATTCTAAGAAAAGTGAGCCCGAGACAGGTGTTTGTGTTACTATTTTGTTATAGAATATGATCTCAGGGGAGCAAGAGTGAAAGAACATAGGAATGAAGCATGGAGGAAGAAGAAACTACTGGAGGGTTCCTTACCTTCCCGGATAACAAGATAACACTTGTTATCCAAAGCAGTGAACTTCTATACAGAGAGACCATCTTCTGAGAGGTCACATGTCCAGTACATCCAGGACAGCCCATCTAGGGGAAGGAAAGAGGAAGAAGGTATCCACTGACTTCCTTCTCCTATTGGTCAAATGTTCTTCTCATGGGGCGTTAAATCCTCCAAACTTCTGTATTATAGATGGTTTGGTAGGTTGGGAGGCACTCTCAGGCTACACCTATGCAACTTAAGTTGGAACCTATGCAAAGATGGTCCCTGTTTTGTGGCTGGAACCAAACAAGTGGCCAAAGACCAGGATAGGTAAGTTAGTTATTAATGCTGTCCAACAAATTATCCCAAAATAGAACAGCTTAAAACAACAAACTTTTATTCTCTCACATATTCTTGGTTAGGAATCCTGATAGAAACCTCTAGCTCAAGCTCTCTCATGAAGTTCCATTCATGAAGTCACTCAGCGCTGCATTCCTGACCAAACACTTCACTGGGGGAGAATTCACTTTCAATCCACATAGGTGGTCATTGGCAGGCTTCAGTTCCTCACAAGACCATGGACTCAGTTCATCACTGGCTATTGGCCAGAGGCCTCTGTCAGGTCGTTGTCCCCTGGGTCTCTGCCACCATAGAGCAGCTTACAACATGGCAGCTGGCTTCCCTCAGAATGTGTGAGTGACAGCATGTGTCCAAGATGAAAGCCACAGACTTTTTATAACCTAATCTCAGAAGTGGCATCCCATCTCTTTTGCCATATTTTGTTCATTAGAAGCAAATCATGTGATCCAGCCACACCATGGAGAGGTAATTACACAGGGGTGTAACTACTAGAGGCAGGTACCCAAGATAGAAGCTACGGCCTTAACAACATTTTTTAAATTAGAGTTTATTTGATCCAAACTCACAACATATTCAAGAGAGCAAAATTTAAAATGTTCTAGAGAATAAGTTTCATAGTTCATTCTTATTAGTTTCATAGTTATTCTTATTAGTTTCATAGTTTCAAGTTTTCATATGAAACTTATAAGTTTCATAGTTCATTCTTATTCTAGAGAATAAGTTCATAGTTAATGTATTATGCATTTGAAATTAATGAGGGAATGGAAGGAAGGTTACATGAAGGTGAGAGAAAGAAAAGCAGTGGCTGTACCATATGTCCATTCCCACCAGCAATGTACAAGGTTTCAATTTCTCCACATTTTTACCAACACTTGTTATTTTTCTTTAACAGCCATCCTAGTGGTTGTAAAGTGCTAATTTTCCTGGGATTTCGACTTTGTGCAATACAGTGGGTAAGAACTTGTGAGAATAAGCCAGGGACCGAGGGGGACAAGTAAAGGGTGTCGTTGGGAACTTGGCCTGAGCTTTCTATGGACTCCAGGGACATGTATGTTCTCTGTGTGTACACAGCCAGCTAGTAGGGATCCACAGGCCCTCTAGGAGTTACTTAAGCACCCTCAGCCTCAGTTGCTGAATAAGCATTAAAAATGAGCATTAATATTTTATGCTTCTCCTTCCCAAAGGAACCCTGAGCAGAGGAGACCCTGATCTGTGAACTGCCGTGGTTTGAGACCTAGACCTGCAAGTCTGACTCATGCTGGCTACGACTGAAGAAAACAATGACGTTGTCGGGCCAGATAGCTGACCCTTTCATCTAGATGAACAGTTCATCTAGAAATGTTCACTCATGTGAACTCATAAACAGTTCAACCAGTGGCTGAGAGAGGACAAGAGTTAGAGAGTAACTGCAAATTGTGTAATGTATTTTCTTTTAGCAAGAAGGGGAAACAACTTCAAGTTTTAGTGGAAAAATAATTAGAATGTTGGGAGTTTGCTGATTCTGAACTGTTGGCCTTTTCCATGTCATCGATTGTCTTTAAATGGCTCTTCTTGGGAGACAGTGCTGGGATGTATTAAAAAAAAACAAGACCCAGCTATATACTGCTTTCAGGAGACTCATCTGAGATCCAAAGGCAAACGTAGGCTTAGAGAAGGGATAGAAGATGATACTGCTGATGACATTCAGAGAAAAGTTGGTGTATCGGTACTTACATTAGACAAAATAGATTTCAAGACCAAAATGGTAAAAAGAGACTAAGATGGACATTTTATAATGATAAAGGGGAATATTCATCGAAAGATTTATTAATATATACACAGCCAATCTGTGAGCACCAAGTATATAAAGCAATTAATAACAGACTTGAAGGGAGAAAATGACAAAAATATTATTACAGGAAGGGATTTGAACACCCAACTTGCAACAATGGATATATCATCCAGACAGAAAGAAAGTCAATAGGGAAATATCAGCTTTAGAATATACAATGGGATTAAGATAGTCTATTCAATAAATGGTTTTGGGAAAAATGGACAGATAACATGCAAAAGAATGAAGCTAGACTACTATCTAACATCATATACAAGAATAAACTCCAAATGGGTTAAAGACTTAAATGTAAGATCCAAAACCATCAAACTACTAAGAGAAAATATAGGTAGTAAATACACTGACATGGTTCTTAGTAATTTTTTTCCTATGTATCTCCCGAGGCAGGTGAGGAAGCTTCGAATTAGTATTTTGGATTTCTTCAGATAAATACCCAGAAGTGGAATTGCTGGGTCATAAGATAGGTCTCTTTTTAAATTTTGAGGAACTTCCAAACTGTTTTCCATAGTGGCTACACCAATTTGCAGTCCCACCTACAGTGTATAAATTTCCCTTTTCTCTACATCCTCACCTGCGTTTGCTGTTTTTTTATTTATTGATGATAGCCATTATGACAGGTGTGAGGTGATAGCTTATGTGGTTTTAATTTGCATTTTCTGATGATTAGTGATATTTTGCTTCTTTTCATATGTCTATTGGCCATCATTATGTCCTCTGAAGAAGTATCTATTCAGGTCTAATGGGACTGTTCATTTTTTTTGGTATTGAATTCTATGAGTTCTTTATAAATTTTGGATATCAAACCCTTATCAGATGTATCATTGGCAAATATCTTCTCTCATTCAGTAAGATGTCTTTTCATCTTGTGAATGGTTTCGTTTCTTGTGCAAAAAATTTTAGCTTGATGTAGGTCCATTTGTTTATTTTTTTTCTTTTGTAAGATATATGCACCCCTATGTTCAATGCTTAAAATAGCCAAGATATGGAAGCAACCTAAGTGCCCATCAATAGATGACTGTGTAAGTATGTCAGACAGAGGAAGACAGATATAACGTGATTTCACTTATATGTGGAATCTAAAGACCAAATTAAACAAACAAGCAAAACAGAAACACATAGATACAGAGAACATTTTGATAGTTGCCAGATGGGAGCATTTGGTGGGTGTTTGGAAAAGGAGAGGGATTAAGAAGTACAAATTGGTTGTCACAAAGCAGTCATGGTGATGTAGTCAATAATATTGTATTAACTATGTATGATGTCAGATAAGCACTAGATTTATCAGAGTGATAGATGGGAGCAGAATTGGTGGGAGTGAAAAAAGTGAAGGGATTAAGTACAAATTGATAGTTACAAGGCAGTCATGGGGATATAAAGTAAAGCATAGAGAATATAGTCAATGATATGGTAATAACTATGTATAGTGCAAGGTGGGTATTAGACTAGTCAGGAGGATCTCTCCTTAAATTATGTAACTGTTTAACCACTGAAATTAAAATAATTTCACCTGAAATTAATATAAAATAATATTGAATACCAACAGTAATTGAAAACTTAAAAATGGGGAGGGGGAAGGTGAAGGGGAATAAGAGGTTTAAATTTCCAGGTATAAAACAAATAAGTCATGGGACGTAATGTACAGTATAGGGAATATAATTGATAATATTGTGATAGTGTGGTACAGTGTCAGATGGTTGCTAGAGTTGTCATGGTGATCACTTCTTTAGGTATATAAATGTTGAATAACTATGGTGTACACCTGAAACTAATATAATATTGTATGTTAGGTATATTTTAATAATCTCTTTTTTAAAAGCCTCTGGATAAAGAAAGCAATCTTGAGAAAGAAGAATAAAGTTGGAGTTATCACAATACTGAATATGAAACTATACTACAAGTCCATCATAATCAAAACAGCATGGTACTGGGAGAAAAACAGACATATAGATCAGTGGAACAGAAGAGAAAGCCCAGAAATAAACCCATGCCTATATAGTCATTTAATCTATGACGAAGGAGGCAAGAATATACAATGGGGAAAAAACAGCTTTTTCAATAAGTAGTCCTGGGATAACTGGGCAGACACATGTAAAACAATGAAACCAGACTACTATCTAACATTATATACAAGAATAAATTCAAAATGGATGAAAGACTTAAATATAAGACCCCAAACCATAAAACTCCTAGAAGAAAACATAGGTACCAAACTTATGGACCTTGGTGTCAGAGGGTTTTTGTAAATTTGACTCGAAAGACAAGGGAAGTAAAATAAAAAATAAATCAATAGGACTACATTAAACTAAAAAGCTGCTACACAGCAAAAGAAACCATCAACAAAACAAAAAGACAGCCTACCAGATGGTAGAAGATATTTGCAAGTGATACCTCTGATAAGGGGTTAATATCCAAAATATATAAAGAACTTACACAACTCAACAACAAACAAACAAACAAACAATCTCATTTAAATAATGGGCAGAGGACCTAAATAGACACTTTTCCAAGGAAGACATACAGATGGCCAACAGAAATATGCAGAGATATTCAACATTACTAGTTACTAGGGAAATGCAAATCAAATCACGATGAGATACCACCTCACATCCATTAGAATTGCTATTATCAAAAAGACATAAAATAACAAGTGTGGGAGAGGATGTGAAGAAAGGGAAACCTTCATCCACTTTTGGTAGCAGTATAAATTAATACAGTCACTATGGAAAACAGTATGGTGGTTTTTCAAACTATGATATGATCCGACAATTCCTTTTCTAGGTATTTATCCCCAAAACATGAAAACACTTATTCCTAACGATATTTGTACCCCTATGTTCACTTCAGCATTATTTACAAAAGCCAAGACATGGAAACAACCTAAGTGCTTCTTAACAGATTATTGAATAAAGAAGTTGTGGTACATATATACAATAGACTACTACTCAGTCATAAAAAAAAATATATATCATTTTTGACAACATGGATGAATCTGAAGGATATAGTGCTAAATGGAATAAGTCAGATGGAAAAGGACAAAATCCATATGAATTCACTCATATGTGGAATACAGAACAAAAAGTAATGAAATAACAAAACAAACAAAAACAAAATCATAGATACAGACAACTGAATGGTGGTAACCACAAGGGAAAGACTGTGGGAGGCAGGAAAAGTGAGCAAAGGAGGACAGTATAAAACAGAAGGAAACTAGACTTGGGTTGCAGAGCATGCCATAGGGTACACAGATGTCCAGTTATAATCTTGTATTATATAATTATATAAAATTATATAATGTTATTAACCACTGTTATCCGATGAATTTAATTTAAAAGATAAATAAAATAAATGGCTCTTTTACCACTTGCTGGGTGAGAAGCTGCTGAGCTCATAAATGTTGAGACAATTTCCTGGATTCTAATTAGGGCTGGAACTGTCTGTCCAACTGTGTGAGCACAGGGCCTGGAGCAGGCCCACCACACCCCACCTTTTCCCACTCTTGTGCGATCTTGAAGACCCCATGGGTTGAAATCCCTCTCACCCTCCTCAGGTGCAGCAGAACTTGTTTTAAACAGTTCCCAAAGTTGAACACTTTACTTTGTAGGCAGAGAAAAGTCAAAACTGAGAGGAACCATATAAAGGAATACAGAGAGCTTATTTCGTCTTTGCCCACACAGGGTATTAATAAAAGTTAGTGGGGACTTCTTGGCAGGGATGAGACTAGGATGAATTGAGTGAATCATTCTACTTGAGTACAAGATTGCCTCCTCAGTAATAATTATTAATTACATTTTAATGCAATATCTTATAGAATCAATAGTAATATAAAAAACATGGGGAAAAAAAATAAAAATTTTCAATAAAGGGAGGATTAGTAGGTTAATTTTATTTACACACCAAGGTTTATCTAGGTAATTACACTCATGCTGCTGTGTTCAGGGGCACAGTGTTCTCATTCTGCAACTTACATTGAAATGCATCAAAAAATAAAATGGGTTGATGAATGGATAGAGGCGTGAACAGATAAATGATAAACCAAGTAAAGAAATGCTAATGATAGAATCTAGGTGGTGGGTATATGATGGTTTACTACACAATTTTTTCCCCATCTATCTGTTGAAATTTTCTATATTTGAAAATCATCATTCTAAAAATTCGGGAAGACATTATTAGCAGTACTTTCTAAGAGTTTAAATATCTTTCAAACTTGCCCCCTTCTCATTCCCCACCCCCTGCCTTAGTCAGACATCGCCATCTCTGACCCACCATAACCACAGCCTCCCGGCTGATCTCTTATCAGAGGGTGACCTTTGCACATCAGTCAGGGCGCTCCCAGAATTGATCCCTCACATTAGACTCTGCCTGTGCCACGCCCAGGTGAGAGGTGACTGACGGCCCCTGCTGTGTTCCCAGTGCCCGTCCTGAGACCTCACGCTGCTTCACCCTGGAGTCTTTACAGGTCCCTGCACACAGCCTGGTGCTCACATCTCCACACGTTTGCTCATATTACTCCGCTTGCCTCTTCTCTCTCAATCACCTCCTCATCTTTAAGATTCCTCTCAGAAACTTAAACATAGTAATTGAACACATGCATTTACTTCTGAAGCTTCCAGAAGCCCCGTAAAATACACTGAAGTGCTTTCTTAAAAGACATAAATCCACAGTGACAAAGACGACCAGAGCAAACAACTACCTCCAAATGTTTGAAACCTAGAAGTAGAAGTAGCCAAGAGTCATCACAAGCTCTTCCTGCCGGACAGCTTTCTAAACACTCCCTTTATTCCTCAGAATAACTGTATGCAGTAGGTACTTTTATTAACAACCTCTTTTTATGAATGAGCAAACTGAGGCACAGAGAAGTTAACTCACTTTTGCAAGGTCACACAGCTATAGAGCCAGGATTTAAACCTAGGTGTTCTGGCCCCAGAATTTACACCCATGACCACTGTATATTTGCCATGAAAGGTCACTCACTGTACAGAACAGAAAGCTAGACCTGAGCCCGCAACACTGGGGAGACCAGACAAAGCAGAAACACGCCACCAGGCCCACAAAGACTCAGGAACTGAATGCCAGGCGGCGGAAAACCCAGGTGTCCTCTTAAAAGGCCTGTGCACAAACTCACTACAGGCACTTACCTTGGGCTCCAGCCAAGGGACGGTGACTCGAGGAGTGTCAGGGGCATACAGGGGACAGACTGAGGTGTGTGAGCTCAGTGGGATGGCTGGAGGACAGTTGCCATCTACCCTGTGTGGGGTCCAGTAGTCTGGCACCATCTTTCCTGTGTTGAGCTCATCTTGTGTGCTTATGGCCAACTGTGAATTGGATTCATCTGGTGAGCTCCACAGCTCTGCCCTTTTGACTCACTCGGACGCTACCCAACCCAATTACTTTAATGATGAGAGCAACCTGCCCTGCTTGGATTGCACTCTTTCTTGGGAAACTATCAGATTCTGATAGACCCCAGGCAGGCAGCAATTGGCCTTGGTGTGCTCTGAGACTTTTGCTGAGTTGCTCCAGGCTCAGCACTGGAACCAACCAGAATATATATTAACCTGGTAACAACTCTTCCACTCTAGTGACTCCCTGAGTCCCTGCATCACCCAAAGTTCATACCACATGAAGCTTTATCAGTGGCTGAACCTTATGGGAGCCGCCAGGTGGCAGCACATCTCAGGGTATCCTGGTATTTTGCGGAGCTACCCCAGGCCTGGTACTGATGGCAGACATCCTTGGTTTGCAGTGTGACCTCTCCCATGCACCACAGGCAGTGAACAACTATGGATCACTTTGTAGTTCCTCCCAGGTCGCCCCTGACCAGTCACAGTCAGTGGGTGACCTGGGCCTGCACCGAAGCCCCTCCAAAAAGACATCAAAACCAACATACCTGGAGATTGGCTTCAGATCACAGCAGAGCACCACCCAATTAACCCCACAAGTGGCACACACAAAGGGCAGTCTCAACAGGCCCCGGAGCCCACTGGGGTAAATCTTACTTAGTGGAGTCAGACCCCCACACAACAGCCTGTAAGCTGTGGACATGGTTAAAGCCCACAGCCAATCAGCCTGAGGTTCAGTCCTACCCACTGACATGCCAATAGCAAAAAAGGTTCTACTATAACAGGAGGGCACACACAACCCCCCACAAGGGACATTCCTGAGCGCCCACAGCAGGTGACTAGGGAAACTATGCCAGTGCCCCTGTCATACAGGAAGTCACGTGGGGTCTCTGGTCCCGCTCCCCACATAAGAATGCAGGACATGGTGAGGCCAAAAAGGAACACCCATGGAGCCATAGATAGGGGAGTCATACCACTATATTCTCGCTGGCGGCTGGGTTGGAGACACAGGAAACAGGAGCCACAGAATCTGCAATCCACACTCCGCCGCACTCCACGCTTGCTAGCTCAGCCACCATCTTCTTGCTAGCCCCCATTTTCTGCTAGTGTAGCCACGGCAGTTGTATTAGTGGCCAATGACTCACTGGTTACAGCTGATGGCCAACTAGCCACAGCTGATGGCCATCCAATCACAATTGATGGCCATTTACTACCTGAGCCATCAACTTTCCATGTGAGGGCAAGAACCTAGAAATTGCACTCCTGGCTCTGTCCCCACAGCCCCATAGGGCACCTGCTATATAAGGCCACCCAGCTAAGTCTAAGAGACATAGCAGATCTACCTAATACATAAAAACACTCAGAGAGGCATAAAAAGTGAGAAAACAAAGAAATACACCACAAATAAAAGAACAGGAAAAAACTACAGAAACAGAACTAAACAAAAAAGAGGCAAGCAAACTACCAGAGACAGAGTTCAAAACAATGGTTATAAGGATGCTCAAGAAACTTAGAGAACTTCAACAAAGAGATAGCAAGCATAAAAATGTACATAGAAACCATAAATAAGAACCAGTCTGAAGTGAAGAATAGAATAACTGAAATGAAGAGTGCACTAGAAGGAATCACTAGCAGTCTAGATAAAGCGAGGATCGATTCAGTGATTTGGAAGAGAAGGTAGCAGAGATCACCCAGTCAGAACATCAAAAAGAATTTTTAAAATGAGGATAGCTTAAGAGACTTCTGGGACAATATCCAGTATAGCAACATTCACATCATAAGGGTATCATAAGGAGAAGACAGAAAGCAAGGGATTGAGAACCTATTTGAAGAAATCATGACTGAAAACTTGCCAAACCTGGTGAAGTAATAGACATACAAATCCAGGAGCACAGAGAGTCCCAAGGAAGATGAATCCAAAGAGGTTCACACCATTACACATTATAATTAGAATAGCAAAGTTTAAAGACAAAGAGAGAATCCTAAGAGCAGCAAGAGAAAGGCAACTAGTAACTTATAAGGGAGCTCTCATAAGATTGTCAGCTGATTTCTCAACAGAAACTTTGCAGGGCAGAAGGGATTGGCATAAAATATTCAATGTAATGGAAAGCAAGGACCTACAACCAAGATTACTCCACCCAGCAAGGCTATCATTTAGAATTGAAGGACAGAAAAAGAGCTTCTCCTTTAGAAAAAGCTAAAGGAGTTCAGGACCACCAAACCAGTATAGGAACTTTTTTAAGATAGGGGAAGAAAAAAAAGATTACTATTATGAATAATAAAATGACAATAGCTACATATGTATCAACAAGTAGTTTCAATGTAAATGGATTAAATGCTCCAATCAAAAAACATAGGAGGGCTGAATGGATAAGAAAATAAAACCCTTACCTATGCTGCCTACAAGAGAATCCCTTTAGATTGAAAGACACACACACATGAAAAATAAAGGGATGGAAAAAGATATTTTATGAAAAGGAAATGGAAATAAAAACTGGTATAGTAGTACTTATATGAGACAAAATAGAGTTTAGGACAAAGACTATTACAGGAGACAAGGAAGGACGCTGTAATCCCACTACTGGGTATTTGTCTGAAGAAACCCAAATGGTATTACGAGGGAATATGTGTATTTGTATGTTCACTGCAGCATTGCTGATAATGGCCAAGATATGGAGGCAACCTGCGTGTCTGTCTATGGAAGAATGGATAAAGAAGAGGTGGAACTTATATACAATGGAATATTGCTTGGCCATGAAAGGGAATGGGTTCTTGCCGTCTGCAGTGGCTTGGAGCGACCTGGAGGGTACTGTGCTGAGTGGAGAGTAAGACAGACAGATGCAATGTGATTTCTCTTATAAGTATGTGGAATCTAAAGAACAAAATAAACAAACAAAACAGAAAGAAACTCAGAGATACAGAGAACATATTGATGCTTGCCAGATGGGAGGGGGTTGGGGACAGGGTGAAAAGCGGAGGGATTAAAAAGAACAAATATGTAGTTTCTTAGTTGTCATGGGGATGTAAAGCACAGGGAATATAGTCAATAATATGGTAATAACTATGTATAGTGCCAGGTGAGTACTAGTCAGGAGGATCATTTCTTAAATTATATAAATGTGTGACCACTGTGCTGTACACCTGGAATTAATATAAAATAACATTGAATGTCAACTGTAATTGAAAATTTAAAAAGTGAGGGAAAGGTGAAGGGGAATAAGAGGTCCAAATTTCCAGGTATAAAACAATTAAGTTATGGTGGTGTAACAATCAATAATATTGTGACAGCGTGTTATGGTGGCAGATGGTTTTGGACTTATCATGGTGATCACTTCTTTAGGTATATAGATGTTGAATAACTATGGTGTACACCTCAAAATAATATAATATTGTATGTTAGCTATGGTTTAATAAAAATCTTAAAAAACTTAAAGCATGTACATCTATAAATTTTATTTTTTAAATGAATTTTTAAAAGTCTCAGATGAGATGTCACCTCCTCCAAACCTCCTCTGGGGCTAAGTGCCCTTCTCTGTGCTCCAAAAGCACCAGGCTGACCTCCCACTATAGTAAATTAATCTGTTCATGAGTCTGATGTTTCCCAATCAAACTGGAAGTGTCTCGTGTCTGCTCAAAGTGGGGATCAGGAAATGTTTGTGGACTTAAACAGAAGTCCAGGCAAGAACCTCCTTGCTGACCTCCAAGCATGTTTGAGGTTCAGTTAACCTCCTGATAGCAGGTCTTGGGAAATCCCCAAATGGCATACAGATGAGTGGGAGTCCACATGCTGTTTCTAATTCGTGTTTCACAAACTGACATGAGGTGTTCTTATTGAAGCACTGACATGTGCTCAGCAATATGCCAGGCCCAAATAGGATATTAGTGGGGCCAGCTTAGCCTTAAAGCCACCGTGGCCCTTTTGGGGTCTCCTGGGGTTTATCCCAGCAGTGAGACTCAGGAGGCGGTTTGGCAACAGCACCGCAGATGGTTAAGGCCACAGGTCTGGAAGGCTCTGCCTTTCCCAGCTCTCACCTTGGGCAAGTCATTCATCTCTCTGTGCCTCAGTCTCCTCTGAGGGCTATTAGGAGGAGTAAATGAGAAATCTGTAAAACTTAAGCTTTGGATTGACCTCTGAGATGACTTCTGTCTGATTCTTTCATTTCATCTTTGTCTATGAATCATCTGTGTTATTGTATCAACTGTAGAAATGAGAGATACAGCACTTTTGAAAATGCACACAGATGCTGAAAGAAAATGCCGCCTTTTAACTTTTCATAAATGGGATCATCATCCTCATGAGACCCTACCTGAGGCAGGATTGGGAAGGGAGAATTTTTTGGTTACCATAAAACAACTTTGCGGTCTCATTTGCGTAAGGAGCTTCTCTGAGTCGGACTTTCTGAGCCCCTCCTTTTTTTGCTCCTCCCAGGATGAGGTCAGGATATTAAGGGGTATGAACTATGGAATGGGAAAGTGAGCCTCAGATCGTCACCCTCCCTCGGGCTTTGCAGGCCACGTCTGCTCCCTGCCGTCTTCTGCAGAGGCTCCTAGAGGGTCCGCTGCTGCATTCCTGGCTCTATTAGACCTGAGAGTCGCCCCTGGACACTTCTCACTGGCATTCAGTTCCTGGCCCCAGCCTCCACCCAGACTTGGTGAGAGTACGTGTTCAGTGCTGTGTGGGAGCCATTAGCCCTCCTGTGACAGCCACGTGCAGGCCCATGGCTCTCCTCAAATCCTGTTATAGGCTGAATTTTGCCCCCTTACTCCCAATTCATGTTGTATTCCTAACCTCCAGCACCTCAGAATGGACTGTAGTTGGAGATTGGGCCTTTAAAGTGTTAATTAAGTTTAAATCATCTGTACACACACACACATACTCACACTCACACACACTCACACACACACATACACACACACACAGCTAGCTATCATCAAAAGCATGAATTTACACAATACATTTTGTTCCCATCCCTGAGTCCACAGGATTCATTCTGGTTTCTCCGTTTCTGAATGAGTGACTCCCTTCTCCAACAGTGTGAAACCTGGCTGCCATTATCCATAATATATTTACTTATTTGATCAACTTCCACTCAATATAGACAAACCCCACACATCATGTGACACACACGGATGCCCTCCTTACTCTCCTTAGGTTCTCCAAACCCTATTAAGCTCTCGCCACTCTCACCATGACACGCTCTACATGGGTTCCCAGGCACATGTCAGTCTGCTCCCCCATGGGGACACCCTCCCACCCTTCTTGGTCTCTGACTTGGAGTCACTGTGACACCCTTCTCTACCCGTCTCCCCACTACCAGTTATGTTTACCCACAATGCTGTCCCC
Source organism: Rhinolophus hipposideros (assembly GCF_964194185.1). Lineage (NCBI taxonomy): Eukaryota > Metazoa > Chordata > Mammalia > Chiroptera > Rhinolophidae > Rhinolophus > Rhinolophus hipposideros. The sequence continues at coordinate 10,186,538 of NC_138053.1, forward strand.
AGCGATTTGCCTAGGACTGAATTATCCAGGAAGGACAGGTAAGGCGAGTGGAAGGACAGGCAAAGCGAGGTGAGGCAGGTGGAAGATATAGGGGAGAAGGAAAGGGAAGGGACATAAAGGGGAAGGAAGGGACAGAGAAAAAAATTAAGAACCCTGTGCAGCTTCTGATGCCAATTGAAACTGATGAATGCTTGCAGCTTTTCTGCCCAATCAATTGACCAGTCGACCATCTTTTATTTCATGTTCATTGTGTTAAGACAGTTGGGAGATGAGGATGGTTTACAAAGAGATAAAAGAAAACATGTTTCTTGCCTTCCAGAAATGTCAGGGAGATGAGATAAAAAATTAACTCAAAAGTAAAATATAAAAATAAGTGCCTCAGCTGGAGGTGAAAAAAATATGTGAACCAAAACAGTAGAATGAAACTATGAATGTGCTTTGTAAATAATGGGCCAAGTCACAGGGGATTAACTCTTACCTACATTAACATATCAAACTGGAGTTCTGAAAAAGGCCCCACCCAGCCAGCGATTGTGAGGGTCAAAAACCTTTAGTCACTGGCTCTCACTGATTCGATTCCCCTACTGTGCATGAAGGCAGCAGATAATACTATCGTAGAGAGATGTTGCTTTGACTTGCTTGTATAACATACGGTATAAAATATTCAAAATAAAACATGTGATGTAAATGTCACTACTGCAGTTATCACAATAATTCTTGTTTTTATTAAAGTTTGTGATAGAATTGTTGAGAAAGTTGTATTCTTGATCAGTGCTCAGGAAGAGTAGATGGTACTAAGTGGACGTGGATGGGGCTAGAACTATGAGAACCAAATAAGCTGGGTCTGCATATCTGGCCCTTATTTAGTCACATCTTTTATATTACACAGTGTAGAACACTCTGTGTAGATACGGAGAAAGCTAAATGAATGTTCAGACCCCCTGGTTATCCATCAAGTGCAGTAGATAGAACTCATCTTCATTTCTGGGTTTTATTCACAAAGTAAATTGAGATCTTGGGTGTTGTGGGATACAGCTTCCTTGAAGAACAAAGCGTAAGTCCTTAGGGAAAGTCAGGCTCCACTTACAGTCCCATCTCTCAACTCAGCCTTTAGAACAATTGGTTTTTTTGGTTGAATAACTCCTTGAGCTTGTACTTCCAGAGGGATCTGCAAAGGTTAAACAGCATATGAGAATCAATTAATAAAGCATTGTCAACAACAGAAGCAAAGTAGACAAGAAACATTAAGAACAATAATGACTTACACACATATAAAACTACTTTTAGCATCATATATCTTGATTCCTAATACTTATTCAATAAGCTGTGTCAAGACGGGATAGTGAAAATATGCATCCATCCATTCATTCAACAAAATATCCATACAGTGCCTATTATATACCAGGCCAGAGACAAAATCATGTTGGTTTGTGTTTGGTTTAAATTTTAAATAAAAAGGATGAATTTTTTTTAATTTAAACCAGATTCTTAGGCATTATGGCAAAGTATTTTGAAAAGCCATATAGAATTAATTTTGTGCGTATTGAAAATTGCAAGGTAATCCTGAGTATATATTACACATTTTAATAGTGAGGACCATCCTTGACTTCTGGAGTCCAGTCACCTCTCCCAGTGGAACACTTCCAGTTTCATGATGGGAAGAGTTCCTTGTGAAGCATTATGCCTGTATTGTAACATGTCCTGGTTCTCAGCGGTAGTGTAAATGGAGAACTTCTGAAAGCCTATATAGTGTTTGACTAATACTTTTAGCTCCATTCTCACCCAGTCGCTTCTTCAATGTTGGGAGAGCCACCAACACAAAACCTTCTGATCGCAAATTGTCATGGAGGCAAACTGTCATGGAGGTTGAGAAGCACCAGCCGTGGATGACTGGGAGTTTGCAGGAGTGTCTGCCCCACCCAGTTGTGCCAGAGGCCCACTTCCTCTCAGAGCTCAGTCCCCTGCTTGTACACATTTACAGGGCGGCTACTCAGCTGCCCAAAGCCGCAAATAAGATGAGAACCATCTCAACCCTTCTCCTTTTCCCTGAGGAAGCCTTCTTAAGGGGGAGTGGATGAATATTAAATGCACGAGGCCTAGAAATAAGCCTTATTGTGCCTTACTTGATATGAACCAGTGGCAACTGTTCTCTGTTCTTCAGAGGAGAGATTCCAGGTCTTTCTATTAGTGTGAAACCTTTCTATTTTACAATTTAAAATCACACGTATATATTTCCTCTATAAACACTAGCACTCATACAGAATGCACATCACAAATGTTATTTGTTAAATTTTTCAAATTAAGATGCTTAAAATTTATCTCTAAGAACTCTGATCAACTGCAAATCACTCCTTAATCATTTCCTACACGAGTGCCAAGGAATTTATGAAAGGCACAAAATGAGGAGTTTTGTACCTTTCTTAGGTTCAAAGAAAAGGAGCACCACTGGATGATTTAACGACAAAGTATTAGGGGAGGTGACACGACCAATGATACCAGCCTGCAGTAAGCGATAACAGAGCAGAGGAGAGAACGGGCTCTGGACTAGATGGGGACGGCTCCTGGAGGGGCTTGGGGATCTGAACTAGGACTTGAAGGATGAGAACAGAATGGGGAGGAGAGAGAGAGCATCACAGAGGTTTTATTCAGATGTAAAAGTAGCCCAGCTTGAGTGCAGGGGGCTCCCAGGAGGTGGGGTCAAGTAGCCAGGAAGGCCTTGCACTGTGGGAGTCCTTCACATCTGGCAGAAAGGCTTTAATCAGTGATTCTCAACTTTGGCTGCACATGAGAATCAACGGGGGCACTCTTACAGTCACACAAGATGGATGATTTTAGAATCTGAGATGACCTAGGCAACAGGAAGTTTTTAACCTCCCCACTGATTTCAGTGCACAGCCAGTAGTTGAGAACCACTGCTGCAAGAGCTTCTGTAAGTTCTGGAGGAGAAGAGCATCGTTCAAAAGTCACAACGTGGTTATTCTCGTTGCACTTCATGACTGCACACAACACTTCCTCTCCCTTCCAGTGGACTTGAAACAAATTTAAAACTTTGCTCAACGGACTGCACAGCTTCATGTCACGCTAATTGCGTTGATTCCAGATGACTTTTATAGTTGGGTTAATATGAAATCACAGACTTAGCACTCCAGAGCTAACAGGATCTTAAAGGTCACAGATGACCCCAAATAGATTCTCTGGCATGTAGACTAAATTACCAAACAGTGAATGAGCACATTCATAATATATATGCATATATATCCCCCAGTAAGAAAAATCTCCCAATACACCATTATGCATGCAGAAAGTTAACTGTCTGACCTGTGTTTCTTTGCAAGGCTTGAAGGAGAAATTCTGCAGGACTCTGACAACAGCAAGTTTCATGTTCATGAGAACGAACCTCATGCCAATGCAGTTTCGGGGTCCAGTTCCAAAAGGTAGGTATATGTAGGGATTTATGCTATCCTTGTTCTCCTTACTGAACCTGGTTCCACAACAGTAGATGAAAACAAGTTAATGAAACATAAACACCGCAACCCTTACATGTTTGGGGTTCTTGCTCAGACTCCTTAACCAGAGGTACACAGAATACTTCTGTGGGCTAGTCATTGAGATGCTGCTATGATTATTTTGCATTGAGAATTGTAAGCTACAGGTCCTCTCCATTCTCCTTAGGCTATAGGAGCTTTCGGTTTCATTGAAGACACAATCTGAGTGCTATTTAAAGGAAAATTTATCTTCAAACACTAAAATTACATTTAGTGTGAGATGTTCACCTTCTGAGCTGCAAGGAAGAAATGAGACTGAAAAAGAAGTGGGTTTCTGCCTCCACTCAAACTCATGTTGGTCATGCTCACGGAGGAAGGAAGCAGGAATAATGCCTCCCATTAGTTAAATTGTTTCTTTTTTTTCTTTCCCTTCCTTTCCCTTTCCTTCCTCTGTCTTCGCTTCCTTCCCACCCTCTCCCCTGGTCTCTCAGCTTCTGTCCCCCTACCTCCTACAGAATAGCATAAATCAGATGATTTTCATGGGCACATGATGCTACTCTACTCTAATCCCTGGTTTCCTTGTCTGTCTGTTCCGCTGGGCTATAAATTTCTTGATGGTTAGATCTATGTTTTATTTAAATTTGATTCCTCAATATTTGATTTTATTAAGGAAAAAATCTGATTTGGTGAAAGTTATCATGGCATTATTGTTACGTATTTTTATTTAATTTATTGGGGTGACAATTGTTAGTGAAATTACATAGATTTCAGGTATACAATTCTGTATTACATCATCTATAAATCCCATTGTGTGATCACGACCCAGGGTCAGTTCTCCTTCCATCACCATATATTTGATCCTCTTTACCCTCATCTCCCTCCCCGCACCCCCCTTACCCTCTGGTAACCACTGAACTATTGTCTGTGTCTATAAGTTTTTGTTTCTCATTTGTTTGTCTTGTTCTTTTGTTGTTTTTGGTTTATATATCTCATATCAGTGAAATCATAGGGATCCCTGCTTTTTCTGTCTGACTTATTTCACTTATCATTATACTCTCAAGATCCATCCATGTTGTCACAAATGTTCCTATATCATCTTTCCTTAACGCCGAATAGTATTCCATTGTGTATATATACCACAACTTCTTTATCCATTCGTCTATCGAAGGACATTTTGGTTGTTTCCATGTCTTGGCCACCGTAAACAAAGCTGCAATTAAGATTGGAGCACACGTGTCTTTATGGGTAAATGATTTCAAATTCTTTGGGTAGATACCCAGGAGAGGGATTGCTGGGTCATATGGTAATTCTATTCGTAATTTCTTGAGGAACCTCCACACTGCCTTCCATATCTAGCTATTATTTTAACATTTGGATTTCTCACTGCCTGGCCCACTTCCTCACACATGGTAAGCGCTTACTCTGTATGATGACTGAATGAATCAAACAGAATTACAAGATAGCCAACCGATATATGAAAATATGCTCAGATCAGCAGCTATAAGAGAAATGCAAATCAAAACTAACCTCACTCCTGTTAGAAAGCTACTACAAGTAGGACAAATCTGACATAAGAGAAGATGAAATAGTGCCATTTGCGACAACATGGGTGGATCCCAAGATTATTATGCTAAGCAAAACAAGTCAGAACAGAAAAAGTCGAAAGCCATGTGATTTCACTGATATGTGGGATATAAAACTGAAAGCAACAAAGAAACAAGACAAACAAAGAAACAAAAACTCATAGACATAGACAATAGTTTAGTGGTTACCAGAGGGTAAGTGGGGAGGAGGGTGGTAGATGAGGGTAAACATGATCAAATATATGGCGATGGAAAGAGATCTGACTTTGGGTGATGAACACACAATGTGATATATGGATGATGTATTACAGAATTATACACTTGAAACATGTAACTTTAACTAACCATTGCTACCCCAATAAGCTTTAATTAAAAGAAAAAGTTAAAACCAAAAATAGATAAATAAATAAAGGGAATACACTCAAACAAAAACAGGACAAAAAAAATTACAAATGCTGGAGAATATGTGAAGAAAAGGGAACCCTCATACACTGCTGGTGTGAATTTAAATTTGTTCAGCCACTATGGGAAACACCCTGGAAGTTCCTCAATAAATAAGAATAGAGCTACCATATGACCCCGCAATTCTTCTTCTGGCTATCTACCTGAATAATTTGTAAACATTTATTTGTAAAGATATGTGTACCCTTATGTTCATTGCAGCATTATTTACAATATCAAAGACTTTGAAACAACCCAAGTATCCTTTCATGGATGACTGGATAAAGAAGATGTGATATGAAATACTACTCGGCCATAAAAAAGATGAAATATTGCCATTTGTGACAACATGGATGGATCTTGAGTGTATTCGGCTAAGTGAAAAGACTGAGACAAAAAAGGACAACAACAGCATGATATCACTCACTGTGGGATGTAAAACAAAAAACAACAAACAAGACAAACAAACCACAAGATATAGATAATGGAATGTCAGTTACCAGAAGTGAAGGAGAAGGAGGGTGGGGGGCAAAAGAAGTGTGGGGGTAAAGAGGGTGAAATACAAAATGAAAGAAGGAAGCTAGCTCTCAGACAGACAGCACACAATAGGGTATACAGATATATTATAAAGATGTACCCCTGAAATTTAGTATTGGTAGTATTATTATCCAAAGTAGTAGTAGTATTATCCAAAGTTAGCCCAATACATTTAATAAAAAAAGAGAAGTACAGTAAGGATCTCTGGTTTCATGTTCATGAAACTACAGTGAGGAAAACTGCTGAGCTTGGAGGAACCACAGAGTTGCCCTGGTCCAGGAAACACAGCACTTGGTCAACAATAACTTCTTCTTTCAATAAGTATCATCTGTCAGCTCTACGCTGGAGCTAAGGACATGATGGCAAACGAGACAAGGTCCCTGCCATTAGGGATCTTACAGTTGAGCTGATAAAAGTCCGGATCCTAGCTAGTGCCTCTATTAGTTCATTACAATTTTGTTCACCAATACATAAATGGGAAATATCAGCTCTTTCCAGAGTTCAAGCTGTGCCCAAAGCCCAACCATTGCTTTGAATTCTCAGGAGAGTTGGCTAAAGACTCCCTCTACCCTCCCAAGGAGTGTCTCGACATATAGAAACAGATGACTTCAGTTTGGAAGAGTCACCATTTATTGAGAATAGGAGGGAGCTGCCACAGGACAGTAGCCACAGAGGTACCGGGGCCCTGTGTTCCCCTCCATCCTCAATGAGGAGGCTTAAACCATCAGGGATGAGGACCCGTCCGGTTCTCAGCCTGTACTCTCACAATAATGCTACAGGAACGATGGCCAGTGTGTAAAAGAGTAGAATGTGGGAACACTGTGGTAAACTTACAGAGCTAAAGAGAACAGTACAGAAAAACATAAAGAAGAAAAAAACCTATAATCCTAAAATCAGATAGTGGTGAAGTAAATTATGGCATATGCATACAATCACACACCCATAAATATGCATATAATGGTTTATATATACACCTATATATGATTATATATATAATAGGATCCTGTTTTTATTTTACTGTTAAATAAAGTGAGCAGTTCAAAATAAAAGAAAATATATGACCATTTTAACTTAAAAAATACATGCTTAGAAAAATGTCAATAATGATATACATCATAGTCTTAATGAGATCTATCTTAGGATCGTGGGACTGTGGACAGACACAGGTTTCTTCTAACGTAGAGTTTGTAAAATTTTGACCACAAACAATAATCACACTTAAAATAAGTAAACAAACTTGGAAAAATAAAAAGAAGTACAGATCAATTATTGTACAAGCACACATTTTCATCTTACTAACAGACATCAGAATATGCCCCAACCAGCCTGGGTCAGGTGGGTTCTCTGTCTATGGAGCCCAGTACCTTTCAGGACGGAATTCCTCAGGCTCTGGCCAGAATGTTGAGTCTCGTTGAAGAACAATGTTTGGCACCATCACCACTGTCCCTTTGGGAATGAACACCCCCTTGATTTCTACATCCTTCTTACAGACCCTCTCAATTCTTCCAGCAACTGGGAATAATCTGAGAGTTTCATTCAATACCATGTCAAGATACTCCATCTGTACCAGGGCATTATACGTGGGAGGTGCCTGGGAAGAAAGAAACAGATTTTGATAAATTGAGATTTGTGATCGACTTTGAACTCAGTTTATGCAATACTCCTGAACTGTTAGGAGCTACAAAGAACGACTTCTTTTCGGTAAAAGACTTTAAGATTTACAGGGATTTTAATATCTGTCGTGTACTTTGACCTGCTCAATGGCCCACTGAGGTGTGTGGAGTAGTTATGACTATGGGAGACTGTTGGGACTATTCCTTAAACAGCACCCGAAATCCGTCACATGACCATGCAGTGATTTTCCTTCTCTGGTGAACAAATGTGACTAATAACCTATGGCCCTTACTCATAGGTGAAATATGCCAAAGTCACTGTTTTCACTCAAAAGACAGGCTTCACATCTGTACCAAGGAAAGAGTATCTATATCTATAAAAGACCAAATTCCCTGTTTAACATAGTGGTTTTTAGTTAAAAAGCCCTGCTTGCTAAATTTATGTATATATATATATATATATATATATATATACATACACACACACACACACACACACACACACACACACATATATATATATATATATATAAATTAGTGAAGGACACTATGTTATATAGAGGCTCTATACATAATTTGGAGAGAAACTAACTCCTTTCTGAACCAAACATGTCAATAGGAGGGTTTGGCTGGATGCTACCAAGGTCCACAATTTCATTCTAGGGAAAGTTATAAAGAGATGGACCCCACTCAGCCCCATACTGTCTCACTGGAACAATCTCCTAATTGTTACTTCAGGGCTTGACTGTAAGCTGTAAAAACCTCAAACTAGCCTCTCTAGCCCCAGAGGCCAGTCTCTTCACACCACAAAGCATTCCAGTTTCAGCAGAGATCTGAAAACTCTGTGGGTAACAGGTGGTTATCACTTGGTGTCATACTGAAGAGGCAATATTGTAGAGGATAAGAGTTGGACTCAGGCGCTAGACCCCCTGGTTCATATACTGGTCTTACCCTCCAGCTATGTGACTAGTGGATGAAAACGACTTCATTTCTCCTAGCACCGTTTTCTGATATGTTACAAGGAGATAGTTTGAACTGACTCTTCATAGGGTTGTGTGGCAGAGACATTCACTGCTCACCCAATATCTTTGTAGTCTCCTATATCTCCAAGGACACTTGAAGTTAGGGAAACCAACTTTGTGAATGGGCTGTGAGCCAAAGTGATATATGACAGTTGGAGGCCAAAACATTTGAAACTCCAAAGAACAACGCTCTAGGTTTTTATTCCCCCGCCCACATGAATGCATCATGTTCCAGACAGTGCAGCTACCAGAAAGTGGAGCCCCTTTTGCCTATAGTTCTGGGTAACACTGTGGAACAGAGAGTCCCACTCCCATCCTCCATTAACAAGCCACGTTGGACATCCAAATGTGAGTAAGAAGTAAACTTTTTCTATATAAAGCCACTCAGATTTGAGGGCCAATCTGTTACTGAGACATAGCCTAGCCTATTCTGATTAATACAGAATATTTGAAGATTAAATTCATTTATAAATAGAAGGCATTTAGAATACACATATATAGTGAAAAGCAAATGTTAGCTTTAGTGTTGTTATTTCTTTGCAATTAGTACCATGAAAAGGGGAGAACACAATGCTTTTGGTAGTCTCTATCTCTTAGTGACCTTTCCGTCTTACTGCAATCAAAAGAATCCCAAGATGGACTTTTCCAGAGAAGACAGATAATCTCTCATTTAGATAGGCCCTAAAATCTTTACCCTATATCTGAATGACCTATAACTTAGAAAGGTTTTTGTACGTGTCCAAAACTACAGTCTGGAGTCAAATTCATGTCTTCTATTTCCTACCGTATGCTCTTTCCTGTATACCAGCTGCTCTTTGTCTGCAAAGTTTATCCAGGGTACATAGCACTACTGGTGCCAATTCTCCACCCCTTCCTGTTTCTATGTCCTTCGCCATCTAACTCTGCGGAGCCCTCCCTTATGGGTTTGGCCATGTGGTTTGCTTTGAACCAAAGGAATGTTGGCTTCATGTGATGCCGGCAGATTCTGAAAGGTACCTACATAATTGAGTTCTTGCTCCTGCCGTCTGCCATTATTAAGAAGAACACACCCAGGCTAGTTTTCTGGAGTATGGGAGAAGTATTGAGATCATGTGGGTCTGAATCAGCCAAGCCAGCTTATCAAAGGCAGTCAAGATCAGCCAAGAGGCACACAAAAGCACGTCCAGCCGTATCAACATAGATAACTATCCAGAGACTTGAGCAATAAATGCTTATTGTTAATATTCACTGAGGTTTGTTGATTTTTACTTGGCATTATTATGGTAACAGATAACTGATATGCCACGACAAGCACTTTTTTCAAGATCTTATATATGTTAAAAGCATACATTACCGAAGTTTTTCCATTTTCTTTTGTTTCTTTACACCCTTCCTAAACAGCACAGCTGAAAGAATTGATGCTTATGTCCTTTGCAAAAATTCTAGGAACTGGTTAAGAGGCATTCTTGCTAAGCCTTCACATTCTCCCTCCCTTTCCAGGTATCACCTACTGACCTTATTGGGGAAAGTTGTATCAATCTCCTCCTGTAGTTTCTGCTGCACTTCAGGGTGAGTGGCCAACATATACATCAGGAAGGAAAGAGCAGTGCTAGTGGCCTCATAGCCAGCAAAAATAAAGATAATAGATTGGGCCACGAGCTCCAGATCAGACAAAGCTAAAAGGAGAGGAAAGATTTTACATAAAGAAGGTCAATGTACATTATCACAGTTTGGGTGAAGGAAAATCTAAATGAAACTCCCAAAGCTTTAGGAGAAAAATTGGAAAAGCAATTCAGAGTCAAACTGGGAGTGGTTTGCATGCTGATGTGTATCTTACAGAGCCAGAAAAATACAAAAATTATCTTAATCTAGCTTCCCCATCGTCTATACTATTCTTGGCCACCTGCTCCTGGTTACGCCACTCTCACCACTAACACAGATGTGTAATTTCAGAGATAGCATTTTTGTGTAACACACACAGTGTGATCAGTATGTTCTTCAGAGAACCCTAAAAATAATTAGGTACAAGTAATATGGGTAGCATTCTCCCTCTGAAAAATTTCAAATTATTCTGGCTAAAATACATTTGAAAAACTTTGAGAGAGTTTACAATACTAAGGGTTATGCAGGGGAAAATTAAAAGATCTTTTATTTAAACATAAATGAAACTTAAGTTGGGCTACAGATACTTGTTGTTCAAAGCATCGTCCATGCACCAGCACCATCAGCACCATCAGCACCATCAGGGAGGTTATTAGAAATGCAGAATCTCAAACTCCACAGTAGAACTATTGAATCACAATCTGAACTTTCAAGAGATGTGGTGATTTGCATGCATTATACCTTTAAGACGTATCAGGTAATAGAAGACCTGGGCAAATGTCTTCAACATGGATGATCCCAGATGTGTACAGAAACTACAGAGCTTGACACAAAGCTAGAAGAGAGGTGCACTACTCTATTCTAGTTAGTAGCATTAAAATAGTTGAAGAATGAATGTATCAATAGAAGGACATTGACCAGTATGAAATATAGAAAAATAGGCACCAGTGAGTGGAATTAGCAATGCTTATTCAATCATGGCCTGAATGTCATCTTCTTCAGCACATGCACTCTCTCTTTCCTGTACTGTATAGTCAGCAAACAGCTCTTATGATCAAATTGGCCTCCTTTTTAAATTTTTCCTGAGAAACTAAGCATGGTCAGGTTTTAATTTATTTGACTGGGACTGGATTAGGACCTGTAGCTACTTAGAGCACTGAAATAAACATGGGACCCACTCTAACCATGTAATTTGTGAGTAAAAATGATATAAAATGAGTGTAAGAAATGTCTACAGAGTTCTGATTTTCCAATGATGATTTCTGTGATGTGGTTGGGGGTAAATCCAACTATCAAATTCTTTCCCCCAGTTAGAATATAGCCCATGATATTCAAAGTTCAGACTTGTGCTGTCCAATATGGTGACAACTAGGTACATGTGGCTATTTTAATTTTAATTAATTAAAATTAATACAATTTAAGATCAGATTTCAGTTGCACTGGTCACATGTCAAGGGTTCAACAGACACATGTGTCTAGTGGTTACTATATTAAACAATGTGCATATAGAATATTTCCTTAATCAAAGAATGTTGCATTGGACCATGTTGATAGATAGATATATAAACCGATAAATGATAGATAGATAGGCAAATAGACAGACAGACAGATAAATAGATGAAAGAAAAAGAAAGGAAGGAAGGAAGGAAGGAAGGAAGGAAGCAAGGAAGGAAGGAAGGAAGGAAGGAAGGGAAGGAAGGGAAGGGAAGGGAAGGGAAGGGAAGGGAAGGGAAGGGAAGGGAAGGGAAGGGAAGGGAAGGAAGGAAGGAAGGAAAGAAAGAAAGAAAGAAAGAAAGAAAGAAAGAAAGAAAGAAAGAAAGAAAGAAAGAAAGAAAGAAAGAAAGAAAGAAAGAAAGAAAGTAACAAACAAACAAATAAACAAAGAAAGTAGGAGAGAGAGGGAGAGAGAAAGGTATAAATATAGACATATTTATACCGGTGTACTAGAGTAATCTCATACCTACTCTCTATAACCAACTATTAAATATTCACAAATTTTGTGAGATGGTGTCAAACCATTGGTAGTTTGAAATTAATCATAATGGGAGTATTTGCATCGTGGAAATAAACTGTAATACATGGATTTTTCTTGTTTTGAGAGAGTAAGAGAATATGTTTATGTTTATCAGAGCTATGGAAATATATTTGATGTACTTAGCTTTGTCCACTGAAAAGATTTAGATACAAAGAAACCTTAGTAGTAATGAGGATTCCCAAATCCCAGATTTTGACACTAAATACCATATCTCACTAAAATAAACCAGAGCTCCTTGGTGAAATGGTTGATTCTAGGGCTGATCAGTGGAAACATAGAGCAACCTGTAATGGCTCACATGAGAAAGCAAAGAAGTGTTCACAAAATGATAGGTGAAAAGGATGCAGGATACACTGTATACTATAATGGTGGCCATATATAGAATGTACAACCCATAGGATGTACAACACCAAGAGTGAACCCTAATGTAAACTGTGGCCTTTGGGTGATAATCATGTGTCAATGTAAGTTCTCTGATTATAACAAATGATCCATACCTATGAGGGACTTTGATAGTCAGGGAGGCTGAGTATAGGTGGAGTGGGGGTACATGGGAAATCTCTGACACTTCCCTGCAATTTTGCTGTGAACTTTGAACTGCTCTTAAAAATAAAGTCTATTGAAAAATTCAAAGGAAAGTAAAGTAAAAAAGGACCCTGAAGCCTACTTGAAAGGGCTCCAGTGGACAAAGCTGAAAGAATTGACCATCAACAAAGACAGAATGATGAAAGACAGTAATTGGTAATATATGAGATCATACTGATATAAACAAACAAACAAACAAACAAACAAACAGAGGGAGAATGAAGAGCTCTCCCTTACAATGGAATATCAACTCATAAATATAAAAGAAATGATGGAATTAGGAAGTAATCATTTTGCAACTATCACAGTAATAAAGATTTTACTCAAAAACCATTCATGGATGATCGAACTAGTAGGGGAAAGTTTGAAGAGAAAACAGAATATTTACTTACTTTCAAAGGCTTCCACATAACTTACTTATTAGTCACAAAGGAAAAATAAAAGTTTACAGTAGATAAGCTAGTGAACACAATTTCAACCAAGCGTTCCAAGTTAAGGTCACCCACACTGGGGCAACGTGCCTCCTGATGTGAGGGAGCCTTAAGGCAAACTTCCAGGCAGAGACTCTGATTCCGTGGGGCTGATGAGGCCAGAGAATGGACATTGGAAACAAGCTCCCCAGAGGTTCTGATGTACAGACCACTGACTGATTTCTGGGCATAAAATACTTGTTTATGGTTGCCATTTAAGCTTTGAACAAAGTCATGTCTGCATACTTCTTGAATGTGCCACTGGCCTACCTTCGACCTCTGAACACGTGCCTTTCTTCAATTTGACAGAAACTCTTATCTGCCTAAAAGTCTTCCTGCACATTTTCACAACCAACCCTCTACCTCTGAGCCTCCCCATCGGTGGCCCTCTGAAGCTCACCTTGGGTACCTTTATGGTTGTCCATTTCTGTGGAATTCTGGGTGTTCATCATCAGCTGAAGAAAATCCACTCGGTGCTGGAAGAAGAGGGAGAAAGTTCAATGACAGAAAGTCACTTGTGCAGTCAGAAATAAACCGGAAGTGCAGTACTTCACCTCTTCCCTGAGAGCATGGTCTGTTTTAGTCCAGAAGTTTGACCAGTGCTGCCTGAATCATCAGTGAACAAAAACATCCATCTACAAATCTTGGAGAGCAGGCTGTCTCCCTGGGGGAAATCCAGCCATCATGTCCAACTGATGTTTGATCTTCACTGATCATCTACTTCTCTGGTTTCACACACAGCTTCCTGGCTAAAGACTTGTCTGCTCCCTCTCCTATCATGCCTCCTTTCTCAGGAGGAAGTCCCAGTCTTCAATACTTTTTATTTTCATGCCTTAAATCTTAATCAATGGTGACATATTTGAATCCCCTGATATTTGCAGAGTTCATCGGCAGCTTTTTATGAGCCCATCCTCCCAGGACTCTGTACAGTCTTCAGTGACACCCTGGGGAACCCAGCCCTGTCCCCCTGATATGCAGACATTCTTGTGCTGGCCTCCAGGCCTGAGGAAGGCAAATCTGTGTTAGCTAGCTTGCAGCCTCAATGCCCAGAGTTGACTCCTGTCCTCTCCAGTGTCTGACTGGGCTCCAATTCAACATAAACTATACTCTACCAGGTGTCTCATGGGGCATTCCTTTGCAGAATGTGTAAAATAAGACACCATTTCATTGACTATACATGCCAGACCACTGCACTATACACCTGAAGCTGAAGTTGAATAATATTGAATATCAAGTGTACTAAAATATATAGAAAGAGTCACAGAATGTGGAGTACAGCATAGGGAATATAGTCAATGGAATTGTAACAACTGTATACAATGTCAATCAGGTAGTAGACTGGGGGGGTATTATCACTTTGTGAGGGGTGTAAATGTCTAACTATTACATTGCTTTGTACACCTAAAACTAATTTTAAAAAATTCTTAAAGGAATTTTAAGAATTCCTTTAAGTGATTCTTTGCCAATTTAAGATTTGGACAAATTATAATACCAGGAAAATAATTTTTAAGTAGTAATTTTTATACCTTGAAAATTTATTGAAGGGAAGTGGTATATTTTTTTGTCTCAACAATATTCACACAATGATATACTAATCATTGTGTCTATTTTTGCATTTTTTTTTTAGTTTTATTTTTTCTTCTTTACAGAGTTTATTGGGTATAATTGGATGAATCACATGTGTACAAAATGAAGCTCACACTATCCCAAAGCAGACTAGGGATTGAGGGCTGGGGATCTGTTACCGGTCATTGGGGGAGCTCTGAGGTGAGGGACAGACAACCCTCCCACTCAAGGTATGTGGTCACAAGGGATGGGAGGAGAGGGAGCCCACCTGGCTTTGGTCACAGAACTCAGAGCCTGGCACTGGGCCAGGGCAGACATATGGATGGAGAAGCAGGAGCCCCAGAAACAATTTTGCTCAGGGAGCCCAAGGAGGGCTCCACCAGTCCCACTCATGATGTGGTTGGTCCAGACCTAGACTCGGGCTGATACAAAGGGAAGGCATCAAAGCAGGAGGGAGGAGACACTGATGTGTGGTGGCGGGGGGCACTTGGACCTGTGAAAGAGGGTGTGTAGGGAGGCAGGCTAACTGCTACTAGGTGCTGCGGCCAATGTAATGCATTCATTTGATGACATCATGGTCGCTGTAGTTCAGCTTCGGTTCAAACACCTTCAAGTAGCACACCTTGAGGCCAGAGGGTGTGAATGGGGCCTCAAAGTTCATAGAAATGGAGGGTGGAGCCTACTTCTTGTCGTTGGCAGGCAGAAACTCAGTCTGTGAGCTGATCTGTGATTCCTTCATGCCTCCCATGCACTTGATCTTCCACACGAGAGCGTTCTCACTGGCCTTGTACTTGGCCTTCCCCTTCATGCAGATCATCTACACCCTGCTTGTGTTCAGTGGGGTTGGGATCCTCACCTCAATCTTCTGTGCCAGTAATGAGGCTTAAAGTTAGATTTGATGACCACCTTGACCTCAAGCTTGGTACGTACCACTTCCCGCACTAGCGGGATCACCCGGAAGGAAGGATGATGCCCTTGGTGGTGCGATACCTCATGAGTCAAACTCTCCATCTGGTGGAATGAAGCTGATGCGGCCCTCAGAGTCAGACTTGCTGGGTCTCACACACTGGTGGGAGATGCAGTCATTGAGAGCAATTGGCTGCATCCTGCTCTTCCTTGTTTCATCAGCTGTGCCTTTGCCCTGCTCCTTAATGACAATCTTGTCATTCATCCCAAACTTGCATTCAGGTATGCCACTCAGGTAGCTCTTCATTACCACCCGGCCTGACACATGGGTGCTCAGCATCTGCCCCTGCGAGGACATGAGGAGGTTCACACTCTCCAGAACATCCAGGAAGAGCTTCTTCCAGGGGTACTTGATGTCCTACTGCCAGTCAATCTGCCCAGTCACCTGGCTAGTGATCTGGGACTGTTCTTCTTTTGTCTGATGCTGGCTCTTGATGTCCTGCTGGGTGACGAAGGTTTTCAGCGTGCCTGTCTCTGAGTTCTGTGAATAGCCAAAGTCTAGGATCTCATCCAGCAGCTCATATATGAGCACAAAATTGTTCTTGATGTTCTCCTCGCTGATCTTGCCAAAGTAGGCAGCCATTACTTTACACATTTTATAGAGGAATTCAAACACCATGGCAGCATTGACATTCTGCTTGGTGACAGCTGCCTGCCAGATGTTGGACCACTTAACATGGAAGAAACTGATGCTAGTGATGTTGGTGATAGTGCTGTACACTTGTTGCCGGGCATGGATAACACTGACCCAAAAGACACCCACTGTGTTCCTCTCGATGTCATCTCGGTAGACCTGGGAGAAGAGCACCTTCCCCTTATGATTATAGATGAATAAACCCCCGATCATGGTGGTACCTCACTCTCCGAGGCCCATTACTCTGAGAACAGATCTGGTGGCTGCTGCTTCTGTTCTGCCCACCGGCATTCTCCGGATCACAAGATGTCCCCCCATCCCCTGCTTGCCTGCCTGCTGCCTCTCTGTTGTCACATTTTAAACATTGCTTCACTGACTCATTTTTTAATTTCCTTTCTGAAGCTCCATCTTCTTCATTCCCCATAAAATTTTTTAACTCTCTTGCTCTAAACCCTAGAATTCTCTACCTGCATTAAGAAAAAAGAGAAATGCATAAATCATATGTATACAGCTTAACAAATTATCAAAAAGTGAACACACCCATGTAACCACCACCAGATTTTACCTTTTGTTTATCACGGAGCCGACTTTCTTTCATCCGTTTTATGGATTTTGTGAAAAAATCAGTAATATATTTTGGAAATATAAAGATATTTAATGCTTCAAACACTGGGATAAGGAATGGAAAGAGTGCTGTAGGGAAAAAGGAAAGCACAATGAAAATACAAAATATACCTGAAGCAATTGTAGTTTTCTCTACCAATTAGAAGAGTAAAACACACCAGGCTTCTCACCAGGAGCCACTTTTTCCATGACCTTTTCTTAGACTTCCAAGTCCATGGCTAGGCAAGTGTAAGTCCACCCATAAGGGCCTTCCCGATAGCAATGAGATCACTGGCAACTTCCACATCTTTGGATGTGGAAAGAACAGGATTAAATTCACAGAACTCTTAGCCCTTTATCCATTGGACTAAAATGACTTTGGATAAACTAGACCATAGTATACTACTTTAATTAATACTTCTGTTCAAGAAATAGTCAGGATAGAAATAATACAGTGTATGACTTTCAACCATAATGGAATGAAATTAGAAATCAATAACAGAAAGAAAATTAGGAAATTTGCAAATATGTAGAAATTAAACAATACCCTCCTATATAACAAATGGGTCTTCTTAGAAGAAATCAAAGAGACAATTAGGAATTACTTTGAAATCAATGAAAATGAAGACATGACATACCAAAATTCATGGATGTAGCAAAAGCAGTTATCAGAGAGAAATTTATGGCTACAAATGTCTATATTAACAACAACAACAACAACAATAAAGATCTCAAATCCATAACCACACTTTTCCCTTAATACACTGAACAAAAAGAGAGAGAGAATAAAAAGAGCAAATAAAGCATGGAGCAAGCAAAGGCAAAGAAATAAAGATGAGAGAAGAAACTAGTAAAATAAAGAATAAAAGACAATACAGAAAATCAATGAAATCAAAATCTGATTTTTTGAAAACATTTAGCTAAACCAATCAAAAAAAGGAGAGAAGACTTCAAATTACTAGATCAGAAACGAAAGAGGGATAGGAGTGATGGCAGCAAGGCAGACTTCTTGAGTTCTCCTCCGGATCTTACCATAAAGGGAACATCTATAAGCCATCAAAGGACTCTGCTCATCACACAGAACAGCTAAGAGACTTGTACGAGGATTACTTAAAGGTGGGCAAATTGGGAGAGCAGGGGAAGAGGTAAGGGAGCGGAGTGGAGACACGGCCAGCATCCATGGCTACAGAGACGCAGGGGATCCCAGGACGGAACAGAGACCACAAAGGCCAGGAAATGGGCTCTTTCCCTGTATCCCACAGCCGATCTCTCCCGCTGAGGGGGCAGCATATCCAGCATTTGAAGCAGTAACCTCAGCTGAAACCCCCAGTTGGGCCTTAGGTAGGACAAAGGACATAAACACCATACCTGGGCCCCTCCCCCCACTCTCCAATCATACCCCCACCCTTCCAGAGACTTAAGCTGGCTCCTGAACTGAGGAGTAGTGTCAGATTACAGAGGAGCCATAGTGCTGTGGTTCTGGGAACACTGGCTGACCCAGGAAAGAGGCTGAGAAGAGTGTGATTTTGCTGGGCTAGGAGAGAAGAGACTCCTCCACCCCCACCCCCACCTTTTCTGGTCTGCGGGAAGAGTGTGACACTGCTGGATTGGGAGAGAGAAGACCCTTCCATCCCCAGCCCCCACCCTTTCTGGCCTGCGTAGGACAGGGCAATTACAACTGCACTGTGGAGACAGTCCCAGGGATCAGGAGTAGGCGGCAGCCACAGCTCTGGGCTTTCAGCAGCTCAGAAATCTCTCGCCCGCCACACACACACACACACACACACACACACACACACACACACACGGAAGAAGTGGCCTAAGTCTCAGGAGAACTGGGCGCAGGGCTGGTGGTGCTACTCTCAGTGCACACATGTGAAGGCAAGAGCAGAAACTGCACTGACTTTGTAGAAACTACCATCCAGACCCCTTAGCACCACTCATCTAAATCTGCAGTCCCAAAGTCACTCTGGGCACCAGGTGAATGGCTCTCTCTGCACAATATACAGAGGACTCTTTGGTACAGCAGAGGACAACCTGGAGATTACTTGGTGGGCTTAAGACCAAGACTGGCGCTGCTTTTTTTGTTTTATTTTGTTTTTATATCTTTGACATCTTTACCTGTGTTGAGTGTGGGTTATTGGTTGTTTTTACATGTGAATGTACTTGTATTTTTCTTTGTTGTTGTTGTTGTTATACTTGGTGATTTGCTTTGCTCTGAAATTGCCCTACCGGGGCCCAGCTTAAGAGGCACAAGAATCAACACACCCAGAGGCCAACTCCAGACCAAACCAGAGTACTACTGGGTTTGACCTACAAGTGACACACCAAGAGGGAATTCTCTACAGGCACAGAGCCCATAGAGGCCAAACCTCATTTAAGCAGTCAATCCTCACACAGCAGAACATCCTGCGGTGGGCAGAGCCAAGTCTCACAACTAGTCAGCCTAGGAGTCAATCCCACCTACTCACAAGCTAAAAACAATTAAAGATCAACTTTAACAGGACATTATACACAACACAAGAGTCACCTTTGGAGCACATGCAGAGGAGAAGAAGGAAGTGGTGCAGGTAAAATGTAAAGGACACATACTACATAAGATAAACCAGCAAAAATGAAGAACCCTAAGGGATCTACCTAATATATCAAAGCAAACACAGAGGGTCAGCCAGAATGGGGAAACAAAGAAACATGTCCCAACTAAAAGAACAGAAGAAACCTCCAGGATTGGACCCAATGAAATAGAGGTAACCAACCTATCAGAGACAGAGTTCAGAACACTGATGATAAGAATGTTTAAGGAGTTTAGTGATGACATAAAGAAGGACAAAGATATCATAATGAACAACCAGTTAGAACTAAAGAATACAATAACTGAAATAAAGAACACACTTGAAGTAATTACCAGCAAGTTAGACGAAGCAGAGGATCGAATCAGCGACTTAGAAGACAAGTTAGCCGATTACCCAAACGGAACAACAACAACAAAAAAAGAATAAAAAACAATGAAGATGGTTTAAGAGACCTCTGGGATAATATCAAGTGCAACAACATATGCATCATAGGAATACCAGAAGGTGAAGAGAGGAAGCAAGGGATTGAGAACATATTTGAAGTAATAATGTCCGAAAACTTCCCTAACCTGGTGAAGGAAACCGACATACAAGCCCCAAAAGTGCAGAGAGTTCCAACCAGGATAAACCCAAACAGGTCCACCCAAGACAAATTATAATTAAAATGGCAAAGATTAAAGAAAAAGAAGGAATCTTAAAAGGAGCAAGAGAAAGACAGAGGGTTACATACAAGGGAACTCCCATAAGACTATCAAATGAGTTTTCTACAGAAACATTGCAGGCTAGGAGGGAGTGGCAGGATATACTCAAAGTGATGGAAAACAAAAGCCTACAACCAAGATTGCTTTATCCAGCAAGGCTATCATTTAAAATTGAAAGAGAGATAAAGACCTTCCCAGAAAAGAATAAGCTAAAGGAATTTATTACCACCAAGCCAGCATTGCAAGAAATACTAAAAGGACTTTTGTAAATAGAAGAAAGATGAAAACAATCTAACTATAAATTTAAAAAATGGCAATAACTATGTACCTATCAATAATCACTTTAAATGTAAACGGATTAAATGCTCCAATCAAGAGATATAGGGTGGCTGAGTGGATAAGAAGGAAGACCCTTGTATTTACTGTATACAAGAGATACCCCTCATATCAAAAGACACACACAGGCTGAAAGTGAACGGTTGGAGTAAGACATTTCATGCAAATGGAAATGAGAAAAATGCTGGAGTTGCAATACTTATATATGACAAAATAGACTTAAAGTGAAGAATATATTAAAAGACAAAGATGGGCGCTATATAATAATAAAGGGCACCCAACATAGGAGCACCTAAATATATAAAACAGATATTGACTGACATAAAGATAGAGATCGACAGTAACACTATCATAGTAGGGGACTTCAATATATCTCTGACAACAAGGGACAGGTCTTCCAGACACAAAATCAATATGGAAACAATGGCCTTAAATAACACATTGGACCACTTAGATTTAATCGATATTTTCAGAGCATTTCATCCTAAAGCTGCAGGATACATGTATTTCTCAAGCGCACATGGAACATTTTCCAAGATAGACCACATGTTAGGCAACAAAACAAGTCTTGATAAATTTAAGAAAATTGAAATCATACCAATTGTCTTCTCTGTCCACAGTGCTATGAAATTAGAAATGAACTACAGGAAAAAAAACCTGAAAGACACACCAATCCATGGAGACTGAATAACATGTTACTAAATAATGAATGGGTCAACCAGGAGATCAAGAAAGAAATCAAAAGATATCTTGAGACAAACGAAAATGAAAGCACGACGACCCAAAATCTATGGGATGCAGCAAAAGCAATCCTAAGAGGGAAATTCATAGCATTGCAGGCCTACCTAAAGAAACAAGAAACATCACTAATCAACAGTTTATCTTCACACTTAAGGAATCTGGAAAAAGAACAGCAAAATAAGCCCAAAGGGAGCTCAAGGAAGGAGATAATAAATATCAAAGCAGAAATAAATGAAATAGAAACCAGAAAAACAATACAAAAGATCAATGAATTGAAGAGTTGGTTTTTAAAGAAGATAAACAAAATCTAGAAACCATTAGCCAGACTCATTAAAAAAAAAAAAGAGAGAGGATCCAAATTAATAAAATCAGAAATGAAAGAGAAGTGACTTCAGATACCACACAAATACAAAAAATGTAGGAAACTACTATGAGCAACTATATGCCAACAAATTTGACAATCTGGAAGCAAAGGACAATTTTCTAGAAGCATACAACCTTCCAAGGCTAACTCAAGAAGAAACAGAAAACCTGAATAGACTGATTACCACCCGGGAAATTGAATCAGTAATCAACATTCTCCCAACAATATAAAAGCCCTGGACCAGATGGCTTTATAGGTGAATTTTACAAAACATTCAAAAAAGAATTATCACCTATTCTCCTCAAGCTCTTCCAAAAAATCCAGAAGAGGTGAAGGCTCCCAAACACTTTTTACGAAGCCACTATCACCCTGATTGCAAAATCAAACAAAGACACCACAAAAAATAAAAATTACAGGCAGATACCTCTAATGAACATAGATGCAAAAATCCTCAACAAAATATTAGCAAACAGAATTCAGCAGTACATTAAAAAGATCATACACCATGATCAAGTGGGATTCATCCCTGGTATGCAAGGGTGGTTCAACATCCGCAAATCAATTAATGTGATACACCACATTAACAAAATGAAAAATAAAAATCACATGATCATATCAATAGATGCAGAAAAAGCATTTGACAAAATCCAGCAGCAATTTATGATAAAAACTCTTAAGAAAGTGGGAATAGAGGGATCATATCTCAACATAATAAAGGCCATATATTATAAACCCACAGCTAACATCATACTCAATGGGGAAAAGCTAAAACCATTCCCCTTAAGATCAGGAACAAGGCAAGGTTGCCCACTTTCTCCACTTCTATTCAACATGGTGCTGGAAGTTCTAGCCACAGCAATCAGACAAGAAAAGAGAAATAAAAGGCATCCAAATCGGTAAGGAGGAAGTAAAATTGTCATATGCATATGACTTGGTACTATATATAGAGAACCCTAAAGACTTCACCAAGAAGTTTTAGAGCTGATAAATGAATTTAGTAAAGTAGCAGGATACAAAATTAATATTCAGAAATCAGTTGCATTTGTATATACCAATAATAAAACATCAGAAAGAGAAATTACGAAAACAATCTCATTTACAATTGCTTCAAAGACTATAAAATACCTGGGAATAAATTCAACCA
This sequence comes from Rhinolophus hipposideros, assembly GCF_964194185.1. Taxonomy (NCBI): domain Eukaryota; kingdom Metazoa; phylum Chordata; class Mammalia; order Chiroptera; family Rhinolophidae; genus Rhinolophus; species Rhinolophus hipposideros. The sequence goes on from NC_138053.1 coordinate 10,209,518, forward strand.
AAGAAGTAAAAGGTCTGTACTCAGAAAATTATAAGACACTGAAGAAAGAAATGAAAGAAGATACAAATAGATGGAAATACATAACATGTTCATGGATAGGAAGAATTAATATAGTTAAAATGTCTGTACTGTCTACGGTAATATACATATTCAATGCAATAACTATCAAACTGCCAATGATGTTTTTCACAGAAATACAACATATAATTCTAAAATTTATATGGGACCATAAAAGACCCTGGATAGCCTCAGCAATCTTGAGAAATAAGAACAAAGTGGGAGGCATAGTTATACCTGACCTCATATTATACTACAAGTCTACAGTAATCAAAACAGCATCGTACTGGCATAAAAACAGACACATAGATCAATGGAACAGAATAGAGAGTCCAGAAATTAATCCATGCCTATATGGCCATTTAATCTACGACAATGGAAGCAAGAATGTACAGTGGGGTAAAGAAAGTCTATTCAATAAATGGTGCTGGAAAACTTGGACAGACACATGCAAAAAAATGAAGCTGGACCACCTCCTTATACCATATACAAAAATAAATTCAAAATGGCTTAAAGACTTAAATGTAAGATCTGAAACCATAAAATTCCTAGAAGAAAATATAAGAAGAAACTTTACAGACATTACCCGGAGTAAGATTTTTATTGATATATCCCCTCAGGCAAGGGAAGTAAGAGAAAAAATAAACATGGGGGATTACATCAAACTAAAAAGTTTTTTCACAGCAAAGGAAACCATCAGTAAAACAAAAAGAGATCCTACTGAATGGGAGAAGATATTTGCCAATGATATATCTGACAAGAGGTTAATATCACAAATTTATAAAAAAAAACTCACTCAACTCAACTCCAAAAAACAAACAACCCAATTTAAAAATGGGCAGAGGACATGAAAAGACATTTTTCTAAAAAGGACATACAGATGGCAAACAGACATGAAAAAATGCTCAATCTCATTAACCATTAGAGAAATGCAAATAAAAACCACAATGAGATACCACCTCACCCCAGTCAAAATGACTATCATCAATAAATGAACAAACAACAAGTGCTGGTGAGGATGTGGAGAAAAGGGAACGCTTGTGCACTGTTGGTGGGATTGCAGATTGGTGCAGCCACTATGGAAAACAGTGTGGAGGTATCTCAAAAATCTGAAAATGGAACTACATTATGATTCAGTAATTCCACTCCTAGGTATTTATCCAGAGAAATCCAAAACTCCAATTCAAAAATCTTTATGCACTCCTATGTTTATTGCAGCACTATACACAATAGCCAAGATGTGGAAACAACTGAAATGTCCATTGGTAGATGACTGGATTAGGAAACTGTGGTACGTTTATACAATGGAGTATTATGCAATTATAAAGAAGAATGAAATCTTACATTTGCAACAACATGGATGGACCTAGAGAACATTATTTTAAGTGAAATAAATCAGAGAAAGACAAATACCATATGATCTCACTTATATGTGGAATCTAAAGAAAAGAACAAATGAATGAACTAATCAGAAACAGTTTTGGAGACATAAAGGAAAAACTGAGGGTTGCTAGATGGGAGGGGGTGAATAAAGAGATAGGTGAAGGAATTAAAAAGCACAATCAGTATCTACAAGATTGCCACGGGGATACGAAAGTCAATTTGGGGAATGTAATCAATAATGCTGTAAAGATTTTGCAGGGTATCCGATGGACACTTGTCTCATTAGGGAGACCACCTTAGTGAAGATGTAGATGCCTGAGCACTACATTGTACACCTGAAGCTGAAGCTGAACAATAATGAATGTCAACTATAATTTTATATATACAAGAAGTGGAGTACAGCATTAGGAATAGTGGAAATGTAATGGCTGTGTGTGATGTCAGAGGGATAGTGGATGGGGAAAGGAGGGTTGACATAGTGTGAGGGATATAAATGATAAACGTCTAACTATTACTTTGTTTTGTGCACCTGAAACTAATAAAAAATGTGTTTTGAGATAAAATAAAAATTTTAAGGTATAAAAAAATAAAAATAAAGAAAGAAGTGGAAGAAATGTGGAAAAAGTGAAAGAGGGAAGATTATAACTGACATTAAAAAATACCGAGAGTGGTTAGATGGGTGTGTGGGAGGGGGTTGGGGATAAGGGGAAAGGTGAAGGGATTTGGAAGCAGCTGGTAACCACAAGATGGCCTCAGGGTTTTTCTTTTGAAAATTAATTTGGGGAAGGTATTCTATAATGTTGTAAAGATTTTGTTGGGTATCCGATAGACATGCGTCCTATTTGGGAGACCACCTCAGGGATACTGTGGATACCTGATCATGGCATTGTACATCAGAAGCTAAACATTAATGAATGCCAACTATAATTTTATATATATAATGTGATGGTTCAGTGTGAGGTCGGAGGGATAGTGGATGGGGGGAGGGGGGTTCACAGTATGAGGGATATAAATGATGAACGTCTAAGTATTACCTTGTTTTGTACACCTGAAACTAATAAATAAATTAATTAATAAAAAAAAAAGATAAAATAAAAAATAAAATAAAAAATAAAATAAAAAATAAAAGGAATATTATGAACAATTGTATATCAATAAATTATGTAACTTAGATGAAAGGCACAAATTACTAAAAAGCCACAAATATAGAAACTGACTAAGAAATAAAAATAGACAATCTGAATAGACTTATAACAGGAAAGAAGATTCAATTAGTAATCATGAAATTACCCACAAAGAAAAGCTCAGGTCCAGATGGCTTCAATGGTGAATTCTACTAACTATTTGAAGAAGAATGAACACCAATTTTCCACAAACACTTCTAAACCATAGAAGAGGAGGGAACTCTTCCAAACTCATTTTACAAAGATGCTATTACCCTGATACTAAAACCTGAGAAGATATCACAGGAAAAGAACGTTACAAGCCATCATATCTTATGAATATGAATGCACACATCCTCAACAGAATACTAGCAAACTCAATCTAGAAACACAAAAAAAAGTATACAACATAACCAAGTGGTATTTATCCCAGGAATACAGAGTGTGTAATATATTATACCAACAGAATAAAAACCAGAAACCACATGTTCATCTCAATAGATGCAGAAAAATCATTTGACAAAATCCAACACCTTTTTGTAACAAAACACTCAACAACCTAGTAACAGACAAGAATTTTTTCAGCCTGATAAAGAGCATCTATGAAAAACCCGTAGCTAACACCATACTTAATAGTGAAAATCTGGATGCTTTCCCCTAAGTTTAGTAACAAGATAAGGATGCCTCTCTCACCACTTCTATTCAACATTGTACTAGAAGTTCTAGCCAGGGGAAGTAGATTAGAAAAAGAAACAGGTAAAAGGTATTGATATAGGAAATGAAGAAAAACTATCTGTATTATCAATAGTACGATCTTGCATATAGACAGTCCTAAGAAATCCACTAAAAACCTATTAGAACTAATAACCAAGTAGGGTTCCATGATACAAGATAAATATATAAAGTCAATTGTATTTCTATAAACTGCAATAGACAATCCAAAAGTTAAATTACGAAAACAGTTCCATTTGTATTCTGCCATAAGAAAAGATGAAATAGTGCCATTTGCAACAACATGGATGGATCTTGAGATTATTATGTTAAGCAAAATAAGCGAAACATAAAAACTCGAGAACCATATGATTTCACTTATATGTGGTATATAAAACTGCAAACAACAAAAGAACAAGACAAACAAATGACGAAACAAAAACTCATAGACACAGACAATAGTTTAGTGGTTGCCAGAGGGTAAGGTAGATGAGGGTAAAAGGGATCAATATATCTTGAAAGAGAACTGACTCTGGGTGGTGAACACACAATGTAATATATAGATTATGTATTACAAAATTGTACACCTGAAACCTGTGTAACTTTACTAATAATTGTCACCCCAATAATCTTTAATTAAAGAAAGCTCAAAAAATAACATAGTTCCATTTGCAATAACATCAAGATGATAAATAAACTTAATAAAAGAAGTGCAAAATTTATACTCTGAAAACTACAAAACATTGTTAAAATAAATTAAAATAGATCAAAAGTAAATAGAAAACCATCTATGTTTATGGCTCAGAAAATTTACTATTGTCAAGATGGCAAGACTTCCCAAATCAATCTATATATTTAATGCATTCCCTATCAAAATATTACCTGAGTTTTTTTTGTATACATTGACAACAAGTTCAATTTAAAAACCTTTTGAAATTGAAGGGGACCCAGAATAACCAAAATCAATCAGAAAAAAAGATTAAAGTTGTAAAACTCACACTTCCCAATTTCAAAACTCACCACAAATCTATAATAATCAAGGCAATGTGGTACTGGCTCAAGGACAGACATACAAACCAACAGAATAGAATTTAGAGTGCAAAATAAACCCATGTGTCTAAGGTCAAGCAAATTTTTTAAGTTTAAGTTTATTTTTCAATTGAGATAAGTATTGAGATAAGTATTATATTTGTTTCAGGTGTACAATATACATTAGACATTTACATACAAAGTCTGACAAGTAAATTTGTGAACTCATCCTGGGAAAAGCGCTACATACCTCATTGCTGAATAGCACTATGGTCACCTTTAAAGAACTCCCCTTGGGAAGCTATGCACTGATGCTGCCAGAGCCTAGTCCACCCTTCAAAGCAATTTTGGAACTCTTTTTCTGGAATGACCATCAGAGCTGTTGTTGTATTTCTCTTGATGTCCTGAATGTCATAAAAATGTCTTCCTTTCAATATTTTCTTTATCTTCGGGTAAAGAAAGAAGTCATTGGGGGATAGATCAGGTGAGTAGGGAGGGTGTTCAAATACAGCTGTTTGTTTACTGGCTCAAAACTCCCCCACAGACAGTGCTATTTGAGGTGGTGCATTGTCGTGATGCAAGAGCCATGAATTGTTGAGAAAAGTTCAGGTCTTTTTGTCTAATTTTTTCATGCAGCCTTTCCAGCACTTCCAATGAGTAAGCTTGGTTAACTGTCCAGTTGGTAGAAATTCATAATGAATAATCCCTCTGATATCAAAAAAGTCAGCAACATCATTTTGACTCTTGATTTGGACTGATGGAACTTTTTTGGTCGTGGAGAATTGGCTGCCTTCCATTGTGCACTTTAATGGTTTGTTTCAAGGCCGTGTTGGTACACCCATGTTTCATCACCGGAGATAACACAGCCCAAAACATCGTCTTGCCTCTCCAAAAGGTCTTGGCAAACTTCAACTCTTCTTTGCTTTTGTTCATCAGTGAGCTCCTTTGGGACCATTTTTGCACACACCTTCCTCATACCAAGATTTTCAGTTAAGATTTTCCTAACTGTTTATCGCTGTTTACTTGGTCTGCTATGCTTCTCACAGTCAGCCGATGATTTTGATGCACAATTTGATGAATTTCTGCTCGTTATAGCCACCCTGACCTCTTTTCATCAGTGGCATGTTCTCTCACTTCAGAAAAACTTTAATCCATTTGTACACTGCCGTTTTCTTCATGGCATTATCTCTATAAACTTGGATTAACGTGTCCCTGATTTCACTTCCACTCTTGACAAGTTTAACAAGAAATTTAATGTTTGTTTGTTGTTCTAATTCAAGCTCAGACATTCTTGGGATAGCACACAAAGACATGTGACAATAATAAGGAACGCCACTCAGCAAGATACCGCCATGCGTCAACATGAGCACATCTGTGACACACTGGTATACTAAGGTTATGAAACCTTACCGAGCTGTTTGTACAGTGCTGCCAAAGTAAGCGCACGGTGGCAAGTTCACAAACTTAATTGTCAGACCTCGCATACCTTATGATCACCCCTATAAGTCTAGTACCCATCTAACATCATACATAATTATTACAATACTATTTACTGTATTTTCTGTGCTATAGCATACATCCAATGACTATTTCTTTTATTACTGGCAATTTGTACTTAATCCCTTTCAACATTTTCACCCATTACCCCATAATGCTTTCTATCTGGCAACCATCAGTTTGTTCTCTGTATCTATGAGTTTGTTTCTGTTTTATTTGTTTGTTTATTTTGATTTTTAGATTTCACATATACATGGAATCATATGATATCTGTCTTTCTCTGTCTGACTTATTTCACATAACATAATACCACCTAGGTCCATCCATGTTGTGGCAAATGGTAAGATTTCATTCTTTTTTACAGACAAATAATAGTCCATTGTATATATGTACCACATCTTCATAATCCAGTTGTCTATTGATGAACACTTAGGTGCTTCCATATCTTGGCTATTGTATATAACGTTTCAATGAACATAAAAATGCATATATCTTTTCAAATTTATGTTTTGGAGTTCTTCAGATAAATACCCAGAAGTGGGATTGCTGGGTCATATGGTAGCTTAATTTTAATTTTGTGAGGAGCCTCCGTACTGTTTTCCATTGTGGCTGCACCAATTTACAATTTCACCAACAGTGCAGGCGGGTTCCCTTTTTTCCACATCCTCACCAACACCTGTTTGTTGATTTATTGATGATAGACATTCTGACAGGTGTGAGGTGATATCTCATTGTGGTTTTAATTTGCATTCCTATGATGATTAGTGATGCTGAGCATTCTTTCACATGTCTAAGGGTCATGTCCTCTTTGGAGAAATGTCTATTCAGCTTAAGGTCAACTGAATTTTGAGAAGGGTTTTAAGACCATTCAATGGGGGAAATCATACTGGGACAGCTGCATAGCCACATGCAAAAGAATGAAGTTGGACTCTTACCTAACATGACATATAAAAACAAAATAAAAGTGGATCAAATAACTAAACATAAAAGCAAAAACTATATACTCTTAGAAGAAAATCAGGGGGTAAATATTAATGACATATTTGGCAACTGATTTTAGACATGACACAGGCAGAAAGGGAAAAATACATAAATTGTACATCATTAAAGTTAAAATTTTTGTACTTCAAAGAACACTATTGAGAAAGAAAAAAGACCCCCTACCAGGAGAAAGATTCTCAAATCATATATTTGATAAAGAAATTTTACCTAGAATATATAAAGAACTCATACAACTTAACAACAAAAAGATAAACAATTCAACTGTGAATGGGTAAAGCATTTGAATAGACATTTACCTAAAGAAGATATAAAGATGGCCAACAGACATATAAATAGTTGCTCAACATCATTATCCATTAGGGGAATGCAAATCAAAACCACTCTGAGATACCATTTGATACCCACTAGAATGGCCATAATCAAAAAGATAGAAAATGTTGACCAAGTGTTGGCAAGGACGTGGAGGAATTAGAACTTTCATACATAAGAGGTGGAAATGTAAAATGGTATAGGTATGGTGGAAAAAAGTTTAGCAGTTCCTTAATAAAGTAAATGCAGATTAGTATATAATTCAGCAATGTCGTCCCTGAGTGGTAGAATCAAAACCAAAAGAAACTAAAAAGAATTGAACAGGTATTCAAACAAAAACTTGTACATGAATGTTCATAGCAGCACTATTCACAATAGCCAAAATGTAGAAACAACCCATGTGCATCAACTGATGGATGGATAAACAACATGCAGAATGTCCAAACAATGGAACATTCTTTGGTCACAATAAGAAATGAAGTACTGTTAAGTACTACAACATGAATGAGCCTTGAAAACATTTTGCTAAACAAAAGAAGTCAGCCACAAAGACCACATATTATGTGACTCTATCTATATTAAGTCTAGTGTAGGCAAATCTATAGAGACAGAAAGTAGATTAGTGGTTGCTTAGGGAGTGGGAGCTGAAAGTGAAAAGGTACAGGTTTTCTAAGTTGATAAAAATGTTCTAACAATTAATATTGTGATGGCTGAACATGTTTTTGAACATAGTAAAATCATTTTTTTCAGTTTTATTGAGTTATAATTGACATATAGTTCTGTATATGTTTAAGATGTATATAGCACAATGACTTGACATACATAAGTGCTAAATAATTACCACAGTTAGTTTAGTTAATATAAATATCCTCATAGAGATACAAAATTTTTTTCTCCCTTGTTATGGGAACTTTTAGAATCTACACTCTCATTTGTCCTATAACTGAAAGTTCGTACCTATTGACCAACTTCATCCAATTCCTGCACCTTCAACCCCTGCGTCTCATAACCAAAAATCATTTCTTGCTTTTCTATGAGTTTATGTATTCTTTTAGATTTCACATGTAAGTGAGATCATACAGTATTTGTCTTCTCTGTCTGATTTATTTCACTTAGCATCATGCCCTCAAGATCCATCCATGTTGTCTCAAATGGGAGGATTTCCTTTCTTTTTTGGCTGAATATTATTCTATTGTGTGCGTTTATATGAACGTATATCATGTTTTCTTTATCCACTTATCTGTTGATGGACACTAGGTTGTAAAAGTGAACTGTACATTTGAAATGGATGAATTATATAGTATATGACTTATATCTCAGTAAAGCTTACATAGAAAGAGGGAGAGAGAGAGGTGGATGGAGGGAGGGAAAGAGGGAAGGAGGAGGGAAGGAGAAAGGGAGAAAGAAAAATAAATATAGTAGTCCACATACTTATTGAGAGAATGAGTGGATCGAAGAAATTAAATTTTAACAGCAATTTGATGTTTTGCACAAAGGGATCTTGTGGGTTGTTGAGGGAATCGATGTTCACTCCAAATGATGTGCTCGTGATCACATCCATGCTGTAGGCCCCAAAGATGCTGCATAAAGACAGACATGGGAGATTCACATCAGCACCTCTTTGCTATCCTTATCCAACTGCTTCAGCTAGAAGAGCGTGTAAGATCATATGCTCAGGCAGACAGGTAAAGAGCCACATGCTGTCAAAACCATCTGCTGGGCCATCTGAAGAGTCTATGCTCTTGCCACACTCACACATGAGGTGTTTATCGGGTGGCACTGATGTAGCTGGCCCTGTGCTGGGGGTGATGGGGTCACTACGACAAGTTACACCCCCTGTGAGCTCAAGGAGATCAGTCACGTAAGGATGGAGACCATAATCAGACAAATGACAGTAGTGTGTTTTGAGTGCGGGCAATAGTAGCTGCACTGTGTTTGAGGGGGACAAAGGGTAGAAAAAGCAACTTCCTCGTGGAGTCAAAGAAAGTGACATTGATCTGGGTCTTGTGTCACCACAGTCTATGCTGAGCTGATTCCTCTTCAGCACATTACAGAGCAACAGCACCCTGGTCTGAGTTGCCAAGAATGTCATCCTTCCTTTTCTACACCCCTGCTAAGGCTCCTGAAAGACCCGCTCTCAACTCCAGTGATCTGAGGTTCCCCTGAAGGCAGACTCATTTCTGTATAAATGTAAGAATTAAGAAAGCTCCTAGTTTAAAATATATATATGTATATATATATATATATGTATATATATAGGTATATATATATATATACACATATACTTATATATAATATATGTATATATATAATATATAATACATATATATAATAATAATTCATTTCTAAAATTGATTTGGAAGAATCCCATAGGTAATGGACATATGATCAGTTGTCACTTATCCCAGATCAGCCTCAGTTTACACCTTTTATTCCTGCATAAGTAAAAAGTATCTTAGTTTAGATGACAAATGATATGGTCACCCTACCCATCATAGTCTATACAGGACCTTCTCTCTTTTGAGACTGAAGAAAGGAGAAGTGGTGACAAGATTCAATATGTAGTATTTTGCTAGTATACTCAGAAAATCAGGAAGCGGTCTGTAAGTTGTTATAAGTTCCACATTGTAGCTTTCCTACCCTCCCCACCACCTGCCAGCGTGTACCAATTGTCTTCCCCTGCCACTATTCCATACACTCTACACTCAAAATGTGGGTACATTTATGTTTCTTCTTTCTAAACTATGTACTTTTGTTTTTTTGAAAACCCAAAGTGACACTTAAGCAGATATATTAATCCTGGCTCATGTATACAGGAGATTTATCCTTCTGGCCGTTTTGCCTTTAGGGGTAAGCTATTTGTTCTTGGGTGGCCTGTTGGATTTATAACACTACACACCTACTTCTGTTTGGTCATGAGAGTAAGTCCACAGTGGGTATTTCAGCTCTGTGGTGGAAGCTGGAGGATCTCGGGGCAGAGCTCAGAATCCCAGCAGCTGCACTCATACTTACTCTTTTAGGGTGATGGGCTTGCCTTTCTCTGCTTCCTTCCTTAGGTTTCTCACCAACACATCTCCATACTGGCCAATGATTGGGAACATCTAGATGCAAAGTACAATACCACCTGAAGATAAATTTAAGACTCCAGTCCTAGAAGGACCTGGCTTTCACAAGTTTACAGCATTAAGTGCGATTTTATAATGAATTTTTTCCTCTATTTTTAAAATTTTCAATTACAGTTGACATACAATATTATATTAGTTTCAGGTGTACAAAATAGTGATTAGACATTTATATGACTTATGGAGTGATCACTCTGATTAACCTAGTACCTATCTGACATTATACTTAGTTGTTATAATATTACTAACTATATTCCTTATGCTATACCCTACGTCCCCATGACTACTTTGTAACAACCAACTGGTACTTCTTAATCCCTTCCCCTTTTTCATTATCCCCAACCTCCCTCCTATCTGGGAACCATCAAAATGTTCTCTGTATATGTAAGTGTTTCTATTTTGTTTGTTTATTTATTTTTTGCTTTAGAGTCCACACAGTAGTGAAATCATTTGTCATTTTTCTTTCTCTGTTCGACTTACTCCACTCAGCACAATGCCCTCTATGTCCATCCATGTTGTTGCAGATGGCAAGATTTCATTCTTTTCTATGGCTGAGTACTATTCCATTGTACACGCATGTACCACCTTTTTATCAATTCATCCATTGGTGTACACCCAGGTTGCCTCCATATCTTGGCTGTTGTACATAATGCTAGTTACTTTGAAGTAGTATTTTGAGTATCTTCAGATAGATAACCAAAAGTAAAATTACTGGGTCCTCTACGTCACTTGTTCTCTAACATTTGTTTTAAAGCCTATTTTGTCTGGAGTAAGTATTGCTACTCCAGCTGTTTTTATTTGTTTGTTTGTTTCCATTTTCATGAACTATCTTTTTCCATTCCTTTACTTTCAGTCTGCATCTGTCCTTTGATCTGCAGTAAGCCTTTTATAGGCATCAGGTGCAAGGGTTTTTTTTTAATTAAAGTTTATTGGGGTGACAATTGTTAATAGTTACATGGGTTTCAGGTGTACAATTCTGTAATACATCATCTATTGTTTTCTTATTGATTCAGCCACCCTATGCGTTTTGATTGGAGTATTTAATCCACTTACATTGAAAGTAATTGTTGATAGATATGTAGTTATTGTAATTTTATTATTCATATTATGATCTGTTTTTCTTCTTCTTCTTTTAAAAGATATCTCTTTAACATTTCTTGCAATACTGGTCTGGTGCTGATGAACTCCTGTAGTAGCTTTTTCTTATCTGGGAAGCTCTTTATTTGTCATTTGATTCTAAGTGATAGCTTTGCTGGGTAGAGTAACCTTGGTTGTAGGTTCCTGCTTTTCATCAGTTTGAATTTTTTAAATTTAATTTTAATTTTTTTATTGGGGAATATTGGGGAACAGTGTGTTTGTGCACATCAGCTCCAAGTCATTGTCCTTCAATCTATTTGTGGAGGGTGCAGCTCAACTCCAAGTTCAGTCACCATTTTCGATCTTAGTTGCAGGGAGCACAGTCTATCAACCCATGTGAGAATTGAACCGGCAACCTTATTGTTGAGAGCTTGCGCTCTAACCAACTGAGCCATCTGGCTGCCCCTCTAGAAGCTCAGTGGCAACTCGTTGACTGCATTCTAGTTGTGGAGGAACAGCTCACTGGCCCATGTGGGAATAAAACAGTCAACCCTGTTGTTCAGAGCTCACGCCCTAACCAGGTGAGCCATCCTGCTGCCCCTCAGTTTGAATATTTCTTGCCAATCCCTTTTTGGCCTGCAAAGTTTCTGTTGAGAAATCAGCTGACAGTCTTATGGGAGCTTCCTTGTAGGTGACTAACTGCTTTTCTCTTGCTGCTTTTAAGATTCTCTTTGTCATTAAGCTTTGGTATTTTAATTTTGATGTGCCTTAGAGTGGTCCTCCTTAGCTACACCTTGTTTGGGACTCTCTGCACTTCCTGGGCTTACATGTCTATTTCCTTCACCAGGTTAGGGAAGTTTTCCATTATTATTTCTTCAAATAGGTTTTTCAGTTTCTTGCTCTCTCTCAGTCCTTTTGGCACCCGTACGATGCAAATATCGGTACACATGATATAGTTCCAGAGGCCTCTTAAACTATGTTTATTTTTGGATTCTTTTTTCTTTTTGCTGTTCTTATTAGGTGTTTTCTGCTACATTCACTCCCAAATTGCTGATTCAATCCTCTGCTTCATGTAATCTACTGTTGATTCCTGCTAATGTATTCTTCATTTTAGTTATTGAATTCTTAATTTCTGACTGGTTCTTTTTTATTATGTTTTCTCTCTCCATTTTTATGTTTCCTACCTCTTTGTTGATGTTCTCACTGGATCATTGAACATCCTTATAACCAGTGTTTTGAACTCTGCATCTGGTGGATTGCTTTTCTCCATTTTATTTCATTCTTTTTCTGCAGGTTTTCTCTGTTCTTTCATTTGGAAAATGTTTCTTTGTATCCCCATTTTGGCTGCCTCCATGTGTTTGTTTCTATGTTAGATTCAGCTGTTATGTCTCCCAGTCTTAGTAGAGTGACTTTATGTAGCAGGTTTCCTATGGGGTCAGGTGGTGCTGTCTCCCTTGTCATTTGAGCTGGGTGCTCCAGGTGTGTCTGTTGTGTGTGCTCTCCTTTTGTAGCTGAGCCTTGGCTGATGTTTGTTCAATGTGTGTGATTGGTCCTCAGGCTGATTGATTGTGAGGATTGGCTGTGACTACAGTGGAGGAGATGTTGTGTAAGGGCTGACTCTATGGAGCAGGATTCACTTTAGCAGGGCTCAGGTGCCTGCCCAGTCTTCCCTTTGGGTGTGTTGCCTGTGGAAGTGGTTGGGTGATGCCCCGAGGTTGTCCAAAACCAGTCCCCTAGATGTCTTGGTTCTGGGGCCACTTGGTTTCAGCTGTATTGTAGGCCATAGTCAGCCATTGCCTGTACCCTGCTCAGGTCTACTTGGTGTGAGTGACAAAGTGATGTGAAGATGGTTGCCATGTGTATTAGGCTTGGTGTTGCCTGGGAGAGGTTAAGCTGAGAATTGAGGCCAACTTCTGCTTGTGGGGCTTAGGGCTGTTTACCAAGAGGTACATGGCACACTGTGGCTGGATACTGCTTGTTGGAGTTTGTGTACCCCTGAGAGATTTTAGGAATGTCTGCAGCATGAGGCAAGACAGGCCATTTTTATGGAAAATCCACTGGAAGCGGCCTGAGTGGGCCTGCAATTTGGGGGTAGGGGTGGGGTCTGAGGGCAGGGTGAACAGTGATATCTAGGGTGAGGGAGACACAGATATGGTCCTGAGTCTGTATGCTGTGTGGGGAGCTCAACAAAAAAACAATGGCCTCTGTGATCACATTTGCCTGGGACCTGCCCCTGTAGCTCTCACTCTAAAGTCAGATAATTCAGTTCTTCTTTGTATGTCCCCAGTACCATTTGAGCCACTGCCCCAGCAATGGAGCTCAGAGTGAGAGAGTCTGTCAGTGAGTAAGTCCATGTGTTGGCCCTTTAAAAGGAAGGCCTGGGACTCCACCAGCCCTCCATGTCACTCAGCTGCAATCTCTGCCAGTTTTCACAGCCAGAAGTTATGGGGACTTTGCTTCCCAGCACTGGAACCCTGGGATGGGGTGCCTGGTTTTGGGCTGGGTAACCTATCCTCCTTAGGAATATTGAGATATTCCTCTGAGATATCTCAATATAGCAGCTGAGATATTCCTCTTGATTGTCAACTGCCACATATGGGTGTGGGACAAACCTGTTCCATATCTTTGCTCTCCTACTAGTCTTTACATTGCTTCTTCTGTATATCTTTAGTTACAAGGTATGAGCAAATAATATGGTGAATGTTTAAATAAAAAAATCTATTACAGTGAAAGAGACATTGCCATTAAACTCCTCAAAATACTCCCCCTCACTTAGAACACACTTATGCCATTGTTCTTGACACTTTCTGAAGCAGTTCTGGAAGTCCTCTTTTGTGAGTGTCTTTAGTTGTGCTGTCATGGCTTCCTTGATGTCCTGAATCAATTCAAGGTCATTTTGACTTTGGGTAAGAGCCAGAAGTTGCACAGTGCCAGATCCAGTGCATAAGGTGGATGAGGACACACTGTAATGTTTTTATTTGACAGAAATTGCCACCCAGAAGCGATGAGTGCTATGGAGCCCTGTCATCATGGAGAATGAAGTAAAGACACTCATGAAGGAGGACTTCCAGAGCTGCTTCAAAAAATGGCAAGAACAATGGGATAAGTGTGTTCAAAACAAGAGGGTGTATTTTGAGGGGGATTAATGACAATGTCTTGTTTAATGTAATATATGTTTTTAATTTCATATTCGCCGTATGTTTTGATCACACCTCGTACAGGACATCTGTTCAGCTAGACTCCAGTTGATTCTCAATGGTGGTTATTCTGTAGTTTAGTTGTAAATTTGATGTGGTCATGAGAGGACCAAGCACAATGTGTACCTTCTCAGTATTCCACCATCCTGACCGGAACTCCTATAATGAATCTTACAATGTCACTTTTAGGACTATATTTAGGAAGCTCAAATTTGGCAGCTACTCCTTGGAAAGAAACTACCTTATTTTCTACCTGTCCCCAGATGCACTCTTTAAGTTTCTAATTAAAGTCCTCTATTTCCTTACCTCCTTGAGCTTTCCACTGGTGAATGTGGGAGACAGCAGTGTTCGCATTCTCTTCCAATCTTCATCCTCAGACAGAGAGATGGCACTTCTCATAAATCCCACTGGACCCAAAATCTAGAGACAAAAGCAAAAGATATTTTGCCCTACATAAGTTTTGGAGGTCTCAACAGTTGTGGACAATTTGTTAAATGGGCATCAGTTGTTCAACAAATATTTAGTGGCTGTCTACTAAGTAGCAGACCCAATGCTAGAGACTCAATCTATATTTATACCAAATGTGTAGCTTCCTGTAAGGGTGGAGGAGACATTTAGCCACCTAATATGGTATTCAGCATTTGTATTCCGATCTCTTTCTCAGTCCAAACAACACATGTGTTAGGGAAACTACTCTTCCAGGGAGAATAGGTACGAACAAGATATAGTACACCCATCAGGGCTGAGTAGAATAGAAAGGGACTGTTGACAGATAGCCTAGGCAAACCCCATGTTGCTTCAGACCAGTTCTAGCTTTGCTTAGGTCTACAGCATGAGCAACTTGAAAAAGGGAGATCTTAATATGGTGATTTTAAAAAATAAAACAGTAGGTAACACTTAAAAGATAAGGAATCTATTGCTGTTCTGAAAATAAAATAATACAATTACATGGAAATCCTTTTCTCTTACATATTTCCACCAGATATAGAAGGGAAAAAGAAGGAAGTAATTCTATTTGTCAGCTTGGGACTGGCCTATCTAACCAAACTGCTTAAGACTCTTCCAACTTCTAACACTATATTTTGTTTTAAAATGAATATTTCCAATATCAATTCATGATTTTAAAAAAACCTCATCAACTATGAAGAGAAGAAAACTTCCTCAACTTGATAAATAGCACGTACAAAAAAACCTACAGCTAACATCACACTTAATGATGAAAATCTGGAGTAACGTCACCAAGACTGTGGATTAGGAGCCTTTGGGGCCCACAAAGAGCAACAATTAGACAGCTGTCCAGAAACAAAAATAAGTTGAGGAGAGAGCAGAAGTTCACTTCAGAAGCTTGAACAACACAGTGGAGCAAAAAAAGCAAGAATAACTGTGCAAAATAAATAGGGAGGATGGTTTCACTTTGCCTGCATCGTCTCATCCCCCAGCCAGCACTGCTCAGTGCCAAGAGGAAACTCCCCAGCCTGAGAGACTTTGCCTTGCTGAGAAAAGAATAACACGATGAGTCATAATTTCCCCCAGGCTTTCAGAGCACTGCACAAATGACCAGCTTTGGTTTCACTATGCCCAATATATCGGCATAGATGAGCAGTCTAGAGGCTGCTAAGAATGAAGAAAAAGAAGAAGGACTGCCAAAATCAGCTTGTGACAGGATTCACTGTGCTTTTATTTCTCTTGCTCTACAGAAGACCTCAACAGTCTTTTCTGCTGAGGAAAGCAACAGCCTGAACAGCTGTTGTGAACACCCTGCAGGATTTGCTGCTGATTGCCACACAGGTTTTCACATTTGCACACTGCAACAGACTGAGACCTGCCCTATCACACTCCATCCTCACCAGAGCTACCCCAAGTAGTGCCTCCACCCTGAGCCCCAGGATCTGCACCAGCAACCAGCACTGGCATATGTGACTGGGCATGTGCATAACTCCAGCCCAGTCCCCTGCAGCTGTTCAGGTGCCTAGAGATAACCCTGACTCCTGTCAGTTGACTAAACTGCCACGTGTCCACAGCTAATCCTGGCATCTGCACACCTAGACACTGTCAGCCTCAACACCAGTCACCAGCCCCCACTGCTGTGCATGCACCTGCAGCTCACGCCTGCAGTCATGTGACTGCACACTGACAGCCTGAGAATTCTACCTCCATGCCCACATTTAGCCCCAGCCCCTGCCACGAGCCCTGGCCCTTACCATTGGGCACGTGCCTGCAGTCAGCCCCCACAAATAAGCATTTGCATACCACCAACTTTGGCTGCCTGACTAAGTCCCTCACTGCTGGAGTTGTTGATGCTGCTTAAGACACTTTTTTGCTACCGTGGACACTCAACAGCTCTTGCTGCCAAGGACCATGCAGTTGGTGATGTGGTGAACCCCAGCAGCATAGGCCAACAATGCTTCACTAACCTGGAGCCACCCCACTCCCCACAATAGCAACATACACCACTAGACTTTGGGCCATAGCACATGCCAGTATGTCCCAACCCAAAAGTAAAGGTCTTTCTATTCTGAATTTAGTTCATAAAGTCTGGAAAGGTGATTGCTTCTTCAAATGAACAGACACTATTTCAAGATAGGGATCATGAAGAATCAGCAAAAGATGATACCACCAATGAAACACAATAAACTTGTAGTAACTGACCTCAAAGAAACAGAAATCACAAATTGTCTGAAAGGCGATTCAAAATAATTTTTCCAAAAAAACCCAGAGCGGTACAAGAAACACAGAAAAAAAAATTTTAAAAGATCATTTGGTGTCATTGTCCCTGATTGTTCGTGATTGTGGCAATGGTGTCTGTTCATGGGTATTAACCAATGTTACCTCAATAAATTTAATTTTTAAAAGTTTAACAAAGTAGAAAAATCACAGAAACAAAATGAGAAGGACCACAAAGAGATATGAAACATAAATAATTACAAAGAGAACACTTGAAGCTGAAGACTACAATGGCTGAAATAAATAAATGCTACAGAGAACTGCAAGAGCAGAGTCAATCAGGCAGAACAAGAAACAGTGAACTCAAAGAAACATCTTTTAAAACATGAAAGGGAATGAAAAAGCCTACAAGATTATGGGATACCATTAAATGAAACAATATTATCATTATTGGAGTCCTAGAAGGAGAAGAGACAAAGGGGCAGAAAGCTTATTTTAAAAATTAATGGCTGAGACAACTGCCAAAGGATTTTGGGAAGATGAAGGATTAGGTAAATGCTATGCCTACTGCCTCCTGGGATCACACCAAAATTACAACTAAATTATAGAACAATCAACCTCAAAAATCACTTGAAGACTAGCTGAACAGAATCCATATAGCTAAAGATGTTAAAAAGAGGCAACAGGCAACATCGAGACTGCTAGAAGGGGTGGAGATACAAAATGGGCTGACTCCAAACACAACGGTAGTGGTTGAACACCAGCAGGGACATCTTGGTAGCAGAGGTTCCCCCAGAAAAGGGAGGGTCTCAGCCACATACCAGGCTCCCCAGCCCAGGTGTCTTGTGCCAGGAAGAGGAGTGCCCACAATATCTGGCAGAGAAGATCAACAAGGACTCTATCTGTTTATCCTGGTGGGACAGAAGGCAGCTGGAAACCCAGACCCCTGCTTAGATGGCCTGCACACAGACTCACTCACTTTCAAACACCTGTTCTCTGGTGGAGGGAAGGGAATGCAAGAGGTGCCAGGAACATATGGAAAAAACTGAGTTGTGTGGCTTCTGGAGAGACAGCTGCCATTTTTCCTGTGTGGAGCTGGCTTCATGTGTAGCCTACAGGAGGGCTCTATGTTATCTATGTTGATTCCTCTCCCAAAGGGCCAAATAGGAGACCACATTGGTCTGGTAAAATCCATGCATGCACACCACCTTCATGATGCCCTGGGTCTTCGCCCCACACAGCTAATATTGCATCGCTTGGGGCACTCTTGGCTTCTGAGTGGCCAGCCGTGCCCCACAAGCTGCAGAAGACTTTCACAGCAGTGGAGGGTCTGTGGCAGACTGGAGAACTTTTGGTGGTTGGCAATGAGCCACAACATATGCTGCAGCCTCTCTTGAGTGTCTCTCAGGGATCTGTGGGCCTGAGGTGAGTGGTGGCCGGCTGTGGTGTTGTCAGGGCATTTTTGCAAAATGGTTACTGGCCTGGCACTGGTGCAAGTACCAAAACTGCATTAACTTTGCAAAAATCACTGCGCACAACCCATGACTCCCTGAAATCGCACTCTGCCCACGTAGGGCTGCATTGCCATAGGCACTCTTGGCTCCTGGTGGCAGGCTGTACCTCACAAGCTGCGGAAGGGTTTCACAGCAGTGGGTGGCCCACAGCTGCTCAGGGAACTTTTGGTGGCTAGCAGTGAGCCACAATTTGTGCTGCAGCCACTCTTGGGCTGCTGTCTGGGATCTATGGACCCAAGGCTAGCAGTGGCTAGCCAGTGTTCTCAAGTCATTTTGAAAAGTGGTCACAGCCCAGGCCCTGACACAAGAGTTGAATCTGTGTTAACTTTGTAAAAACCACCAGCCATGCCTCAGAACTCCCAGGACAATACCCTACCCAGCTAGTGCCACATTGCTGGGGACACTCTTAATACTGCATCAACCAACAAGGAGTGTCTTGCAATGGCTGAGCCTTATGGGCAACCAGAAGGTGACAACAAACCTAAGGGGCCCTGAGTCTTTTGCTAAGCTGCCACAGGCCCAATGCTGGTGGAAGCCGGCTTTGTTACAGTGAGGCCACACTACATGCCTCCAGGTCCAGCACAGGCAACAACCAACCACATATAACTTTGTGCCTCCTATTAGGTAATCTTGGGCCTGTCTCAGGCAAGCCTGAAATTGGCCTGCATGGGAGCCTCTCCCAAGAGACACCAGAAACAACACACCCAAAGCCTGGCTTCAGACCACACCAGAGCACTACCTGGCTAGCCCCACAAACAGCACACCCCAATAGTAGTATCAATAGGCACAGGACCCCAGAGGGGCAAATCTCCCTCTGAGGGTGTCAGCCCCCACAATGCAGCTCATACATTGTGGCCACAGCCAATCCTCACAGTCAGTCAGCCTGGGAGTCAATCCCACCCACTGACATGCCAAAAGCAATCAAGGCTCAATTACAACAGGAGAATACACACAACACACACAAGGGACATTCCTGGAACATACGCACAGGAGGTCAGGGAGACTGTGCCATTAGACCACACAGGACACCTACTATATAATGTCACCTGGCAAAGACTGAGAGACAGGAGATCTTCTGAATACATAAAAGCGGACACAGAGAGGCAACCAGAATGAGGAAACAAAAAACATGTCCCAAATAAAAGAACAGTAGAAACCTCCAGAAATAGAAACAAATGAAATGGAGGCTATCAACCTACCAAGACAGAGTTTAAAACACTGGCTATAAAAATGCTTAAAGGGGCAGCTGGATGGCTCAGTTGGTTGGAACGTGAGCTCTAGACAACAGGGTTGCTGGTTCGATTCCCATGTGGGCCAGTGAGCTGTGCCCACCACAACTAGATTGAAGACAATGAGCTGCTGCTGAGCTTCCGGAGGGGCAGCTGGATGGCTCAGTTGGGTAAATGGCTCAGTTGGTTAGAGCCTGAGTTCTCAATAACAAGGTTGCTGGTTCAATTCCCGTATAGGATGGTGGGTTGCGCCTCCTGCAACTAAAGATTGAAAACGGCAACTGGACTTGGAGCTGAGCTGCACCCTCCACAACTAGATTGAAGGACAGCAACTTGGAGATGATGGGCCCTGGAGAAATACACTGTTCCCCTATATTCCCCAATAAAAAAATTTTTTTTTAAAAAAGAGTTCTTAAAGAATTTAGTAGAAATCAACAAAGAGATAGTAAGCATAAAGGACATAGAAACCATAAAAAAAGAACCAGTCAAAAGTAAAGAATACAATTACTGAAATGTTGAATACACTAGAAGGAATCAACAGCAGATTAGATGAAGCAGAGGAATAAATAAGTGACTTAGAAAACAAGATAGCAGAAAACACCCAATTGGAACAACAAAAAGAAAAAAGAAGTTAAAAAAATGAAGATAGTTTAAGGGACCTGTGGGATCACATCAATATTCACTTCACAGGAGTACCAAAAGGAGAGAAGAAGGACTGAGAACCTATATGAAGAAAAAAATGAACGAAAACAAACCTCATCTGGTGAAGGAAACAGACATAGAAGCCCAGAAAGCACAGAACATCCCAAACAAGATGAACCTAAACAGGCCCAAACCAAGAAACATTATAATGAGAATGGCAAATGTTAAAGACAAAGAGAAAATCCAAAAAACAGCAAGAGAAAAGACAAGTAGTTACTTACAAGGGAGCTCCCATAAGACTATCAGCTGATTTCTCAACAGAAGATTTGCAGGCCAGAAGGAAATGGCAGGAAATATACAAAGTGATGCAAAAATAAGGGCCTACGACTTAGATTACTATACCCATCAAGGCTATCATTGAAAACTGAAGGAGTGATAAAGAGTTTCCTAGACAGACAAGAAAAAGCTGAAGGAGTTCATCACCACCAAACCAGTATTACAAGGAATCTTAGATGGACTTCTTGAAGACAGAAAAAAAAATCAAAATTATGAATAATAAAATGATGATAGCGACATATCTAGCAACAATTACTTTCAATGTAAATGGACTAATGCTCTAATAAAACGACTTAAGAGGGCTGAATGGATAAGAAAACAAAACCCTTTCATATGCTGCATACAAGAGACTCACTTCAGATGGAAAGACACACACAAATGGAAAGTAAAAGGATGGAAAGTTATTTCATGAAAATGCAAACAAAAAAACAAAAATGAAAACAAAATCTGGGATAGCAATACTTATACCAGACAAAACAGACTTTAAAACTAAGAGTACAACAAGAGACAAAAAGGACCCGGTAATCCCACCTCTGGGTATTTATCTAAAAAAACCCAAAAGTTACTTCAAATGGACATGTGCATTGATATGTTCATTGCAAAATATTTTACAATGGCCAAGATGTGGAGGCAGCCTGGGTGTCTGTCGATGTGAATAGATAAAAAAAAAAAATAGTACATATACTCGTATACTGTTTCCCTGAAAATGAGACTTAGCCAGACAAGCTCTAATGTGCCTTTTAGAGCAAAAATTAATATAAAATTAATATAAAAATTAATATAAAAATTATAAAATTAATATAAGACCCAGTATTATATTATATTATTATATCATATCATATCACATCACATCACATCACATCACATCACATCACACTATACTATATATACTATACTATATTATATTATATTATATTATATTATATTATATTATATTACACCTGGTCTTTTAGTAAAATAAGACTGTGTCTTATATTAATTTTTGCTCCAAAAGACACATTAGAGCCAATTGTCTGGCTAGATCTTATTTTGTGGGAAACACAGTACAATGGAATATTGGTTGGCCATGAAAGAGAATGGGTTCTTGCCAGCTACAATAGTGTGGATGAACCTGGAAGAGATATTGCTGAGTGGAGTGTCAGAGAAAAATACAGATGCAACGTGATTTCACTTATATATGGAATCTAAAGAATAAAATAAGCAAACAAACAAAAACACATAAATACAGACAACATTTTGATGGTTGTCAGATGGGAGGGGGATTGGAAGTGTGGGTGAAAAAAGGGAAAAGAAATAAGAAGTACAAACTGGTTGTTACAAAATAGTTGTGGGGATGTAGGGTATAGAACAGGAATACAGTCAATAATATTGTAATAACTATGTATAGTGCCAGGTATGTATTAGATTTGTTGGGGTGATAAATGGGAGCGGGTTGGGGGCAGGGTGAAAAAGGTGAAGGGATTAAGAAGTGTAAATTGGTAGTTACAAAATAGTCATCAGTTTGCAAAGTAAAGCATAGAGAATATAGTCAAAAATATGGTAATAACTATGCATAGTCCCAGGTGGGTAATAGACTAATCAAGGGGATCATTTCTTAAATTATATAAATGTCTAACCAGGAGCTGAGCACCTGAAATTAATATAAAATATTATTGAATTTCAACTACAATTGAAAAATTGTAAAAGGGGGGAAAAGGTGAAGAGGAATAAGAGGTCCAAGTTTCTAGGTATGAAACAAATAAGTCATGGAGATGTAATACAGCATAGAAAATATAGTCAATAATATTGTGATAGCATAGTATGGTGTCAGAGGGTAGCTGGACTTATGATGATCACTTCTTTAGGGATATAAATGTTGAGCAACTATGGTGTAACCTTGAAACTAATATAATATTATCAGCAATATTTTAATAAAAATCTTTTAAAAATGAATACAAAAGATAAATGAAACCAAGAGGTGGCTTTTTGAAAAGATAAACAAAATTCACAAACATTTAACTAGACTCATCAAGAAAAAAAGAGAGAGGACCCAAATAAATAAAACCAGAAATGAAAGAGAAGTGACAACGGATACAAAAAATTTCAAGAAATTACTACAAGCAAATACATACCTACAAATTGGACAATCTGGGAGAAATGGATAAATGCCTAGAAACACACAATCTTCCAAGACTGAATAAAAAAGAAACAGAAAAATCTGAACAGACCTATTAGGACTAATGAAATCACACCAGTAATCAACAAGTCCCAACAAACAAATGTTTGGGACCAGATGGACCAGATGGCTTCACAGTGAATTTTACCAAACATTCAAAGAAGAATTAACACCTATTCTTCTCAAACCATTCCAAAAAATTTTTTCAATATCCACAAATTAACTAACGTGATCCACTACATAAATAAAAATGAAAAACAAAAATCATATGATCATATCAACAGATGCATGAAAAGCGTTTGAAAAAATATCCAATATTTATTTATGATATAAACTCTCAGCTAAGTGGGAATAGGGGAAATATATCTCAACATAATAAAGGCCATATATGACACACTCACAGCTAATATTATACTCAATGGGGAAAAGCTAAAAGCATTCTCCTCAAGATCACGAACAAGAAGACAAGGACATTCACTTTCACCACTTTTTTTCAACGTAGTACTGGACGTCCTAGCAACAGCAATCAGACAAGAAAAAGAAATAAAAGGCATCCAAGTTGGAAAGGAAGAAGTAAAACTGTTATTATTTACAGATGACATGATACTATATAGAGAGAACCCCAAAGATTCCACCAAAAAATAATTAAACTGATAAATGAATTTAGTAAAGTAGCAGATACAAAATTAATATGCAAAAATCAGTTGCATTTTTATACATCAATAACAAACTATCACATAGAGAAATTAAGACAACAATCCCATTTAAAATTGCATTAAAAAAAACACCCAGGAATAAATTTAACCAATGAAGTAAAAGACCTGTACTCTAAAAATTATAAGACATTGAAGAGAGAAGTTAAAGATGATACAAATAAATGGAAACATATACCACGCTCATGGATAGGAAGAATTGACATAGTTAAAATATCCATACTACCCAAAGCAATATATAGATTCAATGAAATCCCTATCAAAGTATCAATGGCATTTTCCACAGAACTATAATAAATAATACTAGTATTTATAAGGAATTATAAAAGATCCCAAATTTATCAATTCTGAGAAAGAAAAACAAAGCTGGAGGTATCATGCTACCTGATATCAAATTATACTATAAGGCCATAGTAATCAAAGCACCATGGTATTGGCATAAAAAGAGACACAGTAAATTAATGGAAAGAATAAAGAGCCCAGAAATAAATCCATGCCTATATGGTCATTTAATCTATGACAAAGGAAGCAAGAATTTACATTGGGGTTAAGACAGTATATTCAGTAAATGGTGCTGGGAGATTGGATGGATACATGCAAAAAAACAAAAAAGAAAGAAAGACAGAAAGAAAAAAAAGAAAGAGAGAAAGAAAGGAAAAGAAACTGGACCACCTTCTTATGCCATATACAAGAATAAACTCAAAATGTATTACAGACTTATATGTAAGACCTGAAACCATAAAACTCCTAAATATATATAGAGGAAGTAAACCCTCAGACATTACCCTGAGTCACATTTTTACTGATATATCTCTTTTGACAAGGGAAACAAAAGAAAAAATAAACAAACAGGACTACAACAAATAAAAAGTTTTTTCACAGCAAAGGAAACCATCAACAAAACAAAAAGACATCTTAGTGAATGGGAGAAAATATTTGCCAATGGTGCATCTGATAAGGGATTACTATCCACAATTTGTATACATAAAAAACCTCATACAACTTAACACCAAAAAGACCAAACAATCCAATTAAAAAATGGGGAAAGGACATGAAGAGACATTTCTCCAAAGAGGACATACTGATGGTCAATAGACACATGAAAAGATGCTCAGATCATCAGAAAAAAAGCAAATAAACCATAATGAGATACCACCTCACTCTTGTCAGAATGGTTATCACCAATAAATCAACAAAGAACAAGTGCTGGTGAGGATGTGGAGAAAGAGGCACCCTTGTGCACTATTGGTGGGATTGCAAACTGTTGCAGGCACTATGGAAAACAGTATGGAGGTTCCTCAAAAATTAAAAACAGAACTATCTGATGACCCAGCAATTCCACTTCCCAGTATTTATTCAAAGAAATCCAAAACACTAATTCAAAAAAATATATGCACCCCTATGTTTATTGCAGCATTATTCACAATAGCCAAGATATGGAAACACTCAAGTGCCCATCAACAGGCAATTGGATAAAGAAATTGTGGTATATTGATACAATGGCATATTACTCGGCCATAAAAAAGAATGAAATATTACCACTTGCAACAACTAAGAGTATGGGCTTGCAACAACTAAGAGTATGGGCTAAGAGTATATTATGGTCAGTGAAATAAGTCAAACTGAGAAAAACAAATACCATATGATCTCACTTATACGTGGAATCTAAAGAACAGAATAAATGAGCAAATGAAACAGAAATAGACTCATAGATACAGAGAACAAAGTGATAGTTGCTAGATAGAAGGAGGGTTGGGGGATGGGTAAGAAAGGTAAAGGGGATTAGAAAGTACAAATTAGTAGTCTCTATATAGTCACAGGGATATGAAATACAGTATGGGGAATATAATCAATTACGTAAAGATTATGTGGGGTGCAAAATGGGCACTGGACTTATCAGGGAGATAACTTCAGGAATGGTGTAGATGTCTGACCACTGTGCTATACACCTGTATGTACTGGGGGTGCCAAAATAATGTGTTCAAGTGGACACTTTGGTCAATGTTGCTCAAGAAGTAGTTTGTCGTAACCAGAAGTGTCTGGACGCTGATGGTAACCACTTTGAGCACTTCTTATAATTGCAGAGTCTTATAATACAAGTCAAACATGACTTGTATTCATCTTTTGTTATTGGTATATATTGATATTACAATTTTAATAGTTTTTTTCTTTCTTAAAATGTGTATACATTTTTTGGCACCCCCTGTATGTAGTGCAGTACAGGGAATATAGTCAATGATATTGTAATAGATATGTATGGTGTCAGATGGGTAGTAGCCTTAGTGGGGGTATCACTTTGTGGTTAAACATCTAATCAATATGTTGTTTTATACATGTGAAACAAACTTTTTAAATATTTTTAAAATGAAAAAAAAAATGGCTGAAAACTTCCCAAACCTGTGGAAATACATGGAAAACTGGGCACATGAGGCTCAAAGGTCCCCAATGGGTTGATCTAAAACACCTCACGAAGACACATTAAAATAAAAATGTCAAAAATCAAAGACAGAGAATCTTGAAAACAGCAAGAGAAAAGGACTCATCACATACAAGGGAACCCTCATAAGGCTATAAGCAGATTTCTCAGAAGAAACCTTCAAGGCAAGAAGACAGTAGGATGATATATTCAAAGTGCTGAAAGATTTTTTTTTAAAACTACCCATCAAGAACACTTTGCTCAGAAAAGTGGTCTTTTGGAAATAAAGGAAAGGTAAAGACATTTTCAGACAAAAAAATGTGGAAAGAGTTCATCACCATAAGAATTGCCTTACAAGAAACGCTAAAGGAAGATCTTCAAGATGGAAAGAAAGGACACTAATAAATAACGCGAAACATATGAAAGTATAAAACTCACTGGCAAATGTAAATATATAGTCAAATTCAAAATGCAGTAATATTATAATAATGGTGGGCAAATCAATTATAACTCTAGTGTAAAGGTTAAAAATAACTATAGCTAAAATAATTTGTTAATGGATATCTAATACAAAAAGATGTAAATATTAACACCAAAACATAAAATGGGAACAAAGTCAAATTGTTATCAGCTTAAAATAGACTGTTATATCTATGAAATATTTCATGTAAGCCCCTGGTAACCACAAAGCAAAAACCTATAGTAGATACAGAAAAGAAAAAGGAATCAAAGTACACTACTGTAGAAAATTATGAAATTCCCCCCCAAAATCAAGAAAACAGGAGAAGGAACAAGGGATCTATGAGACACCTGGATTAACAAAATGGCAATAGTAAGTCATTATCTATCAATAATTGCTTTCTATACAAATGGAGAGATGAATGGATAAAAAAAATGTAGTTATGTATGTGTGTACATATGTGTGTGTGTACACGCATATATGTGGGCACGTGCATACATGCACACAATGAAACTTTATTCAGCCTTAAAAAGAAAGAAATCTGCCATTTGCGACAACATGGATGAAACTGGAGGAGAATATGCTAAGTGAATTTAGTCAAATACAGAAGAACATATATCACATAATCTCACACAGAATCTAAAAAAAAATTGCCAAACTCATAGTAGAAGAATAGAATGGTTATCTGACTGTGAAGGAAAGGAAAGATATTGATCAAAGGATACAAACTTTTAGTTATAAGATGAATAAATTCTGGAGACCTAATGTACGGCATGGTGAGTATAATTAATAATACTGTATTTTCAACACTTGAAATTTACTAAGAATAGTAGATCTTAAATGTTCTTACCACACACCAAAAACGACAATTATGAAAAGTGATGGATATGTTCATTCATTTGTGGTAACCATTTTACAATGTATGCATATATTAAACTATCACACTGTATGCCTTAAATATATACATTTCTATTTGTCAAAATAAATATATAAAAATTCAAGAATGGTGAAAACAGAATGCTTCCCCCTTAGATCAGGAACAAGGCAAAAATGTCCACTCAAAGCACTATTATATAATACCATACTGGAAGTCCTAGCTAGGGCAGTAAGACAGAAAGTAGAAATGAAAGGCATACAGATTGGAAAGCAAAAAATCGAAGCATACCTGTTTTCAGGTAACATAATTGTCAATGTGAAAATCTCAAGGAATATAAAAAGAAAACCTCTAGAACTAATAAAGGAGCTCAGCAAGATTGTAGGATATGAGTCAACAGAAAAATCAACCCCATTTCTGTATAATAACAATGACGTCTGAAAACACTACCATTTACAATCCAAAGAAAATGAAATACTTGAGGTGTAAATTTAACAAAACAGGGATAGAATTCCTATGCTGAGAACTACAAAATATTGGAGAAAGGAATCAAAGAAAACCTAAATAAATTGAGAGACATACCATATTTTGCCATATATTTTGCCATTTTCCCCCCAGAAAACTATGTTATCAAATTTTATTTAAGGGGAAACAGAAAAACTAGAACTATGAAAAACTGAGTCTTCCCAGGCTATTTGAAATTGAGTTTTAACACATCTTCAAGTAGCAGACAATCTCTACCTCATTTAACTTTCAGAAAAGAAAAAATAAAAGCTTCTGCCTCATTTGAGGGGCTAGTACATTCCAACATTGACAGTCTACAAGAATACACAAATGCAAGCCAAATTTATTCACACGTATATAAAATGTCACATGAAGAATTAGCAAATTCAGTCCAGCAGATTATTTTTAAAAATCCACCACAAAAAAGCAAGATTTATCCTAGAAATGTAAATTTGTTTCAGCAAAAATTAGATCCATGCACACTTTTTTGACCAAATTTGTGAAGGGAAAATTAAGAATGTGCATTATACATGGGAGCACTAATTCCATATCTCAATAAATGTTTTTAATTCTTTTATTTATGCCTATGAGTTAAAAGTGGAACTCTAGGGACCGGCCTGGTGGCTCAGGCGGTTAGAGCTCCATGCTCCTAACTCTGAAGGTTGCCAGTTCGATTCCCACATGGGCCAGTGGACTCTCAACCACAAGGTTGCCAGTGCCAGTTCAACTCCTCTAGTCCTGCAAGGGATGGTGGGCAGCGCCCCCTGCAGCTAAGATTGAACACGGAACCTTGAGCTGAGCTGCCTTCGGAATGGCTCAGTTGGTTGGAGCACCGGCTCTCAATCACAAGGTTGCCAGTTAGATTCCTCAACTCCCACAAGGGATGGTGGGCTCCGCCCCCTGCAACTAGAAAACAGAAACTGGACCTGGAGCTGAGCTGCGCCCTCCATGACTAAGATTGAAAGGACAACAACCTTGACTTGGAGAAAAGGCCTGGAAGTACACACTGTTCCCCAATAAAGTCCAGAAAACAAAAAAGTAGAACTCTAGAAATATGTATTATAAGACTGCAATTATAAGAGGTGCTCCAGAAATATGTATGCAAAATAACACTCTGGAATGCAATCGGTTTTGTTGAACTTACGATGAACGTGCAACAACAAAGAGTTCTTAATGATGCATAAATATCGTAAATTTGTTACTGGTACATAAAATTTCTTGTACCTTGTATTTGTTCTTATGTTTTGTAATTATTTGTCACATAAAATTTCTTGTACCATAATATGTTATAAAATAATGCTAAAATTTCTTCATAATACAAAAAACAAGCACCTAAATGTAAACACACAAAATTTTGAATTAAAAAATTAAAACAAAAGATTTTCCCCCCAAAAGTTTGGGCCAAAAACGTGGGTGCAAATTATGCATGAGAGCATATTATACATGGGAAAATATGGTACTGTGTTCATGGATTGAAAGACTTTACCTAGCAATGATACAGATTTTCTCCAAATTGGTTTATATGATTACTTTCAATTCTTATAAAAATCTCAGCAAATTTTTTTTTTTTGTAAATCTAGATTATCTTAGCTAAACTTTGTATGGAAAGTCAAAGAGATAGGATAGCTAAAACAATTGTGAAAAATAGGTGGGATGATAATTCATTCTCCATGCTGAGACTTACTACGTAAATACAGTAATCAAAATTGTGTGGTACTGGTGGAGGGTAGATACATAGAACAATGGACAGAAGAGAGAATGAGAAACATTCTCAACTGATTTATCAGAATGGTGCAAAAGCTATTCGAGGAGGAAGGCTAGCCTTTCCACAAATGGTGCTGCAGCAATTAGACATCCATGGGCAATAAACAAATAAACAAACATTGGCCTAAACTTCATACCTTATATAAAAATTAGAATAAAATGGATCATAGACTTAAATGTAAAACATAAATCTTTATAGCATTTAGAAAAGTAGGAGAAATTCTTCAGGACCCAGGGCTAGGTGAGGAGTTGTCAGACTTGGCACCAAAAGCACAGTCCATAAAAGGAAAAATTGATAAATTGGCTTCATCAAAATTAATGTTTGCTCTGCTAAAGACCCTGATAAGAGGAAAAGATAAGCTACACACTGTGACTAAGAAAAATAGTGAGAGGGAAACTTAGGCTGATGGAATAGTTCTGTATCGTCATTGTGGTGGTGGTTACACAAATCTTCACATAGGAAAAGTTTTATAGAAACACAAGCACATACACAAATAGTGCACAGAAAACTGATGAATCTGAATAAGCTCTATATTGATACTGGCTAATACCAATATCAATTTTGTGCTTTGGTATTGTACTATAGTCATACAAGATATTACCAATGGAGGAAACAGAATGAAGGGTACATGACACCGGACCTTCCTGGATTTTTAGACAACTTCCTGTTTATCCATTATTACTTCAAAATTACAATTTAATAAACAAATAAACAGATTTTAAATTAAAACAGAATGGATGCCTACCCGCCGGTTTGTGAACACAGAATAACATTCTTTCACCAGTACTGTTTTGATCATGTCTGGATCTGTGATAGCCAACACGGGCTGTCGGCCATCATAGAACCTGTGTGGAGGAAACAGAGTTGATTAAATGTGACAAGCCAGTATCTGCAGACGCAGCCACTCCTGGAAGTCCAGACTTTCCTTTGATGTTACATAATCCATATTCCTACAGATCATGATTAGAAATAATATTAGCACATTTCTTAAGTCCAGGTGGTGTGCACATGGACATTTTCTATACCATCCTGTATAATGTTTTGTAAGTTGGAAATATTTATTTTTTATCTTGCTTTTCTAAATTTGTATTTTAGAAATCTTTATCAGCACAGAGAATTTTCTCATTATTTTGAGCTGCAAAATATTTCTTTGTATAAATTTACTGCAGTGTAATTAGCTACTGATGAACATTTAGATTACCCCCTAACCTTTTACTACAGCAAACAATGAGACAATCATTAACTTTCTACTCACATTATTTTGCTTGTGTGCAAGTATATTTGAATAATGAAGACTCATTACTCTTGAATCAAAGAGTATATACATTTGTAATCTTAATAGATATTACCATATTGATTACTTTAGAAATTATATCCAACATATATACCCAATAGCAACAAATGAGAGTGTGATTACTTTATTGTCTTATTACACAAAAAGAAGCACGTTATTAAACATGTGAGTTAATATATCAAAGGAATTAGAACAGTGAATGGAACATAGTAAAGGAGTGTTAATTATTTTATTAATCAAAAAAGAAGTTAGGTTAGTAAACAGTTGAAGGAAAGTAAATTATCTGGGAACAGAAGAAAAATGAGAGTCCATCCACTTAGTCATTTAAAAATATACTTTTGAAGATACATCAAAACGTGAAAAATGCATATGACGGTATACTACAAGAAAAGCACAGACATACTGATCACAAATATATAAAAATATTTCTGCAAACGAAAAAGACATGAAACGCTCAAAAAGATCTAGTAGGAATATTAATGATTTATTTACCCTATTTTCCAAAATTTGTTTAGTAGTTTACAATTTCTTTAAGGAAATATTATTTTAACTATCAAAGTTGAGTCCTGGTTAGGACTAAGATTAGAAAATTTTAAAACAAAAAGACAAAGAGAATAAAAATATACAGAGGAGCATGTACAATTAATTTAAACATATCTTCTTTTCATTGCTTGTATTTACTCTATATGTGGGTCTAACGGGGCCCTTTGCTCCGTGTGGGTGACATCTGTTAGCAGCACGGCAAGCCCACTTTTGACAGATGTACCACGCAAAGCGGACTCTTTCTGTGTGATACATTCTGATTTGGCCTGATCTCCTGACTGGTTTGCTATAAGTTTATCTACACCATCCTCTGGCATTTTATTGTTTACAAATAATCAGTTGCATTAGCTAGAAAAAAATGGAAAATTTTCCACAAGACTCACTATTCTTTCTTTGACATCATGGAGGAATTTTAAATGCTTTTGTGATCACATATAAAAATGGTTGAGAACCACTGCCCTTAACACTGCCCATTTCCAAAAAAAAAAAAAAATGTTCTAAAACTCAGATGGCTTAAGTGGGTGTTGAATACATTTAGTGTTGAAGCAGTGATATAAGTGATTATGGTGGCACGTGGGTCAATCAAATTGATTATATTTCTTAGATACGTCCCCTTCCCCATCATGTTTATACAAAAACACCGGTGGAGAGACAGTGGTTTTCGGTCACCCTTTATATCCATGATCTCATACCAGCCTTACTATTTCTTCCACTACTTGTTAACCTTCAGATTCTTGGGCCCCAGTCCAGATCCTCCAGATTCAGTGTTGCTAGGGTGTGGGCCCCAAGAATCTGCATTATTAACAAGCTCTCCCAGGTAATTCTTACATACACCCAAGCATGAGAACCATTTTCTAAACAAAGGAAGAGACTCCACCCAGAGCTCACAAGTAGTAAATGTTGGAAGGGGCAGTTTGAGCTGGACCAGTGGTGATCCAGTGTTGTGCGTTCATTCTACACCATCACACAGACTCTCTGGGCCACGCTAACTCAGTAGAACTGTATGGTTTCTGTCTACTTGAGAGAAGATGGCCAGTACAGAGAGATAAAGCCTTCTCTCACTTGCTTCTACCATGCAAGCACCACGTTACACCTCTCCCACTGCTCTCACCAGCTCTGAAGAGGAACAGCTGCTGGAACTGGCCGAGGCCACTCCATACAATCCTCAAGTCCATCAGCCCACCAGGAAAAGGGTGGTTTGGAAATAAACTACATCTCCTCAAAGTGGGAGAATAGGGTAGATAAAGCAATACTTGTATAATCTAAACTTCTAATGAAAAGTCCTGACCTTAAATTCATTTAAAATTCCAATCTCCGTACTTGCCCGGAGAGTAAAAAACATTGACCAGAAATAATTTTCCATTCTGTGTACCTATAGCCACAGCCCTTTTTTAAAATGACATAATAAATACAAATTTTATTTTAAAATGTTTGGATTTTTAATTAATAGTGAATCTGAATCACGTGGGAAATGCTCATGACATGCATTTATGAGCATATATTAAAAAACTCTGAAATAATGCATTTTATCCGATTAAAGGTGACATAAGGAAGGAAAAATAAAGAAT
This sequence comes from Rhinolophus hipposideros, assembly GCF_964194185.1. Taxonomy (NCBI): domain Eukaryota; kingdom Metazoa; phylum Chordata; class Mammalia; order Chiroptera; family Rhinolophidae; genus Rhinolophus; species Rhinolophus hipposideros. The sequence continues at coordinate 10,242,742 of NC_138053.1, forward strand.
GGGAGAATGATTAAACATTGGACAGAGAGAAATGTCAGGAGTCCCTGGGCCACCAAATCTGGAGACTAGTGATAACCTGTGCTTCTCCAGCTGATTCAGAATATAGACCTGGACACGTGGTGACATATCGGATCCCTGGTAGAACAAGCCTCCAAAGCTTTACAATAACATTATAGGCTGAGATTGTCTTCAACACTATGAGGTGGATGTGGGGTCTCATTATATCAGCAAGGCTATGCAATGGAAGGTTCCAGTATACTCACCCCCATATATTTCCGTACTTATTAAAACATTTCTGGTCAAAATCCAAAAAACCCTGCAAGGAGAAACAAAATTAGATTATTAATTTAAACATACTGAACCCTAGCTCTAATTGGGACAAAAATGACTCAAAGCTCATGAAATCAGGCTTACTGTCTTTCACTGGCAGGTAGAGGGAAGCTCTAACTCAGAGGTGTCTTGGGAAATGGAGAGACAACAAAGAGATAATTGAAATGGAAAATTTAAAATCACTCTTGAAACTTCTGTGACTAGAACAGATACTGAATGACTTCCCCTTCCTTGTCTATGACATTAACTAACTCCTTGTCTTTCTGAAGGTTTTTGTTGTGCATGTATTGCCTCTCAAATCTCCTAAACCCCAGAATTATTACCTCCATGGACACTGAGAACTGAAGCTGAGGGAAAGTAAGAGTGGCCTGCTCTTTGATCTCCTGGTTAAGCATTGATCACTCTTTGATCTCCTGGTTAAGCATTATTTTCATTTATCTCATGAGCCCTCTCTAGAATTCCAGCAGAATTAGGAACTTTGACAAACCAGTGACCCCTTTTACTCCAGCAGATTTAATAAACCTTAGACACATTTGTTGAATGAGAAACTGACTGAGGGAATGAATGATTGACAAAGTGGATTTGCCTTCTGGTTTTCCAGCTCAACAGGGAAAAGCTGGGGAGATGGCACCATTCCACCAGGCCTGAGCAAATTAACAAACTTGTTCTGGTTTTTTACTTCTGTCACTTAAATACAAATCTTCCGTTTGCTAAGTTTCGGCTGTGATATTAGATGTTTTAACAATGCAAAAGAAGGTCCCAGAAATACGGGCCTAGGGGTACATCTATATGGAGTTGATCCAGGCAAGGTGGAAAGGAAATTATTGCTTTTTCAGAGGGAAAAACTATGCGAAGTTTTTAGACTAATAGAAACACTGAAGACCTCAGTTGGGAGAATTAGGATCTGAGAAACAAGCTTCTGGTCTTGTTTGGGAAAGGAAATCTGGCAGAGAACAGCCTGCACGCAAGGCTCTGCCTTCTGGCCTGAGTGATGTGAGCTGGTAACCTTTTGTCCAGGGGCCACACCCTAGGTGACGCATAAGGGCAGGATATATCACAAAGGCCACACCAAATCCACAGTCCATGAGTCAACTAGTATATTCCACTCAGTTAAATTCAATTTTTCATTATTTTGTCAAATAATCTCCTTTCTAGTGATTTTGTTAAGTAATTCTCTCTTGCTTACAAAAACCCCACACAACTCATTTAGAGGTTAAATATCTGAAGTTGATAGACAGCCCCCATCCTGCCTCAGTTGTACCTACTCAGTCTCACCCATAGTCTCACCTCACTCCTCTGAGGGCAGAGAAGTAAAGCAGTAAGCTCTTGTTCCATCTCTCTTGTCCCCCAACGTCGTCAAGGCGAGCAAAGAGTGAGTAGGAGCCATGGATGTAACTACAGGCATTTAGCAGTTCTTAGAGAATTCATGTACCCAAACTCCCTGATGGTGAACACTTGGACTGCCAAATACACTGCAGTTTTGAAGCTATCCAGGAAGAAGGAAGCAAGAGCTACCAGGAGCTTATGCTACGAGCAGGAAATCTGACTCTAGCATATACCCGTAATGAGGCAGTGCCACTCACCTCCTTCATACTTTTCACCTAATACTAAGTACGATTATGCCTTTCTGGGAATCTTCACCTGGCTGCAAGAAAATGCTTCTCATGATGCTCACAAGTGGGAACAGCAAGTCCTCTGCTGAACCAGCCAGAACGTGCTGCTGCCCAACTGGGGCAAAACCTGAGATTCCTAACAGCTGACAACGGAGCCCTGGGGTAAACCTGGCCCAGTGCTGGGTGGGGCATATGACACCCTTTCCGGAAAGTGTGAAACCTCAGAATGTCCTCCTGAGGAGGGCACTTTGACTATGGAACTCAGCTGGGACAGTCAATGGAATTGTAACTGCAATATAAGATGTCAGAGGGGTAGTAGATTGGGGGAGGGAGGTTAGCATCGTGAAGGACGTAAATGTCTAACTATTACAATGTTTTGTACACCTGAAACTAATAAAAAAAAGAATATAAACAAAGATGATACTCTAAAATAAAAGAGAGAAAGAGGGACCCAAATACCACTCACCTTACGGTAGCCCAGAACAGTTCCAAAAAATGGCAGAGGTGTCGGCCCAGGAATTCCCAGCTTCTTAAAAAGTCCATGTGTAGAGGTCCCATATCTATAAAGAAAATGAGAAAGCCAGGGATTATGGAATAGGAGCTGGGATGTTAAGTCTCTGACTGGAAACTGGAACAGTCAAGGGGAGGTAACATATAGGCAATAAGTAATAAAGCAATTCCAAAAGCAATAATTCCATTCACTTGTCATCTCCTTTCTCACTTCCACTGGGAGAGTCACAAAAACTAATGATGATCATCAGCTACCAGGAGCTGAAGACTTCAGGGCCCCAATCCTAGAGTGAATGCTTGCTAAATGTTTCCAGATTGGAGCGTTCCTGAGAGGCTCAGGCTGGAATTCTTCCAGAAAATTCACTCACGTCTATTTAGTATGTTGACTCTTCCATGATTTTGGAGATTCTAATTCTAGGCAAAAAAAGGAAAAAGGTTTTTCTGCTCCGATGATGAGATTTTGCATAACTGCATCCATCAGGGACTGAGGGTTAGTGAGAGCCCACCGAGACAGTGTTCTTACAGTTTGCTCTGTGACTTTATGCTTTTCCTTCCCTCTAGCCCCTGACCCTGTTTTAGGATCTGGGTCTTCTTAAATATATCATCACAAAGAGGCCTTGGACTCGCCACAGTGTGCTCATTTCTATAGAATGAAACTGGGTTCAAGGCTTCCATTGTCCTCGTAGCCTTTCAGTTACACCCAAGTCCATGTTCTCAGGAAATTTGGTGCTTTGTGCTCTAGAGAAGAGTGATTGTCCCATATGTGCCCTGAATGAAGCTGTATAAAGGAACCAATGACTAAATAATGCATTTTAGACCATTCTTCCCCTGGTGGCATCTGGTCGTCCAGCCTGTGATGGTCACCTGCTAAGCAGTGCCAGACTCATGCAGTTTGTCATGATGGCCAGTCATCACGCAGTTGGTTTACTGGCTCTGTGTGTGTCAACTATCTCAAAATCCCATTAAGGCTGGTGGTTCCTCCAGCAGGCCTGCCTGAAATTGATCTTCATAGAGTCCCACAGCTGGGGGCTCTGGATCCTTGCAAGCCTTCCCACTCCAGTGTTACTGAGAGAGGTCAGAGGGGAGGAGGAAGAGAGGCTGAGGAAAGAGGCCATTGGCAACAATTTCAACCATGAAGCTCCTAAGCCTACAAGACTAACCCCATAGAGGGAAATTAGGGAATTAAGGCTGAAAAGCAGGCTCTGTATAATGGTCCCATGGACCCTACAAATGCTTTCAGCTGAAAGATATGTGGCCTTGCAAACTGGGTTACCTTCCTGTTGATAGCAAAAGACTCGTTATGCAACATAAAATTAGTAACTACAAAATGTTCCAGAGCTGGATTAAGACCTTGTCTGCTGTTCTTTTTGTGGTTACCCTTTAAGAAAGTATGGGTTCCTAAAATTCTGTACAAATTTAGGTAATCTTATAATATGTGATAAAGTAAAGCCCCAAATTTCACGAAACAACTTGTGCTAAAGGGCACAACGGAGTCAGTACGGCCGAGTACAGCTGGGTGTTTAGATCCTTCCTCCAGGAAGTTGGTAGAAATGTGAGCCCTGACTGTCAAAAACAGGGTACTCTTCGTTCCTGCTATCCTAGTTCCTTCCTTCACCATGACAACCACAGCAAATCAATTAAACCAGTTTCTGCTTCTGAACTTTCAACATGTTACATAAACTCTCAAGTGAAACTAAGCAATTTAATGAAAGTGTCAGCAACATTGATCCCAAGAGAAGAACTAATGTTTAAACTCACATGGTTCCATATCAAAGCCGAGGGTGGGCTGGGGGGACTCTTCTTTCCAACTTCCCTCTTTTTGGTAGAGTAATACTGCTTTGGTGCAAATGAAGGGGCTAACATAAAGACAATCATTTCTATTGCATTTACGTTGTATGGGTATAAGAGGATACTCTGTACAGCCACCAACCCTTGGCTGTACCAGTGTTACTTAAGGCTAGAGTGCTGTGTATCCACTGGTGACAGTAGTGGATACTGTCACACAGTGTGACTTAGATGGTGTCCCTGACCCCAGGCTTCAAGCAGATGCGATGCCTCCCCTGCTGCCCTGTGAGTGACCTCCTGTGGGCCAGGACCGGGAGTATCTGGGGGAAATGTTCTCCCACTCCACCCAGATGCTGCCTGATGCCTGTCTTAGTCACTGGCTCACAATCTTGTTTAATCACCTGCACTTTGAGATTAAAATAACCGGCTGAGCAGGTGTATTTAAAAACATATAGATAATCTATGTCATAGAAGTATACATTTGTCCACTGGAGTCATATTCCTGACATTATTCTAGAAGGGTAAGATTATTTATACACCTTTGTAGCCACAGATCCTGAATCACCAGTCCTATTTTATCCTCCAGAAAGAACATGCTGGCGAGTTTTATCTCAGTAAAATAATCTAGTATTAAATAGAATAAAATTAAACATTATCAATAATTTAAAAATGTGATCAGATGCAAAATGTGTTGCTACAACACACTGTTGCCATACCATTTCATTTAAAGAATAAAACAAACTTTATATTTTCTATATTCATGTCATCATGATTTCCTGCTCTGCATGAAAGTGAAACTGGGAAATGGAGGGCGCCTTCTCTACCCATACATCAAATATAACTCCTGTCCCAACCTGCTCCATGATGCCCGGAATCCCACCATTGAACGGAATTCCTCTGCTAGGTGACTTGATTCATCCTCCTGTGCTGTAACTTCAAGGGAAATAAAGTATTTAAATCCCAATTGGTCTGTAGGTTTGTGGCTTTACACGCTGTTAGCAGATTTTATATTGCGGGAACATAAATCGCTATTTTGATGCTGACCCTCCCCAAACCAGGAAAGAAAAGGTGAAAGAAAATAACATAATTTTAGATTTTTGCTAAGTTTGTTCTGCTGTGAAGATTTCTCATTAAGGATAGATAGTACTGTCTATTACATAGTGGGGGAAAGAGCCCTAGGAGGGGAGCGCCAGGGGAGGGACACAGAAAAGAGGGGAGAGCCAGTGTGAAGAGAATGGTGGGGTAGTCTGCAACCCCCATGAAATCTGGGGTGCACTCTGGTACTTTGCATAAATGATGCCAGGCAGTGGGAGGGCGGGAGCAGGAAACCACCTAGTTACTCAAGCACGAATCCCCGTACACATCTCTTACAGCAGACACAGAACTTGGAAAGCCAATGTGATGAGATGCAAACCCAGGCCACTCCCTCCTGCCCCAAGGACCCCCAGAGCTGGGAAGGGAGTGAGGACCCCACTGCACAGAGGCCCGTTCACTTTACCTGTGTCTGCTGACTTCTGCTTGATGAGTCTAACTCCATCCAAACTGCAGCCAATCAGAAGGCCATCCCCAGGAGTAAATAATGTCACTAAACCTTCTGTGTTACAGAAATTAGGAGTTGGGGCTTCATGGGGTGATACTCCTTCAACAGATTAGAGTAATATCAAGAATAACCCCTTTGGTGTTTGTGTGCCCAACGCGTAAGCAGCTACCCTTCATTAAATGTTTGATCTTCAAAACAGATAAGGGGAAGGGGGGCCTGATTCGCTCCCCAAGTCCAAGGTTGCAGAGGATACACATTTGGACGGTTACTCACAGATAGAGGAGCACCAGGCTGGTAGCCAGGAGAAGCCAGGTCTCTGTGGAAAAGCTTGGGATCAGGTCCATGGCCGTTTTATTTTCTAAGATCCTCTGCTCTGAAGCTCCCTTTGAGCAATGTGTACTAGTCTCTGCCAGCCTGTGCGCGCAGAACTTCCCTTACTCAGTGGATATTCAGTGAGACTGGATGTTTATATGCTGGGAAAGGGGGTGGGGCTTGAGCTGCAACCAGTAGAAAGGCCATCTGTGCTGCAACCGCCCTCTCCATCTTGAAAGTTGACAAAGCATCATGGACACTCCACTCTGACCACCCCTGAGTTCATGTTCTGTGGGAAATCAATAAACAACTCACTCAGTCTTATCAGCAAGCCCAAAAGTTACAGAAACTCAAGTAAAGCCACTGGCCTGAAATTTCTAACCTGCCCTTGACTCCATGATTGCCTGCTCTAAAAAATACTTGAATTCCTTCAAATAAGGTAGGTCTACAAATCTTTACCCATGCAGTGTCCTCTGCCAAGCATTGTCTGTGTGCCCCCTAGAAGGCTCCTACTCATCCTTCAAAACTCAGGTCAGACAGAAACTTCTCTGTTAAAGTCTTTCTTTCCTTTTCTTTTTAAATTTTTATTGGGGAACAATGTGTTTTTCTAAGACCCATCAGCTCCAAGTCAAGTAGTCGTTTTCAATCTAGTTGTGGAGTCATTGTTTTCAATCTAGTTCTGGAGGGCACAGCTCACTGGCCCATGTGGGAATCAAATTGGCCAAATTGGTGTTATCAGCACTGTACTCTAACCAACTGAGCCAACAGGCCACCCCCTTTCTTTTTAAAATAAGGTTTATTGGGGTGACATTGCTTAGTAAAATTAGATAGGTTTCATGTGTACAATTCTATATACATCATTTATATGTTGCATTATGTGTTCACCACCCAGAGTCAGTTCTCCTTCCTTCACCATATATTAACCTCTTCTACAACCCCCACTTTCCCCTTACCCTCTGTTAACCACTAAACTGCTGTCTGTATCTATGAGTTTTTGTTTTTTTGTCTTGTTCATTTCTTCCTTTCAGTTTTATATCTCACATATGAGTGAAGTCATAGGTTTTTGATATTTTCTGTCTCATCAGCTATTAGGGAAATGCAAATCAAAACCACAATGAGATGGCACCTCACACCTGTTAGAATGGCTATTATCAACAGGACAAGTAATAACAAGTGTTGAAGAGGTTGTGGAGAAAAACAAACCCTCATATACTATTGGTGCAAATGTAAATTGGTACAACCACTATGGAAAACAGAAGGGAGGTTCCTCAAAAAAATTGAGAATGGAATTACTACATGACCCAGCAATCCCTCTGCTGGGTATCTACCCCAAAAATTTGAAAACATTTATCCATAAAGATATATGTACTCCTATCTTCATTGCAGCATTATTCATGGTGGCCAAGACACAAAAATAGCCAAAATATCTTTCAGTAGATGATTCGATAAAGAAGACATGGTCCACATACGTAATGGAATACTACTCAGCCATAAATAAAGAGAAATACTGCCATTTGAGGCAACATGGAGGGATCTTGAGATTATCATGCTAAGTGAAATAAGTCAGACAGAAAAAATAGAATATTTTCTTAACCAAACTTCTCGCACAGGTAAAATCACTTCCTCCTCTGGACAACTTCTGTTCTCTGTACACAAGTCTTCTCTTGTCCTTTCTACCCTCCAGCACCACTATTGGTCTTCCCACCAAGTTCCTTTAACAGATTGAGATCTTGTCAAGGGCACAGTCTGGGTATTAATCACCATTATGTTTCTAGTCCCTGGGAGAGCACTTTATACAGAGTGGTGGAGTTGATTTGGTAGAGGAGAGCTTACTGTGTGCCCTGTGCATTCTTTCCTTGTGGCTCTTTGGTGACTACGCCATCTTCCTGGATTGTTACTACAACAAGAAGGCCTGGTTGTGCCTCAGCCACCATCACTTCAAGTTCAGGCCGATGCATTAGGATTTCATTGACAAGGGGCCCCTGAAGGAGCGCCAGCACATGGACAAGAGGGTGGTGGCTACACCAAGTTTATTAATTCATGCTGCTTCCTTTCCTGCCCCTCAGAGGGTCCTACAGTAGACAAAAAAAAAAACAGGTTCATGACAAAAGAATGGCTCCCTCACTCTGGAAAGACCACAAGTCCAAGAACAATGGGTATGAAGAGGAGAACAGCAGCCTGGATGGCCAAGTGGACCCCAATCACCTAAGCCACAGCTGACATGGCAAATGTCACTATGGGTAGTGCACACAGTATACAGGACTGCAGAAAGATGACATGAGATTTTTTTCTGGGGCAAATGGGGTCATAGCAGAGGTAGCTTTCTGCTTTCAGACCTGTGGGTGCTTTTTCAATGGGCACTGAGGAGCTGGTAAGGAAAGGCCTGTAGTAGCAATCAGTGTCACCGGTGACACCCTCCAGACCCCCGTCACCCCTCTACCTCTGCCACATTTCTGATGGGAGAAATGTGAGGCCTGAGCCTCTGGAATTTCCATAAGCTCATTATCATCACTCAGATACATATTTTTGTCTGCTTGGACTGAGACCCTGTGGATTATGTCACAAACAAAACCTCCAAGTTTATTAATACACAAAGAAAGAAGAGACATTTAAATTGTTTGTGCACTTCCTTCTCTCTTCATCCTTTCTCACTTTCAGCCCTTCTGCAGAAAGTGCTACTCATCGGTCGCCAATTCTTTAGGTCCCTCTGGCCTGAGAGTCCCCAGGGCTGCCTGACACTGGACTGAGTAGGTGGACGCCTCATTGGTAAGTGCAGTAAGTTCCAACTATCTTACCCACTTCCTTTTATTTACTTGGAAGCTTGGCATGCAGCTGAAATTTTTACCATCATGGTTTGTCACCTTTGGTTTTCTCCAGGAGGCACATGTTAAATTCCATAGCTGCCACTGGAAAGTGTAATGCACAAATACACCTATTCATCCATGCATTGAGTCAAGGACAAATGGGTCAATGTTATGTGTCGTTATCGTGCCAGGCTGTGGGCTACACGCCATACAGTCCCCATCCTTGGGAGTGGCCTCCAGTGGAGGGAGAGAGACACATAACTGTGCTGAGAAAGTGGCTTACCTCTGCACAGTGTGGGATAATGGAGCCCTACAGAGAGGTAAGTAAGAAGGGGCTGCAAGCTTGAATACCAAGAAAAGGCAGACAGGGGAAGGTGGAAAATGATCCCTAGGGAAAGTAGAACAGAAAGTCCCAGGAATTCCAACACATTTTTTTCCCCTCTCGGTGTTCACACTGGGTGCTGTTATATAGGGTCAGGCTACTATCCCCAGTTTGTAGCTGTAGAAGCTGAGGCTCAGTGACTGCGAGTGGCTTCCCAAAAGGTACTCGTTACGGCAGCGTCTACAAATAAGCTAGTTTGAAGGGAGACTGAAAAGTCTTCTGCTAAATGCCAGTAGTCAACATTTGCCGTTCCCTGATAAGGGTCACTATGAGAAACAGTGAGATCCAAGGCTGCAACAACAATTGGTTAAAATTCTGGCTCCCCACAGTGACCCCCAAAGCAGCACACCTATGGGTCTTCCAGAAGAAAGGACTCCAGCTCGCTTCAACAGAAGCAAAGACCAATGCAAGACTTTTCAGTCTCCCTTCATGTTAGCTTATTTGTAATATGTTGTGATGAACAACTTTTGGGAAGCCAGTTACAGTCACGGAATCACAGTTTCTACAGCTATAAAGTGGGGACAGTAGCATGACCCTATTACTAGGATCCCATACTAAGGGTACAGTTGGGTAGGATCTCCTATCTATGTTCCCAACCAGAGAGGTACACAAAATACATCCAAACAAGGAAAGACTAGGTGTCATCTTATATTTATTAACTTAATTCACTCGCCTAAACACAAAGCCTTATTCTTCTACTTGGAAACAAATCCTCTGTGGAAACTAATATCTTCCTCCAAAGTCACACTTGGCCTGCAGTGATTTCACAACGAAGCCTAATATGACCATCCTCTGGCCCTATTCACCTCATGGACTGGTCCGGCTACTTGGTATCGATTGCAGCAGCGATAGACTAGTCATTCATTAGGACTAAAGTGTAGCCAGCACTGTGTCTTAACCAATGCAAATGGCCTTGTTCCTCAAGTGGAAATAATAGAAGGTATGATTTTTGTGCCCCTTCCTCCCACAGAAGGAAACATCTAACATAAAGCGACTCACATACTAAGAGTTGTGCTGAATGTGTGAATCAATACACTGTGTGTCAGAGAAACACCACACACATCTCCTGTCTCTCATCTACTCATTTGTGTACTTATGTGCTCATCACCTATTTTTCAAACTCTGCTCTAAATGCTTAGGGTACAAATATGATTAGGACCCATATATTATTCAGGTTGACATAGAGACCAATTAACAGATAATTATTTTATAGCCTAGTTAAAGTAATGGGTATGAGATACAAAATGTCCTCATCAACAGAGAATGGCTTATCTGCGTTCTCTGTCTACTTAGCAAAAGGTCAAATTGAATCTCAAATAACATTCAGGGAATTAGGCTCAGATATCAGTACAATATGGTAGGTAATTGGGACTCAGTGATACAAGGAACATGATCAGTCTGATATTTCTGTCCTTTTTAATGTTAGCCCAAGTGTCACCTTTTCTGGGATGACCCTTCTGAGATCCAGTGACCCAGAGAATTACTCAATGGATGAGGAGGAAATGTTGCTCTGAAATGATTTATGTGTTAGATTCAAATTTCACAGGTCACAATCTTTTTTTCACTTTTTTTTTTTAACTTCCAATATCGCTTATTTTTCCTAGAAGCTGGATACAATTCACTGTAGCAAGACAATACTCAATATTACTTAAGCCTTATTTTAGGTTCTTTGAAATACTTCAGTATTTATAAATGTGAGAATTCACATTAAAGTAACTGACCTTAACGATTTCCTTGTATCTCTTCTGGCTGTAAGGTGGCTCGGTGTAATCCCTTTCATGAACACCAACAATTAGTTGTTTCACACCCCGCCTGTAAACCAGAAGGGCATACTCACGGGTCTGCCCATTCTTGGATATACCAGTTTCACATTCACCAGCAACAATCAGGACTACCCTGTCAACCTGAGATGTGCCTGTAATCAGGTTTTTAATAAAGTCTCTGTGGCCTGGGGCATCAGTGATGGTCACGTAATACTTGCTGGTCTTGAATTTCCACAGGGAGATATCAATGGTGATACCGTGATATGCTCACGTTCAGCTTTCAGTTTACCCACGACCCAGGCATACTTGAAGGAGCCCTTTCCCATCTCAGCAGCCTCCTTCTCAGATTTTTTGATGGTTCTTTCGTCGATCCCACCACGTTTGTAGATCAGATGACCTATAACGGTGGACTTGCTGGAATCTATGTGTCCAGTGAAAACGATGTGGATGTGTGTCTTTTCCTTTCCCACGTTGGGTTAGATTCAGCGGTGGTTTTCACTACATCTGTGTTCTGGCAGCAAACCCATTGTGAAAAACAGACAGGTCACAATCCTGAATGTGCAAAAAATGAAAGCAAAATTATGTGTAACTCAGCTCTCAACTCCCCATCTTCTCTATAGGGCAAAACTTGATCTTGCCAATTCACTATAACCAGTTGGTATCTAAGTTTTGGTAGCTGGGCCTTTAGTTGGTGGAGGAGTGGTGAAGAAAGTGGCAGTGTTGTCACCCAGCAGTGTAGCCGACTGTCCCCTCGTAACTTTCCCTAAGGAAAGAAGAGTCTGTGAGACTGTGCCTTCTTGGGACTTTGCTTCATCTTTATGTTTACACCTCATGTCTCTCTGTCCAGTCCCCAAAAGATGGTTTGCCAGCCAAGGACGGGTAAGATTTCTCACGTGAGGAACAACCAAAGACAGGCGGAACCGTATGGGGACCCCCAAAGAGCTACTATGGAAAATATGGAAAATAGGAGCATTGCCTCCCCTTCCCTCTGCTTAAAGGAAGCCACTGCTGACACTGGCTTTTCCTCTCACCTGATTGTGAGAGAAGTTAGGAGAGCGACAATATCAGCTCTCCCTGTTTAGCTCAACAAAGTTTTATCATGAGAGACTTATCCCCAGGAGGGTACACACCTTAAATAAGTCATCATAGGACTTTCTGCTCAGGCTGTTTGCAGGCGGGGATAATAGAATTAAATCACCTTTGTGATATGATGGATGAGTTTCACAGACCGGACATAAGGTAATTTTTACTCCCTTGTATAATCAATAAAAGCCACCAGTCGGCCTGATTTCGCGCTCCAGTCTTTCATGACTGAGACCCTTTGACCTCTGAGATTCAACTACATTAAGTCTCTGTTTCTTTCTTTCTTAAAACTTAACCTAAAGCCGCCCCTTCTCGTTCCCTCACTGCCCGTGTTGCGCTGGACGCGACATGGCAGGTCTTTGGACATTCTCTCTGGCATTGGAGGAGGTGGGAATCTCTCCCAATGTGTGTTCATTGGATTCTGTGCCTGCTGTGCTCAGGCCATGTGCCATGTTAAATATGAGTCAGGATCCTTGCTGTCATGAAGGCAAAACAGGTAGAGACATTAAACAATTCACCACACAAATAAATATTGAGTGTTAATCAGGACACGTGCTATGAAGCAGCAATATTTGGCACAGTTGACCTTTCTTTCCTCAAACTCTCTTCTCCTTTGAAAGATATGAAGACAACAGAATCAACAGGACTTGGGTCATTGGAAGTGTGTGACCTTGGGCATGCCTGTGCCTGTTTCCTCACCTGTCTGTGAAGGAAATTGACCAGAACTGACCTCAGGGGACCTAGAAAAACACAAGGCTCTTTCACTGCTGGCCTCTCTCAGGCTCTCTGTACCTCTTGGATTTTCTAAATCCTCCATCCTCCTTTTTTATTCTCCTTCTTGTCATTTAGGGTCCCCAGGTGTCCCAGCCCAGTCAGGAGCCAATAGCACCTGAGGACAAAGGTAGAATACAATGCACCTGAGTGAAGTCAGGTACCCATTTAAGTCCTGAGCTCTTAATTCTAGAGTGTTTTCTCAACTAGGACTTCAGCTAAGGGACCACACACACACACACACACACACACACACACACACACACACACACACACTCCAAGTCTTAACCTCAGGAAACGATCGATACTGTTTATTTTTATGAGTACTAGGCTGCATTAACTAATTCAATCCACCCAAATAATCCTATGAGATATGATCCCTGTTTTAAAGGTGAGCCAACTGTGGCACAGAAATGTTAAGTGGTCATACAGTTCTCATCACTAATTACTAGCATAACTAATTTAGTTTGTCTAACTTTAGACAAAGTTAGATTGTCAGATTTAGATTGTCTAACTTTAGAGCCCAAGGTCTTAACTTTAGCCAGGCTCACTTGCTCAAAAATTCGTGGGGTGACTAGCACTAGAGCCCAGGCCTTCTCAGAGAATAGTGACCGGCGCTCTAGCCTAACACAGAGACAAGCTGAAACACCCTAACAAGCCCATCAAGGGGGGCAGGGGTGAGACAGAGGTATATCCTTTCTGACACACACACACAGCGTACCATACAGAAAATCCCCCTTTCACTGAAGTAGAAGCACTTCTGTAGACTTTACAGCAAAGGAAAGAGGAGGGAGGACTCCTCAAAAAGAAAAGAGGAAGAAGGACTGCTCACTTTCTCCTCTGTCCCAGAGTGTCTCTTCCCTGAAACGCTAACCTCTAACATTTCTACTGCACTATACATTTTAAGGTGTTCTTTCATGTGTGTATTAATTGACCCTCACAACAACCCTGTGATATAAGTTGTGTTGAGATAATTTTAACTCCCACTATATGGATGTGGAAACAGGAGCTCAGGACGGAGAAGAGTCTTGTCCAAGCAACTAAACCATGAATCCAGAGCATGGAGCCAGATATTGTGATTTCAAATTGAGCCCGCCATAGGCTTGTTTGGGCCTCCTGAAATAACTTGGCAGATTGTCAGTCTCATATGGTATAAACATTTCCTTCCACATCTCCCAGCACACTTCCACTGTCATTGCAAAAATACTGCACAGCTGGTTATGACCCCTAAATGATATGCTCATCCTTCTATCCATTACTAAATAGTGTATTCACTGAACTCCAGGTGTCAGCTGAAACAGTCAGCAGAACTGCTACACACAGTTCTGACATGTCGCAATCAGAATCATTGAGGTTTCCAGGAAAGCAGAAAGCAAAAGGAGATGAAACCAAGAAGTGAAAGGGGAATCAAGGAATGGTAGGTAAATTTCAGAAATTTCACCTGGAAAGGTATTAATAAAGCAGGAACTAAGATGAAGGAAAAGATAGGCATCTCAGGGTATGTTGCAACATAAGGGAAAGACTTCACAATCTAACCTAATTGTTACAGTAACTTCCTAAAGTGTTTGCCTGACCCTAGGCTGCTGGTCTCATCCAGGGCCAGCATACAGCCTGGTAAAACAAAGATCTTTTGATTTACATTTCCCTAATAGCTAGTGAAGTTGAAGATTTTTTCATATATCTGTTGGCCGTTTCTATGTCTTGTTGGAAGAAGTTTCTGTTCATGTCCTCTGCCCATTTTTAAATTAGATTGTTTATCTTTTTGTTGAGTTGTGTGAGTTCCTTATATATTTTGGATATTAGCCCCCCATCAGAGGCGTTGTTTACAAATCTTCTCCCATTCGGTTGGCTGTCTGTTTTTGTTGTTGTTGCTGTTGATGGATTTTTTTTGCTGTGAAGAAGCTTTTCAGCTTGATATAGTCCAATGAGATATCACCTCACCCCAGTCAGAATGGCTATCATCAACAAGACAAATAATAACAAGTGTTGGAGAGGCTGTGGAGAAAAAAAAACCCTCATACACTGTTGGTGGGAATGCAGACTGGTGCAGCTGCTATGGAAGGCAGTGTGGAGGTTCCTCAATAAATTAAAAATAGAATTACCATATGACCCAGCAATCCCTCTCCTGGGTATCTACCCAAAATATCTGAAAATATTTATCTGTAAAGATATATATATACTCCGATATTCATAGCAGTATTATTCATGGTGGCCTAGTCAAGGAAGCAAGCAAAGTGTCCTTTGATAGATGATTAGATAAAGAAGATGTGGTATATATACACAATGGAATAGTACACTGTCATAAGAAAAGATGAAATAATGCCATTTGCGACAACATGGATAGATCTTGAAATTACTATGTTAAGCGAAATAAGTCAGACAGAAAAAATTGAGAACCATATGACTTCACTCATATGTGGGATATAAAACTGAAGGCAGCAAAGGAACAAGACAAGTAAATAAAGAAACAAAACTCATAGACATAGACAATAGTTTAGTGGTTACCAGAGGGAAAGGGGGTAGAGGATACAGGAGAAGAGGGTAAACCGGGTCAAATATATGGTGATGAAAGAAGAACTGACTCAGGGTGCTGAACATATAATACATTACACAGAAGATGTATTATAAAATTGTGAACTTGAAACCAATGTAGTTTTGTTGACTATTTCACCCCAATAAACTTCAATTAAAAGAAAAAAACCCAAAGAACTTTTAACATTTCTCCCTTATCAAATGCTTCCAACACCTACTATCATCCCGGATAAAATTTAATGCCTTGGGGTACCAACTCAAGACCCTGTCCATCTGGCCAAGGCTGTGTTCTTCAGTATTCTCTTGGTACACTTCCCATGTGTACACGACGTTTTAAGCAAATGGTATAATTTGCACTCCCTCAAGTTCCCCAAATGAGACATGTTTGTGTCTCCTTGACCCACACAAGCTGTTCTCCCACCTGGAATGCGCCCAACCCATTTTGCATCAGGTCAATTTCTAGCCATCCTCCAGGAGCCAGAGCTTCATTCCACTGCCTCAGCAGGTGGGTGGTGGGGAGCACCCCACTTCTACACATTCTACCTAGAGAGGAACAAGGAGTGACTCTCAGCCCAGAATTCTCACTATATTCCATGTGCATAGAGAGCTTTAAAAAATAATAGACACGCAGGCCTGCAAGAATATCTGAGGGTAGAAAAAAAAGATTAGCATTAAAAAACAAACAACACCATCAAAATTAACAACTTTCTCCTCCAAGCCACGCTAACATACAGCCAGGGATGAAACTGCTAGGGGAGATGAGGTACACAGCACATGGATTTCCTCCTTGAGAGCAGGAACTCTGTCTTCTTCATTGTGTCTCCCTGGCCCAGCACACTGGCCGGCATATCACAGACACTTAGAACATATATGCTGAATGAATGGAAAACTCATTGAATCAAATCGATGAAGGTTAATGAGAGTTGAGAGGATAGGAAGGGACAGCCTAGAAATCACAAATAAGAAACAGTAGCAAGTGAGCAGTGAGCATCTCCTAAGCTGGTAACCAGCTAGTAAGCTAGTAATCAGGGAGATAAATTTGGGAAATGCTCAAATAATGAGGACAATGACCAAGAAGGATCTGACCGATCCAACAAAGCAGCCATCCAAGTCATGTAAAATAATGCAAACATCATTGAGGGAAGCCAGTTTGTTTAAGGGGGTTGTTTGCTTCAGAGGTGGGAAACACAAAATAGTTTCCTATATTAAGTAAACATTAGCACTGTCATTTGAGAGTCTCTGGAGACCTCTGTTGGCACTGCTCCCTAGTCGGCCAGGTTCAAAGCACGGACTTGGTAGTGAAGGCTGAGAGTATGGCTGGTTTGGACGTGGCCACACGTCGGAGAAAGGCCAGCAGTTCTCAAACTTCATTAGGAGGCAACTGCTTCTAGAGGCCACGAGTCTATTTCATGAAATACTGATATTTTTAATTCTATCATACCAACTGTGAGATACACTACTAAGCAAAAATAAAACTATAATTTATGGCTTGGAATATAAAATTACAGCTACAAGTACACATGTCTACAAGGAAAAAGGCATAATTGACCATTTCTCAGTTGTTCAATTAATATTCAACTGATGCTTCTGCATTCACTTTGTCAAAAGCAAGCACTTCCTAGCAGTTAACCAGTAGCACATACTGGTAATTTATTTTTTTTTAATTTGTAGATTGAATACCTAAACTCAAGAAAATAATAAATAATTCTTGCCAAAAATTTGAAACACATTACTAGGAAATGTTCCTAGGAAAATATAATGTACCAAAACCAACCCAAGGAGAAAGAGAAAGCTAAATAATCTAAAAAATATATTAAAACAATTTAATGAGACGTCAAAATCTCCCCACAAGGAAAACATCATGTCGATAGAGTTTTAAAACAACATTCAAGGAACAAATATATCTCAGCCTGGTTTCCAAGAAAAGTGAGCTTGAGACACTAGGATTTGTGCTACTATTTTGTTATAGAACATAATCTCAGGGGAGCAAGCAAGACTGGGATAGGTAAGTTGATTATTAATGTTGTCCAACAAATTATCCCAACGTGGAACACCTTAAAACAACAAACTTTTATTCTGTCACAGATTTCTTTTTAGGAATCCTGATATGATTTAGCTCAAGGTCTCTCATGAGGTTACAGTCTTGAAGTCAGGCGGGGCTACATTCCTAACCAAAGACTAAACTGGGGAGGAAACCACTTCCAAATCTAATTACTCGTAGATGGTCATTGGCAGGCTTCAGTTCCTCACAAGATCATGGACTCAGCTCATCACTGTCCATTGGCCAGAGGCCTCCATCAGGTCATTGTCACCTGGGTCTCTGCCACCATAGAGCAGCTTACAACGTGGCAGCTGGCTTCCCTCAGAATGTGTGAGTGACAGCAGGTGTCCAAGATGAAAGTCACAGACTTTTTATAACCTAATCTCAGAAGTGGCATCCCATCTCTTTTGCAATATTATATTCATTAGAAGCAAGTCATGTGATCCAGCCCACACCACGGAGAGGTAATTACACAGGGGTGTAACTACTAGAAGCAGGTACCCAAGATAGAAGCCACAGACTTAAAAAAAATTTGTAAGAGTTTATTTGAACCAAACTCACAACACAGAGAGCAAGATTTAAAGTGTTCTAGAGGATGACAGTTGTGTAATTTCCATTATGCATTTGAAATTAATGAGCAAATGTAAGGAAGATTACATGAAGGTGAGAAAAAGAAAGGCAGGGATTGGATTAAAGGATAGTTAAGATTATTTGCTCTCATGAAAGTGGTTAAATCAAAAGGAGGGATCTGAAAGGTGGTTCCAGCATTAGAAGGAGGGATCTAAAAAGAGGCATTCCAAAGGTATGTTTACCTAGGTTCACAGAAACAATAGACAGGTCTTGCTTAAGGTAAAGATAAATCTTTTACTAAAAAGTTATATGCCTGGGTCAGGATTACCCACCATAACTGGCCCAGTTAGGAATTTATGAACAGATCATCCTGTGAGGTGACTTTCCATAGAACCTCTTTTTTAATCCACAATTCCACCCATTTTAGTCATAAATTAATCCAAAGGATGCATTGATGACCAACCTTTTGGTTAGAGCCACAGTCTTTTTATAATCTAATTTTAGAAGTGGCATTCTACATCTTTTGCTATATTCTATTCATCAGAAGCAAGTCACGTGATCCAGTCCACACCAAGGAGAGGTGATTACACAGGGCTGTAACTAGTAGGAGGTAGGGAGCATTGCCCATTGTCTTAGAGGATGCTGCCACAGACATGAAGGCAAGAGAATCTAAAGTGTCATGTAAAATCAATCCAGAAATTGAAAAAGAAGGCTTCACGCCCAGCTCATTCTATGAGGACAGTATCACCTTGATCCAAATTAAATAAGACAGGACAGGAAATGACGATTGCATGTCAGTCACACTCAGGAGCATCAACACAAAGATCACAAACAAAATAGTAGCAAGGTGACGTCATAGGAATTGTGGCAGCGGGGCACACTTTTTGAGTTCTTCTCCGGATCTTATCACAAACAGGACATATAACCCATCAAAGGACTCTCTGCTCATCATGCAGAACAGCTAAGAGACTTGTGCAAGGATTACTTGAAGGTGGGCAAATTGGGCGAGCAGGGGAAGAGGGAAGGGAGCAGATTGGAGACGCGGACAGCATCTGCGGCTGTGGGGACGCAGCCCACACCTTCGGCTGTGGAGATGCAGCCCGCATCTGTGGCTGTGGAGAGGCGGCCCGCACCTTCAGTTGTACAGACGCAGGGGAACCCAGGACAGAACAGAAAAACAA
This sequence comes from Rhinolophus hipposideros, assembly GCF_964194185.1. Taxonomy (NCBI): domain Eukaryota; kingdom Metazoa; phylum Chordata; class Mammalia; order Chiroptera; family Rhinolophidae; genus Rhinolophus; species Rhinolophus hipposideros. The sequence continues at coordinate 10,261,959 of NC_138053.1, forward strand.
AAGCTCTTTCCCTGCATCCCACAGCTGATCTCTCCTGCCGAGGGGGCAGCATATCCAACATTTGAGGCAGTAACCTCAGCTAAGACCTCCAGCTGGGCCATACATGGGACAAAGGACACAAACTCCATACCTGGGCCCTCTACCCCCCCCTTTCAATCCTACCCCCGCCCTTCCAGAGACTTAAATTGGCCCCTGAACTGAGGAGTAGTGTCAGATTACAGAGGAGCCTTAGTGCTCAGACTCTGGGAAGACCGATGTGCAGCTCTGACCCACAAAAGAGGCTGGGAAGAGTGTGATTTTTGCTGGGCTAAGAGAGAAGAGACTCCTCCACCCATAGCCACCACCTTTTCTGGCCCGCGGGAAGAGTGTGACACAGCAGGGCTGGGAGAGAGAAGACCCCTCCATCCCCCCCCCCCCTTTTTGGCCTGCCTAGGGCAGGGCAATTACAACTGCGGAGGCACTCCCAGGGATCAGCAGTAGGTGGCAGATGCAGCTCTGGGCTTTCAGCAGCTCAGAAATCTCCCACCTGCCACACACACACACACACACACACACACACACACACACACACACGGAAGAAGTGCCCTAAGACTCAGGAGAACACAGGACTGGTGGTGCATCTCTCAGTGCGCATATGTGCAGGCAAGGGCAGAAATTGCACTGACTTTGTAGAAACTACCATCCAGACCCCTCAGCCCCACGCATCTAAATCTGCATTCCCAACATCACTCGGGCACCAGGTGACCGGCTCTGCCTGCACAACACACAGAGGATTCTTTGGTACAGCAGAGGACAATCTGGAGATTACTTGGTGGGCTTAAGCCAAGAATAGCACTGCTTTTTGTTTTGTTTTGTTTTGTTTTGTCTTTATATCTTTGATATCTTTGCCTGTGTTGAGTGTGGTTGTCAGTTGTTTTTACATGTGAAGGTATTTGATTTTTTCTTTGTTGTTGTTGTTGATGTTGTGCTTGGTGATTTGCTTTGTTCTGAAATTGCCCTACCAGGGCCCAGCTTGAGGCACAAGAGGCTTAAGAGGCACACCTCTGGGTGTGTTGACACCCAGAGTTCAACTCCATACCAAACCAGAATACTACTGGGTTTGACCTACAAGTGACAAACCCAGAGGGAATTCTCTACAGGTACAAGAGCCCATGGAGGCCAAACCACATTTAAGTGGTCAACCCTCATGCAGCAGAACACCCTGCGGTGGGCAAAGCCAAGTCTCACAACTAGTCAGCCTAGGAGTCAATCCCCCCTACACAGAAGCGAAAATCAATTAAAGATCTTCTTTAACGGGACACTATACACAACACAAGAGTCACCTTTGGATCACACACAGAGGAGAAGAACGAAGTAGTGCAAGTCAAATATAAAGGACAAATACTACATAAGATAAACCAGCAAGAACTAAGAACTGTAGGGGATCTACCTAATACATGGAAGCAAACAGGGAGAGTCAGCCAGAATGGGAAAACAAAGAAACATGTCCCAAATAAAAGAACAGAAGAAACCTCTAGAAATGGAACCAAATGAAACAGAGGAAACCAACCTTTCAGAGACAGAGTTCAGAACACTGATGATAAGAATGTTTAAGGAGCTTAGAGACCACATAAAGAAGGATGTAGAAATCATAATGAACAACCAGTTAGAACTAAAGTACACAATTACTGAAATAAAGAACTCACTTGAAGGAATTCACAGCAGGTTAGATGAAGCAGAGGATCGAATCAGCGACTTAGAAGACAAGTTAGCAGAGATCACCCAAACAGAACAACAAAAAGAAAAAAGAATAAAAAACAATGAAGATGGTTTAAGAGACCTCTGGGATAACATCAAGCGCATCAACATGCACATCATAGGAATACCAGAAGGTGAAGAGAGGAAGCAAGGGATCGAGAGCATATTTGAAGTAATAATGTTCGAAAACTTCCCTAACCTGGTGAAGGAAACCAACATACAAGCCCAGGAAGTGCAGAGAGTTCCAACCAGGATAAACCCAAACAGGTCCACACCAAGACACATTATAGTTAAAATGGCAAAGCTTAAAGACAAAGAGCGAACCCTAAAAGCAGCAAGAGAAAGACAGAGGGTTACATACAAGGGAACTCCCATAAGACTATCAAATGACTTTTCTACAGAAACATTGAAAGCCAGGAGGGGGTGACAGGAGATACTCAAAGTAATGGAAAACAAAGGAATACAACCTAGATTGCTTTACCAAGCAAGGCTATCATTTAAAGTTGATGGAGAGATAAAGAGCTTCCCAGAAAAGAATAAGCTAAAGGAATTTATTACCACTAAGCCAGCATTGCAAGAAATAATAAAAGGACTTCTGTAAATAAAAGAAAGATGAAAACAATCTAACTGTAAATTTAAAAATGGCAATAACTATGTACCTATCAATAATCACTTTAAATGTAAACAGATTAAATGCTCTAATCAAGAGATATAGGGTGGCTGAGTGGATAAGAAAGCAAGACCCTTGTAATATGCTGTATACAAGAGACTCACCTCAGATCAAAAGACACACACAGGTTGAAAGTGAAGGGTTGGAGTAAGATATTTCATGCAAATGGCAATGAGAAAAAAGCTGGATTTGCAATACTTATATCTGACAAAATAGACTTTAAAATAAAGAACATATTAAAAGACAAATATGGACACTATATAATAATAAAGGGATCGATCTGACAAGAGGAAATAACCCTAGTAAACATCTATGCACCCAACACAGGAGCACCTAAATATATAAAAACAGATACTGACTGACATAAAGACACAGATCAACAGTAACACTATCATAGTAGGGGACTTCAACACACCTCTGACAACAAGGGACAGGTCTTCCCGACAGAAAATAAATATGGAAACAACAGCCTTAAATGACACATTGGACCACATGGATGGAATCGATATTTTCAGAGCAGTTCACCCCAAAGCTGCAGAATACACGTTCTTCTCAAGCGCACATGGCACATTTTCCAAGATAAGCCATATGTTATGCCACAAAACAAGTCTTGATAAATTTAAGAAAATTGAAATCATACCAATTGTCTTCTCGGACCACAGTGCTATTAAATTAGAAATGAACTACAGGAAGAAAACTGGAAGGCACACCAATTCATGGAGGTTGAATAACATGTTACTAAATAATGAATGGGTCAACCAGAAGATCAAGGAAGAAATCAAAAGCTATCTCGAGACAAACTAAAATGAAAATACGACAACCCAAAATCTATGGGATGCAGCAAAAGCAGTCCTAAGAGGGAAATTCATAGCATTGCAGGCCTACCTAGAGAAACAAGAAACATCACTAATTGACAGTTTATCTTCACACTTAAGGGATCTGGAAAAAGAACAGCAAAATAAGACCAAAGGGAATACAAGGAAGGAGGTAATAAAGATCAGATCATTTTATATCATTTAATATTTTAATTTATGTACATATAGTCTTTTCAAAAATAGTAACTTCTTGTTTTTTTTTTCAATTAGTAGACTAATTTTTTAGAGAAGTTTTGGGTTTAGAGAGAGATTGAGTAGATAGTACAAAGAGTTTCCATACACTCCCTCTCGCCTACATAGCTTCCCCTATTAATGTCTTCATTAGAGTGGTACATTTTTAATTTGATGAACCAATATTGATACATTACTATTAACTTAATTCCATAGTGAATATTAGGGTTCACTCTTTGTCTTATATAGTTCTATATGTCTGGAAAAATGCATATTGCCATGTATCCACATCACAGTACCATGCAGAATAGTTTCACTGCCCTAAAAATCTTCTGCACTTCATCTATTCATCCCTCTCGCTCTCCCCCAAATTCATGATTGTTTTATTAGTTTCAGGTGTACTAAACAATGTAATAGATAAACATTTACACCCCTCAAAAAGTGATAAGCTCCTCCCCCAATCTAGTACCCCTCTGACATTGTATATAGCTGTATAGTAACTTTTTAAATAAAGAACATCTGATAAATTAACTTATTGTTGCTGTAAATATGAAGAATATCATTAATTGTTTTTGTCAGAAATGCTGCTTGAGGATTCGGTGAATAATTTGAAAAATCACTGAAAAAATTAAATACTATTCTCCCTTATGAGTCTTTATGAACTAACCAGATCTAAGGGCAGCAAGGGGCATGGGGGGAAGGGACAGCCCAGGGATTTATTCAGCTAAGATCACCTAGGTTCACAAGCTAGAGTTCTTGACCTTTAGTCAGAACATGGGATCCTTTGATAATCAGATAAAAGTAATGAACAACCTCACCAGAAAACAAACACTCACATTTTGCAGTTCAAAGGGGTTCCCAAGGAGATAAGTCACCATGGTGCCTGCCAAGCTTTTTCCAGTAGACCTTCCCAGCCAAGTTCAGCCCATTCCTGAATTGCAGCACAAGATGCCCTATTCTGATCAGTCACAGGGTTATTCCCAGGGCCATGGGTCCTCTCTATAAGTCTGACTAGGATCTTTGCTGTGCCCAGTGCTATGATGTGCCATGGGGACAAGCTGTGAACAAGACCACCACAAACGGACCTAGGTGTGGGGCTCCACTGTAGGTAGACACCTCCAAAGGCATCGGGAGCTTGGGGAAGGCAGAAATAATTGGGATCTGGAGTCACTTAGAGGGATGGGTGTGCTTCTCAGAGGAGGTGACAGTCTGCTTACAGTTGATGGACAGAGGAGTGTTTGAACAGAAGAAGGAGAGAGGGCCTCTCAGGCTGCAAGAATGGCCTAGCTTACCATCATCATTATTTATTATGTTTATCATTTCTTGGTTGCGAAATACAGAGTTTGAATCATGCCAACTCCTATTACTGCTAATAGGGAGGTAATCAGTTCACAGACCACACTGGGGAGCCTCTGTTTCTAGGGCCAAGGTCAGCCCTCACCAGTCAGCAGAGGACTGGAGGTTGGGCAGGGCCTCTGAAAACAGCCACTGTGCTTGGCAGGCTCCATGGTGACCTGTCTTATACTTATTAGGGTACATTTCTGGGAGTGAAAAAGAAATTTACATAGGTAAATTCCATATAACATAAAATCAGCCATTTTAGAGTAAACAATTCAGTGTCCTTTAGTACATGTGGTACAACCTACTTCCAGAACATTTCCATTGCACCACAATAAAATCCTGTGCCCATTGAGCAGTGTCTCCCCACTCTCTGCTCGCCCCAACCCCTGGCTATCACCAATGTACATTCTGGCTTTATGAATTTACCCATTCTAGATGTTTCATATAAATGGAATCATGTATATATGGCCTTATGTATCTGGCATCCTTCAAGTAGGGTAAAGTTTTCAAGTTTCATCCCTACTGTAGCATGTATTATTAGTACCTCAGTCCTTTTATGGCTGAATACTATCGTGTTGTATACCATAATTTGCTTGGCCATTAATCCATTGTTTTGTGTTGTTTCCACCTTTTGGTTAGTGTGAAAAATGCTGCTTTGAACATAAGGGTACCCGTATTTGTTTAAGAAACTGTTTTCAGGTTTCTTAGGTACATACCCATGAGTAGAAATGTTGGGTTATATGGTGATTTTATGCTTAACTTGTTGGGGAACTACCAAAATGTTTTCCACAGTGGATTAACCATTGTACATTCCCACCAGTAATGTACAAGTGTTTCAATTACTCCATATTCTTATCAACAGTTGTTATTTTTCTTTACAGCCATCCTAGTCGTTGTAAAGTGCTAATTTTTCTTGGATTTTGACTTTGTGCAATATAATGGGTAAGAACCTGTGAGAACAAGCCAGGGACAGAGGGGACAAGTAAAGGGTGTGGTGGGGACTTGGCCTGGTTGGCTCCTGAGCTTTCTATAGACTCCAGGGACATGTATGTTTTCTGTGTGTACACAGCCAGCTAGTAGGGATCCACAGGCCCTCTAGGAGTTACTTAAGCACCCTCAGCCTCAGTTGCTGAATAAGCATTAATAAAATGAGCATTAATATTTTATGCTTTTCCTTCCCAAAGGAACCCTGAGCAGAGGAGACCCTGATCTGTGGTTTGAGACCTAGATCTGCAAGTCTGATTCATGGTGGCTACGACTGAAGAAAACATATGACGTTGTCGGGCCAGATAGCTGACCCTTTCATCTAGAGCAGGGGTGTCCAAACTTTTTTCAACGTTTTTTACCAAGGGTCATATGCGGTAAAATACACAAACAGCCAGGCCACTCACTCGCGGTGAAGTACGGATTGCCTCACCTGGTTTACTTAAGTAAACTAAATATGTTTTTGGAATTTGCTGCGGGCCAATTAACAATGGATTGCGGGCTACAGTTGGCCTGCGGGCCGCAGTTTGGACACCCCTGATCCAGATGAACAGTTCATCTAGAAATGTTCACTCATGTGAACTCATCAACAGTTCAACCTTTGGCTGAGAGAGGACAAGAGTTATAGAGTAACTCCAAATTGTGTAATGTATTTTCTTTTAGCAGGAAGGGGAAACAACTTCGAGGTTTAGTTGAAAAGTAATTAGAATGTTGGGAGTTTGCTGATTGTGAACTGTTTACCTTTTTCCATGTCATCGGTTGTCTTTAAATGGCTCTTCTTGGGAGAAAGTGCTGGGATGTATTAAAAAAAACAAGACCCCGCTATATACTGCTTTCAGGAGACTCATCTGAGATCCAAAGGCAAACGTAGGCTTAGAGAAGGGGTGGAAGATGATCCTCCATGCTGATAGCATCCAGAGAAAAGTGTGTGTATCAATACTTACATTAGACAGAATAGATTTCAAGCCCAAGAAGGTAAAAAGAGACTAAGATGGACATTTTATAATGATAAAGGGGAAAATTAATCAAAAGGTTTATCAATATATACACACCCAATTTGTGAGCACGAAATATATAAAACAATAACAGACCTTAAGAGAGAGACTGACAAACATATAATTACAGGAGGGGAGTTGAACACCCAACCTATAGCAATAGATAAATCATCCAGACAGAAAGAAAGTCAATAGGGAAATATCAGCTTTAGAATATACAATGGGATAGAAACAGTCTATTCAAGAAATGGTTTTGGGAAAACTGACAGATATCATGCAAAAGAATGAAACTAGACTACTATCTTACGCCATATACAAGAATAAAGTTAAAGTGGATTAAAGACTTAAATGTAAGATCTGAACCATAAAATGCCAAGGAGAAAATATAGGTAGTAAATTCTCTGACATTGTCCTTTGTAATATTTTTTTCTATATATCTCCTCAGGCAAGGAAACAAAAGAAGAAAAAAATAAACAAATGAAACTACATCAATCAAAAAAGTTTTTGCTCAGCAAAGGAAACCATTCATAAGATGAAAAGACATCTTACTGAATGGGAGAAGATATTTGCCAAGGATACATCTGATGAGGGCTTAATATGAAAAATTTATAAAGAACACATACAACTCAACACGAAAAAAGCAAACAGCCCAATTACAAAATGGACAGAGAGCCTGAATAAATATTTCTCCAGAGGACATACAGATGGCCAACAGACATATGAAAAGATGCTCAAAACATGACTAATCATTAGAGACATATAAATTAAAACCACAATGAGATATCACCTCACACCTGTCAGGATGGCTATCATCAATAAATCAAAAAATAACAACTGCTGGTGAGGTGGTGGAGAAAAGGGAAACCTTGTACACTGTTGGTGGGACTGCAAACTGGTGAAGACACTACGGAAAACAGTTTGGAGGTTCCTCAAAAAATTATGACCCAGCAATTTCACTTCTGGGTATTTACCTGAAGAAATACAAAACACTAATTTGAAAAGATAAACACACTCCTATGTCCACTGCTTAAGATAGCCAATATATGGAAGCAACCTGAGAGCCCATCAATAGATGACTGTGTAAGTATGTCAGACAGAGGAAGACAGATGTAACGTGATTTCACTTGTATGTGAAATCTAAAGAACAAGTTAAACAAACAAACAAAAGAGAAACAAACTCATAGATACAGGCAACATTTTGATGGTTACCAGATGGGAAGCTGTTGGGGGGTGGTGGTTTAAAAAGGGGAGGGATTAAGAAGTACAAATTTGTTGTCACAAAGTTGTCATGGGGATGTAGGGTATAGTATAAAAAAAATCTAGTCAATAATATCGTGGTAACTATGTATGGTGTCAGATAGGTACTAGATTTATCAGGGTAATAGATGGGAGGGGAATTGGGGGGAGGGCGAAGAAGTGAAGGGAATAAGTACAAATTGATAGTTACAAAGCAGTCATGAGGATATAAAGTAAAACATAGGGAAGATAGTCAATAATTTGGTAATAACTCTGTATAGTGCCAGGTGAGTACTAGACTCATGAGGGGGATCACTTCTTAAATTATATAAATGTTTAATAACGATGCTGTACACCTGAAATTAATATAAAATAACATTTAATATCAACTCTAATTGAAAAAATTAAAAGTGTGTGTATATTCCCCATAGTGAAGGGGAATCAGAGGTTCAAATTTCCAGATATAAAATAAATAAGTCATGGGATGTATTATACAGCATAGGGAATATAATTAATAATATTGTGATAGCGTGGTATGATGTCAGGCAGTTGCTAGAATTATCATGGTAATCACTTCTTTAGGTATATAAATGTTGAATAACTGTGGTGTACAGCTGAAACTAATATAATATTGTATGTTAGCTATATTTTAATAACAATCCTTTTTTAAAAAGACCCTGAAAGCCAAAGCACTCTTGAGAAAGAAGAACAAAGATGGAGATATCACAATACTTATATCAAACTTACTACAAGTCCATAGTAATAAAAAAAAAGCATGGTACTCAGAGAAAAACAGACACATAGATTAATGGAACAGAACAGAGAGTCCAGAAATAAACCTATGCCTAGATAGTCATTTAATTTATGACAAAGGAGGTAAAAATATACAATGGGGTAAAAACAGTCTTTTTAATAAATGGTCTTGGGATAACTGGGCAGACACATGTAAAGAATGAAACTACACTACTATCTTACATCATATACAAGAATAAATTCAAAATGGAGTAAAGACTTAAATGTAAGGCCCGAAACCATAAAACTCCTAGAAGAAAACATAGGTACCGAACTTATAAACTTCAGTCTCAGAGGGGTGTTTGTAAACTTGATCCCAAAGACAAGGGAAGTAAAAGTAAAAATAAAGAGTGGGACTACATCACTCTAAAAGCTACTGCACAGAAAAAGAACCCATTAAGAAAACAAAAAGGCAACAAGCTGAATGGTAGAAAATATTTGCAAGTGATACCTCTGATAAGGGGCTAATATCCAAAATATGTAAAGAACTTACACAACTCAATAACAAAAAACCAAACAGACAATCTGATTGGATCTAAAGGAGGATCTAAATAAAGGATCTAAATAGACACTTTTCCAAGGAAGACGTACAGATGCAGACATATGCCGAGATGTTCAACATCACTAAGCATCAGAGAAATGCAAATCAAAACCAAGATGAGATACCACCTCACATCCATTAGAATTGCTATTATCAAAAAGACAAAAAATAACCAGTGTGGAAGAGGATGGGGAGAAAAGAAAATCCTCACACACCGTTGGTAGGAGTATAAATTAGTACAGTCACTATGAAAAACAGTATGGTGGTTTTTCAAAGGATTAAGAATCAAACTATGATATGATCCAGCAATTTCTTTTCTAGCTATTTATCCCCAAAACATGAAAACATATTTATTCCTAAAGATATATGCACCCCTACATTGACTTCAGCATTATTTACAATAGCCAAGACATGGAAACAACCTGTGTCCATTTATAGATTATTGAATAAAGAAGTTGTGGTACATATATACAGTGGGTTACTACTCAGTCATAAAAAATAAAATATAATCATTTTTGACAACATGGATGAATCTGGAGGATATTATGCTAAGTGAAATAAGTCAGATGGAAAAGGACAAAAATCATGATTTCACTCATATGTGGAATACAGAACAAAAGTAATGAAATAACAAAACAAACAAAAACAAAATCATAGATACAGACAACTGAATGGTGGTAACCACAGGGGAAAGACTGTGGGAGGCAGGAAAAGTGAGCAAAGGAGGACAGTATATGCAACAGGGTACACAGATGTCCAATTATAATCTTGTATTATATAATTATATAAAATGATATAATGTTATTAACCACTGTTACCCTGATAAATTTAATTAAAAAGATAAATAAAATAAATGGCTCTTTTTACCACTTGCTGGGTGAGGAGCTGCTGAGCTCATAAATGTTGAGACAATTTCCTGGATTCTAATTAGGGCTGGAACTGTCTGTCCAACTGTGTGAGCACAGGGCCTGGAGCAGGCCCACCACACCCCACCTTTTCCCACTCTTGTGCGATCTTGAAGCCCCCATGGGTTGAAATCCCTCTCACCCTCCTCAGGTGCAGCAGAACTTGTTTTAAACAGTTCCCAAAGTTGAACACTTTACTTTGTAGGCAGAGAAAAGGCAAAACCCAAAGGAACCATATAAAGGAATAGGGAGAGCTTATTCCGTCTTTGCCAACACAAGGTATCTATAAAACTAAGTGGAAGAAGGGATAAGGAAGAGGGAGAGGAATACTAAAGTTAATATGTCACAAAGGTGCTGCTTTTACAGGGAGGCTTATTCTGTTTTAAACTGTGGTCTGATCAATTAATTAAATTTATTAAAAATTAATTAATTGATTGATTAATTAATTAAAAAGCTGTGGTCTGATCAATTTATTTGTAGGTAGGTAGGAGTGTATACTCTCATATACAATTACTGGCCTACACTTTAAAACACGACACTTGTTACAGACCGAACCTGTCCATTTCTCTGCTGGGTTTCAATAAAGTATTCCCTGTCTTACAAAAAAAAAAAATCGGTGAAGACTTCAAGGCAGGGCCAAGACTAGGCCGAAACAGTGAAGCATTCTACTTGAGAGCAAAAATGCTTCTTCAGTAATAATTATTAATTACATTTTAATGCAATATTTAAAAAATCAATAGTAATGCAAAAAAAAGAGGAACAAAATACTAAAATTTTCAATAAAGGGATCAGTAGGTTAATTTTTTTTACACAGCAAGGTTCATCTAGGTAATTACACTAATGCTGCTGTGTTCAAGGGCAAATTGTTCTCATTCTGCAACTTACAATGAAATGCATCAAAAAATAAAATGGGTTGATGAATGGAGTGTGGCATGGATAGATAAGTGATAAACTAAATAAAGAAATGCTAATTGTAGCATCTCAGTGATGGGTACATGAGCGTTTACTACAAACTTCTTTTCCATCTTTCTCTTGAAGTTTTTTGTATTTGAGACTTATCATAAAAATTTGGGAAGACATTATTAGCAGTACTTTCTAAGAGTTTAAATATCTTTCAAACGTGCCCCCTTCTCATTCCCCACCCCCTGCCTTAGTCAGACATCGCCATCTCTGACCCAAACCATAAGCACAGCCTCCCGGCTGATCTCTTATCAGAGGGTGACCTTTGCACATCAGTCAGGGCACTCCCAGAATTGATCCCTCATATTGGGCACTTCCTGTGTCACGCCCAGGTGAGAGGTGACTGACGGCACCTGCTGTGTTCCCAGTGCCCCTCCTGAGACCTCACGCTGTGTCACCCTGGAGTCTTTACAGGTCCCTGCACACAGCCTGGTGCTCACATCTCCACACGTTTGCTCATATTACTCCGCTTGCCTCTTCTCTCTCAATCATCTCCTCATCCTTAAGATTCCTCTCAGAAACTTGAACATGATGATTGAACATGTGTTTTTACTTCTGAAGCCCCCAGAAGCCCCGTAAAATGCACTGAGGGCTTTCTTAAAAGACATAAATCCACAGTGACAAAGACAACCAGAGCAAACAATTGCCTCCAAGTGTTTGAAACCTAGAAGTAGAAGTAACCAACAGTCATCACAAGCTCTTCCTGCCGGACACCTTTCTAAACACTCCCCTTACTCCTCAGAATAACTGTATGCAGTAGGTACTTTTATTAATAACCTCCTTCGAATGAGCAAACTGTAGTACAGAGAGGTTAACTCACTTGTGCAAAGTCACACAGCCACAGCACCAGGATTTGAACCCAGGTGTTCTGGCCCCAGAATCTATGTCCATGACCACTGTATATTTGCCATGAAAGGTCACTCACTGTGCAGAACAGAGAAAGCTGGAGCTGAGCCCACAGCACTGGGGAGACCAGACAAAACAGAACCAGGCCACCAGACCCACAAAGACGCAGGAACTGAATTCACAGGCATGTCTACCATTGAGAGGTGTGACTGAGAACAGGAATGATTGCTTAAAGTCTGCATAATAAATAGATTTCCAGATTTCTTCCTGTACTGGCTTGAATAGTGGTCCCCTAAAATTCATGTCCATCAGCAACCTCAGAATGTGATTCTATTGGGAAATAGAATCTTTGCAGATGTAATTAGTTAAGGTAAGATGTGGTCATACTGGAGTGTGTGGGCCCCAATTCAATGAGTGGTGTCCTTATAAGAAGAAACCCAAAAAACCCCGTAAGGAAGGCAGCAATGTAAAGATGGAGGCAGAGCTTGAAATGTTGCCACAAGAAGCCAAGGAACACAAAGATTGTCGGTAACCACCAGAAGCTAGGAAGAGGCATGGAATAGATTCTCCTTCAGAGGCTCCAGTAGAAATCAACCCTGCCAGCACCCTGACCTCTCCCTTCTGGCCTTCAGGACAGTGAGACAATCAACTTCTGTTGTACTAAGCCACCAGTTTCCCAGTTTGTGGTGCTTTGTTACGGCCACCTTTCCTACCCTGCAGAAGACTGAACACGACTCTGCCCATGTTGAACTGGACACACTCTGGACTTGAGGACCCCTGGCAGAGAGGAGAAGGGGGCGCTGGACTGGAATCAGGGGAATCATGAGATTTCCCTCACCTTCCACCTCCTGGGCTGAAACCAGAGAATTCCTCCTTAGAAAGCTGAACAATCCCAATGAGCTACTGAAATGGAGATTTAGGGGTCCTTCAGTCAGATGGCTCTACTCCAAAGCCCACTACTGACAAACCACGCACGCTCTCAAATACAGGCAGACCAGCCAGCATTTAAGGGAAAGACTAAAACAAACAGGGATAGCAGCTTAAAGGAAAACAAGCAGTGTGGGGTAGGAATGGAGCTTGGAAAGCAGCCATAGTGACCTGAGAGATGTGCTCACATTAAATCAGAAGAGTAAAAAAGGAACTGTTGGAAATAAGATACATCACAGAAGATGTAACATTCCACAGAAAGATAGGAGGGGAAAGTTAACCAAGTCACTTCAAAAGAGAAGTAAAGAGATGGAAAATGGAAGAGAAAACATCAGAAAACTACAGAAGCATTCTAGGAGTTCCATCTTCTATTAAATAAGGGTATCAAAAGAGAAAATAGAAAAAGAAATACAGGAAGGAATTCAAGAAAATTTACCAGAATCAAAGGACAGGCGTCTTCAAATGAAAAGATGATATACTGCTCTGTCCAATACAGTAGTCCCACTGATGGTCATATTTAAATATAAGTTAATTGAAATTAAATACAATCATAAATGCGTTGATATAATCCCATTCATTTATTTTAACTTTTACTTCTCTTGCCTTTGAGGTCAAATTAATAAAATCCTCTTGGAACCCAAGGTCCATAAGTTTAGTACCTATGTTTTCTTCTATGCGGTTTTTTGTTTCAGGTCATATGTTTAGGTCTTTGATCTATTTTGAGTTAATTTTGGTACTCGGTGACAGATAGCAGTCTAGTTTCATTCTTTTGCATGTGGCTTTCCAGTTTGCCCAGCACCATTTATTGAAGAGGCTGTCTTTTCTCCATTGCATGTTTTTGGCTCCTTTGTTGAAAAGTATCCATCCATATTTATGTGGGTTTTCTGAACAACAAAAGAATCCGTCGACAAACTAAAGAATGGTAGAGATATTTGCAAACAACACCTTTGATAAGGGGCTAATGTCCAAAAAATATATAAGGAACTCATATAACTCAACAACGACATCAATGGGCCGGCCTGGTGGCTCAGGCGGTTAGAGCTCCATGCTCTTAACTCCGAAGGCTGCCGGTTCGATTCCCACATGGGCCAGTGGGCTCTCAACAACAAAAAAAAAAAAAAAAAAAGAAAAAAAAAAACAACGACATCAACAACAACCACAACAAGCAATCCAATTTAAAAATGGGCAAAGGACCTGAATAGAGATTTCTCCAAGGATGACATACAGATGGCAAATAGATATATTAAAAGATGTTCAACATCACTAATCATCAGAGAAATGCAAATAAAACCCACAATGAGATATCACCTCACCCCAGTCAGAATGGCTATCATCAATAAGACAAATAATAGCAAGTGTTGGAGAGACTGTGGAGAAAAAGGAACCCTCATACACTGTTGGTAGGAATGCAGACTGGTGCAGCCGCTATGGAAGGCAGTTTGGAGGTTCCTCAAAAAATTAAGAACAGAATTACCATATGACCCAGCAACCCTCTCCTGGGTATCTACCCCAAAATTCTGAAAACATTTATCCGTAAAGATATATATGCTCTGATGTTCATTGCAGCTTTATCTATGGTGGCCAAGACATGTAAACAACCAAAGTGTCCTTCGATAGATGATTGGATAAGAAAGATGTGATATATATACACAATGGAATACTATTCTGCCATAAGAAAAGATGAAATAGTGACATTTGCAACAACATAGATGGATCTTGAGATTATTATGCTAAGTGAAATAAGTCAGACAGAAAAAGTCAAGAACCATATGACTTCACTTACATGTGGGATATAAAACTGAAAGCACAAAGGAATGAGACAAACAAAGAAACAAAAACTCATAGACACAGACAACAGTTTAGTGTTTCTCAGAGAGTATTGAGGGAGGGCGCTGGTAAAAGAGGGTAAACAGCGTCAAATATATAGTGATGGAAGGAGGACTGACTCTAGTTGGTAAACACACAATGTGATATATAGATGATGTGTTACAGAATTGTACACTTGAAACCTATGTAACTTTACTAACCATTGTCACACCAATAAATTTTAATTTAAAAAAAATTACAAAAGCAATTCTTCAGTGCTCAATAGCCTCATATGGCTGGCAACCAACTTATTGGACAATACAGACAGAGAACATTCGAATCATCACAGAAAGGTTGATTGGACAGCTCTGGCCTAAAATAATGGATGAAAGCAGATTCACTAAGACACATTGTAATGGAATTTCAGAACACCAGGGACAACATGAACATATCAAACCGGGCAGAAAGTGTAGCAAGAGCAGGAAACAGTTCTCATACAAAGGCTCAGAATTCAGAAAGGCATTAAACTTCTCAACAGGAAAACTAGAAGCAAGACTTTATGTCTCCAAATTCAGACAGAAAATTCTAGCCAGCCTAGAATTCTATGCCGAAATAATCAAACTACCATTACGGTACATACATTAGATGTATTCAGATGTGGAAGTTATTTTAAAAATTTACTCATATGCATCATTCCTCTGCAAGTCACGAGATGGCACCCTACCAAAAGGATGGTGAAAACCGAGAGAGAGAGACAGGCACAGGATCTGGGAACAGGTCATTCAGCACAGCTGAGAGGCAACGGGGCAAGGCTGTGCAGAAGCCATCAGGAGTAAGCAGTCCAGATGGAAAGCAAGGAGAGGGCCTCCAGAGGGCTTAAAGGGGCAGAGGGGGGAATTACAGTTCTGGTGGAAACCAGATGATAAGGACAGAGAAAACACATCACATTACAAAAAGGTACTCTTGGTGTCAAGGAAAATGAAAAGTCGTCAAGAACATAAATGGAAGCACAGAGTGTGCGTGGCTCAATGGTGAATAATAGACAGTTAAGTTATATTGATACAAACACTGAATAGGAATCAGAGTCCCATCCTTGTTTTGGGAAGGTGGGAAGTGGCGTGAGGCAGAGGAGGATGGTAGGAACCTGAACACTTATCTTCCATAAAAATCAAGAAGTTGTAGTGTAAGCATGCCGTTTAATGACACAGCAGTAAACACTAGAAGAAACTACTAAATTGGTTGAAAGTGGACTCTGGATGGTAACACCACAGTAGGAATCAGGTAGAGCAAGTTGACAACAGTTTTGTTATAAACCTTGTAGGACTGTCCGACTTTTTAAACCGTGTACAACTAGAGAGGAGTCCAAGATGGCAGAGTAGATAAACATTGTGCCTGCTTCCTTCCGTGAACACATTAAAATTACAACTAAATTATAGAACAATCAACCTGCAGAACCATCTGACGTGTGACTGAGCAGAAATTTTATAACTAAGGACATAAAGAAGAAGCAAAGTTGAGACTGGTAGGAGGGGCAAAGATGAGAAACGGACTGGCCCCAAACCTCTGTTTGATGGTTGAGAACCAGGAGGGATATCTTGGCCACGGAGGTTACCCCCAGAGGAGCAAGAGACCCCACATCCATACTAGGCTCCCTAGTCCAGAGTACTGCTGCCAGGAAGAGGAGCCACCACAATATCTGGCTGTGAAAAACAGTGGGGATTCTGACTATCCGGTTAGGACGGAAGGCGGCGGGAAACCCAGGTGTCCTCTTAAAGGGCCTGTGCACAGATTCACTCACTCGCAGGCACTCACCTTGGACTGCAGCACACAGACAGTGACTCGAGGAGTGTCGGAGGCATACAGGGGGTAGTTTGTGGTATGTGGCCTCAATGCGATGGCTGGAGGACAGTCGCCATTTACCGTGTGTAGTGTCCGGCACCCATGCAGCCAGCAAGTGGCCACCATCTTTCCTATGTTGAGCTCTCCCCCTATGCTTATGGCCAAATCAGAATCTGATTGCTCTGGTGTGCTCTGCAGCTCTGCAGCTCCACCCTGCTGACTTAGCTGGGACCCTGCCCAACCCAAGTCTCCCAACACCAGAGGCATTTATTCTAAGAGTAGCAACTCCCACATTGCACTCTTTCTTGGAAAACTATAGGAGTCCACAGCCATCAGGCAGATGAAAACTGACCTTGGTGTGCTCTGAGACTTTTGCTGAGTAGCTTCAGGCTCAGCACTGGCACCAACCAGAATTTACATTAACCTGGTGACAACAGTTCTTCCCACTCTAGAGACTCTCTGCAACCCTGCCTCACCCAACAAAACTTTATCAGTGGCTCACCCAACAAAACTTTGCCACACAAAACTTTATCAGTGGCTGAACCTTAAGGGAGCTGGCAGGTGGCAGCAAACCTTGGGGTGTCCTGGTATTTTGTGGAGCTACCCCAGGCCCGGTACTGTTGGCAGACATCCTTGGTTTGCAGTGTGGCCTCTCCCATGCACCACAGGCAGTGAACAACCACGGATCACTTTGTAGTTCCTACCAGGTAGCCCCAGACCAGTCACAGTCAGTGGGTGAACTGAGCCTACACCAAAGCCTCTCCAAAAAGGCCCCAGAACCAACATACCTGGGGGATGGCTTCAGATCACAGCAGAGCACCACCCAATTAACCCCACAAGCAGCACACACAAAGGGCAGTGTCAACAGGCACAAGAACCCACTGGGATGAATCCCACTCAGTGGAGTAAGCCTCCTGCGTAGCAGCTTGTTAGCTGTGGATGTGGCCAAACCCCCCAGCCAATCAGCCTGGGGATCAATCCTACCCACTGATGTACCAATAGCAACAAAGGCTCTACTATAACAGGAGGGCAAACACAACCCCCACAAGGGACACTCCTGGAGCACCCAGAGCAGGTGACTAGGGAGACTGTGCCAGGGCCCCACAGGGCACCTGCTATAAAGCCACCCAGCCAAGACTGGGAGACAGAGCATAGAAACATACAGGGCACCTGCTATAAATAGAAACACACAGTGAGGCAGCAAAAATGAGGAAACAAATAAATACATCCCAAATGAAATAATTCCAGGGGGAAATTCCAGAAACAGAACTAAACAAATGGAGGCAAGCAAATTACCAGAGAAAGACTTCAAAACAATGGTTATAAGGAAGTTCGAGGAACTTAGGGAGAACTTCTACAAAGAGTTAGCAAGCGGGCCGGCCCGGTGGCTCAGGCGGTTAGATCTCCATGCTCCTAACTCCGAAGGCTGCCGGTTCGATTCCCACATGGGCCAGTGGGCTCTCAACCACAAAGTTGCTGGTTCAACTCCTCGAGTCCCGCAAGGGATGGTGGGCAGCGCCCCCTGCAACTAAGATTGAACATGGCACGTTGAGCTGAGCTGCCTCCCGGATGGCTCAGTTGGTTGGAGGACGTCCTCTCAACCACAAAGTTGCCGGTCCGACTCCTGCAAGGGATGGTGGGCTGCAACCCCTGCAACTAGAAAACGGCAACTGGACCTGGAGCTGAGCTGCACCCTCCACAACTAAGACTGAAAGGACAACAACTTGACTTGGAGAAAAGGCCTGGAAGTACACACTGTTCCCCAATAAAGTCCTGTTCCCCTTCCCCAATAAAATCTTAAAAAAAAAAAAAAAAGAGTTAGGAAGCATAAAAAAGTACACGGAAACCATAAATAAGAACCAGTCTGAAGTGAAGATTACAATAACTGAAATAAAGGATGCACTAGAAGGAATCAACATCAAAAAAGATGAAGCAGAGGATTGAAATGGTGATTTGGAATAGAAGGTAGCAGAGATCACCCAATCAGAACAGCAGAAAGAAAAAAAGAATTCAAACAAGTGAGGATAGTTTAAGACACCTCTGGGACAACATACAGCGTACCAAAATTCGCATCATAGGGGCACCATAAGGAGAAGAGAAAAAGCAAGGGATTGAGAACCTATTTGAAGAAATAATTACTGAAAACTTTAACCAGGTGAAGAAAATAGACATGTAAGCCCAGGAAGTACAGAGAGTTTGAAACAATATGAACCCAAACAGGCCCACAACAAGACACGTTATAATTAGAATGGCAAAGGTTAAAGACAAAAAGAGAATCCTAAAAACAGCAAGAGAAAGGCAACTAGTAACTTATAAAGGAGCTCCCATAAGATTGTCAGCAGATTTCTCAACAGAAACTTTGCAGGCCAGAAGGGATTGGCATAAAATATTCAATGTAATGGAAAGCAAGGACATACAACCAAGATTACTCCACCTAGTAAGGCTATCATTTAGAATTGAAGGACAGAAAAAGAGCTTCCCAGACAAGAAAAAGCTAAAGGAGTTCACCACCATCAAACCAGTATTACAAGGAATGTTATAGGGATTTCTTTAAGATGGAAAAAAAATCACTATTATGAATAATGAAATGGCAATAGCTACATATCTATCAACAATTACTTTGAATGTAAATAGATTAAATGTGCCAATCAAAAGACATAGGAGGGCTGAATAGATAAGAAAATAAAACCCTTACATATTCTGCCTACAAGAGAATCATTTCAGATTGAAAAACACACACACAAAAATGAAAGAGATGGAAAACCATATTTCATGAAAATGAAAATGGAAAAAAAAAGCCGGGATAGTAGTACTTATATGAGACAAAATACACTTTAAAACAAAGACTATAACAAGAGACAAGGAAGGACACTATAATCCCACTTCTGGGTGTTTATCTTAAGAAACCCAAACGAGGGAACATGTGCATTTATATGTTCATTGCAGCATTGCTGATAATGGCCAAGATACGGAGGCAACCTAGGTGTCTGTCTATGGAAGAATGAATAAAGAAGAGGTGGAACTTATATACAATGGAATATTGCTTGGCCATGAAAGGGAATGGGTTTTTGCCGTCTGCAGTGGCTTGGAGCGACCTGGAGGGTACTGTGCTGAGTGGAGAGTAAGACAAAGACAGATGCAATGTGATTTCTCTTATAAGTATGTGGAATCTAAAGAACAAAATAAACAAACAAAACAGAAAGAAACTCAGAGATACAGAGAACATATTGATGCTTGCCAGATGGGAGGGGGTTGGGGACAGGGCGAAAAGCGGAAGGGATTAAAAAGTATAAATTGGTAGTTACTCAGCAATCATGGTGATGTAAAGTAAAGCACAGGAAATACAGTCAATAATATGGTAATAACTATGTATAGTGCCATGTGAGTACTAGTCAGGGAGATCATTTCTTAAATTATATAAATGTGTAACCACTGTGCTGTACACTACACCTGAAATTAATATAAAATAACATTGAATGTCAACTCTAATTGAAAAATTTTAAAAGAGGGGGGAAAGGTGAAGGGGAATAAGAGATCAAATCTCCAGGTATAAAACAAATAAGTCATGGGGATGTAATGTGCAGCATAGGGAATGTAATCAATAATATTGTGATAGTGTGTTACGGTGGCAGATGGTTTTGGACTTATGGTGATCACTTCTTTAAGTATATAAATGTTGAATAACTATGGTGTACACCTGAAAATAATATAATATTGTATGTTTGCTATGGTTTAATAAAAATCTTAAAAAATTAAAGCATGTACATCTATAAATTTTATTTTTTAAATGAATTTTTAAAAGTCTCAGATGAGATGTCACCTCCTCCAAACCTCCTCTGGGGCTAAGTGCCCTTCTCTGTGCTCCAAAAGCACAAGGCTGACCTCCCACCATAGTGAATTGATCTGTTCATGAGTCTGACGTTTCCCATTCAAACTTTGGGGTCTCCTGGGGTTTATCCCAGCAGTGAGACTCAGGAGGCGGTTTGGCAACAGCACCGCAGATGGTTAAGGCCACAGGTCTGGAAGGCTCTGCCTTTCCCAGCTCTCACCTTGGGCAAGTCATTCATCTCTCTGTGCCTCAGTCTCCTCTGAGGGCTATTAGGAGGAGTAAATGAGAAATTTGTAAAATTTAAGCTTTGGATTGACCTCTGAGATGACTTCTGTCTGATTCTTTCATTTCATCTTTGTCTATCAATCATCTGTGTTATTGTATCAACTGTAGAAATGAGAGATACAGCACTTTTGAAAATGCACACAGATGATGAAAGAAAATGCCGCCTTTTAACTTTTCATAAATGAGATCATCATCTTCATGAGACCCTACCTGAGGCAGGATTGGGAAGGGAGAATTTTTTGGTTACCATAAAGCATCTTTGCAGTCTCATTTGCATAAGGAGCTTCTCTGAGTTTGGACTTTCTGAGCCCCTCCTTTTTCTGCTCCTCCCAGGATGAGGTCAGGATATTGAGGGGTATGAACTATGGAATGGGAAAATGAGCCTCAGACCTTCACCCTCCCCTGGGGCCTGGTAGGCCAGGTCTGCTCCCTGCCGTCTTCTGCAGAGGCTCCTAGAGGGTCCGCTGCTGCATTCGTGGCTCTATTAGACCTGAGAGTCGCCCCTGGGCACTTCTCACTGGCATCCAGTTCCTGGCCCCAGCCTCCATCCAGACTTGGTGAGAGTACGTGTTCAGTGCTGTGTGGGAGCCCTTAGCCCTCCTGTGACAGCTACGTGCAGGCCCATGGCTCTTCTCAAATCCTGTTATAGGCTGAATTGTGCCCCCCCTGCCCCCAATTCATGTTGTGTTCCTAACCTCCAGCACCTCAGAATGGACTGTAGTTGGAGATTGGGCCTTTAAAGTGTTAATTAAGTTTAAATCAGACCATAGGGTGGGCCCCAATTTACAATGACTGGTATCCTTATAAGAAAAGGAGATTCAGACACAGACAGGCCAGAGGGAAGACCATGTGAAGAACAGGAAGAGATGGCCTTCCTGAAGCCAACTGAGAGGAACCAACCCTGCTGACACTTTGATCTTGGACTTCCAGCCTCCAGAGTTGTGAAAGAATAAATTTCTTCTGCTTAAGCCACCCAGTCTATTGTACTTTGCTATGGCAACTCCAGCAAAGTAATACAGATCCATTCTCCTTCTCTCAAGGGTGCCTGGGGACTCAATGATTGTACAATTATGTTTCTGTCTCTCCAATTAAATTTTGAGATCCACAGTGTATTCCCTTCTATAGTCCTGAGGCCTAAGAATGGTATAGTTGGCATGGTGATTTTGAATGAATACATGAATGAAGGAATCACCTCCCTTTTGCACAACTACCTTCAAATTTAATAAGATGGATTATGCATAGGTCACATCACTCTGTAAATAAACCAATTGATTGATCATTAGGACCAGTTCTTATGGCATAACATGAAGGGTCATGGGACACAATAATGGAAGCTACTTGCAATTCACTGGAATAGACAGGTCCAAGCTCTGAGCTAATGTGGCCAGGGCCATAGGACCATCGACACCTGGAGCAGTTGGCTTTAAGCCCAGTGCCCGCTTCTAGCACTTCACCTGAAGTCAATTCAAGGTAAGTCAATTCAGAAGACATTAAGACATAAGACAAATCCAGAAAACATTAAGATCTATGATATTCCAATTCTCTGCCAAACACCAAAACATAAATCCACAATAATAGAGAAAACAATGAAGTGTGTTTAAAGGAAAGCCCACGAATGCACCAATGTGCCCATTGAATGGGGGCAGCAGGGTGGGCCAAAGAAAGGTACAACACAGGGCATGGGGCAGATGCCAGACTAGGACATAAGTGTAGAAAAAAAATAGTACAGTGTGTTTGTAGGAAAACCCACTTATTCACTTTCACGCGGGGTGTCATGTGGGGTCTCAGCTCCCGCTCCCCACATAAGAATGCAGGATATGGTGAGGCCAAAAAAGAATACCAATGGAGCCATCGACAGGGGTGTCATACCACTATATTTTCACTGGCAGCTAGGCAAGACACACACACAGGCAGTAGGATCCACACAATCTACAATCCACTGTCAGCTTTTCTGCCTGCCAACCAACCAACCCCCCTAGCGTAGCCACGGCGGTTATATTAGTGGCTAATTGGCTAACTTATTACAGCTGATGGCGAACAAGTCACAGCTGATGGCCATCTACTACCCGAACCAGCACCTTTCCATGTGAGGCCGAGAGCCTGGAAACTGCACTCCTGGCTCTGTCCCCACATTTACATCTTAGAACGGAGTTACAGAGCCTGGTTTGGGAAAGAACTGAAACCTCAGAGAGGATCTCAGGAACCCAGTCACTGAGTCATTCAGCAAATTGGCTCTCCCACAAATTGATTTGTGACAAATAGGGCTCTTCCATGAGCACTGTTCTGGAAGTATGAATCGTAATAACAACGGCCAGTACTGCAGTTGATTCACCACATGCCTGGAATCATTCTCAGTCTCATCTGTATTAACTTCCATAATCCTCGCAATTAGCTCACAAGAAGGGTGCTATGATCATCCCTGCTTCACAGATGAGGAATGTGAGGTGCCCCAAGCTTAAATAACTAGGTTACCCAGCCTCCAAGCGGTAGAGCTGCTTAATGAATTCAGGGAGAGCCTTCCACCTCAACCACCACACCCTACCGGCAGCTGTAATCTTTGCCCTCCCATCAGAACAACTGCTGAACCCCATTCCTTCACATGTGTACACACACACACACACACACACACACACACACACACAGAGCTAGCTATTATCAAAAGCATAAATTTACACAATACATTTTGTTCCCATCGCTGAGTCCACAGGATTCATTCTGGTTTCTCCCTTTCTGAATGAGTGACTCTCTTCTCCAACAGTGTGAAACCTGGCTGCCATTATCCATAATACATTTACTTATTTGATCAACTTCCACTCAATATAGACAAACCCCGCACCATCACTTGACACACACGGATGCCCTCCTTACTCTCCTTAGGTTCTCCAAACCCTATTAAGCTCTCGCCACTCTCACCATGACACGCTCTACATGGGTTCCCAGGCACATGTCAGTCTGCTCCCCCATGGGGACACCCTCCCACCCTTCTTGGTCTCTGACTTGGAGTCACTGTGACACCCTTCTCTACCCGTCTCCCCACTACCAGTTATGTTTACCCACAATGCTGTCCCCAGCGATTTGCCTAGGACTGAATTATCCAGGAAGGACAGGTAAGGCGAGTGGAAGGAGAGGCAAAGCGAGTTGAGGCAGGTGGAAGATATAGGGGAGAAGGAAAGGGAAAGGACATAAAGGGGAGGGGAGGGACAGAGAAAAAAATTAAGAACCCTGTGCAGCTTCTGATGCCAATTGAAACTGATGAATGCGTGCAGCTTTTCTGCCCAATCAATTGACCAGTCGACCATCTTTTATTTCAGGTTCATTGTGTTAAGACAGTTGGGAGATGAGGATGGTTTACAAAGAGATAAAAGAAAACACGTTTCTTGCCTTCCAGAAACGTCAAGAGAGATGAGATGAAACATTAAATCAAAAGCAAAATATAATAATAAGTGCCTCAGCTGAGGATGAAAAAAATATGTGCTCCATAAATGTAGAATGAAACTATGAATGTGCTTTGTAAATAATGAACCAAGTCACAGGGGATTAACTCTTACCTACATTAACATATCAAACTGGAGTTCTGAAAAAGGCCCCACCCAGCCAGCGATTGTGAGGGTCAAAAACATTTAGTCACTGGCTCTCACTGATTCGATTCTCCTACTGTGCATGAAGGCAGCAGATAATACTATTGTAGAGAGATGTTGCTTGACTTGCTTGTATAACATACGGTATAAAATATTCAAAATAAAACATGGGATATAAATGTCACTACTGCAGTTATCACAATAATTCTTGTTTTTATTAAAGTTTGTGATAAAATTGTTGAGAAAGTTGTATTCTTGATCAGTGCTCAGGAAGAGTAGATGGTACTAAGTGGACGTGGATGGTAATAGTACTATGAGAACCCCAAATAAGCTGGGTCTACATATCTGGCACTTATTTAGCCACATCTTTTATACTACACAGCGTAGAACACTCTGTGTAGATACGGAGAAAGCTAAATGAATGTTCAGACCCCCTGGTTATCCATCAAGTGCAGTAGATAGAACTCATCTTCATTTCTGGGTTTTATTCACAAAGTAAATTGAGATCTTGGGTTTTGTGGGATACAGCTTCCTTGATGAACAAAGCGTAAGTCCTTAGGGAAAGTCAGGCTCCACTTACAGTCCCATCTCTCAACTCAGCCTTTAGAACAATTGGTTTTTGTGGTTGAATAAGTCCTTGAGCTTGTACTTCCAGAGGGATCTGGAAAGGTTAAACAGCATATGAGAATCGATTAATGAAGCATTGTCAACAACAGAAGCAAAGTAGACAAGAAACATTAAGAACAATAATGACTTACAAACATATAAAACTACTTTTACCATCATATATCTTGATTCCTAATACTTATTCAATAAGCTGTGTCAAGACGGGATAGTAAAAATATGCATCCATCCATTCATTCAACAAAATATCTACACAATGCCTATTATATACCAGGCCAGAGACAAAATCATGTTGGTTTGTGTTTGGTTTAAATTTTAAATAAAAAGGATGAATTGTTTTTAATTTAAACCAGATTCTTAGGCATTATGGCAAAGTATTTTGAAAAGCCATATAGAATTAATTTTGTGTGTATTGAAAATTGCAAGTATGTATTACACATTTTAATAGTGAGGACCATCCTTGACTTCTGGAGTCCAGTCACCTCTCCCAGTGGAACCCTTCCAGTTTCATGATGGGAAGAGTTCTTTGTGAAGCATTATGCCTATATTGTAACATGTCCTGGTTCTCAGCGGTAGTGTAAATGGAGAACTTCTGAAAGCCTATATAGTGTTTGACTAATACTTTTAGCTCCATTCTCACCCAGTCACTCCTTCAGTGTTGGGAGAGCCACCAACACAATAACCTTCTGATCTCAAATTGTCATGGAGGCAAACTGTCATGGAGGTTGAGAAGCACCAGCCGTGGATGACTGGGAGTTTGCAGGAGTGTCTGCCCCACCCAGTTGTGCCAGAGGCCCACTTTCTCTCAGAGCTCAGTCCCCTGCTTGTACACATTTACAGGGCGGCTACTCAGCTGCCCAAAGCCGCAAATAAGATGAGAACCATCTCAACCCTCCTCCTTTTCCCTGAGAAAGCCTCCTTAAGGGGGAGTGGATGAATATTAAATGCACGAGGCCTAGAAATAAGCCTTATTGTGCCTTACTTGATATGAACCAGTGGCAACTGTTCTCTGTTCTTCAGAGGAGAGATTCCAGGTCTTTCTATTAGTGTGAAACCTTTCTATTTTACAATTTAAAATCACACGTATATATTTCCTCTATAAACACTAGCACTCATACAGAATGCACATCATAAATGTTATCTGTTAAATTTTTCAAATTAAGATGCTTAAAATTTATCTCCAAGAGCTCTGATCAACTGCAAATCACTCCTTAATCATTTCCTGCATGAGTGCCAAGGAATTTATGAAAGGCACAAAATGAGGAGTTTTGTGCCTTTCTTAGGTTCAAAGAAAAGGAGCACGAGGCAGGATGATTTAACGACAAAGTATTAGGGGAGGTGACACAACCAATGATACCAGCCTGCAGTAAGCGATAACAGAGCAGAGGAGAGAACGGGTGCTGGACTAGATGGGGATGGCTCCTGGAGGGGCTTGAGATTTGAACTAGGACTTGAAGGATGAGAACAGAATGGGGAGGAGAGAGAGAGCATCACAGAGGTTTTATTCAGATATAAAAGGAGCCCAGCTTGAATGCAGGGGGCTCCCAGGAGGTGGGGTCAAGTAGCCAGGATGGCCTTGCACTGTGGGAGTCCTTCACATCTGGCAGAAAGACTTTAATCAGTGATTCTCAACCTTGGCTGCACATGAGAATCAACGGGGGCACTCTTACAGTCACACAGATGGATGATTTTAGAATCTGAGGTGACCTAGGCAACAGGAAGTTTTTAACCTCCCCACTGATTTCAGTGCACAGCCAGTAGTTGAGAACCACTGCTGCAAGAGCTTCTGTAAGTTCTGGCAGGAAAGAGCATTGTTCAAAAGTCACAACGTGGTTATTCTCTTTGCACTTCATGACTGCACACAACACTTCCTCTCCCTTCCAGTGGACTTGAAACAAATTTAAAACTTTGCTCAACGGACTGCACAGCTTCATGTCACGCTAATTGCGTTGATTCCAGATGACTTTTATAGTTGGGTTAATATAAAATCAAGACTTAGCACTCCAGAGCTAACAGGATCTTAAAGGTCACAGATGACCCCAAATAGAGTCTCTGGCATGTAGACTAAATTACCAAACAGTGAATGAGCACATTCATAATATACATGCATATATATCCCCCAGTAAGAAATATCTCCCAATACATCATTATGCATGCAGAAAGTTAACTGTCTGACCTGTGTTTCTTTGCAAGGCTTGAAGGAGAAATTCTGCAGGACTCTGACGACAGCAAGTTTCATGTTCATGAGAGCGAACCTCATGCCAATGCAGTTTCGGGGTCCAGTTCCAAAGGGCAGGTATATGTAAGGATTTATGCTGTCCTTGTTCTCCTTACTGAACCTGGTTCCACAACAGTAGATGAAAACAAATTAATGAAACATAAACACCACAACCCTTACATGTTTGGGGTTCTCGCTCAGACTCCTCAACCAGGAGTACACAGGATACTTCCGTGGGCTAGTCATTGAGATGCTGCTATGATTATTTTGCATTGAGAATTGTAAGCTACAGGTCCTTTCCATTCTCCTTAGGCTATAGGAGATTTCAGTCTCATTGAAGACACAAGATGAATGCTATTTAAAGGAAAATTTATCTTCAAACACTAAAATTACATTTAGTGTGAGATGTTCACCCTCTGAGCTGCAAGGAAGAAATGAGACTGAAGGAAAAGTGGGTTCCTGCCTCCACTCAAACTCATGTTGGTCATGCTCACGGAGGAAGGAAGCAGGAATAATGCCTCCCATTAGTTAATTGTTATTTTTTTCTTTCCCTTCCTTTCCCTTTCCTTCCCTGTCTTCTCTTCCTTCCCACCCTCTCCCCTGGCCTCTCAGCTTCTGTCGCTCTCTCTCCCACAGAATAGCATAAATCAGATGATTTTCATGGGCATATGATGCTACTGTACTCTAATCCCTGATTTCCTTGTCTGTCTGTTCCACTGGGCTATAAATTTCTTGATGGTTAGATCTATGTTTTATTTAAATTTGATTCCTCAATATTTGATTTTGTTAAAGAAAAAATCTGATATTGGAGAAAGTAATCATGGCATTGTTGTTACCTGTTTTTTAACAGTCTCCATATTTTGGAGAACATTGTCTATTTACAGACGATGTGCCTTAAAATAATATGGGAATCAGGAGAAGGGTGTGTGTGGATGGGACAGTGGACATGGGCTGATGGCTCTAAGGCAGGTGATGGCACACATAGATGTATTCAAGTATTCCATAGTATTCTACAGACACATCCCTTATGCCTACAGAAAATGCTCGTGTGTATGCCAAATGCACATATACTTGTGTATATCAAAAATTTTCTATATAGCTATTATTTTAACATTTGGATTTCTCACTGCCTGGCTCGCTTCCTCACACATAGTAAGCACTTACTCTCTGTTTGATGACTGAATGAATCAAACAGAATTACAAGATTGCCAACTGATATATAAAAAATGCTCAACATCAGCAGCTATAAGAGAAATGCAAATTAAAGCTAACCTCACTCTGGTTAGAAGGCTACTATCAATAGGACAAATCTACCACGAGAAAAGATGAAATAGTGCCATTTGCAACAACGTGGATAGATTTTGAAATTCTTATGCTAAGCAAAATAAGTCAGACAGAAAAAGTCAAAAACCATGTGATTTCACTGATATGTGGGATATAAAATTGAAAGCAACAAAGGAAAGAGACAAACTAATAAAGAAACAAAAACTCAAAGACACAGACAATAGTTTAGTGGTTACCAGAGGGTAAGGGGGGACGGGAGTGGTAGATGAGGGTAAACGGGATCAAACATATGGTGATGGAAGGAGAACTGACTCTAGGTGGTGAACACACAATGTGATATACAGATGATGTATTACAGAATTGTACACCTGAAACCTATGTAACCTTTACTAATGATTGTCACCTCAATAAACTTTAATTAAAAGAAAAAATTAAAAGCAAAAATACATAAATAAATAGAAGGAATACACACCAACAAAATGGGACAAAAACTAACAAACCCTGGAGAATATGTGAAGAAAAGGGAAACCTCATACACTGCTGGTCTGAATTTAAACTTGTGCAGCCACTATGGAAAACAACATGGAGGTTCATCAAAAAATAAGAATAGAGCTACCATATGACCCAGCAATACCTCTTCTGGCTATCTACCTGAATAATTTGTAAACATTTATTTGTAAAGATATGTGTACCCCTATGTTCATTACAGCATTATTTACAATATCAAAGACATTGAAACAACCCAAGTATCCTTTGACAAATGATTGGATAAAGAAAATGTGAGACACACACACACACACACACACACACACACACACACACAATGAAATACTACTCAGCCATGAAAAAGATGAAATATTGCTATTTGTGACAACATGGATAGATCTTGAGTGTATTTGGCTAAGTGAAAAGACTGAGACAGAAAAGGACAACAACAGCATATCACTCATATGTGGGATGTAAAACAAAAAGCAACAAACAAGACAAACAAACAAAAAGATACAAATAACAGAATGTCAGTTACCAGAAGAGAAGGAGAGTGGGAGGTGGGGGGAAGAAGGGTACAGAGGGTGAAATACAAAGTGCCAGAAGGAGACTAGCCTTCAGATAGAGAGCACACAATAGGGTATACCGGTGCATTATAAAGATGCACCCCTGAAATTTAGTATTAGTAGTATTATTATCCAAAGTTAGCCCAATACATTTAATAAAAAAAGAGAAGTACAGTAAGGATCTCTGGTTTCATGTTCATGAAACTACAGTGAGGAAAACTGCTGAGCTTGGAGGAACCACAGAGTTGCCCTGGTCCAGGAAACACAGCACTTGGTCAACAATAGCTTCTTCTTTCAATACGTATCATCTGTCGGCTCTACGCTGGAGCTAAGGACATGATGGCAAACGAGACAAGGTCCCTGCCATTAGGGATCTTACAGTTGAGCTGATAAAAGTCTGGATCCCAGCTAGTGCCTCTATTAGTTCATTTCAATTTTGTTCACCAATACAATAAATGGGAAATATCAGCTCTTTCCAGAGTTCAAGCTGTGCCCACAGGCCAGACCTTGGCTCTGAATTCCCAGGAGAGCCTGTTAAAGACTCCCTCTGCCCTCCCAAGGAGTGTCTTGATGTATAGAAACAGATCACTTCGCTTTGGAAGAGTCACCAAATGCTGAGAGTAGGAGGGAGCTACCACAGGACAGTAGCCACAGTGGTACCAGGGCCCTGTGTTCCCCTCCATACTCAATGAGGCGGTTTAAACCATCAGCGATGAGGACACCTGTCAGGTTCTCATCCTGTACTCTCATAATAACGCTACAAGAACGATGGCCAGTGTTTAAAAAAATAGAATGTGTGAACACTGTGGTAAACTCAGAGTGCTAAAGACTCCAGCACAGAAAAACTTAAAGAAAAAAAAAAGCTTATATTCCTAAAATCAGATAGTTTTTAAATAAATTATGGCCTATGCATATAATCACACACATAAATATGTATATGATGGTTCATATATACCTATATATGATTATATGCATAATAGGATGGTGTTTGTACTTTACTGTTAAATAATGTAAGAAGTTCAAAATAAAATGTATGACCATTTTAACTTAAAAAATATATGCATAGAAAAATGTCAATATGATATACATCACATTCTTAATGAGGCCTATTTAGGGTAGTGGAACTATAGAAAAACACAGTTTTCCTTTTCTAGTCTAGAATTTGTTAAACTTTGTGAGTAAACATAATCACTCTTATAACACATAAACCAACTTGTTAAAACAAAAAGAAGTAAAAATCAATTATTGTACAAGCACACATTTTCATCTTACTAACAGACATCAGAATATGCTTCAACCAGCCTGGGTCAGAGTGGGTTCTCTGTCCACGGAGCCCAGTACCTTTCAGGACGGAATTCCTCAGGCTCTGGCCAGAATGTTGAGTCTCGTTGAAGAACAAAGTTTGGCACCATCACCACTGTCCCTTTGGGAATGAGCACCCCCTTGATTTCTACATCCTTCTTACAGACCCTCTCAATTCTTCCAGCAACTGGGAATAATCTGAGAGTTTCATTCAATACCATGTCAAGATACTCCATCTGTACCAGGGCGTCATAGGTGGGAGGTGCCTGGGAAGAAAGAAACAGATTTTGATCAATTAAGATTTGGGATCAACTTTGAACTCAGCCTATGCAATACTCCTGAACTGTTAGGAGCTTCAAAGCACAACTTCTTTTTGGTAAAGGACCTTAGATTTATAGGCATTTTAACATCTGTCGTGTACTTTGACCTGCTCAATTGCCCACTGAGGTAGGTAGAGTAATTATGACTATGGGAGACTGTTGGGACAATTCCCTAAACAGGACCTGAAATCCCTCACATGACCATGTAGCGATTTTCCTTCATGAGTGAACAAATGTAACCAATAAACTATGACCTTTACTCTTAAGTGAAATGAGACAAAGTCACTGTTTCCTTTCAAAGGAGAGGCTTCACATCTGTACAAAAGTAAGAGAATGTGGAAAAGACCAAATTCTTGTTTAACATAGCAGTTTTTAGTTAAAAAGCCCTGCTTGCTAAGTTTATAAATATATATATGTATAAATATATATGTATAAAACATATAAATGTATAAATATGTATATATGTAAATTTAAACATATATATGTATATATGTATAAATTTAGCAAGCAGAGCCATATATACATATATATATATATATATATATATATATATATATATATATATATATATATAAAATTAGTGAAGCACACTATATTATGTAGAGACTCTATAAATAATTTGTGAAGAAACTAGCTCATTTCTGAACCAAATATTTCAAAAGGAGGGTTTGGCTGGATTCTACCAAGTGATATATGTCAGTTGGAAGTCAAAACATTTGAAACTCCAAAGAAAAACGCTCTAGGTTTTTATTCCCCAGCCCACATGAATGCATCATGTTCCAGACAGTGCAGCTACCAAAAAGTGGAGTCTCTTTTGCCTATATTCTGGGTAACAATGTGGAACAGAGAGTCCCACTCCCATCCTCCATTAACAAGCCATGCAAATGTGAGTAAGAAGTAAACTTTTGCTACATAAAGCCACTCAGATTTGAGGGCCAATCTGTTACTGAGACATAGCCTACCCTATCCTGACTAATACAGAATATTTGAAGATTAAATTCATTTATAAATGGAAGGCGTTTAGAATACACCTATATAGTAAACAGCAAATGTTAGCTTTAGTGTTGTTATTTCTTTGCAACTACTACTATAAAAAGGGCAGAACACAATGTTTCAGGTAGTCACAATGCTTTAATGAGCTTTCCATTTTACTGCAATCAAAAGAATCCCAAGATGGGCTTTCCCAGAGAAGACAGAAAATCTCTCATTTGGGTAGGCCCTAAAATCTTTCCCTATATTCGAAGGACCTATAACTTAGAAAGGTTTTTGTACTTGTCCAAAACCACAGTCTGCAGTCAAACTCATGCCTCCTATTTCCTACTCTATGCTCTTTTCCTGTATACGAGGTTTCTCCTAGTCTGCAAAGTTTGCCGAGGGTGCTACATAGCACTACTGGTGCCAATTCTCCACCCCTTCCTGTTCCTATGTCCTTTGCCATCTAACTCTGCGGATGCCGGCAGATTCTGAAAGGTCCCTACATAATTGTGTTCTTTCTCCTGCCCTCTGCCATTATTAAGAAGAACACACCCAGGCTAGTTTTCTGGAGTATGGGAGAAGTATTGAGATCATGTGGGTCTGAATCAGCCAAGCCAGCTTATCAAAGGCAGTCAAGATCAGCCAAGAGGCACACAAAAGCACGTCCAGCCGTATCAACATAGATAACTATCCAGAGACTTGAGCAATAAATGCTTATTGTTAATATTCACTGAGGTTTCTTGATTTTTACTTGGCATTATTATGGTAACAGATAACTGATATACTATGACAAGCACTTTTTTCAAGACCTTATATATACATTACCTAAGCTTTTCGATTTCTTTTGTTTCTTTACATCCTTCCTAAATAGTGCAGATGAAAGAATTGATGCTTATGTCCTTTGCAAAAATTCTAGGAACTGGTTAAAAGTCATTCTTGCTAAGCCTTCACATTCTCCCTCCCTTTCCAGGTATCACCTACTGACCTTATTGGGGAAAGTTGTATCAATCTCCTCCTGCAGTTTCTGCTGCACTTCAGGGTGAGTGGCCAAAAAATACGTAAGGAAGGAAAGAGTAGTGCTAGTGGTCTCATAACCAGCAAAAATAAAGATAACAGATTGGGCCACGAGCTCTAGATCAGACAAACCTAAAAAGAGAGGAACGACATTTTACATAGAGAAGGTCAATGTATATTATCACAATTTTGATCACAGAAAATCTAAATGAAACTCCCAAAGCTCTAGGGGAAAAATAGGAAAAGCAATTCAGAGTCAAACTGGGAGTGGTTTTCTTGCTGATGTGTATCTTACAAAGCCAGAAAAATGCAAAAATTATCTTAATCTAGCTTTCCCCAACGTCTATACTATCCTTGGCCACCTGCTCCTGGTATGCCACTCTCACCACTAACACAGATGTGTAATTTCAGAGATAGCATTTTTGTGTAACACACACAGTGTGATCAGTATGTTCTTCAGAGAACTCTAAAAGTAATTTAGCTATAAGTAATATGGGGTAGCATTCTCCCCAAGAAAGGAAGGAGGGAGGGAGGGAGGGAGGGAGGGAGGAAGGGGAGGGAGGGAGGGAGGGAGGGAGAGAGAGAGAGAGAGAGAGAGAGAGAGAGAGAGAGAGAGAGAGAGAAAGAAAGAAAGAAAGAAAGAAAGAAAGAAAGAAAGAAAGAAAGAAAGAAAGAAAGAAAGAAAGAAACAAAGAAAGAAAGAAAGAAAGAAAGAAAGAAAGAAAGAAAGAAAGAAAGAAAGAAAGAAAGAAAGAAAGAAAGAAACAAAGAAACAAAGAAAGAAACAAAGAAAGAAACAAAGAAAGAAACAAAGAAAGAAACAAAGAAAGAAAGAAACAAAGAAAGAAAGAAAGAAAAAGAAAGAAAGAAAAAGAAAG
The DNA here is from genome assembly GCF_964194185.1 of Rhinolophus hipposideros. Classification (NCBI taxonomy): domain Eukaryota; kingdom Metazoa; phylum Chordata; class Mammalia; order Chiroptera; family Rhinolophidae; genus Rhinolophus; species Rhinolophus hipposideros. The sequence continues at coordinate 10,295,943 of NC_138053.1, forward strand.
AGAGGGAGAGAAAGAGAGAGAGAGAAAGGTATAGATATAGATATATTTATACTGGTGTACTAGAGTAATCTCATACCTACTCTCTATAACCAACTATAAATATTCAGAAATTTTGTGAGATGGTGTCAAACCTTGGTAGTTTGAAATTAACCATAATGGGAGTATTTATATCGTGGAAATTAATACATGGATTTTTCTTATTTTGAGAGAAAGAATATGTTTATGTTTATCAGAGCTATGGAAATATATTTGATGTCCTTAGCTTTGTCCACTGAAAGGATTTAGACACAAAGAAACCTTAGTAGTAATGAGGATTCCCAAATCCCAGATTTTGATACTAAATACCATTATCTCATTAAATTAAAATAGAGCTCCTTGGTGAAATGGCTGATTCTAGAGCTGATCAGGGGAAATATAGAGAAACCTGGAATGGTTGACATGTAAAAGCAAAGAAGTGTGCAAAAATGATGGGTGAAAAGAATACAGTATACTCTGTATACTATAATGGTGGCCATATGTCATTATACATAGAATGTACAACCCATAGGATGTACAACACCAAGAGTGAACCCTAATGTAAACTATGGCCTTTGGGTGATAATCATGTGTCAATGTAAGTTCTCTGATTATAACAAATTATCCATACCTATGAGGGACTTTGATAGTCAGGGAGGCTGAGTATAGGTGGAGTGGGGGTACATGGGAAATCTCTGACACTTCCCTGCAATTTTGCTGTGAACTTTAAACTGCTCTCAAAAATAAAGTCTATTGAAAAATTCAAAAGAAAGTAAAGTAAAAAAGGACACCGAAGCCTACTTGAAAGGGCTCCAGTGGACAAAGCTGAAAAAATTGACCATCAACAAAGAGAGAATGATGAAAGACAGTAATTGGTAATATATGAGATCATACTGATATAAACAAACAAACAAACAAACAAACAAACGAAGAGCTCTCCCTTACAATGGAATATCAACTCATAAATGTAAAAGAAATGATGGAATTAGGAAGTAATCATTTCGCAACTATCACAGTAATAATGATTTTACTCAAAAACCATTCATGGATGATTGAACTGTAGGGGAAAGTTTGAAGAGAAAATAGAATATTTACTTAGTCTCAAAGGCTTCCACACAACTTACTTATTAGTTACAAAGGAAAAATAAAAGTTTACAGTAGATAAACTAGTGAACACAATTTCAACCAAGCGTTCCAAGTTAAGGTCACCCACACTGGGGCAACGTGCCTCCTGATGTGAGGGAGCCTTAAAGCAAACTTCCAGGCAGAGACTCTGATTCAGTGGGGCTGATGAGGCCAGAGAATGGGCATTGAAAACCAGCTCCCCAGAGGTTCTGATGTACAGACCACTGACTGATTTCTGGGCATAAAATACTTGTTTATGGTTGCCATTTAAGCTTTGAACAAAGTCATGTCTGCATACTTCTTGAATGTGCCACTGGCCTACCTTCGACCTCTGAACACGTGCCTTTCTTCAATTTGACAGAAACTCTTATCTGTGTAAAAGCCTTCCTGCACATTTTTACAACCAACCCTCTCTACCTCTGAGCTTCCCCATCACTAGCCCTCTGAAGCTCGTCTTGGGTACCTTTATGGTTGTCCATTTCTGCATCGTTCTGGGAGTTAATCATCAGCTGAAGAAAATCCACTCGGTGCTGGAAGCAGAAGGAGAAATTTCAATGACAGAAAGTCACTTGTGAAGTCAGAAATAAATGAGGAATGCAGTACTTCACCTCTTCCCTGAGAGTATGGCCTGTTTTAGTCCAGAAATTTGACTACTACAAATCTTGGAGAGTAGGATGTTTCCCTGAGGGAAATCCAGCCATCATGTCCAACTGCTTTTTGGTCTTAACTGTCTTTGATCTTCAAATTCTCTGATTTTAAACACAGCTTCCTCACAAAAGAGTTGCCTCCTCTCTCTCCTATCATGAGTGCTTGCTCATAAAAAAGTCACTGACTTCAATCATATTTATTTTCTCCATCCTTAACCCTTAATGAATGGCCACATAGATTACAACCCTGACACTTGCTGAGCTGATCGGCATATTTCCCATGAGTAGCTTCAAACACCCCACCCTCCCAGAACTCTGAACAACCTGCAGTGACATCCTGGGGTACCCAACCCAGTCCTCCTGAACTGCAGACATTCCTGTGCTGGCCTCCAGGCCCATTAAGGCAAAGTTTCAATGCCAAGAGACGACTATTGCCCTCTCCAGTCTCTGGCAGGCTCAAATTTAACATAAATTATGTTCCATCAGGTGGAAATTCATTGGAATTTCCATTGCAGAATGTGTAAAATAAGAGGTTTAGAGTTGATGTGATTCTTTGCCTACATAATATCTGGAGAAATTATAATACCAGAGAAATAATTTTTAAACAATAATTCTTTTTTGACAATTTATTGAAGGGTAGTATAATAGTATTTTTTTTATCTCAATAACATTCATGCAGTGACATACTAATTGTTGAGCCTATTATGTATTATAAATATTATCTTTCTGACTCATTTTCTTATTTCCTTCCCAAACCTCTACTTTCTTCATTCTCCATGAAATGTTATAACATTCCTGTGCTAACCCTAGAGTCTCTACCTACCTTTTAAAAAAAGAAAAGGGCACAAATCATATGGATACAGTGCAATAAATTATCAAAAGTGAACACACTCATGTAACCATCACCAGGTTTTACCTTTTGTTTATCTTGGAGACGATTTTCTTTCATCATTTTTACAGATTTTTTGAAAAACTCAGTAACACTTCTTGGAAACAGAGAGATATTTAATGCTTCAAAAACTGGGGTAAGCCATGGAAAGAATGCTATAGGAAAAAAGGAAACCACAGTGAAAATACAAAATGCACCTGGAGCAATTATAATTTTGTCTACCTATCAGAAGAGTAAAAGACACCAGCCTTCTCCACAAGAGAAAGACAACTAGTTACTCACAAGGGAGCTCTCATAAGACTATCAGCTGATTTCTCAACAGAAACTTTGCAGGCCAGAAGGAAGTGGAAGGAAATATTCAAAGTAATGAAACACAAGAGTCTACAACCAAGGGCATACAGAACATTATCCAAGGTAGACTACACGATAGGCCACAAAACCAGTCTCAATAAATTTAAGAAGACTGAAGTCATATCAAGCATATTCTCTGATCACAGTGGTATGAAACTAGAAATCACTTACAAGACAAAAACTGAAAAACACACAAACACATGGAGACTAAATAACATGGTACTAAATAGAATGGGTCAACAACGAGATCAAGGAAGAAATCAAAAGATACCTTGAGACAAATGCAAATGAAAACACAATGACCCAAAATCTATGGGACACAGTGAAAGCAGTCCTAAGAGGGAAATTCATAGCAATACAAGCTTACCTCAAGAAACAAACAAAAAAATTTTCACATAAACAATCTAACCTTCTGAAGCTGAACAATAATGAATGTCAACTACAATTTTATATATATGTATATATATATATATAGTTACAAGAAGTGGAGTACAGAATTAGGAATAGAGACAGTGGAAATGTAATGGTTGTGAGCAATGTCAGAAAGGTAGTGATGGGGGTAGGGGATTGTCACTGTGCGAGGGATATAAATGATAAATGTCTAACTATTACATTGCTTTATGCACCTGAAACTAATTTAAAAAGTGTAAAACAAAAACAACAACACAATCTAACCTTGCACTTAAAGGAACTAGAAAAAGAATAGCTAACAAAGCCCCAAGTGAGAAGACAAAAGGAAATAATAAAGATCAGACCAGAAATAAATGAAATATAGTCTAAAATAATAATACAAATGATCAATGAAACCAAGAGCTGGTTCTTGAAAAGATAAACAAAATTGATAAACCTTTAACCAGACACATCAAGAAAAAAAGAGACAGGACTGAAATAAATAAAATCAGAATTGAAAGAGGAGAAGTGACAACTGACATCACAGAAATACAAAAGATTATAAGAAAATACTATGAGAAATTATATGCCAACAAGTAGGACTATTTGGAGGAAATAGATAAATTTCTAGAAGTATGCAATCTTTCAAGATTGAATCAAGAAGAAACAGAAAATCTGAACTGCCTGTTTACTATTAACAAAATCCTCCTAGTAAAAAAAAAAAAAAACTCCCAACAAAAAAAAAAGTCCTGGACTAGATGGCTTCACAGGTAAATTTTAACAAACATTAAAAGAAGAACGAATGCTTATTCTTTTCAAAATTGTCCAAAAAATTCAACAGGAGGGAAGGCTCCCAAACTCATTTTATGAGGCTACTATTATCCTGCTTCCAAAACCAGACAAAGGCATTACAAAATAGACAATTATAGGCCAATATCCCTGATGAACATAGATGCAAAAATCGTCAACAAAATATTAGCAAACCAAATTCAACAATGCATTATAAAAGATCATACACCATAATCAAGTGGGATTTATTCTTAGGATGCAAAGTTGGTTCAATATCTGCAAATCAATTAATATGATACACCACATAAACAAAATGAGGGATAAAAACCATATGACTATATCAATAGATGCAGAAAAAAACATTTGAAAAAAATCCAGCATCCATTTATGATTAAAAAAAAAAAACTCTCCGCAACCTGGGAACAGAGGGAACATACCTCAACATAATAGAGGCCATATATGACAAACACAAAGCTAACATTATACTCAATAGGCAGAAACCAAAAGCATTTTCCTTCAGATCAGCACAAGACAAGGATATGCACTTTCACCACTTCTATTCAACATAGCATTGGAAGTCCTGGCCAAATGAATCAGACAAGAAAAAATATAAAAGGCATCCAAATTGGAAAAAAAAAAATAAGTAAAACTGTCATTATTTGAAGATGACATGATACTACATATAGAGAACCCTAAATAGTTCACCATAAAACTATTAGAATTGATAAATGAATTCAGTAAAGTAGCAGGATACAAAATTAATACTCATAAATTGGTTGCATTTTATACACCAATAATGAACTATTAAAAAGAGAAATTAAGAAAATAATCCAATTTACAATTGTGTCAAAAAATAATAAAATACCTAGAAATAAATTTAACTAAGGAAGCAACAGACTTGTACTCAGAATATTATAGGAAACTGAAGAAAGAAATTGAAGAAGATACAAGTAAATGGAAACATACATTGTGCTCATGGATAGGAAGAATTAGCATCATTAAAATGTCAATACAACTCAAAGCAATCTACAGATTCAATGAAATCATCAAAATACCAATGGCATTTTAAACAGAACTAGAATAAATAATCCTAAAATTTATATGAAACCATAAAAGACCCCAAATAGCCATGGCAATCTTGAGATAGAAGAACAAATCTGGATGTATCATGCTACATGATATGAAACTATATTACAAGGCTATAGTTATCAAAACATCAATGGTACTGGCATAAAAATAAACAGAAAAATCATTGAAACAGAACAGAGCCCAGAAATAAACCAACACCTATATGGTCATGACAAAGGAAGAAGACTATACAATGGGTAAAGACAATCTATTAAATAAATGATGGTGGGAAAACAGGGCAGATACATGCAAAAGAATGAAACTAGACTATATATTACACCATATACAAGAATAAATTCAAACTGGATTACAGACTTAAATGTAAGATCCAAAACCATAAAACTCCTAGAAGAAAACATAGGCAGTAAATTCTCTGACGTTGCTATTAGTAATATTTTTTTCTGATATATCTCCTCAGGCAAGGGAAACAAAAGGAAAAATAAATGAGATTACATGAAACTAAAACATTTTTGCACAGCAAAAGAATGGGAGAAGATATTTATCAATGATACATCTGATAAGGGGTTAATATCCAAAATATATAAGGACCTCATACAACTCCCCCCCCCAAAAAAAAGATCCAATTAAAAAATGGGCAAAGGACCTGAATAGAGATTTCTCCAAAGCGGACATACAAATGGCCAATACACATATGAAAAAATGCTCAACATCACTAATCATCAAAGAAATGCAAATAAAAACCACAATGAGATATCACCTCACCCCAGTCAGAATGGCTATCATCAACAAGACAAATAATAGCAAGTGCTGGAGAGGCTGTGGAGAAAAAGGAACCCTCATACACTGTTGGTAGGAATGCAGACTGGTGCAGCTGCTATGGAAGGCAGTGTGGATGTTCCTCAAAAAATTAAGAATAGAATTACCATATGACCCAGCAATCCATCTCCTGGGTATCTACCCAAAAAAATCTGAAAACATTTATCTGTAAAGATACATGTGCATCAATGTTCATTGCAGCCTTATTTATGGTGGCAAGACTTGGAAACAACCAAAGTGCCCTTCGATAGATGATTGGATAAGGAAGATGTGTTATACACACACAATGAAATGCCATTCTGCCATAAGAAAATATCAAATAGTGCTATTTGCAATAACATGGATGAATCTTGAGATTATTATGCTAAGCAAAATAAATCAGACAGAAAAAGTCGAGAACTATGTGCTTTCACTGATATGTGGGATATAAAACTGAAAGCAACAAAGGAACAAGACAAACAAATAAAGAAACAAAAACTTATAGACATAGACAATAGTTAAGAGGTTACCAGAGGGTAAGGGGGGAGAGGAGTGGTAGATAAGGGTAAACAGGGTCAAATATATGGTGATAGAAGAACTGACTCTGGGTGGTGAGCACACAATGTGATGTACAAATGATGTATTACAGAATTATACACTTGAAACCTATGTAACTTTACTAACCATTGTCACCCCAATAAAATTATTTTTTAAAAAAGAATTGAAACAGGTATTCAAACAAAAACTTGTACATGAATGTTCATAGCAGCACTATTTACAATAGGCAAAAAGTAGAAACAACCCAAATGTCCATCAACTGGTGAATGGATAAACAAAATGCAGTGTCCATAAAGTAGAATATTATTTGGCCATAATAAGAAATGAAGTACTGATACTTGCACAACATGAATGAGCCTTGAAAACATTCTGCTAAATGAAAGAAGCAAGCCACAAAGACCACATATTATGTGATTTCATCTATATGAAGTGTCAAGCACAGGCAAATCTATAAAGACATAAAGTTGACTGGTGGTTTCTTAGAGCTAAGGGGAGTGGGAGGTGAAAGTTAAAACTTACAGGGTTTCTAAGTAGACAAAATTGTTCTAACAATTGATATCATGATTGTTGCATGTATCTTTGAATGTACTAAAAAACTTTTTTTTCAGTTTTATTGAGTTATAATTGAAATATATTGTGTATAAGTTTAAGGTGTACAGCATAATGACTTGGCATTCATATATTGCAAAACAATTGCCACAGTAAGTTTAGTTAACATCAATCACCTCGTAGCTACAAAAATATTTTTCTCGTGTGTAATAAGAACTACTGGAATCTACACTATTATTTATCCTACAACTAAAAGTTTGTATGTTTTGACCACCTTCATCCAATCCCCCTTTGAAAACCACAAATCATTTCTCATTTTCCCAAGTTTTGGTATTATTTTAGGTTCCATATATAAGTGAGATCATACAGTATTTGCTTTTCCCTGTCTGACTTATTTCACTTATCATAATGCTCTCAAGGTCCAGCATAGCTTTCACAAGTGGCAAAATTTCTTTCCTCTTTACAACTGAAGACTATCTCATTGTGTGTGTGTATATTTTTAAAAAATATTTTATTCATGTTTTTTACAATGGAAAGGTTAGTCTGGGTAACCTCACCCCCCACCCCCCTACCCCCCACTACTGGAAGCAAGAAGTCCTCTTCCTGTTCATATTTTCTTTATTCATTTATCTGTCAATGGACACTAGGTGGTAAAACTGATTAAACTGTACACTTTAAGTGAATGAATTATATACTATGTGAATTACGAGGTGTGATCAAACAGTATGTGAATGTTTAAAAGAAAAAGACACATTGCTATTAATCCCCCTCAAACTACTCCCCCTTGCTTTGAAAACACTTATCCCATTGTTCTCGCCACTTTCTGAAGCAGTTCTGGAAGTCCTCTTTCGTGAATCTCTAGTTGAGCTGTCGTGGCTGCCTTGATGTCCTGAATCATTTTGACTTTGAGGAAGAGCCAGAGGTCACATGGTGCTAGATCCAGTGAATAAGGTAGATGAGGACACACCATAATGTTTTTATTTGACAGAAATTGCCGTATACCAGAAGCGATGTTTGACATGGAGCATTGTTATGATAGAGGATGATTTACAGCACACTTTAAATCAACCTTCTCTCAAAGTAGTAGTCACAATATAGTCACAGGGATATAAAATACAGTATGGGGAATACAATCAATAATGTTATAAAGACTATGTAGGATGTCAGATGGGTACTGGACTTATCAGGGGGATCATTTCATAGACTTTGTAGATGGCTGACCACTGCACTATACACCTGAGGCTAAAGTAGAAAAATATTGAAAGTCAACTATAATTAAATATTAAATTTAAATATGAAAAAATTTTAAATTTTTTATATTTTCATATTTTTAAAAAAAATTAAAAAATTTTAAATTTTTTCATATTGAAAAATTTAAATTTTCAAAGATTAATAAATATTAAATATATTATACATATAGTCACAGTATGTAAAGTACAGCATAACGAATAAGTCAATGGTATTGTAACAGCTATATATGATTTTAGAGGGGTAGGAGATTGCAGGGGGTTATCACTTTGTGAGGGGTGTAAATGTCTAATTATTACATTGCTTTGTATACCTGAAACTAATAACAAATAAATAAATAAATAAATACCACACACACCTTTTCTCAACCACAGCTAACATCCAACTGACTGCACTGAATAAGTTTCAACTTGTCACACACTGTTACTAAGGTTGGATGTGCCATTTTCCATATTGAAGATCCCTGCCTTTTTGTTGGATGGCTCTTGGCAGCAGCATTCACTGCATTTTGTGATCACAACAGAAAGGCTCCGTGTCACATAGCTTCCGGTATGGAAATTTCTGTCACATGAAAACATTATGGTGTGTCCTCATCCACCTTGTTCACCGGATCTGGAACAATGTGACTTCTGGCTCTTCCCTAAAGTCAAAATGATTCAGGACATCGAGGCAGCCACGACAGAGCAACTAAAGACATTCACAAAAGAGGACTTCCAGAACTGGTTCAAAAAGTGGCAAGAACAATAGGATAAGTGTGTTTGAAATGAGGGGGAGTATTTTGAAGGGGATTAATGGCAATATGTCTTTTATTATAATAATTTTTTTATTTAAACAGTCACCGTATTTTGTGATCACACCTCATATATCTCAATAAAACTTTTAAAGAATGAATGAGAGAGATGAAGGAAAAAAAGGGAGAAAAGGAGGGACGGTAGGAAGGATGAGAGGTGGGGGAAAGTGGGTGAGAAGGGAGGGACTGAGGGAGAAAGAAAAATAAATATAGTAGTCCACGTACTTATTAAGAGAACGAATGGATCCAAGAAATTAAATTTTAACAGCAATTTGATGTTTTGCACAAAGGGATCTTGTGGGTTGTTGAGGGAATCAATGCTCACTCCAAATGATGTGCTGGTGATCACATCCATGCTGTAGGCCCCAAAGATGCTGCATAAAGACAGACATGGGAGATTCACATCAGTGCCTCTTTGCTATCCTTATCCAAGTGCTGCAGCTAGAAGAACGTGTAAGATCATATGCTCAGGCAGACAGGTAAAGAGCCACATGCTGTCAAAACCATCTGCTGGGCCATCTGAAGAGTCTATGCTCTTGCCACACTCACACATGAGGTGTTTATTGGGTGGCACTGATGTAGCTGGCCCTGTGCTGGGGGTGATGGGGTCACTACGACAAGTTACAGCCCCTGTGAGCTCAAGGAGATCAGTCACGTAAGGATGGAGACCATAATCAGACAAATGACAGTAGTGTGTTTTGAATGCAGGCAATAGTAGCTGCACTGTGTTTGAGGGGGACAAAGGGTAGAAAAGGTAACACTTCATCACGGAATCAAAGAAGGCGACATTGAGGGTCTTGTGTCAACACAGTGTCTATACTGAGCTGATTCCTCTTCAGCACATTACAGAGCAACAGCACCCTGGTCTGAGTTGCCAGGAATGTCATCCTTCCTTTTCTATACCCCTGCTAAGGCTCCTGAAAGACCCGCTCTCAACTCCAGTGATCTGAGGTTCCCCTGAAGGCAGATTCATTTCTGTATAAATGTAAGAATTATGAATGCTCCTAGTTTAAAATATATATATGACATATATATAAAATAAATCATTCTAAAATTGATTTGGGAGAATCCCATAGGTAATGGACATATGATCAGTTATCTCTTATCCCAGATCAGCCTCAGTTTACACCTATTATTCCTGCATAACTAAAATGTATCTTAGTTTAGACAACAAATGATATGGTCACCCTACCCATCATAGTCTATACAGGACCTTCTCTCTTTTGAGACTGAAGAAAGGAGAAGTGGTGATAAGATTTAACATGTAGTATTTTGCTAGTATACTCAGAAAATCAGGAAACAGTTTTTAAGTTGTTATAAGTTCCACATTGTAACTTTCCTACCCTCCCCACCACCTGCCAGCGTGTACCAAGTGTTTTCTCCTGCCACTATTCCATACACTCTACACTCAAAACTCAGTAATGGTAAAGTTTCTTCTTTCTAAACTATGTACTTTTGTCTTCCAGTGTATCCAAGATGACACTTAAGCAGATATATTAATCTTGGCTCGTGTACATAGAAATTTTCTCTCCTGGCTTCCCTGCCTTTTTGGATGAGCCACGTCTTCTTGGGTACCCCACTAGTATTCTAACACCACACACCTACTTCTGTTTGGTCACTAGAGTTACTCAAAAGTGGGAACTTGACTCCATGGCAAGAAGCTGGAAGGTCTTGGGGCAGAGCTCAGAATTCCAGCAGCTGCACTCATACTTACTCTTTTAAGGTGGTGGGCTTGCCTTTCTCTGCATCCTTTCTCAGGTTTTTCACCAACACGTCTGCATACTGGCCAATGATGGGGAACATCTAAACACAAAGTACAACACTTGAAGTTAAATGCGAATACTCAAGTCCTAGAAGGGCCTGCCTTTCAAGACCACGGAACAGTGACACTTTCTAATGTCACTTCTGGGACCTAAAGATAAAAGACCATTTTTGGAAGCTCAAATTCAGCATGCTACTACTCATTGGAAGGAAACTACCTTATTTTCTACTGTCCCTAGATGCATTCTTTTTATTTTATTTTATTTTTAATTAGTTTCAGGTGTACAAAGCAACATAATAGTTAGATATTTATACCCCTCACAAAGTGATAACCCCTTTCCCCAATCTACCACCCCTCTGACATCTTATATAGCTATTACAATAGCATTGACTGTCTTCTTTATGCTATACTCCACCTCCCATGACCACATATATACACATATTCTTATAGTTGGCATACAATATTATTCTCCTTCAGCTTCAGTTGTACAGGGCATTAGTCAGACATCTACAGTCCACGAAGTCATCCCCTTGATCAGTCGGCACCTTATATAATCTTTACAACATTGTTGATTATATTACCCATTCTGTATTTCATATCCCCATGACTATATTGTGTCCACTAATTTTCTCTTTCTAATCCTTCACCTTCTCTCCCACCCCCTCCCCTCTCCCATCTAATAACCAACACTTTTTTTTCTGTATCTCTGAGTCTATTCCCAGATACATTCTTTAACTTTCTAATTAAAAGTCCTCTATTTTCTTACCTCTTTGAGCTTTCCACTGGTGAAGGTTGGCGACAGCAATGTTCGCATTCTCTTCCAATCTTCATCCTCAGACATAGAGATGGCACTTTTCATAAATCCGACTGGGCCAACAGACTAGAGTTGAAAGCAAAAGACATTTTGCTCTACATAAGTTTTGAAGGTCTCAACAGTTATAGAATATTTGTTAAATGGGCATCAATTATTCAACAAATATTTAGTGATAGTCTACTTAGTGGCAAACCCAATGCTAGAGATTCAATAAATACTTATCCCAAATGTCTAGCTTCCTGTAAGGGTGGAGGAGACATCCAGCTACCTGATATGGTATTAGGCATTTGTATTCCAATCTCTTATTCAATGCAAATGAAGCATGTGGCAGGGAAACTGTTCTTCCAGGGGAATAGAAAGGAGTAAGTTCTAGTATATCCTGCAGGGCTCAGTAGAGTAGAAAGGGACTGTTGAGAGATAGCCACATTGCCTAGGCAAACTATATTGCTTCAGACCAGTTCTAGCTTTACTTATGTCTACAGCATGAGCAACTTGAAAAAGTGATGTGTTAATATGGTAACTTTTTGTAAAATAGAGTTAAACTTTACAGATAAGGAATCTATTGGCTATTCTGAAAAAATGATACAATTACATGAAAATGCTTTTCCTTTACATTTTCCCACCAGGGATAGGAGAAAAACAGTAGGTAATTCTATTTCTCAGATTGGGATTGGCTTATCAAGTCAACTCACTTGAGACTTTCTTCCATTTTCCAACACAATATTTTGTTTTAAAGTGAGTATCTCCAATACATATTCATGATAAAAACTCACCAACTGGGAAAAGAGGAAAATTTCCTCAACTTGATAAAGAGCATCTACAAAACAACCTACAACTAACATCACATTTAATGATAAGAACCGTGAATGACATCACCAAGATCCGAGTAGGAGACTCCAGCCTCCAGCACCCCCACAGAGAACAACAATTAGACAGCTATTCAGAAACAAATATAGGTCGGGGAGAGCTCAGGAGTTCGCTTAAGATCAGAAACAGAGTGAAGTGAAAATCCTGAGATTAACTATATAAAATGGATGAGGAAAATAGTTCACTTTGCCTGCATCGTCTCATTCCCCAGCTAGCACTGCTCAGTACCAAGAGGGAACTCCCCAGCCTGAGCTACTTCCTCTTGCTGAGAAAAGAACAGGGTGAGTGACAATTTTCCCCAGCCTTTCAATGCACTGAACAAATGACCTGCTTTGGTTTCACTACCCCCACTCTACGGTGTAGATGAGAAGTTGAGAGAGCTCAGAACAAAGAAGAGCAGTAACTACCAGTATCAGCCACAAGGCAGGAGTGACCATAATTGTCTGTGTATTGCTCTACAGAAGACCCCAAAAGCCTTTGCTGCTGCCGAAACCAACAACCAGCATAGCCGCTGTGAACCCCCTGCAGATTTTGCTGTTGTTAGCCCACAGGTTTTCACATTTGCAGACTCCAGTGGCCTGACTCCTGCTCCACCACACTCCACCCCCACCAGAGCTGCCCAAATGAATGCCACCACTAACACCCTTAGTCTCTGGATCCATGCCAACAGCCAGCCATCCTCTGTGGCTAGCCATGTACATAGCACCGGCCCAGGCTCCTGCAGCTGCTCAAGTGCCTGGAGCCAGCCCTGACTCCTGTCAGTGGACTACACTGACACATACGCCCACAGCGACCCCTGCAGCAACACATCTGTATGCTTTCAGCCTAAAATCCATTCACCAGCCCTGCTGCTGTGCATGTGCCAGTAGGTAGCCACGGTAGCCACATGAGTGCACACTGACAGCCTGTGCACTCTAAGCTTCCTGTGTGCCCACAGTTGGCCCCAACTCTTGCCATTGGCCCCTGCCCTTACCACTGGGCATGTATACCTGCAGTTAACTCCCACAATTTGCATACCATCAACTTTGGCCACCACTTCTGCCTGCCCCAGTCCCTCACCACTGGACTTGCTGAGATGTTGACTACACCAACAGCCTTTACAGACCTCATGGACCCTCCACAGCTCTTGCTGCCAAGGATCATGCAGCTGGCGAGGTGATGAACCAAACTACCTGATCAACATTGCCATCCAGACCTGGAGCCACTACACCCCCCCACACTGGCACCCTGTGCCACTAGACCAAGTGCCACAGCACACTCCAGTGGACTCCAACCCAAATGTAAAGGTCTTTCCTTACTGAAGTTAGTTGATCAAGTCTGCAAGAGGTGACTGCTTCTTCAAATGCACAGACACCATTGCAAGACTACAGTAATCACAAAGAATCAGGGAGACATGGCACTACCAAAGGAACACGATAAACTTCTAGTAACAGATCTCGCAGAAAAGGAGATCACAAATTGCCCTGACAAGCTATTCAAAATATTTGTTCTAAAGAAGTTTAGAGAGCTAAAGAAACACAGATAAAAAAATATAACAAGATCATTTGGTATCATGTTCCCTGATTTGGCATGATCCCTACAGCCTTGCAATAGTATGGTATCTGTGTACTAAAATTAACCAATTTTAACTCGATAAATTTAATTTTTGAAAAATTTAACAAAATCAGAAAAAAAATTACAAAACAAGAGTTCAACAAAGAGATATAAAACATAAAAAAGAACAAAATAATTTTGAAGCTGGAGAATACAATGACTGAACTAAAAAAATGCAACAGAGAGGTATAAGCTCTGACCCAATCAAGTAGAAGAAGAGTCAGTGACCATTTTAACTATGTTGAGTCTTCCAATCCATGAAGATGGAATGTCTTTGTTTTCTTTGTGTCTTCTTCAATTTCTTTTAATAATGTCTTATAGTTTTCAATGTATAGGTCCTTCACATCCTTTGTTAAGTTTACTCCTAGGTATTTTATTGTTTTTGTTGCAATTGCAAAAAGAATTTTTTTTCATTTCTTTTTCTGAACTTTCATCGTTAGTATATAAGAATGCAATAGATTTTTGTACACTGATTGTGCATCCTGCAACTTTCCTGTACTTGTTTATTTTTTTCTAATAGTTTTATTTGGTGGAATCTTTAGGGTTCTATATATAAAGAATCATGTCATCTGCAAAAAATGACAATTTGACTCTTTATTCCCAATTTAGATGCCTTTTATTTCTTTCTCTTGCCTGATTGCTTTGGCTAGAACTTCCAATACTATGTTGAATAACAGTGGTGAGAGGAGGTATTCCCGTCTTGCTCCTGATCATAAGTCTCATGGTTACCACAAAGCAAAAACCTATGGTAGATATAGAAAAGAGGAAGAGGAAGACATCAAAGCATACTATTATAAAAAATCAAACCCCAAAGAAAGACAGGAAGAAGAGAGGAAGATGAAACAAAGGATCTATGACATATCTGGATTAACAAAATGGCAATAGTAAGTTGCTACCTATGAAAACTAGCTTTCTATGTAAGTAGACATATGAATGATAAAGAAAATGTAGTATATGTATATATATATATATATATATATATACATATATACACACTGGAATTTTATTCAGCCTTAAAAAAGAAGGAAATCCTGCCATATACAACAATATGAATGAACCTGGAGGATAACATGCTAAGTGAATTGAGTCAGACAGAGAACAATAAATATTACATAATCTTACTTATATGTGGAAGCCAAAAAAAATAGTTAAACTCATTGTACAGGAAAATTTTAGTTATAAGATGAATAAGTTCTGGAGATCTAATGTATAGCATGGTGAGTATAATTAATAATACTGTATTGTATATTTGAAATTTGCTAAGACAGTAAACCTTAAGTGTTCTTACTACAAATGAAAAAAAGAGAGGTAACTATGAGAGGTGATAGATATGTTAATTCATTTGTGGGAATCACTTTATAATGTATGCATATATATAAAAAAGTCACATTATACACTTATATACCTATATTTTTATTTGTCAAAAATAAATGTATAAAATTTTTAAAACAAAGAAAGACTGAATGCTTTCCCTTAAGATCAGGAACAAGGCAAAATCTCCACAGACACTACTCTTAGACAACATCATACTGGAAATCCTAGCTAGTGTAGTAAGAAGACCAAAAAAAAAAAAAAAAAAAAGGAAAAAACGAAGAAGAAATTAAAGGGATACCGATTGGAAGGGGAAAAAAATAGAAGTGTCCCCATTTTCAGTGATATAATTGTCAGTGTAGAAAATCTAAAGGAATATAAAAAGAAAACCTTTAGAATTAATAAATGAGTTCAGCAAGGTTGCAGGATACAAGATTAACACATAAAAACCAACCACTTTTCTGTATAATAATGAATATGTGAAAATACAATATGATTTACAATCAGTCCAAAGACAATGAAACACTATAGGTGTAAATTTAACAAAATATGTATAGGATTTTTATGCTGAAAATTACAAAATATTGGTGAAAGGAATCAAAGAAAACCTAAATAAATGGAGAGACATACTATGTTCGTGGATTGAAACAATTGACCTAGTAATGACATAGATATTTTCTCCGAATTGATCCATATGACTAATTGTGTCTTACCAAAATCTCAGCAATTTTTTTTATAAACATATATCAGCTCATTTTAACTTTGTATGGAAAGGCAAAGGATATAGAACAGCTAAAACAATTCTGAAAAAAATGGTGGATTATTCTCCATGCTGAGACATTCTATATAGCTACAGTAATCAAGATTGTGTGGTACTGGTGGAGGGTAGATACATAAATCAATGGACAGAACAAAGAATGAGAAATAAATCCACACAAATAGGCCCCATGATTTTTGACAATGGTGCAAAAGCCATTCAAGGAAGAAGGCTAGCCTTTTCACAAATGGTGCTGCAGCAATTAGAAAGTCATAGGCAGAAAAAAAAAGAACCTTGACCTAAACTTCACATGTTATACAAATATTAACACAAAATGGATCACAGGCTTAAATGTAAAACATAAAACTATATAACATTTAGAAAAATAGGAGAAAATCTTCAGGACCCAGGACTAGGTGAACAGTTTTTGACTTGGCACTAGAGACACAATCCATAAAGACATTGATAAATTGGTGTCAAAAATGTTTGCTCTGCTGAAAACCCTAATAAAAGGAAAAAGTAAGTTATACATTGTGACTATAAAAGAATAGTAAGAGAGAGCCTTATGGCAATGGAACAGTTCTGCATCTTCATTGTGATGGTGGTTACACAATCTACATAAATCATAAATTTTTATAGTGACACACACACACAACTGAGTGTACATAAAACCGATGAAATCTGAATAAGCTCTGTGGATAGTACCAATGTAAATTTCCTACTTTCGTATTGTACTATAGTCATACAAGATATTACCTTCAGGGAAAAGAGAGTGCAAAGTAGATGATATGATACCTTCCTGGATTTTTTTCTTGGCAACTTCCTGTTAATCTATCATTATGTCAAAATTAAAAATGAATGAAATATTAAATTAAAACAGAATGGATGCCTACCCGCCGGTTTGTGAACACAGAATAACATTCTTTCACCAGTACTGTTTTGATCGTGTCTGGATCTGTGATAGCCAACATGGGCTGTCGACCATCATAGAACCTGTGTCGGCAAAACAGAGTTGATTAAATGTAACAAGCCAATATCTGCAGACGCAGCCACTCCTGGAAGTCCAGACTTTCCTTTGATGTTACATAATCCATATTCCTAGAGGACATGGTTAGAAACAACATTAGAGCATTTGTTAAGTCCAGATGGTGTATACATGGGTATTTCCTATACCATTCTCCATAATTTTTATATGTTAAAATACCTTATTATCAAACATGAAGTTAGGTTAGTAAAAAGATGAAGGCAAGTAAATTATCTGAAAACAAAAAATAAATAAGAGTCCACCCACTCAGTCATTAAAATATATACTTTTAAAAATATATCAAAAATATGAAAAATGCATATGACTTCATATTACATGAAAATTGTAGACATATAGATCACAAATATTTAAAAATGTGTCAGCAAATGAAAAAGACTGGGAATGCCCAAAAATATATAATAGGAACATGAATGATTTATTTGCCCTATTTTGTAAAGTTTGTTCAGTAGCCAACTCAGTAGAACTGTATGGTTTCTGTCGACTTGAGAGAAGATGAACAGTACAGAGAGATAAAGCCTTCTCTCACTTGCTTCTAGCATGCAAGCACCACGTTACACCTCTTCCGCTGCTCTCACCACACCTCCAGCAGCTCTGAAGAGGAACAGCTGCTGGAACTGGCCGAGGCCACTCCATTCCATCCTCAAGTCCATCAGCCCACCAGGAAAAGGGTGGTTTGAAAATATGCTACACCTCTTCAAAGCTGGAGAATAGGGTAGATAAAGCAATACTTCCATAATCTAAACTTCTATTGAAAAGTCTTGCCTTAAAATTCTTTTAAAAACCCAAACTTCATACTTGTGGAGAAAGTGAAAAAGCTGAGTACAAATGGTTTCCCATTTTGTGCACCTATATCCACAGTCATTTTTCAAAATGACATAACAAATCCAATTTTAAATAAGAACATTTGGCTCTTGATTAACAGTGAATCATGTGGGAAGGGAGAAATGACATGCATTTATGAGCACATTAGGAATGAAATAATGCATTTTATCCAATTAAAGGTGACCTAAGGAAGGAATAATAGACTAAAGGGGAATGATCAATCAATGGACAGAGAGAGATATCAGGAGTCCCTGGGCCACCAAATCTGGAGACTAGTGATAACCTGAACCTCTCCAGCTGATTCAGAATATAGACCTGGACACCTGGTGACATATCGGATCCCTGGTAGAACAAGCCTCCAAAGCTTTACAATAACACTATAGGCTGAAATTGTCTTCAACACCATGGGGTGGGTGCGGGGTCTCATTATATCAGCAAGGCTATGCAATGGAAGGTTCCAGTATACTCACCCCCATATATTTCCATACTTATTAAAACATTTCTGGTCAAAATCCAAAAAACCCTGCAAGGAGAAACAAAATTAGATTATTAATCTAAACGTACTGAACCCTAGCTCTAATTGGGACAAAAATGACTCAAAGCTCATGAAATCAGGCTTACTGTCTTTCACTGGCAGGCAGAGGAAGCTTATTACTCTTATTGTAATAAATGTAACACTCAGAGGTGTCTTTGGAAATGGAGATAAAATAAAAGAGATATTTGAAATGGAGAATTTAAAATCACTCTTGAAACTTCTGTGACTAGAACAGATACTGAATGACTTCCCCTTCCTTGTCTATGATATTAACTAACTCCTTGTCTTTCTGAAGGTTTTTGTTGTGCATGTGTTGCCTCTCAAATCTCCTAAACCCCAGAATTATTACCTCCATGGACACTGAGAACTGAAGCTGAGGGAAAGTAAGAGTGGCCTGCGCACTTTGATCTCCTAGTTAAGCATTATTTTCATTTATCTCATGAGCCCTCTCTAGAATTCCAGCAGAGTTAGGAACTTTGACACACCAGTGACCTCTTTTATTCTAGCAGATTTAAATAAACGTAAGACACGTTTGTTGAGTGAGAAACTGACTGAGGGAATGAATGAATGACAAACTGGATTTGCCTTCCGGTTTTCTAGCTCAACAGGGAAAAGCTGGGGGGATGGCACCATTCCACCAGTCCTGAGCAAATTAACACACTTGCTCTGAGCTTTCACTTGTCACTTAAAATACAAATCTTCCGTTTGCTAAGTTTCGGCTGTGATATTAGGTGTTTTAACAATGCAAAAGAAGGTCCCAGAAATACGGGCCTAGGGGTACATCTATATGGAGTTGATCCAGGCAAGGTGGAAAGGAAATTATTGCTTTTTCAGAGGGAAAAATTACAGGAAGTTCTTAGACTAATAGAAACACTGAAGACCTCAGTTGGGAGAATTAGGATCTGAGAAACAAGCCTCTGGTCTTGTTTGGGAAAGGAAATCTGGCAGAGAGCAGCCTGCACGCAAGGCTCTGCCTTCTGGCCTGAGTGATGTGAGCTGGTAACCTTTTGTCCAGGGGCCACGCCCTGGGTGACGCATAAGGGCAGGATATATCACAAAGGCCACACCAAATCCACAGTCCATGAGTCAACTAGTATATTCCATTCAGTTAAATTCAATTTTTCACTATATTGTCGAATAATCTCCCTTCTAGTGATTTTGTATAAGTAATTCTCTCTCACTTACAAAAACCCCACACAACTCATTTAGAGGTTAAATATCTGAAGTTGATAGACAGCCCCCATCCTGCCTCAGTTATACCTGCTCAGACTCACCCATAGGTGCCTCCTCTGAGGGCAGAGAAGTAAAGCAGAAAGCTCTTGTTCCATCTCTCTATCCCCCAACATTGTCAAGGCGAACAAAGGGTGAGTAGGAGCCATGGATATAACTACAGGCATTTAGCAGTTCTTAGAGAATTCATGTACCCAAATTCCCCGATGGTGAACACTTGGGCTGCCAAATACACTGAAGTTTTGAAGCTATCCAGGAAGAAGGAAGCAAGAGCTACCAGGAGCTTATGCTACGAGCAGGAAGTCTGACTCCAGCATATACCCGTAATGAGGCAGTGCCACTCACCTCCTTCATGCTTTTCACCTAATACTAAGTACGATTATGCCTTTCTGGGAATCTTCACCTGGCTGCAAGAAAATGCTTCTCACGATGCTCACAAGTGGGAACAGCAAGTCCTGTGCTGAACAGGCCAGAACGCGCTGCTTTCCGACTGGGGCAAAACCTGAGATTCCTAACAGCTGACAACGGACCCCTGGGGTAAACCTGGCCCAGTGCTGGGTGGGGCATATGACACCCTTTCCGGAAAGTGTGAAACCTCAGAACGTCCCTCTGAGGAGGGCACTTTGACTATGGAACTCAGCTGAGACAGTCAATGGAATTGTAACAGCAATATAAGATGTCAGAGGGGTAGTAGATTGGGGGAGGGAGGCTATCATTGTGAGGGACGTAAATGTCTAACTATTACAATGTTTTGTACACCTGAAACTAATAAAAAAAAAAAAGAATATAAACAAAGATGATACTCTAAAATAAAAGAGAGAAAGAGGGACCCAAACACCACTCACCTTACGGTAGCCCAGAAGAGTTCCAAAAAAAGGCAGAGGTGTCGGCCCAGGAATTCCCAGCTTCTTAAAAAGTCCATGTGTAGAGGTCCCATATCTATAAAGAAAAAGAGAAAGCAGGGATTGTGGAATAGGTGCTGGGATGGCGATCACGGACTTGGAACAGGAACAAGCAAGGGGAGGTAACATATACGCAATAAGTAATAAAGCAATTCCAACAGTAATAATTCCATTCACTCGTTATCTCCTTTCTCACTTCCACTGGGAGAGTCACAAAAACTAATGATGATCATCAGCTACCAGGAGCTGAAGACTTCAGGGCCCCAATCCTAGAGTGAATGCTTGATAAATGTTTCCAGATTGGAGCGCTCCTGAAAGGCTCAGGCTGGAATTCTTCCAGAAAATTCACTCACGTCTATTTAATATGTTGACTCTTCCATGATTTTGGAGATTCTAATTCTAGGCAAAAAAAGGAAAAAGCTTTTTCTGCTCCGATGATGAGATTTTGCATAACTGCATCCATCAGGGACTGAGGGTTAGTGAGAGCCCACCGAGACAGTGTTCTTACAGTTTGCTCTGTGACTTTATGCTTTTCCTTCCCTCTAGCCCCTGACCCTGTTTTAGGATCTGGGTCTCCTTAAGTATATCATCACAAAGAGGCCTTGGAGTAGCCACAGTGTGCTCATTTCTATAGAATGAAACTGGGTTCAAGGCTTCCATTGTCCTCGTAGCCTTTCAGTTACACCCAAGTCCATGTTCTCAGGAAATTTGGTTCCTTGTGCTCTAGAGAAGAGTGATTGTCCCACATGTGCCCTGAATGAAACTGTATAAAGGAACCAGTTACTAAATAATGCATTTCCAGACCATTCTTCCCCTGGTGGCCTTTGGTTCTCCAGCCTGTGATGGTCACCTGCTAAGCAGTGCCAGGCTCACGCCGTTTGTCATGATGGCCAGTCAGGCCATGCAGTTGGTTTACTGGCTCTGTTTGTCAACTATCTCAAAATCCCATTAAGGCTGGTGCTTCCTCCAGCAGGCCTGCCTGAAATTGATCTTCATGTGTTATACGTGGAGTCCCACAGATGGAGGCTCTGGATCCTTGCAAGCCTTCCCACTCCGGTGTTACTGAGAGAGGTCAGAGGGGAGGAGGAAGAGAGGCTGAGGAAAGAGGCTATTGGCAACTATTTTAACCATGAAGCTTCTAGGCCTACAAGACTAACCCCATAGAGGCAAATTAGGGAATTATGGCTGAAAAGCAGGCTCTGTATAATGGTCCCATGGACCTTACAAACGCTTTCAGCTGAAAGATAGGTGGCCTTGCGAACTGGGTTACCTTCCTGTTGATAGCAAAAGACATGTTATACAACATAAAATTTGTAACTACAAAATGTTCCAGAGCTGGATTAAGACCTTGTGTCCTCTTTTTTGGAGTTTAGCCTTTAAGGAAATATAGGTTCCAAATAGTTTGTACAGCTCCAGCAAGTTGTATAATATGTGATGAAATAAACGCCCAAAAGTATATGAAAGTACTTATGCTTAAGGACACAGCAGAGGTACTTCAGCCAGGCCCAGCTGGGTGTTTGGATCCTTCCTCCAGAAAGTTGGTGGAAGTATGTACACTGACTGTCAAAAACGGGGTACTCTTGGTTCATCCCATCCCTGTTCCTTCCTTCGCCATGACAACCACGGCAAATAAATTAAACCAGTTTCTACTTCTGAACTTTCAACATGTTACATAAACTCTCAAATGAGGCTAAGTAATTGAATGAATGTGTCAGCAACATTGATCCCAAGGGAAGATCTAAGGTTTAAACTCACATGGTTCCATATCAAAGCCGAGGGTGGGCTGGGGGGACTCCTCAGTTTCTTTCCAACTTCCCTCTTTTGGGTAAAGTCATACTGCTTTGATGCAAATGAAGGAGCTAACGTAAAGACAATCATTTCTATTGCATTTACATTGTGTGGCATGAGAGGATACTCTCTACTGTACAGCCAGTGACTCAGCTGTACCAGTGTTACCTAAGGCTAGAGTGCTGTGTATCCACTGGTGACAGTAGTGATAGCCCCATTGCCAGACAGACCACACAGTGTGACTTAGATGGTGTCCCTGACCCCAGGCTTCAAGCAGATGCGATGCCTCCCCTGCTGCCCTGTGAGTGACCTCCTGTGGGCCAGGACCGGGAGTATCTGGGGGAAATGTTTTCCCACTCCACCCAGATGCTGCCTGAATACCTGTCTTCGTCACTGGCTCACAATCTCACTTACTCACCTGCACTGTGAGATTAAAATAACCAGCTGGGCAGGTATATTTAAAAACATATAGATAATCTATATCATAAAAGTATACATTTGTACACTGGAGTCATATTCCTAACATTATTCTAGAAGGGTAAGATTATTTATACACCTTTGTAGCCACAAATTCGGAACCAAAAACCCTCTTTTATCCTTCAGAAGGAACAGTCTTACCTCAGTAAAAAACTCTGGTGTTAAATAGAATGAAACTAAATTGTGTCAATTAATTTTAAAAAGTCATCACACAGAAAATATGTTGCCACAATATCCTGAATGTGTAATATTTCTTTCAAAAAAATTAAGCAAAGTTTATATATTCTATATTCATGTCATCATGATTTCCTACTCTTCATGAAACTGAAATTGAGGTAGAGGTCAAATAGAACAAGGAGGGGGCCTTCCCTACCCACATGTCAAAAAAGTTCCTCTCCCAACCTGCTCCGTGATACCAGGAATCCCACCCTTAAAAGGAATTCTTCTGTTAGAGCTGTCTTCCTGCACTGTAACTTAAAGGGAACAAAATTAAATCCAAATTGGCTTGTTTGTTCATGGCTTTGCAGGCTGTTAGCTGATTTCATATCGGGGGAATATTAATCTCTATACTGATGCTGACCCTCCCCAAAGACTGGAAGGAAAAAGTGAAAGAAAAGAATACAATTTCATGATTTCTGCCAAGTTTCTCTACTCTGTGATTTTCATTTAGGGGTAAAAAGTTCTGCCTATTACAGGGTGAGGGAATGAGTCTTCAGAGGGGAGCACCAGGGGAGGAACACGGAAAAGAGCGAAGAGCTAGTGTGAAGAGGAGAGTGGGACAGTCTCTAATCGCCATAAAATCTGGGCTGCACCCTGGTGCCTTGTGTTAATGATGCCAGGCAGTGGGAGGGGAGGAGGAACCAACCTAGTCACACAGGGAACAACGATCCTTCTACACATTTCTTGCAGTAGAAACAGAACTTGGAAAGTGGAACTTGGAAAGTGAAAGTAATCAGACAAATCCCCAGGCCACTCCCTTCTGCCTTCAGGATCCCCCAAAATGGGAAAGGAGTGAGGACCCCACTGCACAGAAGCCAGTTGTTTTTAATCAGCCTCTTCTGAATTCTGGTTAGTCTAACTCCATCCAAACTGACAGTCGATTACAAGATTATCCCCAGGAGTAAACAATGTCACTAAAAACTCCGGGCTGTGGAGGTTGGGATTTAGAAGGGGAAGGAGGCGATACTCCTTCAAACAAGATCAGTAATAACTCCTTTTGTATTTGTAGTTCCCAATGCTTAAGCAACTCCCCCTCCATTAAATGTTTGATCTTCCAAATACATAAGGGAAAGGGGACCCTGATTCGCTCCCCAAGTCCAAGATTACAGAGGATACACATTTGGACAGTTACTCACAGATAGAGGAGCACCAGGATGGTGGCCAGGAGAACCCAGGTCTCTGTGGAAAAGCTTGGGATCAGGTCCATGGCCGTTTTCTTCTAAGATCTGCCACTCTGAGGCACCCTTTCAGCAATGTGTGCTAGTCTCTGTCAGCCTGTGCGTGCAGAGCTTTCCTTCCACCCAGCTGTGACTCAGCAACACTGGATGTTTATGTGCTGAGAAAAGGGGCGTGACTAGATCTGCAGCCAGTAAAAGGGCCATCTGTGTTCCACCTGCACCTGCCCTCTCCACCTTGAAAGTTGGCAAAGCATCATGAACACTCCCACTCTGACCACCCTTGAGTTCCTGTTCTGTGGGAAATCGATCAACAACTCACTCAGTTTTATCAGCAAGTCCAAAGGTTACAGAAACTCAAGCAAAGCAACTGGCCTGAAATCTCTAACCTGCCTTTGACTCCATGGCTGCCTACTCTAAAAAATACTTGAATTCCCTCAAACAAGCTAGGTCTGTCTACAAATCTTTACCCATGCAGTTTCCTCAGCCAAGAAATGTCTGTGTGCCCCCAAGAAGGCTCCTACTCATCCTTCAAAATTCAACCTAGACAGAACGCCTTCTGCAAGAGTCTTTCTTAACTGAACTCCTTGAACATATAACCACTTCCTCCTCTGGACAACCTCTATTCCCTGCACCCAATTCTATTATTGTCTTCTCTATTCTCCAGCACCACTGTTGTTTTCCACATCAAGTTCCCTTACCAGATTGAGAGCTTCTCAAGGGCACGATCTGGGTATTTATGTCACCATTATGTCACTAGTCCCTAGCAGAGTACTTTATACAGAATGGCATTCAAGAAAGGTTGGTGGAGGATTTCCAGTCAAGATGGCAGAGTAGGTAAATGCTGTACTCACCTCTTCTCAGGACCACATCAATTACAACTAAACCGCAGAACAACCATCACTGAGAATCACCTGAAATCTAGTTTGACCAAAGCACTATAAGTACAGCATACAGAAGAAGCCACCTCGAGACTGGTAGGAGGGGCAGAGACACAGAACAGGCTGGTCCCACCCCAGCGTGTGACTATTAAAAATTGGGAGGTATATCTCACCTGCAGAGGTCCCTCCTGCAGGAGCAACGGGTCCCAGCACCATGCCAGGCTCCTCTGCCCATGGTTCCAGTGCCAGGGAGAGAAGTCCCCAATACTTCTGGTTGTGAAAACCAGTGGAGACTGTGGTTAGGTGAGATGGAGGGTGGCTGCACTCCCAGGTGTTCCTCTTAAAGGGACTTACTCATTGGTAGATGCACCTGCTCTGAGCTCCAGCACTGGGGCAAAGGCTCAAAAGGTGCCAAGGACATATGGGGAAGAACTAAATTGTCTGGCTTCAGGGACAAGGCTGGAAGGGCAGCTTTCTACTGGTTGGAGGAGTCAGCAGAAGGCATTGTTTCTCAACCGAAATGCCCATCGGTAGATGACTGGATTAAGAAGCTGTGGTACATTTATACAATGGAGTATTACGCAGCCATAAAGAAGAAAGAAATCTTATCATTTGCAGCAACATGGATGGATCTAGAGAACATTATGTTAAGTGAAATAAGTCAGAAAGAGAAAGACAAGTACCATATGATCTCACTTATATATGGAATCTAAAGAAAAGACTATGTGAATGAACTAATCAGAGACAGTTTTGGGGACGCAGAGAAAAAACCGAGAGTGGTTAGATGGGTGTGTGGGAGGGGGTTGGGGATAAGGGGAAAGGTGAAGGGATTTGGAAGCAGCTGGTAACCACAATATGGCCTCAGGGTTTTTTTGAAAATTAATTTGGGGAAGGTATTCTATAATGTTGTAAAGATTTTGTTGGGTATCCGATGGACATGCATCCTATTTGGGAGACCACCTCAGGGATACTGTGGATACCTGATCATGGCATTGTACACCAGAAGCTAAACATTAATGAATGCCAACTATAATTTTATATATATAATGTGATGGTTCAGTGTGAGGTCGGAGGGATAGTGGATGGGGGAAGGGGGGATCACAGTATGAGGGATATAAATGATGAACGTCTAAGCATTACCTTGTTTTGTACACCTGAAACTAATAAATAAATAAATTAATTAAAAAAAAAAGAAGTCATTGTTTCTGTATTGAGAACTCCCCGCTCCCTGTATGCAGACACAGGCAGATGACATTTCTGAGTCTCAATCAAACTGGCTATCACCTTTTGTCTGCCCCACCCTAGTAATTCCTGGAGTCACTGACCCACCCAATTTTGGGGCACAACCAAGCAACTTCCCGCGGCTTTTCCATACAAATCTCCTGCCTTGGTTCATGCTGCGGACTTTCATAAAATCTCTCAAAGGTTCACAAAAACCAAACAAGTAGCATCTGGTTATGGCATGTTTTGTACCTCTTGCTGTGCAGCCCCAATCTCAGTACTAGCAGCAGCAGGCTTTGGTTTGTGCCTTGGCCTCTCAAGGTACCTTCAAGCCTAGCACAGGTGGTGGCCATCTGCAGGTTGCTTTGTGGCTCATGCCAGATGGCCCCAGACAGGTCACAGGCTGCATCTTAACTGCTGCAAGTTCCCTCCCAGGAGGTCCCAAGACTGGCACACCCAGTGGGCAGCTTCAAAAAGAGCTGGAGCATTACCCGGCCACCTCCAAGGACAACACACCCAAAGGGCAGACTGGACAGGCACCAGAGTCCCACTGAAGCAAACCCTGCTCTGTAGGGTCAGCCCCAGCACCACAGCTCCTGAACTATAGTCAAGGCCAGTCCTCACAACCAATCAGCCTGAGGGTTAATCCCTCCCATTGTCCCATTGATGTGCAACCAGTAACCAACACTCAACTACAATAGGAGGGCATACACAAACCATACAAGGGACACATCTGGAGCACCCAGTTCCGGTGACCAGGGAGACTGCACCACTGGGTCCCACAGGGCACCTACTACATAAGCCCACTCTACTAAGACCAGGAGGCATAGCAGCCCTACATAACAAATAAATAAAAACACAAGAAGGCACCAAAAATGGGGAGACAAACAAACATGTCCCAAGTAAAAGAACAGAACAAAGTACCAGAGAAACAACTAAACAAAATGGAGACAAGCCAGACATGGATTTCCAAACACTGGTTATTAGGATGCTCAATGATCTCAGAAAGAGCTTCAGCAAAAAGATAGAAAACATAAAAACAGAGATAAAACCAGTCAGAATTAGAGAATACAATGATAGGAATGAAGAATACATTACAGGGAATCAACAGATTAGATGAAGCAGAGGAGCGAAGCAGTGATTTAGAAAATAAGGTACCAGAAAACACCCAAACAGAACAGCAAAAAGAAAAAAGAATCCAAAGAAGTGAGGATAGTTTAAGGAGCCTCAGGAGCAACACCAAGTATACCAACAGTCATATTATAGGGGTACCAGAAGGAGAAGAAGACAGCAAGGAATTGAAAATCTATTTGATGAAATAATAATGGAAAACTTCCCTAACCTAGCGAAAGAAATAGATATACAAGCCCAGAAAATGCAGAGTCCCAAATAAGATGAACCCAATCAGGCCCACACTAAGACACATCATAATTAAAATGCCAAAGTTTAAAGACAAAGAGAGAATCTTAAAAGCAACAAGAGAAAAGCAGTTATTTGCCTACAAGGAGCTCCAATAAGACTGTCTCAACAGAAATTTTACAGGCCAGAAAGGATTGGCAGGAAATATTCAAACTGATAAAAAGCAAGGACTTACAATCAAGATTACTCTACCCCAGGAAGCTATCATTTAGTGTCGAAGGACAGATAAAGAGCTTCCCAGACAAGAAAAAGCTAAAGGAGTTCATCACTATGAAACCAGTATTACAAGAAATCTAAGAGGGACTTCTTTAAGACAAAGAAAACAAAAAAGATAAAAAATGTAAATAATAAAATGGCAATAACTACATATCTAACAACAATAACTTTAAGTGCAAAAAGGATTAAATGCTGTAATCAAAAGACAGAGTGGCTGAATGCATAAAAAAACAAGATCCTTACATACGAATACGCGACCTACTACAGACTATCTTCAGATCTAATCAAGACTGAAAGTAAAGGGATGGTTGGAATACTACTAAGCCATAAAAAAAATGAAATACTGCCATATGTGACAACATGGATGGATCTTGAGATTATTATGCTAAGCAAAATAAGTCAGACAGAAAAAGTCAAGAACCATATGACTTCACTCATATGTGGGATATGAAACTGAAAGCAATACAGGAACAAGACAAACAAAAGGAACAAAAAAACAAAAGAAAACAAAAACTCATAGATACAGACAACAGTTTAGTGGTTACCAGAGGGCAAGGAGGAGGGGTGGTGGTAGAAGAGGGTAAAGGGGATCAAATATATGGTGATAGAAGGAGAACTGATTCTGGGTGGTGAACACATAATGTAATATATAGATGATGTATTATAGAATTGTACACTTGAAACCAACGTAGTTTTGTTGACCATCGTCACCCCAATTAAATAAATACATAATAAATAAATAAATAATAAAGTAAAGACATGGGGAAAAGATATTTCATGAAAATGGAAACAAACAAACAAAAATCTGGAGTAGCAATACTTATACCAGACAAAATAGACTTTAAACTAAGAGAAAAACAAGGACCCAGTAATCCTACTTCTGGGTATTTATCCAAAGAAACACAAAACACTACTTCCAGGGGACCTGTGCATCCATATGTTCAATCCAGCATTGTTTATGTGGGCCAAGATGGGGAGGTAGCCTGAGTATCCATTGATGGATGAATGGATAAGGCAGGGCTGCCGGTTGGCTCAGTCATTAGAGTGCAGAGCTCATAACACCAAGGTTGCTGGTTCGATTCCCACTTGGGCCAGTGAGCGGCGCCCTCCAAAACTAGGTTGAAAACAACAACTTGATTTGGAGCTGAGCTGCACCTTGCAAAACTAGATTGAAAAAAACAAGAACTTGACATGCAGCTGATGGGTCCTGGAGAAACACACTGTTCCCCAATATTGCCCAATAAAGTTTTTTTCAAAAACCAGAATGAAAAATTGACTTTAAAAAAATAATAATAATAGGTGGTACATATGTACAAAAGAATATTGTTCAGCCATGGACAAGAATGGGTTCTTGCCATCTGCAGCATGGATGGATGGACCTTGAGGGTATTGTGCTGAGTGGAGTATGTCAGACAGAGAAAGACAGATGCAATGTGATTTCACTTTTATATGGACTTTAAAGCATACAATAAACAAATAAAACAAAAACAAACTCATAGATACAGAAAACGTTTTGATGGTTGCCAGATAAAAGGTGGATGGGGATAGGTGAAAAGCGGGAAGGGATTAAGAAGTACAAATTGGTTTTTACATGGTAGTCATGGGGATGTAGAATATAGTGTAAGGACAAAGAAATGGAAAGACATTCCGTGCTTATGGATTGGAAGAATCAACATAGTAAAAATGGCCTATTACCCAAAGCAATATACAGATTTAATGCAATCCCCATCAAAATCCCAATGGCATTTTTTAAAGAAATAGAACAAAAAATCATCAGATTTCTTTGGAACCACAAAAACTCCGAATAGCCAAAGCAATATTAAGAAAAAAGAACAATACTGGAGGTATCACTCTCCCTGACTTTAGCTTGTACTACAGGGCTACAATAATCAAAACAGCATGGTATTGGCAGAAAAACAGACACATAGACCAATGGAATAGAATTGAGAACCCAGAAATAAAACCACATAAGTATGGACAGATAACTTTTGACAAAGAAGCAAACAACATACAATGGAGAAAAGACAGCCTCTTCAGTAAATGGTGCTGGCAGAATTGGAAAGCCACGTGCAAAAGAATGAAACTGGACTGCTATCTGTCACCATGTACCAAAATGAATTCAAAATGGATCAAAGACTTAAGCATAAGACTTGACACAATAAACTGCATAGAAGAAAACGTAGGTACTAAACTTATGGACCTTGGGTTCAAAGAGCATTTTATGAATTTGACTCCAAAGGCAAGGGAAGTAAAAGCTAAAACAAACAAATGGGACTATATGAAACTTAAAAGCTTCTGCACAACAAAAGAAACCATCGACAAAATAAAGAGGCAACGAACTGAATGGGAGAAGATTTTTGCAAACAGTGCCTCTGATAAGGGGCTAATATCCAAAATATACAAGGAACTCATGAAACTCAACAACAACAAAACAAACAACCCAATTGAAACATGGGCAGACGACCTGAAGAGACATTTCTCCAAAGAGGACATACAAATGGCAAATAGACATATGAAAAAATGCTCAACATCACTAATCATCAGAGAAATGCAAATAAAAACCATAATGAGATACCACCTCACCCCAGTCAGAATGGCTATCATCAACAAGACAAATAGTAACAAGTGTTGGAGAGACTGTGGAGAAAAAGGAACCCTCACACACTGTTGGTGGGAATGCAGACTAGTGCAACCGTTATGGAAGGCAGTGTGGAGGTTCCTCAAAAAATTATGAATAGAATTACCATATGACCCAGCAATCCCTCTCCTGGGTATTCACCCAAGAAATCTGAAAACATTTATCCATAAAGACACGTGTGCTCCAATGTTCATTGCAGCTTTGTTTACGGTGGCCAAGACATGGAAACAGCCAAAATGTCCTTCAATAGATGAATGGATAAAGAAGTTGTGGTATATATACACAATGGAATACTATTCGGCGATAAGAAAAGATGATATAGGAACATTTGTGACAACATGGATGGATCTTGAGAGTATGATGCTAAGTGAAATAAGTCAAACAGAAAAAGCAGAGAACCCTATGATTTCACTGATATGTGGTATATAAACCAAAACAACAAAAGAACAAGACAGACAAATGAGAAACAAAAACTCATAGACACAGACAATAGTTTAGTGATTACCAGAGAGTAAGGGGGGCGGGGGGAGGGAGATGAGGGTAAGGGGGATCAAATATATGGTGATGGAAGGAGAACTGACTCTGGGTAGTGAATACACAATGGGATTTATAGATGATGTAATACAGAATTGTACACCTGAAATTATGTAATTTTACTAACAATTGTCACCCCAATAAATTTTAAAAAACAAAAAAAAATCGGAGAATATAGTGTAAGGAATATAGTCAATAATGCTGTAAACTATGTGTGATGTCAGATGAGTACTAGGTTTATCGAGGTGATAGATGGGAGGGGTTGGGGGCAGAATGAAAAAGGTGAAGGCATTAAGAAGTACAAAGTGATAGTTACAAAATAGTCATTGGGGATATAAAGTAAAGCATAGGGAATATAGTCCATAATATGGCAATAGCTATCTATGTATAGTGTCAGGTGGGTACTAGACCAGTCAGGGGGATCACTTCTTAAATTATGTAACTATCTAAATACTATGGGTTATACCTGAAATCTATATAAAATAATACAGAATGTCTAAATGAATGAAGTGTAAAAAAAAATAAATAAAAAGGAGAAAAATGTTGGTGGAGTTGAGTTGGTATAGGTGAGATTGCTGGGTGCCTTATGTATTCTTTCCATAGCCTTCTGTTGACCACACCATCTTCCTGGATTTTCAAGTTCAGGTCGATGCATTAGGATTTCATTGACAAGGGACCCTTGAAGGAGAGGCAGCACGTGGACAAGAGGGTGGTGGCTATCCTCTTATCAATTCATGCTGCTTCCTTTCCTGCCCCTCAGAAGGTACTACAGTAGAAAAACAGACAGGTTTATGACAAAAGAATGGCTCCCTCTCTCTGAAAAGACCACAAGTCCAAGAACAATGGGTGTGAAGAGGAGAACAGCAGCCTGGATGGCCAAGTGGACCCCAATCACCTAAGCCACAGCAGACATGCCAAATGTCACCACAGGTAGTACACACAGTATACAGGACTGCAGAAAGATGACATGAGATTTTTTTTCTGGGGCAAAGGGGTCAGAGCAGACGTGGTTTCCTGCTTTCAGACCTGTGGGGACATTTTAATGGGCACTGAAGAGCTGGTAAGGAAAGATTTGAGAACTGAGCATCTGGAATTTCCACAGGCTCATTATCATCACTCAGATGCATGTTCTGTGTCTGTTTGGACTGAGACCCTGTGGATTATGTCACAAACAAACCCTCAAAGTTACTTAATACACAAAGAAAGAGGAGACATTTAAATTGTGTTTGTGCACTTCCTTCTCTCGTCATCTTTTCTCACTTTCAGCCCTTCTGCAGAAAGTGATACTCATCCATCACCAATTCTTTAGGTCCCTGTGGCCTGAGAGTCCCCAGGGCTGCCTGACACTGGACTGAATAGGTGGATGTCTCAATGGTAAATGTAGTAACTTCCAACAATCTTACCCACTTCCTTTTATTCACTTGGAAGTTTGTCATGCAGCTGAAATTTCTACCATCACAGTTTCTCACCTTTGGGTTAAGGTTTTCTCCAGGAGGCACATGTTAAATTCCATAGCTGCCACTGGAAAGTGTAATGCACGAATACACCTATTCATCCATGCATTGAGTCAAGGACAAATGGGTCAATGTTATGTGTCGTTATCATGCCAGGCTGTGGGCTACACGCCGTACAGTCCCCATCCTTGGGAGTGGCCTCCAGTGGAGGGAGAGAGACACATAACTGTGCTGAGAAAGTGGCTTACCTCTGCATGGTGTGGGATAATGGAGCCCTACAGAGAGGTAAGTAAGAAGGGGCTGCAACCGCCAAAATATGGAAGCAACCTTAGTGCCCATCAATAGATAATTCAGTAGATGATTAGGTAAAAAAGAGGTGGCACAGGTATGCAATGGAATATTACTCAGTTATAAAAAAAAATGAAATCTTACTATTTGTAACGACATGGATGGACCTAGAGGGTTTTAGGCTAAGTGAAATAGACAGAGAAAGACAAATACCATATGATCTCACTTACATGTGGAATCTAAAGAACAAAATAAACAACAGAAAAAGAGAAACAGATTCATAGATACAGAGAACAAACTGATGATTGCTAGATGGGAGGGGGCTTGGGGGACTGGATGAAAAAGGAAAAGGGATAAAGAAGTACAAACTGGCAGTTACAAAATAGTCATGGGGATGTGAAGTACACCATAGGGAATGTAGTCAATAATATGGTAGTAACTCTGTATAGTGCCAGGTGGGGACTAGACTATTCAAGGGAATCACTTCATAGATTACACAAATATCTAACTACTATGCTGTACAACTGAGATTAATAAAAAATAATATTGAATATCAACTCTAATTGAAAAATTAAAGAGAAAAAAATTCAAAATAAAATTTTGTAAGGAAGGTTGCAAGCTTTAATATCAACAAAGGGCAGACATGGGAGGCTGGAAGATGATCCCCAGAAAAAGTAACATATCTCTCCCTTAATGTACAGTTTATGAAGTTCTTTCACATCTCTCTTAATTCACCCTTGTGGCAACCCTGTGGGATAAGTAGTGCTGGAATATTTTAATTTCTACTTTACAGATGTGAAAATATAATTAAGGATGGAGAAGGGTCTTATCCAAGCAATTAATCATGAATCCAGGGCACGGAGCCAGATCTTGTGATTCCAAAGTGTGCTGGTGTCATGCTTGCTTAGATAGCAGGAGGCCTCCTGAAATAACTTGGCAGACTGTCAGCCTCACATAGAATAAACATGTCCTTCCACACCTCCCAGCACACTTCCACTGTAGTTGCAAGAATAGCATACAGCTGGTTCTTATCGCAAAATGAAATGCACATCCTACTACTCATTACAAAACTACGTATTCACTGAACTCATGGCACCAGCAGAAAGGAGATGTTCCAAATAGTTCTGACATGTCACAGTCAAAACCATTTAGGCTTCCAGGGAAACAGAAAGTAAAAGGTGATGAAAACAATGCGTGGAAGAGGAATCAGAGAATGGTAGGCAAATACCAGAAGACTAAGTGGACAGGAATTAATAAAACAGGAAGTGTATCGTGAAAAAAAGATAAACAACTCAGGATATGTAGCAAAATGGGGGCAAATCTTTCACAGTCTACCCTAATTGTTGATGTCACCTCCTGAGGTGTTTTGTCTGACACTAGACTGGCCTCATTCAGGGTCTCCTACTTGGCTATTTGGCCTGCAGACAGAGCCTGGTAAAACACAAATCTTGTAACATTTCTCCATTGCTCAAATGCCTCCAACAGCTCCCATCATGCACAGGACAGGATCTAAATGCCTCAGGGTACCAATGCAAGACGCTGTTCATCTGACAAAGGCTGCCTTCTTCAGTATTCTCTTGGTACACTTCCCAAGTGTACATGATGTTTTAAGCAAATGGTAATTTGTACTCCCTCAAGTTCCCTAAATGAGACATGTTTGTGTCTCCTTGTACCCACATAAGCTGTTCTCCCACCTGGAAGGGGCCACACCCATTTTCTATCTGGTAAATTTCTAGCCATTCTCCAGGAGCCAGAGCATCATTCCTCAGCAGGTGGGTGGTGGGAAGCACCCCACTTCTACACATTCTACCTACAGAGGAATAAGGAGTGACTCTCAGCCCAGAATTCTCATTACATTCCATGTACAAAGAGCTTTAAAAAATAACTGACGCCCAGGCCCACCAGAATATCTGAGGGTAGAAAAAAAAGTTTAGCATTAAAAAACAAACAACACCATCGAAATTAACAACTTTCTCCTTCAAGCCACGCTAACATACAGCCAGGAATGAAACTGCTAGGGGAGATGAGGTACACAGCACATGGATTTCCAACTTGAGAGCAAGAACTATCTTCTTGATGCTGTCTCCCTGGCCCAGCACACTGGCCGGCACATCACAGACACTTAGTACATATATGCTGAATGAATGGAAAACTGATTGAATGAATCAAATTGATGAAGGTTAATGAAAG
This sequence comes from Rhinolophus hipposideros, assembly GCF_964194185.1. Taxonomy (NCBI): domain Eukaryota; kingdom Metazoa; phylum Chordata; class Mammalia; order Chiroptera; family Rhinolophidae; genus Rhinolophus; species Rhinolophus hipposideros. The sequence goes on from NC_138053.1 coordinate 10,331,316, forward strand.
TTGAGAGTATCCTGGAAATCACAAATAAGAAACAGTAGCAAGTGAGCAGTGAGCATCTCCTAAGCTGGTAACCAGCTAGTAAGCTAGTAATCAGGGAAATAAATTTGGGAAATGCTCAAATAATGAGGACAATGACCAAGAAGGATCTGACCGATCCAACAAAGCAGCCATCCAAGTCATGTAAAATAATGCAAACACCATTTTGGGAAGCCAATTTGTTTAAGGGGGTTGTTTGCTCCAGAGGTGGGAAACACAAAATAATTTCCTACATAAAGTAAACATTAGCACTGTCATTTGAGAGTCTCTGGAGACCTTTGTTGGCACTGATCCGAGTCGGCCAGGTTCAAAGCAGGGACTTGGTAGTGAAGGTGGAAGGCATGGCTGGTTCCGACTTGGCCACACATTGGAGAAAAGCCAACAGTTCTCAAGCTTCTTTAGAAGGCAACTGCTTCTAGAGGCCACGAGTCTATTTCATGAAATACTGATATTTTTAATTCTGTCATACTAACTATGAGATACACTACTAAGAAAAAAATAAAACTATAATATGTGACTTGGAATATAAAATTACAGTTACAAGTAAACATGTCTACAAGGAAAAAGGCATAATTGGCCATTTCTCAATTCTTCAATTAATATTTACTTGCTGCTGTGTGTTCACTTTGTCAAAAGCAAGCACTTTCTAGCAGTTAACCAGCAGCACATACTGGTAATTATTTTTTTTAATTTGTGGATTGAAAACCTGAACTCAAGAAAATTATACCTATTAATTTAAATGTTGCTAAAAATTGTATAAAACATTACTTGAAATATTAGAAAAATATAATGTACCAAAACCAACCCAAAGAGAAACAGAAAGCTAAATAATATATAAAAGTCCTAAAAATTTAAGTAGAAGTCAAAATCTTCCCACAAGGAAAACACCATGTCCACAGAGTTTTACAATAACCTTCAAGGAACAAATATGTCTCAGTCTGGATTCCAAGAAAAGTGAGCCTGAGATACAGGTGCTTGTGCTACTATTTTGTTATAGAATATGATCTCAGGGGAGCAAGAGTGAAAGAACATAGGAATGAAGCATGGAAGGAAGGAGAATGTACTGGAGCGTTCCTCACCCACCCAGCCAACATTTGTTATCCAAAGCAATAGACTCTGATCAAGAGAGACTATCTTCTGAGAGGTCACATGACCACTACATCTAAGACTGTCTGTCGAAGGGAAGGAAAGAGGAAGAAGGGATCCACTGGTTTCCTTCTGTTGGTCAAATGTTCTACCCATGGGGCATTAATTCCTCCAAAATTCTGTATTACAGATGATTTGTAGGTTGGGAGGCACTCTCAGGCTACATGTATACAACTTAAGTTGGAACCTATGCAAAGATGGTACTTGCAGTGGTGGCTGGAACCAAACAAGTAGCCAAAGACCAGGATAGGTAGGTTAGTTATTAATGCGTCCCAACAAATTATCCCAAAATGGAATAGCTTAAAACAACAAACTTATTCTGTCACATTTTCTTGGTTAGGAATCCAGGTGTGGCATAGCTAGAAACCTCTGGCTCAAGCTCTCATGAGGTTACAGTCCTGCTGTCAGGCTGGGCTGCAGTCCCAACGAAAGACTTGACTGGGGAAGGATCCACTTTCAAGTCCACTTACGTGGTCATTGACAGGCTTCAGTTCCTCACAAGCTCACGGACTTAGTTCATCACTGTGTGTTGGCGGGAGGCCTCCCTCAGGTCTTTGCCAGTTGGGTCTCTCCATAGGTCAGCTCACAACATGGCAGCCAGCTTCCTTCATAGTATGTGAGTGAGAGCAGATCCCCAAGATGAAAGCCACAGACTTTTTATAACCTAATGTCAGAAGTGGCATCCCATCTCTTTTGCCGTGTTATGTTCATTAGAAGGAAGTCACATGACCCACCCCACACCAGGGAGAAGTTACTACACAGGCATATAAATATTAGGAGGCAGGGACCATTGGTGCCATGTTAGAGAATGAGACCACAGAGTGACGCCAAGACAATCTAGTGTCACAAAATCAATTCAGACAATTGGAAAAGAACATTTCATACCTAGATCATTCTATGAGGATAGTATCAACTTGATCCATTCAGATTAGATAGGACAGGAAATAAAGATTGCATAAGAGCTTCAATGCAAAAATCCTAAACAAAACAGTAGCAAACCAAATCCAGCAGTGATAGTATGTCATGGCCAAGTTGGATTTGGCCAGGAACTCAAGGGTGGTTCAGAGAAAAAATATCAATATTAGTTATCACATTAACCAATAAAAGAGAAAAGTCATATCATCCCAATAGTTTTAGGAAAAGCATTTGATAATATGCAACTCCTATTTATGATATAAAAAAATCTTAAACTACTCATAGCTGGGATTTCCTTAATCTTATAAAAGTACTTACCAAAAAACCTAAAGAAAACATCATTCTTCATAGTATAAAAACTTTATCCTCTTATACAATTTAATATTTTACCTAGTGCACATATAGCCTTTTCAAAAATAGTAATTTCTTCTTTTTTTTTAGTAGTTTCAGGTGTACAAAACAATGTAATAGTTAGACATTTACACCCCTCACAAAGTGATACCCCCTCCCCCAATCTACTACCCCTCTGATATCATACATAGCTGTTACAGTTCCATTGACTCTATTACCTATGCTGTACTCTACATCCCGTGAAATATATATATATATATATATATATGTGTGTGTATATATATATATATATATATATATATATATATATATATATATAAAATTATAGTTGACATTCAGCATTATTCAACTTCTTAAATAAAGAAAATCTCATCGATTAACTTATTGCTGCTGTCAATGGGACCAACATTGTTATTTGTTTTTGTCTGAAATCTTGCTTGTGAATTCCAGGGCGAAGAGTTTGAAACTCACTGAGAAAATTCAATAGTTTACTCCCTTATGTAGCCGGGTGAACTGCCAGATTTAAGGGCAGCAAGGGGCATGGGGGGAAGGGAGAGCCCAGGGATTTATTCAGCTAAAATCACCTAGGTTCACAAGCTAGAGTTCTTGACCTTTAGTCAGAACATGGGATCCTTTGATAATCAGATAAAAGTAATGAACAATCACCTCAGAAAACAAACACTCATATTTTGTATGCAGTTCAAATGGGTTCCCAAGGAGATAAGTCACCATGGTGCGTGCCAAGCCCAGTGCCTTTTTCCAGTAGACCTTCCCAGACAAGTTCAGCCCATTCCTGAATTGCAGCACAAGATGCCCTATTCCGATCAGTCACAGGATTATTCCCAGGGCCATGGGTCCTCTCTATAAGTCTGACTTGGATCTTTGCTGTGCCTGGTGCTATGATGTGCCTTGGGGACAAGGTGTGAACAAGACCATCACAAAGGGACCTAGGTGTGGGGCTCCACTGTAGGCAGACACCTCCAAAGGCATCGGGAGCTTGGGGAAAGCAGAAATAATTGGGATCTGGAGCAAAACACCTAGAGGGATGGATGTGCTTCCCAGAGGAGGTGACAGTCTCCTTCTTCTGTTAAAAACTCCTCTGTCCATCACAACAAAAGAATAAAATATATAGGTATAAACCTAACAGAGGATGTGAAGGAACTGTAAACTGAAAAATACAAGACACTTTTAAAACAAATGGAAGAACATACAAAGAAATGGAAAGATACTCCCTGTTCATGAACTGGAAGAATTAACATTATTAAAATGTCCGTGTTACATAAAGCAATCTAGAGATTTAATGTAAAATCTCAATGGTGGTTTTGACAGAAATAGAAGAAGAAAATTCTAAATTTGTATGGAGCCACAAAAGACCCCAAAGAGTCCAAGCAATCTTGAAAAAAGGACAAAGCTGGAAATATCCCACTCCCTGACTTCAAATTATACTACAAAGCTGCAATAATCAAAACAGTATGATATTGGCAGAAAACAGACACACAGACCAATGGAACAGAACTAAGAGCCAGAAATAAACCCACGCATGTATGGAGAACTCATTTCTGACAAAGGATCCAAGAATATTCAATGGAGAAAGGAAAATCTCTTTAATAAATAGTGCTGGGAAAATCAGACAGCCACATGCAAAAGAATGAAACTACACTATCTAATGTCATACACAAAAATTAACTCAAAATGGATTAAAGACTTGAGTGTAAGACCTGAAACAACAAAATACATAGAAGAAAACATAGGCACTAAACCTTGGTCTCAGAGGGGTTTTTGTAAACTTGACCCCAAAGGTAAGAGAAGTGAAAGCAAAAATAAATGAAGGGCCTACATCAAACCAAGTAGCTACTCCACAACAAAAGAAAGAACCAATGAAACAAAAAGTCAACCAACCAAATGGAAGAAGATATTTGCAAACAATACCTCCAATAAGGAGCTAATATCCAAAATATATAAAGATCTCACACAACTAAACAAAAACAAAACAAAAACAACAACAAAAATGTGATTAAAAAAAAAAAAAGGCAAAGACCTGAACAGACACTTTTCCAAGGAAGACATACTGATGGCCAAGAGACATAAGAAAATATGTTCAGGGGAGGCCCAGGGGCTCAAGCGTTTGGAGCGCCGTGTTCCTAATACCAGAGGCCCACTGGTTCGATTCCACCATGGGCCAGTGAGCTGCGCACTCTACAGCTAAGACTGGGAACAATGGATCTCCCTGGAGCTGGGCTGCTGTGAAAGCTGGAGGTTGGCTGGCAGCCAGTGTGTGGCCGGCAATCGGTGTGAATGGTTGGTGGCCGGCAGCCGGCAAGAGCCACCGTGAGCTGCTGTGAGTGGCCAACCGACGACCTGCGACCGATTTCCTCAGCTGGTGGAGTGCAAGGCTCATAATACCATCATGGACCAGGGAGCTGTGCCCTACAACTAGACTGAGAAACAATGGCTCTAAAACCAGGACCAGGGGAAGGGGTGAGTGGTGGTGGGGGGGGGGGGCGCAAAAAAAAAAAAAAAAGATGTTCAACATCACTAGCTATTAGGAAAAGCTATGAGGGAAAGCAAATCAAAATCACAATGAGGTACCACCTTAGACCCTTTAGAATGACTATTATAAAAAAGACCAGAAAGTTGGAAAGGATGTGGAGAAAAGGGAACCTTCATACACTGTTGGTGGGAATGTAAATTAGTGCAGCCTCTATAGAAAACAGTATGCAGGTTTTTCAAAAATTAAAAATAGAACTACCAAACGATCCAGCAATTCCACTTCTGGGTATTTACTTGAAAAGGATGAAAACATTTATTCATAAAAATATAAGTATTTCTATGTTCATTGTAGAATTATTTATAATAGCGAAGACATAAAAACAACCAAAGTATCCTTTGATGGGTGATTAGATAAAAAGAAGAGGCACATATATACAATGAAATATTATTACTCAGCCATGAAAAAGATGAAATAGTGCCATTTGTGCCAGCATGAACGGATCTGAAGGGTATTATGCTAAGTGAAATAAATCAGATGGAAAGGGACAAAAACTAAATGATTTCACTCATGTGTGAAATACAAAACAAAGAGTAACAAACAAACCAACAAAATAAATAAACAAAATCATAGATACAGACAACTGAATGATGGTAACCATAGGGAAAAGACAGTGGGAGGCAGGAAAGGTGAGCAAAAGAGGTGAATATGTGCTAACAGAAGGAAACTAGACTTCAGTTGCAGAGAATGCAACAGGGTACACAGATGTCCAGTTATAATCTTATACACATGAAAATTGCATAATGTTATTAACCCAATAAATTTAATTTTAAAAAACAAATAAAATAAATGGCTCTTTTTACCACTTGCTGGGTGAGGAGCTGCTGAGCTCATAAATGTTTAGATGCTTAATTTCCTGGATTCTAATCAGGGCTGGAACTGTCTGTCCAACTGTGTGAGCACAGGGCCTGGAGCAGGCTCACCACACCCCACCTTTTTCCACTCTTGTGGGATCTTAATGCCCCCATGGGTTGAAATCCCTCTCACCCTTCTCAGGTGCGGCAGAATTTGTTTTAAATAGTTCCCAAAGTTGAACACTTTACTTTGTAGGCAGAGAAAAGGCAAAACCCAAAGGAACCACAAGAAGGATTGGGGAGAGCTTATTTTCTCCTTACCAACACAGGCTATTTATTTATAACATTTGGTGGAAACTTCCAGGCAGGGCCGAGACTAGGACGAATAGAGTAAAACAATCCACTTGAAAGCAAAATTGCCAAAAAATATCAGTAATAATTATTAATTACATTGCAATGCAATATATTTAACAATCAATATTGATGCAAAAAAACTATCAGGAACAAAATATCAAATTTTTAAATAAAGGGAGGATTAGTAGCTTAATTATATTTACAGAGCAAGGTTCATCTAGGTAACTACACTTATGCTGCTATGTTCAGAGGCACAGTGTTCTCATTCTGCAACTTACATTGAAATGCATCAAAAAATAAAATGCGTTGATGAGTGGATAGAGGGGTGAATAGATAAATGATAAACCAAGTAAAAAAGCACCAATTGTAGATTCAGAGTAGTGGGAGTTTACTACACAATTTTTTTCCATCTTTTGTTGAAATTTTCTGTATTTGAAAATCATCATTCTAAAAATTTGGGAAGACATTATTAGCAGTACTTTCTAAGAGTTCAAATATCTTTCAAACTTGCCCCCTTCTCATTCCCCACCCCCTGCCTTAGTCAGACATCCCCATCTCTGACCCAGACCATAACCACAGCCTCCCGGCTGATCTCTTATCAGAGGGTGACCTTTGCACATCAGTCAGGGCGCTCCCAGAATTGATCCCTCATATTGGGCACTTCCTGTGTCACGCCCAGGTGAGAGGTGACTGACGGCACCTGCTGTGTTCCCAGTGCCCGTCCTGAGACCTCACGCTGTGTCACCCTGGAGTCTTTACAGGTCCCTGCACACAGCCTGGTGCTCACATCTCCACACGTTTGCTCATATTACTCCGCTTGCCTCTTCTCTCTCAATCATCTCCTCATCCTTAAGATTCCTCTCAGAAACTTAAACATGGTAATTGAACACATGCATTTACTTCTGAAGCCCCCAGAAGCCCCGTAAAATGCACTGAGGGCTTTCTTAAAAGACATAAATCCACAGTGACAAAGACAACCAGAGCAAACAACTGCCTCCAAATGTTTGAAACATAGAAGTAGAAGCAGCCAAGAATCATCACAAGCTCTTCATGCCAGACACCTTTCTGAACACTCCCCTTACTCCTCAGAATAACTGTATGCTGTAGGTACTTTTATTAGCAATCACCTTTTACAAATGAGCAAACTGAGGCACAGAGAGGTTAACTCACTTGTGCAAAGTCACACAGCCACAGAGCCAAGATTTAAACCAGGTGTTCTGGCCCCAAAATCTACGCCCATTGCCACTGTATTTCTGCTATGAAAGGTCACTCACTGTGCAAAACAAAGAAAGCTGGAACTGAGCCCACAGCATTGGGGAGACCAGACAAAACAGAACCAGGCCACCAGACCCACAAAGACTCAGGAACTGAATTCACAGGCATGTCTACCATTGGGAGGTGTGACTGAGAACAGGATGATTGCTTAAAGTCTGCATAATAAATAGATTTCCAGATTTCCTCCTGTACTGGCTTGAATAGTGGTCCCCCAAAATTCATGTCCATCAGCAACCTCAGAATGTGACTCTATTGGGAAATAGAATCTTTGCAGATGTAATTAGTTAAGGTAAGATGTGGTCATACTGGAGTGTGTGGGCCCCAATTCAATGAGTGGTGTCCTTATAAGAAGAAACCCAGAAACCCCCGTAAGGAAGGCAGCAGTGTAAAGATGGAGGCAGAGCTTGAAATGTTGCCACAAGAAGCCAAGGAACACAAAGATTGTCGGTAACCACCAGAAGCTAGGAAGAGGCATGGAATAGATTCTCCTTCAGAGGCTCCAGTAGAAATCAACCCTGCCAGCACCCTGACCTCTCCCTTCTGGCCTTCAGGACAGTGAGACAATCAACTTCTGTTGTTCTAAGCCACCAGTTTCCCAGTTTGTGGTGCTTTGCTACGGCCACCTTTCCTACCCTGCAGAAGACTGAACACGACTCTGCCCATGTTGAACTGGACACACTCTGGACTTGAGGACCCCTGGCAGAGAGGAGAAGGGGGCGCTGGACTGGAATCAGGGGAATCATGAGATTTCCCTCACCTTCCACCTCCTGGGCTGAAACCAGAGAATTCCTCCTTAGGAAGCTGAACAATCCCAATGAGCTACTGATATGGAGATTTAGGGGTTCTTCAGTCAGATAGCTCTACTTCAAAGCCCACTACTGACAAACCACGCACGCTCTCAAATACAGGCAGACCAGCCAGCATTTAAGGGAAAGACTAAAACAAACAGGGATAGAAGCTTAAAGGAAAACAAGCAGTGTGGGGTAGGAATGGAGCTTGGAAAGCAGCCATAGTGACCTGAGCAATATGCTGACATTAAATCAGAAGAGTAAAAAGGAACTGTTGGAAATAAGATACATCACAGAAGATGTAACATTCCACAGAAAGATAGGAGGGGAAAGTTAACCAAGTCACTTCAAAAAGAGAAATAAAGAGATGGAAAATAGAAGAGAACAAATAAGAAAACCAGAGAAGTGTTCTAAGCTGTCTGTACAATTTCCATTGGAAGGGGAAAACTGGAAGTCTTGGATCCTACATGCTTTTTACCTTTGCTAATTTTAACCTGGAACTTTTTGCAGTAATAGATCATAACCATGATTACAAAAGCTTTGTGGAGTTCTGTGCACCCTAGCAAATCACTGAACCTGATTGTGGTCTTCAAGACATTTGACTTAGAGAGCAACTGAAGGAAGGACACCCCATGGTAGGAGAGTGTCTTGTGTAAAACCCTGAGGTGGGAATCTAACTGGGCTTAGATCAAGAACAAGGAAAGGGTCTGCCCAAGTTCACACACTGATGTGGAGGAAGAACCACACCCAGAGCTTAGGTCTCCTGCCCCCAACCAGCTCTTTGAAATGGTAGAAATGGGACAGGCTTAGGAGTCGCACAGACATAGTTTCAGATCCTGGTTTTACCCTTATTAGCTGTGTGATTCTGAGGAACCCATTTAACTTCTCTGAACTTCAACATCTTCATCTCTAAAAAGGATTTGATGCATATATCATAGCTTGTGTGAAAAGTAAATATGATAATGCTTGTAAAACTCCAGGTACATAATAGGATTCTTAGTTTGAATTTCCCCCAAGAGCAGACCCTAAGCCCAACATGTGGATGTAAAATAGTTCATTTAGGGGGGTGACCAGGAAGCATTTTGAGAGGATGGAGAAGTGACTCAAGGAAGGTAGAAATGCAAATACAGTGCATATTCGTGAGCAGCTCACTTCTATGGGCAACTGGAAGTCCAGCTCACAGGAGACCATCTGATCAACTAGGCAGAATGTGCCTCAGAACTGTGTTGAGGGAAAGGGAGTCTCGAATGCTTCCCCACCTCTTATTTGTGAAGTATTGTTCTTCTGGGCTTTAACTACCTAGCATCTCCTACCTGTCCCTCATCGAGCCAAGCACATGTCAGTGGGCAGACAGCAGCTTCAGTTCCTAAAGCACAGGAAGCCCCAGCATGGAAACTGTCTGCAGGGATATGTGTAGGGCACCAAAGGGGCTATCCCAATATGCAAATAACTGAATGTCAGTTTTCCTTCTCCTTCCTCCTTTTTGCCTGCAGCGTGTACCACCAAACTTCTCGAGAGAATGAAATTAATAGATAATATGTCTGGAAATCTTGATAGAAGTAAAATTGTTTTTATTTCTCTACTATCAAGCACCATGCCTGGCAAAAGCAAGAGAGCTTAGGAAGACATGCTTATCCAACCAGATGACGGAGAGGGTCTTATGCTCAGCCTTTGCCTCTTGGCCTGCTAAATGCTAATGCCGCCCTCACCTCCTATTCCAGAGCCTTCTTCAAGCCACTCCCAAGGGCCTGTAGCTCTTTTCACGAGCTCCTTCCAGAGCCCAGCACAGCTCTGGAAGGCAAAGTCCTTGCATGGAGACAACACCCAGAATTGCTAGGTTGGAACAGAGGATATGTCTAAATGGATGAAAGATGGAACAGGAAAGAACAGGCCAGCTGCTTGAATGGGCATTCCAGAATAAGCCAAAGGATCAAGTCTGACTCCTAGATCAGCTCTTTCCACGCAGGAGCCACCTCCAAAAGTGGAAGACAGATGTCAGAAGATGATAATGCCAAGTGGACAAGGCCCAGGCTTCCATCAGCTTCACCCAGAACAGCTTTATAAATTTAGGCTAAGCATTCCCTCTAAGAATGTAATCAAATGCCAGAGAGGGTCTCTGAATCACAGAATGACCTATGGACCTCCTATGCATTGAAGGCAGGGAGTGGAAAGCAGAAAATGGCAGATCAAAGACATGAGATTATACAGGAAATGAAGGGATAATTGAAACAGAATTGTTGGGAGGAAGTCATCATGGGAGTCCAGATTCCAGGGTTTCACTCCAATCTGTCATTCACTTACTTGACCATGGGCAAGACCCTTCCACTCTCAATTCCCTGTCCATCATATAGGGATCATAGGGATGTAGTATTACGTGTTCCCATTGCCCAGGTACTAGATTTCTATGAACTAAGTTCAAAACTTTCAAGATTGAAGACCTGGAAGACAGAGGCAGGGATGGTGGCTAAGATCAGTAGCCAGGTGGACCATGTTGCAACTCAAATCAATTCACCAATGACATCGCTATCTGATGTTTTCCTACAGCACAGCCTCACTGGCATAATCCTTGGTGAATATTAAACAGTGAACTCAAATTGGCACATGAACCTTAGGAAGTTCAAGTTATAATCAGGCTAGTTCAGGTAGGTTGAGAATGTGAACTCAGCTCACTCAAGGAACACATTATGAGGCAACTCTAGCACCTGCCACTAAAAGTCAAGATTACTTTGGCAGTTTCAATTCTCTCAGAATATATACATCGAAGTAGAACCTAAAAGGCTGTCAATTGCATGCCCAGAAAAAAAATTATTCACCAAAGAAAAGGCCCTATGGAAGTTGATGAAGACATAATAAATTCATGCCCATTAAATTATCTAGGGGACTTTAATCAATAAAACCCAATGCTAGTGAAGTTACTTTAGTAATAACAGAAGTCAGACTTTTTCAGATACCTCTCAGGAAGGAGGCAGGGACTGTGTAACATTCCCTTAGTACTATAATAGGCTAGAAATGGATTCTTCTTTTTTTCTCCTACACAATTACTCAAAACCATACAAAAATATATATTTCTCCAATATAAAAACCTGTATTATTATAATTTTCGTTTGTAACTCCACATTTTGTTCTATTATAGGATTTAAAAGACAAAAAGCATAGAACTGAGTTTGAGGAGGTCAGTCATTCAATAACCATTCCTCCCATTATGTTTTTTCCCTCATTACAAAACACTGAAAGGACTCAATTTACTGCATCTGCTGTGTGGGTTCAATTACAACTTTTTAATAAAGGAACTTACCTCCATCTGTCTTTTCAAGGACTTAGATGTCACACTGCAATTTAGCTATGTTCAAAGAATCTCAGTTTAAGTGAACTACAATACAAAATAATTAAACATTAATTTGCTCTAGGGACAGAAATATATGAAGCATATTAATGAATATCTGAACAAAAAGCAGTGACTCGAGACTGTTATTTTTATCCACAACAGAAATACAGTAATCAATCCAGACAGTTGTATCTTCAGACCCTCAGGTGTTAATAAAGCATCTCATCATCATAATGAGGATGATCAAAAGTATCTGAGGGGGGGGTTTAAGATGATGGTATAGGAAGACCCTGAACTTATCTCCTTCCAGGGTCACAACAAATTTTCAGTTCAGCTACATATGGAAAAATTTTCCTCTATTAATGACCTGAGAACTAGAGGAAGAGTGCCTCCACAACCAAAGACAAAAGAGATGCATTGAGAAGGGTAGGAGAGGCAGAAACATGACCTCACCCAGGACCCCACCCCAGATGCAGTGACCCACAAGCATGAGGGATCCCTCCCCTCCCGGAAAAGAACTCTCCCTTAAGGAGTGAGGGGATTAGGCTTCACATCAGGTACCCCAATCCTGAGGGCTGGCACTGGAGAAACAAGTCCCCAAAATGTCTGGTTTTGGAAAACATTGGGGATTAAGACCAGTAAAAGCAGAACTGTAGGGAATAGAGAAACTCCTCTTAAAGGGCTTGCACACAAACCCACTTCCCCTGAGTTCTAGCACAAAAACAACAGTTTGAAAAGCTTCTAGACCATAAGTGAGGGAGCTCTACTAACTAACTTTAAGGAGGCTGCCAGAGCGGCAGGAACCTGCAGGGACTTTATCCAGGGACAAAACTACTGATGCACAACATTTTTGCTATTTCAAACTAACCTGCTGGTGACAGAGATGACAGGTGCTATTTTTGGAACCATCCCTCTAGCCTGCTAGCACCAGAGGGTGTGCTCCAACCTGAAGTAAGTGGGCTAGACAAGTGTCCCACACCCCACCCACCCCACGAAACCTGACCAGGTGAGTGCTACAAGCCTTGCTCTTCCTGTGTAGCCACCAGGCCACAATTGGGCCAGGCAAGCACCCTGAGTCTTGTCCTCCTCCTTGCAGCAGGCAAGCTGCGATTGGCCAGAGTGGGGCCCTGAATCCTGCCCATCCCACACAGAGAGTAAGCCACAGCATAGATTGGCAAGTGTCCCACCCTGTACACACAGCATAGAACTGCAACTGGGTCAGGTGAGTATCCCAAGACCAGCCATCCACATGTAAGAGCCAAGTTTCCACTGGACTGCGTGAGCACCCCACACCTTGCCCTCACCGTGCAGTGACTCAGCCTCAACCCCTGGGTGAGTGTCTTGAGCTTTGCCCTCCCCACACAGCAGTTGCAACCCTGTTACAGATGGCAGGCACATGCAGCACACATGAGGGAAGCCCATGAAGTATTTGGCTCCGGTGGACAGGGGAGATTGTGCTTCTAAGCTACACAGAACAGCTCCTACACAAGATTACTCCTTCAAGACTAAGAGAGGTAGCCATTTCACCTAATACATATAGTCTGACACAGAGAGACAGGCATAATGAAGGAACAGAGGAATATGTTCCAAACCAAAGAAAGCAAATCCCCGGAAAAACTTAATGAGATGATGATAAGCAATGTACTTGATAAAGAGTTCAAAGTAATGGTCATAAAGATGGTCATAAGAATCCAATCTTAGGAGAAGCATAGATGAACACAGTGAAAACTTCAACAAAAAAATAGAAAAATATAAGAAGATACCAAACAGAAATTGTAATTAAACAGAAAAATATACCAGAGGGGTTCAACAGCAGCATAGATGAAATAGAAGCATGAATGAATGAGCTGGAAGACAAAGCAATGGAAAACTCCCATACTAAATAGTAAAATGTAAAAGGAATTAAAAGAAGCAAGGATACCTTAAGGGACCTCTGGAACAATATCAAGCAGAGTAACATTCATATAGAGGTCCCAGAAGAAGAAGAGAGAAAGAGAGAAAGGGCCAGAAAAATTATTTAAAGAAATAGTGGCTGAAAACTTCCCTAATGTGGGGAAGGAAACAGATATGCAGGTCAAGGAGGCCAAGAGAATTCCAAATAAAATAAACCCAAAGAGAAACTTGGTTTAATTAAACGAAGACACGTTATAATTAAAATGGTAAAAGTTAAGGATAAAGCGAGAATCTCAAAATCAGCAAGAGAAAAACAATTTATTACACATAAAGGAAACCCCATAAAGGCTATCAGCAGAATGTTCAACAGGAACCTCACAGGCCAGAAGGGAGTGGCAAGACTTATTCAAAGGGTTGAAAGGGAAAATTTCCAACCAAGAATTCTCTACCTGGCAAGGTTATCACTCAGAATTGAAGGAAATATTGACTTTCCCAGATAAGCAAAAGCCAAAGGAGTTCATTACCACAAAACCAGCCTTACAAGAAATGTTAAAAAAAACTTCTCTAAGCTTCAAAGAAAAGGTATTAATTAATAATAAGGAAACACACAAAAGTAAAAACCACATCAGAAAAGTCAATAAATATTAAAGATTAATAAATAAATAAATAAATAAATAAATAAATAAATAAATAAATAAATATTAAAGGTAGTGGATCAATCATGTATAAAGCAATATAACGGGTAAAAGAAATATGTAGTAAAATTAATTTAAAATACTATAATTAGTTGAGGGATACATAAAATAATAAGATGTAAAGTGTGTCATCAAAAATATAAAACTTAGGGAGAGAGTAAAAGTGTAAAGCTTTGGAATGTGTACAAATTAAAGTTACTATCAATTTAAAAGAGATTGTTATATACATAGAATGTTATATGTGAACCTAACAATACACATACACACACACACACACAAATTTATAGTAAATACACAAAAGGAAATTATAAAATGAATTTAAATATAATACTAAAGAAGTCATCAAACCACAAGGAAAGACAAGAGAAGAAAGGAACAGTGAGAAACTACAAAAAAAATCCCACAGAACAAAATTTTAAATTGTTCTCAAAAATTAATAAAATGTAAATGGACTAAATTCTCCAGTCAAAAGACAAGGAGTGGATGAATGGATTAGAAAAAAACAACAACAAAAAAAAACCCCAAGCCCCATCTATATACTGCCCACCAGAGACTCATCTCTAACCCAAAGACACAGAGACTGAAAATGAAGGGATGGAAAAAGCTATTCCATGCAAACAAAAATGAAAATATCAAGCATGTTTCCTGGCCACAATGTTATGGAAATAGAAGTCAATTATAAGAAAAAAATTGGAAAAAACACAAACACATGGAGGTTAAATAACATGCTACTAAAATGAATGGGCTAACAATAAGATCAAGCAAGAAGTCAAAAGATACCTTGAGACAAATGAAAATGAAAACACAACAACCCAAAATCTATGGTAGCCAAAGCAGTCCTAAGAAGGAAATTCATAACAATACAGGCCTACCTCAAGAAACAAGAAAAATGTCAAATAAATGATCGAAGCTTATACTAAAAGGAACTAGAAAAAGAACAGTACACAAAGCCCAGAGTGAGTAGAAGAAAGGAAATAAGCAGATCACAGCAGAAATAAACAAAGTAGAGCCTACAAAAATAATATAAAAGATCAATGAAACCAAGAGCTGGTTTGTTTGCTGGAAAAGACAAACAAAATTGATAAACATTTAACCAAACTCGTGAGAGAGAGAGAGAGAGAGAGAGAGAGAGAGAGAGAGAGAGAGAGAGAGGACCCAAATAAATAAAATCAGAAATGAAAGAGAAATGACAATTGATACCACAAAAAATACAAAAGAATTATAAGAAAATACTACAAACAGTTATATGCCAACAAACTGGACAACCTGGAAGAAATGGATAAATTCCTAGAAACATACCATATTCCAAGACTGAATAAGGAAGAAACAGAAAATCTCAACAGACAAACAAAATCAAATTAGTAATGAGAAAGCTCTCAACAAACAAAAGTACTGGACACATAGCTTCACAAGTGAATTTTACCAAACATTCAAAGAAGAATTAACACCTATTCTTCTCAAACTTTTCCAAAAAACTCAAGAGGAGGGAAGACTCCCAAGCTCATTTTATAAGGCCACCAATACCCTGATTCCAAAACCAGATCAAGACATTACAAAAACCTATAGGCCAATATGATTGATGTACATAGCTGCAAAAATCCTCAACAAAATCTTAGCAAACTCAATTCAGCAATACATTAAAAAGATCATACACCATGATCAAGTTTGGTTCAGTATCTGCAAACCAGTTAACATGATACATCACATAAATAAAATGAGGGACAAAAATTATATGATCATATCAATAGAGGGGAAAAAAGCATTTGACAAAATCTAGCATACATTTATGATAAAAACTCTAAGCAAAGTAGGAATAGAGGGAACACACTTCAACATAATAAAGGCTGTATACGACAAACACACAACTGACATCATACTCAACAAGGAAACGCTAAAAGCATTTTCCTTAAAATCAGGAACAAGACAAAAACGTTCACTCTCACCACTTCTATCCAACACAGTATTTGAAGTCCTCTCCACAGTGACAAGAAATAAAAGGCATTCAAATTGGAAATGAAGAAGTAAAACTGTGATTATTTGCAGATGACATGATACTGCATATAGTGAACCCTAGAGTCCACCAAAAAAACTAACAATGCATTCAGTAAAGTAGCAAGATACAAAATTAATACTCCGAAATTGGTTACATATTTATACACCATGATGAACTCTCATAAAGAGAAATTAAGAAAACAATTCATTTACAATTGCACCAAAAAAATTAAATAGAGGAGTGACGTCATAGGAATGGCGGCAGCCAGGCGCACTTTTTGAGTTCTTTTCCGGATCTTATCACAAACGGGACATATAACCCACCAAAGGACTCTCTGCTCATCACGCAGAACAGCTAAGAGACTCGTTGAAGGATTACTTGAAGGTGTGCAAATTGGGCGAGCAGGGGAAGCGGGAAGGGAGCAGAGTGGAGACGCGGCCCGCATCTGCGGCTGTGGGGACGCAGACCGCATCTGCGGGGGGAAATGTGGTCCGCGCCTGTGGCTGTGGGGACGCAGCCGGCACCTTTGGCTGTGAAGACGTAGCTCACATCTGTGGCAGTGGAAACATGGCCGGCATCTGCGGCGGTGGAAATGCAGCCGGCACCCACAGCTGCAGAGACGCAGGGGATCCAGGGCAGCTTCAGAGGCACAAGATTCAACATATCCAGAAGCCAACTCCAGACCAAACAGAGTACTACCGGGTTTCACTTACAAGTCACACACCCAGAGGGAATTCTCTATAGGCACAAGAGCCCATAGAGGCCAAACCATATTTAAGTGGTCAACCCTCATGCAGCAGAACACCCTGCAGTGGGCAGAGCCAAGTCTCAAAACTAGTCAGCCTAGGATTAACCCCACCTACTCACAAGTGAAAAGCAATTAAAGATCTTCTTTAACAGGACAATAAACACAACACAAGAGTCACCTTTGGAGCACACACAGAAGAGAAGAACGAAGTAGTGCAAGTCAAATATAAATGACACATACTACACAAAATAAACCAGCAAGAACTAAGAACTCTAGGGGATCTACCTAATACATCAAAGCAAACACAGAGAGTCAGCCAGAATGGGAAAACAAAGAAACATGTACCAAATAAAAGAACAGAAGTGGAACCAAATGAGACAGAGGTAACCAACCTATCAGAGACAGAGTTCAGAACACTGGTGACAAGAATGTTTAAGGAGCTTAGAGAAGACATAAAGAAGGATGTAGAAATCATAACGAACAACCAGTTAGAACTAAAGAACACAATTAGTGAAATTAAGAACTCACTTGAAGGAATTACCAGCAGGTTAGATGAAGTAGAGGATCGAATCGGCGACTTAGAAGACAAGTTAGCAGAGATCACCCAAACCTAACAACAGAAAGAAAAAAGAATAAAAAACAATGAAGATGGTTTAAGAGACCTCTGGGATAACATCAAGAGCAACAACATGCGCATCATAGGAATACCAGAAGGTGAAGAGAGGAAGCAAGGGATTGAGAACATATTTGAAGTAATAATGTCAGAAAACTTCCTTAACCTGATGAAGGAAACCAACATACAAGCCCAGGAAGTGCAGAGAGTTCCAACCAGGATAAACCCAAACAGGTCCACACCAAGACACATTATAGTTAAAATGGCAAAGCGTAAAGACAAAGAGCGAATCATAAAAGCAGCAAGAGAAACACAGAGGGTTACATACAAGGGAACTCCCATAAGACTATCTGTAGCGTCCCGCGCAACACGGGCAGTGAGGATGCAAGAAGGGGCAGTTTGGGTTAAGTTTTTAAGAAAGAAACAAATGGAGACTAAATGCAGTTAAATCTCTAAGAAGGCCAGTGGTCTCTCAGTCTCAGAGGACTGGAGCCCCGAATAAAGCCGACTAGAGGCTTTTATTAATGAGTATGCAAGGGAGTAACAGTGTTTTTTGGCACGGTCTGTGAGACTCACTTATCACGTTATAGAAACATCCCAAGCCAATTATTTTAACCTTCAAACAGCCGAAGTACAAGGTCCCATGATATCTTACCTAAGGTATGTAACCTTCTCAATGTCAAGTCTCTCATATAGTAACAGCTCCGTAGAGATAACTGATCTTTGTTCTCCTCATTATTGCTCTAACAAACAACTGCGAGGGAAAAGCCAGAGCCAGCAACAGACTTTCCCAAGCAGGGGCAAGGGGAGGCAAGGCACTTTCCCATATTTGTCTAAGGCAGCTCATTGGCGGTCCCCACTCGGTTCCGCCTGGCTTAGGTTGTATCTCCCGTGAGATGTCTTACCCGTCTTTGGCTGCAAACCATCTTTTGGGGACCAGAGAGAGACATAAGGTGTAAACACAAGGATGGAACAGAGTCCCAGAAAGGCACAATTTCACAGACTCTTCTTTCCTTAAGGAAAGACATGGAGGGACAGTTGGCTAGGCTGTTGTGCAACTACAACTATCAAATGACTTTTCTACAGAAACATTGAAGGCCAGGAGGGAGTGGCAGGAGATACTCAAAGTGATGGAAAACAAAGGCCTACAACCAAGATTGCTTTATCCAGCAAGACTATCATTTAAAGTTGATGGAGAGATAAAGAGCCTCCCAGAAAAGAATAAGCTAAAGGAATTTATTACCACCAAGCCAGCATTGCAAGAAATACTAAAAGGACTTCTGTAAATAAAAGAAAGATGAAAACAATCTAACAACAAATTTAAAATTGGCAATAACTATGTACGTATCAATAATCACTTTAAATGTAAACAGATTAAACGCTCCAATCAAGAGACACAGATAGGGTGGCTGAGTGGATAAGAAAGCAAGACCCTTGTATATGCTGTATACAAGAAACTCACCTCAGATCAAAAGACACACACAGGCTGAAAGTGAAGGGTTGAAGCAAGATATTTCATGCAAATGGCAATGAGAAAAAAAGCTGGAGTGGCAATACTTATATCTGACAAAATAGACTTTAAAATGAAGAACATATTAAAAGATAAAGATGGGCACTATATAATAATAAAGGGATTGATCCAACAAGAGGACATAACCCTAGTAAACATCTATGCACCCAACATAGGAGCACCTAAATATATAAAACAGATATTGACTGACATAAAGATAGAGATCGACAGTAACACTATCATAGTAGGGGACTTCAATACACCTCTGACAACAAGGGACAGGTCTTCCAGACAGAAAATCAATATGGAAACAACAGCCTTAAATGATACATTGGACCACTTGGATTTAATCGATATTTTCAGAGCATTTCACCCCAGTGCTGCAAAATACACGTTCTTCTCAAGCGCACATGGAACATTTTCCCAGTTAAACCATATGTTAACACAAAACAAGTCTTGATAAATTTAAGAAAATTGAAATCATACCAATTGTCTTCTATGACCACAGTGCTATGAAATTAGAAATGAACTACAGGAAAAAATCTGGAAGACACACCAATTCATGGAAGCTGAATAACTTGTTACTAAATAATGAATGGGTCAAGCAGAAGATAAAGGAATAAATCAAAAGACATCTCGACACAAACAAAAATGAAAACACTATGACCCAAAATCTATGGGATGCCACAAAAGCAGTCCTAAGAGGGAAATTCATAGCATTGCAGGCCTACCTAAAGAAACAAGAAACATCACTAATTGACAGTTTATCTTCACACTTAAGGGATCTGGAAAAAGAACAAATGGAACACAAGGAAGGAGATAACAGAGATCAGAGCAGAAATAAATGAAATAGAAACCAGAAAAACAATACAAAAGATCAATGAATCCAAGAATTTGTTCTTAGAGAAGACAGACAAAACTGACAAACCTTTAGCCAGACTCATTTAAAAAAAGAGAGAGAGGACCCAAATTAATAAAATCAGAAATGAAAGAGGAGAAGTGACAACAGACACCGCAGAAATACAAAAAATTTTAAGAAATTACTATGAGCAACTATATGCCAACAAATTTGACAATCTGGAAGAAATGGACAATTTTCTAGAGGCATACAACCTTCCAAGGCTAACTCAAGAAGAAACAGAAAACCTGAATAGACTGATTACCACCAGGGAAATTGAATCAGTAATCAACAATCTCCCAACAAACAAAAGCCCTGGACCAGATGGCTTTACAGGTGAATTTTACAAAACATTCAAAAAAGAATTATCATCTATTCTCCTCAAGCTCTTCCAAAAAATCAAGAAGGAGGGAGGACTCCCAAACACATTTAACGAAGCCACTATCACCCCGATCCCAAAATCTGACAAAGACACCAAAAAAAAACAAACAAACTACAGGCCGATATCTCTAATGAACATAGATGCAAAAAATCCTCAACAAAATATTAGGGAACAGAATTCAGCAATACATTAAAAAGATCATACACCATGATCAAGTAGGATTCATCCCTGGTATGCAAGAGTGGTTCAATATCTGCAAATCAATTAATGTGATACACCACATTAACAAAATGAAAAATAAAAATCACATAATCATATCAATAGATGCAGAAAAAGCATTTGATAAAATCCAGCAGCCATTTATGATAAAAACCCTTAAGAAAGTGGGAATAGATAGATCATATCTCAACATCATAAAGGCCATATATGATAAACCCACAGCTAACATCATACTCAATGGGGAAAAGCTAAAACCATTCTCCCTAAGATCAGGAACAAGGCAAGGTTGCCCACTATCTCCACTTCTATTCAACGTAGTGCTGGAAGTTCTAGCCACAGCAATCAGACAAGAGAAAGAAATAAAAGGCATCCAAATTGGTAAGGAGGAAGTAAAATTATCATTATATGCAGATGATATGATACTGTATATAGAGAACCCTAAAGACTCCACCAAGAAACTATTAGAACTGATATATGAATTTAGTAAAGTAGCAGGATACAAAATTAATATTCAGAAATCAGTTGCATTTGTATATACCAATAATAAAACATCAGGAAAAATTTAAAAAGCAATCCCATTTACAATTGCTCCAAAGACTATAAAATATCTGGAAATAAATTCAACCAAAGAAGTAAAAGGTCTGTACTCAGAAAATTATAAGACACTGAAGAAAGAAATGAAAGAAGATATAAATAGATGGAAACACATACCATATTCATGGATAGGAAGAATTAATATGGTTAAAATGTCCATACTGCCTAAGGCAATGTACATATGCAATGCAATTCCTATCAAACTACCAAAGATGTTTTTCACAGAAATACAACATATAATTCTAAAATTTATATGGGACCATAAAATATCCCAGATAGCCTCAGCAATCTTGAGAAATAAGAACAAAGTGGAAGTATAACAATACCTGATATCAAATTATATTACAAGGCTACAGTAATCAAAACAGCATGGTCTTGGCATGAAAACAGACGCATAGGTCAAGGGAACAGAACAGAGAGTCCAGAAATAAATCCATGCCTATATGGCCATTTAATCTACTACGATGGAAGCAAGAATGTACAGTGTGGTAAAGACAGTCTATTCAATAAATGGTGCTGGGAAACCTGGACAGACACATGCAAAAAAATGAAGCTGGACCACCTCCTTACACCATATACAAAAATTAATTCAAAGTGGCTTAAAGACTTAAATGTAAGATCTGGTCATAAAATACCTAAAAGAAAATATAGGAAGAAACTTCACAGACATTACCCGGAGTAAGATTTTTACTGATATATCCCCTGGCACGTGGGAAGTAAGAGAAAAAATAAACATGTGAGATTACATCAAACTAAAAAGTTTTTTCACAGCAAAGAAAAAACCATCAATAAAACAAAAAGGGATCCTACTGAATGGGAAAAGATATTTGCCAATGATATATCTGATAAGGGGTTAATATCACAAATCTATAAAAACCTCACTCAACTCAACTCCCAAGAAACAAACAACCCAATTAAAAAATGGGCAGAGGACATGAAGAGACATTTTTTCTAAAAAGGACATACAGATGGCAAACAGACATGTGAAAAAATGCTCAACCTCACTAACCATCAGAGAAATGCAAATAAAAACCACAATGAGATACCACCTCACTCCAGTCAAAATGGCTATTATCAATAAATCAACAAACAACAAATGCTGGCGCGGATGTGGAGAAAAGGGAACGCTAGTGCACTGTTGGTGGGACTGCAGATTAGTGCAGCCACTATGGAAAACAGTATGGAGGTATCTCAGGAATCTGAAAATGGAACTACCCTATGATCCAGTAATTCCACTCCTAGGCATCTACCCGGAGAAATCCAAAACTCCAATTCAAAAATCTGTATGCACTCCTATGTTTATTGCAGCACTTTACACAATAGCCAAGATATGGAAACAACCAAAATGCCCATCGGTAGATGACTGGATTAAGAAGCTGTGGTACATTTATACAATGGAGTATTACGCAGCCATAAAGAAGAAAGAAATCTTATCATTTGCAGCAACATGGATGGATCTAGAGAACATTATGTTAAGTGAAATAAGTCAGAAAGAGAAAGACAAGTACCATATGATCTCACTTATATATGGAATCTAAAGAAAAGACTATGTGAATGAACTAATCAGAGTCAGTTTTGGGGACGCAGAGAAAAAACCGAGAGTGGTTAGATGGGTGTGTGGGAGGGGGTTGGGGATAAGGGGAAAGGTGAAGGGATTTGGAAGCAGCTGGTAACCACAAGATGGCCTCAGGGTTTTTCTTTTGAAAATTAATTTGGGGAAGGTATTCTATAATGTTGTAAAGATTTTGTTGGGTATCCGATGGACATGCGTCCTATTTGGGAGACCACCTCAGGGATACTGTGGATACCTGATCATGGCATTGTACATCAGAAGCTAAACATTAATGAATGCCAACTATAATTTTATATATATAATGTGATGGTTCAGTGTGAGGTCGGAGGGATAGTGGATAGGGGGAGGGGGGTTCACAGTATGAGGGATATAAATGATGAACGTCTAAGTATTACCTTGTTTTGTACACCTGAAACTAATAAATAAATTAATTAATAAAAAAAAATGCAAATAAAAACCACAATGAGATACCACCTCACCCCAGTCAAAATGACTATCATCAATAAATCAACAAACAACAAGTGCTGGCGCGGATGTGGAGAAAATGGAACACTTGTGCACTGTTGGTGGGATTGCAGATTGGTGCAGCCACTATGGAAAACAGTATGGAGGTATCTCAAAAATCTGAAAATGGAACTATCCTATGATCCAGTAATTCCACTCCTAGGTATCTATCTGGAAAAATCCAAAACTCCAATTCAAAAATCTTTATGCACTCCTATGTTTATTGTAGCACTATACACAATAGCCAAGACATGGAAACAACCGAAATGCCCATCAGTAGATGACTGGATTAAGAAACTGTGGTACATTTATACAATGGAGTATTACACAGACATAAAGAAGAAAGAAATCTTACCATTTGCAACAACATGAATGGACCTAGAGAACATTATGTTAAGTGAAATAAGTCAGACAGAGAAAGACAAATACCATATGATCTCACTTATATGCGGAATCTAAAGAAAAAAAATAAGTGAATGAACTAACCAGAAACAGTTTTAGAGACGAAGAGGAAAAACTGAGGGTTGCTAGATGGGCGGGGTGGGGGGTGGGGTGCGGATAAGGGGGAAGGTGAGGAGATTAGAAAACTGTCGGTAACCACAAGATGGCCACGGGGTTTCCAACAATAATTTTATATATATGTAGTTATGGGGATGTTGGGTATAGCATAAAGAATGTAATCAATAATATTGTAATAAATATGTAAAACATGTATGGTGTCAAAGGGATACTAGATTTGTTGGGGTAAAAGATGGGAGAGGGTCTAGGGACAGGGTGAAAAAGGTGAAGGGATTAAGAAGTACAAATTGGTAGTTACAAAATAGTCATGGGGATGAAGGGTATAGCATAAGGAATATAGTCAGTAATATTGTAATAACTATATATGGTATCAGATGGGTACTAGATTTATTGGGATGATCACTTCGTAAGTTATACAAATGTCAAATCACTGTTATACACCTGAAACTAATATACTATTGTATATCAACTGTGATTGAAAAATGAAACAATCATTTTTAAAAAAAAGAGCAAGTTGCAGAACAGTGGACAAAGAATATAACGCCATTGTTATAAAAATAAAGTTATGTACTTATGATTCAACATTAGACAAAAGAGGTAACCAGAAAAAAAAAGAGTTACAGAAATATGTCTTATGACACAGATTTTAGTAGCAAAATTATAATATATGTGAGTAAACTTATAAAAATACAATATACAGAGAAGGTAAAAGACCTGTACTCAGAAAATTATAACACATTGAAGAAATAAAATGAAGATGATACAAATAAATAGAAGCTTATACTGTGCTCATGGATAGGAAGAATTAACATTGTTAAAATGTCCATATAACCAAAGCATACTATTCAATGCAATCCCTATCAAAATGCCAATGGCATTTTTCACATAACTAGAATGAATAATCTTAAAATTTATATGGCACCACAAAAGACCCCAAATAGCCAAAGCAATCTTGAGAAAGAGCAAAGTTGAAGGTATCATGCTACCTGATATCAAACTGTACTATAAGGCTATAGTAATCAAAACAGCATGGTACTGGCATAAAAACAGACACAGAGATCAATGGAACAGAATAGAGAGCCCAGAAATAAACACACATCTATACGGTCATTTAGTATATGACAAAGGAGGCAAGAATACACAATGGAGTAAAAACAGTCTCTTTAATAAATGGTGTTGGGAAAACTGGGCAGATACGTGCAAAAAAAAGAAACCAGACCACCTCCTTACACCATATACAAGAATAAACTCAAAACGGATGAAAAGACTTAAATGTAGGTCCTGAAACCATAAAACTCCTAGAAGAAAACCTAGGCAATAAACTCTCTGACATTGTTCTTACTAATATTTTTTGGATACATCTGTTTAGGTAAGGGAAACAAAAGAAAAAATAAGCAAATGGGACTACATCAAACTAAAACTTTTTGCACAGCAAAGGAAACCATCAACAAAACAAAAAGACAACTTACTGAATGGGAGGAGATCTTTGCCAATGCACCCAATAAAGAGTTAATATCCAAAATATATAAGGAACTCATATAACTTAACACCAAAAAAATAAAAAATCCAATTGAAAAAATGGGCACAGGACCTGAATAGACATTTCTTCAAAGAGGACATACAGATGGCAATAGACATATGCAAAGATTCTCAATGTCACTAATCATCAGAGAATGGCAAATTAAAAACACAATGAGCTATCATTTCATACCTGTCAGAATGGCTATCATCAAAAAATCAACAAACAACAAGTGTTGGTGAGGATGTGGAGGAAAGGGAACCCTCGTGCACTCTTACTGGGATTGCAAATTGGTGCAGCTGGTATGGAAAACCATATGGAGGTATCTCAAAAAATTAAAAATAAACTACCATATGACCCAGCATTCCCACTTCTAGGTGTTCATCTAAAGAAATCCAAAATAGTAATTTGAAAAGATATACGCATCTCTATGTTCACTGCAGCATTATTCACAATAGCCAAGATATGCCAGCAACCTAAGTGTCCATCAATAGACAACTCGATAAAGATGTGGTACATATTACAATGGCGTATTACTCGGCCAGAAAAAAAGAATGAAATCTTATCATTTGTGGCAACATGGATGGACCTAGAGGGTATTATGCTAAGAGAAATAAGTCAGACAGAGAAAGACAAATACCACACGATTTAATATATATGTGGAATCCAAAAAAACAAAATAAATGAACAAACAAAAAATAGGAAAAAAAACTCGTAGATACAGAGAGCACACTGATGGTTGCCAGGTGGAAGGGGGTTATGGGCTGGGTGAAAAAGTTGAAGGGATTAAGAAG
The DNA here is from genome assembly GCF_964194185.1 of Rhinolophus hipposideros. Taxonomy (NCBI): domain Eukaryota; kingdom Metazoa; phylum Chordata; class Mammalia; order Chiroptera; family Rhinolophidae; genus Rhinolophus; species Rhinolophus hipposideros. The sequence goes on from NC_138053.1 coordinate 10,357,302, forward strand.
TACAAATTGGTAGTTACAAAATAGTTACAGGTGTGTAAAATACAGCATAGGGAATATAGTCGATAATATTGTAATAACACTGCATGGTGTCAAAGGGATACTAGATTTATCAGGAGGATCACTTTGTAAGTTATATAAATGTATAATCATTATGCTGTATATCTGAAACTAATATAATATTGAATGACCACTGTAATTAAAAAATAAAAATAATTCAAAAATAAAGAAATGAATTATATTTCCAATTAAAAGACATAGAGGCTGAATGGATTAAAAAATAAGACTCAAATAAGTCAAAACTGAAATAATAGACAAAGAAGATCATTATATAATGATAAAGGATCAATTGATCAAGAAGACATACATTTGTAACTATATATACCCCCAATACCAGAGTAAATATTAACAAATCTGAAAGTATAAATAAACAGTAATGCAATAATAGTAGAGAACTTCAGTATTCCACTTTCAACATCCTAATTTCTGTCATCCTAACAGAAAATCAATAAGGAAATATTGTACTTGAACCAGACCTTAGACCAAATGCACCAAACAGATATATACAGAACATTCCATCCAATAGTAGTGGAATAGATGTTCTTCTCAAGTGCACGTGGCATACTCGCCAGGATAGATCATGTTAGATTACAAAACAAATCTTAACCAATTTAAGAAGACTGAAGTCACACCAAACATCTTTTATGACTCAATGGTATAAAAGTAAAAATCAATAATAGGAAGAAACCTAAAAAATTCACATGTATGTGGAAATTAAACAACACATTTCTAATGATCAATGGATCTAAAAAGAAATCCTTAGGAAAATAAAAAATTATATATCTTGAGGCAAATTTAAACAGAAACACCACATATCAAAATTTATGGAATACAGCAAAGCAGTTACAAAAAGGAATTTTGTAGTGATAAATGCCTACATTAAGAAAGACCACAAATAAACAACCTAATTTTACACCTCAAGGAACTAGAAAACAACAAACTAAGCCCAAAGTTAGCAGAAGGAAATAAACAACAAAGATCAGAGCAGAAATGAATGAAATAAAGACTAAAAGGACAATAGAAAAATAAACAAAACTAAGAGCTGTTTTTTTGAAAAGATAAATAAAATTCACAAATCCTTAGCAAGATTAAGAAGAAAGAAGTCTCAAAAAAAATCAGAAATGAAAGCGGAGACATCACAGCTGATACTGCATAAATGCAAATGTTCATAGGAGACTCCTATGAACAATTATACACCAGCATATTGGATAACCTAGAAGAATGGATAAATTCCTGGAAACATACAACCTTCCAAGACTGAATCATGAAGAAATATAAAATCACAATAGACCTATAACTAGTAAAAAAGATTGACTCAATAATCAAAAATCTCTAAACAAAGAAAAGTCCAGGCCCAGAGGGCTTCACTTGTGAACTCTGACAAACATTTAAGGAGGAATTAATGCCAATCCACCTCAAACTCTTCAAAAAAAATTGAAGAGGTGGGAATACTTCCAAACTCATTTTATGAAGCCAGCATTACCTTGGTAAGAAAAAAATTACAGGCCAATATCCCTAATAAATATAGATGCAAAAATTCTAACCAAATACTAGTAAACAAAATTCGACAGCATATTAAAATAATTATACACCATGATCGAGTGGGATTTATCCTTGGAATGCAAGGATGGTTCAACATATGCAAATCAATCAAGCGATACCCCACATTAACTGAATGAAAGGGGAAATCATTTGATGTGCTCAACAGATGCATAAAAAGCATTTGACAAAATACAACATCTTTCCACGATAAAAACTCTCAACAAATTAGGTATAGAAGGAATGTATCTGAACATAATAAAGGCCATGTATGACGAGGCCATAGCTAACATTATATTCAGCAGTGAAAAGATGAAAACTTTTTTTCTAAGATCTGGAACAAGACAAGGATGACCACTTTCACCACTTCTATTCAACATTATACTGGAAGTCCTAGCCAGAGCAATAGGCAAGAAAGAGAAATAAAAGGCATCCAAATGGAAAAGGAAGAAATAAAATTATCTCTTTTCACAGATGAAGGGATCTTATATGTTGTAAACGCTAAAGATGCCACACAAAAAATAATATTAGAACTCCTAAACAAATTCAGCAAAATTGCAGAATACAAAATCAACACTAAAAAATCAGTTGTGTTTCTATACATCAACAAGGAATAGTCTGAAAAAAAAATAAGAAAACAATTCCATTTACAACTGCATGGAAAAAAAAAAAATACTTAGGAATAAACTTAACCAAGGAGGCAAAAGAGTTGTATGCTGGAAACTATAAAAAGTTGCTGAAAGAAATTAAAGACACCAATAAATGGAAAGAAACCCCTTGTTCACGAATTAGAAAACTTATTGTTAAAATGTCAATATTACTAAAGCAATCTATAGACTTAATGCAATTTCTATTAAATTTCAAATGGCATTTCTTTTCAGAAATAGAAAAATCCATCTTAAAATTCATATGGAATCTCAAGGGACCCTGAATAATGAAAATAATCTTGAAAAAGAAGAACACAAGTTGACGGTCTCACACTCCTTGATTTTAAAACTTACTACAAAGCTACAGTAATCAAAACAGTGTGGTACTGGTATAAAGACAGACATATAGACCATTGGAAGAGAATAGAGAACCCAGAAATAAACTCTCATATATATTGTCAAATGATTTTCTACCACAGTGCCAAGACCGTTCAATGGGAAAAGAACAGTCTTTTCAACTAATAGTTTTGGGGAAACTAAATATCGGCACACAAAACAATGAAGTTGAATCTTTACCTTATACCATATATAAACGTTTACTGAATATGGATCAAAATTCTAAATGTAGAAGCTAAAACTATCAAACTACTAGAAGAAAATGGGGAGATCTCATGACATTGAATTTGGCAATAATTTCTTGGATATGACACCAAAAGCACAAGAAACAAAAGAAAAAATAGATCATCTGAACATCAAGTTTGAAACATCTATGCATCAAAGAACACAATCAACAAAGTAAAAAAGCAACCTATGGACTGGGAGAAAATATTTACAGATCATATGTCTGATCAGAGGTCTGATCCAGAATACATAAAGAATTCCAACAACTTACCAATTTTTAAAAAACCTGATTTAAAAATTGGCAAAGGACAGGGAAGCCAGATGGCTCAGTTGGTTAGAGTGCAAGCTCTGAACAACAGGGTTGCCTGTTCGATTCCCATATGGACCATTGAGCTTCACCCTCCACGACTAGACTGAAGACAATGAGCTGCCGCTGAGCTGCTGAGGCTGCCAGTAGCCTCAGTTGGTTAGGGCCCGAGCTCTCAACAACAAGGTTGCCGGATCAATTCCTGCATGGGATGGTGGGCTGTACCCCCTGCAACTAAAACTGAAGGACCACTTGACCTGGAGCTGATGGGTCCTGGAAAAACACGCTGTTCCCCAATATTCCCCAATTAAAAAATAATAATAATAATGAGAATTTTTTTAAAAATTGGCAAAGGACTTAAATGGACATTTCTCCAAAGATATACAAATGGTCAATAAGCACATGTAAAAATTCTCAAAAAAACTAATTGTTAGGGAAATGCAAATCAAAATTACAATGAGATACCTCCTCATATCCATCAGGACGGTTATTACTATATATATATAAAACAGTATCCATTCCACCTCCCTCCGTGTTTATAAAATAACGATAAACATTTTGATTATTATGAGTAAGAGGCCGTAGACAGAGACGATTCCCTTCAGAGTAGACTGCCTGTCCTGATGAGATCTTTATACATTGATGGTCCCCACTGCTGGGATAGCAATTAAAAATAAAATTATTCACTAGGGAAGGAATGAGCAGAAACCAAAAATCACAATTAAGGAGAACTCTCAGGAATCTGGCATTACATCTCTCCTGGAGACCTGAATTCTCCTGAATTCATGCCCTTTGCACTTGTGCTGGTGCAGAGTTCTCTCTGGTAGGACAAAGGTTTAGCTCCTTGACCACAAACTCACATGTAGGGGCACCCAAGTCATAGCAGCCCTACCATCCTCACATATTCATGCTGACACCATGGTCTGTGATTCTCCCAATGTCTCACATGTATTTTATATTTATTGATGTTCCTTCCGTCTATGATCCACTTCTTTGTGCCTAACAAACTTGAATAAGAAAAAACAGGAAATAATAAGTGTTGGTGAGAATGTGAAGAAATTGGAACCCTGTGCACTGTTGGTGGGAATGTAAAATGGTGCGTCTGCTATGGAGAACACTACGGTGGTTCCTCAAAAAACTAAAAATAGAGCAACCACAGGATCCAGAAATTCCACTTCTGGGTATATACCCAAAAGAATTGAAAGTGGGGACTTGAACAGATGTTTGTACACCCATATTCATAGCAGCATTGTTCACAATAGCCAAAGATGGGAGTAAGCCTAGCGTCTATCAACAGATGAATAAACAAAATGTGCTATACCTATGTAATGGAATATTCAGCCTTTAAAAGGGAAGGAAATCCTGGCATGTGCAGCAAAATTGATGGACCTTGAGGACATTATACTAAGCAAAAATAATCCAGTTACAAAAGGACAAATACTGTATAAATCTGCTTACATGCAGTAACTAAGAGGAGTCACATTCATAGAGACAGAAAGTAGAATGGTAGTTGTCAGGGGCTGAGGGAAATGAGGAAGGGGGACTTATTTAATAGGTACAGGGTTTCAGTTTGGGAAGATAAAAAGAGTTCTGGAGATTAGTTACACACAGTATGAATGTACGTAACTAAACTGTACACTTTAAAATGGTTAAGATGGAAAAAAAAAAATAAAAAAAAAAATAAAATGGTTAAGATGGTAAATTTGATGGTATGTGCATTTTATCACATTTTTTAAATGATTATCAAGATAAACATTGGAGTTCTGATCGATTGAATAAACAAGATAAATTCCCTGGAATGAAAATTAAAAGTAGGAAAATATTAAGATCTCCCCTGTAGACAAAAATAACAAATTAATCCACTGAAAGCAATAACTTTCCAGTAGGAAAACCCTAAGGAAATTATGTGTCTGTCTGGAGCCCTAGAGAATTGGACCCAGCCAGACCCAAGGCAATTACTGCATGTTTGTTTTTAATAATGCCCATTGGGTATTACTCCCTAGAGGCCAAGAGTGGCCCTGTGAATAATCGAAGTGCGAGGTCCACACACCTCTGCTTGGCCCACCAATCAGGGAATGGAGCCCTGCTCTCTCAGCTTTCTTGCTTACCCTGCCTTCCACCCACAGACTTGCTTCACATTTTACTTTCCATGGGGCCTGGGGTTGTGTCTCTGGCTCTAGGCTGCTTGTGAATCATATGCCTCCTCCTTAGCAAAAAGAAGCAACTCAGGAGGAGGCAGTTTCTTCGGGCAGGGTTGTCAGAAATCAGACCACCTGGACAGGTCAGTGCCAACGTGGGTGCAGGAGGAGACAGTCCTCTCTCGATAAGCCTAAAGACATCTCCTCCTCCTCCACTTCTCAAAGACAAACAGAGCCAGAGACGTGTAGGGGACCTTGGAAATCATGCAGGGATCCAACCCCATCACTTTACAGACGAGAAAGCAGAGTACACACACTTCCTAAAATCACACAGGATTCGATTCCTAAACAACCTCTGCCCTCATTCCTGGCTATGGAGGCCTAGTCAGTAATTTCAACCTTTTCTACTTCTTATTCTTGGCAGAGACATCTGAAAATATTTGCTGGTGCTAAGACAGGCTCGGAAGCAGAGCAGGTGAATGCCTACAATGGCCTAATTTTTACATTATATTGAATGTAAGCAATTTAAGGGGGGGGAACTAGTGAAATGAAACCTCAAACTGTTCCCATTAGCTTCCAAGTTAATATTTTTGTTAGCAGATGTACAACCATTTTGGCAGATGTGTTATCTGTATGCACACACTATCTTATGTTCTGCTTTTAAAGTCTATATCATAGACAGATATCCAGAAATTGAAATATTCTTTCATTTTTAATATCTGTATCGTATTCCATTGCATTGATATATCAGTTGCAAATCTATTATTTTTGGACATTTGGATGCTTTAAATCTTTTTTTTCTTTTTTTTATTAGTTTCAGGTGTACAAAGCAACATAATAGTTAGACATTTACATCCCTCACAAAGTGATAACCCCCCTCCCCAAGCTACTACCCCTCTGATATCTTGTATGGCTGTTACATTATCATTGACTATCTTCCTTATCCTATACTCCACCTCCCGTGACTATTTTTTTCCTTATAGTTGCCATACAATATTATTCTCCTTAAATCTTTTTCTTCAATTTAGAAATAATGTTTCAGTAAATATCTTTGAACAAATTATCTTCTTTTCCCATCGGATTTGTTTCCTGCTCTAGGGTCCCAAAAATAAAATTCCTACATTTATATATATTTACATAATCTCTATAAAGCTTTGTAAGTTAGATAACAGTACCTACCTATAGGGTTTTGAGTAGAATTTAAAAGCTAATATGTAAGTACTTAGTACAGTGCCCACTATAAAGTATATTCTTATTAATTTATTATAAATAATAGCATATCTATACACTTACTTGGAATGCATGATCATCTGAATACAGTTAAACCTTTCAATTAGAATCTATTTATATCTTACATATTCCTTTACTTTATACATTATACATTTCCAAGCTTAATTAAAATTCAAATATTTAATTTCATCATTAAGGGCAACGAAATCACCCTTTCCATTCCTTTTTTTTTGTTGATATATCAGTAAGCAATTTACTGATTTTTGTGTGATATGATAGCCTACAACCTTGCTCACCTAACTTTATTTTTAGCAATGATTTCATTTCTTTTAACAGCTTAGTCATAATATAAATATTTTACAAAATGTTTTTTTTATTTCGTATTTCTTTTTTCTTTTCAGGTAGCCATCACCAGCATTTCTAGTGAAATATTAAATAAGGAATGATAACAGAGAACACCCATATCTTGTTCTGCTTTGTAGGAATAAAGTTTAAATCATCAATAAACATGATGTTGACTGTTGTTTTTGAAAACACAGTTTATCATAGTAAGAAAAAACACTCCTAAAGTCTTCAGAGTTTAATTTATAATGTGGTGATAAATTTATCTGGATCTAATCACATTATTTTGATATTTTGTTTGTAATATAGTAGGTTAATAGATTCCTTTGATTTTAACAGCTAATTCTTTGAATGTGTTCTTTTCTTAGTTTGCAGGTATTTTATTTGGGGCATTTGCATCTATGTTTATAAATGAAATTGGTCTAAAAATTCCTTTTATTGTCTTTGTTTTGGGTTTCAAATCATATTTCCCTCCAAAAATGAATTGAATAATATTTACAGTAATAATCATAGTCTAGGTATCTGGATGCTTACTATGTACGATGCACTGTTCTACGTACGTGATGGGCATCTTCTCATTTAATCTGCACAACAACCCCTTTAAGCAGCTATTATTACTCTATCCATTTTACAGAGTATTAATATATCTTACTTTTCTATGTTTTTAAGTTTTTTATTACCGAATTAATTATTGGTTCTTGGAAAGTCAGATTTTCTTCATTGGTGTCAGATGCCCTTTTAGATGTCTTTCCCTATTAGCATTATATTCATATTCTCTGATTCTTTTTGCACCTTTGGGGGTATTTTATATATTCGTAAGTAGCCCTCTATTTTATTTGATAAAATATATTAGCTTATAATTGAAAATAATATTAAACTTAAATGTCAATCTCTTGTACTGGCTATTAAATGTATTTTCCAAATCCTGACTTCATTTTAATTTTCATTCTCATTTGTTTATCAAAATTAATATTGTTCATCAATTCTTTTTCAAAGAATCAATTATTAGATTTCTGCTTAAACTAATTATTTTTCTTTTCCTACATCATTTGTTCTATTTTTAGTTATATTATCTATATTTTAATTTGTTGTTTCCCCTTCTAAATTATTTAAACAGAGGTAATTATGACTCAATCGTTTATATAATAATACAGGAGAAAATTAAACATGAGGAGCCCAAAGTCAAAGACAAGCATTTTCTCCACCTCTTGGGCTTTTATGAAATAGGTCTAATGTTTAAGCCAACACAACCCCAGAGCTGTGGTGGTCATCAGAGAGAGATGCAGGACTGCCGTCACTGAAGCAGGAAAATAAGGTCAATCCGTATGCTGGCTGTCCAAGGATCAGGAACAGAATTCAGACCTAAACAAATGGGGGTCTGAGTCCAGGTATGTATGGGTTACGCAGCGTTTCCCATGGTGTGGAGCCTGTCTTACAGGAGTCTACAAGTTGGCTTTAGGTGCGTTACAGAGATGGAAGCAAACAGCATCAAATCTTGTGGTGAGAAAGTGATTCCCTTTTGAGTTCTCTCTCAACCCTCTGGACTACTTCAGAGAAATACTCAGGTTGGTGCTATTTCCCTCACTCCTCTCTACAACTTTACGTTCTCCTTCACCTGGTATTAGCCTAGTGTCTCCCACACATCCATCATATTTACTTATCACCAGGAATTGTTTCCTTAATACTGTTATTTAATTTACTAACTTTGTTCATTGAAATTCATGTATTAAAAAATTTTGTACACCACGATACATAAGAAAGCAGTATCACTTATTGAATTTTAGCTAGATACTGTTACCTGTAGAGAGTTCTGAGTCTGACACCTACTTTTTCTTGGTTCAAGGTCTCTCAGCTCGAGGAAACGATGAGGTATCCCAACAGGTAATGATCAGAAGAATGAGGATGAGCAAAGAACACTGAGAGTGAGCACCCAGTGAGGTAGGAGAGGTGCCAACATAAAACTGTGCTGTGAAACCGAGTGAAGAATGTATTTGAAGAGACAGGGAGTGCCCAACTGTGCCAACTCTGGCTCGTTGGTTTTTGTAAAATGGAGCCTGAGAATGAACGTCAAGTGTAGCCTTAAAAAGGGAAGTTTTATGACTTGGTGGGGAAGCCTTGTGGGGGGAGCTTCAAAAGAGAATGGGGAAAACGGGGCTGGAGAATGAGACCTGACCACATTCTGAGGACTTCTGTGGAAAGGGGAAGTAGAGAAATGAGCTGACAGCTAGAGGGGAATTTGGGTGAAGGGTAGAATTTTTAAACTGGGAGATATCTGCGTGCTGGCAGGAATGATCCAGAAGCTAGGGGGAATATCCTTTCGGTTTTAAGTTAGACTCTTTTAGCTTAAAATAGAAGGACTTGGGAAGAGTATTTTCCTAACAAGTGGGAAGTAATAATAAGAAAATTTTCTTCTCCCGCATCTCAGGGAGAGGATTGGAAGGAACAGAGAGGACGGAGTCACCCTGGTTTTAAAGGAATATAATCAAGGAAGGGACAGAGCTTTTGTCACCACACTCACTGCCGCTCTTGTTCACATGTTTTTGTCAGTCTAGGAATCTATGTGCAGCCACACAAACAAATCCTCTCTCCTCAGACAAGACGGTCCTCTTCCATCATGTCCCTGCTCCACCTACATTCCCTTTCTTCTCTTCAAACATTGGCCACTCTAGGAATCCCTGGTCCATTTACTCAGATGCCCCAGGTTCAAGTTTATCCAGATATACTTCTTCAGTCAAAACAGTGCTGCTTTGAAATCAGACTGGCCTGGAATCAAATCCTGATGTCTTCAGAGAAATTATGTAAACCCTCCCAGTCTCAGTCTACTCATCTATAAAATAAGAATAATAATGCCTATCATATGTAGGTTATTGTGAGGGTTAAATACATGCACTTGCCTAGCCCTGTATATGACACACAGTAGGTGCTCAATAAATGTCATCTGCCTAGTCTAAGGGCTGTTTCCTATGTGAAAGTTTTACATTTGATTAGAAACTTCTTGGGAATGAGAACAATGTCCTTTATTGTTTTCTTATCTTTCACATCACCCAGTAAAGAGCTCTTTTAATCAGAACTACTGATCAAATGAAGATCTCAGCCATATTAAATATGTTTCCCTTCATTTTTACTTCTCACCAAATAGATTTCCCTCCCGTTAGGCCCCTGCATTTCTATTTTATGGTTGTTTATTACCCAAATTTCTACCTCTGAATTGCCAAACGCTTGCTTGAATCCTTAAAAAAAATCAAATCAGTAAAACATTAAAGCAAAATAAGCCATTTACCTTCCATACTAAGGAATAGCCTTCAACACAGGCAAGGACCTCAACGGGGACCTGCTGAGTAGCCAAACTCTCCATCCTCCTATAACCCAAAGTTTCTTTGCTCCAAGCAGTCACTACCTCAGCACAGTGGTGTCATGGGCAAGGTCAGCCTTCCAAGGCAGTGTCCCCCTGTGGCTTCCTGCCCAGTTTTCAGGTGAGTTATCACCCCACCCCCATAGCTTTTCCAGGCTGATTTTGCCCATCAGCTATTCCCCCATCCCTAGTCAGCACACTAACTCCAGTTCTTTCTTTCTCTCCTCCCTCTTTGTGATTTATATTCTCCTAGGACCCAAACCTCAACTATGTCTTATGAAGCACAGGAAAATAATTAATATTATATCTAATGACACTTCAACTAAGCGTGCATTGAACTATTTTGAAATTCAATTTACTAGAGTCTCTGGGTTGCCCTCCTGCTGACTGTTACTTTGGGCAGTGTTAGACCTGTGGTTTCTCTCTGTTATCTGCAGGGGTAACTCTTACCCTCCAGAGGCGAGTCCCTCCCTGGGTAAGCCCAGACAGAAGGGCTGGCTGAGCCGTCCCAGTGCGTAGGAGACTCTTCTGTCCAGGTTTGCCCTGGCCTCTGCAACCCCAGTTTCAGCACCAAGGTGGCCCAGAGTCGCTGTGTGGCAGCCGGAGCCCCCAGAGCCCTGAGCTCTATGAGGTGGGGGAAAAAGGGGGAACAAAATATTCAAGGGGAAGTAGGGTAGATAAAAATAATGCCCTCTGGTTCTACCTATGTGCCACTGTGGTTTCAGAATTCTGTAGAGTAAGGGCCTTCAGGTGGCAATCTTATCAGGAGTAGAAACAAACTATATTACTATAGATCTTTACTTAATATTGAGACAACATCAATTGCTTATATCAAGGAATGAGAGTATGATGGAAATTTGGGGGGATTAAAACACCCTAAGTACTCCCCCATTGTTGCCTCCACTGAATCCCTGGCCATATGTCACAAGGATTCTCTTTGGAAGGATGCAAGATGGGGTTTTGTGGGGTTCAGGAGCAGCAGCATTTTGGTGGTGAAATAATTAAAACCCTGCCTTTGGGGTGTGTTGGAGCCATAGGACTTTCCTCTGATAGATTGAGAGCATCCTTTGGGATTTGTACACGGAGATGTGGCCAGATGTGATTGAAGGACCGCATGAGGGAAGGTGGGAGGCATGGACACCTCCACCCTCTCGATAGCCTGAGCCTGGTCTTGATCTCCCAACAGGACCAGTTGACCATGGAGAGAGGAAACCACACGAGCGCCTCTGAGTTCCTTCTTCTTGGACTCTCCAGCCAGCCCGAGAGGCAGGAACTGATCTTTGGGCTCTTCCTGGTCATGTACCTGACCGGGGCAGCAGGGAACTGGCTCATCATCCTGGCCGTGGGCTCAGACTCACACCTCCACGGGCCCATGTACTTCTTCCTCAGCAACCTCTCCCTGGTGGACTTCTGCTTCATCTCCGCCACAGTCCCGAAGATGCTTGTGAACATCCAGACGCAGACTCAGTCCATCTCCTACGGTGGCTGCCTAGCCCAGATATACTTCTGCATTTTGCTTGCCAACATGGACAACTTCCTCCTGACAGCAATGGCTTATGACAGATACGTGGCCATCTGCCACCCTCTGCACTACTCTACTACGATGAGTCTGCAAACCTGCGTCCTGGTGCTGGGGAGCTCCTGGCTCATCGCCAGCTCCCACTCCCTGCTACACACCCTCCTCATGGCACGGCTGGAGTTCTGTGCCAGCAACATGATCCCTTACTTCTTTTGTGACCTTGTCCCTCTGCTCCAGCTCTCCTGTTCCAACACCCAACTCAACCAGCTCATGATTCTGCTGGTGGGGGGCTTGATCGTCCTCGTCCCCTTCCTTGGCATTCTCGTCTCCTACATCCACATTGTATCTGCTGTACTCAAGGTCCCATCTGCCCGGGGCAAACAGAAGGCCTTTTCCACCTGTGGTTCCCACCTCACTGTGGTCATTCTCTTCTACGGGACCATCACAGGGGTCTACCTGAATCCTTCACCCTCCCACTCGGCTGACAAGGATTCGCTGGCTTCAGTGATGTATATGGTGGTCACCCCCACGCTGAACCCCTTCATCTACTGCCTGAGAAATAAGGATATGAAAGGAGCTCTAAGAAAACTCTTCGATATAAAAGCTTTATCCTGTGGGCTGTGACAGCAGAGTTGCCCCTCATGGCCTTTGTGCTGGGAAGAGGATGAACCCAGGGGCAGGTTGCACATACAGAGGGCAGGAGAGACACAGACCTCATTATCCTGGGTTGTCACTGTGGCCATGGCCCCATAAGTAATTTGAAAGTCCAAAATTTCTCAGCGCCTAAACAGACTGCCCAGATTACCGAGAGGGGGATAAATTCTCCTCTAAAGACACAACCACATTAACAGATGCAAATTAGCTTTATCTGCAGATTTCTGGAGAGGGTTGAAAAGGCTTTGAAAAAGGTGAACTTATAGAGTCTGTGACCTCTGCTGATCCCTTTGCCAAAGGGATGCCTTCTGAAAGCTCCTATTCACCTCCACGTTCCTCAAACACTGAATTAACCCTTCTCCTTCCCAATCTCCAAACTCCTCCAGTTCATCCCGTCTTCCTCAATCCCCATCTCCATATTTTGGGTTGAACCTAGCTCTGGGGACAGGTTGATCATCGTCCCTGGAGCTGTCCCACTCTTTGCCTTGGACCCTGCTGGGTGGCGTCCCAGAGCTCTAGACACTTGTATCAGGAATGTCTGTAGTGATTGTCTCATCAAGCCTGTAAGCAAACCCCACACTGTTCCACTTATGTGTTCTCTTTTTTCTTAGGGAAGAAAGGTCTGCCATCCGTATGGTAAAGAGAGAAGAAAGACTTAGGGTTGCTTCTCTGGGTAAGAAGACCATGAAGGGAATGGGCCATCATAATTCTTATGAATGTGTTTTTTTACAAGTTGACCCGGAGATGGAGACAAAGAGAAAAGGCCTCATAAAAATGAGTTTATGGCTAGAGAAGTTGTGTGTGGCTTCCTCTCCAACAGAGTAATATTCTGCAAGTGTAATAGAGCTGAAAAAGCATTACACAGAAAGTTGTAACAACTGGCTTCTAGTCCTAGTCCAATTACTAGCCATTTGACTCTAGGCCATTTGAAATTCACCATTCCACCCAACACACCATGCTTTTTTAGTCTCTATTCATGCTGTTCCAGCAGGCTCATCTTGCTTATCTCTATCAAAATTCTAGTTGTCCTTCAAGGCTCAGATAAAATAGCATGCTCTTCATAAAGCCACCTCAAGTCTTCCTAGCCAAAATAATTTCTCTCCTCTGGAACTCCATATAACTCAAATTCCATTACAACCCTTTTCATACTCTGCTTTGCATGATTCACGTTCATCCCAACCCTATGCCAAACAGAACTGCTGAGTCCATTTCAAAATTTTATAGAAGGTCCTGTTCATCTTAATGAACTCATCCTCAGAAGACCCCATCACAGTGCCTGGCTTAAAATGATGACTCAATAAAAATATCCTGCAATAGATCATGATAACAACAATGCAAACACTGGAGAAAGAACACGGATGGCCTTTCTCCCCATGATTTTGCCTCAACCAATACCTTTTATATCTAGAAAGAAGTTACAAAGTTGGTTGGTCAGAGCCCAAAAGGTTCACTGGCCCATGTCTTACAAAGGGCAGTGTGCCCTGAAGGGTCAGCATCCAGGGGCGAAGCTCCCTTCCTTCCAGCCTGGCCCTGATTAGTCCTCTTCTACTCGTGTCTGGTTGGAGTCCTCACTTGGTGTCCGGTCACCCCCACCTCCACACCATGCCTGGACACTCAGGTCCTCAATTCAGATCTAGGGCTGAGAGAGGGAAGTAAGATAGGCTTAGACTGTTTTCCAGCCCACTTTTTACCAGTGAGCTCATGATGTAGGTTATTGTGTGTAACTCAGACTAACAAAGTGGTACTTTGGCTCAGAGTTTGCTATTGTTCCTTGAGCACATGGTTTCCTGAGGAGCTCTCAGGATTTGGGATGATTGGCAAGGCAGGATTTAGGCTTCCCTTGGTCTCTGACATAAAACCATAATAAAAGGAACAAAATCTCACCCCAAACATGTAAAAATGATGTGAAGAAAAGATGAAAGCAATGTGGAGAAGAGGTCTTCCTTTAATATGCATTTGCTACAATGGTGAATAATACAATGGTTTCACTCCAAGGTAAAAAACAAAAACATTCAACAAGGAAAAAAAGGGGCAGCAATAAATAAATATGAAAGACCTTCAACTGACCTTGCTCATCAGTGGGTGTTGAGAAGGCTTTCTGGCTCTGAGGACTCTCCTCCAAGGAAGGGTATAGGGTAAGGAAATTCTTCTTGTATGGCAAACACCTTTACAGACTGGCTCTCATCCTGGCCTGGAAGCTATTTGCTGATGGGTAAATGAATAGAAATGTTTTCTTCCTCACCCTACAAATAGGTCAACTGTAAAAAGTTCAGAAGCTCAACCACCCTTACAGACTTGGCAATATAAACCCTTCCTTTTCCTTTAACAAATCAGCACATTCCTTTAGTCAAGCCCAAAAGAGTTACATCTTAAGCTATTTCACTAAGAAGCTACAGTCATATAAGAGAAAATAACACCTCATGTCAAAGCGAGCAAAAGGGAAGTTTTTTTCTTGAATAAAGATTCTGAACTTTCTAGAACACAGTCCAGTCTTCCGTTGAATCTGGCTTCTGGATTGGGACTGATTCTCAAAGAGTTTGTGCTCTTCCCCAAACTTTTATTTCAGTGGTCTCCCCATCCATGCCCTCAACACCCTCTGAGTCCCTCTCTATGGTCATACAGGACAAAGAGTTATCAGCTTACTTAAAAGAATATTGTTAAAGATAAATTTTACTGACACAGATGTCAGAACAACTTATAGACATGGGTCCATTAAAGAGCTCCTATTGAACCCTCTGCAACACTTGACTCTCCCAGTTCCATCAGGCCTGCTTTGCTGTGCTCTCCACACCCAGCTCAGCACCAAGTCATAAATAAGCGCAAATTCATCATATCAGAATTCAAGCATTTTCCATAGAGCTGCACTTCTGGGATGCCCAACGGAAAGTGCTTCATCTGCCTCCACCATAGGGGCACATGAAAGTGGAGTAGAGCACTGACAACCAGGAAAATTAGAGGGCATCAGACAGAGTGGGAGATATTAGGTAACTACTGTAAAAGGCACTGATTGAAGAACTCTTTATTAAGCTGGGCATTGCACTGAGTACTGAGACATAGCAGTGAATGGATTTCTGACCAGATAAAACCAAATCAAAGTCTTTTCCTAGTGAGAGATCGAGATGGAACTACCCTGTTTTGTTAAGTTCCTGTGTTACGGCTACCAGCTGAAAGTCATGAATAGCACTTTGCTGTGAAGATGGTGCCTTGCCAGTCATGTGTAGGGCCATCTCATATCTGCTGTGGGCTGGTGAGGGGAACTTCAGGATCTGTTCAAATGTTTGAATGAGTGCTCTGGGGAAGCCACAGTGTTCCACACAACAGAGCAATCATTCTCGAAATGTATGTGCGTTATTAGCACTTGAAGAGTTGGGTAAAAGGAAGATTCCTGGGTCCCGTAGAAAACTGCTCCAATCCCAAGTACATTTTAAACCAGTTCCTCAAGTGATTTTCATGTAAATGGTCCTCGGGTAACACTTTAAGAATCTCTGTTGAAAAGCATTGTTGTTAAAAGATTCAACTGAAGCATATTAGACAATGTTAAAAACTTATTTGAGCAAAAATTGATTCCAATCAGGCAGCACCAAACCAGAAATGGTTCACAGTGCTCCACTCACAGGAGGTAGGGGCAAGACATTTATAGAGAAGACATGGAAGCAAAGTGGGGAAATTATTTGATTAGCTATCGCTTAAGTTTACCTTATATAGGAAAGCTTACTTGGCTGTTTGTGACTGTTTGTCCTTAGGTTTCCATTTCTTACCCTTGAGGCATTTACAGGCTTAGGTTTTGGTTTGCCTATGTAGGCTGTGTAGGTATTAGAACCACCTCAAGCTAATGGCTTCCCTACTTAAATTAACTTAATAGTATGAAGGACAAAACCTTGATCTAAAATATCCTAAGGATAGTTTTTACTTGAGCATTAAGTGTGACAGGGACTCTACATTGAGTCCTTTGAGTCAGATGCCGTTATTCTATGAGAAAATGATCTTCTGGGGTGAAACCCCACACAATCTATTACAGTTACCTGCCCTGCTGCTCCTTTTGGTATCCTGAAGTATGAAGTACTTCAAAGTAGAGGTGTGATCAGAGCCAGGTGGGATTGACCAGAGGGATTTGTCCCATGTGGAGTAGGGGAGGGCAGAGAAGCTAAGAATGGTGAGGACATTGAAATGTTGTGGGTTTCTAGGTGTAACCGCTCATGCTGATCTAACAGTACATGAAAATATTACCATGTTTCCCCGAAAATAAGACCTAGCTAGACCATCAGCTCTAATGTGTCTTTTGGAGCAACAATTAATATAAGACCCGGTCTTATTTTAATATAACATAAGACAGCGTCTTATATAATATAGTATAAGACCAGGTCTTATATTAATTTTTGCTCCAAAAGATGCATTAGACCTGATAAATCCATCTAGGTCTTATTTTGGGGGAAACACGGTAGATGTGGGCTGGAACTGAGTTCCTGCAAGGTTTCTTAGGGCCTGGTGTTGGGGGAGCCTCCAGATGTACACCTGCAGTCCCTGGGCGGTACATAGCTCTATTGGTACTAGCGTGTCAAGCTGATGTTTTCTGGGTGCCTATTTCCCAGCATACCAGTTGAATTAAACATACACACAAAACTGGTCTTTCAACCCTAACCTGCCTTATGAAGCCCAATTCCCAACATCTAATAACACTTCTGTTATTTCATGTTCAACAATTTTAAAATTAAACTTTTCCCTTTTAACTCACTGCTGCTCAAACCAGTTACCCCTCCATATTTCATTTATTTAACCAATAGTTTTGCCCTGTTGTAGAGGTCTGTCTTGAGTGTCAAGTAAGTCACAAATTGTAAAATAAATCATTCTAGAGAACATTGTGAGATTGAAAGTCCACAGGGATATTTGCATACATGTATTAACCAGAACATAAATTAATTACCAAAGATGCTCACTGAAGCAATGGCCTACAACAAGCAGTTTTGGGGAAAATGGTGTCTAATTTGGGACAGGAGGCAGAACATGGCCAAAAGCACCCATAGAAGCCATGAAGCCTTAAGCAAACAACCTTTAGACTTAAAGCTTGGTGAGTTGAAAGGATTCAGTGAGGACACCAACACAAAACTAAGACCAGGGATAAAGAAAGACAATGAAAGGGGACTTTCCATAAAGAAAGGAAGTTATCGGCCAGAGGTCCTCCTTCAGTCACCATGTCAACCCCGCACATGGTGAAAACATCATGGGAATGAATCCGCAGCTCTTGTGCGAGATGAGATGTGATTAAACCATCTTATTAGTTACATGCTGCATCACTCTCCTGCTCCCACCTCAGTGCAATTATCACTGACAAGGGCTTGGAACACTTTTCCTCCCAGTGAAAAGATACTCAACTTCATATATTCATATATACCTTTATATGAATATAATTTCAACTTTGCAGAAAAGTTGCAATAAGAATAGTGCAAAATACCCATATATCCTTTACTCAGATTCATTTATCATTAATATTTTTACCCCATTTCTTCTCTTCCCTCCTTCTCTTCTTCCTCCTCCCCCTTCTCCCTTCTCTCTATAAGTAGGTAGATAAGTAGGTAGCTAAGTAAGTAGGTAGGTAGGTAGGTAGGTAGGTAGGTAGGTATACACATATGTATACACACACACACACACACACAAATGCTCCTTTATCCCTAAATACTTCAGTGTGTATTTCCTTAGGAATAATCTCTTACATAACCACAGCGTAGTCACCAATGTTTATACGTTTAACATTGATACAACAATTTTCGTAATCTAGATCCATATTTCAGTTTTGTCAACTGACTCAATTTTTTTTTTAAGCTGCATGATACTCCATTGAGTGGATGAATGTGCCATAGTTTTTCAATCAACTATCTTGGATATTTATGCAGTTTCCAATATTTTTGCACATAATGCTGTAATGAATAACTTTGTGCATGTATATTTTCACATTGTTAGAGGTATATTTTCAGAGTAAATTCATACATAATTTTGTTAGCTATTGCTAAATTCCCCTCCACATGAGGTTGTACCATTTCGTGTTCCATCAGCAATGAGTAAGAATTCCCATTTCCCCACAAACTCATCAACACCGTGTATTGTCAAACTTTTAAATTTGGGCCAATCTAATAAGTAAGAAATAATATCTCAATGTAGCTTTAACTGGCATTTATTTTCAATGAAGTTGAGTATCTTTTCATATGATTAAGAGCCATTTTTATATATTTTTTTATGAGTTCAAGTTTGTCCATTTTTCTGTGAGACTTGGGGTCTTTTATTTTGGCTCATTTTTTAAAGTTTTCGGTATATTAGGAGTAAATATTTTTCTCCTAATCTGTCATTTGTCTTTGCTAAATTATTTTGCCATTCATAACTTCCTAAGTTTTTAGAAAAGTTTTATGTAGGAATCATTTCTTTAACTGCATCTGGATTTTGAGTCATGGTTTAAAAGTTTTTCTCTAAACCCACGTTTAGAGGCATTCATTCACATTGTCTTCTAGTACTTGTGTAAGTTTCATTTTTTACATTGATTTTTTACATTGATTCATTTGGAGTTTATTCTCGAATATAGTGTGAGAAATTAATCTATTTTTAATTTTTCCAAATGGCTGTCAATTATCCCAATACCATTTTTTAAAAAGTCAATCTCTCCCAGTGACCTGAGACATTACCTTTATTATATACTAGATTTCTATATAGAGCCAGGTCTATTTCTGAATATTTTATTCTAGTCCATTGGTTTATGTACATGCTAGTACATAATACACTGTTTTAAATGTATTTTTTTCATCATTTAGTTTCCCTTCATTCCGTTAGCACCTTAGTCGAGGCAGCAGGAACCCTTATAATGGAGACTGGAAAAACCTCATGCAGACTATCAATAATAAACTACTTATTGCTCATTCTGCTTTCCCTGTTCATATGACATTCTGGGCCCTTCTGCAGGAGCCAATGAAATTTCTAGGATGATGTAAATTCTAGGTGAATTTTTCAGAGATGGAAATAGCATAATATTCAAATAGCTCCCAGGCGGGAGTCAAGAAGGCAAACGAACTTCTACAACCTTTCTTTTCTCAGTGTCTATCTGAAAGCTATTCTACCACCTCTAAAGTGACTGTAGTTTTTACTAGGAAAGGAAAAACATGTGAAGTGAGCTCTTGGATTTGTTGCCATTTTCTGGCCTCTGGCCACTTGGATGATGAAGCTATGACTAGTCCATGCGGCCATCACAGCAGCCCTTTTGCCGGAACCTAGCTGCTCTTCCAGAACACCACAACTGCTTCGCCTAAGTCCCTCTACGTGCCAAGGCACACCTGCACTACCCAATCCTTTCCATCCTCTCTCCTAGCAGTGTAAATTCCCAGTGACAAACACAAGGAATGTCGCCTCCTCTCCTCCCATCCTCATAAGCTTTTAGTGAAAATTTTTATTCAAACATGTCGATACTGGGGATGGGTTGAACACAATGAACCTCCAGAAGTATGTCCTGCACTGAGATAATAAAAAAAAACCCGGCAAGATAGGAATACAAAACTGTAGGAAGCCCAAGTGAATTTCTTTGGCTTATGGAATTTCTAAGTGACGTCAGTGTAACTGCAGCTGGTGGCACAACAGCTCGAGATGACTGCCAGACTGGGAGCCACTAGGGGGCAACTTACTGCGGTGTCCCTTCCTCCTGAGGCACCTGCATGAGTGCTGTCTAGCTATTAAAATGGCAGAAATCCCGGCCTTTCATTCATCTATTTACTGTCTACTGTGTACCTTGAAAACCGTATGATGGGGGGGAAAGACTGTAACTGGCTGCCCCGAGCTTAAGCGGCCCCTACTACACACATGCATGTACTGGGGAAGGCGAATCTAGGCACCAAGCAAAAGCTTTGTGATATAGAGACTCTGTGGCGGGTGTTCACCCAAAACCCAAAACGAGCCAGGTAGCCCGCATAGGAACCATTTAGGGTGTTACAGATTTCCAGGCCCCTATCCTGGGATTCTACTTTAATAGCTCTTGGCTCTCCTTGGCAATACTACATTTAAAACAAGTGATCTCTATATAAAACTCTGTTTTCTAGAAAATTAGGCTGGGGCATTAAGCTTAGCATGAAATTGCTCATCCTTGGTACGCCAGTCCTTTCTTTCAACAGAAAAGCATCTAATTTACTTTAGCTATTATCCTGAATGCTAAAAGCGGTAATTCTCAGCTGGGTCCATTTTGCCCTCTATGGGATGTTTGGCAATGTCTAGAAACCTCTTTAGTTGTAACAATTGGGGGGTGCTACTGGCATCTGGCAGGCTGAGGCCAGGGAAGCTGCTGAACATCCTACAATGCACAAAACAGCCAGGACTGCCTCCAAAACAAAGAACCATCTGGCCCAGAATGACAGCAGTGCCGAGGTTGAGAAACTCTGGAAATTTCAAAGAGCAAGTAGACACTAGAGAAACATGTTCTGCCAGTTACTTTCCCTGCCACAGACGTGGAGAAAGTCAACTTGTGTTGCACGTGGGGCTTGTGTTGGGCTGGGGTGGGTTGGGGTGGGGCTTGAAAACCAGCTTCTTTTTTTAAAAAACAAAGGTTCTACTTGTCCCTAGTTTGGGAAAACACAGGTCCTGAAAGTATTTAAGCATAATCAGCCTGCGGAAAACATTCATGGCATACATTTTGAGAAAGAAAAATGTTTCAATGCAACAGTTACCCAGGAGAGACTTCGGGCAGAAAGTTACCTGGTTCTGTCACCACCCAGGGGATAAAAAGAGGTTTCTCTTACAAAGGTCACACCCCCGGAAGTGCCCCCTTCCTCGGCATCAACGCACACGCAGGCAGGCCCCACAAGTGCACAGGCATCACTCCCAGGTGAGAGAACTGCAGACCCGATCGTCCACAGTGTAAGGTGACCAATGTCCATCGGCCCAGTTTACACCACTGTCCTGACATAAACAGCACTTCCCTTCACTGTTAAAAAGGCAGAAAATGTACAAGATGACCCTGTGACATCTTGTCCCACCAGAAAGCAAAGAAGCTATCAAAGATGATTAGAGGTGTGTCAAAAGGAATCAGGAGCCAAGCTGAAGAGGCTCCCACAAGGCAAAGGTGAAATGATTTAAGCATCACAAAGAATAATTGTAGTAGACTGGTTTAAATCCATGAAAACATTTTGATTTTTAAAAAGTGATTGATCACTTTTACAGGAAGCAAAGAAGCCAGATCGTTATCGTGAAAACAGGCAAATAAAGGGAAGAACCAAGCATTTCCTTTCCTCCATGAACTGTACCTAAGAGTAACCTAATAGTTAACGAGAGGAAATTTCTTACAGGAGCATTCCAGCTAATAAATAATCATTCACAGAATTAATGAAATAAATGGATAGGCTCCTAACATTATATAATGAGAAAAAACCACACTTGCCGCCATCTATATGTTCTTGCCAAAATGTGAAATATGAATCTGGTTACACGTCTAGACCTGTAACTTTTTAGTTAATACAGAGGGCAGAGAACCATATTAAATAATGCCATGGGTATGCAAAGCACAAAATTCAGAATATAAGAAACTCTACAGGATAATAATCCAGTTGTTTCAATGAATGAATTCCAAGGGAAAAAAAACATAGGCAGTATAGATTATTAGACTTAGAAGACAAAGCAACAAATTACAATTATTTATCTTACTTGAATCTTAAAGAAGCTTCTAAAAAGTATGTGGGTTTTTTAAAACATATTAATTGGGAATTAAGGAACAGTTCATTTTTTAGGTATAATAGTAGTGTGGTTATTTTTTTAGAGTTCTTACATTTCAGAGGTACACACTGAAATATTTATAAGTAACATTTGGGATTTGCTTCAAAATACTTCAGTGAGGGAGGAATATGGGGAGGACGAGGTAGAGATGAAGCAAGATTAGCTGAGTTTATAATGGTTCAAGTTGATTGAATACATGAGGATCCATTTACGTATGTTTTAACTTTTCTATTACAAAAAATCTCTAAATAGAAAAATACAGAAAATATTTGACACTTAACTAGACATAAAAAAAATAAGGCTACTCTAGTTCCATGGAAAAAATTCTCTTCTGAGGCATTGTGAGGTATCCTCCATCAGCTTCGGTCTCGAAGCAGGCAAGGGAGCCCAAGTGGGAAAGACAGCAAAACCCGGCTCCCACTAAAGCTTCTCTTAAGAGAGTCTAGCTAGCTGAAAACCCAGAGCCCTGTTTGGCTCAGCGTATAGTCAAAGAGAATCTCCAATTTCATTCAGGTAAACAGAAAAAATGAGCAACTCCCAGCCCTGGATGGCCCCACGCTCCCGCCCTGCTTTGTAACACAGATCTCTGAGAGAAAGCCAAACTCAGGCCAGGTCAGCCCCAGGCCCTCCAGACAAGAAGCCAGAGGGTTAGGAAAAGCCTTCCATTGGCTTTGGCTGCCAGGTGGCCATAAACTTTGCTGTACTTGTCTGGGAACTGGGAATAAAGGCTGATTTTATATCTAACCGCAATGTTGCTGAGAAGCAGCAGCAGCCCAGCACCTCAGCGAGTGGCCGTCTCAGACACGTCCTGGTTAGTGGTCAGTGCAGCCTCACGGGGACACCTGAGAGGCCAGGTCATGTGCTAAATCCAAATTAAATACCATGGCTATGTACCAATAATGGGTGGCAAAATAATGTGTTCCAACATGGACTGAGTAATGCAACTATTTGTGTTAAAGTCATTACCATTTATCTTATTTACAATAGAAAATGGGGGGGGGGGATCCAGTAAAGGAATACGTATTAAGAAGCATCATGAGACAAATCACATCTTGCAATTATAGTACACTGTCAAAAAATAAACTGATTGGGGCCGGCCCGGTGGCTCAGGCGGTTGGAGCTCTGTGCTCCTAACTCCGAAGGCTGCCGGTTTGATTCCCACATGGGCCAGTGGGCTCTCAACCACAAGGTTGCCGGTTTTGACTCCTGCAAAGGATGGTGGGCTGCGCCCCCTGCAACTAGCAACGGCAACTGGACCTGGAGCTGAGCTGCGCCCTCCACAACTAAGACTGAAAGGACAACTTGACTTGGAAAAAAGTCCTGGAAGTACACACTGTTCCCCAATAAAGTCCTGTTCCCCTTCCCCAATAAAATCTTTAACAACAAAAAAAATGATAATAAATAAATAAACTGATTTACAGTACACTGTCAAAAGACTCACTCACTCAGCAGCCGGCGTTCAGAGGCACAGCATTACAACCCTGCGGTGCAGTCCATGTGAGTTATGCAGGCTCCAGCTTTCAAACAGAAAGGAAACCCTTTCGTGACGTCAAAATAATATAAGAAAGCTTAAACAGTTACAAATACTGCATCTTCTCGTTTTAAAGAAATGCATTGTATTTAAATGCCTGCAAACACTTTATTTGGCACTCCTGCACAACAGACCACCACCTCGTCATCTCGTTGGCATTCAGGACCCCACACCTCTCAGATGACAAAGATCTGGATGCACTGAGGACGGAGATTCTTCAGTAACAAAAGGTAGGTGGCAAAGGCATCTCAGGGCAGGAAGCTGACAGGACCAAGGTCAGACTCGGGTCCCAGGTCCAGATGGTTCATGGGAGCATCCGGGGGTTCCACCTTGGGTGCTTCTGACGATCAAACACGTTCACTAAAATGTTAGCTGCACAAGGTCAGGGATTTTCTCCGTTTTATTCACTGACATCTCGAGCACCGAGAAGAGTTCCAGGCACATCGTTTGGCCTCAAGAAACATGTGGGGAATGAATCAAGTGAAAATACAGAGGAAAGCATTTTATATACTCTAAAGTGCCATCAACTATACAGTATTAATACTAGTTCACCCTTCAGATTCATTTAATTAGATCTTTATACAGAACTGAATGTTTTTAAAAAATAGTCTCATGTTTATTCAGTTGATCAATAACAAAATATTTCCCAATAGGTGTATGGACAGTTGTTACGGTACAAGGAATGGAATGGGGAAGCTTTACAGATGAGAGTAGAATGTTACAAAGGGGGGCTACAAATAAATGAGGCGCCCTGGGTGATCCCAAGTAGGAAGGGAAAGACCCAGCACGCGAGCAGGCAGGGCAGAATGAGTGGGCACGAGAACAGCCTCTCACAGCACTCACCACAAACGTAACCTAGAACGCGGTAACGAATGGCCCCATGTGTGCTTTCACACACATGGAAAGTCACAAGCTCGGGGAGCAAGAATACCACTGTCTTCCCAGAACCAGGCCTATAGCAGGTGTTCCAGAAATATTTGTTAAATGGAAAAGAGAGTGGGAAGGAAGAGAGACGGTCTGTATCCTTGCAGGCAGGACACAGACCTCAGAAAAATTAGGTTTAGCTGCCAACATTGACAAAATTTTGCCTTGACTATCAGACTTGCTCAGGAGGTGGATAGGAACCTCCCACTGAAGGAGAAAAACCTCAACCTGAACCAAAACTCAGGATATCATTTCCCCAAAAGATGGTAAGAAAAACTGTTAGCACCACTTGGCTAAGAGATGTGAGAAGCTATGCTCTCTGGGAACTCAACATAAACCAGGCCTTGCCCTTTTCCTTTTGAACAAGTGGAAAACAAATGGGTCAAAGTGCCTTTCTGTACCCCATCACCCCTCAAGGCTCCCTCCAAAGCCCTTCAGTGAGTAAACACAACATCCTCCAGTGAGGTCTCCCTCCACTTGATAGTGCTGGAAGGTCCCATTGTCTCCAGCATCTTCCATTAGCAAAAAGGATGCCTGTCCCCGGGGCAGGCTTACTGCACCTCGATCTCCTGGCGATGCTGAGTTTTCTGGTGCCGGTTGAGGATGGACCTCTGGTTGAAGCTCCTCCCACAGGCAGGGCAGTGGTACGGCTTCTCCCCGGTGTGGATCCTCTGGTGTCTGACCAGCCGCTCCCCTTTGCTGAACCGTTTGCCACAAACCTGGCACCCGTAGGGCTTCTCGCCAGTGTGGGCGCGCCGGTGCACAGCCAGGTTAGCGTTCCTGCTGAAGCTCTTGCCGCACTCGCAGGTGTAGGGCTTCTCCCCAGTGTGTGTCCTCCGATGTACCTGAAGATGCTGTCTCCGGCTGAAGCTTTTCCAGCAGTCCCCACACTTGTAGGGCTTCTCCCCCGTGTGGCTCCGCTGGTGGACCTCAAGGTGGTGCCTCTGACTGAAGGTTTTCCAGCACTCGCTGCACACATAAGGTCTCTTTCCCAGGTGGGTTCTCTGGTGCTTCATGAGGTACTCTCTCAGAGTGAACCCTTTCCCACACTCGACGCAGCCATAGGATTTCTCTTCTTCATGGGTTCGCTGGTGTCTGACGAGATTTGAGCTCCGACTGAAGCCTTTTCCACACTCGGGGCACTGAAAAGGCTTCCAGAAGGAGCTATGGGTCTTGAGGTCATCGGGCAGGGGAAGGACGCCATGCTGGGGAGGAAGCGGCCCTGGCATGTTTCCCACAGAGCTGCCGGACTCCTGCTCACAGCTTCTTCCAAGCTCAGGGCTCTGGAGAGCAGCTTCCCCAAACCTCTCTGATGTCCCCTGAGCAAGCGCCCCCTTGAGGTCTGTTGGCTGGGTTTTGGCCTCCTTTTCCTTGCTCCCAATGTCTACAAGACAAAGGAGACACAGATTGATTCTGCAGCAGCTATGACAGTAAATTTATGTTAGAACGTGGCTTCTAAGCATGTCCCATTAACAATTCCTTTTTTCCATTGACCAGAAACCTCTATATTTTACTTCCACTGACCCTACAGTCAGATTTTCCTTTACTTCTTTCCATCTCTGTCACGGACTGAATGTTTGTGTCCCCCACTCCCCCTCAAATTCATAGGTTAAAGCCCTAAACCCCAATGTAATGCTATTAGGAAGTGGAACTTTTGGCAAATAAGTAAGGCCACGAAGGCGACCGCTGCACCCATGCTGGGATCTGTGTCCTTATAAGAAAGACACAGATCTCTCCTCATCCCGCCTCTACCATGTGAGGATATGTCAAGAAGGTGGTAGTCTGCCAGTCAAGAAAAAGGCCCTCAGCAGACAACGGATCTGCTAGCACCTTGATCTTGGACTTCCCTGCCTCCAGAACTATGAGAAATAAAAGTCTCTTGTTTAAATCACTCAGTCCCAAGCTAAGACAAACTCCATGCCTTCTTATAGAACAGTCTGCCAAATTTTAATGTCTTCCCAATTAACTTTCCAATTCAGACTTGTGTATTTCCTTCAAAATCTGACTCACTGATTTCCTTTAAGAAACACATCCTGATTATCTTGTATTCTCGATCTCTTCAGCACATATGTATTCAATCAGCACTGTTTATTTTGCACTTATTTATATGTGACCTTGTTGTAAATGCTACTTTATATCCATCCAAATGTTTGCCTTCCTCAGTGATTATAAGCCTGTTCCAGGAATCAATTACTACCTGAAGTTCTCCACAGCCTCCATTAACCTGTTCAGCTTGCTGTCCCTGCTCATGCGGCTCCCTCTGCCCAGCCTTGTTTTATTTACTAATCTGCTTCTCCTGCGGGCCTGGCACAGGGGCTGACTCAGGGAAAATGCTTAATGACTGCTGGATGGACAAATGAACCCAGTCTGTCCGTGACGCCGTTCTTGTACAGGCCACCTCTACGTTACCATTTCTATTAGGATCGAAATGCCTGTGGATGTTACGGAAATGCCTTACCCCTTCTAGAAGCCCTTTCTTTGATCCCTCTTACACTCTAAGTTAACAGAACAATGGTTTATGGAAAAACAAAAGGAAGAGGGAGAGAAAGAAAGATAAGAAAATGTACTAGGAAGCAAAGAAGCCAAGAGAGAAATGGTAAGTGGTGCGTAAAGGGGAAAGGAGTCCTTTCAGGCAAGATCATTAAGAGAAAAAGAAAACAGACATTACATGTTTCCTGATCTGATCAAAACATAAAAGACACAGCTATCATCTCTGATACACTTTTTTATAAACTTCATGAAAGTGAAAGTGTACAAAACATAGACGTGGGCTCAAAGACTTTTCATAATGAACACAAGCATGTCGTCAGCATCCAGTTCAAAAGACACGACCAGCGCCCAGAAATCCCCTCCCATTCCCACCACTGACTGTATCCTGCCCTCAGGGTAACATGCTATCCAGAATTTCATCACCATAAAGTACTTTTGTCGGTTCTTGAATTTCATGTAATTGAAAAAAGCCACATTGTTTGTGGCTTTAATAGTATTACGCTTGTGACATTCACCGTATTGCGGTGTGTAGCTGTAGTTACACTACATTCTTTTTCACTGGTGTATAGTATTACACTGTAAGAATATATTCCATGCTATTTATTAATCTGACGTTCACTTGGGTAGTTTCCAGTTTTGAGGTATTATGAATACTAAAATTAAAATGATATGCAATGCATAAACCTTAAATGGATCCTGAAGAAATGCAAATATTTGCTACATATTACACATTACAGAATTTTATTTTCTCACACAGCTATCAATGCAAGAGCCAGCACAGGGCACTGCAGGGGCTTGGGGACTGCCAGAGTGAAGAGCAGTGCGGAAAGTCTCTGGGGCTGAATGGAGAGGAAAGTGGGGAGAGGAAACATGGTTGGGAATGGCCCTCTCCTTCGTTCCCTCAAATTCTCTTCTTTTCCTTTAATAACTTCTTTGTAAGTTATGTACTGACCACTTATATGTCCTGACCCTACGTGGCCTTTTTTCATCTTGAAATATGTTGAGGAAGGCTGAAGGTTGCGATGGCGAGCAGATGGTAGGCCTGGGAAACAGACCTTCACCTCACCCAACCTCAGCAGAAACGGAGAAGTGCTGCTGTTCTGAAACAAGCACTTAGGGAAGTGCTTTGGTTCTGAAACAATGAGTAAGACGACAATCATACAGCAGAGTCTCTAGAACAGTCAGAAATGGCCAGGAGGGTGCAAAAACCCTCTGGGAATGGGAGAGCAGAATCCTTCCCCCACAGAGTGTCACCATGGCAGAGGTACACCGCTGAGGGGCATTAAGACACTGCAACGATGGCACTTATGTCTAGGGCACACTGCACGAGCTTCTGTGCTGGGGGTTATCTCTGAGGGTTTCCACATCCTCCACCATCAGAGCAGTCTTACCTCTCTTTTTCATGGTGTGACAACCTCGTACCGGACCCAGGTCTCCTGAGCCCCCTCCACTCGCCCACTCCGTAATTACAGGCACTTGGGCTCTTCATCAGACTCTTAGGACTGTAGAGGCAAGTGCCTTTATTTTTAACTCTTCATAGTGACTAGCAGGGTGCTGGCCACATAGTAAATGCCAAATAAAAATTCTGGGGTGTATAACTGAATGAATACTGACTGACTCATAAAGGAATCACTTAATAATACTTACACAACTAATAAAAATATCTAGCACTGCCATGCTTGCCAAATGCTTAGATTTACTATCTCATTAAGTCCTCACCACTCCATGAGACAGTGTTCTATGAATATCCCATTTTACAACTAAGGAAACTCAGAGCTGAAAAGGTCAAGTAAGATGCCCAAGGTCACAGTTAGGAATTGGTGGAATCAGGATGGGTTCTCTCATGTCCTGAAGGAAGTACAATGACACTCTTACTCATCCCTCAACATATTTCAAGATGAAAAAAGGCCACGTGGGGTCAGGACATACAAGCAGTCAGTACATAACTTACAAAGAAGTTAATAAAAAAGAAAAGAATTTGAGGGAAGGAGGAGAGGGCCATTCCCAATCACGTGTATTTCCTCTTCCCGCTCACCTCCCCATTCAGCCCACAGAGACTTTCCACACTGCTCTTCACTCTGGCAGCCCCCAAACCCCTGCAGTGCCCTCTGCTGGTTTTCCCAGCAGGGCCTTCGCTCTGAACTTCCCTCCTTTCTCCTGCTGGTCCTCCTCCTCTGAGCTCCTTTCATGTGTGTGACGGCAAAGTCCTCCCAGCTCCCACCTCATGTGAGATAGGCCCAATGGAGGCTCTGCTTGTTCCGTGACACAGGCCCACACCGACCCTTCCTGTCTCTGAAATCCTACTGTGTGTTCTTGTGCCCTCTACACTCACTGCAGGCTCCAAAGGCTTTCACTACGTTAGTCCAGCCCCAACACAAAGTGACATGTGGAGCCTGCATACAGAGGGCACTCAGTAAACACCTGCTGAACGCGATCAGAAAATCAATCTTTTGCTGCTTTTCTCCTGCTCTCAAGCATGGTACCCTTCAATCACGGACACAGACTAGGTGCTCGGGAAGTCCTAATGACAGACCTGTCTCATCACAGCCAGAATAATTACCTCATGTCTTCTTGCCCCTTGTGCACTCCTCTCCTGACACAGGAATGCAAGCTCTCACCTCCTTGGTCCATGCTCTTGCCTTGGTCCCATTTACTCGTCTGCCATGAAGTCCCCTTCCTTTGTCAGTATAGCACCAGATTCTGAAATCTGGAGCAAGGGCAAGAACCCTAACTGTGGCTTCCACACACCTCAGCCTCTTACCTGTGGGATGGAAACAATCTTACCTGGAGGTGAGGCCCCACAGTCCTGTGGTTCCACGTACTCTCCAAAGCAGTCTATCTGAGCTGGGGTCACATGCCTCCACTCCTCTGGGAAGGCCAGAGCAATATCTTTAAATGGTCCCAAACCCTGAAACAACAGGAGAGGCTATGGATAAAGAAAGAATCCTGAAGTAGGAGCGGTTCAAAAGGAGAGAGACCACAGGGGATGACACTCTAGGGCAGAACAGAGTGAGACGGAAGGAACCAGGGTCCCAAGATGGCCTTGGGAGCAGAAATGCCTACCTCTCAACGGTGTAATGACAAAGAGTAATGGCCTTGTTTGAGCCACTTTATTTCTGAGTCTCTGCTGCACACTTAGCTTACCTAACAACCACAGCATCTAATTTCTACTTTTATTATAAATCACCTCCACTAAATCCTCAAGCTTGATCAAACCTGGAAGCTGCTATTTATGCCCTCATTTTGAACCGATTTTCCCTCAGAGATAAGTAAACATTTGTGTAAGCCCTGTTTTAACAATACCATGTTAAAATAAATGCATTTTTATTTACAAAACCATGAAGAACTATTATGAAGATCTGACCAAATTAAAACATGCTGTCATTTTGCATTTCCTCCAAACCCCATCCTAAGAAAACAGGAATAAGAAATGACGCAGGCATCAAATCTTGCCCAATTCTGCTTTAGCTAGATCAGACTTGACTCACTTCTTTTTTTCTGCCAAATGACATATTTTCTTCTACATGGAACTCTTCAGTTTAAGACTCATTATGCCCTTCAGAAAAGTGCCACACTGGAAATCGTCCCCCTCCCTGGTAACGCTCAGCATCTCATGGAAAAGACTTACACTGGGGCAAGAGTACCCCATCTGTGCTCTAGTTCCCCCACTCATGGCAGGCTAAGAAGTGCAAAGAAGGCCAAAACTCCGGGTGTGGCCAGAGTAGGGGCCAGAAAGCCACTCTTCTCAGTAGTCCTGGGAGCCCCAACTATAAGTCATTACCCTCCTGCAGATGTGGGGGGACAGGAGGTGCAGAGGAAGAGCAGCAGCAGAAGGACCCATAAAGACTATATACAAAGGATGACTGCTCTCCTAGCCAACACCATGCCTTAGACCACACCTCTGGGGTTTCTGTCAACAATATCCTCCTCCTGCTCACAATTAAGAAAGAAATACTGGGTTAATTTTAAAAAATCAAAAAGTAATACCAACGAGTGAGTAGAGCCTTAGCCTGGACCCTAAGGTATAAGCTCGACTCAAATTAACAACTGAGGAGGGTAAAGTGGAGAGAACAGGCTGTCATGTCCACTGGAACAAGAAAGGCAGACTAATTCAACTCTGTGGATGGAGCTCTGCTGTGAAGAGAAACCTTGGGAGAAGCAAACCTCACTCAAAGCCACATCATGATCACTGGAAGGACAGAGGCACCGCTCACCTGGGATCCAGCAGTAAGGAAGCCCGCTGCCGTCTCTTGGTCTCTGGTGTTCACTGGGGGAAGACCAGGACCAGCCTGAAGAACTGGCAGAGCTAAGCACGGGGAAAACAGCGTGAGCAGGATTAGTGCTGCCTTACAGTTAGTCCATTCAAAGCTATAAGCTATTCACTGCCTGACACTCAGAACCCCAGGAACCACAGGAGACTCCAGACAGATAGGGATTTGGACGTACCTTACCCTGTTCTCAGCTGGGAGATGGTCCCAACCCAATATGCCCTGTCCGTTCAGGGCTAATCATGCTCCCTACCCTGGGAATAACCCCCTCTGAGATTTACTAACACAATAAAGTCATACATTCCTTTTAGGGATATGGTCTGTCTGCCTAGTTAAAAAAATGTGTCAGCTGCGTATTTCCTGGTGGTTTCCAGAAAGGGGATGTGAGAGAAAGGAGAATAAATGACGAGCGAGCACAGTCCCAGCTATCCCCTGCAGAAATCAGAGAGTTGAGGTATAGAAAACAATTTCACTTCATCTATTTCCTACTAAAGTCAAGGAAGTAGCCAAGAAAGCTCAGAATTATACCTCGCAGATAACTTAAGGTATCGGTTGCTCGGTTTGTAAAGGAAAAGATGAGGGGAGGATACAAAGCACCATGTCCTGTGCCCTTAATTCCTTACTGTCCGCGTCTTACCCTGCTCCTGGAAGGCCTGCGTCCCAGCTCCCGGGTCCTGATTGGGCTGCTCCTCGGTGCCTTGGTCTAGGCCTTGGACTCCTTCCCCATGGGGCATCCCCCACTCAGGCTTGACTTCCACTGGCCCCAGGTGCACACCTGGTTCCCAAGGGCCTCTGCAAAGTGCCGTCTCCTCCTGCTCTGCCTGCATGTGGCATGGCACCTAAAAACAGTCCCCAACACCTATTAGAATGAGACCTGGAAAGACTGTTTTGAAGGGAGTTGAATTTAAACCTAGAAGGACAGACGAGAAAAGGACCATTCCAGCCGCAGGGGGTAGGAAGGACAAGCCGGCTCAGCTCCTCGCCAGGGCATCAGTGAGAAGGTTCAAGAGAAGCTGAACTCCCTTTCTCAGGCTCTGAGCAACTTTTACGAGTCCATGCCGTTTTACAAGATCCCTTCTGTCTGCCTCAATACAGATCAAATTCCACCACGAAAAATATCACAGAGAGCCTAAATATTGTCTGTCCTATTGAGAATTTTAGCCCAACACGCTCATGACGAGGAAAAATAATTCCCTAGTTACAGATGCTAAAAGTAAAAACACAAAGC
This sequence comes from Rhinolophus hipposideros, assembly GCF_964194185.1. NCBI lineage: Eukaryota > Metazoa > Chordata > Mammalia > Chiroptera > Rhinolophidae > Rhinolophus > Rhinolophus hipposideros. The sequence continues at coordinate 10,389,878 of NC_138053.1, forward strand.
CTCGATTCTTCAGCAAATTAGCCAGTGAGAAAAAGTTGTTCTCTTCGTTTCCAGCCAACATGCAGGTGACTGTGTCAGAAAGTGACAGAGATATGGCCAGAGTCTCAAGGAAGCATGCGAGGTGCAATGAGAATATTCTCCAAGTGAACTTTCCTGCATTCCCACATGCAGCTCTGCCCAAGGAGGAATGGGTCTAGGAGGGACCTTGAAATCCATCACAACTGCCTTATTTGGGCCTGCGGCCCACAAGAGAACTATGGCCAGGCCTCTGCCCTGATGACCAAAACAGAAACCCCGGGAATGGCTTTTCTTGCTGAAAACTCCACTGCCCCGCAAAGAAGTACCGCAGAGAGTCTAGGAGCTGAGGAGGGAGATTCTGCACCTCATCCACTCCCACTGCTTCCTCAAAACTTTCAATTCTTTAAGTCTCCCCTTCCCACAGCAACAAGTAAAACCTGAGACCCCTTCTCACCCACCGCCTTGGCCTCCAGTGCTCTCTCTGTGAAGTCCTCCACCATGGCCACCAGGGCCTTGCCACTCTCCAGGCCGTGCTCCCGAATCCAGGCATAGAATTCCCGGGGCAGGATGGTGAGGAACTGCTCCAGCACCAGCAGCTCCAGGATCTGCTCCTTGGTGTGGATCTCCGGCCTCAGCCACTGGCGACAGAGCTCCTGGAGTTCCCTGAGGGCTTCCTGGGGACCAGCTGCCTCCTGGTAGCGGAACTGCCGAAACCTCAGCCGAAAAGTCTCAGGACTAGGGTCCTCCCTTCCCCTGCCCCATGGCAACTCTTTCTCCAGTTTTACCACAGGAACACCCATCTGCTGCTGAGGATCTTCCGCCATCCCTGGCCGCTCTTTAAGCATCTTCACACTCCCACCCAGAAGACTGATAGTCTGTTGGGAAGACCAGACAATGAGCGTAAGTGAGACTGAGAGATCAGTCGATCCCAGTTGTCTCTACATCAAGGAATATTCTGCTGGAGAACGTGGTAATTATCTTCTATGAGACATTTTCAAAAGACTGAACTATGTCAATCCTTGAAAACTATGTCAATCAATTCAGTATTTGCTAACCACCTGATATGGGCAGAGAGTAAATACAAAAGGTATAGATTTTAGCTTAGACCCACAAATACCTTTAGGGAGACAGCACTAGGGAGATAACACTACAATGGGAGACTGTAAGATAGGTGATAATTTGGTCACCAGGGCACACTCTTGCAACACTAAAGGAAATATACATTGAACACACACATATTCCAGGCCCACAGAAACTAGAAATACAATAGAGAACAAGATAGACAAGGTATTGCCCTTTGAAACTCATATACTAGTACAGCAGACAGAAAAAAATACTGTAAGCAAATAAACTTATAAATGGGGATAAGTTCTAGAAAGGAAACAAGTAAGGTGCTCTGTTGAGGGGGGACAAACAACTTCAAGAAAGCTTTTCTGAAGAGATGACATTTAGGCTGAGACCCAAAGGATAAGAATGAGCCAGTCATTCAAAGAGCATTCCAGACAAAAGCTTTGAGGCTAGAGATTACTTTGCGTGTCGGATACCAAGCCAAAGTGCAGTGTGACTTCAGCAGAGTGAATGGACAGAGCTACACAAGAAGTGGTGGTACAGACAGGCAGAAACCAAATTATCCAGGGCCTGGACCACAGTAAGATTTATGGGCTTTGCGTTTACTTCTTATTTTCGTGGGGAGCTACATGTTTTACAAAGGTCACTTTGCATGCAGTATGTCAAGAACAGACTAGAGGGGAAAAGAACAGAAGGAGCAGTGATGGTGATCCAACCAGGAGATGATTAAGGCTTAGATCAGGATGGTGGCAAAGCAGCAGACAAAGCCAAGACATATTTTGGAGGTAAACCCAACAGATTTGCTAGTGGTTTGGATGTATGCGCAACCTAAAACAGACAGAGCAACGTATATACCATTATTATAACTGGTCAAAAGATTTCTAACTCGTGTAGGCTTTACCATTTAGAAAGCCTGTGAACACACATGCTCTCATTTAATACTTACAACAATTCTGTATGGTGAGCACTACTTCCCCTACTTTTCAGATGAAGAAGCTGAAGATGTAAGAGGTGAGATAGCGGGCCAAGGTCAGCCTACCAACATACATATATATGGTTTAGATGAGAAACGTGGGAAGCCAAAAAGGGAAAGGGAAATGCAGGTTCAAGTGCTCATGAGAAAAAAAGAGGCTTGTACTAGACTGGAGAATGAACACTATTTAATTCCCCGGGGGGTCGGGGGGGACAGGGAGGTGACCTAAGCTGGGGAGACACACGTGGAAGTCCAAAAAAGTGGGTAAGGAGCTCGGCTTTGGGGGGCAGGGAGATCACTCTAAACGGAGCAGAGAATGAGCAACTGGCAGAAGGCACCTCTGAAGCTTCTCTTAATATTCTATTAGGCGTCTGTGTATTTTATCTACCCTTCTTAAACCTATTTTACATTTTTAGTCTATTCGTTTTCTCTCGTGCATCAATTGAGATGGCTGTTTCACGACCTTCTAGCTATTACGTTTATCCCACTATAGTGCCAATGTTTACCAATCTGTCTCTGTCTACCAGAATCCCTGAACACAAGAAAGCTCCCCACTCGTCTTTTATCCCTGACATCTGATAAAGAGAAAGCCCCATTGCTACTAGTTAAATGAGTGTCCTAGGCTGGCTCTAAAATAACTACTTTGACTTTTCAAAGAGTTCCACTTTGGTTCAAGGTCTCGGGTTCGTGGACAGCTCTGCGTTAGGCTAACCCTGGCCGGGCGGGATCAGCCCCGCTCGCTCCCACCTGAGCCTCTCGCGGAAGCCCCGCCCCCCTATTCCCCGGGTCCGGGCGGCCAGGCCTCGGTGCCACCAGAGGCGGCTCCAAGGAGGCGCGCCGCCCGCAGCGTAAGTCCTGCCGCCGCCCGATGCCCGGAGCTGCACCACAGCCCAGCCCCGGCACCCCGACCACCGACACCCGCCGCCCCGCGCGGCCCCAACCCGGCTCTCACCCGCTGCCCCGCACCCGCGCCGGGGTCGCCACTGCGCTCGGTGGACCGGAAGTGGGCCGAGGACGCTGTCAGACAGGTGCGTAAGGAAAAGGCACCTTCCGTTTCCTCTCTAGGACTTTCGGAGGTCGGGGCGTCTCGGTGGTCGCTCGTCCCCGGGGACTGTTCCCAAGCGTGTGCGGGACCGCGAGAAGCTTTTCCCCCCGTCTACCTGCACCCCTGAGGCTCTCGGTTGGCAGGTTCCTTTGCACTTCCATGCCTTTGCACCTGTTTTCCCTCTGTGGAAGGACTCTCCAGACATATACCGGGCACGGCGCCTCTTTCAAGGGCCTTTAGAGACCAGTGGGTCAACACGTGTTCATTCCGCGCTCCTGGGTGCTCTTTGTAGGAGGCATAGGCGCATTGAATATTGTAGGTTCACAAAAGAGGGGCCTCGACCCGGTAGGGGGAGGTGGCGTGGGGAGGAGGAGTCAAAGAAGGCTTCCTGAAGGAGCCTGCCCCTGAGCTCAGATTTGAAGGGTGTAGCAAAAAATGAGGTAAGTGTCCCCAGCCAAGGGAGCAGGAGGAGCCCAGGGAGTGGGGAGGCAATAACAGCATTCCCGCACCATCAGAGCCACTGGAGCAGACAGTTAAATTAGGTATTTCAGAAGGTAACCTGAAAGCAAGGGAACGGTTTAAATGGTGGAAGAGAACAGATTTTAGAAAGATGCTGCTAGAACCCTGCGAGAAAAACTGAACAAGGGAGGGAAGGAGGTGGGAAGATAAGAAGACGGACTGTTGGAGTAAAATGTGGCCAAATAATGCAATTCAGGAGAATAACAGCAAGAGACTGAACTGGGACTGTCGTGCAGGACGGCCTGTGGGGTCTCCTGTCCCGCTCCCCACATAAGAACGCAGGATGTGGTGAGGCCAAAAAGGAACACCCACGGAGCCATAGGTAGGGGAGTCACACCACTGTGGTCTCACTGGAGGCTGGATTCACACGACGTGCGACCTGCTGTCCGCTTTGCTGCCAACCAACCGACTCTCCTCGACTCCCCAACGTAGCCACTGCAGTCATATTAGTGACCAATGGCTAACTAGCCACAGATGACGGCCAGCTACTACCTGAGCTAGCACCTTTCCATGTGAGGCCGAGAGCCTGGAAACTGCTCTCTGGGGCTGTCCCCACACTCCACCCCTACAGGGTCTCGCCTCATAATCTACATGACAAGTGTCTTCCGCGAGGGTCCTTGTGCCATATTAGCCTATTGACACCTATGGATGAAAAGAAACGGTAGTCTTAGGAACCAACAATGGCAAATCCCTTCCATCTGGGAGGATACACGCTAGCTTTTTGTCCTGGGAAAGGAGAGTCGCTGCCACTGGCACCTTTCCTGGTTTGTGGTACCAGACTTTTATGGCAGAGCTTGGGGTCCCTTGCATAGTTTCAACATGTAACAGAACAGGGGACCCTATAATAGGCCATAGTGAGAGCACATAGGTTCCCTGCAAAATCATCCGGGTGTCGGGACCTCGCAGTCACTTGAGGTAGCCACTCAGCCACCACCCCTGGCATCACGTGCAAATCATGAGTCAAACCAGCCCCCCATGGGGCTATCAGGCCCAACCATCGACAGTGAGGGCTTTTGACCTACCAGGGCCAAGTCCATTGCTGTCGTTCCCCTGCTTTCAAGCATTTGGGTGCTGGCAGCAAAATGTTTCCATTTCTGCCGTAGCCTGGCTTTAACAATCTCACACTGGTGGTGACTTGTAATTGAATGGGAGCTGCCATCTGATGTAGCAGAGCTTCTACTGGTGCGGGCCCTCCCTTCCGTGGTCTCTCATTCAGGACTCTCAGGACATCCCATAGACGCGAGGCCCAGTCACGCATTGTGGGAGGGTGTCTTGACACCGGGAGACCTTGCTTCAAAAGGCCATTGTAGCATTCAATCATGCCAGCTGCTTGTGGGTTATAGGGAGCATGAAACAACCATTACACGTCCATCCTGGCAGCCCAATGCTGCACTTCTTGCCCCATAAAATGGGTACCCCTGTCACTTTCAATGACTTGGGGGTGACCATAGAGGGCGCACAGCGGTGTAAGAGCGACCACTGTAGGCTGCTGATCCTCAGCCGGACATGGCCAAGCAAACATCAACCCCGTAGCAGTGTCCACTGCTGTAAATGCGTATATCGCATTGCGGGCCTTAGGCAGGGGTCCAATGTAATCCACTTGCCAGTGAGTGAGGGGCACCCTCCCTCACGTAATCTGCTGTGTTTCCCAGGGGAGCCTCCGCCTTTGGGGACTGTCCTGGGCACAAAGGGCACAGTCATAGCAGGCATCTGCTATCTCCTGCCATTTCAAACGCAGACCCCAGCGCTGCTCACCTGCCACATGGTTCGGCTTCCAGCATGCTGCAACTTCCTATACAGCCAATGGGCCACATCAGTGGCAGGAGCCCGTTCTAACCATCGGACCCGTGCTAGGGCATCTGCTTCATCATTACCCGGGGACACTAAGGGTGACCTGTGACATGCATTAGAGTCACCTCCTTTCTCTGCCCTAGGTCCCAGAGGTCCTGCCACATGGCTTGACCCCACAGTGGATGGTGTCCTACCTATATGTTTTGGTGTTTCCACATAGGGAGACACAATGTTAGGCCATGGAACACTACCCAGCTGTCAGTACAAATAACCAGGGGCACAAACTCGTGGCTGATTACCATCCACACAGCCGGTAATTCAGCCCACTGGCTACTCTGGCCCATCCCAGTATCAAACCAAATGGTGTCTGTTTGGGGCTGCACACCAATAGCCGTCCAAACAGCTGCAGCCCCTCGGCTAGAACCATCAGTAAACCAGGCATCCTCAGGTACTGGGGAGTGTCCTTTGTAGGGCGAGGGCTCCAAGTCCTCCCCTCTAGACAGAGCGCTTGGCTCAGCCTGGGCTACAAGCTCCACAGGCCCCAGGACCTGTTGCAGCTCTGTGCTCAAAGGGCTTGAACTAAGGGTGCTACATTGCTCCAAGTAGGCACCCCACTTTTGCAAAGGTGGTGGTCTGTGCCACCCCCGTTTTGGGTCCCTGGGTCCACGTACGGACCCACCCCTGGACAGGATAGGTTGTTTGAACCAACACCCATGCCGTTCCTGTGATGGCTTCTGTGGCTACTAGGGTTGCATACACAGTAGCCAGCTGTTTCTCTATTAGAGAGTAGCAGACCTCCGCTCCTTTCCATAATTGGGACCAAAATCCCACTGGCAACCGGAGACACTCCTGCCGTTGCCAGAGGCCCCATCCGTACCCCTCTTGTGTTACGTGAACATCAAGTTCAAATGGGCGGCCGGGGTCCACTACTTGCAGAGCCTGTGCCTGCTGCACTGCCCATTTCATGGCAACGAAGCCTTGCTCTACAGTTTCTGTCCAATCCCATGAGGCCCCCTTTATTATCACATTGTACAAGGTCCTTGCCATTTGTGCTAAATGGGGTACAAACGCCCACCAATATCCTAGCAGTCCCAAATACATCTGCAGTTGGGAGACCTTCGTCTGCCGGGGAAAGGCTTGTATCTTATCAATAATAGCCTCAGGTATAACCTTTGTCTTACCCGACCACACAACACCCAAAAACTTGACAGATAAGCCAGGGCCTTGGACCTTTTCCTAATACACCGCCCAGCCGCGTGACTTCAGGTGGTGGAGAAGAGAGGGAGCTACTTGCTCTAAATCAGAAAGAGAATCTGATGTTAATAGAACAGCATCAACATAATGAAACAAGGCCACAGAGGATGGGTGATCCCACTGTGCCAAATCCTGGGCCACGAGCCCGTGGCAGATAGTGGCGCTGTGCAAGTATCCTTGTGGAAGGACTAGAAAAGTCCACTGACACCCGTCCCAAGTAAAAGCAAACTGCTCTTGACACTCAGGTGCAATGTCAATGGAGAAAAAAGCATTGGCCAAGTCCACTACATAGTGATATGTCCCCAGGCTGACAGTCAGACGATCCATCAAATCGTGTATTGAAGGCACTGCAGCGTGCAAGGGTGGTGTCACCTTATTTAACTCCCTATAGTCCACAGTCATTCGCCGGGTCCCATCTGGCTTCTTGACAGGCCATACTGGGGAGTTAAAGGGACTGTGCGTTGGCCTCACAATATGTGCCTTCTCCAACTCCAATATTGTGCGACCAATCTCCTCCTGCCCTCCTGGCAGGCAGTACTGTCACACTGTAACCACGCGCCAGGGCTGTGGCAACACTTGAGGAGGGTGGTGAGCATGCCCGCCTGTCACCGCTTTCACCACCCGGATCCGGAGACCGAACTCTCCTTCCGACGTCTGTAAGCTGAGGCCATGTAGCACGTCCACCCCTAGAATATACTTTGGAATGGGGGAGACATAAACCTTGTAGGTACGAGGGGGAAGCCTTTCTATACCCAGTGGTAAGGAAACGGCTTTCACAGTCACAGTCTTTCCCCCCCCCCCCGCCCCCTGTAGCCATCAATGCAGATTGCTGCTCCAGGGAACAGTTCTGGGTTCCCATAAACGAGACTGCAGTCTGCGCCAGTGTCACCTAGGGCTCAAACCCTCTGCACTTTAGAAGGGGACCAATGTATGGACAGTTCCACGTGGGGCCTCTGGTCCCCGCTTGTCCCCTCTGACCGGGTACCTTGGCCCCACCCCTAATCAAGCTGAAAGGAGTCAGTCTCAAGTGGCTGCATGAAGTCCTGGAGGGACACGGATTGTGCTTTCCCAGACTTCTCCTTTAGGCTTCTCCAGAATTGTTCCAGACGCAACTATTTCCAAAGTTCCAGCAGGAGTGCATGGGGTTGTCGGTCTATTTTCTTCCGATCGACCCCTGCTGCCACGAGATCACGCCACATCTGTGCGAGTGTTACCCTCCGAGGCCAGCGACCTCGCCCCCTAACTTTTGATTTGGGCTTCCAGATCTCAACTGCGCAGACCTCCTATCTTAACTTCCTTTGCCTCCGGCTTTCAAGATCCCCTACGGTGGCCATGGCAGTTGTAACTTCATGGATCCGTCACCCTACATAAGGTGTAATAGCAACCAAGGATCCAAAAGCACTCGCAGGTGCAGTATCCAAAACCAGATCTCTCACGCTGGCTGTAAAAAGCTCGTCATCCGGCCCCTGCATGTTAAGGTTGAAAATAGCATGTCTCATACCCATTTCACGGATGATTTGCGTAAGTTCCGTATATGACTGACATTGACTCACAGTGTCTGGCAGTTCACCAGCCTGTCCCCATACTGTGGGTACCGCAGCAGTGAGCCACTCCATTAGAGAATGGTTGCCCTGGTCTTGGGCCAACTTATGGCAGTTTTGTAACCTTTGTCGCAGGGACAGATGCACTGTCACAAAGGCTAGCTTTTCCATCTCGCCTGGGGAGCAGAGATCGTTGTCTGCTCCCTCATCCCATAAACGTAATAGCCAAGCCGAGACTGGCTCTCCAGGGCACTGTCTGTACCGCCCCCCCAGCTCCTGCAACTCAGTGGGAGTGTATGGGGTGTGGGTTGCCTGCAGCAACGCCCCCAGGGCCCAAAGGTTGCTCACTTTTTACCCTTTGATTCAAGATTGGCCCGGATTGGGGGTTGGCAGCTACATTGTGTCCACTCGCTTCCTCCACCTCTGCCTCAGAGTCTCCAGTGTGGGGCCTCTTTTCTAACAGGCGGACCTGGGCTTCCAGTGCTTCCAACCGGGACACCTGGTCCGGCACCTGGGCCGTTTCATTAAGCGCATTTTCAGTGTTGAGACTCAAGGCCGTGAGGAACATCCAGCCCACGCGGCCGGCTGTAGCCTTCGCCTCCTCCAGCAACCACTCAGCCAGAGCCTGCAGGGCCCTCTCCACACTGCCCGGAGAGCCGTCTATGTCCTCCCACTCCTCCTTGGGGGTCCAACTCCTGAGAACAGTGGCCACCAGGCACCACACACTGTGTGGGGGCCACCTGTCCTCCTGCCCAGAGTCAGACTCCATTCCTACCTGGTCGGAATCCTGGTCGCCGTACCAGGTGTCTGAGTGGGTGGAGGCCTCCGCGGAAGGTGTCCACAACCCTCGGAGCCTAAGGCCGCAGCAGATCACCAAAATAAGGGCAACGCCTTCCATGGCCAAGAGGGAGGTGTGCCAGCTGGAGGCTTGAGTCTCCCAGGCAGACCGCGCCTCCCGTTCCCGGCGTCACTCCTCATGGGCCTCCCAAAGCTGGGCTCTCACACGCACAAATCGCTCCACCATGCTTCGGTAGGTTTTGGCCGGCACCGTACCCTGCTTAGGAACTGAGCCTTTATATGTATAAACTGCTCCGCCATCCCTCGGAGAGCTTTGGCCGGCCCTATACCCTGCTCACCGCGCCATTTTTCGTGTGGGACGACCTGGGGGTCTGTGTTCCCGCTCCCCACTTAAGAATGCAGGACATGGTGAGGCCAAAAAGGAACACCCACGGAGCCATAGGTAGGGGAGTCATACCACTATGGTCTCACTGGAGGCTGGATTCACACAACATGAGACCTGCTGTCTGCTTTGCTGCCAACCTACCGACTCTCCTCTACACTCCTTGGCTTCCCTCCGTAGCCACGGCAGGCAGTTATATTAGTGGCCAATGGCTCAATGGTTACAGCTGATGGCCAACTAGCCACAGCTGACCGCTATTTACTACCCAAGCCAGCACATTTCCACATGAGGCCGAGAGCCTGGAAACTGCTCTCTGGGGCTCTGTCCCCCCAGGGGCAGTTGGTGAAACTGGCGATTACAAGGAGGGTGTAGATATGAAACCTATTTGAGAAGTAAAATTGGCAAGGTTTGAGGGTTGATTGGATCTGGAGGATGAAAGAGAAGATGGAGTAATTTAGTAAATGACAAAGGCCACATTTCACACCAATAAGATAAGAATGAACTTTTTTAAAGGAGGTGTGGGGACAGAGTCCCAGAGAGCAGTTTCCAGGATCTGGGCCTCGCCTGGGGAGGTGCTGGCTCAGGTAGTGAATGACCATCAACTGTGATTGGTTGGCCATCAGCTATAATTGGTTAGCCAGTTGGCTACTGATGTAACTGTAGGGCTGCGTTGATTGGTTCGTTGGTTGGCAGGAAGTGTGTGGCTACTACTGCGTGTGTCTCCCCCAGCCGCCAGAGAGAATATAGTGGTATGACTCCGCTATCTAACGCTCCATGGGAGTTCCTTTTTGGCCTCACCATATCCTGCGTTCTTTTGTGGGGAGCAGGACCAGAGGCCCCGCAGGCCACCCATCACGACAGGAAGCAATTGGTAGGTCATCTGGAAAGAAATAACATTGGGTCCTTAACCTTATACCATGCGTCAGGGCCAAGTCCAGCTGGACTCACAGGATCTCAGATTCTTTTATATTACAAATGACATTAACAATCTGTCTTGGAAATAGTGTTGGATATCCTCCATTCACAAACATGCACTCACATCCAAAAGGGATGAGACTGGAACTTAAACCATCTAAGACCAAGAGAATCTGCCTGATTGGCTCAGACAATTTGGGAAAACTGCACTACATACTTAGCGATATAAAAAAAAAGCATTCTTCAGCTCGCTGTGGAGAAGACACAGGAAAGAGGACATTCTGGAAGAGGCAGAAGGAGATTGGATCAGATCACAGGTTTCTAGGTCAGCCTTGGAGAGGAGAAAGGGGTTACTCTGAATTGGGAAGGAAAGAAAAATGGGTGATGCTCTAGGTCAGAGCTCAGCAAACTTTTTCCATAAAGGGTCAGGTAGTAACTATCCTACGCTTCACAGGACACATAGTCTGTCTTCATTTTTCACAATCCTAAAATAATCATTTTTAGCTCACAGCTAGGGCTAGATTTGACGTAAGGATTTTAGTTTGCTGACTCCTAAAGCAGATTATTTTTAAAGTATTCTAGAGAGATGTTTCAGGAGTTCATTCTTGGCCTCTTCTCAGTGATGTTATCTGCTGAGAGGGCAAGGGACAGTGATAAGCTTGGAGCTTAAATGATGGAGCAAAAATTGGAATATTTGTTGTGAGGACTGATGTAAGAAAACAATTGGGTGAATGGAAAGATTGTCAAGCAACGCTGAACATCCACGTGAGATTGAAAAGAAAACAAAACAACAAGTGATGGAATCAATGCACACAATTGTTTGTATAATCTGGGGGCAGAGCTGCAGAAAACAGACAGCCAGATTAATCCAATATTGGGGTTTTGTCACAATGATTTATAGAGAATGCCAAGCCGGATGGAAGGAGGGCTCTGGCGGGAGAAGGTTGTACTGAGTGACCATGGAGTCCAGCTAAGCAGAGAGGAGGGATGGAAATCACCAAGAAAAACAAGAAGCTGAGGAATCGGGGATTAGGTTGAGGCTGTGAAGCAAGTTTCAGAAATTTTTCCAGAAATGATACAGACAAGCTAGGTGTAAAATGTATAAGCTTTCTGTTTCTCATAAACATAATCATGCTATATTCTGTTCTGCACTTTGCTTTTATTCGCTAAACCATATATCTTTCCAAATCTTCACATGTTGATATCTACCTCATTCTTTTTACCGGCTGCACAGTGTTTCTTTGCATGTATTTCCCCTGACTTAAGAAGCTTATTGGTGGACATTTAGGTTGTTTCCAGACTTAGGATTGAACCAGAAATCTGGAATGAACATTGTTATACATAATTCCTTGTGCACTTTGCAAATAAATCGAGGATGAATTCCTGTACATTGCTGGGTCTAAAAGTTATATGCATTTTGAATTTTATCAGCTATTGTTGCCAAATTATCCTGCAAAGAAGCTGCACCAGTTTCTACTCTTACAAATGCGGGGGATAACATTCGTTTCCCCACAATCTCATTAACACTGGACGTTGTCAAACTTTTTCATTTTTTGCCAATCTGATAAGGGAAATAAATATATTCCAATTTTTATTTGCATTTCTTAATTATGAGTGAAGTCAATCATTATTCTTAACTTGGTTAATTACTTGTATTTCTTTTTCTGTAAACTGCCTATTTTTTCCTTTCCTCTGTTTCTGTTATCTCTCATTGATATGAGTTTTGTTTTTTGTTTTTCTCACATTAAGGAAATTAGCCCTTTCTCAAATGTTTTGCGATTATTTTCCTATTCCTATTATTTTCCCAAAATGTATTTTGTCTTTCTTAATGGAAGTTCATGCATTGCAAGATTGTTTTATGAATTCAAATTGATCTTTCTTTTTTTAATCTTCTGTTTTGTGCCTTCTATACTCCAAGATGATTTTTTAAATCCCCCACGTGCCCTTCCAATAAATTTATGGTTTTATTGTTAAGTTGAAATCTTAGTTTTGTCTGAAATGCATCTGGCCAAAGAAAAAAAAATACAAATCTATCCTCTCCCTTTCCCCCCCCCCCAAATTCTAGCAAGCTTTCCTCAATACTATTGAAGGATCTATTTTTCCTTATTGATTTAAAAGGCCAGTTTTATCAAGTATTATATTCCTATGTCAAGTTGGCTCTATGTTTGGACTCTTGTTCTATTCTATAGTGTATCTATATCCTGTGTCAGGACCTGACACATTATTTTAATTACTGCAGTTTTATAATATCTTTTATGTTTGGAAGAGCTTTTCTACATCACTGGCTCTTCTTTTGCATGGTTTAAAGAGGAAATTTTTGAAATAAAATTAAAAACAGTCATCTGAAAACTGCAAAATAAACCAGCCACATTCTGACCTCATGCTCTTCTCCTGAGAGATAGGACTATAACCAAAGGAAATGGTGTCCTCCAAAAGGAGACAGATTTCAGGAAGGTGAGCAAATGAAGCCTTTTTTTCTCTAGTGAAGAATATGGTACTATGTGAATTGAGAGCATTGGGAAAAGAAGGGCCTGGGAAAGAAGAAGGGGGAAAGGGAAGAAGGGAACAAGAAAGGGACAGAGGGGCAGAAGGAGCAGGAAGAAAATTATCTGAGAAAAGCGATGAGGGTATTGAGTGAAATACAGAAATGGTAGAGAGGGGGAGTTGTTATTACCATGGAGAAGAAACAGAAGAGGCAGCAGAGTTTAGTTAAAAATAAAAATTTTTAAAAACCTTGTACTGAACATCGGAGGCCCTGGGGTGTCAGGCCTAGCGTTGGAGTAAATACTCGCCTCTTGGGTTCTTCATTAACTGTATGCGTAGACTTATACGAGGCCTATCTTTAGCAGGACAAAGTAAAATGGCCGATGTAAAAGTTGTTTTAGCATCAACTACAGAAATGAAGGGTAGAGATGTTGAAAGTGCTGGTGTGGACAGTTTTGAATATTTGACTAATATTACCTAACTTACCCTTTGAGATTTAATATGAATTTTTGAATAGGTACATTTATATGATTCGAGTCAAAATCATATAACAAGTTTCACAGAATTATTGCTCCTATCTCTATCTGCTCCACCCATCCCATTCCCTAATCTCCCCCATTTCTGAAGATTTATTAGTTTACTGTATGGCCTTCAAATGTTTATTTGCAAATACTAATATTCATATATTTCCCCTATCTTCTCTCCCTTTCTCACACAAAAGGAAGTACACTAGATACCTTGCTTTTTAACACGTAACATGTCCTCGAAATTATTCTAAATCAGTACATAGATATCTTTCTTTTTTTTTAAGTTGGTATGCATGTGACAATGTGACATGTCACCTGTTGGTGGACATTTGAGTTGCTGCTAATCATTTACTACTAATGCTGCAGCAGTTAATACCTTGCACCCACATCATTTTAAAATCTATGTGCAGGCATATTCTTAAATTGAAAATGTTGGGTTAAAGCATTAATGCTTCTTCAGTTTTGTAGGTATTACTAGATTCCCCTTAATACAGGTTATACCATTTTGCACTTCCATTTGCTGCATGACAGCTCCTGTTTCCCCACAGCTTAGCCAACAGAATGTATTGCATGAAATGGCATTTCAGTATAGTTGTCTCAATTTTTTGAACATTTTGCATTTCTTCTAAGTTTTTAACACAGTAATAGTTTAATAGTAGTAGTTATTGTAAAGTTTGTGTTTGCTAACCCCAATATTTGGGTCATCATTGCATCTGCTTCTATTGGTTTTTACCCCTTGTCAGTCACTTTTTTTCATGTCTAATAATTTTGCACTGTAAGCCAGTATTTGTGCGTAAAGGAAGTAGCAGCTCCAGGCCTTCCATGATGTGACAGGGCTGTGTTCCAGAGTATCTATTCCAGTAAAAAACAAAGCACTGCCCCATCATGGAAGGAGTTGACCATTTTGTATCAATTTTCCCATGAAAATGTTACACCTTTTCAATAGAAAGGAACTTTCAGTAAAATTTTCTTGAATTTTAGTTTTACATATTTGTTCTCTTCCTTTATTTCATTTTTCTTCCTTAGGGTCTCCAATTTTATGTATGTTGGATCTCTTTTATCTGTATTTTATAGCTTTTACTTTCTAATCCTTTTATTTCATTTTCTTCACTTTTACTCTTAATCCTTTATGTCTTACTTTTCTGGTATCCATTCTCCCTGGTGTTTTTCATAATTTAGTCTTCATTTCTGACTCTTTCCAGTTATTGCTAGAATTCTATCAGTTTCTGTTTCCCCATCATCTGGCCTTCACTCTGTTGTCAGGACATTTCTCTAAGTATCTATAATTCTGATTTGTGGTTGTTGTGCTTTTTTTTTTTCCTACCTGCAATTGCTTAAGTTTTTAAATTTATCTTGGAATGTTGAATTATAATTTTCCTCTACTTTGTGGCAACACTTTTCTGGTGAGTTTTTTTCACATCCAAACTTTTGGCTTCCCCTCTCTTCCTCTGCGCTGCCTACGGAGGTGGCGTTCATCTTCTACTCGGTATCATGGCTGCCCTCAGACCACTCGTGAAGCCCAAAATCGTCAAAAAGAGGACCAAGAAGTTTATCCGGCACCAGTCAGACCGATATGTCAAGATTAAGCGTAACTGGCGGAAACCCAGAGGCATTGACAACAGGGTGCGCAGAAGATTCAAGGGCCAGATCTTGATGCCCAACATTGGTTATGGGAGTAACAAGAAAACAAAGCACATGCTGCCCAGTGGCTTTCGGAAGTTCCTGGTCCACAACGTCAAGTGCTGCTGATGTGCAACAAATCTTACTGTGCTGAAATTGCTCACAACGTCTCCTCAAAGAACCGCAAAGCCATTGTGGAAAGAGCAGCCCAGCTGGCCATCAGAGTCACCAATCCCAATGCCCGGCTGCGCAGTGAAGAAAATGAATAGACAGCTTGTGTGCAAACTGTGTTTTAATAAAACCATAAAATTCTTCCAAAAAAAAAAAAAACAAACTTTTGGTTCTCTTTCTGCTTTTTCCTATAATACCCTTGTATTGATATCTGTTTTACTTTTTTATTTGAATGAGTTTGATATTCCTGGACCACCTAGTTGGAGAAGGATACTGTGGAAAAGGAGTCAGGTAAGCAGAGTGTTCCCAGTTTCTCAATGCAAGGGCTTTTTCTTCAACTGTTACATTGAGGAAAACTTTCTTTAACACATAGTTCCCGTGTAGCCAGGATTCCTCTGATTTTTCTATCCTAACAGTTCAGTAGGGCTTATATGACCAGTCACTTCCTTCTTCTCCTTCCTTCCATTCTCCACCAGTCATTGATATTAAGGGATACTGTCATCTGCCTTCCAAGGTGGTCTCCTCTGTTTTACAAGTGGTGTTTTCTTAAATCTTTCCCTTTAAAGACTCCCATGAACTTCCTGTGCCTTCTCTGCCTCCCCAACACACATGCTCATGTTTCTTCTCTATCCTATTCATAGCCATTCCCTCTCAGGGTGGGCCCTTCTCAGACATCTAAAGGTTAAGATTTGCTAATGATTTGGAGAATTTGCCACCACTAGAGTCCCTGTGTATTTTCTGACCCACCCCCACTGTGTCCACCGTGTCATTCTTCCAGTGTGGCTTCCCATACTGATTCTACTGGTTTAGGGTTGCTTGGGCCACAATTACATATTTTAGAGTTTATAGATTTTCTCTATTCCTAGCTTCACTGACAATCATAGTTCCCATATGGATTTTTTTAGGAGGAAAAGTGAGATGGTTGTCACCATATCCCTATAAGAAACTCCCAAGGTACCTTTTGGAGAGAAATGTAATAACAAACTAAAACTTATAATTAAAACACCTACTGGCTATCTTTCAGGTGTGTATGTCTTAGCTCCTCTGCTTGGGTGTGAGCCTCCGGAGAACAGGAATTGATTCTGATACCCCCCCATGGTGCAGTACACAAGGTCAACCTTTAATAAACACTAACAATCCCAACAGAGCCCACTTGACCTAGCAATGTCCATCATATCTCCTCTCCGGACAGATATACACAGCTCCCTGCATTTATTTTTGAAATTACACTAAGTTCTAAGAGCTTTTCCACATATGTGTTCTTTAGAGAGAGAGGTTGGGGAGGCACTGTTACTTGGTATTGTTGAGAGGAAGGGTCTTGAATCACCCACCGTTTGGCCTCCCCACTGCCCCGAAGCATTTGTACTTCCTAGCTACACCCATCCTAGCTGGAGGCTGAGTGCTCCCCAGTCTGTAAGCACCATCAGGAATGTTAAGGGGGCACATTAGAGGTGTACTCAGAAGGCTTCAGGCGCTAGTGGAAGGATGCAATGTCAATACACTCATTGGGTAATTTGCCTTATGTTTTCCTCAGAGGCATAGATTGATTAGGCTCAGACTTCCAGACCTGGGAACTCAATTTTGGAAATGTTTTCACCTTTAACCATCCCCAGCCCTTTCCCCCAACACATACTTAAGAAAAGTTTCCTGTACTGAGTCACACTTTTATATCGGGACATCACTTTTTCTTTTTAATGTGACTAACTCAAACACCTTCTTCTGTGGTTACATTCTGTTCAGTTTTTGTTTTATGGAGGTTCACTCAATCATTTTATAATATTCCTCCCTCCCCTATGGCCCTCCAGGCCAGCTTTTTGAGGTATGGATTAACAGACAGTAGTCTTTTTGTTGAAAACACCTGCCAGAAAATTAAAGAGAGAAAGAGAGAGAGAGAGAGAGAGAGAGAGAGAGAGAGAGAGAGAGGGAGAGATCACTCAGGAAGCCAAGAAGAATTCAAAAACCTTTGAACAAATTTCAAATATGAGCAAAATAGAGTCACTTTATAGGGAAGTGAAGGGTTAATCTGACACTCAGCTCATTAAACATAGTGGAGACGGCAGAGAAGGAGCCACCACACACACCTAACACATGCACTCACACAGCTGACGAGGCGTAGAGGACAGACTCTTCTGGACTAGATAATTGTCTCTTCCTTCAGCAGTGTCTCCTTTTGTATTGAGCTAAGTTCTCCTCCCAAACTCTCCAGATTCTCCAGGTGCGGGATCCCTTGGGTTTCCTCAGGACTCTGGGAAGTGGGCAACAAATGGCACCTAAGGCAGGCTGTTTCTTGGAAGAGGGAGATGACACCTAGGAAACAGCAAAAGTTTGGCTCAGGTTAGAGAGAGTGTGGTGCTTCATGCCGTGGAGATCAGGAACTCTCTCCTCTAATGTAACTCCTGGTCTGTACCTGCCCTCCCTAATACGCCCCTCCCACTTAGAGTAGAGGGGAAACAATGCATCAGAAGACAAAGCATACAAACAGGTGGATAAATTCATAGAACCATGGCCAGAGCTGGAAGGCATCTGAGCAATTGTCTAATCATTAACAGGTGAGAAAACAAGGTTTAAGAGAGGAGAGTCAAACACAAAACCCAGGCCTCTTGACACCCAACTCAAGACCTTTG
The DNA here is from genome assembly GCF_964194185.1 of Rhinolophus hipposideros. Classification (NCBI taxonomy): domain Eukaryota; kingdom Metazoa; phylum Chordata; class Mammalia; order Chiroptera; family Rhinolophidae; genus Rhinolophus; species Rhinolophus hipposideros. Next base: position 10,407,608 of record NC_138053.1, read on the forward strand.
GTAAAAAGCAAAAGAAAGTAAGAAGAAAATCAATGTTCATAAGAACAAATGGAGATACCTTAAGTGAAAGGTAAACGCTATATTAATGTTAACACTAAATAAGGACAACTTCTATTTTCAGCATTATAGATACTCTCCCACTAGAATTCTAAATAAAATATTTCTTCAAAAATTTATTTGTAAATGCATCACTAAGCTGGCATCAGAGTAACATATTCTTAGAAGCCAAAACCATAATGAAAACAGGAATCTAGAGAGTTAAGCAAGCAATTCAGTATGACAATTAAGTTCACGAATTTGTTGCAACAATGTTGCTAATCTTTTTTTGATATCAGAGGGATTCTTCATTATGAATTTGTACCAACTGGACAAACAGCTAACCAACTTTGCTATTTGGAAGTGCTGAAAAGGCTGCATGAAAAAGTTAGGACTTGAAGTTTTTGCCAACAATTCATGGCTCTGGCATCACGACAATGCACCAGCTCACACAGCACTGTCTGTGAGGGAGTTTTTAGCCAGTAAACAAATAACTGTATTGGAACACCCTCCCTACTCACCCGATCTGGCTCCCAATGACTTCTTTCTTCACCCAAAGATAAAGGAAATATTGAAAGAGAGACATTTTTATTACATTCAGGACATCAAGGGGAATACAATGACAGCTCTGATGGCCATTCCAGAAAAAGAGTTCCAAAATTGCTTTGAAGGGTAGACTAGGCACTGGCGTCAGTGCATAGCTTCCCAAGGGGAGTACTCCAAAGGTGACCATAGTGATATTCAGCAATGAGGTATGCAGCACTTTTTCTTTTTTTTTAGAAAGAATTTATTTATTTATTACCCCCCTTTCTTCTGCCTCTCCCACCCCACCCCACTCTGGTTCAAGCCGTTGTTTCTCAGTCTAGTTGTGTAGGACACAGCTCCCTGGTCCATGCTGGTATTATGAGCCTTGCGCTCCCCCTACCAATTTTTCTAGGATGAGTTTGCAAACTTAATTGTCCAACCTTGAATATTCAATGTATAATTAAATTGAGTTAAAATAGATTATGATTATGGGTCCAATAAGTATAACAAGGAGAGGATTAGGAGTAGGGACAAAAATTAGATAGGATTAAAAACTTAGAGGGTGATGGTATGTAAAGATAAAGTGGGTAGGTGAGGAATAAGATGGACTTCAGGATTAAGATAGAGGTAGGAATAAGGCTTACGAACAGGATGGCATAAGGAAGAGGGAAAATTTGGAAGTCTAATTCTCAAAACACTAAGGCTAAGAATGGGAAGGACTAGGGCGGGGGATAGGGTGAGAGCAGTGGTGTCCAGTAGAACTTTCTGCAGTGATGGGAATTTCTATATCTGTAGCCACCGGACATAATAATGTGGTTATTGAACATTTAGAATGTGTCTAATGTGACAGAGGCACTGAATTTTTAACTTTATTTCATTTTAATCAAAGTTAAATAGCCACACGTAGCTAGTGACTGCAGTTATGAAAAGCAAAGCTCCCTTACTTGTTTGTCTTGTTCTTTTGTTATTTTTGGTCTATATCCCACATATCAGTGAAATCATATGGTTCTCTGCTTTTTCTGTCTGACTTATTTCACTTAGCATTATACTCTCAAGATCCAACCATGTTGTCACAAATGGTCCTATTTCATCTTTTCTTACCGCCAAATAGTATTCCATTGTGTATATATACCACAACTTCTTTATCCATTCATCTATCGAAGGACATTTTGGGACGGGAGTGGTAGATGAGGGTAAAGGGATCAAATATATGGTGATGGAAGGAGAACTGACTCTGGGTGGTGAACATACAATGGGATTTATAGATGATATAATACAGAATTGTACCCCTGAAATCTATGTAACTTTACCAGCAATTGTCACCCCAATAAACTTCAATTAAAAAGAAAGAAAGAAAATCACAGCTCTAGAGTGTCCATGGCTCCTGAATCCAGACAGAGGCCAGGGAGAGGGGCCCCAGCGCTAGGACACTCACCAGTCACTACGAAGAGACAGGTGTCAAAGCCCAGGACGTAGTAAGGCCACTGCACAGAGAAGTGGGGGGCACTGGGCTTCATCCTCAGACGCTGGATCTCCAGGGCGTGCAGCACCAAGGCCAGGCACGCACAGGCCCCTGCAGGTCACAGACAGGCACACTTGCTCTCCTCCCGCGGTTCCTCCTTCACTCCAGCCTTCTTCAGACTTAATCAGACAGAGCCACGTGGCCTACAGCCTGTGTGGCGCCTGCAGGGAGGCTCCTTTCTCCTGCTGGCACCCCTTGCCCTCAGAGCCAATAGCTTTCATCCACATGCCTGTCTCACCCCCTTTCCCAACTTATCTCAAAGCCCTTGTGCCTCACCTCCCAGGGGCGCCCTACTCAGAAATCCGTTTCCTGGATACCCTCTGTGCCTGTGACCTCAACTGGCTCCAGGCGGGGCCCTGGGTGTGATGCTTTGAAGGAAACTCAACCTGATTTTCCCACTGTGAGCCTTCTACCTCCTCCACCTGATGGGAGCCTCCCAGGGGAGAGCCTTGGTCAGCCTTTTAAAGTGAAAGGTCCCAAAAAGCAGAGATGATCTGTTCCATTCATTCATCCAACAAACATTTATATTTCATTTATATCACATCTCTCGATTATATGAGAATTCTATGCCAGACTCTATGACAGTCGCTGCGATAATTCTGGTAAAAAGACCCCCAGACAAACGGCCCCAAGCCAACGAGGTAAGGGCTGTACCAGCTGGAAGTGCGGAGTGCTGAAAAGCCCCAAAGGAGAGGAGTCATAAATCCAGAGGGGGTGGGATACTTCATAGAGAAGGCAACATAGGAAAGAGGCCTTAAAATACTCCCCCCTGACATCACAGAGACCACCCAGGCCCTCCCCAAGGTGGGAACCTGCCTGAGGACAGGGCCTGCCTGCCTGGTCCACACCTGTGAAGAAGCTGATGAAGGCTGACACAAAACTGTACTTCTGCGTCCTCGGAAAGAGCTGAGATGCAAAGGACACCATGAGGAGGATGTTAAGGAAAGACAAGATGACCGCAGACAGCAGAAAGCCTTGGCCGAGGATGATGTAAGCTGCAGGGGAGAGAGAACAGGCTGGCGCTGGCATCCTGACCCCACAGGGCAGAGCCTGGGCAGGAATAGCCCCTAGGGCTGCACCATCCCATCATGGGGCCTGAGGCCGAGGTTCTCTCTGATCCTGTCACTTTGCCACCAAGAATGCTCTGGCCCCATCTTGGTCCACATAACATGGAAGTATACGGAAAAAATTAGACATATGGTGGTTTTAATAAACAACATAGAATAAAACCTTCATGACAGAATTTGTTGCACATGGAAACATGAAAAATCGCATCAGTGTTGGTTACACTGAAACATGTCATCATGGAAAAGCAGAATTTTGTGAGGTCAAGATGTTCTGAACTCTACGGGGAACCCCTATTTAATTATCCTGGTTAATAGAAATAATGAAACAGACCCGAAATAACAGCCAGAGTCTTGAGGACAGGGTGATTTATTCTCCTACTGTTGGCATGATTTGTACCCATGTTAAAATGAGTTGGCATGTCCTCCTGAGTGTGCAGAGATGGACAGCTGGGGGTGGTGTTGAAGACCCAGAATTCTAGAATCTACCCTTGGATTAAACCAGTGCTTCTCAACTGGAGGCAATTTTGCCCCCCATGGGGGATATTTGACAATGCCAGGTAATCATGGTTGTCACACTAAGGGAGGGAGGGTTCTTCTGGTATCTAGTGGGTAGAAAAGGGCAGAGCCACTACTAACCAACCTATAAGAAACAGGAGAGCCCCACAACAAAGATCATCCGACCCCAAATGTCAGTAGTGCCAAGGTGGAGGAACCCTGGATCAAAGAGCTCAGTCTGGCTCAGACTCCCCCAAAATGGCTCTCCTCTCCTATTAGCAGGAGATAAACCCTAGGTCTCCCGGGGTCAACTCCTTTCCATGACAGACGTCATGAATTTCCCAAGTTCCTTGTAAAACATGGTTTCAAGTGTCTCCTTGAAAATGTGGAACCCAGTCCTGAGCACATTATCTGCAGAGCTGCCACCCAGAGCCGTACAGGTGTGTGGCTAAGGGGACAAGTGGAGGCTGAAAACCAGCCTGCGCTCTGCTAACCAGGCTGCTCCCCAGCTGGGAGCTGTGTCCACCCAAAAGGGTGCTGTCTGGATGGGCTAACGATGGCCCTGAGAGGTGGGGAGCCTCACGGAGTAGGGCAGGATCCCCTTCTCCCTCTCAGGTGGAGCCACTCCTTCCCAGAAATAATCTTTGTTGCTGACACATTTGCTCCTGACTGGCAGTCAGCCTGACTTTATTAACCCCCTCCCAACCTCCTCCTTTCCTCTGACCCCAAGGGTGTGGAGACTCAGAGAACATACCCTTCTGGGCTTATTAAATTCTGTCCTCTGCCTGCACGCAACCAGTCCTCTGTTCTCCAGTCCTAGCACTAGCTCCATCTCCATCTCGCCTGTCCCCACCTCTGTCCCTCCTTACTGGATAAGGGTTGAGGCTTCCAGCACGTGATATGAAAGCAGTTCTGAAACAGGCCACTGAAAAACACTTCTCCGGACTCCTCGTTCACAAGGCGCACCCAGAAAGGAAAGACGGTGACGAGCACTATAAGCAGGTAGCCCAGGGAGGTAAGAGCTGGAACGATAGCCCACGTGAAGCCCTTCATGTCCTTGTCCTCGAAAGCCAGCCTCATCTGTGAAAGGGAAACGTGAGGGCAAGAGCTGGAGCACTAACTCCAAGTTCTCATGTGGCACCAGGAGATAAGGCCTCAGAAATGCCAGCACATACGTCAGTACGTGGTGATTCCTCTGCCTTGATAAACTTGACAGCCTCACAGACCTCTTCAGCGGACCTAAAAAACACACAAAACATTTTCTGCCACTAACTCCCTAGGTGATCCTGCGCATGCGGGGTCCCTTCTCTGAGCCCCAATTTCCACCTCTGTCAAATGAGGAGGTTGGACTAGGCCATTGCAACCTCTTCCAGCTCTAAAGCTCTAACCATTCAGTTGTTAACACCCACCCACTGACTACAGAAGAACCTCTCTGCCTCCCTCTTTTCAGTCTGCTATTTGCCGCTTGAGATTTCAGAATGAGGACCGGGGTCTGAAGTACCCTTTTTCATTGACTGGCCTTCTTGCCTCAGCACGTGGGGTTTAGATGGGGAGGGGTCCCCCTGGCCGGGAGGAGCCCTCTGCCGAAAAATGAGTAGATCATATGCCTACAGGAAGTTTTACAAATCACTTTAAAGTTTCATCGACCCTCCTGAAGCCTTAGGTACCCCTGTAGGCCTGGAGGTCAAAGCCATCAGTTAAGGATCACTCATGTCTTCTCCTTCACCACTGTCATTAAAGATGCCTTCTTTGAATGAGAACCTGCAATGTATTATAGAAGAGCTCGCTGGACTAAGCTTTAGCGGCCCTCGACTGTCATCCCATCTTTATCACTTGCTAGCTGTATAACCTTGGGGAACCTGCTAAAACTCTCAGGAGCTTGAGTCCCCCATTTGGAAAAGGGAGGAAATGCCACCTGCCCAGTGAGGTCACGGGGAGGACCCAATGAAATACTGCAAACCAAAGGGCCAGGCACACTGCTGGGACTCAAGTGCTTGATTAAAGTTGGGGCAGGAGGAGAGGTATGAGGGGATGGACTTCTAAAATTCAAATATCCCTGTGGGTGAAGGGGCTAGTGGCCTTTCACAACCTAAGAGCAAATGTATTCAACTTGCTTTCCTCTCTGCCTTTGCCAAGCTTGGCAGGGGGATGAGATTCCCCCAGGTGGAGAGGAACAAGCAGGGGAAGGAAAGGAGTTGGATGGGAGCCGGGGGCACTGCAGGGAGGCATAGGGATGGCAGTATGATGCCCCTGGCTACATGGTGGTACAGAAGAAAGGCATCAGGAGATGTCAGAGAGACATGACAAGGGAGGTGAGGGGCACCCCAAGACAACAGCCCTTCTTTCCAAGTCATGCCCAAAGCCAGACCTGGAGACCCCTGCATAAGTAGGACTATCCTTGGCAGCACCGAGGATTCAAGCTCTGCCTGGTGAGTGCAGAAGACAGGGCCCTCGGATTGGAGGCGCTGCTCTCCCCTCTCCGCACCCTGTGCAAACGCCCTTGCACATGCCCAGGCATTGAGGCCTCTCCACCGTCCTGATGCAGACCCCCCTCACTGCAGCTGGGGCAAGCAGTGTCTTTGAGGCTTTGAGAACTACTGATCACTATAGCAGAACAAGCCTAGTGGCAGAGGGCAGAGGTGTGGGTGCCCTCCTGCACGTCCCACCCAACTCTGCTGTTTATAAATGGGTAAACCACGGCTCCTCTTTGAATGCTGTCAGAGCGTTTTGGGAATGTTCTAATGGGCTTTTTCTTTCCGTCGTTCACCAGTTTCTCTTCCTTCCATCTGAAAAATTGGATCCTTCCCTCTCTCCAAAGCTCCCCTTTCCATCTCCTCTCCACAACTTCAGGCCTATTGATGAGTCACCTGAACTTCAGGACCTTGGTTTCCTTCACTCTAAAATGAAGAAGTCGGTAAGGTCCAGAGTGTTGAGTCCCAGTTCTAAAACTCTCCAGGTAGGAGTCATGGCTACCTCTAGACCCCTGTCCTCCGATGGGATGGATTACCCTGGACACTTTTATCTAATGGTCTGTGCTCCTTGCTGTCCACTCCCCAACCTCAACTTGCCTAAAACTGTCTGAGTGTCATCCCTCTTTCAGTCATTCTCTCCAAACTCCAGCCTAGAGCTCCTGCTGCCTTCTTCCTTTCTCCAGCTTATCAGCCTTCCTCATCTTGTTGGTTTTCCTTTCACAAAGTTCCCCAACCAACCACCCTTCCTACCCCTACACCCGCCATGTCTCCCTCTAGTCCTGGAAATCACAGTTGACCCCAAGCGCCTGCAGCTTCCATGGCTGGGTTCCTTCCCTTGGGGGTGCCCTCTCTGCGCCTCCAGACCTTTTAAATCCCACCTCTCCTGCAAAACTCAGCTTGGTCCTGTGTACTCCCCGCAGACCCCCCAGCCACCAGCCATTATCCATTCCCTCCCCAAAACTTAACTGTGTACTTACCGGATGTCCCAGGACCAGTGTAGGCCGATGGGGGCAATTCGGGGATGAAACAAACAGTAACTTGTAGGCTCTTGACAAGTACTGGGGAGAGAGACAAACACATCACATGCTACAGGGCTTCACTCTCCCCAGACCAAGGCCGCTGCGGGGGGGCCAGGCATATCCCAGTGCACCCCTCCTGTCTGCACCCCGCCCCCACCACCCTCCACGTTGCACCCAGCTCTGCAGTGAGGAGAACCTAGTCAGCCTTTCTCCAGGGATAGGCCAGGGTGCCATATAGAACAACCCTTAGTGCTGCGACTGGTTAACTGTGCCCCAGGGATACGCAGTTTGGGGGATGCACTTTTATAGGACTCAAAGGACCACAGACATTTTCATAGAAATGGGGATTCTGTATTACTAGATCCCCTAGTACTGAGGAAGAAACAGAGCGGAAGAGAGTGGGATCCTGCCCAGCATCCCACAGTCAGAGCAGACCAAGGGCCAGGAAGCCACATGACTCCTCCTCCCACCTTACCAGCCGCCACCCACCGGCAGTTCAGTTCGGTGATTCCCACATGTGGAATTTAGTGGAACCCATGAATTTTTTCTAATAGGTGTGTTCAAGTGCATGTGTGAGAAAGGGAGACAGAATGGAAGAATGTAGGATTGCCAGCTTTCTCTTTTTCCCCCAAGGACATTAAAAACAAAACAACAAAAAACTAATATCTATTGTTGACTGTTTTAATTATTATTTAAAAAGGACCTAGGACACTGGAAGGTAGAAGAGCTGCATACTCCTCTGTGGGGCCTGCACCAGCATCTGGGAACCCCCGGCGGCTCGGGTGGAGGGTCCTCAATCCGGGTTCCCTCTGGGAGAGTCTCCCTGAGCCATCCTGCCGCAGTTGAGTGCAGCCCTGTCACCTCTCCAGGCCCTGTGCACCCCGGGGACACCTGGGAACTGTATTGGGGGATGAAAGAGGTGGGCGACGTAAAGTACACCTGGGTTGGAATGGGGAAAAGGCCGGGAGAAAACCGTCTGGGCCGCGGGGGAGGGGGGGAAGGGGGCCGCCGGGGAGGAAGGCCGTTCCTCGGAGGATAACCTTTCTCTGCCCGGCCCTTCCGCGGCCCCAAAGTCACAGTGACATATTCCAGACCCTGCCCCACGGGTCCCCATAGCCCACTGGGTTTTGTTTTTCTGGGGTTGGGGGGGCTTCTCCACGCCCGCCCCCTCCTGAGCGCTGGAGCCACCTCCGCTTGCCCTCCACCGGGCTCCCCTCCCTCCGCGGGGGCACTGTCGGAGTCTCCGGGTCTGCTGCGCGGGGCTTCGCTCCGGGCGGCCCCACGGCAGCGGGGTGAGCCCCCGGCCCCTGGTCGGCCTCTTTAGCCGCGTCCAGGTTTCCGTTGGCCCCAGCGCAGGTCTGCTTGGTCTCGGGACGGAGTCCCCAGCCCTGGGGCCCCGCGGAGGAGGGCGGGGCTCACCTCTCCCGCGGGCAGCCCCTGCTGCTCACCTGGCCCTCAGGCTGGAGGAATCCGGCCTTAGAGGTTGTTAGGCCCTCCGGCCCTCGCTCAGCTGTGCGCGGGCCCGGATAGGGGTTGGAGCAACCTAGAGTCGGCTGCCTGAAGGGTGACCTTGGGGAGGTTATTTCTCTTTCCTGAGTGTCAGTTTTCTCATCTGTTAAAGGGGAATAATAATAGTAACTTCTGTTGGATGGCAGAAAGGATCCAATGAGAAGTGGCTGGAAAAGAGATCACTATCCACCCCACACAGAGAAAGCGCTGCACAAACAGCAGCCTCCACCTGGAGCTCCTGTAAGAAGCTCTGAATTATCTGACTCCACCAGTTCACTCCCCTCTCCAAGACCCTCCGCTCCCAGGCTCGCCCCGCCGCCCATGCCTTGCGCATGCTCCCTGATCTCCTTCAGGTCTCCCTGCCCCAGCTGTCTGCACCTCTTACCACTCCAGCCAGTTTTAAACTTTTCAAAGAGAGAGCACTCAATGGAGGTAGGACTGGCTTCCAGTCCTAGGGATCTGGGTGCGGGACTGGTTCTAGTGATAAGAACAGACACACTTGGAACAGGATAAGTTGCTCTGAGTCTGCACTCACCAGGGAAATGCATTTAAAACTCATTGAGATTTTTAAAATCCAGGACCATGTCTGCTACCCCTTCACACCTCTCCACTAGCCAGTACATATTCAAAGACAACAGGAAGGGGTGAGAGTTCATGGAGCGCTAATTTATGAATCATTTATCAAGGACAGGCCTTGTGCTATTCAGATTCTATAATATGTGTCATAAGGCTCCGAACCCAATTTACAAGGCTTCAGTCAAGAGAGGGCCTTCAATGACTTAGCTGGGGCAGGCAGAGGTACAGCTAGCAAGGGCTGGAGCCAGGCCAGGTAGACCCCTGCACAACTCTTCTCGGCCCTGATCTCAGAAAGACAGCTTTGATCTTTGCCACCTGACAGGTTTTTATTCTCCAGGTGGCAGGGGAAATAGTCAACTTCCAAGCTCACATCTTCACATTTATCCACCCTAGGGAAAAGGGATGTTTGCCTCTCCTTATTCCGACCGTTACTTGGTTCAAAATTTCCCAGGGAAGAAGCATTCAGATCAGCTCAGCTTGGGTCACATGTTCATACCTCTCTGGCCAAAGAAGATGAGTCAGGTGTGTCCCACAGTGGCCAGGCAGATAGGGTCATCTAAGAAGCCAGCAATTTTGACCACATATTTGGAGCGGGGTAGGCAGGACTTTCTTAAAAAGGGGGGATAGTGTTCTCGGAGGAAGGGAGAAATGATGGCAGACCATGACAGCATTTTCATATGCACTCTTATATGTTTGTCAGGGTGTCATGCAAGGTCTCCTGTCCCGTTCCCCACATAAGAACGCAAGATAGGGTGAGGCCAAAAAGGAACACTCACGGAGCCATAGATAGGGGAGTCATACCACTATATTCTCGCTGGCTGCTGGGTTGGAGACAGGAAGCAGGAGCCACACTGTCCACAACCTGCTGTCCTAACTGCAATCCACGCTTGCCAGCCACCATCTTCTTGCTAGCCCCCATTTTCTGCTAGTGTAGCCACGGCAGTTGTATTAGTGGCCAATGGCTCACTGGTTACAGCTGACGGCCAACTAGCCACAGCTGATGGCCATCCAGTCACAGTTGATGGCCATTTACTACCCGAGTGAGCACCTTTCCACATGAGCACGAGAGCCTGGAAGCTGCACTTCTGGCTCTGTCCTCACAACATTACTTTTTAAAAAATATTTTATTGGGGAATATTGGGGAACAGTGTGTTTCTCCAGGGCCCATCAGCTCCAAGTCATTGTCCTTCAATCTAGTTGTGGAGGGCGCAGCTCAGCTCTGAGTCCAGTCACCGTTTTCAATCATTAGTTTCAGGGGGCACAGCCCACCATCCCATGCGGGAATTGAACTGGCAACCTTGTTGTTGAGAGATCACGCTCTAACCAACAGCCATCTGGCCATCCCTCCAGCAGCTCAGCGGCAGCTGTAGCTTGTTGTCTTCAATCTAGTTGTGGAGGACACAGCTTACTGGCCCATGTGGGAATCGAACCTGCAACCCTCTTAAGTGCTCGCGCTCTAATCAACTGAGCCATCTGCTGCCCCTACACATTACATTTAAATGTCATTACACAGCAAATCCAAAAATGACAAGCATTATTATCACCATATTGCAGGTTAAAAAACTGAATCTTGGGTTAAGAACTTGCCCAAACAATCATGTATAGTTGCTAAAAGATCATGGATGATTGCTAAAAACATTAGGCTGTAGAGGAATAGATTCTTCACATGGTGCTGGAGTTTATCATCCTTGCAAATTGCTGATTGCAAAAGGAAAACATATCTTTACCTAGGAGAGATCTTAAACAAGTGAACAAACAGCACTACTTTGGATGGAATAATCTGACATCATAGGCCTCTGGAGGTGACACAGCATGAAGGAGACATCACCAGTAAGATATTCGTGCCAAAAATGTTTAACCAGTCCTCTAAACCTCATGTAAGTCTAGAGGAAATACAGGGGGTTGAGGAGGAAGTTAACCACCACCACAGGAAAACAGAAATCAATTTTGTGGAAAATTTTAAAGGATAACTGTTCTTGACTCCTCCAAAGGTCAATGTCATTTTTTTTTTAAGGTGGAAGAATATTCTAGATTAAAAGAAGAGATATAAAGCCAAATGCAATATGTGACCTTTGATTTTGACTTGAAATAACATAGTTATACCACACATTCTTGGGGCAACTGGGAAAAATCTAAATATGGGCTACATTTTAGATGGTGTCATGGCATTATACTCGTTTTCTTAGGTATGTTAATAGTATTGTACTTATGTAGAATAACCTTTCTGTTAGGAGAAGTATGCCATAGTATCTAGGGGTGAAAGTTATATCCAAGCTCACTTTCAAATAATTCAGAAAAAAGTGTGTAGATGGATCAAAGGCAAATGTGGAAAAATATTAATAATTGTTGTTCATCTAAGTGGAGGATGTAAAGGGTGTTCATTATACTAGTCTTTCAACTTTTCTGTATATTGAAATCTTTCAGATAAAAAGCTGGAAAAAATAAAGAGAACCAAGAACACACAGAACTGTAACCTAAACTCACGTTTACCATTCAGCCACTCAATATGAATGCGTTCTCTAATGACAGATACAATGTTAGGTGCATACGGCCCCGGCCCTCATGGAGCTTGCAATCTAGCACAGAAGACAGGCAAGTGAATAAACCATTTTTTTAAAAGTGTGATCAGTGCACACAGGAAAGTATAGCATGCTACGGGATATGCAGAGTGAGAACAATTCAATCCAAGGGAAGACCTGCCAAAGAGGCGCCATTTAGATGGAACCTTATTCCCCAAAGGGGAATGCATTGTGCAGAGGTTTTCACCTGCTGTCTGGTAAGAAATACTGTATATCACACGCACGTGCACCCCACACATAGAACAAAAGTCTCACTTACCTTTGTTACGTGCAATGCACGTGGATGTTTTCTATTCCATTGTAGTCCTGCCTGCTTTTTTCTTTTACACTTAGTGCTGGTCGCAACTCATTACAACAAACCAATTTTATGACCCACTATTGGCTTTTGACCTACAGTTGAAAAACACTGTGTTCAAAAACCCACAGAATTTCAAAATGACCGGGAGGGTGGCCACAAGAGGGCTAGAGAAGTCAGAGGTCAGGGCTGGAGAAGGGTCTTGTAGAACTTCATCCTGAGGGCCCTGAGGGCCCTTTGATGGGATTAAAGCAGTCACATTTGGGTGCCAGTGCTAAAATTCATCGCCTTCCTCCTATCTCCCCTTCGCCCAGACTCCTCTTTACCTCTAACCCAGGAGAGGGAAAGCGTGCAAGGCTATATACACAGTATGGCTAGAGACTGCCAGGCCAGCCTCTCCTTTGACTGGAAATTTTAGAATGTGTGCACCAGTTGAGGTTATATCCTCTTCTGAAAGCAAGTTCATGTTTTCACAGGTCTAGGGTAGAAGGACGTGCAAGGGAAGAGAGAATTAATTGCCTGTGGAAAAGGGGGTGGAGCAGTGCCCAGGAGCTGGGGTTGGAATCTCGAGTTCTGACTGCCCCCAGGCTCTGTGCTTCCTTGGTCCAGAGCTCCAAAGTTGCCTTGGTCCTTGGTTCCAGAGCTCCAAGTTGCCCAAACTGGAGTTTAATGGTGTAACAGAATGGGGAAATGAGCAGGCCCCTGCCCCCATGAGTAAGCTGGCTCTCCATAGCTGGTTTCATCCCCAGTGCGATGGTTCCCTCTCCCCGCTCCTTCAGTTTAGCCTGAGACATGCTTTCTTCTTTCACATACTCGTAGGCCTCTGATGCTGTCCATACATTAAATAAGGGTCACCTGGCAAGAGGTCAGCCCAGCCCTCTTGCTGGCCCTCAGTGACCAAGCCACCAGATCCTATGTGGTCTCTTTGTCCTCTCAGCACTGGTGAAGCATGGATATCCTCTATTGTATAGATTCTCAGTCTTGGTGGCACATTAGAATTATCTGGGGATTTACAAAATCCCAATATGTAGGCCATACCCCACAGCAAATGCATAGACTCTTTGAGGTCGAGACTGAGGCCTCACTACTGAAGCTTCCCCAGGTGGTTCCACCACACAACCGAAGTTGAGGATTCCTGCTCTGTTAGCGCTTGTTGTAGCCAGGAGCCATGAGGGGGCAGGGGATAGGGTCACTATAGTTTTGGGTGACCAAACATTCTGGTTTGCATAGGACTGAGCATTTTCAGGATGTGGGACTTTCAATGCTAAGACTGAGCAAGTTCTGGCAAACTGGAATGAGTTGGTCGCCCTCATCTTCACTTGACTGAGCTCTAAGAGTTTGGTGAACTAGTCTGTTCACTAGTGACACTTGTGTCCAAAGAACCAGAGCCCCACTGCTAGACAAACTGTTTTCTCCCCTTTCCTGTCTCCACAGACACCTCCGCCCTTGGAGCCTGGCACACCATCCTGCAGTCCTGATGACATTCCCTGCTATGCTTCTCTGCCCATTAGAACCCTGCCCAGCCTTCACACCCAAGTCTTCAAGCCTTGCTTCATTCCTGAAGCTTCTCAGAGCCCACAGAAGGAAAGGGCCCTTTCTGTGGTGTAAAGGGGTGGGGAGGGACTAGAGGAGGGTCACGTGCCAAGTGGAACCTCTGGGCACAGTAGCTCAGAGCTCAGATCTGATCTCACAGAGTATAAGCCCATCCTCAGGACATCCAGATAGTAAGAGTGTCCTTAGAACCAGGTGACCGTTATTTAATGTCAATAACCCCCTATAGGAATGGAGGAGGAAGGCAGAAGAGTACGGTGAAGAGAGTTGAGACAAGAAGACCTTACTTTCCAGTAAATAGATTCATTCTGCAGCCATCCACTGAACACCTACTATGTGCACAGCACCAGACCACGCATGGAGACTACAAGAGGCAACTTTCGATTTCAAGAGTCCACAATGTAAGTATAATTTTCACTGATTTTTTTTTTTTTAGATAATCCCTAATCCAGACTAACTGGAGGAAAAATAATCTGATGTTTTTAGATAAAAAACAAGCATTTACAACAAAGTTATTTCTCTCAGATACCTAGAATAAATCTAACAATGTATTATCTAGTAGAGGTATTTTTGGAACTTTTATTTTTTTAGTTATCTTTTTTTAACTTTCCTTTATTTAAGTGTTTTTTTTTTCAGGACCCATCAGCTCCAAGTCAAGTAATTGTTTCAATCCAGTTGTGGAGGGTGCAGCTCACAGTGGCCCATGTGGGGATCGAACCAGCAACCTTGTTGTTAAGAGCACCGCGCTCGAACCAACTGAGCTAATCAGCCGCTCCTGGAACTTCTTTTAATGATTAAAATATTCATGGTAAATGGGGGCTCAGAGATTTTTTGTTGTTAATTTTTTATGCAGCATTTCTATCATCAGTGAAAGCCTAAAATGTACAAGATGTGATCAAACAATATTGTGAATATGTAAATAAAAAATTGTGTTAATTTTATCAATCAATCACACTATCCAACTGCTTTGCAAACTTTTTCCTCAACAATTACATGGTAGTGAAGCTCTACCTAAGGTTATGGTAGAAGTTTTATTATAAAGGAGTTTGAACCAGCTTTTTCTGACAGGAAGTCCTGAAAATTATTATTGAGGTTCCTTTTAAGTTACTAGGATTCAGAAAAGCAGAGCCAGGAGGACACACACACACACACACACACACCCTCCCAGCCGCTGCTTCTAGCCAGTGAGGTGAGTCAGCAACAATGCCTGTGAGTTACACAATAACTGCTGCTTTTCTCCTGCCCTCAATTCTCCCAAGAATTGCCTTGTAGCCCACATGAACTGAAACATAAGGAATTCTGGCAAAGGTAGTTCAGTCTACCCAAACTGACACATAGGCCATGACATGTCATACTGAGGAATTATTACTTTGCTTAGAAAAGCTGCACATTTATTAAGTGCGTTTATGTCACATAAAACAAAAGGAGATTCAGTAGTCTGTAGGACATTGAGGAGCGAAATATTGAACCAAGAGCCACTTCCATCTAATTACAACAAACAGGACAGATGAGATAGATGGAAAACTATTGGGTTCAAAGTTTATTACTTATTGCTTCCGTGATCTGAGTCTGAATCCAAAATTCCCTGATTCTTTCTTCCCTGGAATGGACATAACTCATTCCATTTTCAGAGGATGACTAAGGAGATTTGAAAAGCAAACCACAGAATCTCTCTCTGATGTGGATCCTTAATATCAAAAGCAGTGTTACGGTTCTGCTTGAGTCATCAACTTGGTAGTGCTGCATTATGCCCCTTCTGTGCCTCTCTCTGACACACAGTGAGGCTTTTCCCATATCCATCATTCCTCAAAAATGAACCTGCTGACGCTGACTAAGGCAGGAACTTGATCTAACTGAACACATCTATGAGATCTGTCCACTGTGTGGAGTTTCAGGTCTTAACAAGAGCTGAACTAGGACTGAAGCCCATCCACACTCACTACACCCAACGGGTTTCTCTCCAGTGTGAGATCTCTGATGTTCAACAGGAGCTGAACTCCGACCAAATGCATTACCACCTTTGTTTCACTCACAGTTTCTCCCTTGTATGAGTTCCCAGATGATCAATAAGGTGTGAACGATACTTGAAGGTTTTCCCACACTCTTTACATTGAGAGGGTTTGACTCCACTATGAGTTTTCCGATGCTGAATAAGGTGGGAGTGCCGACTAACGGCCTTCCCACATTCACTACATTCATAGGGTCTCTCTCCAGTGTGAAGTCTATGATGTTTAATAAGGAGTGAACTCCTACTGAAAGATTTCCCACACTCATTACAATTATAAGGAGCCTCCCCAGTAGGAACTCTCTGATGTTCAATGAGGTGCGAGTTACGACTGTAACGTTTCCCACAGTCATTGCATTCATATGGTCTCTCTTTGGTGTGAACTCGTTGATGTTCTATGAGATTTGAGCTCTGGCTGAAGGCCTTTCCACATTCAGTACATTCATAGGGTTTCTCCCTCGTATGGATTCTCTGATGTCGAATAAGACTTGAGCTCCGACCAAAAGCTTTTCCACATTCATTACACATATAAGGCATCTCTCCTGTATGAATTATCTGATGCTGGATAAGGTGTGAGCTGCGCCGAAAGGTTTTCCCACACTCACTACATTCATAGGGTTTCTCTTCTGTGTGTATTCTTTGATGCTGAATAAGGTTTGAACTGAACTATGGCCAAAGGCTTTTCCACATACATGACACTCATAAAGTTTCTCTTGCATGTGGATATTTTCATGCTGAATGAGGTATGAGCTTCGCCTGAACAATTTTCCACAAATATTATACATTTGAGATTTCTCTTCAGTAAGAATTTGTGGCTGTTGGATAAAGTTTCCCATATTGCCAAAGTTTCGTCCATATTCAAAGACTCCCTCATGTTTGTTTTGTTCACATTCATCTCCTTCATGTAGTCGTATCCCTACTTCAAGAGTTTGCTGCTTTATAATTAATTGCTCCTCAGTCCAGGTCTCACCATCTAACAGAAAATATAAAAAAGGTAAATGTAACAAGAAAACCTGATGGGAAACAGGATGATCAAAGTATTCCAGAAGTATCTGATTCAAAAAAGTAGGAAAAATGGCCTTGCAATATAGGGAAAAGATGGATACAAGTTGAGCAGATTTAAAGAAAGTGGTGGGGAAGCTAAAGTTAGGATTTATATATGAAGCAGCCAACCAGACAGACACACTGAAATGAACAGAAAAGCAAAGGGAAGTGTGATATCTCAGACCACAGGAAGGGTGATGTTGGTGTACAGGTGTGAGGAGGGGCAGGGACTGAACAGATAAATAAAAGAGGAGAACCTCACCCCAGAGGTTCTGTCCACATGGTATGATGACCATATGGTTTGTCTCTGCGGTAACAGGGAAGACTCCCATCATATAATCAGACACCAACATCTTCCGCCTGCTGAAAGTCTCTGTCTACACACAGATGTTACATGCTTACTCATGAACACAGACATACTCAGACCTTACATGCACCTTTTAGAGTGCAAATTGGGAGGATTTGACAAAGGCGGGGGGGGAGGGAGAGAGAACAGGAGGAAAAGTTGTTTAAAATATGAAGTATAATATAGAGAAATATTTCCAAATCTATTTCAAATCTAAGAGAATATGTAAAAGAAATTCTGTACCCTAGCTGCATCTAAGGGAGACGTGATAGAAAAATATTTCCCATTTATTGTGCTTCCCCGAAAATAAGACCTAGCCAGACAATCAGCTCTAACGCGTCTTTTGGAGCAAAAATTCATATAAGACCCGGTCTTATTTTACTATAATACTTATTTTACTATAATACTATAATACAATACAATACCAGTTCTTATATTAATTTTTGCTCAAAAAGATGCATTAGAGTTGATTGTCTGATTAGGTCTTACTTTCGGGGAAACAGGGTACTTTCATACAAACAAGTTTTACTTATTAAATAGGGCTTACTGAAGCTAGAGAAGTTGTTTTGCAGTACTAGAGAAAGTAGGCCCCGTGCTTAGAGGGATCTTTCCAGAAGAAAGTGGTGCTAAGGAATTTCCAATGCAGCATTTCTATCATCAGTGAAAGCCTAAAATGTACAAGATGTGATCAAACAATATTGTGAATATGTAAATAAAAAATTATTACAGTAAAAGACACATTGCCATGAATCCCCCTCAAAATGCTCCCTCTCACTTCAAACACACTTATCCCATCGTTCTTGCCACTTCCTGAAGCAGTTCTGGAAGTCCTCTTTTATAAGTGTCTTTAGTTGCACTGTCGTGGCTGCAGTGATGTCATGAATCATTTTGACTTTGGGGAAGAGCCAGAAGTCACACAGTGCCAGATCCAGTGAATAAGGCGAATGAGGACACACCATAATGTTTTTATTTGACAGAAATTGCTGTATATTAGAAGCAATGTGTGACACGGAGCATTGTCATGATGGAGGATGATTTACGGCACATTTTAAAATACACCTTCTCTCACCGTAGCTCACACCAGACTGCACTGAACAAGCTGACACTTGTCACACACTGTTGCTAAGGTTCGACGTGCCACTTCCCCTATTGAAGATCCCTGCCTTTCTGTTGGATGGCACTCGGCAGCAGCATTCACCATACTTTTTATCACAACGGAAAGGCTCCGTGTCACACATCACTTCTGGTGTGGCATTTTCTGTCAAATAAAAACATTATGGTGTGTCCTCATGCATCTTATTCACTGGATCTGGCACTGTGTGACTTCTGGCTCTTCCCCAGACAAACTGACCATGAAAGGTAAATGTTTTGAATCGATTCAGGACATTGAGGCAGTCATGACCCCACAACTACTTCAGAAAGTTGCAAGAAAAATGGGAAGTGTTTGAAGCGAGGGGGAGTATTTTCAGGGGTATTAATGGCAATGTGTCTTTTACTGTAATACATTTTTTAATGTAAACATTCACCGTATTTTTTGATCACACCTCATAAGTAAAAGTAAGATCATACAGTATTTGTCTTACTCTGTCTTATTTCAATTAGTATAATAACCTCAAGGTCCATCCATGTTGTCACAAATGGCAGGATTTCCTCTTTTTATGGCTGAGTAATATTCCCTTATATACATATACCACATTTTCTTTATCTATTCATCCATTGATGGACATTTAGCTTGTTTCCATGTCATGGCTATTATAAATAATACTGCAATAAACATGGGGGTTCAGACATCTTTTTAAGATAATGATTTTGTTTCCTTCAGATAAATAACCAGGAGTGGAATTGCTGGATCATATTGGTAGTTCTACTTTTGCAGGTCTAAATAGTAGCTAGACGGGCCAATTCTTTTAGCAAGGTACCATAATGCACTCAAGTAGTTCACTGATGGCTTCAACAGCACAATCCAACAGAACTTACTGTGGTTACGGAAACATTCCACATCTGTGCTGTCCAATACAGTACCCAACAGTGGCCAGCGCAACTGAGGAGCTGAACTGTTCATTGTATTTAAGTTAAGTTTAGTTAGCCACTTGTGGCTAGTGGCTACCACAAGTATACTGGACAGCATAACTCTAGAGCTTTCTAAATCTGCCAGATCTGTCGCACAGGGCTTGGCGCACCTAAACTTAGAAGTCCTTCAAAACTGGATTAATTAAATAAGATGAAACACAAGAAAGAGAAGATAACAAATAGTCTCCATCAGCTCATCAACAAGTGAAAGAGCAATAACCAGGGCATGACTCCACCTGGACTTAACATACTTCATAATAATTGCCTTCTGTACTTGGCGCAGGCAAATATTAAAACGAAGGCTTTTTGTACAGCTCCCTGACCTGGGCCCTACCTGCCTTTTCAGTCTCATTCTGATCTTCTCCCCTACACAAAGCCTCTTCTGCTGTTGAACCATTCTATTCTTTCTCTACCATAGCATATGGAGACTTAGACATTCTAAAGGATGTGCCTTTTATTTGGCCCACTGACAAAAATTTGACAGCCTGCCAGATATATTCAAGAATGTAACTCCTACTGCTTTCAGGCCCTGTTCAGTATCACCTTATCCATGAAGCTGAAGGTGATCCTTTTATCCTTCCTGAAATACCACTCATCTTTACAAGTCATACGACACTTCACTCATTCACATTCATTCAGCGTATTTTACTGAGTACCAACAACATGCCAGGTACAGTTTTACGCTCTGAGACACATCAGTGAGCAAAACAGACAAAAATCCTGCCCTGTGAGATCTTTCATTTTAGTAAGGGGGATGGATAATAAATGATGTCAATTACATGCTATTAGAAGGTTGATAAAAGTGCTATAGAGGAAAAAGGCAAGGAACAAGGATTAAAGTGCCAGGGGCAGCGAGTGAGCAGAAGGATTGCAATTTTAAATACCATGGTCAAAGAAGGACTAAGAAAATGACATTTAAGCAAAAACTTGAAGTAGATGAGGGTATCTTGGAAGGAACATTACACATAGAAGAAATAGCAAGTGCAAAGGTCCTGGGTGTTCAAGGAGGCAAGTGTGACTGGAGCAGAAAGAGCAAGGGGGAGAGTAGTAAGAAATGAGGTCAGAGACATAAAAAGGGGATCAGAGAGCATAGGACCCTGTAGACTACTGTAAGAGGTTTGCGTTCACTAAGGAAGTCCGGGAACCACTGGAGGGGTCTGACCAGAGGAAGGCAAGAGCTGACATTTCGACAGGATCACTCTGGCTGCTCTGTGGGGCAGGGGCTGTATGGAGGCAACAAGGAAGGCAGGACAACTAGCCAGGAGGCGACTGCAATGATCCAGATGAGAGATGATGGCGACTTGGACCAATATAGCGGCGGAGGAGCTGGTTAAGAGGTACTTGGATTCTGGGGAAAATGTTGATGGTCACAATGACAGGATTATTGACCAACGGATATAAATATGAGAGAAACAAAGGTTTCTCTCTGGGTTGAGTAGCCGGAAGGGTGGTGTTCCCATCTACTGAGAAGGGGATATTTGTTAATCAGCATCACCAATAAGCTACAAAAACATTTCTATGTGGCTCTCGTACCAGTCCCAAATCTGCCCCTCCTTCTGGGGTATGACTATTTGGTATTATATTCTTGAAGCTCTCCTGCAACTTTAACATTTTTTCAAAATAGAAAAGGGAAGGGGACTCCCTTCTCTGCTCCACATCGGCTCAGTAAACAAGTATTATTGCTTCTACTTACAATATGCTACTTGATTTTTGTCCCTGCCTTCCCGTTATCACTGTTAATGTCATAAAGTCAGATACTAAGCACTTCTCAGCTCCCTAAACAAATCATTCTCTTTCTCGATACACAACACTTAGCCACTATCCTCCTGTTAAGAAAAGCTAACATATCTCAGGATCTCTGCCAAACAAAATCTGAACTCTTTGGCCTGGCATTCATTTACCACAGTCTTACTCCATTTTACCTTTACACATCTTCTCTATGGCCCAGTTAATCTGAACTAACGTCTTCTGAGCATTTATGTCCCAGGCATTTCCTTTTCTGCTCAACCTTCTCCTCCAACACGGAACAGCCTCCCTTCCAACTTCACCTATCAAAATCCTATTCGTCTTTCAAGATCCAGCTTAAAGGCAGCCTTCTTTGTGAAACTTAACCCAGCTCCAGCCCCCAGCTGGAAGTGGTTTCTTTCCTTTGAATCTAAAGCATACAATTCCTGTCTCCCTCACAGCATTTAATTAACCACATTGTCTTTGGGCCTCTCCTTAGAAATATTTTTAGTTTTGTATGTGTTTCCTTCAATTTATATTGAAAGGATCTCTAAAGTAAAATATGTCTTCCATTTCTTTTTCTCCAACCCCAGGACTATGTAAAGAACTCTGCCCACATTAGGTGCTCAAAAGTGCTCCTGAGCGGCGGCCAGATGGCTGTTGGTTGGAGCGTGAGCTCTGAACAACAGGGTTGCCAGTTCAATTCCTACATGGGCCAGTGAGCTGTGCCCTCCACAACTAGGTGGAAGACAGGGAGACAGCAAGCTGCAGCTGAGCTGCCAGAGGGTCAGCCGGATAGCTCAGTCAGAGCACAAGCTCTCAACAAGGTTGTCGGTTCGATTCCCGCATGGGACGGTGGGCTGCGCCCCCTGAAACTAAGATTAAAACGGCAACTGGACTCGGAGCTGATGGGCGCTGAAGAAACACACTGTTCCCCAATATTCCCCAATAAAAAAAATAAATTAATTAAAAAGTGCTCCTGATTATTTTCCAGCAATCCATTAAAAAAAAGTTCTACTCCATCAAGAGAAGAATCTATAAATTACTAAGGGTCTCAAACAAGGGTCCCAAACAGACCATTTTTAAAGTCTTCTGGACTAAGATACAAAGATACAAATGGAATTTAGAGGTATACCCCTTCATGGCTGGACCCCCTGGAATGCCTGGGCAGACATGGGCCGGTCTGAGATAGAGCTAGAGAAGCCCAAGAAAAGAATAGCAGCTGCCTCTTGAAATAACAGGCACATAAAATGTGTCCCTGTAGCCAAAGGTCTAAAAAAAAGTTTCTCGACCAATCTGCTTCTAATTTAAAGGCAGGGGCAAATCTTTGCAGTTCTTCAAGTAGTTTAACTACAAAGCTGTGTGATCCCACGTACATTTACTTCTAACGGCAGAAGAAATGAGCAGTGCTTCCTGTATGGGGTTAAATAGTGTCGTGTCCCACCTCCCTGTGCCCACCTCAAAAAAAGTTCATGTCCACTGGAACCTCAGAATATAACTTTATTTGGAAACAGGGTCTTTGCAGAAGCAGTTAAGATGGGGTCATAATGGATATGGGTGGGTCCTACATCCTATGACTGGTATCTTTATAAGATAAAGGAGAGTCAGACACAGAAATGCACAGGGAAGGCCTAGAGAGAGATTGGAATGATGCAGCTACAAGCCAGGGAGCCCCAAGGATTGCTGGGAGCCACCAGCAGCTAAACACAATCAAGGAAGGCATCTTCCCTAGAGCTTTCAGAGGGCGTTTGTTCCTCATGGACTTCTACCCTCCAGAACTATGACCGAGGACAATTTGGTTGTTTTACGTCATATGGTTGTGGTGATTTGTTACAGCAGCCCTAGGAAACTAATATACTTCCCCTTTGATTTAACCAATCAACAAACATATTTACCGCCTACTATGTGCAAGATACTGGTAGAGGTATTAAAATGGACATATATGACCAAAGTGCTTCAAAGCACAAAATAAGGAATGATCACAACCGACCTAGGTGAGTTGAGTATGGCCTCCTCAAAGAAGTACAGTGAGCTGGGTCTTTAAATATAACCAGGATCAACAAGGTAGAGTATTCCAGGAAAAAATAATAGTACATGCTGAGGCTCAGAAACCTAAAAGGGAATATTAAATTTAAGGTATATTCAAAAAAATTTCAATATGACCAAAATATATGTTCCATGTGGGCAGGAAGCAAGAGATATGGCAGAAATATAGAATATTGGCAGATAATGAAGACACATATAAGCCATACTCAGGATTTTGGACTTTATCCTATAGGCTGAGAATAATATGATCAGACTTGTTTCCAGGAAAGTTTATTCTGGCAGCAGTACGGAGGGGAGCCTAGGGTGGGGGAAATAACCAAAGCATAGTGATGTGTGGACAACCCAGAAAAGATATAATGGGCCTACAATGAGGAAGTGGCAGTGATAGGTAACAGAATCAGATCTTTCTAAAAAAAATTTGATAGGATTTGGTGATTGAATATGGAGGGAAGAATAGTAAAGGATGACTCCAAGTTTTCTGGTTTGGGAAATTAACCAAGGTAGTAATTGGAAGGCAGAGAGGTAGGGAATGGCAGAAAAGCATGAGATCAGAAGTCTGGTTTGATTAGGTTAACTGTATCCAGGCACTGAATATCATAGTGCCTGGCAACTGTATTATTGAATGAATGGATAGATGAGGTTATATTTTTAGATGTGGGAATCCCATTATGCTTTGCTGACACCCCATGGGCCTCCTTTGAACTTCATTCTTAAACTTATTCAGTTACCCATATGCTATTTCCTAGGGTGAGCTCATTACCTGAAAATGCCATACTCTTTCATCTGTAGGCCTTGGTTACTAAAATTAACCAAGGTGGTCATTGGAAGGTAGGGAGGTAGGGGACGGCAAAAAAACCACGTGCTCAGAAGCATATTGTGAACATCTAGTATTCAGGAGTCAGTTGGAAGCAAGAGCAGCATATACAGTGGTAACTAAAGTCATGGAAGGGGACAGGAGCATCCACAGGACGGAAAAGAGGAGAAGTCTGAGTACGGTCTTGGGGAAAATCAATGTCTAAGGAACAGGTGGAGAAACAGGAGTGGGAAAGGCCCTGAGAAGACAAGAGGCAGATGAGAATATGGTGCTTCCAAAACCAAAGAACAGGAGTTACAAGGAAGAGGGATCACATCAACAAAAAACACCAAGGGGTCAAAAAAATTGGGGCTGAAAAAAAATGTGTCCAGTGGATTCATTAATTAAACCACTGGCAACTTGTATATAACCAGTTTTGATGACACAGAAGCAGTACCCCGCATTGAGAGGTGAATGGCAATGACAAAGATATTAGCAACTGGTGAAGACTTTTAAAAATAGGTATGCCAGTGAATGGAACAAAGGCAGTTGTCCCCAGCTTCCCTCTACTGCTCAGTCACCAAGTCCCGCAGGTTTCCATGTAAATGTCTCTCGCATCCGTTTGTTTCCTTCTTCATAGTCCCGATCTGTTTCAGAAGCTTCAAGGAAGAAGCTGTCCTATCCTGCACTGAGTCTTCAAGCATGGGACCTTGAGTTGTGTGGGGTTTGGATAGGCGAGAATGGAGGAAGCAGCACTGTATGTGTGTTCTGTATTACCTTGTGTAAACAAACCACTCTTGCTGGGTTTGTCTCGGGGAACCCTGACGTAAGACTTTAAAGAGGATCCTGAATGCCAGGTTATGAAATACGGACTGAATCCAGTGGGCAATGTGAACTAACATGAATGAGTATTTTAGGAAGGCGAATAAAAGCACTTGGCCTCTTATAAAGACCAGCAGCAAAGAGCCTGTGGTAAGGGCCTATCCTCTCCTCTCTCACCTAAAATCTGACTGCTTTCGTTCTGACTTCTTCCCAGACCAAACTCATGATTTTCTAAGGCTTCCTGGGCTAATACCAGTTCTCAGGGATCTCCTCTTGTGAACTTTTACATTGTTTATTGTCCCATAGTTTCTCATAGTTAACTAGTCCAACTCAACTCGAAGCTCGTGGGTGGGTAGGGGTTAGGTTTTCTTTTAACTTAGTCTCAACACCGCATAATAATAACTCAGTTAATACTTGTTAAAAATTATCCTGAAAACCTCATTAGAAGGCTCAGTATGTGAAAGAAAATATCCCCAAACATAAGCCATCTCAAAGTCCCAATGTGGATTCTCTGAGCCTTTGTCCCCTAATTAAACAATCTAAGTCCACGTTTTTTAAATGGCCAAACATATATTAGTCAATGGTGAGATGGCAGATTGAAATAAAAATGTGGATATTTATAGTTTAACTTCATTTTCTATCAGCAGTTGGCTGGCTTGTCTACTGTACACCACAGGCCAGTCACCCGCTTGCAGTTAATATCTTGGGTGGAAAATGTATCTTCCCTGATGAGGAAAGAGAGTAAGGGAAGGAGTCTACTCTTCCTGGTACTTGAGGGATAGGACATACTTTACTGGGTTCATTCATTCCTTTATTCAAATCACATGCACTGAGCTTCTCCAAAGGCCAAGCAAGTTGGCAGGTGCTGGAATGGCAACCCAAGACTTAGTGCTATGACAGTGCTCCTGCAGGTTTGCTCCACAGTCAGAGAGGAAGCATAAGTTATAGGCTTTATTTACATGCAATAGCTTTCGGTAAAAAAAAAAAAAAAAAAAAAAAATCAGAAGTCTTGCACCAGGACAATTCTAAGGTAAATCGTGTCCATCTGATCTGAGGCCCGGTTAGAAGGACAGTTTAGACAAAGAAAGCCAGTTAGGTCAGCTCCTCACCCTTGCTCTTTCGGGGTTCCTGCTCGGGGGATGGAAACGGGGACTCCGGAGACATCTGCTCAGGCAGCTTCTCCATAGGCTGGTGCAATAACCGGTGCCGCTCCAAAGCCAAGACCTTCTCTAAAACTTCTTCAGAACAGGGCACAGGGGACGGGCAGTCACTTCAGGAAAGGGTGGGAGAAGGGGACAGAGGGAAAACGGAAGGTGAAACTTTCCCCAGAGCGACTGCCATCCCAGGAGGTCTGAGAAGCTTCATTGTCTTCAGGCCCCGCCGCGAGGAGACCGCTAGGCTGGCGTCCCCCGGAGGCGGCCTGAGGCCCCAGGCGCCGCGCCGGGGAACCGAGCGGGTTCCTGCGGCCCCACACCAATCCCACGGGAGCCCCCACGGGAGAAGGCTTCCCCACTGTCCACCCCGACGCGGGATCGCTGAGCCCGGACCTCACTGGCCCCACCCGAGCCGCGCGCTCCGCGGTGTGGGCGACCTCCGCCTCCGGTAGGCGGCCTGGGAACTCGGGGTCCTCGGCGTGCACTTCCGGGTCCTATCTAGGCAGCTCGGAGGTCTAATCTCGAAAGCGGGTTCTCTACCGGGAGCTTGGCGCACAGCGGCGTTGGGATGGGGACTTCCTTCGGTGTTCGCCCTTCCCCCAGGAAGGATTGTAGGAGGATGGTACAGATTTATTTGCCCTTCATTGCCTAAGTGGACCGAGCATCTAAATCGGTTTCCTTCTTTCTCATTCCCTCCGTCTTGTGTGTACCCCATTTGCCTCCTCCGCTCGACGCCTGCCTTGTTTTACTATTCACGTCACCTCCCTTCATAATCACTGGCCAGGTTAACCCTGCTGGGCCCGAATACGTCACCTAGGCCCTCATTCCACCCAGTCCTCTCTCCCTTTGTCGCTTCAACCCAGCCCCTCATACTTTTGCAGGAAGAACATACTGGTACCAATACCAGTATGAAGAAGAAAAGCCTTAAAGAGGTCAAGTCCAAAGACCCTTCTGAAGCCTGGAGTACAGATTTGCCAGAGGCACCTTTGATATGTGGAAGCAGGAAAAAAAGGTTAAGGAAATGAGTTGTTTATAAGGGTAGTTTCCTGCTAAACTCAGAAATAACAGCTACCAGTTGTGGAGCACTTTGACATCTCATTAACCCTCACAACAATCCCATGAAGTTGGTGCATTTACTATCTTACATGCCAGGTGCTGCAGAGGTAGTTAGCAACTAGAGGCAGCATTTGAACCCTGGCCAGTTCAAACCAGAGCCTGATGCTAACTGCACCCTGGACAACGAAGGACAACGAAGCCAGGGTGGACATTTGTAACATGAGCAACTGCAGAAAAAATATAGACGCCTGTAATTATACCCAAGTTGTAAATTTATAAACATGAATTAAATACAAATATAAAAGGCTAACTAACCGTTTTCTAAAACTGAAGAGAGTGAATAGGTTGCATCAGCAAAATAAAAAATTCCAGCATTTATTTTGATTTGTACGAAGCACCATCTGATCTGATTGAAATCACTCTTAAAGGTCTGGATTAAACATTGGTTCCTTCATACACTCCCATTTTGAAAATGTGATGTTATATGATACAAAGGTTAGAAGAGTCAGATGTCACAGTTTGTTGACTCCAGCAGGGAGTACCTGTACGGAGGCAGTTCTTATCACAGCCCAGGATGCCTGATGATTTCTCTAGTCATGTTTAAGTTCTCCAAACCCAGGGTATCCCTCCCTGGGCAATGCTAGTACTGCACTGTTAAATGCTTGTTCATTAATTCCCTTTTTAAAATTTTATCTCCCTTCTATCTAAACATCTCTTCTATTTTTACGGGTTTTTACATTAGTGTTTATGTTAATAACTTTTGGGCACAATGCATTTTACATTAATTTTCATGCTGTTATTAACATTATATAGACAAGAAAACTAGAGAGGCTATGTAAAATTTCCAAAGTCACACAGCTAGTAAACAGCAAAGTTCAAACACAGGTATGTCTAATTCCTAAGCCATGGCTTTGACAATTTGCTCGTCTTCACTCAGTGGGTAGTTTAATTCCTTTAACTGTATCCCTTGGCCAGCACTGAATATCATAGCGTCTGGCAACTGTGTTACTAGATAGATGAGGTTACATATTCAGATGTGGGAAGCCCATTATGCTTTGCTGAGATGACACCCCATGGGCCTCCTTTGAACTTCATTCTTAAACTTCCTGTTACCCATATGCCATTTCCTAGGATGAGGCATTTCTCCAGAGCTCATTACCTGAAAATGGCATACTCTTTTATGTACAGGCCTCTGGCATGCTTTCTTGCCTGCAATCCTCCCCCTGCTCCTCCTGCAGCTTGCTCCCTCTCCAGTCTGCTTCTATCCCTCCTTTGCTCAAGCCAAAACCTAGGAATCAAACTTGATTTTCCCATAACCTGCTTTGCTCCACTGCTTTATATATAACCAGAGGTGACAGTAAATCTTGGTAAAGATACATGTCCATCAGCAACTTCTAGTTAGCAGAAAAAATGGAAATGTAAATCTAGTGATGGGATTTGGGGGTATCTTGGCAGGAAATAGGAATTTGGAAGCTTTGACCCGTGGCCCGTCATTGTTAAAATTGTCTAAGCCTTGTTTCAAGGAGGGGGCGGGGGTCTCTGACTAGCTCCCACAAGATATTGGGATATTTGCCCCTAGTATACCAGAGCTCTGGGTGCATTTAGGATTAGCTGCAAACAGTAATAGTGAATCATTGGGTTGTAACAGGGAATGAAGAGCTTTCAAAGAAAACTTCTCTGGTTGGTGTCTAACACCAACTTCATGATGATGGAAACCTTTGGAGTCAAACAGACCTGACTTTGAACTTGCTGTGTGACTGACGAAGTTCTTTAACCTCTCTATGCCTCAGTTCCTCTGTAAAACAGAGTTAGTTCCCTTGCAGAGTAGTTGTGAAGATTAAGTTTGAATACGTACATACAGGTACACTTGATGAGTGGACAGACAGAAGACAGATAAAATTAGATGTCCTTCAACTATTAGATTTCTTCTCTTCCCTTTCCAAACTTCAAGACTAAAAAAGACAAAGAACTCAAACTCATTATTTGGACCGATTAAACATCGGCAAGCTTAAAGTGGAAGGTTACTTGCTCTTGAGGATTATTTTGGTTTTTCATTTTTAAAAATTTATTAAGAAAAACACATTCTGGCTACTATTACTGAAACCTCAAATGATTTCCTCTTATTTTATGTACGGACAGCATCCCAATCGAATAACTCTTTAAATCCTAAACATTCAGACATTGTTCCTCCAGAGGTCTATGGAAGAGCAGGTACCAGTACACAGGAGAGTGATCCACTCTTGTCGTGAAAAAGGTTTTTGGAAGGAACTGAGTTGCAGCCAGGAGGATGATTCCAAAATTTCCAAATGCTTCTGGCTAAGGCCTTCAGATTTTATTTGAAACAGATTCTCAGAGTATCAAACACATCTTTATTCAAGTGGAGGTACAAAAGCACATTGTTAAACCAAATGCATACATGTGATTTTTACATATTCTACTATTTACGGATTAATTGTTTCATAATCACTGAAGGTGACTATTAGTCTTTACAAGTAAAGGTATACACATTAACAGGAAAAAAACATGCATTTTCATTTGCTTTTACATTTAGATCAATTTGTTTAGATCCCTACCTTGCCCTGATGGGATCCTATGTTTGCTGATGGCTAAGAGGTAAAATATAGTGGTAGAACTATCCTAGAGGTTAGCCATAAGATGCTTATAAAGCGAGCCATACATTTTTATATATTTGTTGAGGATCCCTCGTGAATATTATAACATCTGAACTATGAAGGCCTCAATTGCTGGAATGACTAGAATTTTAAATAACACTTGTCTTATTCACAAAATGTTATGAAGCTTAAGACGGAAAAATACAATAAAATGTTTTGACATTATCTAAAGAATCACGAACTATTGCTACCGTGTTTCCCAAAAAAATAAGACCTAGCTGGACCATCAGCTCCAAAAGGTGCATTAGAGCTGATGGTCCAGCTAGGTCTTATTTTGGGGGAAACATGGTAGGTGTTACGATGAACTCTGGAGCCAACATCTGTGATCAACTTTATCAATCAAGAAACCCATGTTCTTTTACATGGCTTGCAGAGTCTAGTAAAATACAAAACTGTGATAATGATAAATAATTATACACAAAATCCCCACTTTAAATACTGTCCTGGATTGATGAAGGAAGACTGGGGACAGAAATTAAAATAGATAAAGAAGTAATCGTAACGGTTAAAATTTTACCAGGAACAGACCTGCCACTCTCTTGAAATACTCTCTCTAGACATATTACCTAAGAACAGCAAGATTTTTGTTGGAAGGCTGAGCTCTCTGCCTTATGAAACTCTGAATTTTTTATTAGGTTGGTGCAAAAGTAATTGCAGTTTTTGCAATTATCTTTAACCTTTTAAACCACAATTACTTTTGCACCACCCTAATAGTTTATATTCTTTATGTTTTGCCCCATTAAAAGCAGACCTAAGCATTTTGCTGCTCTTCAATGGAAGTATATAAAGTAATTCTAAACTCAGACATGCAGAATAAGCGCTGAATGTCACTAGACTACCATAACCTCGTCGGCTCCGTGATGTCCTTATTCATCTCTTAGAGGGCTGTGGATGCAGACAAGGCAGCTAAGAACATGGGCATCACTTTAAAATGTTTAGCTGCCTGCCATAAACTCAGGGGAGACAGAATTATTCATACTCATGGATGAACAGGATGTGGAAATCCAATTTAAAGGAAGTTGCTTCACTTTATGAAAGAAGACACCAGAATAGCAACATCAAGTAGGGAAGGCATACCTGCTGGTGAAAAGCTTAAAACTAGGAATCCACCATTCCAAGGCGCTTAAGAGAATGGAGAAATCCATAGGAATTCAAGTGCTGTGGTTGGAAACGAGTATGTAGGGTCCTCAAAAAAGAGCAGGCCCAAGAGTCTGTTTTGGAGAGAATTTGGGCTGAGAACAGCAGAAAAAGCTAAATGAGCTACATTCCAGATGCTGATGTTTTAACATTGGTGTAATACCTTAGGGAAGCTGTGAATAATAATAAGTACCAATTCCAGGAAATAAAATGTTTATAGGCCATATTAAAATAAAAATAGCTTAAATGAATTCCATAAATAAAGTACACATAGTTACTTACAATACCTATTATATTAAATAAAAGAATGCCGTAATAAAACAGCACTGAATTCACCAAGTCACTCCTCAGAATAGATTCTTTTGCAATGAAAAAGACTGGAACTATATATTAACGATTTCATATACAAACAATAAACAATTTTCTCTCCAACATTTTTATGTCAAATAAAGCCTGAAATATGGCAGTAAATTTTTCCATTTGCATTATATCAGATTCTGGTCTGGTGCAGATATTCCGATGATGAAAAAGACTTGAACTCCTACATTCAAATGACTTCTCCAGGGTATGGATTCTTTGATGTTGAATGAGGATTGAAATATGATTGAATCTTCCCCCCCATTCCCCCATCCCTACACACATCGATTACATTCATAGGCTTTCTGCATGGAATGAATTTGATGATGAACAAGGTAGTGTCTTTGACCGAAGGCTTTTTTCACATTCATTACAGTGATGGAATTTTATTCCTGTATGAATTCTCCAATGATGACTAAGGTATGAACATAGCATGAAGCATTTACCACATTCAATATATTCGTAGGTTTGTTCATTGGTATGGGTTTGCAGGCATCGACTGAGTTTAACTAATAGCTTTATTACATTTGTCACATTCAGAGGGTTTCTCTCTGGTGTGAACTCTCCGATACTGAGTAAGGGTTGAGCTATAATTGAAGGTTTTACCATATTCAGTACATACATGATTTCTCCCTGGGGTGAACTCTCAGATGTTGAATGAGGCCTGAACTTGACTAAATGTCTTCCCATGTTCATTACATTCGTAAGGTTTCTCTTTGGTATGAATTCTTTGATGTTGAACAAGGTGTGCTCTCTGACTGAGGTTCTTTTCCCATGCATCACAATCAAAGGCTTTTTCTCTGGTGAGGACTTCTCGTTGTAGAACAAGATCTGAGCTATGATTAAAACTGTCTTTATAATCATTACACTCAGAGGATTTCTCTTTCCTATGAATTTTGTGATGCTGAATAAGGCATGAGGTTTGACTGAAAGCTTTTCCACATTCATTACATTCATGTGGTTTTTCTCCTGTGTGAATTCTTTGATGCTGAATAAGATGGGAATTCAATCTGAAGTCTTTCCCACATTCATTACATGTATAGGGCTTTTCTCTGAGACGAATTCCTTGATGTTTAATAAAGGTCAACCCACATTCATTGTATTCATAGGCTTTCTCTTCACAGTGAACTTTCTGATGTTCGACTAGGTACGAGGTATGATAGGAGTCACTGCCACACGCAGTACACTTACAGGGCATCTCTCTGTGAATTCTCTGATGTTGCATAAGATGTACACTACGACTGAAGACTCTTTCACAACGGCTACATTTATAAGATTTTGCTCTAGTGTGAATCCTCTTATGCTGACTCATGCCTGAGCTCTGACTAGAGGATTTGTCAGATGACTCACAGGACTTATCAGACACTTCACATTTATAGGGTTTTTCTCTAGTATGTATTCTTTTATGTCGACTAAGACTTGAACTCTGACTGAAAGATTTTTCACATTCTTTACATTTGTAGGGTTTCTCTCTGGTATGAATTCTCTGATGTCTAGAAAGGGCTGAGCTCTGGTGGAAGACTTTCTCACATGCATCACATTTATAGAATTTCTCAGTGGTAGGAATGCTTTCACATTTACTAAGGTGGGAGAGCTCCATCAAGCTTTCTTTATATTCACTACTCTGAAAATCCTGTGTTAGATTTATGTGTTCCTGTTTATCAGCAGCTGAATTCTGGTTGAGGCTCATGTCATACTTATCAATGTCATCAATGTTCTGTATTCTAAGATCTTTCTGATCTGTATCAAGGGTAGATTCCAGACTGAAGCTTTTTTCAGGTTCATTACATTCATTGTTCTTCTCACTGGTGAAGGTTTTCTTGCTGATTGTTATTTGCCTAAACTCCCTCTCCAGGAAGAGAAATTTCCTTAGGATTTCCTGAAGCCTTTCTAATCTGTCCTCAGGTTTATGCACTTCTCTAGTCTCAGGAACTTGGGCAATATCCTTTTTGAGTCTTCCTACTCTCACTTTGTATGAATGTACTTCTTCTGAAATTTTCTGCTTAGGAATCAACAGCTTGTTCTCTTCTCTGGTTTCTCCATCTGATTCAATATATAAATAGAAAATGCAAATGTAATCTGTACCCTGTGCTTAGAAAAAGAAAACTCAGAGAGGAAAATTCTAAATAATCTAGTCTCTACCAGGACAAGAGTTTATTTACTCTGAAACACAGGCACAAAATCTCAACAGCAGATAAAAGGGTGTGAATAGGAACAGTGAGGTAGGATCCGAATGGTTCAGGGTATGGCAGAAACAGAAGGTACTTTCATCAGACTAAGAAGATAACCAATTAAGGTGTTTCAAAGGAGTAAATAGGGAAAATAGTTCAAAAGAATTAAAAATAAGCAACTTAAATAGGGACTTAGTACAACTTGTGGATGATAAGGAACAAAATAAATGCAAAGAGTTCATCAAAACTGAAGGGAAAGGAAAAAGCTCTCCATTCTGTGATACAGGCAGAGCTCTTCATTTTGACAAAGTAGTTACAACGTGGCTCAACATCTGGACTTTACTTTCCTACTAATTCCATCTGATTGATTCTGCCTTACTCACCTGAGCAGTCATCTCTTAAGACTTCTCTATTCTTAGTTTCCAGATCAAAGACCAGTAGATCTTGTTCCAGCTGGGAGATCCCATCAGGCTTGAAAATTGGAAATCCTGCTCACAGAGAAGGAAATGGGATGTGGCAATTTTTCCGCAGATACTACACCAACCCATTTTTCTATTAACTAATGGTTAATGGAGAAAGTAAATTCTTAGAAGACATGGGGGAAGCCTGGAGAGTGAGAGTGGCAAAGATGCTCTACAAGGAGCTCCTATTTGTACTCTAGAAAGAGGAGTGTTAGTAAGGGGCAGGCTGAAGCCTTTTGGGAGCAAGAGAAGTCATCTAACATTCCTCAGACAAGGGAATTTGTGCATGGGATAATTTCACAGAAATTATTATTTTCAGTCCTCATCTGTTGCCTATAGATCAACCTTGTGTTAGACCTGGTCTATAGTACTAGACCTAGTCAAAATCCAGGTAATCCAAATATATGGTGATGGAAAGATAACTGGCTCTGGGTGGTGAACACACAGTGGGATTTATAGATGATGTAATGCAGAATTGTACACCTGAAATCTATGTAATTTCACTAACAATTGTCACCCAAATAAATTTTTAAAAAAAATCCAGGTAATCAAAATTACAACTTTGCTGGACTGGAGAAAGGTGAATACTCAAGCCCTGTTGTAGGGTGAGCTGAACTGTATCAACAGAATCAGTGAAGCCTGAATAAATATTCCTAGGACCAATCTCAAGAAACAATTCATTTCAATTCGCACGAGAAAACAAAGATTAACATGACACATTCTCACCCATTAGGAGCTTACACTCTTGTTTATCCAACAAACATTTATGCAAAGTATGCAGGGGATAAAGAGCCAAGCAGGAAAGGTCCATCACCTCAAGGACTTTACACTCTTAAATGCAGAGACAGAGATATAAATAACTATAATATGATATAGTGAAGCAAGTACAATAAAAGTGCATCTTTACATGAAATGGTCTTTGTCTGGCTTGCATAATGGACTGGGAAGATCTAATCTCTTTTAAAAGTGAAAGAAAGAGGCAATCAGCTTCTAAAGGGGCAGAACTATTATAGTATCAAAGGGGCATTATTTTATGTGTTCAGCCCAGAAAGCTCCTAGTAGCACACACATAGGTCTAGCTCAAGCCTCTCATCTCCAAAAGCCTTTCTCTCCACTTACTGAATGTCTACAAAATTTATCTGTTCCTCTTATTCTGGCATGTCGTTATATAATGGAGTTTATACATTTTTTAAAAAATTGGATTCAAGTATCTTCATCTCTACCTGATTTATAAACTCTTTGATAACAAACACCATGTATCTTGTATCTTGCACTTGTTCTGATTAATTTATTTAAGAGCTGCTCATTGAGTGCCAATTCTGTGCCCAAGAGTCAGCATATAACAGATAACCAATGTTTTTAAAAGGGCATTGGGCCTGGAAAATATGATAAAGCAACAGCTGCCCTCTTGGGATTCCATATGAGAGCCTATTCCATATGAGAGAGATCAGAACAGATTATAAGAATGACATTTACTGGGGCCGGCCCAGTGGCTTAGGCGGTTGGAGCTCCGTGCTCCTAACTCCGAAGGCTGCCAGTTTGATTCCCACATGGGCCAGTGGGCTCTCAACCACAAGGTTGCCGGTTCAACTCCTGGAGTCCCCCAAGGGATGGTGGGCTCTGGCCCTGCAACTAAGCTTGAACACAGCACCCTAAGCTGAGCTGCCTCCCGGATGGCTGTTGGTTGAAGCGCAGGCTCTCAACCACAAGGTTGCCGGTTCGACTCCCGCAAGGGATGGTGGGCTGCGCCCCCTGCAACTAGCAACGGCAACTGGACCTGGAGCTGAGCTGCGCCTTCCACAACTAAGACTGAAAAGACAACAACTTGACTTGGAAAAAAGTCCTGGAAGTACACAGTTTCCCAATAAAGTCCTGTTCCCCTTCCCCAGTAAAATAAAAAAAAAAAAAAAAAGAATGACATTTACTGTGTTTCTGAATTCCTTCTGGGCAAACAGAGTCGATTCTCCTTTTGCACACTTAACTTAGTTAAGGTCTTCCATGTCAAATGAAATAGTTTTGCAATTTAAGAAAACGTTAGTGTGGCATAAAGCAGCAACTATTCTGCTCAGAATTCTGATAACATAATCTGCAACTTTTAACTTTGAGGTATTAAGGTGCTCCTAAACTTTGATAACTGAAATAAATTTTGGTTATTTACTCTGTATCTACCCTTAAATCACATACACACAACAAAAAAGATCTTCATGTAGGATGAAAGGTTTGATTTTAGATTTGTGTTTAAGGTAACGTAGAAAGGTGTAAGACAAAATGCTTAGCTGGCAGAGATACAAGGTTGCAGTTTAGAAGAGCAAACAGGGTTCAAGAGACTGACTTAAAGTCATCTGTATCATCAAAATATTAAGCCAAGGTTTACTAAGCATTTGGTAGGTGCAAAGAACCATACCAAGAGCTTTACAAGCTTTCACTCAATGCTCACCATACCTTTATGAGGTAGGAACTATTATTGTACCCATTTTAGAAATGAGAAAATGAAGATTCAGATAGCTTAATTAACTTGCCCAAGGTCATAAATGGTGAAGCCAGAGCACAAATCCAGACAGTCTTAATTTAGGACCTGGCTTTAAAATAATCTAGTAAAGGGGAGGCCGGATGGCTCAGTTGGTTACAGCACAAGCTTTGAACAACAGGGTTGCCAGTTCGATGCCGGCATGGGCCAGTGAGCTGCGCCCTCCACAACTAGACTGAAGACAATGAGCTGCCGTTGAGCTTCTGGAGGGGTGGCCAGATTGCTCAGTGGTTAGAGTGTGAGCTCTCAACAATAATTCCCACATGGGATGGTGGGCTGCGTCCCCTGCAACTAAAGACTGAAAACGGAGGCTAGACTTGGAGCTGAGCTGCACCCTCCACAACTCAGATTGAAGGACAACTGCCTGGAGAGACACACTGTCCCCCAATATTCCCCAGTAAGACTTTTAAAAAAAGAAAATCTGATCCAAAACTCCTATCACTTGCGTCCTTTCCAAACAAACATTTATGTAACTACTACTGTATT
This sequence comes from Rhinolophus hipposideros, assembly GCF_964194185.1. Taxonomy (NCBI): domain Eukaryota; kingdom Metazoa; phylum Chordata; class Mammalia; order Chiroptera; family Rhinolophidae; genus Rhinolophus; species Rhinolophus hipposideros. The sequence continues at coordinate 10,444,125 of NC_138053.1, forward strand.
TCCCCGAAAATAAGACCTTGCTGAACCATCAGCTCTAATGCGTCTTTTGGAGCAAAAATTAATATAAGACCCGGTCTAATATTATAAGGCCTGGTATTACATTATATTAATTATATTATAGCCGGTCTTATATTAATTTTTGCTCCAAAAGACGCATTAGAGCTGATGGTCCGGCTAGGTCTTGTTATCGAGTAAACACGGTTATGAGCCAGGTACTTACATAATCTAATTTTATCCTTGGCACAAACCAGAAAGGTAGACATTATTTTTCATGTTTTATAGATGAAGAAAATGAGTGTCAGTTTAAATATTTGCTCAGCGTATCACAGCTGCTAAGTGGAACCCAAGTCTGATTCCAGTTTATATTCTTTCCAATCTACCACAGGGTCACAGAAAGCATTAAGGCAGGTATTCTTGCCATTGGCCTGAATGCCTTTTACTAAATTTAAGTCAAAACTGTGCTTTCGAAATACGCATTTGCTTTAAAATTTTTCCTATCTAAAATTATTTTTTATTAAAACCTTTTGATTTTTAAAATTTAAACCTTGACCATTTTCTAATTAGATCTATTTTAACTTAATCCGGTCTTTAAAGGTAACATTTAAAATAATGGCTGTATGCAATGTCAGAGGGATAGTAGATGGGGGGAGGTGGGTTATCACTGTGTGAGGGATATAAATGATAAATGTCTATTACATTGTTTTGTGTACCTGAAACTAATAAAAATAAATAAATAAAAAATATAAAAAATATATATACCTCATTATTTGGTTTGCTGCTTATACCAGACTTGTGCTAAAGTTTAGCCATTTGGAAGCTTCATGCCTTTCTTTCCTGGTCCTTAACAAATACACAAATAAAACCTCTCCTTAGCAATATCTTTTTGTGTATATACCTATTATAATGGAATATATCCCTAGCAATTTTACTTCTTCATGAATGTGTATCTTTTCTTCTCCCAAACTGTAGAACCTCATGCCTATCTGTCCAATTTATCTTGGCCGTTTTTAATTATCATCAGAGTACAAAGTCATAAAAATATAAAAAACGCCACATGTGGTTTGACTAATTGTACTAAAGGCACAAAACAGTGAAACAAAGCATGGGTTTCAGAGTCAGATCTGAGTCCCACGCCCAGCTCGGCCCTGAATGAATCACTCACCTTCTCTGAGCCTCAGTTTCCTCAGGTATAAAACAGAATAATACCTGCTCACAGGGTTATGGTAAGGATTAAATGAGATATAGTACATAGTAAATGGTATATAGTACCTAGAAACAAACATATTGGTTGCTCAATAAATAGTAAACAGCTGTGACAGTAAGACAGTCTATACAAAATCATTTTTGTCCTCAGGACATCAATTTCAAAAAGTAAAGGGTAAATGTCAAACATTCCTGATTTAGTAACTCACTTATCTTCAACTAGAATTTAGATAAGTATGTTTCTAATGCTGTCATCTAATAGGGTACCTGCCAAACTATCCCATGTAAAATGCAATCCAAGTCTCTTTCCCAGTCTTAATCTTCATTTTAAGCACCAAGTCACAGACAACTTCCCTTTGGGTATAACCATCCAGCCAGTAATTTATACACTGTCAACAACAGAACATGCTTTTAGATTTGGTAATGAAAATTATGACTTTTTAGCTATTTTTTCATTCTTTTACTCAGTTGTTCCTATTCTGTACATTTACTACATACTTAGCATAGTCAACGCACTTAACCAAAGGACTAAAGTTCTGATGTCTGTGGCAAATACAACTTAGAGCTACTGCCATGATAAAAAGATATAAACTGGAAAGTAGGGCTGCTAAGTCAGGGACTGAATTATAAAGTCTCAATTTTATAACACCAGTTTTATAACTTTATAACACCAATTTTATAACTTAGCTTTATAATAAAGCTAAGTTAATTAAGGGTATAACTTTAAATTTTACATGGAGTTTGCTGAACCCACAAATATGAAAATGACTTCCCAAGAACTGTAAAAACTAATTACTAGAGATTCTGCAACTTGGTCACAAAAGCAAACGGAGGAGGGTTTCTTGTACGCATGTGTGCCCAGTATGTGTGAGTGCACGGGTGTGCTGTACGTGCAGAGATGACAGAGGAAATGGGATGAAATTCAGTCCAACAGCATGCTGTGTTATTTGGCTGATTAAGCTGCTAAGAAGTTTCTTCACTCCAAAAAGTAGACAGATAAACTGTTGGAAATTATGTAATTATTAGATAAAATTAACAGTATCTTACAATTACACATCATTGTACAATATACAAAGTTGTTAAACATACATTCAATTTGATACCCTGAAATAAATTGAACTCTTTTGCCTTCTCATTTCCCCTCCATCAAGAACAGAGCTAAAGAACACTTGATCGGGAAAGGTCATATAAATGCATCAATCTGTTTAGCAAAAAAGAATAAAGGGGACAAAGGCGGGACCCTGGAAGGGGCCACAGGGACTTGAAGAAGACCAGAATGTTAAATATGAGGAAAGCCCAGGGGTCGCAGGAGAGTTAGTGAACAGACGGGGCAGGTCCTGTTCACTACAGAAAAAGAGGGGCGCACAGCGTACATTCCACATCCTGAAATAACATGAAAAGATCATAAATGAAGAGCTGGAGTTGAATTTTGTGGTTTCTCAGAACACGAGTAGATGGCCACCAACCGCGGCTTCTGAATGAACTCAGGATTCAAAATGCATCTGGTGCAACAGAGGGCTTCCTGGGCCCTTCAGAAATTTAACAAAGGTCATCTGAGGAGCTGCAATTTTACATACTGGTGGCATCCTGGGAGCATCTACTCCATCAATCAAGTGTAATATCTTATACTTGTGGAAAGGAAGTTTCCGAGCAGGGACGAGCAGTATCGATGGGAAGCCGATACTTGGGCCATCTCTTGGAGATTCCTGCCGAAAGGACTGCAAGTGTTTCTCCAGAGAAAGCACTTGCCTGGGTATGACTCAGGGCCGGGCAGGAATTCACACTATGAATCCGGGTGGTGGGAAGACGAAGAAGTATGCCTATAAAGATCAAAGAGCCAGGAATGGAAAACACGCTAAAAACCTTCCCAGTGGGCAGGCTGCCTCCCCACAGACAAGAAGACCTCTTTAATCCTGAGTGTAACCGAGGAGACCAAGCAACACCTGGGTGCCACCAGCATAGGCAAAGCAAAAAGAGAAAGAGAAAAGAATAACTGAGATTAATAAAACAGTGACTGTGCCGTACATAAATAAAAGGAACTGAACAAAAGCAGGGACAGGCAAAAAAAGAAAGAGAAAAAGGAGCAGTGCTCACATTAAAAGGGCTGCCAACACCCCCACTGATGTTTCTCCAGCACCACAGGCTGCCTAACCTCTGCTGCCCACTGTACCATCCAAACGACAAAGGAGAGACTTGGTTTAAGTCGGAGACTTGCACTCCTGGGGATGAGATTACTTAGGGTTACTGCCTGGGTGACGCACTGAAATGTGGTAGCAGTGAGGCGTGCCTTTCAATGAAGTCTCTCAAATTCTGTCTGCGTGGAGATGAACTTAGGCATCTTAAGAGGGATTACTTAACCAGAAGGACTTTAGCCTCTCTAAAAACGGCATTTCTTCTTCTGAGGAAAATGGGAAACTCGGATACAGGAGCGCTGACTTACCAGGAAGGAAAGAGACTGCCTGTGGATTGGGAGGCTCTACAGCAGGGGTGTCCAAACTGCGGCCCGCGGGCCAACTGCGGCCCGAGAGCCATTTTTTATTGGCCCGCAGCAAATTCCAAAAATATATTTAGTTTACTTAAATAAACCAGGTGAGGCAACACGCACTTCACCTCGAGTGAGTGGCCCGGCTGTTTGTGTATTTTACCGCATATGGCCCTTGGTGCAAAACGTTGAACAAAGTTTGGACACCCCTGCTCTAGAGTCTCTCATAAAAAAGGAAAAGACAAGAAAGGTAAGAACATAGGCAAAGCACAAGCAAGTTTCCCTTTTCTAACGAGATACCCCACAAAAGCAGGAACTATTCACTCAGGATAAGGAGTAGAATGTCTTGCCCTGAAACCCCCAAAGGAAAACCACTCCTGGAGGAGATGACCTTAAGGACGGAGGAGTCAAAGGTTCTAGGACCTGGAATCTGAGCCACACTCTACGTTCTCAGAAACCTCACACCTACTCAGTACAGAAATCCCAACAGGTAAACTGAATAAAAAGCCAGTCCTTACCCAGCGAGACCACGTTCCCATAATTCTCTAACATCACTTCTCTGTAGAGCTCCCTCTGAACAGGGTCCAGGCATCCCCATTCCTCTCGGGTAAGGTGCACGGCCACATCCTCGAATGTCACAAACTCCTGAAATAACACAGCCTGGCTGCTCTGCGGAAGGAGGCCACGACAGCACCACGGCCAGAGAACGAAGGAGACAATGCAGAGCGACCTCCCGTGTGTACTTATGTCGGGAGCAGTGAGAACAAATTGGAATCGAGGGAACAAGTTCCACAACCCTTGAACATCTAATAAGCGCCCAGCACAGCACCAGGGACAAAGCAACAGTGTTTTGCTGGTGGTGTTAGGAAGACGGGAAGGTGGTCTGTGTGAAGTCCAGGTCTCTGGGGAGAATCAGTTCCCAAATTGGGGTCTGCTACTGAAAAAAATTCCAGGCAAGGTTTACAGATGGGACGAGGGAAAGGCCACACTCAGTCGGCAGCAACAGACCCTGAGGAAAAGCAGAGGGTTCCTCAGCTCACCTGGTACCTGGCTGTCAGGAGTGCAGCTGCCTGGTCTCCTGGGCTTCCCTCGTGGGGAAGAGCAGGCACCTGGGGAACAGGTGGCGCTAAGGGAGGAGAAAGGAGCCAAGAGTGAGAGCAGCCCTTCCCTAGGGCTCCCTTACGGGAGTCAGTGGGACGCTTCTTCACATCAACGTTCTAGTAAAACCAATGACCATTTATCAGGTATTGAGTGTGCACTCTGCTCCGTCTCAGAACTTGCATACCCTGCTCACACACGTTTACACCCGTGATAGAGGATTTTATTATGAAATCTCGTATTTCCCTTTATCCTCCTGACACGACATTCCTCTAACAGAAGGGTAAGCACTACACCTCTTTTGCAGATGGGCAAAGCAAAGCATAAGGACTCGCAGTGACTGGTGCAGGGCCATGAAGATTTAGTAGATTTCTGACCCTTTCCCAAACACTGTTCTGTAAACATCACTGAGCCTTTCTCTTATTGATGGACGCTGTCTCTGCAACCAGTGTGTAAGGCCCGTAAGAACAGGGAATGGTCATCTGTTTCCTCCCCACCCTTTCCACCCACCCCCAGTTGCTCACAGCACTCGACATGTTGTGGCACTCAGTGTCGCTGACACAAGTTATTACAGGCACTGCAGGTGGCCACAAGTAATCTAAGATTCTTACAAAACAAAGGAAATACAAGACAGATCAACCTATCTAAACAGCACATAAAAAGGTTACATCATATAGTCAGTGTGACATGTATACGTTCATACAGACAATCCCTTGCACTCAACCAAGGAATTAATGGGTGCTTCCTTTATCAAAGTTAGATTAGTCACACACACTGCAGTTGCAATAGAACAGCAGGTGGCAAAGCACACAAAGTCATAAAAGTGCAACGAAACTAAGTGAAGGGAACAGGGTGAGGGACAGGCCCCAAACCTAAGAGGAAGTGAAAGCCAGGCAGGGATTGTGAGATGTGGCAAAGGCAGCATATCTTAAAAATGATTGTGGCTGTGGTAACTGGGATAAAGTGAAGGTTGTATGAACAAAAACAGCTGGAACAAAGTGAGTGACCACCTCTGCCTATTAAGGAAAGACGGGCTGTCCTTAATAGCGGGTCCCAGACCAGGACCGAGCATCTGCCCTCCCTTCCAGACCTCCCTCCAGGGGCCATCTTCTTACTGAAGTCCCCGGCCTGGGAGCAACTCTACACTCCCGTCCTCCTGGACGTCAGTGCTCTCGGCCTTACCCCCAGTGAGTCCCTGCTCCATGGCGGTGTCCTGCACGACCTGAGGCACTGGGGGCAGACCCTCATACTGGGTCTCCGAAGACTGGAACTGGACCCTTGATGATCCTGCTGCTTCCTGGGCTGATATTTCCTCCATCCCTGTTCTGGAGAACAATGACCATCACTGTGGAGTGAGATTAGGAGAAATGATTGTAATAAGTTAAAACAGCCCATCATTTCATATCCTCAGGATTCAGCAAAGTATCTTATATACTGTACTCAGTAAAAAATAGTCAATAAAATTAAATAACAAAAGGAAAGGTGGGTATTATTCGGTTTTAAATAGCCGAGAACCAAATCATACGCTCCAAGAACGCAGGTTTATTGGAACTCCACTAAATCAGAATTCGTGGTATTTCAAACACAATCAGGGAAGTACAAGGTAATAGCGTAAAGATTTCTGTGGAAAGTTTAAAATATTCAAAATTTATAAACGTCTTTCAAGGCTCAAGTGTGTAACCAGAGAAATATGCTAATTATGATGGCTCATTAATTTTTTTTTTTTTTTTAAGCAGGCGCTTGGGAATTACTTGGTAAACACCACGTCACAGAACAAAATTTCAGGTTTGGAGTCAGACCCTTCGCTTACTCCAGCTAGGCAGGCAGGCCTCTTCCCACAATCCTGACAGTAACCGAGGGAAGAGCTGCGATTCGAACAGGTCTGACTGGTGTCCTTCAAAGCCAAGGACGCGCCAGGGCTCCGTCTCCCGTCCGCAACACTACCACAGGGCCCTTGCGCCCGGTCCTCAGGAGGCCTCAGCCGGCGCTGCCCTTCTCCCACTTCCCTGTTAGGTGAAGGCTCGGTCCCAAAAGGGCGAGGCGGCTCACAGAGACCCTGTCCACTCCAGGGCAGTCACCGGGTCCTGACAGCCGGGCCCTCAGTCCGCGGGGCATCGGGGCAAATACCGACTGAGGTGACACAGGCCCTCGCACCATCCGCCCCGCGCGCTCCTGGGGCAGCAAAGCGCGGTGGGCAGAACCGGGCACCTCCTCCTCCTCCCCCGGAGGCTAAACAGGGGGCACACCCCACTGCGACCCCAGGACGGCTTCCGGGGACTCACCCAAGTGGAACTGCGGGCTAAACTGCCGTCCTGTCGCAGACACCCTTGCTCGCCGGGCTACCCTGAGCTTTCGGGGTCGCTCTACACCGCTTGGAGGCCGGAGCTTCTCGGTGGCACTTCCGGAGGCGGAGTCCGATGGCTTGGTGCGGAGGGCGGGACCCCGGATGAGGGCCCCGGATGAGGACGCCGGGTAAAACGTGGGAACTACGGAAGCCGGCTTGCGTCGCTTGTTCACGGTGGTGTTCCGCCTTCGTCTCTTCTGTTAAACTCGCTGGCTGCCTCTAGCCAGTATACCAGTAATGACCGTGACAGCCCCGGACTCGGGAAAGGGCTTCCGCTGGCCCTTCCCTGCTTCAACCAACCCTGGAGACTCCCAGCGGGGTGGTGGTTAGCACACGTCAGTGCGTATTCGGGTGCAAGGGAACGGGAGTCCTAATGGTCCGACGTCCAGGAGTCAGCCGGTAGGGAACTAGCACAAGGGTATAGAGGACATTTGTTAAAGAGAGGATTGAAGGCGCTTCGGTGATAATGAGGATTACAGAAAATCCTGGGATCGGAATCTACTGAAGTTTTGGGGGAAGGCGGGAGCATTGAGCATATTGAAGTGGAAGAGAAACTGAGACTGGAAGAGAGCCACGTACCTGGGGAAAGGCTGGACTGTGCAGAAGGATAGGTAAGCCGGAGCACGAGGACAGGCAAGCCCCGTGCTAGGACAGAGCCACGTACCTGGGGAAAGGCTGGACTGTGCAGAAGGATAGGTAAGCCGGAGCACGAGGACAGGCAAGCCCCGTGCTAGGACAGAGCCACGTACCTGGGGAAAGGCTGGACTGTGCAGAAGGATAGGTAAGCCGGAGCACGAGGACAGGCAAGCCCCGTGCTAGGACAGAATCCCTTAGGACATGATCACTTCTGGATCCTTAGGGAATGCGATGTCTTGTGGTGGAAATTGATCCGCTAGGGACTGGCAAGTCTCTTGCAGAATCAAAAAAGTGGAGGGAACTTTAGATATTACTCCTTTGTTTAAGCTCACAAATCAAATATCCTTAAATGCTATTTGATATCAAATTATAAGAAAAATCAAAAGGGTGGCATTCTATATGTTTTTTTCAAACTACGTCAGCTTCATATTCTGATGTGTCTTCCCTTTCTTTCCTCCTTTAGTATCACTGATTGAATACCTTGTTTCCCTGAAAATAAGACCTAGCCGGACAATCAGCTCTAATGCGTCTTTTGGAGCAAAATGTAATATAAGACCTGGTATAATATAATTAATATAATGTAATACCAGGTCTTATAATATTAGACCGGGTCTTATATTAATTTTTGCTCCAAAAGATGCATTAGAGCTGATTCTCCGGCTAGATCTTATTTTCAGGGAAACGTGGTATAACTTCCGACTGTGACACAATCTCTCTAGTTTACAGTATCCCTGTCACAATGGAATCGGCATAACATAGAAAATGCACTGCTTAGTCAGTTGCTTGCTGGACAGCTCCAGCGAGAAACTTTCTTCTGTTGAACAGAAATATACCCCCTGGTGATGTCTTTTTCCTGTTGAGATCCCTGAGACAACAAATGACACATTACTTCCTCCTGTTCATTAACAGCTCTTCTAATATTCTAGGATAGCTATAAGTTTGGGGTTCTTTCCTGAGTTGCTATTTCCCCACAGATTGTACCTATTAGCAGAGGTGCATTTCTCCAGTAGAGATGAGCAAACTGGCAGTGGTGCATTTGTGTCTAAGTTTTAGCTGACTAGTTTGCTCCAGTGAGAGGACGAAAGGAGGGACCAACTTAAGGTTCTACTTCCCACCAATAGCATCAATCCCTAACAAAGAGTGGTAAGAAACAGTAGCTACTCCTTTGCTTCTAAGCAAAATTTTCTTTCAAGGGTTTTTAAGATAACTGGTGAAAACAATTAACCAACTCATAAAATTTGTGAGTTTTTAGTTTAAAATATATAGCTTTAAAGAAAATGTGTAAGCAATCATTCCCAAGGAATTGAGCACTTCGTTAGTCTTTCCTTTATGCCTACCATTGCACTAGGCATGGATAGATACAAAGTAAGTAAAATATCACACCAGAATTGATGCCTGCCCCGAATATGAGTCTGTCTTCCTGACTGCTTCCTGACAGCACCATCATCTGAGGGCTTACAGGATGCCGTGTCCATTGGACATACCTTAAACCAAGGAAACCATTTTGTAGTCAAGGAGGTGTGACAATGAGCTTGTAAAACACAGAATTCGTGGTGCTTACTCATCAGTCAGAAGCAGCTAGCCTGATAGAAGTGTGGAATGGTATGTCGAAGACTGTTGAATTGCTGATACAAGATATAGCACCTTGCAAAGTTGGCGATACAGTATATGCATTGATATGCACTGAACCAATAACATATATATGGTATTGTGCCTCCAATAAATAGACTACATAATTACAGGAACCAAGGGTTCAAAACAGGAGTGGCCTCTATTACTGTCAGACCCAGTAATCCATTTATGGAATTTGTGCTTCTTATCTCCAAGGCTAGTCTGCTGGGCTATAGTCCTGATTCTCAGGGAGAACATTTCTTTTAGGAGCTACATTAAGTGTTCTACTGAACTGGAAACTGACAATACCACCAGGCCACTTGGCGTTCGTTGTGCCAGAAAATCAGTAGGCAAAAAATGGAGTTATAAACATCCCCACAGTCCCTGCCACACACACGACATAAATACAAAAACACACCCAGCCAGCTGCATTCAGTAACCTACCTTCTTGGGCCCTTTATCAGTTTAATGTAAAAATAGGCGTGGGAGTAGAGGGGAGAGGGCAGGTTTTAGACAAAGAAGAAAAACAATGCATAACAATGTAATGGCTCTTAGAGGTGACTTAGAACACTGAACAGGAATACAAGGAAGTATGTGGAGGAAGAAGTTCTGGGAATATGATGTCTTCAAGGAGGACCATAGGTTAGTGAGCCAGCCAGTGATAAAGCAGCAAAGACCTCCTTAGGTGGTTTATTGAAGAGTCACAGGGAAGTAGAAAGAGAAAATAATGACAACCACAGCAAGATCAAACCTCATAGGGAATGGAAGACTTTTCAGGGCTTTGAAAGTTACGCAGAATATCACCTAGTCGTTGGTAACTTCTACAGTAGGTGGCTATTCCTTTTGTGGGCTTTCTATTGTGCTCCAACTTGCCTTGGAACTTGGAGTCGTGTCACAGTCATTCAAGGTCTCAGTTACTGTTTTGTAAAAGATGAAGTTTCTTGCTCTACGCAAGAAGTAATGGTGAAAGCCATAATTATTGGTAACATTTTGACAGCAAAGTGGCTCAAATTCGACTTACTATAGTTGATACCATTGATGTTATTCTGCAAATTCCCTGGACACATTAGCCAGAATCAAATCGTATAACTTCTGTTATTGGAAAGAATGTGTTGCCCATAAATCAAGTATTTGGAAATACTGTCCATTTAGTGGTAATGCATAATCAGGGTCCCCAGAGAAGCAACCACTTCGGGTTTGTTCCTGACTTCACTTTGATCTTCCTCTGCCTACACTTTTGTTTCGGTTCCTCTGCCACAGACACACCATCACTAAGTGTTATTGTTTGATAATAACTAGAATTCCGATGACTGCCATCAGTAAGAAGTTGGAGAAACGTGTATCTGAGCAGCACAGTATCAAGGGAAACTTAACCGCCCCTTTCTCTGGGTTGTTAAAGCTGAGCTGAGGAGAGAGATTCCCTCCCCAAAGCCGAACCCGGCGACTGGAGAACAAGGACGCCTAGTCCTCCCGCATTTCTAGGGAGGACCCCTAGGGAGGACCCCTAGGGAGGACCCCGAAAGCAGCCCAGTCCCGGAAGACGGGGGTTGGCGCACTTCCGGCTCCTGTGACAGACACGCAGTCTCACTGGGGGAGGGCGAGCAGAGCTCCTGGGTAACACGCTCGCTGTCCTGCGATCCCCTGGGTCAGCTCCCTTTTCCATTGCGGCACCCCCAGACTTCTCCGGGGTTCACGGTGAGACGTGGGTCCAACCGGGGACGACGGGTGGGGACAGAGGTGGAGGAGTATGGCCGTGATGCGCGATCCCTCACGTCACGACCGCCCCCGAACGGGGTGGAGGGTCCACGTCCCCATCCTGCACCCCAGCCTTAGCGGTAGGCAGCGCCGTGTCCCTGCAGACAGCCCTGGATCCAGGCGGGAAGGGAACGACGGCGTTTTCATTTCCCGACTAAGGTAGGATGAGATGCTGGGGCGCCGTGAGAAGGAGGCTGCGTGTCCCCGGGAAGCCGCAGGCTCGTCCTTGGTTTTCACCCAAGAGGGTCGGGGACAAAATGACTCGTTTAATTTCCGTGTTCCCTAGGGAATCATCCCATTTGCTCTCTTTCTGGTGAGATTTTTTTCTAAGTTCCTAGGGACCCCGAGGTAAAATGAGGAAGACACTCAAGGCTATCAAGCAAGCTCCACGGGCTGTTTTTTTGGTTGTTGTTTTTTGTAATAGTGGACAAGTGTAAACCTCTTAAGTGTTTGCAGATCATCTGCTCACCCCCAAACTCACCACTATTAATGGTGGTGATTAAAGAGTGTTTGAAGCCTTGTGAATATTGTGATTTGGATGCAGTAAGATTATATATATTTCACCCTTTTCCTTTAAGTTTCTGAACTTTCTGAATTTTTTTTAATGTATGATTTCAGACATTAGTTGGATTTTTCAGTTATGGGAGCTGAGTTTGACTTGGTGCGGTGTTTAGTGAAGGGAGTTTGTGGTGGTGTCGTGGAAAGTGTGTTGGGCCGTTAGGGGACTAATCACCAGTGCTCTCTGCCACTGACTACAAGGATGGTCTTGGACAAAACACCACCAAGTCTCAATTATGTCCTAAGTAAAATAAACTAGCTTATCTCAAAGGGCCCTTCCAATTTGAAAATTCATTGATAGAGTGATATAACTGAAAAATCCAGCTAGGCCAAACCTGATGCTCCATCTCCATTTCCTGCAGTACGACCAGGATACAGAAAGACACTTTAATTGTGGAGAGAGAGGTATAAGAAAACACAGGCCAGTGCTAAAGAGATCATTTGCAATCAATAAATGAATTGTGGACAATATACTGAAAGCAGATCAATGAAACCTTATTGTTTGCTGGAGAAATAGGTTGGTCACCCAATTGACACATGATTTTTTCTGCATTTAAACCCGCTGCCATAATATTTCTCCCATTCTTACTCAGATGTTTCATAGATAACCCGACAGTCGCAATGTACTGAAATCTGTTCATTTATAAATGACATGCCCTTCTAAGTACTGAAATACCAGGCCTATAATGAATTTGTTGAACTTTGTACAAATGGGCAGAAAATGACATTGTATCCCTTCAAACAAATATTTTTTAAATGCCTGTGGGTTGCAAGGAACAATAAGTGACTTAAGGGCAACCATGAAAGCAAAAGACAGTCTTTATTCTTGAGGAGGTAATCTAGTTGAGATAAGGCATGAAAGCATTAAAAATTAAATTTCAGCGTAAAAGCTATCAAAATATTACAGACCAGTGATGGAGACAGTTAACGAGTCTAAAATCAACACGACTGGATGCTAGGATCATTCAAGAAATGTAAAATAAAACCTAGTCTTTCTACAGCTATTGTCCCAGAACGTGAGCAGGAAACACCCAGGTGGGCCTGTCCACGTTGGGGAGGCATGACTATGCTCCTGCCCTCATCTCGGCATCTTTTGAGTTTCACCTCCTTGGAGTCCCTTCATTTGGATAAATACCGCCATGTGGGGGAAGGCCTCTGGGGATGTTATGCCCCCTCCCCCACCTTTAAAACTTTTAACCCAGACGTCAAAAACCAAAATTCATTTTCCTCGATCTTAAAATACCTGAGACAGGATGGAATTTTCAGAAAATATATCATTAAAAATGAAGGGAAATGAGCAAAGAAAATATGATAGTTGGAAGATGAATATAAGGGCAACAAATGATGCTGGAATATATTAGGTTGGTGCAAAAGTAAGTGCAGGATTTGCATTTATGTTTAACTTTTTAAACCGCAATTACTTTTGCAATATGTGCTATAAAATGGCAGCAAAAGTTAGGGCTTATCAGGAAAGACTAAATGATTTCAGCATTTTAAAATATATATACAAGATCTAGTTTTCCCTATGCCCCAGCAGATCATCTTGTACATTCTGCTTTGGTGATCACTTTTTAGAGTGACTAGATGTCACTGTAGCAGCATAGTTAGGGCCTTGGGCTTCAGACTTGGGTTTGAGTACTGGCTCTACTCAACTATACGTTATTTAATCTTTCTCAGCTTCTCTTTTTCATCTGTAAAATAGGAATAATAATCTTGTGTACTTTATTAGGTTTCCATGGATGTTAAATGAGCTGTTCGTGTAAGGCATCAAATCTGCGTGGCGCAGTTAACACAAATGACAGTTGTTCAGCATTTACCATGTCACACCATTGGATTTAGTGAATTGTCTTCATGAATACTTACATGAGGTGTTGGCAGCATAGCAATACAATGTTACTTTTTAACGCTTCTATTAAATTTTTCTACCCTACAGGATTGTAAAAACCAATCTAATAAAATATCTAGCTCAGAAAGGACAGTCCTGCAAACAGACCCTATTTGGATCAAGTGAGCCAGTTCCTTGAACCTGAAATAATGACTGCTGAATCAAGGGATACTGCAGATCTGTCTCCCCAGGCTACTCAGGAGATGGAAGGCATAGTGATAGTGAAAGTGGAGGAGGAAGATGAAGATGAGGAAGACTTTCAAAGAGAAAGAAATAAGATAGAGTTATCACCACAATTTCCTAGTCGTTCCACAACTATGAATGAGAGAGCTTTATTATCATCGTATTTAGTTGCATATCGAGTGGCAAAAGAGAAAATGGCTCACACAGCTGCTGAAAAAATTATTCTTCCAGCATGTATGGATATGGTACGTACAATTTTTGACGATAAATCAGCTGATAAATTAAGAACGATACCTCTTAGTGATAATACAATATCTCGTCGAATCTGTACTATTGCAAAACATTTAGAAACAATGCTCATTACACGGCTACAGTCTGGTATAGATTTTGCTATCCAACTTGATGAGAGCACTGATAATGCAAGTTGTCCAACACTCTTGGTTTATGTGAGATATGTGTGGCAAGATGATTTTATAGAGGATCTGTTGTGTTGTTTAAATTTAAATTCACATATAACTGGATTAGATTTATTTACTGAATTAGAAAAGTGCATTGTTGGTCAATATAAATTAAACTGGAAAAATTGTAAGGGAATTTCCAGTGATGGAGCAGCAAATATGACTGGAAAACATAGCAGAGTTATTGAAAAATTGCTAGAAGCAACCCATAACAATGCTCTTTGGAATCACTGTTTTATTCATCGAGAAGCTTTGGTATCCAAAGAAATTCCACCAAGTCTAATGGATGTATTGAGAAATGCAGTGAAAACTGTTAATTTTATTAAAGGAAGCTCACTGAACAGCCGACTTCTTGAAATACTTTGTTCAGAGATTGGAGTTAACCATACCCACTTACTGTGTTACACAGAAGTTCGTTGGTTGTCTCAAGGAAAAGTGTTGAGCAGAGTATATGAACTCAGGCATGAGATTTACACTTTTCTCATTGAAAAGCAATCTCATTTGGCAACTATGTTTGAAGATGACATTTTGGTAACAAAATTGGCATATTTAAGTGATATTTTTGGCATTCTTAATGAATTAAATTTGAAACTACAGGGGAAAAACAATGATATATTTCAATATTTTGACCATATTCTAAGATTCCAAAAGACATTATTGTTGTGGCAAACAAGACTTAAAAGTAACTGCCCTAGCTACTATATGTTCCCAACATTGTTACAACACATTGAAGAGAACATTATTAATGAAGACTGCTTAGAAGAAATAAAATTCGAGATATTGTTGCATCTCACGTCTTTGTCTCAAATCTTTAATCATTACTTTCCAGAAGAGATATTTAAATCAGTAAAGGAAAATGTCTGGATGAAAGATCCCTTTGCTTTTCAAACCCCAGAATCAATCATTGAGTTAAACTTGGTGCCTGAAGAAGAGAATGAATTGTTGCAGCTCAGTTCATCATTCACGCTGAGGAATTATTATAAGACATTAAGTTTATCAGCATTTTGGATTAAGATCAAAGATGAATTTCCGTTACTAAGTAGAAAGTGTATATTGCTATTATTACCATTTACAAATACCCATCTGTGTGAACTAGGATTTTCAATCTTGACAAGATTAAAAACAAAGAAAAGAAATAGGCTCAATAGTGCACCTGACATGCGTGTAGCCTTATCTTCATGTGTCCCTGACTGGAATGAACTTATGAACAGGCAAGCACACCCATCACATTAAATACAATCTTTGTGAAATTTTGGTTTTGTACTTAATTTTAGGCAGTGTTTTGTACATTGTGTTTAAATAGTAATAAAATTCTATTTGGAATTGACTATGTTTCTTTTTCCTGTATAGTAACAGTAAGCATTGTTTTAGGAAACTTGTCAGTTACGTGAAGGTGTGTGTGTACAGAGTAATATTGTAAAATACGTTTCTGGGAATTACTGTCACTTTTGAGAAACAGCGCTCTTGATAGTGTTGTGGTCAGACCCGTTCCCCTGTCCACTGCTGCTGTCTTGCTCTTTCCTTTCAGGCAAAGCCCCCTTCAGTTTCTCACCACGGATGTGCCGCTGTGCTCTTCCCTTGTTTTAATTCCAGGAAGTGAATCTCGATGCTAATCCTGGTTTAATACCGTCCTCCTTGTCACTGGGTTTATGTAACCAGGGGCATGTGTTATCATTCTAGCTAATGAGGTGTGTAGGGCAGTCTTTCAGGATATTTCTGTGAAGGTTTCCCTTGCTCTCAGACGGGGACACAAGAGAAAGGATAGTGATGATAGTGGCATAGTTTATGAATCTCCCCAAACCCCCCCTTAAAAACACAGCAACTAGGATAGCAAAACTGAAACCCATAGGCAGCATCTACAACCATACCAGGTGACAGGTCCCACCAACAGTTACAAAATTAATGTAGTCGCAAGCCACTGTGTAAAAGGAAGCAGAAAAGCAACAAGCATCTGAAAGATCTGAGAACTTCAAAATAATCAACAGGTAGGTATTCATGCAAATTTCAGTGAGCTGTATTGAGAGAAGCACACTTCAATAGAGGGGAAGTTTTAGGGGTTTGTGGTAAAGTCTGGGAACAGTTTGGGGCCTGAGAAATGGAGTCCAAATTGACCAAGACGAGGAGAGACCCAAGTCCTTGTGTCCTTAAGGATAAGCCAGAGCCCAGCAGGTAATTCTGGGGAAGAGCCGGGGCCCCAAGCTCACGCTGCAGACCTCGCTGAGCAGTCGGTCTGCGGGCTTTCTGTCCCAACTCCCCAGTTCTGAGACTAGTCTGACACAAGCAAATGGGGGTGGTGTGCCCAGTAAACGTGTGCCCTGTCCAACAGCTGTGCGGAGAGGAAGGGGAGCCCGCAGCACAGCCAAAGCCTCACCTACACCCACCTGGGACAGCGTTAAGTCAGGAGCACTGGACTCAGCAAAGTGGCGGTGAGAACGCTGGCCTGGAGATGCTGGTATTGATTTTTGACATGAAAGAAGGAATTGGAGTTTGGAGGTGAGTGATGGCAGAAGGTCTCACACAGAGGAGTCAGGAGATTGAGTCCAGTCACAGACCTGTCACTTCCTAACTGAACTGTCCCAGATTTGCTACTATGAGACTAACCTTTTTAATGTAAGGATGTTTTACAAATAGTCCCTGTGCATTATCTGGTGCAGCGATTACTGTGAACACCAAACACTACATCCTGGGGGGTTGGGTCTACCACATGTGCAAACCCTTCTTCCAGTTCTTGCCATTATGGTTGGTGCCAAAGGCGTGAGGCAAAGGTGGGTCTACAGCCCAAGTACCAGATCCCGGATTTAGGAGACGGGTTTCTAGCCCTGTATGACCTTCTTTGGCTGTTCCCACTGCAGTCCGTGTGGGCCCAGGAAATTAGGAAACTTTATGGAATGTTAAAATGATCTGTTGAATTTCTTCATTTTATAGGTGAGAAAACTGACTCACCACCATTATTAGAGCTCTTGGTTTTGAATGCTTCCCATGTTTTTTCCTCTATGTTACAGAAGTATTTTAATATTACACTCTACGATTAAGAAGAAAAATCTATGCTTAATAATATATCCCAAAAATAGAGGAAAATGGATTTGGGCTTATCCATTATTTTAGGATAATTGTGCCAACAGCTTTTCTCAGCTGCACCTGTCAATTGGCACAATCTATGTTTTATTCTTAAAGCATATATTCAGTCATAGCTCTTATAGTGCCTGGCTTTTGTCTAATAAAGGACAGGGAGTAGAGACAACAACCCTTTGTAAATCAACTATAGGTACTAGTTAATTTTGAAGGGCGTAATTTTCACATGCTAGGAGGCCACAGCACCTCTGACCTTCCACTTGGCATCTCCACCTGTCACCTTGTCATTCTGAAAACTCCCTGGCCCTTACCTTCTTTATCTAAACAAGGAGAGGCGGGCAAATAGAGATGGGGTGGGAGAGTGGGTGAAGAGCAGAGAACCTCCAAAGGCCTAAATACTCCCGGCATCAATTTGAGATGCCTGGAAGCTGCTACAGCAAGCTGTGTGCTGCTGCAGGGGCAATGAACGGGGACAAACCACGGTCCTTGCTCCCTACTGGAGGGAAAGCCTTTGAGGAAGACAGAGTCGGAGACGACAACCAACTCAAATGTAAGCAGGAAGAATAAAGTACTAAAATACAGGTGAGAAACAAGGTTCTATAGGCCCTTGAAAGAGAGGATCTGAATGATGAAAAAATTTCATAGATGAAGTCACATCTAGACTGGGCCTAGAAGGGGAGTAGACGGAAGGGTATTCCAGCCTAAGAGAACAGCATGGTCAAAGGCTGTGGTGTGTTGTGGGAATGACGTGGAGTTCTCGATGGGAGTAGATTGGGGCCTGGCGGTAAAAGGCTTTGACTGCAGGAGTCAAAGGTGTGTGCTACTCAAGCCACTGGTCACCAGCAAGAGCACTTACAACAGAGCCTAAGACCCAGTCTTAGACCCAGTTAAGAAGCTTGCCTGAAACAAGACGATAGAGATTAGATGTGACTGTTTTGTTTGTATTCAAGTATCGGGAAAACACGGGTAGGTTTATAAAGAAAAAGAAACAATGGAAAGGAGCACCCATGTCCATCACTGCCTCGACAGGAGGACATGAGAGGAAAATGTCCTAATTTCTACCTCTTCTCCCTCAGCAGTCTCACCTCTTATCCTTTCCTTTCCTTGTGTATCTAAGGAACTGGTGTTCCTAGTATCATCGAAGAGGATCATCCCAGCCTCATTCTCCGTACCATTCCCTTCTGTCTCTAGGACCTTATTCCACTAAATTATCTTCTCGTTTAAATACCCTCCTTTTCACTGACTCCTTCTCTATAAACACACTCTTATATGTAGAGAAGAGGGGCTGCCTTGTTACCACTGCGTGAGGGTGGCAGTGCAGGTTACCATGTGGTCTCCACGGCACCAGCCTGGGGAGCCCACTCAGCCTTTGCTGAGGATGACGGGAGTGCAGCCATCATGTTCTCTGTGGTGTTTAGAGTAGAGTGGTTGTTGTCTAAAAGTTTTCTGTCTTGCTAGGTTGCCCCTTTCCTGCAGGATTTTCTTATGGCTTTTTAAAGTCTGTACCCATTGGTATTTCTAGGTGGCCAGCTTTTCCAGCACCCAGTCTGGCACATATGGGGTGGAAAAAGAACGCAGGGAACTCACTGCTATGTCATCACTTGGGTTCCAAAGCCTAAACACAATTTCCCTTTTGTCCACCTTTCAGAGTCTTCTTATGTTTGTTTTACATAACAATTTTACATTTCCAGGGTTTTTAGGTATATTTAGTGGGAGGAGTAGGGAACAGTACTCTACTTTCCAGAAGTGGAAGTGCCCATAATTTCACTTGAATTTTCTGGTCATGCGTTCAGAACAAGATGAGTTGGCAAGATACGTATTTTTCTGCAGTCATTTCCAGTGACTGGAGTGCAAGTACTGAGTAGGCAGAGGTTGAATTTCATCATGACTGATTTTGTCAAGTGAGTATGCCAAAGCAAAGAGGGACGGATTATAGTGATAGTCCATGGGCTTTGTGATTATAGTGATAGTCCATGGGCTTTGTGATGGGTCAGTAGGGTGAAGAACAGCAAACATATAGCAACATCAATGGGTTGGAGGTCCTGGCAATATGGAAAGGTTGTTGGGGTCTGTATATATTAGGTTGGTGCAAAAGTAATGGAGGTTTTTGCAATTTTTAACCTTTTAAACCGCAATTACTTTTGCACCAACCTAATACCATAGAAAGGAAGCTGGAAAGAGGAGGTAGTTATCAGAGTGGAATGCATGAAGTTGAGTTTCAGGTAATGACGAGGTCTGAAGTGTAATTGCGGTAGGATGGAGGACAGGATTCGGAGAACTGAGAGACCAGTGTGTTAGAAGGACCAGTTGTGTCTATTTAGAAATTATTAAGAATTAAGAGAGAAGTATTTTTAAAGAGATGGTGATCCAGGATGTAAAATCAAGGAGAAATAAAATGATGTAGAGGCCAGTAGCCTGTAACAATGGGGGAGAGGAAGTGAGGGGGACAGAATCTCGTGATGATACTGACAACCTTTTCCCACACTGGCTCCCAATTCCTGTTAGCTTTTTTGTTACTTTGAGAAACTAGATTCTTATAATTCCATAGGCCATTTGCATGTAATCTGTCTCCAGTTTTTCTAGATTTTCAAGGCAGGAGCTTTGGCTTTATCCCTCACAGGGATCTGACCAGGGTCAGCGGGCACAATGAGCACCGGAAAGCCTGTTCTCACCAGGTAGACCATAGCCTGCAGGTTTCTGTACTCCCTGCTTTGTCGTGACCCTCTGGGCCTGAGAGGGAAAACTGGGTTGTCAGTTGAAGAAAGAATCAACTACAGGACATTTCTCTAACATGTTTCCTTCAGGGACACATTGGCTCTGCCCCCTGACTAACAATCTCACCACTGATGCCCCACTGCTCAGAATTCACTCCCTAATCTGTTGAGATGATAACAGATACAAGGCAACAAATGGTACCCGTTTCCAAATGGGAACAAAACCAGAAACTGAAGGGGGACAGCCATGGGAGAGAGGTAGGAGGGAAGGAAGAGAAATTACATCGATAAAGCACCTGCTATGTGTCTGGCACTACATTAGGCGCTTTCTTTTTGTGCTTCTCACAGTAACACAGTAGGGGGCTCCTATTTTTCTATTTTTACAGATGAGGAAAATGCTCAGAAAATTAAGTAACTGGCCTGTTGTCACATTTACCAAATGACAGAGACAGGATTCACACCAAGGTCTACCTGAGGCGAAAGCCTATGCTGAGGCAAGAAAGCATCTAGAAATTACAGCATAATGACCAGGGAATACAGAGTAACATAAGTCAAGTCACATTACAACAATTTTCTAGACCATAGTGTCTCTCCAGTTTTCTGCTCATGCCAGTTTTAATGAAGAAGATATTGCTAGTATATAAGTGGAAAATTAATTGGGCTTATTACTAGTCTTAGTTTTATCAAAATAAAAATAAATAGCTGAAGATCTGACATATGCAACTATAGTTATTCATAAGCCCAGTCTTTTCCTAGCCACTCTTTTCGGCATGGAGGGAAAAAATACCTCTTGATAGATTCATAAATACAGTTACAAACATATTTTATGTCCATGTCCCCCAGGTTTGCAAGTATCTCCCACATACAGATGTGTAGTATGAGGATATACAGAGAAATTGGCATAAATAAGTAGACACAGATAAAAATTAGTAGGAATATAAAAGGGAAGATACAGGTCTCTGAGGAATGGACAGACAGCAGTTAGGATAGTGAGGGAGGGTTTGGAGACCTCAGGTTTGTAGCAGAACAAAGGGCACTGTGGCCAGTCCACAGTACCAGGTCTCCAAATCAATGTATAGATTTATGATAATTATCAATATAATAAAAAGAGGGCCCATGAGCATCTCTCTCCTGAGGAAAAAAGGGTAAGCAGGAGAGGCCCATGCTGGGTTGCCAGAGCCAGAGTTGTCCCATTGCTTCTGAGTTTTCAGTTTCAGCCAACAAGAGAATATCTATTCTTCAACCAATATGACAAATTCTTCACCCTTCCTGTTAAGCACATAATACACCTTTTTCTCTAGCGTTTTTGCAAACATGTATTTGGACTCTAGGACACACTCAAAAGAAACAAAGGCAGGATACTTAGTCTTCAAAGGTTGCTTTCTAAGCTTGAGAAATCAAGTACACTCATCATAGGAAGCCTGAAGAGCATAGACACTGAAGCCATTCTGCCTAGGATGGAATCCTGGCTCTAGCACATATTACCTGTACTTGGGTAAGATAGTTAACTTCTGTGTGGCTCAGTCTTCTCCTCTATAAAATGGGAACAATAATAGGACCTACCTAATGAGGTTGCTGTAAGAATTAAATATATATTTTATATGTTTTATATATATTATACATATATAGGTCATATAAATATTATGCATATAATATATATCATATATGTGTATATTATATATAATATATATACCATATATATATATATACATATATATATATGATATACATGATATATACCGGGGTGCCAAAAAATGTATACACATCACTTGTATTCATCTTTCGTTATTGGTATATACTGTTACAATTTAATACTTTTTTTTCTTAAAATGTATATACATTTTTTTGGCACACCTGGGAGAGTGCCTCACATGTGCTACATACACCTGAGAAAGGAAGGAAGGAAGGAAGGAAGGAAGGAAGGAAGGAAGGAAGGAAGGAAGGAAGGAAGGAAGGAAGGAAGGAAGGAAGGAAGGAAGGAAGGAAGGAAGGAAGGAAGGAAGGAAGGAAGGAAGGAAGGAAGGAAGGAAGGAAGGAAGAGAAGGAAGGTTTTTGGTCTTATCTCCACCATAGCAGAAAGACGGGCACCTCCAATTACACTTTCTCACATACACGCAAACCCACCACCCCTGTTACTGTGCTCCCGGTTATTACAATTTGCCCCCACATCACTCATGGTGGTGACAGGAGTCCTCTCTACAAAAGGCTTAAGCAGTCTAGATTGGGCTCACTTCCCTCCTTAGGTCTGTTGAGTTTCTGGCAGTAAAGTCATTCAGGAAATAGAGGCACAGAATCAAATTTGGACCCCTCTTGGTCCGATTACGATCAGAATGTGTTTCCTTACTCTTTGGGAATGGCCAGGGAAGCAGGGGCAGAGGGACCTCTAGGAGACTTTGTGTGGAAAGCAGAAGTGCACAGTAACCTCCCATACCATTCCACGTCATGCTTGCCCTTCCACGCCACCTTCTCCACATGCCTTCTGGAGCCAGCTCGGCCTCTCACTCACTGGTAGACAGGCACAGGGCATGAAAGGTCATTCGGTCCATTCCCCATCCAGGACACGGCCATTCTTACAGGAGCCTTAACAGATGGTCATGAGGCCGCCACTTCCAGGGCAGACATCTCTGACCTCTCCGTCTCACATGGATGGACTTCTCTGAGCAGTCTAACTTACAGGTATCACATTTTTAAGGCAACTTCCTCATCAGGTTTCAAGAAATGACACATAAAACGTATGCAATGAACATTTGCTTGAGGGACTTGGTTGGAGGATGTGGGGCAGCACAAAAATTACTTAAGGGGGTGTTTCACTTGCTGTTTTGACAGGTGCCCAGATGTACAAAAAGTCCAGTATAATAATAACAGTCATTTCATGCAGACAAGTCTGTGACATCCCCAAGCCCCTATTTCCACCTGCCACCTTTCAGCAGATGATCTCACCTTGTATTTAGTTTTCTTAATTAAGAAACACAATTGTAAACTGATCTTCCTACCACCAAATCTATAGTCTCTGTGTCTCCAGCCATTTTGTCCTTTCCCCCTCCTATGCCATGGAGATGGTGGTCCTTCTATTAAAAGCAAATACCTCCATTTGCGCTCCTGGTTCTATACCATCCTTTCTTCTCAAAAACTTCAATTCTATTAGTCTCTTTTCTGGCTTCTAATCTCTCTCTCTCTCTCCTGGTTTATTCTTATGAGCATACAAGCCTGTCCTGATACCTCCGTGTTACAAAACCTACTCACACATCCTTTCACCGGCCATACCTTAAACCGCTCAGTGCTGTCAATACCAGTGATATGGGCCCTTTCTTTGTTTCCTGGTCACTCTTCAGTCTACTCCAATCTCGATGCTTCTCCCACCACTCCACTAAAACTGCTCATGCCTGAATTACTACTTGATTCTATGTAGCCAAATACAATGTTGCTGGGTTTTTTTTCATCATTTTACTTGAGCTTTCAGTAGCCTTTCAGAAGTTGACCATTCTCTCCTCTTCAGAACACTTCCATCTCTTAGCTATAATGTACTGGTTTCTCTCTTTACTGGCTCTTCCTTCTCTAGCCAGCCTCTAAACATCAGAAGTCTACAGACTCGGTCCAGGGCCCTCCTTTATAGTTTTTTCTCTCCAGAGGTGCTCGGAGTCATTCTTATGGTTTTGAACACTATCTCCATTTACTAGATTATCACTGCCAAATCCACATCGTCGCCCCAGATCTATCCTCTGACTTTAGGACTATGTAAACTATCTGCTAAGTCTCTCCACTTGGATATCTCTCATGTATTTCAAAACACAGTATGTCCAAAACGAAACTCTTCGTCGCCCTATACTCTGTACATACCATATCACCCCATCCTTTCTCCTGTCCCAATCATTCCTAGCTCAAATGGCACCACCAGTCACCCAATGCTGACTCCAGAAACCCAGTAATCAATATTGACATCTACTTCTCTCTCTCACCACCTCACCTTCAACCTATCGTTACATTCTGCCAATTGCAGTTTTTGAAAACAGCATTCATGGGGCATAACTTACATATAATGAAGTCCAGCCATTTTAAGTATACGACTCAATGATTTTTTTATCATTCTGCTTTGAATTAATGAACTGACTTAGTCCACATGTCTCCAACCCACCCCCACTAGAGTCCATGCCTTAAACCACCGAGGAGTGTAATCTAAGCAATCCTGCTTTTTTCCGCTCTCAATGCCCTCATTCTTCAGTCAGCACTGACTTTTAAAAATATAAACAGGATTGTGTCGCTCATCTACTTAACACTTTGATAATTTCCCATTGCATTTAGAATATAATCTAATTCTTTACTACAAGAGCCTGGATGATCAGCCCTCATCTACCTCTCCCACGTCAGCCTGTACCACTCTCTCTCCAGTTCATTGTGCTGCAGCCAGCTCCCTCTGCCTGGAATAGAGTATTTCCCTTTATTCACCTGCCTGGCTCTGTGGAATGAAACAGAAATCACCCAAATGAGAACAAGTGACCGTTATTTATTCAGAGCTCCCTATAATAAGGTAGTCAGCCACAATCGTTTGTTCTGGCAGAGACTCCAAGGCAGGCAAAGGAGTGGGGAAAAGGGAAGGTCTCAGGTGTGCCTTGATTGGAGTCTGCTGCCTGGAAAGCTTTAGGGGAGCTCACTAGCGGCGGGGCTTCCTCTGTGACTAGCTAAGGGTACATATTTGGCTTTCTCTGATTAGTCCTAAGTTAGAAGCAAGGGCAAAACTTAGGGAAGCTGTCAGTTATTAATCAAGTCCTGGCTATTTGGGGATGATTGTTACAGGGGTTATTGTTTGGCTTCCTGCCCTGGTTGCTAGAGAAGTGGTCTGACTTCCTTCAAATTTGGCCTGTAGATAGTAGGTTGGCTTCCTGAGCTGGTTACTATAGATAATGGGTTAGTTTCCTGGGCTGGTGCTGGAGGTTGTAGGTCAGGTTCTATTTTTATGTATGGTCTGGCCACTGTCTGTTTTTGTAGTCAGTCTCTCAGCTCTGTACCTTCTTTCTGGTCTCAGTTCAAATTTGACTTCCTTAGAGGCCTTCCTGGCCCACCAATTTAAAGTAGGTGTTTTTGTTTTTTTTCTCATTATACCCTATCCTTTTCCTGTGACATTTCCCAACATTTTTAATTACTTGTAATATATTCTTTTAGTTCATGTCACACATAGTAGGACCTCAACAGATATTTGTTGAATACAATGATGAAAGAATGGATGTAGAGCAAGATCTCAGATGCCCATTCCTTTCTGACTTTGAAAGGTCTCAGGATTATAGTGTTAGAGGTGGAGGGGCCCTTACAGCAGGGGTGTCCAAACTGCGGCCCGCGGGCCAACTGCGGTCCACAATCCATTGTTAATTGACCCACAGCAAATTCCAAAAATATATTTAGTTTACTTAAATAAACCAGGTGAGGCAATACGTACTTCACCTCGAGTGAGTGGCCTGGCTGTTTGTGTATTTTACCGCATATGGTCCTTGGTGAAAAATGTTGAAAAAAGTTTGGACACCCCTGCCTTAGAGGCTAATTAATCCAACCACCACACCTTTTACATGAAAAAGAGTAAGGCACAAGAAACTAGTGACCTGCTCAGGGTCAGTCAATAGTGGGAGAGCCAGAGCTAGCAACCAACCCCGGGTTCAAGCACCAGGCACAACCCTCCTTATCACAAAGCCAAATAATGCAGGTCCTGGGGCAGGCTGAGTTTCTTCACTCTTCTTTCTCGGGAGTGCCTACTTTTCCCATTTTAGATCACCACTGTGGTGTTAAGATTAGTTTTTTCAGTTCCAGCCCTGCTAACAGGTTTGGTAATCTTGGATAAATTACTGAACCTCGTTGGGTCTATTTTCTAGTATCTGCTCCATCTTGCTTACAGGGAAACTGCAAACTGAGATAATGGATTCGAAAGCACTTTTAATCATTTAAATGACCAATACTCTTTTAACACGTAACAAAGCAGAATTACCCTACTGAGCTACTAGTACACAAAAAAAACTAGAAGCAAACTAATATTCTAAGAATATAACTAATATTCTAATATACATGCTTAGCTGACTTCTGATCCTTGCTATTCAGGTTCTGGAAATACAAAAACCAGGCAAATAGTCCTCCAAAGCTATAAGGACCCCCAATTAGAGAGGATCATCTCTTTCCTAAGAAGAGAATTAATGCTGAAGATGAGAGACACGAGCAGGAAAGAAAAAGCTGTTCCATGACCATAGAGGCTGGAAACGGTGCACCAACAATCCACATTCCACAGCTGCTCCTCCCCTGGTTTGTTCAGAGGGCCTCAGAGATTATTCTGGGAAGCTGAGGGCTTGCTCCAGGCTTCCCATTCCTGGACTAGGACTGGCTAGAGTCCCTGAATGGAAGGCAGTCTCTCAACATCTTTCTCTCTTAAGAGAGAGATATGGCCTCCCTTTGTGGCAAACACCTATGCCAACAGAAAGCCTCCCTGGGAGGCTGGGAACGTACAAGAAAAAAGCCCCACCTCCAAACCCCTCCTTTTCTGGAAAGATGGAATGGGGAAGGGAGCTCTAGTAATTTGCTGCCAAAATGAGAGAATTAGAAAGCTGTGAAAACATTAGATACCTTCTTTTTCCTCGTTGTAGGCAAAGGACTATCCGGGTTAGGATTTAAGAGACCTGAGGCTCTAGGCTCCATTTCAGAGTTACAGTCAAGTCATAATATCACTGTGCCTCCATTTCTTAATCTGTAAAATGGGACTATACTGCTTGCTTCCCCTGCAGAGCTTGGTAAGATCACATGACAATGCTTTGGAAACTTTTTAAACATAAATACGCATAAAAATACATAAGAAAAAAGATACTCTACATGCTGTAGAGAAAAAAACTCAGGCTTCAGAGCTGGGCACCTTAGGGATTCAAACCTGACTCCAACTCTCACTACCTGAGTATGGACAATTTATTCACTTTCTGAGGCTCAGACTATTCAACTGTAAAATTGGACTATACTGCTAAGTAGTTATTGTAAATACACAGTCTGACAATTCAGTTCGCAAACTCATCCTATTATAGGAAAAGTGCTACATACCTCATTGCTGAATATCACTATGGTCACCTTCGAAGTACTCTCCTTGGGAAGCTATGCACCAATACCAGTGCCTAGTCCACCCTTCAAAGCAATTTTGGAACTCTTTTTCTGGAATCAGAGCTGTAACTGTATTACCCTTGATGTCCTGAATATCATCAAAACGTCTTCCTTTCAATATTCCTTTATCTTCAAGTAAAGAAAGAAGTCATTGTGGGCCAGATCAGGTGAGTAGGGAGGGTGTTCCAATACAGTCTTTTGTTTACTGGCTAAAAAATGCTTCATAGACAGTGCTGTGTGAGCTGGTGCATTGTCGTGATGCAAGAGCCATGAATTGTTGGCAAAAAGTTCAGATCATTTTTGTCTAACTTTTTCACGCAGGCTTTTCAGCACTTCCAAATAGTAAACTTGGTTAACTGTTTGTCCAGTTGGTACAAATTCATAATGAATAATCCCTCTGATATCAAAAAAGTTTAGCAACATCATTTTGACCCTTGATTTAGACTGATAAAACTTTTTTGGTTATGGAGAATTGGTTGACTTCCATTGTACAACACTTTGATGCTTTGTTTCAGGGTTGTATCGGTACAGCCATGTTTCATCACCAGTGATAACATAGCCCAAAACATCATCTTGCCTCTCCAAAAGGTTTTGGCAAATTTTGACTCTCCTTTGCTTTTGTTCATTAGTGAGCTCCTTTGGGACCATTTTTGCACACACCTTTCTCATGCCAAGATTTTCCTAACTGTTTCTGTATCGATGTTTACTTGGTCTGTTATGCTTCTTATAGTCATCGGATGGTTTTGACGCACAATTCAATGAAGTTTTGCAATATTTTCATCAGTTCTGTTCATTACTGGCTGCCCTGACCATTCTTCATCAGTGACTCATTCTCTCCCCTCAGAATAACGTTTAATCCATTTGTACACTGCCGTTTCTTCATGGTATTATCCCCATAAACTTGGACTAATATGTCCCTGACTTCACTTCCACTCTTGCCAAGTTTAACAAGAAATTTAATGTTTGTTCGTTGCTCTAATTCAAGCTCATTCTTGTGACGGGATACAAACACATGCAACAATAATGAACCCAATCAGCAACACACCACCACACATTGACACCAACACAGCTGTGAGACACTGATATACCAAAGTTATGAAACTTTACCGAGCTGTTTGTATAGTGCTGCCAATGTAAGTGCATGGTAGCAAGTTCACGAACTTAATTGTCAGACATCATACATGTGTTATGGACTAAACTGTGTCCCCCCAAAATTCATACATTGAAGTCCTAACAGTCTGTGTGACTATATTTGGAGATAAGGCCTTTAAGGAGGTAATTAAGGTTAAATGAGGTCACTGGGAAAGGTGAAGGGATTAGAAAGTACAAATCGGTAGTTACAAAATAGTCGCAGGGATGTGATATACAATATGGGGAATATACTCAATAATGTTGTAAAAACTATGTATGGTATCAGATGGGCACTAGACTTATCGGAGGGATTACTTCATAAATTACATAAATGCCTAACCACTACGTTGTACACCTGAAAATAATTTTAAAAATACAGTCACAATATGTAAAGTACAGCATAGGGAATATAGTTAATGGATTGTAATAGCTATGAATGGTGTCAGATGGGAAGTACACTTGTTGGGGTTATCACTTTGTAAGGTGTGTATGTCTAATCACTATGTTGTTTTGTTCACCTGAAACTAATAAAAAAATGAAAAAAGAAATGCCCAACTTAAAAAAAAAAGGTTAAATAAGGTCATAAGAGTTGGGTCCTCACAGATAGGAATGGTGTCCTTATAAGAGGAACAGACATCAGAAGTACATGTGCACAGAAGCAAGGCCATGTGAGGACACAGTGAGAAGGCAGCTGTCTGCAAGCCACGGACAGAAGGCTCAGTAGAAATCAACCCTGCGGACACCTTGATTTCTCACTTCCAGCCTCCAGAATGATGAGAAAATACATTTCTATTGTTTAAGCCACCCAGTCTGTGGCATTTTGTTATGGCAACCCGAGCAGCCTAAGACACCATGTGAGATACTTAGCACAGAAATAACCACATTATCAGTTTTCTAACATAAAACTCATCCTTTTCCCATGTAATATAGTCACAATATACTTAGCACAGAAATAACCACATTATCAGGTGCACAATAAATAGAACATTTTTTCCCCTTAGAAACAAGATTAAACTATTGTCCCAATGGCTTGTTAAAATTATTTATGTAGACCCAGTGATGGGTTTGTGCTAATCCAGTCATATTCTCTCCTGGTTGTCCTCAGGATTAGTGATGTGTATTTGTAGTATTTCCAGCCAAGGTTAAAACAAAGCAGATGCCATACTGCATCGACCTCATCATCTGCCATGCTCATCATTTTGCCTGTCAGAGGTACCAAGGGACAGATGTGTTGTGAAGAGGTAAAACTGTCATTGACATCAATTCCAAAATACACTAGTTCCTCCATTTTGGTACTCGCCCTTGAATTTCCTTAATTTTTTATCTGCTACATTTTCTGTGTCTCTGTAGGCACCCGATTAGTTTATTACCCATGGAGTAAGAATATTTCTGTTAATTTTTCTCCTTATCTCATTATGATTTCAAGGAGTGTCTCTTAGTTCTACTACCTGTGGCTTGGGAGGTTCAAATTTGTGATCACCTTAAATTTTGTAATTTCCTTTTTCTGGAGGATCTCTAGGTGCTGTTCTTTCTCCTTAGGTCCAAACCACCAGAGCTGCACTTTATGGTGAAGGCATCTATCATTCTGTACAAGGGCAGAACAAAACTTGTATCTTATGTTTTGTCTCCAATGCGTTTCCTAATGGATGCCATCATTTGGGTTAAGTCAAAGCACAAAGCTGGGCTGGGAAGGGAAAAAGGGAAACATGGGAGAGGGGCTTCTTTCTATATCTTGCTGGGGCCAAATACTAGGATGGGGGGCAAACGGGGGTGGGAAGGGCAGTGGCGACAAGCAGCTGGCTTCCCCTCCACCATCCGCAGCCTGGAACTCAGAGTCACGGGTTCAGCCCTGGAGAGGGACATCAAGCAGAACATAGGACCTTCAGGACAAATAGAACAAGGCCCAGAAAGCCTTTAAAGAAGTGCTTTCCAGTTCCACCCCTCCCACAGAGCCCCACGTTTGCTAGGAATCCAGCAAGTCTCAGTGATTCCCTGAGACTTCGTCTATAAAACTAGGGTAATTTAACCTCCTCCTCAGTCTGGGGAAGAGACCAAGGTTAAGAAGCAGCTCCTCACCAATGAGTATTAAGTAAGGGGCTGATGGGGAATCTCGCCTCTTGGGTGGAAGGCGCAGGTCACAAGTTTTGAGAACTAGGGCACGGTATCTGTCTCTTTCTGCAGGGAAAGGACCCCAAGCTAATGACCAGGACCTGGTCCCCCTAAGATGGCTCCGGTAGTTTTGTACAAACAAAAACTTTTGATAGAATCAGTCACAGGCTTCTTCCCTGCCCTAGTGTCTTAGCCAACGTTTCTATAGAATTCAGCCAACATGCTCAGGACATCATTTACCGATGTAATTGCAACGCAGATTGTACTGTTCTTTTGCCTTTAGTCTTTTTTAGTATTTTCATGAAAATGTTAAAAAGGACAAGGAAGTAGCATCTTGAGCAAACAAATCTTGCTCTAACTGGCCCAAACTTGTGCAAACAAAATACACGTTTTGTTTTGTTTCCCTTTCCCTTTGGAGGTTTGGAAGGGAAGGCTGTGATAAATGTGACTTGTGGCAGCAAAATACTTTTCAGTCAAATGTTCAAATCATAAAACTAATTTTTTTTTCTGCAGCTAGAAGCAATGAAAGATTTAAGATCATACAGATAAACATAGTTTTGGGCTCCGAAAGAAGTTTCTGAAAATCAGAGCTGTTTCAAAATAGAAGAGGCTGCTTTGGAAGGCAATGAACTCCCCATCATTCAAAGGGTTTTATGCAGAAACTGGCTAATCAGTTGCCAGGGAACGTTTTCTCCAGTTCAACAGTTGTTAAGCACATGTTACATGCACATGCCTACAAACTGAAAGGGGATTCTTCCAGTGGATTTGATGATCCTATGGGGCCCATTACAATTCTAAGATTCTGTAACTGTATGATTTTAGCAGATCTTGAATCAAAACTGTTTGCCACACAGGTGACAAGAGTTTTACCACTTTGTAATGTTTGATGGTTAATAATATAAGACACAGCATAGTTTAGTGCTTAAGAGCTTAGCTTTTGGAGGCAAAATAAGCTGGGTTCGAATGCTAGTTCTGCCACATGGGGCTGTGTGACTTTGGGCAAGTGAACGAACTATTCTGAACCTCACTTTTCCCAGCTGTAAAATGAAGAGTGCTAATGAGTGAAACTATCTCATAATGTTGTGAGGATTGAGATGGTCCACATAAAGCACTTAGCATGTACAGAACATGGTAAATGCTCAATAAATGTTAACACTAGGCTTTACTGAAGCTGTCACTCTTGTCTCACACCTGACCTTTAGCTCGATGATTCTATTTGCAGGAGACAAGTCTCCTTAATGCTCCCCAGAAGGCCCTCTGACACTCACACTTTGCATTAAGTTGGTGGTTATTTGTCCCATGTGTCATTTTCTCTTCAATCAGTGACTTTCAGCAAGAACCATCCAATTCCATAATCTATATTATTTTCATTTTTTTCCCTAAACCTTACGCGTCAGTACATCCCTTTCCACCTGTGTGCCCTCCCAGTTCACCAGTGTCTCACACCTGAACAGCCGCCCGAAGCCAGGGACTACCACCCCGCCGTGCCACCCACCATAAGTGACAGCATCCACACTGCCGCCTGGTCGGGCCCACCTGCACAGTGAATTCTTACAGTCAGCCTCCTAGGACTGCTCGCAGCACCAAATGTCTTAGATCAGGTTCCCTAAAGCAGAGTCTGAGACAGGGATTCAGAGCCACTGATTAGCTGAGAGAGTGCTCTTCAGGAAAAGTCTTTGCGGGAGGGAATGGAACAGGATCAAGAAGGGTAAGAGCCAAGCATGGATGTAATCTCATAAGGTTTAGCCTTGGCCTGATCCACAAAGGGTGTTCTAGAACATAAACTATTAGGTTGGTGCAAAAATAGTTGCAGTTTTGGCAATTTTTAACCTTTTAAATTGCAATTACTTTTGCACCAACCTAATACATTACAGCTTCCCCCCTGCCTGGAGGCAAGTGAATCAGCCTTTTGTGTCTCCTTATTTGTCAGTGGCTGGGCAGTGGGGAGGGCAGATTACTCCTGAGTGAGGCAGCTCCCACGATCTGAGGGTAAATTCTCCAGAGTCTCTGGAGAAGGGAAGAGCTGCAAGCACTTAGCAGCCAAACCTCAGAGCAGCTAGGGAAGGGTGTGCCAGCTCGGTCAAAGAGATCTGCACAGGACACCAGTGTACAACACGGTCACGGTACAACACGGTATTTATTGTTTATTGTACGCTAGGCAGTCAGCAGAAGCAGGCCTTCAGCAGCGCCCACGAGTACTCTCTCTCTTTCACTAGCAAATAGGCTCAGGTTAACCCTTTTCCCCATGTCATCTTCTTCCCCCCACAACTCCTATCCAGACTTCCCCACAAGACAGGCCTAACCAAACCATGTCCTCCCTGCTCCTAATTACTGTTTACTTTCAAATCCAGCTGCAACTCAAATTGAAACTCTTTCTACATGCCATTATCCTATGGGGGAGACCTATCTCCAGAGCAACTAGGACTTGGTACACATGCTGCTTGGACCATGATTCTTAATTCAACTTGGTCCAATTCCTTCTATGGACGTAGCTGCCCTCATTCTTGTGGGGAACAGAAAATAAACAGTCCACAGTTTGGCCGGTCTTCTCTATTCCACTAAGGTCCCTCTCCCCCTCCACCTCAAGACGTGACTGACCAACAGTTTCTCCTGAATTGACAAATTGAACTCCTTTTTCTAATAACTACCCTTGATGCTAGTAGAATCAAAACAAAACAAAAAAGTGTAGTGTGTTTCATGGAGAAGTTGTAGATTTAGTAAGACAGCAGGAACACATACCATCCAGCCTCTGAATCCCAATTTTGCCAAAATACCCAAGTCAATTTCTTTTCAAAAGGTTTAATACTTACGATGGGAACAATGACCGGAGCGTTCTAGTGGCTAGGATAATCATTTCTAGGAAAGGTTCATTGCTGAGGTACCAAAATAGGTATCATGCTGAAGAGTTCTTTTCTCCTTTACCTGTGCTTTTCCCTGAATAGATAAGCTGTCAAACAAGGCAGAAACTACAAATAAAGCTTGTATCTACTGCATTCATGAGGCTTTTCTCAGTGTTAATGTTCTGAGATTCAAATGAGTGCCTGACGGCTTTCCTTCATCCACCTTATCCATGGGTTTTCTTGTCTACATTCTCAAGCATGAAGATGCTAATGGAAGCATTTTCTCAAGAGGAATATTTACTGTTCTCCAGTGTTCCTAAGTTTTAACTGAAGAGTTTCAATGTATCTGTAGGTTTGAGGGTTAAGCTGGCAAAACTGCTTGAAGTTATTACGTTCATTATACAAGTAGGGTTTCGCTTCAGGAAGACTTCTCTAAAATTAAGTAAGAGCTGTGCTACAATAGAAACATCTACACACTTAAGGTACTTATGGAATCTGTCCTCTCATGACTTCTCAGATGTTTGAAGAGGCTACAACTCCAACTGAAACTCATCCCACATTCTTTACACTGAAAGGGTTTCTCACCAGTATGGATTCGCTGATGTTCATTAAGATGTGACTTCAGAGTGAAGCCTCTGCCACATTCATTACATTGATGGGATTTTATGGTGGAATAGGTTTTTTGATGTTGTTTTATGTGGGAACACTGGTCAACATTTTCTCTACATATATCACATTTATAGGTTTTCTCTGCAGTATGAGTTCTGTAATGCTGAATAAGGTCAGAACTATAACTAAAGGCTTTGCCACATATATCACACTTGTAAGGCTGTTCTTGTAACTCAATCTTCTTATCTTCAATCACTGTTAAGTTCCAACTATATGCTTCGTCACAAATGCCATTTTTTTCATTTTTCTGACCCATGTGGAGCACCTGATGTTCAATGAGGCTAACATACTGAAAAAAGATTTCTCCACATTCATGACACTGATGGGATTTCTCTCTGGAGTGAAGTCTCAGATGCCCAGCAAGGTGTGAACGCCTCCCAAAGCCTTTTCCACACTCATTACACTTAAAGGGTCTCTCCCCACTGTGCACACTCTGATGCTGAACAAGATGGGACCTCACTCTAAACGCTTTCCCACATAAATGACACGTATACGGCTTTTCACCGGTGTGGACTCGCTGATGTTGAGTTAGATGCACACGTTGATTGTAGCTTTTCCCACACTCATCACACCTAAATGGTTTCTCCCCAGTGTGTATTCGCTGATGTTGAATAAGATGGGCACTCTGAATAAAGCTTTTTCCACATACATTACATTTATGTGGTCTCTCTCCTGTGGAGGACTTTTTGTGGACATATGTGACTTCATTGCAATTTATCCTCTTTAAAGAGGGTTGTCCTAGTATCTCTTTCATGGGAATTCCCTGCTTTCTTTCCAACTTGCCTTCTCCAAAATCTTGAACTTGAGAAACATTTCTTTGGGTTCTTCCGGAGAGTTCCATGTCCGCTTCTGAAAATTCTGAAATTTTCTTCTTAACATTCAATTTTGTGTTCTTATTTCTTTTGTCACTGCCTGAAAAAAATAAAGAGGAAAGGCAAATGTCATCAATTCTTTTACACAACAACAATAAACTGTCAGGAAAAAGAGGATAATCAAATGAAACTATGATGTAATAGGAGGAACAAAGGGTGGTGCATGTATGTACTTGATGCTAACAGGAATGAAAAGAACCGTTTGGTGTTTGTCCAGTGAAAAGAACAAGACAAAGAAGAGGCTTATTCAGAAGGGTGGTAAGAATGATTGGAGTTAGGCAATCACAGGGATCAGCAAAGCACTTTTATTATATGGGAAAGCGAGATAGGAATTCTGAAATAGGAGAGGAGGTAGAATATGTGGAAGGGGTCATTACCACAACATGAGTTAGGCAGACAGTATGAGATAGAACAGAAATACACAACTGGGTGGTGAGAACTGACAAAAACTGGAAGAATGGGAAGCAAAGGATTATGAGGGCTCTATGGAATTGGAAAAACACCTGGTTAGAAGCCAGGAAAAGAGAAATGAGCCAGTATAAAATATTGTCAAGAGGGTAGGTGATGTGTCAGTCTCGGCTCTCTTCAACTGTAGCCGACACTGCAGCTGCAGCTTCCCTCCCACTGCACCCTATACTTCTCCTATGAAAACGCTCATCATCACTCTCAGTATCTGCTACGTCTACCAGACCAACAGCTTCACAGGGGCATGAACTGCATCTGTTCTGTTCACTGTGTATTCCCAGCACCCAGGACTAGAGGCTCTCCATAAATATGGCTGGAAGAACACACAAAGTATCCTTCTTTTGATCAAAGAAAGGGGTGGGGGGTAGGTGAATATTAACTAGGAAACTAGTCAGAAGAACAACTGCAGGGAAGATGTAATAGAAAAGACCTTATTTTAAAGCAATCGTTTTCCAAGCCCAGTGGAAAGAGGCAGCAGTGGCTGTCAATGTGAATGACAAGTAGCTGGGCTTGGGGACATCGAAAGCATAATTGAAAAATAAATACTATGGCCAGTCTTAGAATTTTCTGAAGAATGTTAATAAGAGCCATTAAGTTCACAGCACAATTTAATGTAATCTCATCCTGTAAAAGTCACTTAAAGCGATAAAAAAAAAATAAGTAAACAGGAAAATAACACAATCTTATTCATACCAAATTTATGAAAATGAATATAGCAAAGAATTCTCTTCTGTTTATTCAATCTGTTAAAAAAATTTTTTGATAACCCTGTAAGAATTTTAGTACAACTGATACTCTTGTATGTGGTACAATTGTTTTAAAAAGCAATTTAGCAATATATATGAAGAGCCATAAAGATGTTTTTGGCCTTTCATCCACTAATCCCACTTCTGGGCATTTATTTTCAGAAAATAATCCTGAATATAGAAAAATGCATAAGCAAAGTTACCAGGACAAAAGACAAAAAATTAGAACTTCAACAGGGGAACAGCTGAGTAAATTATGATGCCTCCATACAATGGCAGATTGTCAAAAATAACAAACATGTCTCCACAGTGGCAGACTGTCAAAAATAACAAACAGGAGAGCCAAGAAACACTGGAAAGAGTGTATGTCTAATATTTAATTGTAACCTATGAGTACAACTATGTAAAAATAAGCTTATGAAAAAGGATAGGAGGTTCAAATATATGGTGATGGAAGGAGAACTGACTTTAGGTGGTGAACACACAATGTGATATATAGATATTACAGAATTGTACACCTGAAACCTATGTAATTTTACTAACCATTGTCACCCCAATAAAATTTAAAAAGAAAGAAAAAGGAAGAAAAAGGACAGGAGGGAATACCCTATATAATAATAGTCTATTAGGATGGTGAGATTATGGGTGATTTTTTTTTCTCCCAATTTTTTTTCCTCCAAACTTCCTGTACTATTATTCCAGCATTTTAAAGTGAAATAACTAAATTGGAATAAGAAGGAAAGAAGCAAGTAAAAGCCAAAATCCTCATTTACTATAATCGAAAGTCAAGCAAATTTAAAATATGGAGGGGCAACCAAGATGGCACAGTAGGTAAAACACTGTGCTTACCTTCTCTCACAACCACATCAAAATTACAACTAATCTACAAAACAACTATTATTGAGAATCATCTAGAGTCAAGCTAAACTGAAGCCTTTCAACTAAGGACTTGCAGAAGAAGCCACCTCCAGAATAGGAAGAGCAGAGACGCAGAATGGGCTGGTCCCACACCTGTGAGTGACCATCGAAGATCGGGAGGGATATTTCGGCTGTGGAGGACTCCCCCTACCCCCCAGAAGAGCAAGAGGTCCCAGCCCTAACCCAGCCCTGGGTTCCAGTGCTGGGGAGAGAAGTCCCCATAATTTCTGGTTGTGAAAACCCGTGGAGATTGTGACTGAGTGAGACTAAGGGCAGCTGCGCTCCAAGGTGCTCCTCTTAAAGGGACCACACACAGACTTACGCACCAATGGAATCACTCACTCAAAGCCAGTGATAGGGCAGGGGCTGGAGAGGCGGCAGGGACATATGGGGAGGAACTGAGTTGTCTGGCTGCTGACGGGCTGGAGAGGCGGCTTTCATCTGCACAGAGGAGCTCGCAGAGGCCACTGTTTCTTTGCTGAGCCTTCCCCCTTCCTGCCCTATCACTGGAGCTTTGACTGAGTGATTCCATTGGTGCGTAAGTCTGTGTGTGGTCCCTTTAAGAGGAGCACCTTGGAGCTCAGCTGCCCTTAGTCTCACTCAGTCACAATCTCCACTGGTTTTCACAACCAGAAATTATGAGGACTTCTCTCCCCAGCACTGGAACCCAGGGCTGGGTTAGGGCTGGGACCTCTTGCTCTTCTGGGGGGTAGGGGGAGTCCTCCACAGCCGAAATATCCCTCCCGATCTTTGATGGTCACTCACAGGTGTGGGACCAGCCCATTCTGCGTCTCTGCTCTTCCTATTCTGGAGGTGGCTTCTTCTGCAAGTCCTTAGTTGAAGGCTTCAGTTTAGCTTGACTCTAGATGATTCTCAATAATAGTTGTTTTGTAGATTAGTTGTAATTTTGATGTGGTTGTGAGAGAAGGTAAGCACAGTGTTTACCTACTGCGCCATCTTCCTTCCTCGCATATGGACACATGGCCACCATATCTGAATCTCCGCCGTTTGTTCCCCATGCCCTGGCGATTCGAGACCTGGCCTCGCCCAACTTTCGGGCACACCCAGGTCGCTTCAGTGGCTTTTTTGTGCAGACTGCCAACCTTGACTCAAGCTGCAGATTTTCTCAAAGGTTCGTGGAACCCAGACAAACAGCATCTCACTAGAGCGTGTTCTGTGCCTCTGGCTGAGCAGCCTTAAGTGCAGCACTAGTGGCAGCCGGCCTTGGTTCGTGGCTTGGCCTCTCAAGGTGCTTCCAAGCACAGCACAGCTGGCAGCCATCTGCGGATTTCCTTGTGGCTCCAGCCAGGTGGCCCCAGGTGGGGCACGGGCTGTGGCTGAACTTGACCTACAGTGGATCCCCTCCAAGGTGGTGCCCCCAGTGGCCAGCTTCAAAATGAGCTGGAGCATTACCCAGCTGCCTCCAAGTGTGACACACCCAAGGGGCCGACTGGGCAGGCACCAGAGTCCTGCTGAGGCAGATCCTGCTCTGTAAGATCAGCCCCTGCACGACAACCCTTCCACTGTAATCAAGGCCAGTCCTCACAGCCAGTGAGTGAGCCCAAGGGTCAGTCCCTCACATTGATGTGCAATTATCAGCCAAGGCTCAACTACAAAAGGGGCATACACACATCCTACACAGGGGACACACCTGGAGTGCATGGCTCAGGGGACCAGAAAGACTGCGCCACCGAACCCCACAGCACACCTACTACATAAGGCCACTCTACTAAGACCAGAAGACATAGCAGCCCTACCTTATACATAGAAACAAGCACATAGAGGCAGCCAAACTGGGAAGAAAAAGAACATATCCCAAATAAAACAACAGAACAAAGCTCCAGAAAAAAAACTAAATGAAACGGAGATAAGCAATCTATCAGATGCAGAGTTCCAAACACTGGTTATAAAAATGCTCCGTGATCTCTGGGGGAACTTCAACAGAGAAATAGGAAGCATAAAAATGGAGATGGAGGGCCGGCCTGGTGGCTCAGGCGGTTGGAGCTCTGTGCTCCTAACTCTGAAGGCTGCCGGTTCGATTCCCACATGGGCCAGTGGGCTCTCAACCACAAGGTTGCCGGTTCAACTACTCCGAATCCTGCAAGGGATGGTGGGCTCGGCCCCCTACAACTAAGATTGAACACGGCACCTTGAGCTGAGCTGCCTCCCAGATGGCTCAGTTGGTTGGAGCACGGGCTCTCAACCACAAGGTTGCCAGTTCGATTCCTCAAGTCCCGCAAGGGATGGTGGGCATCGCCCCCTGCAACTAAGATTGAACATGGCACCTTGAGCTGAGCTGCCGCTGAGCTCCCAGATGGCTCAGTTGGTTGGAGCGCATCCTCTCAACCACAAGGTTGCCGGTTCGACTCCCGCAAGGGATGGTGGGCTGCGCCCCCTGCAACTAGCAACGGCAACTGGACCTGGAGCTGAGCTGCGCCCTCCACAACTAAGACTGAAAGGACAACAACTTGAAGCTGAATGGCACCCTCCACAACTAAGATTGAAAGGACAACAACTTGACTTGGAAAAAAGTCCTGGAAGTACACACTGTATCCCAATCAAGTCCTGTTCCTCTTCCCCAATAAAATCTTTCCAAAAAAAAAATTATTAAAAAAAAAACATGGAGATGGAAACCATGAAAAAGAGCCAGTCAGAAATAAGGATACAATAATGGAAATGAAGAATACAGTACAGGGGGTCAACAGTGGATTAGATGAAGCAGAGGATCCAACCAGCGATGTAGAAGGTAAAGTAGCAGAAAACACCCAACCAGAACAGCAAAATGAAAAAAGAATCCAAAAAATCGAGGACAGTTTAAGGGGCCTCTGGGACAATATCAAGCATACCAACATTCACGTCATAGGGGTACCAGAAGGAGAAGAGAGCAAGGAATTGCAAACCTATTTGAAGAAATAATGACAGAAAATTTCCCTAACCTGGTGAAGGAAATAAACATACAAGCTCAGGAAGTGCAGAGGGTCCCAAACAAGAAGAACCCAATGAGGCCCACACCAAGACACATCATAAATAAAATGCCAAATGTTAAAAGACAAACAGACAATCTTAATAGCAGCAAGAGAAAAGCAGTTAGTTACCTACAAGGGAGCCCCCGTAAGACTAGCAGCTGATTTCTCAACAGAAACTTTGCAGGCAAGAAGGGAGTGGCAGGAAATATTCCAAGTGATGAAAAATGACATACAACCAAGATTACTCTACCCAGCAAGGCTATCATTTAGGATTAAAGGACAGATAAGGAGCTTCCCAGACAAGAAAAAGCTGAAGGAGTTCATCACCACCAAACCAGTATTACAAGGAATCTTAGAGGGATTTCTTTAAGATGGGAGGGGTGGTAAGGATGGGTGAAAGGGGAAGGGATTAAGAAGTACAAATTGGTTGTTACACGGTAGTTATGGGAACATAGGGTATAGCATAAGAAACATAGTCAATAATACTGTAATAACTAGGTATGTGCCAGATAGGTACTAGATCTATCAGGGTGATAGACGGGAATGGGGTTGGGGGCAGGGTGAAAAAGGTGAAGGTATTAAGAAATACAAATTGGTAGTTAATACAGTATAAGGAATATAATCAACAATGTTGTAAAGATCATGTAAGGTGCCAGATGGGCACTGGACTTATCAGGGGATAACTTCATAGACTGTGTCCAATGTGCTATACACCTGAAGCTGAAGAAGAATAATATTGCATGTCAACTATAATGAAGTATACAGGTATACATAGTCACTGGATGTGGAGTACAACATAGGGAAGATAGTCAATGGTATTGCAACATTATATAAGATGTTGCAACATTATATAGAGATGTTATATTGCAACATCTCTATATAAGATGTTAGAGAGATAGTAGCTTGGGGATGGGGGTTATCACTTTATGAGGGGTTTAAATGTCTATTATGTTGCTTTGTACACCTGAACCTAATGAAAAAATAATAATCATAAAAAATAAAATATGGAATTACCAGAAGAAATAGAGCTGAAAACAAGTACCTCTGGGGAAAGGGAAGTTGTGAAGATGGGGGGCAGGCATAGGGTTTTGCCTACTAATTTGATAATTAAGAATAAATAATAATAAAATAGACTGTAATCTTTGCTCCATCCTACTGCTCCCAGCATCACAATCCATCAGTGCTATCATTCTAAGCTAATCAAATAATGTTTGCCTCCATTTATTCTCCGATACAAAGTCCTCATACGTACATCTTTGGGATTTTTCTCGAAAGTGGCGCTTCAGGTGCTCAATCAGATGGGAGTGCCGACCGAAGTTCTTCCCGCATTCAGTACATCCATAAGGTCTCTCTCCACTGTGTACGCTGTGGTGCTGGACGAGGTGGGAGCTCACACGGAAGGCTTTTCCGCACACCTGACATTTGTAGGGTTTCTCACCGGTGTGGACTCGCTGATGCTGAGTAAGATGTACACGCTGATTGTAGCTTTTCCCACACTCACCACACTTAAATGGTTTTTCCCCAGTGTGGATTCGCCGATGTTGAATGAAGTTTGAGGCTTGAAGGAAAAATTTACCACAATCATTACATTTGTGACCTCTCTCGGCATTTGTGTTTTGCTTATGGTTAATGTCTGTGACGGCACCAAAATCTCTTTTCTGGGAAGGGTTCTGCCTTGACTTGCCCACAGTGGGGCTTACCTGCCACCTTTCTACCATGCTGTGAAGGTCACTAACTTCTCCACACTCTTGACGCTGAGGAACATTTCTTTCAGTGCTTCCTGATGTCATCCAGTGCGATTCAGCTTCATCAGAAATGTGCTTTACTATGAGTTCCACATTGTCATTTCTGGACTCATAATCTGAAATAATAGGAGGAAAATTTTAGCTATTTCCTGCATTAGAAAAAAAAAAGGACTAAGGGATACAGAATCATTATACGAAACCAACATGAGTGCATGACTTCACAAAATGACTTTACAACACAGGGATGAGATAAAGAATATTTAAGCAGGAGACTGAGACAGGCTAAAGAAGAAAGAGCTGGCAAGAATGGCTCAGAGATGAGACTGGGAGAACGGTCACTCTATTTAATGAAGATGACGTCCTCTTGGTATGCTACTTACATACATACCTGTTTGTGAATATCTGAGCAATATTAGCTATTCTTAATTAAATCTGACATCAGGTTATACAGCTAACCCAGTGTTCACCTTCCTCTTCCTGTTTCGTCGTAGCTTGGGGAAGAAAGGAGATCTTTCTAGCTTTTTCAATCCCCAAAGGATCTTAGTTTGCTATGAATTAGTCTAAAGGAAAAAAGGCATTCTTTCTACACACAGAGAATACCTACTACTGTCAAGAGCTAGTTTAACACTCAGTAGTCATTGATGAATATCGATGTTTAAGAGGCTACAATCAGTTTCCTGTGTAACTGAATCAGCAACATATATTTCACTCAAAACACTAACATTTAAAATGGTTTGCAAAGACAAATCTTCAGTAGTTAACAAAAAAATAGGGGACATTAATGTTTAAATGCTAGAGAGATAGGTCATGGCTTATTGAGAATTTTCTAACAATTTTTTTTTTAAATAAAAGCTGTTTTCAAATATCACATAACAATGGTAATAAAAGCTAACATTTGCTGAATGCATACTATGGACCAGGCACTATGCCTTTAAGTGCTTTACAATTTTATGGCCTTTAATCCTTAAAATGACCCTTTGAGGTAGATAGTATTATTATCTTTTTTTGACAGAGGGAGAAGTTATAATTCTTGTACCATGAAGACAACTTTAATTTTAATTTATCTTCTATTTTTACTTAATTCTCTTCCTAAACAGACGTTTTAATAGTAGAAACAAACATATAAACAAAAAAGCTCTATCACAAAACCAGACTTCTTACATGTTTTTTCCTCCCGCATTCAACTAGGCAGGTAATCTCGACTATCGTAATATTTCATTTTCTCTTTCATTCACATCTACTCATGCTCACACATTTCATTCTTCTCAGAATTCTGTCCCATTCAACAAATCAAACAAGCTCATGTCTTTCTTTTTCTGGGGGTGAATATAAAAAAAATCAGATTAGCCCAATGCACCTCTTTGAGGCAATTAACAATTGCCCTTTTCCAGAAACGGTGATTATACAGGTTGTTGTACCAGTAAGTTTACAAATTTGCTTTTTTCCCCTCTTCCTCCATCTCTTCTCCACATACATGACAAGTTTTCTGTTGCTTCTCCTGGTTTATCTGTATATTTGACAGAGAACTCCACAGCTCAGCTGAACTCACAGCTCAATGCTATGCCTGGCTGCTGAGTCATGCAATGTGTGTGTGAGATGGGGGCAATGGTTTACAAAAACACCCAATCAGGCAGATTTGGTGCTTTATAAACTCATGCTCTTCAACCTAACTGGTGCCTTGTCTAGCATCCTATGTTTCTAAGGTTGGCTAGTTTCCCTACTCATTTTTGTCAGAAACTACATCAAAAGGTCTCCATTATGATCTCCAAGATACATCACGGTATTTAAAAATTGAATAGTATGGGGGCGGCTGGATGGCTCAGCTGGTTAGGGCACAAGCTCTGAATGACAGGGTTGCCAATTCGATTTCCACATGGGCCAGTGAGCTGTGCCCTCTATAACTAGATTGAAGACAACGAGCTGCCGCTGAGCTTCCTGAAGGGTGGCTCGATGGCTCAGATGGTTAGAGGACGAGCCCTCAACAACAAGGTTGCCGGTTCAATTCCCACATGGGATGGTGGGCTGCGCCTCCTGCAACTAAAGACTGAAAATGGCAACTGGACTTGGAGCTGAGCTGCGCCCTCCACAACTAGACTGAAAGACGACGACTTGGAGCTGATGGGCCCAGGAGAAACACACTGTTCCCCAATATTCCCCAATAAAAACTTATTTTTAAAAAATAGAATTAATATGTATGGTACACTATCATTTTGCACAAACTTATACATACACAGAATATATCTAGATACAATCAAGAAACTAGTAATAGTCACTGCCTCGGTGAGGGACTAGGAGACTGGGGATCGGGGGGAGGTGACTCACTTTTCATGTTATACGCATTTGTACATATATATATATATATATATATATATATACACACACATATATTTATACATATTTTAACTAGGTGCAGACATGACCTTTTTAAAATCAAAGTTCTCCACTGGACTTACCTCTACTGCACCACCTACTCCATCACCTGCTCACTCTCAACAGGTGACTGTGTCTTCTATTTAAGGAAGGTCAAAGTTATCCAGTCAAGAACTCGTTGAATATCTTATAACCACAACTACAAACTTGCTGGCAGCCTTATTTTTCC
The DNA here is from genome assembly GCF_964194185.1 of Rhinolophus hipposideros. NCBI lineage: Eukaryota > Metazoa > Chordata > Mammalia > Chiroptera > Rhinolophidae > Rhinolophus > Rhinolophus hipposideros. The sequence continues at coordinate 10,488,297 of NC_138053.1, forward strand.
CCCCTCCCTTCGTCTCACAGTGGAAAAGCTGTCTCTCTCCTAGCCAAGGTCAATCCTTCATCCTGCACCCTGGATCTCACCCTGCCATCTGATTTTCCAGGGACCTCCCTACATCAATTATACATTCTTCCTTGCCCCAACATTTCAAACTCACTCTTTACTAGCTCTTTTCTAGTGGCATTTAAGTATGCTTAAAATTTCTATTAAAAATAAAAGAACATACAAAAATAATCCATCCATCTAACCCATGCATTCTTTCAGTGACCAGCCCTCTCTCTCTTCCCCTGCATAGACAAAGTTCCTGAAAGTTTGTCTATAAGAACTTTCTCAAATTTCTTCTCCTTTGCAATCTTCAATGAACTGTGTCTCGTTCCCAAACATCCCAAGCTACTCCATGGAAACAGCTGTTTCCAAGATTCATTTGATTATTCTTTCCATAGAAATGAAAAAGGCAGAAACCACTGAACATGTTCTTAATGTAGAAGAGTATAAGAGTAATAAACAGATAGATAATGAAAAGAAAAAAATCAGAAAGCAAGAATTTAAAACTGCTTGGAGAATGGTATACAAAAGAACAGTGCCAATAACCTCCAACTCTGAAACCCATCAAATACCTGTAAAGTAATTGAAAAAGAAAACAATACTAATAGACTCAAATTAGACAAGTGAGGTTTTTGAATTTAAAAGAGAATGAAAAAAATTGCATTAAATACGCTACATAATAATTCCTTGAAAGACCACTAGATCTCAATAGATAAATAAGCAGGGGGCATGCACAAATAAATCAATGAAAAGGAATACAAATATATACATATGTAAATAGTAATAAAAGAAATAGAAACTTTAAAAGAGCAAGAGTCAGTTTTCTACTTTTAAATAAAAGCCTGTGAATGAATAAAATCCCTTAGGTATAATGCTTTTCAAAAGACATCTGGCATTATCAAGTATTTCATCTAAAGTCTACCAATGTGCCTGATATATAGTGGTTCTTCTCAAAGAATTCATTCAAAAGCAGCTAAAAGCTATAAGCTCCAAAATTTTGTCATAGTGCTGAAATTTTTATAATTGATCCAGACAGCACAATCAAATATTAGTTTCCAGGATCATAACTTAGTTAGAAATAGGTGCAAAAATCTCATTTGGGGGGGACAAAATTCAAGAAGGGATACGACATGTAAAGTGTAGAGGCCGACAGGGCAAACATCAAAAAATAGGTACCAGTGATCTGAGAATGGTAACAGAGAGAACAACTAGCCATCCATGCATTAGAAAGAAAAGAATGAATGCTACTGAGATGTTGTAATGATCACTATAAGAAACAGTTATTCAGCAAAGTCTGAGATGCTTTCACACATGAGAATTACTCAGTTAAGAATTATTCAATTTGTCAAGGAATAGAATACAATAATTACTACAGATCTGTTAAAATTCAAACTTGTTAGTTTTACGCTCTTTTACTTTAAAGCAGTAAAAAGATAGTATTTGCTGGCACACAAATACTATCCCCCAAGAATTATCAGTCTTCAGTCATACCCTTATTATGATGGAAAGAATCAGAATAAGCTGAATGAAAAAAAAATGTAGATTTACTCTTTCACAGAAAAAAATACGCAAAGTCATAACAATGAAAACATACATGCTTTTATAAGATGTACTAGAAATATTCTTTAAAACAAAGTTAAGATGTCCTAATCCATGCAGACGAAACAAGTCTTACCCATGGAAGTAATACTCTCATAATTCTCCTTCCTGTCATCCCTATAGAGGGACTTCTGGGACTGGTCCAAATGTCCCCATTCCTCCAGGATAAAGGAAACAGCCATATCAGCCACATCTTCAATTTTCACCAACTTCTGAAACACGAGACCTCCACTAAATTCCCATTCCTTACGTTCAAATTTGGAGTGATGGGAAGAACTGTGAGCATTAAGGAAAGAAGTAAGGGGAGGGACTATTCTTCAAAGAGGTTAGGGGAGTATTGGTAGAACGAAAAAGACATTGAAGTATGAACCCAAGATAGGCCCGGTCTCCAATTAGAGAGACAGAACTCCTGATAAAGATTCAGGATTCAGGAAGCTACTTGTCCAAGAATAGACATGGGTCCTCATAGCAGGCACAGGGACGCCAGCTCACCTGGGACCCAGCTGAGAGAAGTGAGGCTGTCAGCTCCTGGCTGTCCTTCAGGGGAAGGGGAGAAACTTGGAGAGCAGGAAGGGCTGAGAGGGGAGAAAAAGAGGTGTCAGTGAGAATATCTTTGCCCAGTTCCGGTTGCCATCATGTTCCACTTTTACTCAAGAATCCACAACGGTGCCCTGATACATCAAGGCCAAATTCTTCTGCTTGGCTCTCAAGACTCTCGACATTCCAGTCCCTCCCCCACCTACCCTATATTCACCCTTCTCCCCAAATCACTGGACTCCCTATTTTGGTCAGGCGAATCCCTGCTGCTAACCTCAGATTGTGCCATCGCCCTATAAGGAGGCACTCTACTCTGCCAGATTAAACCTAGTCATCTCAAAGAACAACCCAAGTCCCACAGCGTCCATGGAGCTGAATTCCTGCCCAGAACCCAGAGCTTCTCAAGCTTTAATGTGTAAACAATTCACCTGGAGGCCTTGGTACAGGGCAGATTGTGGCGCAGTAAGTCTGGGGTGGCCCCCATATTTTGCACTTCTAGCAAGCTCCCGGGTGCTGTTGGTGCTGCTGCTCCTTGAATCACACTTTGATTAGCAAGGCCTTAGTCCACATTCTCTCCCTTTAAGGAATTACTGTGGTTGTTTTATAGTCAGCCAATCAATATGTATTATTAAGTCTACTCTGTGTGTTATAGGAATAGGCAGGTAAAACAATTCTTGCCTTCCAAAACTTCACTGTCTAATGGGAAGGACAGACACATAAGCTTTACTTACTTCCAGAATAGGGTAAAGAGTACTATACTTGAAGTTAACCCTAGTTCCCATAGGAACACAGAGGCAGGGACACCTGTATGGAGAGCGGGAGGTGGGAGCATCAGGAAAGCCTTCCTACACGAAGTATGGGTGGGTAAGGTAGGAATAAGGGTGCTTTGCAGGCAGACTGAATAATGTGCAGTGCCTGGAGGGTCTATTCTCTAGTGATGGTGACCATCTGACTCTCTGCTGTCACCTCTGCTTGTTCTTTGTCCAAGATTCATGGTGTACCCTGATCTCACTGTCTGTGTGTGTCTCAACTTGGACAAATCCACTTGGTTGTAACTTTTAATCCCATGGTTTACACCTTGCTATGGTTTCCCCAATTCTGGAGATGTATGTAGCATATGTAGCTTGCTTATGTCCAAGGAACAGGAAGTAATGAGCAATGACACAAAAAGGAGGAGACAATGGTTATGGATGAAAGCCAAAAACAGAGACACGGTCTGAAACCAGGAGCGTGGCTAAAGAGTCAAAAGAAGACTTGAAGAAAGAGATGAATGTAGTCTATGTTCTAACAGTAATTTTGATTACCGACTACATTCCAATTGTAATTGGAATTATTATAAGAATTACATTCCAAATAATTACACTTATTTTTTTGAAGTTCCTGTGAAACCTATTGTTTCTTTAGCTTTCAAGTAAATGACTAGCTCCTCGCAAGCTCAAGAGTCCCAGGGGCAGAAGACCAGCCCTCAGTGCTATCAAAGAAAGGCATGAGGAATACCGCTTCCCCCAGAGTAGTAAAAACAAACAAACAAACAAACAAACAAAAAACCATAGTAATTTTGTTGAAATAAAGAAGCTGGCAAGGGTCTGGCTAACAGGGCAGAGAAGAGAAGCAGCACCTAGAAACGGAAAAAAAGAGTAACGTGATGTAATGAGACTCTGCAAGTGGAGGGAAGATGGCAAGGTTTAAGGAGGATAAGATTCTGCAACTTGGGAGGGATTGATGGTAAAGCAAAGGCAGGATAGCTCAGAATGGGGTAGAAGTGTAGATTTAGAGCCAGACTGCTTAGGTTAAAATGCAAGCTCTGTCATACTAGCTTTTTGACCCTGAACAAATTACTTAAATCTTTCTAGGCCTCAGCTCCCTAATTTCTAACAGGAGGGTAACAGCAATACCTATTCATACCACTGGGTTAGTGTGAGCATTAACCCTTCGAATGCCAACCAGGCCTAGTAAACAATTTGGGGTTTTGGGTTCCTGCTTTGAACAGTTTTAACTATTTTTAAAGACTAGAATTGCATGACTTGTATTCCTTTACAGGCCTTCTAAAAAACAAAAAGAAAATTCATTTTAGTATTATTAAAAAATAGAGTAAAACTCATTCTATCTTGTAATCTCCACATGGACCTACTGGACCCTTTTACAAATCCAGGATACATTTTTGGATCTGAGTGATTTTATTTTTCCTACATCATAAAACATTTTTCTATTTCATCATTCTAGGAATCATTTCATTTTTACTATCATTATTCATTAATTATTCCTAATGAGAGCATAAAAGACTAAAATAGTAAGAAAATGGTAAAATAAAGGAAATAGTTAGGATTGCGCAATATTGAAATACATCATCATTCCTCACTATTTCCTAAGTATTAAGTGCATTGCCCAGAGTTTTGCATCATCTACAAGAAGGTATAAGACTACTGACGCCAGCTTTTAGCTTTCATTGAGCATAGTTGAGAATTCAGAATTTTTCATTTTCCACCCATGTTGGCAAAGAGAAAAAAATCTGCAGCAGAAAACGTTCCACTATTAGACGAATGAGAAGATGACGGAGAGACAGGGAGCAGTGTGCTCTCTAATGAAAACGATGAAACTGAAAGTATAAGGGGAATCTTAGAATGAGTCTACAAATGATAATATCCTAGATGAATTTTCTCAAACTCAAGAATCAATGATGAACACTTTATTTCTAATTTCATAAAAGCAATATGACCATCTCATCCAGTGAATCATTCAACAGGAAGGACTTCATCGCGCAATATTTTACAAGATTCTGGACTATCCCATTTTGCGAAAAGGACAGTATTGTATGGCAGTATTCTTCCATTTTTATGTTGTTTCCATTATCAAAATATACCTGACACAAAGAGGTTTAATTCTTGTTAAAATTTCTTTAAAAATTTGTTTTCATTATCTTTTGATTCTTCTTCTGTAAATTACAGATAAAATAACTTAAATATTAAAATAAATAAACAGAAAGGACCCACTGGCAGATGGTAACAGTGAAGACTACTCTTCCTGATACACTGAAGGTTCAATGAATTCCTGTAAGTAAAGCTTAGAGCAATTCCTGACGCATACGTAGTAAGTACCATAGAGTTAATAGTTGCTGCTGCTGCTGCTGCTGCATTTGTTATTATCACCACAGTGAAGGGAAAGCTAGAAAAGGTTAGAGCCATGGGACATGTCACGTGAAAGACCTGACCACTAAGGGGAACCTAGAAGAAAGCCTGGGGCCAAACAGGAAATATAGGTTCACGATTCCTGATTCACAATTCCGAAATCCCAAAGTTCTAAATATCAAAGGTTGTTTTTTTCATTAAGTTAGGCATTGAACTAATTTGACAACAAAACCTGACCAGAACATATATGAAGCTATTCAAAGTTTTTATTTAATCTTACTGTAAATATGCATACGTCACTGCCGAAATATTAATGTGTGTGATTAAGGGGTACCACCTCAAATCCTGTTGATAGTGTAATATACGGTATATGAATCATATTGCCTTACTAAATCTGAAAAATTCTGAATTCTAAAATATATATCTGATAACAAGAGCTTCTGATTAGAGATTACACACTTGTGGACATATATCATCATAAATAAGACACTTAGCCATTCATAATCCCTCCATGATGTTATCTAATACAGGTTAATAAAACAAATAAAGGGAGGGAAGATGAGAAAGAGAAAGAACAAATGTTCTAAAGGTCATCGTGAAGCACTGCTGGAAATAAGATGTGAAGGTGAACAAGCAGCCAGAAATGAATGCAGTTAGGAACCGGAAAGCTTTCTTTATATAAGCATTAAGACAACAAAATCTATGAGGTAGAGTCCGAGAACGCTTGTAAAACAATATGATACTTTTCTAAAATAATTTTGTAGATCTTTTAACAGTACCTGTATAGTTGTCATCATCTGCATTCTAGCTTTTGACCAGAACTGTGGTACAGTTCCTAGGCATCCTACAAGTTGACCTCTCTGTTACCACCACGGACTCGATTCCAGGTCCCCGCCCTTCCCAGCCTCCAGACACTACTGAGGGCAGAGACGCTGCCCAGCCTGAAGTCTCTCTGTTACAGACACCGCTTACCCACCTGGCCAGGGCACCCACTCTCTAGCCACATCTGTTCCACTGAATTAGAGAGCCTCACCATTTTCCTCCAGATGATCAGGCTTCTGTGGCTCTTGTTCAGGCTGGGGGTCCAGAGACAGGAGCGGCTGACTGAAGGACTCTTGCACGGCTCCTGGTGGCACCATCTTCTGAGAAAGGACTTCAGGACATGCCACAATCTAACAACCACAACCACACCAATCAGTACATTACTGAGATGGATATTAAAGAGTCCAATAAACTCACATTATTCTTTCATTCACTCCTTTACCAAATATTTAATGTGAGTCTATAATGAGCCAGACAGTGATTATACAATGCCTTAATAAACATGGTTTACATCTAGTTGAAGACGACTTCCATTAAACATATCAACATACAAATACGTAATTACAAACTTTGTTATATGTTAGAAAGGAGAAGAAAGTGGTGTCATGAGACAGAATAGATAAGACCTACTTAGGATTGGCTGGCCAGCGAAGACTTTTCTGAGGAAGTGTCACCTAAGTAAACACCTAAAGGATGAAAGACGCCAGCCAGGACAAAAGTAAGAAGTGTTGCAGGCAGACAGAACTACATAAGCAAGGACTCTCAGGCAGAAAGCACGTGTTTGGCACAGTCAAGGAATCCTAAGAAGGTCAGTGTGAGTCAAGTTCAATGAAGGCAGGAGAGAGGTGAGAAAGGAGGTTGGAAGGGTCGATTGTAGAACTCAGGAAGTCACACTTGGTCCCCTAGCAGAACACCAAAACTGGAGCTAATTCATGTCCAACGTGCTGCAGCCGTCCATCTTTCTGTTCTGGGCTCTTCCTCAACCCTAGGGTACATACCAGTACTCTGCCACAGCCAGTCTCTAGAATCTGCCTATTCTGGAAGGTGCCACTAGCACAGAGGCATCCTAGCAGGTAACAAGATAGAATCGCCATCTCCCTCCGCCCTCACGTTTCAGAACACTCTAGATTTTAACTGTCCTAGTACTGGCAAAATGTGGTACAGGAGTTACATTAAGAGGCAGTTGCAAAACAGTTCACTTCGCATGGAAATCTATGTTCTTGTGTACCCACTCAGAACAAGAATTAAGATGATGCCAATTATGTCAAAAGGCACGTAGACACCAAAGAATCAAAGCAGCCTTTGATGTCCCCTAAGACTAGGACAGAGAAACCAAGGAGGAGGGGTAAGGATAAAGCCTGGGACACGAACTGTCTGGAGATAAAATTGAGGAACAATGTCGGGGATATAGAGGTAGGCAGAGAGAAAGACAAAGTGTGCTATGGGGGCTCATGGGAAACCCCCTCTCTGGGCCTCAACTCCTCACGACCACTAAGAAATGATTTTCCTCTGTCCCTTCCAAAGATGGGCTGCATATCACACTGAGAGAGACAAATGTGTAATATCTGCTGTAAATTCTCCATTAAAAAATTGCTTTTTGTTTTAACCTATGCTTTTGAATATTTATTACTATTGAAATATAGGAAACAGTTTATCTATTAAATCCCAAATTAGGTTTTAAAAAGGAATAACTGTAATAACTAGATGTCACCATGAACCATTACTTCCTGTCCTGACAGGAGGAAGACAAAGGTGTGAACATTCCCGCCTGCAGGACGATTATTCAGCAGAGCTGCAGGGTCGGGCCACAGGTCATCAGCAACGCTCTCCACTGCCCACTTGCCTCATGGAATGAGCTACACCAGCTGAGGAGCTTAAGGCTGTTCTAAAATGTTGAAATACCCCTTACCCAGAGGTGAAGGATAATGAGACTGATACCTTACACTGAAGTGCAATTGCTCTGAGGAAGAGGGAAATTCTCTAACTTCAAACTCTTGTACCCCTAGTTTTGTTTCTTTGCTATAAAAGGAAAATGAAAGTTTAAGAGAAGATGACCCTAGCAAAAGAGGAAGGTAGAGGGTCAGGTTAAAAATGAGTAACAAAGTACAAGAAGACGTAACAACATAAAGATTTGGTTCCTCTCTAGATTAATATATGATCTAATGGAATCCAAACAAAAATACCAACAGGATTTTTGGGGTAGTGAAAACAAAATAAGTAATTCTCAAGTTCGTAAGAAAAAAATAAAATATTGAAAAATAATTTGGAAGAAGGAAGGGTTGCCCTAACAAATACCAAAGCCCTTAATAGGGCTGAAATAATTAAAAGACTGATACACGGACAATAAGATCAATAAAATAGGATAAAAAGACCAGAAATGGACCCAAACACACGCAGAAATTTGGTATGTAATAAAAATGGGATTTTATTCAGAGAGGAAAATGGTGGATTCCTATACACGTTGCTGGGGCAACTGGGTAGACAGCTGGAAAAAAATACAGTTGTAACCATACCAAACACCGTAAACCAAAAGGAATTTCAGATGGATCAATATCTTAAAAGTACAAAAAAAAAGAAAATGAAGAAGAAACTATGAAAAAACTCTCTTATAATATCGTAGTGGCGAAGGCCTTTCTAAGTAAGGCACAAAACCCAAAAACCATAAATTGAAAGATTTAAACTACTGCATAGAAATTTTAAAACCCTGCAAAGCAAAAATCTCCATAACCAAAGACAAACAACGTGGGAAAACAACACTTGCAACACAGACGACAGACACAGTGCTTACTTTTTCTAATAGGTAAATAATATGAACAGATAATTCACAAAAAAAGGTCTAGGCATAGCCCTTTAAAACTTGTACTATGGTCAAACTCACTCATGTAAGATAAATGCATATTAAAATCGCACCAAAATGGAATACTGCATCTTTCAGATTGGCAATAATCAAAAAGTTAGATAACATTGTGTCATCAGGCTACGGGCAAAAATTTCTCTCATACATTACTGTTGGAATATAAATTGGTATAACCTCTATGGAGGACAATCTGTCAACAGCTGTCAAAATTACAAATGCATATGGCCTCTGAGCCAATTGGACTTCTCAGCATTCATTCTACAATTAATGATGTACGTAAAGGATATTTATTGCAGCAAAGCTGGTTATAGTTATAGTAAAACTTCAGAAACAATCTAAAGGAACAACTTAAATAGCCCTCAACAGGAGTTTAATTATGGTACACCCATACAATGGAATATAATGCAGTTTCAGAGTGAGGCCGCTCTGTCTGCACTAACATGGAACAAACCAAGATATAAGAAAAAAGCAAGAGGCAGAAATGCGCAGTGATTTTAAAACACTTGTTTTTCTTAAGCATGTCATGTACATATATGCTTATATAGAGAGTAGAGAATATCTCTGTAAGGATATACACGTATCATGTAACAACAGTTGCCTCTGGTGAGGAGAACTAGGCGGCTTGGGGAGTTAGGGGTGGGAGGGAAACTTACTTTTCATTACAACCTTATGTACCTTTTGAATTTTGTATCATGTCATTCAAAAAATAAATACAGTAATTTAAAAAATAAATAAAATCGCAGATTGTCTTCTCCAGGTTAACACACTGGATACTGCTTCTCATTGCTGGAGTGGCAGGAAATCTCCACAGTGTACCTAATCCCAGGAGAACAAAAGAATATGAATGAAGCACCAGAGCGCTAAAGATCTCACCCCTGCTCAGCAGCTCCTTAACTTTCTTCCTCTCTTTCCTCATTGCTCTGTCTCCACTCACCTGTTGTCGGCGTTCCTCTAGTTCCCTCTGTATATTTTCTACCACAGCCACAGCCTCTTCTCCGTTTTCTGGGTGATGTTCTCTCACCCAGGTCTGGAACTCTTCAGGCAGGATGGTGAGGAACTGCTCCAGCACCAGCAGCTCCAGGATCTGCTCCTTGGTGTGCAGCTCGGGCCTCAGCCACTCGCAGCAGAGCACCCGGAGCTGGCTGAGTGCCTCCCTGGGGCCTGATGCCTCATGGTACTGGAAATGCTTGAAGCGCTGGTAGAAAGTCTCAACTACTGGCGGATTGTACTCCTGCATCCAGGTGCAGTCTTCTTCCACCTTTACTATTATAAGGTCTTCTTGCTCTTGTGACGTCTCGGCTGGAGGGTCAAAGTCTGTAACTTCCCCAGATTCTGTCATTATCATTCCAACTCCAGAGGGATGTCTCTCCAGGTTAGCTGTGTTACACTGACCAAACGTTTTCTGCCCTTTAAGATCTTCTGAAGGACGTTTTCATTAGCGTACGACCTACTGATATATTGGAAATCATTATTAGCAAAGAGATGACAAAGAGGTCATCTATACTAAAGAGGGCAACTCAACAGAGTAATTTACTTAAAAATAGGGACTACAAGGCAGCCGTCACTCCACCCATCAAATAATTACTAATAGAGAGTATTTCTAACTTTTAAAAAATGGAAATGAGAGCCATAAAAATCTGACATCAGGACCAACCAACACAATTTTAGTGGTAAAGAACATTAAATTTCATACAAATAAAAGGACAAGACTTACTAACTAGTCCAGACGTAGTAGTTCCTTCTCTCTACCATAAGCCAAACTTAAGTCGGAACACGGGTCAAAAACATTACACTGGTCAAAACTGATCCTGTCCTTCAAGCCACAGGAGCCTGACAGACCAACGGGAGACTTCATTGGTCCCGAAGGGAAGCAGATTTGTAAGTACAGATCTGGACGTGGATTCCTTGGAATCGACCCTGACCCGGTAGACACAGAGACCGGCTCGGTCAAGGTTAGGGACAGGACTACCGCCTGGACACACAGCCCATTTCCTTTCCTCAAGGCCCCAGTCTCGGGGAACTCTCCTTGAAGACCAAGCTTCCGCAATCAAGGTTCAGAAGACGGGTTTCTTCTCACAAACCGAGAAAAAACCGAAGCCGACAGTTCACAACACTTCCTCGCCGGAAGTAAGCAAGTCCAAGCTTTTCCCAGTCCAACCGGGTTGAGCCAAAATCCCACCCCAGAGAGCACTTCCGGGTCCTCTCTAGGAATCCCGGAGGTCCTCTCCTCGTATCGGGTGGGAGGTGCCCACCCCAGGCCCCGCCCCGGAGGGGCTGAGGGCCAATCGGCGGGGAGATGGGGCGCCGGCCAGGGATCCCAGTCCTACCTCCCGAAACTGGGCTGTTCCCCGCCCACCGAACCGCAGGGTCAGCGTCACTAGAGCGGCGGTGAAAACGGAGGTACCTTCCTTCCCCACCCAAGTCCAAGGCCATTTAAACAGCCTGGGCTCCTCCCCTTTTCTTAGAGTGCGGACAGGGTGCAGAGCCTTAACTGTCCAGAGTGGTTGCTAAGGCAACAGTTGCTAGTATTTGATTGGCCGTGGAACTTGCGCTCCCCCACCCTCAACATTCTGTGCCCCAATTCGAAGTAGGTCCGTGGCTTTCTGCGAGATCGCAACACTCATTTCTTTAATTTTGGACCTTTCGGTTTCTTCACCTGACTCTTACCACCCCTGCACCCTTTCTCCAGACACACCCACCTCTTTACCACCGCAGTCAGCTCTCTGGGCCGAAGTCTCCGTCGTCAGACTCGCGAATCGCGGGAGCCAGCGGCTCCCGGGACTACATATCCCAGGAAGTCCTGCGCGGACCATGCCTGCTAACCAATAGAGCCGTCGCTCTCCTTGCAGCCTCAGTCTCGCGGGCCTATCCGAATGAGGGAGGGCAGGGAGGCGTTTCCTTGGGCGCCTCTTGCTGAAAGGCGGTGTGTGGGGAAGTCCATTGCCCTCCTGGCTGGGGAAAGAAGGGGTAACCCTGCATACCTGTGAAGAGAGGGGAGTCAGCCAAGGGGATCTTATCCTTAATAATTTCTCATTTTTGTATCCGTTTACAAAGCTGTTCGACAGGACAAGACTATCACTTCTCTTTCACGCGTCGCCAAAATGAGGCTCACCGACTCCACTCTATGAGTCAGAAGGCACACATCCTTGGATACTCCTGGAGAAATATTTTTTAGTGTGTGGGATGAATTTTCACTCAATCCAGGATGGGTTTTGAGACTATCTTGCTAGCGCTGTGGTCTACCTTATGGGAATGAAAAAAATTCAGAAACTCCCCTGCTATCTCCAGGGAGACCTTGAGCTGGAGAGGCTTAAATTGACACTTCAGTATGTTTGGTGCATTGTACCGTGTTTCCCCGAAAATAAGACCTAGCCAGACCATCAGCTCTAAAGCGTCTTTTGGAGCAAAAATTATTTTAATATAAGACCGGGTCTTATATAATTATAATATAGTAACATAATATAATACCGGGTCTTATATAAGACCGGGTCTTATATTAATTTTGCTCCAAAAGATCCATTAGAGCTGATGGTCCGGCTAGGTCTTGTTTTAGGGGAAACACGGTAGTATTTGTAAGGTTTAACTCCTTACATTTAGAACTTTGCATAGTTTTGCTTTGAAACATTGGGTCCTTTGATCCATTCAGAATTTTCTTGGTGTATAGTGTGAAGTATAGATCCAACTTTATCTTTTTCCAAATGACTACCCAGTTGTCCCAACATTTATGAAAAAGTCTAATTTTACCCCATATTGGTTTGTGAGTATGCCTTTATCATATGCTAAATTTGTATGTTTTGTGGTCTGTTTCTACATTTTCTATTCTGTTGCATTGGTCTATTTGTTTATGGATTTGATAATACCATGCTGTTTTAATTTATTGATAATTAATAATTGGTTTTAATATCTCTTAGGGCAAATGCCCAAAATTGTGTTTCTTTTTCAAAGTATTATTGCTTTTTTTTTTTTCCAAATTGACTTCAGATTCAGTTTTTCTGGTTCCAGAATGAAATCTGTATTGAGGTCATTTTTTATATTAATTTAGAGAGAATTGACATCCATACAAAGTTGATTTTTCTATCCAAGAACATGGTAGGTCTTTTCATTTGTAGAAAAAAAGCCTAATTCTGGATCCTTTGGGAGTGAAGTTTAAATATTTTAATATTTAAATATTAAATATTTCTTAATATAGGTTTAAATATTTCTTCATATAGGTTTGCACATACCTTGTTTTGTCTTTTTGTTAATATTGTGAAGTGGGTTGATTTAGGTTTTAAAAGTATATCTATTAGCTTTTGTTGTATAACAAGCCACCCCCAAACTTAGTGACTTAAAAAAAACTGTCAGGGGCCGGCCCGGTGGCTCAGGCAGTTGGAGCTCCGTGCTCCTGACTCTGAAGGCTGCCGGTTCGATTCCCACATGGGCCAGTGGGCTCTCAACCACAAGGTTGCCAGTTCGATTCCTCGAATCCCGTAAGGGATGGTGGGCAATGCCCGCTGCAACTAAGATTGAACACGGCACCTTGAGCTGAGCTGCCGCTGAGCTGCCTCCCAGACGGCTCAGCTGGTTGGAGCTCATCCTCTCAACTACAAGGTTGCCGGTTTGACTCCCGCAAGGGATGGTGGGCTGTGTCCCCTGCACCTAGAAAACGGCAACTGGACCTGGAGTTGAGCTGCGCACTCCACAACTAAGACTGAAAGGACAACTTGAAGCTGAACGGGGCACCCTCCACAACTAAGATTGAAAGGACAACCACTTGACTTGGGAAAAAAAAAAGAAAAAAAAAAGTCCTGGAAGTACACACTGTTCCCCAATAAAAGACCTGTTCCACTTCCCCAATAAAATCTTTTTTAAAAAAAAAACACAAAAAAAACGTCAGTTATTTAGCTTATGACTCTGTGGATTGACAATTTGGTCTGTGCTTATCTGGGTGGCTCTTCTGCTGGGCTCCTTCTTTTGTTTGTGGTGAGCTGCTGGTAAGCTAAGCATTTCTTTTGGGGATTGGTTGATTGTCAGCTGGAGTGACAAGAAGCAACTGAGTCACATGCCTCCCTTCATCCAGCAGGCTCACTCAGACTTGCTCACTTGGTGGTGGCAGATTCCAAGAGCAAAAGAGAAGTTACAAGGGGTCTTGATACCTAGGCTCAAAAGTCACTTCTGCCACATTCTGTTAGTCAAAGCAAGCTACAAGGCCAGCCCATATTCAAAAGGTGTGGAAGTACTCAACTTCTTGACAGGAGAAACTGCAAAGTGTATTCCTGGTATTCTATCTTTTCTGTTTTACCTTTGTAGCTGTTTTTGCAATGTACCACGATAAGATATATTATCTTAAGAGGAGAGAAATGAGTGACAATCCAAGTAATTCTGGGAATGGACTTTTCACATAACCATCAGCCTACAAGGCGTGGCAAAAGGTCTGGAAAGTGCTGCTCTAGGTACTTTGAATTTTGTCCTATATTAAACCAGAACTTAAGAGAGCTGAATACTTAAACTACACTCTTTTCTTCCTTTACAGAATCACCTTTTTTGAATTGTGCTTTGATACCTAACATCAGCTAACATTAAAGGGGCACTAAAATCCGTTAAGCTTATTTACTTGGGAAATCTTAAGATGTTGTCCATTATGTCACATAGTATCCTTTTCCTCAGCCCTCAAGGGAAATTTCTCTCTTCTCTGGGTACCAAGAATAGCTGGATTTCTCCTAAGCCACTATTAATAGTTTGCTTTTCCCCGAGATATACTGCAAATCATGTAACTGGGTTTTTTCCTGCATTAAATGCTGACACTTTTCAGAGCCAAATTGTGGGCTATCTTTTGCCAGTACATAGGAGCTTACCATAGGGAATTTGTAATCCCATCTTATCCATGGCTCCTTCTTATTTATCCTGCCCTATTTTCCTTTTCTCACTTAATTACTTCCTCAATTACTTTTTAACTGTGAGGCAACTGGCCTTCCTCAATTAACTTCTGTGTACAAAGCACCAAAAATGACATTGGGAACACAGAAATACACCATTCAGTGATATCAGTGAGGGCAGATGGAAGCACTTGACATTCTACAGATGGAGGCAAAAGTTACATTACAGGAGAAAGGTAGATAAGTGCTAAGGAAATCAGTGTATCATTATCAGAGGGCACAACACAACCCGGAGACAGACTGGTAATCAGCTGGTGAGCAGACAGAACCTACAGCGTCTCTTGCTGGGAGGGATGAAAAATGCTTGTACTGCCCTCATAGTACTTGATGTTCTCTTTTAGATTCCATATTAGTGACATAGGTAGATATTTTCTGGAGCTAAGTTTGCCTATACTGTAAAGGGTTCGCTTATTTATGAATTTGCATCCTACCTTTAATTTCCTTGCCCAACCTTGAAGCTTTGTCCTGCAATACTGGGAAAAGAACTTTCGAATTTCTGCCAGATTATGATAGCGTCCTCAAACAGATGAATAAGTAGACTTATGCAAAGTTTCTGCCCTGCAGGGACTTTGAAGCCACTTGGAGAGATCAGATATAAACATGGGATAAGTTATGTCATTAAATTATTACAGATTGCTCCAAATTTCTAGAATGACAGATCTGAGCCTTGAGAGGAGTGAATTTGTCTAGAAGTGGATTTGTCCTAAAAATTAATCCTGAAAAATCTGCCTTGGCCTGTTTCATGTCCTGTTTATGTCTAATCAAAACATCACAACAAAGTAGTATGACCACTTAGCTGCTAAAGCCTAAACTAGGGGTTGACTATCTGTGCTTTGGCACAACTTTTGGATAAATCATTAATTTATAATTTAAACTTTACTCCAGAGAGATATCATAAGGAATTCTGACTCTGCCTGGGACTTTGCATTCATAAATCAGGACATTCATTTTACTTATTTAAATAAATGAATTTTAAAAATTAATTTACCTATAACATATAACTTTGATAATTCTTCACTTGTTAAATAATGCAGATGATTTAATGTAAATGTTAAATTAATGGACAGTATTATGTGATTTGTTTTTCTGAACATTGTTGAATATAAATGGATGTGAAACATGTAAAAGATTATTATTGTAGTTTCATTATATATTCTGTTTCTTGAAGCAAGAAAAAAAAAAAACACTAGAAAGAAATCTTCCATTATTAGCTAGATTATTACCTGCCTGACTTTTCTGAGTACATGGGACCCAAAGGTTCAGTTATTCCCATGATACTGAAATAAGCCCTTGATATTTTATGTATTTTCGAACAGTTTATAATTAAGAGTAACCATCACATATAATAGAGTCCCAAGGATCAAAATCAAACCATCATAAAATATTTTGAAGGTAAATTTAAAAAAATGACCAAAATTATAATTTGCCATTGATTCTTGTTACAAACTGAATTAAAGCTTAGTTTCAAATGTAGGGTCCAAGATACCTACAGGTGGAGCTTTACTGCTTCTAGAATTTCCCTTGGGATACATCTCTGCTTCACATTGTCATCTCACAAAATATGTGTGTGTACAAATAATGAAGGATAGTGGATATGGCTTATGTATGCTAAACATAATGCACATGTACAGAATAGTTAACTACATTTTTTACTGGTTCATGTGATCACTACTTCTCAAAACTAAGTGTGTGCACAAATCATTTCAGGATCTTTTTAAAATGCAGACTATGATTCATTAGGTCTAGAGTAAGACTTGAAATTCTGCATTTCTAACAAAATCCCAGGAAATGCTTATGCTGACTAGATAAGGCCTCATGTAGCCCTGTTACTTGTGGGTGTCTGTACACTGTGGGGGCTGAAAATAAAAAATTAATACTTTTCTTCCCACCTTCTAAGTTCTTGCAGCTTGGCTAATAATCAAATTAACAGATTAACAGGAGAAATTAAAATTTCAATACATGTACATAGGGAATTCACATATGCTTGAAAATTCCAAAGACAGTGAGGCAACATTGGGTATATATGGCATTTTAGACAAAGGTGAAAAGGTGGGGAATGGGGTTTTAGATTTCAGAAATGATAATGATGTCTGTCCCTGGAGACAGTGAGCAACTTGAGGAAGGGACTATGTCTTCCCCAGTTTTATATCGATAGTGTAAAATACTATGCCTTGGCATGAAGATACACTCCAAACCTTTCTTGTATAAACAAATACCACGTGGACGAATGATTGTTTACAACTCATTGCACAGTTGGACCTTTAACTTTTCCTAAAACAAGATGCACAAAAGTTTATTCACAGACAATGTATGAAACAATGACACTCAAGATTTCTGGGCAAGACGGTAGAGTAGGTAAATGCTGAACTTGCCTCCTCTCATGACCACATTAAAATTACAACTAAATTACAGAACCATCAATAAGAATAGCCTAAAGTCTAGCTGAACCAAAGTCCTACAACGAAGTGTATACAGAAGAAGCCATCTCGAGACTGGTACAAGGTGGGGAGGTGTGGAACAGGTTGATCCCACACATGTGTGGCCACTAAAAATTGAGAGGTATATCTCAGATATGGAGGAGTGAGGGGTCCCAGTCCCACACCAGGCTCCCAGCCCAGAGTTCCGGTGATGGGGAGAGAAGTCCCCATAACTTCTAGCTGTGTAAAATAGTGGAGCTTGTAGCTGGGTGAGACAGGGTGCCTAGAATCCCAGGCAATCCTCTTAAAGGGCCCCCTCACAGGTTACTCAATGATGGACGTACTCTGAGCTCCAGTGCTGTGGCAGCATCTCAAAAGGTGCCAGGGACATATGGGGAGGAACTGAGTTGTCTGACTTCAGAGCAAGAGCTATAGGGGCAGCTTTCTCCCAGAAAGACGTGCTGACAGAATCCATTTTTCTTTGTTGATCCCTCCCCCTTTCCGGCATGCAGATGCAGGGGGCCACCACATCTGAGTCTCCATCAACCTGTCTAACACTATTTGCTCTACCCTAGTGATTCCCTGAGACCCTGTTGCACCCAACTTTTAGCCACTTTAGTGGCTTTTCCATATAAATGGCCGGTCTTGGCTCATGCTGTAGAGTTTTCCAAAACCTCTTAAAGGTTTACAAAACTGAAACAAGCAGCATCTGGCTTTAGTGTGTCCCGTATGTCTTGCTGAGCAGCCCCAAGCCTTCACCAGTTCACAGCTTAGCATCAGTTTACAACTTGGCCTCTCAAGGCACCTCCAAGCTAAGCATGGGTAGCAGCCATCTGCGGATTGCTTTATAGCTCATACCTGGTGATCCCAGGCAGGGCACAGGCTGTAGCTGTACTTGGCCTGTGGTGGGACACCATCCAGGAGGCCCTGGGGCTGGCACTCCTGATGGCCAGTTTCTGACTGAGCTGGAATGTCACCTGGCCACCTCTGAGGACTGGTCAGAAGCCAGAGCCCTGCAAAGGCAAATACTGCTCCATAGGGTCAGGCCCTACATAACAGCTCCTCCATTGTAGTCACAGTCAGTACTCACAGCCAATCAGCCTGAAGATCAATCCCTCCCTTGATGTGCAAACAGCACCGAAGTCTCAACTACAACAGGACAGCATACGCAACCTACACAGGGACACACACCTGAAGCACTCGGCTCAGGTGACAAAGAAGACTGTGCCACTGGACCCCACAGGACGCCTACTACATAAGGCCACTCTCCTAAGACTGGAAGACATTGCAGCCCTACATAATACATAGAAGCAAACACAGGGAGGCAGCCAAAATGGGGGAGGGGGGGACAAAGAAACATGTCCCAAACAAAAGAACAGAACAAATCTCCAGAAAAAGAACTAAACAAAATGCAGACAAGCAATCTACCAGACACATAGTTCAAAACACCGGTTATAAGGATCCTCAGTGATCTCAGTGAGAACTTCAACAAAGAGATAAGAAACATAAAAATAGAGCCAATAGAGCCAGAAACACAGAATACAACTGAAATGAAGAAAACATGAGAGGGAATCAATATAGATTAGATAAAGCAGAGGATTGAATCAGGGATTAGAAGATAAGGTAGCAAAAAACTCCCAATCAGAACAGCACAAATTAAAAAGAATACAAACAAATGAGGATGATTTAAGAGTCCTCTGGGACAACATCAGCATATCAACATTTGCTTTATAGGGGTACCAGAAGGAGAAGAAAGAGAGCAAAGAATTGAAAACCTATTTGAAGAAATAATGACGGGAAACTTTCCTAATTTGGTGAAAGAAATAGACATACCAGCCCAGGAAGTGCAGACGGTCCCAAACAAGATGAACCCAAAGAAGCCCACACCAACGCACATCATAATTAAAATGCCAAAGATTAAAGACAAAGAAAGAGTTTTAAAAGCAGCAAGAGACAAGCAGATAGTTACCTACAAGGAAGGTCTCATAAGACTGTAAGCTGATTTCTCAACAGAAACTTTGTAGGCCAAAAGGAATTGGCACAAAATATTCAAAAGGATGAAAAGCAAGGAACTACAACCAAGATTACTAAATCCAGCAAAGCTATCATTTTTTCATCACTTTGAATACCTCCTGCCACTCCTTTCTGGCCTGCAAAGTTTCTGTAGTAAAGTCAGCTGATAGTCTTATGGGAGCACCCATGTAAGTAACTCACTTGTCTGTCTCTTGCTGTTTTTAGGATTCTCTCTTTGTCTTTAACCTTTGCCATTTTAACTATAATGTGCTTGACGTGGGCCTGTTTGGATTCATCTTGGTTGGAACTCTCTGCACTTCCTGTGTTTGTATATTGATTTCCTTCACCATGTTAGGGAAGTTTTCGGTCATCATTACTTCAAATATGTTCTTGGTCCCTTGCTCCCTCTCTTCTCCTTCTGGTATAACTATGATGCGCATGTTGTTGCACTTGATGTTATTCCACATGCCACTTAAACTATTTTTGGTCTTGTTTTCTTATCCATCAGCCACTGGAGCATTTAATCCATTTATGTTGAAGGTAATTGTTGATATAAATATAGTTATTGCCATTTCATTATGCATATTATATATATAGTAATTAACATAGTTAAAATGTCCATACTGCCTAAGGCAATATACAGATTCAACACAATTCCTATCAAACTACCAAAGACATTTTTCACAGAAATAGAACATATAATCCTAAAATTTATATGGAACCATAAAAGACCCTGAATAGCCATGGCAATCTTGAGAAATAAGAACAAAGTGGGACGTATCACAGTACCTGACATCAAATCATACTACAAGTCCATCATAATCAAAACAGCATGGTACTGGCATAAAAACAGACACGTAGATCAACAGAACAGAATAGAGAGCCCCAAAATAAATCCATACCTATATGGTCATTTAATTTACCACAATGGAAGCAAGAATTTACATTGGGGTAAAGACAGTCTGTTCAATAAATGGTGCTGAGAAATCTGGACAGACACATGCAAAAAAATGAAGCTAGACCACCTCCTTACACCATATACAAGAATACAATTCAAAATGGATTAAAGACTTAAATGTAAGATCTGAAACCATAAAATTCCTAGAAAAAAATATAGGAAGAAAATTTGCAGACATTACCCTTAGTAATATTTTTACTGATATAGCCCCTTAGGCAAGGGAAGTAAGAGAAAAAAATATATGGGATTACATCAAACTAAAAAGTTTTTTCACAGCAAAGGAAATCATCAATAAAACAAAAAGGCATCCCACTGAATGGGAGAAGATATTTGTCAATGGTACATCTGATAAGGGGTTAATATACAAAATTTATAAAAAACTCATTCAATTCAACACCAAAAAAACAAACAACCCAATTAAAAAATGGGCAGAGGACAGAAGAGACATTTTTCTAGAGAGGACATACAGATGGCCAACAGACATATGAAAAAATCCTCAAACTCACTAATAATTAGAGAAATGCAAATAAAAACCACATTGAGATACCTCCTCACCCCAGTCAAAATGGCTATCATCAATAAATCAACAAACAAGTGCTGGCGCGGATGTGGAGAAAAGGGAACCCTTGTGCACTGCTGGTAGGATTGCAGACTAGTGCAGCCTCTATGGAAAACAGCATGGAAGTATCTCAAAAAACAGGAAATGGGCCCCGTGTCTCAGGCAGTTAGAGCTCCGCGCTCCTAACTCTGAAGGCTGCCAGTTCGATTCCCACATGGGCCAGGGGGCTCTCAACCGCAAGGTTGCCAGTTAAATTCTTCAATTCCCGCTAGGGATGGTGGGCTCCGCCCCCTGCAACTAGCAGCAGCAACTGGACCTGGAGCTGAGCTACGCCCTCCACAACTAACACTGAAAGGACAACAACTTGACTTGGAAAAAGGTCCTGGAAGTACACACTGTTCCCCAATAAAGTCCTGTTCCCCTTCTCCAATAAAAAAAAAAATTACAACTTAAAAAAAAAACACCTGGAAATGGAAGTACCTTATGACCCAGCAATTCCACTCTTAGATATCTATCCAGAGAAATCCAAAACACCAATTCTAAAAAATTTATGCACCCCTATGTTTATTGCAGCACTATACACAACAGCCAACACATGGAAACAACCGAAATGCCCATCGGTAGATGGCTGGATTCAGAAACTGTGGTACATTTATACAATGGAGTATTACTCGGCCATAAAGAAGAATGAAATCTTACCATTTGCAACATGGATGGACCTAGAGAACATTATGCTAAGTGTAATAAGTCAAATGGAGAAAGACAAATACCATATGATCTCACTTATATGTGGAATCTAAAGAATAGAATAAACAAACACACTGATTAGAAACAGTCTCAGAGATATAGAAAAAAAACTGAGGGTTGCTCAGTGGGAGGGGGTGGGGATGCAGGAGAAGGTGAGGCGATTAGAAAGCACAATTTGGTAACCACAAGATTTCCATGGAGATACGAAAGACAGTTTGGGGAATATAATCAATAGTTGTAAAGATTTTGTAGGGTATTTAATGGACACTTGTCTCATTAGGGAGACCACTTCAGGGATGGTGCAGGTGCCTGAGCACTGCGGTGTACACCTGAAGCTGAAGCTGAATAATAATGAATGTCAACTGTGAATAAATAAATAATAAATATATATATATATATATATATATATATATATATATATTCACAGGATGTGGAGTACAGCATAAGGAATAGAATCAGTGGAAATGTAACAGGTATATACGATGTCAGAGGGGTAGTAGATTGGTGGAGGGGAGTTATCACTGTAAGGGATATAAATGTCTACCTATTACATTATTTTGTACACCTGAAACTAATAATAAAAAAAGAGAAAGCTTAATAAACATGAAATAGGTCATATTACACACACACAAAAGAAAACAAAACCCTTACATATGCTGCCTACAAGAGACTCACTTCAATTAGAAAGACATACATAGACTGAAAGTAAAGGGATGGAAAAAGAGGTTTCATGAAAATGGAAATTAATTTAAAAAAAGCTGAGGTAGCAATATTTATATCAGCAAAATAGACTTCAAAACAGAGTCTATAACAAGAGACAAAGAAGGACCCAGTAATCCCACTTCTGGGTATTTATCTGAAGAAACCCTAAACTCTACTTCAAGGGGAACGTGTGTGTCCACATGTTCATTGCAGGATTGTTTACAATGGCCAAAATATGAAGGTAGCCTGGGAGTCTCTCGATGGAAGAATGGATAAAGAGGAGGTGGTACATATATACAATGGACTGTTGCTCAGCCATGGAAGGGAATGGGTTCTTGCCATGTGTGGTGGCATGGACGAACCTGGAGGGTGTTGTGTTGAGTGGAGTGTGTCAGAAAGATAGAGACGGATGCTATTGGATTTTGCTTATATGTGGAATCTAAAGAATAAAATAACAAACAAAGAAAACAGAAACACACTCATAGATAGGAGAACATTTTGATGATGCCAGATGGAAGGGGGGTTGGGCAGGTGGTTGAAAAGGAGGAAGGGATTAAGATGTACAAATTGGTTGTTACAAAGTAGTCATGGGGCTGTAAAGTAAAGCACAGGGAATATAGTCAATAATATGGTAATAACTATGTGTAGTGCCGGGGGTTACTAGACTAGTCAGGAGGATCAGTTCTTATATAAATATCTAACCATTATGCTGTACACCTGAAGTTCATATAAAAGATTACATTGTCGCGTCCAGCGCAACACGGGTAGTGAGAGTGCAAGAAGGGGCGGTTTGGGTTCTGTTTTTAAGAAAGAAACAGAGACTTATTGCAGTTAAATCTCTCAGAAGGCCAGGGGTCTCTCAGTCTCAGAGGACTGGAGCCCAGAATAAGGCCTACTGAAGGTTTTTATTGAAAAGTATACAAATACAAGAAAGTAACATTGTTTCTTACACGGTCTGTGAGACTCATACATCATAGCAGAAAAATGTTTATTCTAATCACCCTTTGTAAACAGCCAAAGCACAAGGTCCCATGATGTCTTACCTAAGGTATGTAACTTCTCAGGGTCAAGTCTCTCATATCGTAACAGCTCCGTTGAGATAAGTGGAGAGAACTGATCTTTGTTGTCCTCATGACTTCTCTCACAGACAGGTGCAAGGGAAAAGCCAGAGCCAGCAACAGACTTTCTGAGGCAGGGGGAAGGGAAGGCAAGGCCCCTTCCCATATTTGTCTAAGGCAGCTCATTGGGGGTCCCCACTTAGCTCCACCTGGCTTAGGTTGTATCTCCCGTGAGATATCTTACCCGTCTTTGGCTGCAAACCATCTTTTGGGGACCAGACAGAGAGACACAAGGGGTAAACACAAGGATGGAACAGAGTCCCAGAAAGGCACAGTCTTACAGACTCTTCTTTCCTTAAGGAAAGACACAGGGGGACAGTTGGCTAGGCTGTTGTGTGACTACATTACATTATCAACTGTAACTGAAAAACTAAGATTGGGAGAGGTGGAAGGGAATAAGTTTCAAATTTCCAGGTATAAAACAAGTCATGGGGATATAATATACAGCATGGGGAATATAGTCAATAATATTGTGATAGAGTGGTACAGTGTCAGATGGTTGCTAGACTTACCACAGTGATCACTTCTTTAGGTATATACATGTTGAATAACTATGTCGTACACCTGAAACATAATATTGCATGTTAGCTATATTTTAATAAAACTCTTTTTTTTAAAAAAGAATGATATTCAAGTTTTAAAAGAAGAGTATCCTTTAGTTGTGTAACCAGAAGGACTGCAAGCCCTACAAAGCAAGGTACACACCTAGAGAATCCCTGGAAAGAAGTAGGGAATCCCTGGAAGGAGCGGGAAAGGATAACCACAGAAATGCATCCACTCCTCCCGGGCGCCTAGAGAGGCCCCGGAAATGCCCCCCAGCGTGGGCACGTGACTCAGTGACGCACTTCCGGCCTGGGATACTAGCTTTTTTCGTCACCAGACGAGGCAGGTCGTGAGTGGCACAGCTGTGGATAGGAGGGGTCCCGGAGGGGGCCGCTGTTTGGGGAGAGCCCATGAGTTTCTTGGGTTTTTGCAGCGTTTGCTCTCTTCTCACCTGAAGGCAAAACTCGGAGAAAGTCGACAGGGTCCTAAGAAAGATGAGTTCGATCTTCACCGCAAGTCAAGGCAGCGACGCTGAGGCGGGGACCTGGAGGGTGGCTGGGGGGGCCAGGGGGGCCGCGCCGCCCCTGCGTGATGGACTTTTGATAGTTAAAGTGGAGGAAGACTCAGCCGGAGGTCGGGAGTCCGACCCACCAGGGGACTGTCACGATTCCGAAACTTGTCGACAACATTTTAGGCAGTTCTGTTACCAGGAAGTGGCGGGACCCGAAGAGGCGCTTAGCCGGCTCAGGGAACTTTGCCGTCGGTGGCTGAGGCCTGAGATGCACTCGAAGGAGCAGATCCTGGAGCTGCTGGTGCTGGAGCAGTTCCTGGCCATCCTGCCCGCCGAGCTCCAGGCCTGGGTGCGGAGGCGCTGCCCCGAGAGCGCGGAGGCGGCGGCCGCGGGAGTGCGGGCTTTTCAGGGGGCGCTCGGTGCCGCCTCGCCCCAGGTGAGGCGCTGGTGGTGGGAGTGTGGGGCGCGGAGGTGTGTGAATGCTGTGAATTTCCGAAGTTTTTCCGCATTACGTTTTGTGTACACTTCAGGATGTGCATGAAAGTTGACGTGGGAAACCGTGACACATCCAACCAGGAAATGATCCTTCAGCTGTGACAGTATTGTCTACCCATTGTGACACCGCTTTGTCTAAGTAGATTATTTGGGAAAGAAAGATGTCAGGAGGCTAGCACGGTAATTCCCTACCACTCAGAATGTGAGGAACCTTTTTACTTTTTAACGGTTTGGCGACTCCCCTTCTCCCACAATTGATAGGGCGGAGGGGCTGGAAGGGGCGTTAATAATTGATCATACCTACATGATGAAGCCTCGATAAAAACCCCAATGGGACGGGGTTCGGGGAGCTTCCAGGTTGGTAAATGCATCCACTTGGCGGGAGAGCCATGCACCCCAACTCGAGGGAAGCGATGCTTTTGAGTTCAGGACCCTCCCACACCTTGCCCTGTGCGTCTCTTCCATCTCCCTTTTTCTGAGTAATATCCTTTTATGATAAATTGATAATCTAGTAAGTCATCTGCTTTTCTGAGTTCTGGAGCCGCTCTAGAAAATTAATTGAACCCAAAGAGGGGGTTGTGGAAACCTCTGATCTAGTTGGTGCCTGAAGTTGGGGAGGGGGCAGTCTTGTAGGACTGAGCCCTTAATCTGTGGGACCTGAGCCCATCTCCAGGTAGGCAGTATCAGAATTACGCTAAACGGCGTGGCACCCAGCTGGTGTTGCAGAATTGTTTGACGTGTGGAAACACACACACATCTGGTGTTAGAAGTGAAGTAGTGTTATAGTGAAGTATTCAGAGTATTGAAAGGAGAGAAGACACACAGGAGTGTGGTCTTCCTTTACACAGAGACAGACGAGAAGCTCGGGAGGAAAATTATCACACTCAGGTCCAAGAGACAGGAGGCACTGCATGCCATACGACGTCATGGAAAAGACACCAGGGCGGTCAAGCAGGTGACAGGAGCTAGGGGAAAGCTTAGGCCAGAGCCTGTGTTGGGGTTT
This sequence comes from Rhinolophus hipposideros, assembly GCF_964194185.1. Classification (NCBI taxonomy): domain Eukaryota; kingdom Metazoa; phylum Chordata; class Mammalia; order Chiroptera; family Rhinolophidae; genus Rhinolophus; species Rhinolophus hipposideros. Next base: position 10,514,260 of record NC_138053.1, read on the forward strand.
CTGACGGAAAGGCAGGGCAGGGCGGAGGGAACAGTAGGATCTGCTAGTTTAATTTCAGTGGGCTATAAATTACAGCAGTGGTCCCTAGTTGCCTGGTACCTGGCCTTGGGATGATTAAAGCGGGGGAATGTTGCCTCCTGGAGTGTATGGGCCAGATGGAGAAGATACGGCTCTGGATTAACCAATCAGCTGAGTCCTTTGCTCTCTCTAAGAACTGGCTGGCCCCAGGAACGGCACTCTCCACAGCCAGAAAGGTGGTTTTGTTTTTGTTTTAAGATGTCAAAACACTATAAAATATAACAAGACATAGCAGAAAAAAACAAAATATATTCCCCTTCCTTGTCACTGAGAGAGATCCCTGGAGTCAGTTTGTGAGTCATTAGTGGAACCTAGACAGCCATCTCCCTGCATCAGTTTTAAAACCTTCCCTTTATAAGAACTATGGCTTTACCGTCTCTGAATGGTCAACTTATATTTAAATAAGCCATCTGAAAAGGTTATCTTGTTGGATAATATCGTACTGTGCAATGGTCAAGGAAGGGAAAGGAAATTATACTGAGGAGTTGTTGGTAAGGTACCTTCATCTTCTTAAGGTATATATTTGTATCTATTTCACACAGGAGGAAGCTGTCTCAGGGCCAGCATTGGAACTTGGGACTTTCTAGTGATCTGTACATTTTTCATCTATACCAGATTTCCATTTTGATAAATCACAGGGCTGTAACTGCAGTGAATATTTCACTCTTAACCTCAAGTGTGTAGATGGTTCACAGACTTTTTGGGATTGCAAGAGAATGGCAGCCTCTGTCATTAGTCACTTTGAAACTCCCCCATCAGTACATGATTCGCTGATAAAGACTCAACAGCCATGGTGGTTACTTCATTCTCAGTGCTTCCTCCTTGGTGCTGGCTGACCTTTCTCTGGAGTCTAGCCTCATCCTGAGACTCGTGGGAAGGCTGTCCTGGGGCAGCAGGTGCTGAGAGATCTCCTGTTGTTGTAGGCTTTGGTGAAGGTCAAGGATGTGGCTGTGTCTCTCACCTGGGAGGACTGGGAGCATCTGGACGCAGTGCAGAGGGACTTCTACAGGGAGAGCACACCGAAGGATTACGGGAACACAGTCCCGCCGCGTAAGTGCTGTGACTTTGCTTGTCTCTAGCGATGTGTGATGTCAGAGGGGCTGGCTTCAGTCCGCTCCCTGAGCCGGTGCCATTCACAGACATAAGTGGAGAGACCTAGAGTCTCTTTTGTGACCCAAGGAAGATTTTTTTGTTCTATACGGTTAGGTGATAGATTCAGCTTATTTTGGTTCATTTTTTAATGAAATACATACAGTATTAAAAAATATTATGGGCACCTGTGTTTATCAAATTTTAGTAGTGGCCATATTGGCTTCATTTTTTCCCCCCAAAATAATGTTATAGCTATTGTGCAACCCTTCCTGAAAGCTGTTCCCTATGCTCCTTTTCCAGAGGTAACCAATATCCTGTTGTATTTATTATTTCCATGTTTGCTTTATATTCTTTTTATACATTTATGTAACCACATACACACACATTCTTTCCCTCTACATATACATATATAAACATGTAAATGTAAAACCCTGTGAATGTGTATACAGTATTTTTACGGTATATAAATTATATTACTGTATGATTCTTTTGCACCTTGCCTTTTTCTCAACATTACATTTTTGAGATTTATCCATGTTGATGTTTATTCATTTTAACACCTATGTATTTCATTGTGTATATTTCAAGATTCATTTATCCATTTTCCTATAAATGGACATTAAGGCTTCTAGTTTTTCACCACCATAAACAGTATCACACTGGACATTCTTGTATCTTTCTCCCTGTGATCATATATATGTATTGTGTTTCCCCGGAAATAAGACCTAACCAGAAAATAAGCCCTAGCATGATTTTTCAGAATGACATCCCCTGAACATAAGCCCTAATGCGTCTTTTGGAGCACAACTTAATATAAGACCCGGTCTTATTTTCAGGGAAACACGGTAGGAGTTTCTGAAGAGAAGGTACTTAGGGGTGTTTGCTCATCTTGCTGTCCAAAAGGATACCGGCAGTATACAAGGTTTCTTCTTTCTCTACAACTGTGTCAACATTTGGTGTGCAGCTGATGGCATGATGTGTTAACACAGTACTCCAAGTATTCCTTTTGAGATGTTAGGTTGCGTCCCACCTCCGCTCACAATCTGCTACCCTCTTCATTTCACTCCGAGTAAAAGCCTGTGATGTCCAGTGTGACTGGCCGTTACCACACCGACCCATCTCCTGCTCCCCTCACTCACTCTGCTCCAGCTCCACTGACCTTGCTACTACTTGACCATGGCTGGCAACCCGCTTCATAGTCTTTGCTCTAATTGTTCCCTCTGCCTGGAATGTTCTTCCAGAGTTCCACAAACTATAAGCAAACTCCCTGACTTGTTTCAGGTTTTTGCTCCGATTTCACCTTTCAGTGAGGTCTGACCTGACCGTCATGTTTAGCACTGCAGTTTGCCTGCCACATCTCCTCCCAGCCTGCTGACTGATCCTCTGCCTGGCTTGACTTGGGCCATAGCATTTATTACCCTCAAACAATCTGTCCAATGTTTTGTTTATTTATTGTCTGACCACCCCATCTAGAATGTAAACTCCACAATAGGAAAGATTTTTGACTGTTTTGTTCATTAATATATTCTAAGTGCCTAGAATAGTGCCTGGCACAGAATGGGTGCTGGGTAAATGCTATTTAGATTAATGAATGAATGGTATTTGGTGGTTTTAACTTGCCTTACCCTGATTTCTATGAGTTAAGTATCTTTCAGATATATTTTGGACATTCTGGTTTCCTCTCTTGTGAATTACCTGTTTATATCCTTATCTCCCCTTCTTTCCTGCATTATCTTTTTAAAAATTGCTTTGTGGCTGTCCTTTATAATTTTGATATAAATCCTTTGTTATTTTATTGGTTATACAGGTGGCTTGTCTTTTCACTATGGCATTTTTGCTATATAGAATTAAATTTTTTAATATGGTCAGTTTTTTCAATCTTTTACTTTATGGTTCAAGTAGTCTTAGGAAATATTAGGCCCGTCTTAATCCTGTTTCCAATTTTGCAGACATAACAACTTTAAAATGTTTTTAACTCTTTTCAATGGTATTTATTTTTATATTTCTAAATAAGATACCTACTCTGCTATTTTTCCCCCAATTTCAGTTATCTCTTGACTGCCTACTAAGACAAGAGTTTTATCCCCCGAACATACACATATTTAGCAGTCCATAATTCTCTCATTATAGTTAAATCAGTCTTTTTTGTTCATTAGTGTTCACATATATCAGGTATGCCATCATCTTCATATTCCGTTGGAGAGATCATCCTGAAGCTTCCTCTGCTCCAGTGTGAACAGGCTTCTTCTCCAGACCTGTTACTCAGCTGTTATTCTAGAACTTTCCTTCACTGTTACCCTGGGAATTCTTTCCTGGATCTCATACCATTTTCTTCCTTGGTTTTACCCTCCTTGATTTGATGGAGAGCATCTTCCAGTGTGTTCCATATGCTTGGGAGCTAAATTTTTTGAAACTTTGAGTGTCAGAAATGTCTTTACTCCTCTCTCACATTTGGATTGTAGAGCAGTTGGATATAGCATTCTGTGTTAGAAATGATTTTACCTTTGAATTTTGAAGACAGTGAATTTTCTAGCTAGCTTGCGATGTTGCTATTGAGAATCTGATTCCAATAATTCATCCTTGGTGTACAATCTGTTCTGTATAGAAGCCTTTAGAAGCTTTGCTTTATTAATCCTGCTAGTATGAAATTTCACCATGGATGTGCCTTAGTGTGAGGTGTTTTGTTTTTCTTTCATTCATTGTTCTGAGTAGTTGGTGGGCCTTAATAGACACTCATACCTTTAAGTTGTGGGGAATTTTTTATAGTATTTTTAAATTTATCTATTTTTAGTCTCATTTTTACTGTGTTCTTTCTGGGATTTCTTTCAGTTGGATGGATGTTGGAACTCATTGAGCCTGTAAGGTTCCTCCCACCCTGTTCCCATTTCTTCATCTATGAGATCTCCTTAGCTTTATTTTCCAACTCTTAAACTGAAATATTTTTGCTCTCATTATTTTCAAGAACTTTTGTTTCTTTAAGTATTCCTTTTCTTATAGCCTCCTTGTTTTCTGGATGCAATATCTTCTCTTATTTATCTGAGAATACTAGTTATAGGTTATTAAGTTTTCTCATTTCATGCATTACATGTTTCACTGTCATATCTATTAGAGGTTTTCTTGAACTACTGGTACTTTCACTTTCTGTTTGTATTTAATAGTCAAACTAAGAATTCTGACTGAAATCTCTGTTTGTTAGGGTAGGACTTGTGAACTAGGGATCTCCAGGATAGGGGTGGCCATCAGGTGATGGTAGATTTGGGCCTTCCCATATGTCAGTGTCTCTAGGTCTTTTGGCCTGAGTTGGTGAGTTTTACCATAGAGAGATTATTCAACAAATATTTTATTGAGTGTCTGCAGTAAGCCAGGTGCTATTCTAAGTGGGAAAACAATAGGGAATACGCCTATGAAATCTCTACCGTAAAAATTACTGCCCTTTCTGCCTGGAGGATATAAGCTTTTGGAGCAAGTAGTTTGAGCCTGAGGAGAGGACAGTGTAGTGAGGTTCTACCAATTAATTAGGGTGTCACTTTTCACTTGATCATTCTGATATAATAGTGGTACCTGTCCCCTATTCTTAGCTGTGTCTGATGTCCCCAATCCAGAATTTATCTGGTTCAGCCTTCCTGGAGAGTAAACTGCAAGAATTCTGGACTAGGGGATAGAATCTGGTTCCTTTACAGAGTTTCAAATCAGTCCTGTATTTATCTCCCACCCAAACCTTGCCTTCAGACAATGGAGGCTCCTGGTGTGTCTACTACTGTAACTCATCACAGGAATAGAATTTCTTTTGTTAAACCATCCTTCAGACATGGGATAAAGGCTAGACCGCCTCTCTTAACACCCCTTCCCAATTTACCTGTCATAGTATAGTGACGAACAACAGTGGAGTGGGGCGGGGGGAAAAGAGATGGCTTAGTGGGTACAGGCACAAGTATAAAAGCAAAGGAATTGGTTTTGTACAGGAAGATGTCAGCACATCTGACAGGTTAACTTAAAATAATTTAACTTCAGGAGTGGTTTCATGGAGATTAAAAAGGTTGGGGCGGGGGCTGTGTTTCTGCTGGTACTTGCTTATTTCACTCTTGCCAGGATGAAATGTCAACAATTTGTCATTTTAATGTTTCAGGTTTGGAAACCAGAACTGAGAACAAAGAGTTGATTCCAAAGCAAGAAATTCTAGACGTAGAGCCACAGAGGCAGCTACAAGAAGGGTCCCAGGGGAAGGCTCCCATGTTTTCCAAGTGTGGCGATACACATGAGACGGTAGAAAAGCAATCAGGAAACCCCTCATCACTGAAACTTGAACATTCTCCTGAAGAGCAAGGACTCACGAGCATCTCAGATCTCACAAATGGTTACACAGAAGGGGGGGACTCCAAAAATAATGAATTTGGGAATAGTGCCAGAAGTTCAAACTTTGTTCTTTGTCAGCATGACCTGACAGTAGAGAGGTCCATTAATGTTTATGAACGCGGGAGCAAGTGCAAACAGAGTTTGGATCCAGTGAAACTGCCGGTAGTGAAACCTCACAGATCTATTGACAACGAGGAAAATTTCCACAGTCCAGGCCTCTTTGAGGCCCTGAGGCAGGTCCGTGAAGAAAGACCTTATAAATGTGATAACTGTGAGAAGAGTTTCAAACAGCGTTCTGATCTCTTTAAACACCAGAGAATCCACACTGGGGAGAAACCCTATGAATGCCAAGAATGTGGGAAGAGCTTCCGTCAGAGTGCTGCCCTGATTAAACATCAGAGGACACATACCGGGGAAAAGCCATACATATGTTCCAAATGTGGGGACAGCTTCAGACAGAGCTCACATCTCAATCGGCATAAAAGAATCCACATAGGAGAGAAACACTACAAATGTAATGAATGTGGGGAAATCTGCCGAATTTCCAACCGGTTTAGACATCAGAGAATCCATAAAGGGGAGAGACCCTATACATGTGAAGAATGTGAGAAGAGCTTCAAACGGTGCTCTGACCTCTCTAAACATCAGAGAATCCACACTGGGGAGAAGCCTTATGGATGTTCTGAATGTGGGAAATGCTTCAGTCAGAGTGCAACCCTCATTACACACCAGAGAACTCACACTGGAGAAAAACCTTATAAATGTCTTGAATGTGGGGAAAGCTTTAGACAAAGTCCACACCTTATCCGACACCAAAGGATCCATAGAAATAAAGTCCCATCATTTTGACATGCTTCTGCATGAGCTGTTTTGTTTCTTTCTTCTTCTTTTTTTTTTTTTTATTGCCCAGAAACTACATTCTTTGGCTTGTGAAGTATTTCAGTCAATCATGGATCGTATTTCCTTGGGCATCATACCCAAGATAGATTCAGTCTGACTTAAGTCTCCAGACACACGTTGATAGAGTATTACTATGAAGGAGAAATGCATAAGTTGGGAGCCCCTCCAGCAGATGGTTCCATGGAGGAGACCTAAGGGCTGACAAGAGTAAGGGCTGACATGCGACATTCTGTCCTTGTCTCTTCACTCTTCCTACCTCTGCTCTGGGACCAAATCTTTGGCACTCCAATTACTTTCCTAAGAATTAATTTTAGTCACTTAGAATTGTCTTTCCCCTTAGGTGGTAGAGAGGATTTCAAATACTTTATCATCCAAAACACCTCATACAGTTCAGTGCATACAAGAGCCACTTTGTATTTTTGACCTGAAAAAAAATTAGCTTTGTAAAGTCTCTCTTTCCCATTCTTTCCCTGTTGGGTTAAACAACTAAAAACTTGGATTAGATCTTAAGTCTATCTTACTCTCTTTCTAGTTCTGCACACTCGTAACATGTATTGCATCCAAATTCTTTTTGAACCTTTTTTTAAATTTAGGGGATATAAGCACATTCTTGGATATTTGGGAAAACACTATAGGAAAAAATTATCTATACTCTCACACCTGATCTGTTACTGGCATTTACAATGGACCCTTGAGCAACGCGGGGGTTAAGGGCACCTATACCTTCTGTGCAGTCCAAAATCTGTGTATAACTTTTTGACACCCCAGAAATTTCAGTCATTCCTAGGTATCCATGGGTATTGGTTGTAGGAACCCTGTGGATATGAAAATCCACATATGCTCAAGTCCCTTGTATAAAATGGTGTAGAAAAATGCCTATGATCGGCCCTCCACATTTGCGGATTCCCAACCAGGGATTGAAAATACTGTCTTTCATCTGTGTTTGGCTGAATCCACAGATGTGAAACCGGTAGATACAGAGGGCCGACTGTATTGAAAAAAGTCTGCATATAAGCAGACCTTCACAGTTTAAACCCGTGTTGTTTAAGGATCGCTGTATTTCCTTTTGATTTTTTTCTGTGCATATTTTTATGTAATAAAAATAGTTTTTCTATTTCATATCTTTAATGTGTGTTAAGGATTTTACATGGTTTTCATAAATTTTAAGCTTAATGGCTGCACCATAATCCATCAAGTAGATGTAACAATTGACCCATTTTCCTTTTATTGGACATTTCAAGCATTTGTCGTCTTTTATTATTGCAAGCAATGCTATAGTGAATACCGTTATAATTTTAGCATAATTTGGATTGCTGTTTAGAATCTCAGGCTAGGTTCCCAGGTAGAATTCCTTGATCAGTGTGTGAGCTAGTTTTGGCTTTCAATACACCTTCCCAATTTCCTTCCCTGGAAGCAAATGCCAAATTACATCCTATTCTGAGATTTCTACTTTAGCTTTGTCACCTCACATTAACTTTTTTACCTAAATGTACAAAAACCAAAATGAAATTAACTGCCTTTCAAAACTCAGGTCCTTAACCTTGGATGTGGTAGAATAGCAGTGCATACTATCTCCTTTGACCCGCCTTAAAACCAACAAGGTACTGTGAAAGGGCTGGCTTAGATGCATTCGGGCTTCAGGGGGTCATGTGGAGTATTTATTTAACTTTTATTTGAATGAGATTTAGTATTAAGAGAACTGGGCTGAGGGTGAGGCGATGGTAAAAGTTGAAGCAGGCCATGAGCTTGTTTTCCCCAAGCTTATCAAGGTTATTTGCCCCAGGTCAGATAGCTAGTAAGATAGTCATATGTATATATAACCTGGTACAGGTACTGATCCTCGTGTTCTTTTTACTATAGGAATTTTGCAAACTTAGAATGGACTGTCTTCTCTCCATTTTTAGTTTTCCTCTATTCTTTTCCTCTCCTTTCTGTAGACATTTACTGTTACCTATGTACTACTTGAATTTCCCACATATGTGCCTTTCGTCAAAATGCTTCTCTGCTTTTAATCCCAGCTCCCATTCCCCAGCCCCTAAATCACCAAATTAATAAAGGAAAAATTCCACTCTTGTAAAACAACTTTAAAATTTCGTTTCTGAAAACATTTGCAAACTACAACATATAGTAAATTACTGTGTACGAGTATATGCCATCTCTGATCCCTAGATTATAAAGCGTCTTATTCTGCTCTGATGCCGTAACAAAATACCACAGACTGGGTGGATAAATAGCCTAAGTTTACTTTCTCACAGTTCCGGAGGCTGGAAGTCCAAGATCAGGGTGCCGCCAAAGGTTGGTGTCCTGATGGATCTTCCCGTCTTGTAGACAGCTGCCTTCTCACTGTGTCCTCACATGGCTTTTCCTGTGTGGTGGGCAGAAAGAGAACTCTGGTGTCTGTGACTCTTATAAGGACACCAGTCTTATCAATGAAAGCCCCACACTGACAACCTCACTTACCTTAATTAGCTCCATAACAGTAAGGAACCATATTATTACGTGTTTTCTCCCATAGTACCAAGCAGTGTCCGACAAAATGGTAAATCTAGATTTTTGCTACCAAAGTCACAGAAGACCTGACTGGAGCTGGGAGAGAGAGTTATAAAGTCATTAAAATCTTTGTCTTAGAATGTCGTTTTAAAATTTTCAAATTCTATTCTAGAAGGTTGGGCACCGTACTTGGAACTTCTAGGTCTCCAGAGCAGAAAGTTCTCCAGAGCAGAAATTAAAAGGAAAGTTCCTGGTGCCGCCTAGCGGGAACTGCAGGGTCAGGAGCCTGGCCAGAGTGAAGGATCAGAGGGTCTCCAACCATCCAGGGTTCCCAGAAGGTGCGCGAGGCAGGGCTGTCTACCAGGCCCAAGTAGAGGGTCCTGCTGAAGCTGAGCAGGTGAGCCCCCCTCTTCCCACATGCTTACTTTCTGGTAGGATTCTGAATAGTCTTTGGCAACCATTATTGACCTAGCAGGTGTCATAATGGAATGTGGGATCATTGGACAAGCACAGCATGGCTTGGGGGACTCAGTGGCCACTCATCTTGAGCCACATTGCCACTTTGAATGATTGGTCTAGATAATCTATCTTAGCACTCCTGTCCCCTTCAAAATCCATGTTGGATTCTTTTGGTGAGCAAAGGGCTTATCATAATTGAGCTCCCCATTTTGATTATTTTTAATTGTCCAAGACCCACTTACTAGATTATATATGTGGCTTAGCTGTTGGTCACAGCCACAAATAGCCTTTAGGGCATGTCTCTGGTTCTCCTATAGCTAAATGTACTGCTTGTTATTCAATCTTCTGTCTGACCAGATTGCTGATCTCCAGATCAGTTCTCATCCATACAACCAAAGCTGCCATTTTTTTTGTTTTATCAGGGAGTTTTATGGCTACCACTTGGCAGTAGGGGAAGGAAAGTGCTTGGAGGGGGTAACTGTCAGTCCAATAGGGCTGCTACTCTTTCCTGATGTGACACATGTCCCTCTCAAGCCCTTCCTTGTGGAGGTGGGTGGGGAAGTTAATGTTACTCTGAGCTCCAAAATCTCCAGTACACATAGATGCAAAATCCTTGATCTAAATAAAGCCTTGGGGCCACATGTGTCTCAAAAATCAGAATTTTTCAGTTTTTATAAAGGTATTTACATAACACCACATAGGGGGTTGGGCCAATACTCCATAATCCAACATGTTAATATTTCTGAAACAAAATGTATGAACATGAAATTGCCCACTGGGACTTTAAATCTTATTTTGCCACCAGAGTTCAGATCAATTCAGGTTAGGTAACCAAGTGGATTATGAGAAAACATTTTGCCCTCAGAGATTTTAGGATTTTTAGAATTGGAAATAAAAGGATTATGGATATTTTTATACATAGGCCTTGGACATTATATATATATATATATATATATATATATATATATATATATATATATATGATATAAATATAATATATATATTGAATATATATATATGATATAAATATAATATATATATATATGTATTGAAGATGGAAGAGCTGTCATCAGATTGACTGCTTGGAGAAGAGCCACCCTGGCAGTCATGTTTGTGTGCCTTAAACTGTTACCATGTTTCCCAGAAAATAAGACCTAGCTGGACAATCAGCTCTAATGTGCCTTTTGGAACAAAAATTAACATAAGACCTGGTCTTATTTTACTATAAGTAACATAAGACTCGGTCTTATGTTACTATAAATTAACATAAGACCCGGTCTTATTTTACTATAAAATATTTTAATATTTTATAGTAAAATAAGACCAGGTCCTATATAAGACCGAGTTTTATGTGAATTTTTGCTCCAAAAGACTCATTAGAGTTGATTGTCCTGCTAGGCCTTATTTATAAATATAAATTTTATATATTTATATATAAATATATATATCTATATTTTATATATAAATATATATATCTATATTTGTAAATATAAATATCTACATCTACCTACATAAAATTTTAGATAGATATGTATCTAGAACCCCACAAACAAGGCCAAATTGTAGGGAGAGTGTAAGACCTGTTTGCTTAATTCTCCGGCATTATATCTCTGTAGATATCCTTCTGAGCCAAGTTCAAGTCTTCCCACTTCTCCCTGTTGAAATACCCAGCCACTTCCTCAAATGACAGCAACTCCAAAAGAATCAGGAAATCATTATAATTCTTGTAAAGTACTAAAGTTAAGGACTATGGGCATCTTAAAGATCTTGATCTTTGGAAAGGTCTTTTGCATTGTATCACTGGACCCCTTGGGTTTTTTAAAAAACCTGTAACAAAGTACAATTTACAATATAAACAAATTAGATGAATGTCATAAAACACACCCATGTAACTAGCATCCCAATCAATAAACATTACCAGCCCCCAAAAGTCCCTCTACCTTGTGCTCCACTCCAATCACCTCCCAACCAAAGGCATTATCTTGTCTTCAAGCAACATAGTTTTATTTGTTTTTGTACTTTATATAAATGGAATCACCCAGTATATATTCTCGTGTCTAATTCATTTCACTTTCATTTTTGAAATGTATCCATATTACTGATGTACTTGTAGACATTTGTTATGGACTGAAGGTTTGTGTCCCTCTAAAATTCATGTATTGAGGCCCTAACTCCCTATCTTGCTTTTGGAGATGGGGCCTCTAAAGAAGTCATTCAAGTTAAATGAGCTCCTAAGGCGGGGCACTGATCCAATAGGATTAGTGTCCTTCTAAGAAGAAACATCGGAAAGCTTGCTCGCTCCTCCTCACATTCACTGAGGAAAGACCATGTGAGGACAGAGCAGCTCTCGGCCGCCAGGTAGAGTCCTCACCAGGACCAAACCAGCCAGAACAAGAATTTATTTTCTCGTAGTTCTGGAGGCTAGAACTCCAAGATTAAGGCGTTGGCAGGGTTGGTTCCTTCTGAGGCCTCTCTCCTTGGCTTGTACATGGCTCTCTTCTCCCTGTGTCTTCACATGGTCTTCCTTTTGTATAGATCTGGATCCAAATTTCCTCTTTATCTCAGGACACCAGTCAGATTGGATTGTAGCCCATCCTAGTGACCTCATTTTAACTTAATCACCTCCTAAAGGCCCTATTTCCAAATACAGTCACATTCTAAGGTGCTAGGGTTTAGAACTTCGACACATACATTTCTGGGGGTGGATACACAACTAAACACATAGCACATAGAAACTGCTAAAAGATCAACCTTAGTTATTTGTTCAATAATTCATACAGGTTTTTTTACTGAAACACTACAAGTCTTTTGGGGAAAAAATATAGGAGGTATTGTCCTAATCTCAGATTAATAAAGAATATCTTAATACTCTGCATTAAGTTAGCTTAATTATGACAGCTCTAAAAAATAGACCCAAAAAGCTATAGTTGTTCATTTCTCAATCCTATAACTGTGTTTCCCCGAAAATAAGACCTAGCAGGACAATCAACTCTAATGCGTCTTTTGGAGCAAAAATTCACATAAAACTCGGTCTTATATAGGACCCGGTCTTATTTTACTATAAAATATTTTAATATTTTACAGTAAAATAAGACCGGGTCTTATGTTAATTTATAGTAACATAAGACCGAATCTTATGTTACTTATGTTACTTATAGTAAAATAAGACCAGGTCTTATGTTAATTTTTGTTCCAAAAGGCGCATTAGAGCTGATTGTCCAGCTAGGTCTTATTTTCTGGGAAACATGGTAACAGTTTAAGGCACACAAACATGACTGCCAGGGTGGCTCTTCTCCAAGCAGTCAATCTGATGACAGCTCTTCCATCTTCAATACACAGCTTCCAAGATGCCCTGGGTTTTCTAATCTAGTCAACTGGAAAGAGGAAAAGAACATGGAGGTGTGAGGGCTTTTACTGGCCAAGACAAAAAGTGGCACACATCATCTGTACTCACACTCCAACGGTTAGAATTCAGTCACCTCACTACAGTGAACAACACAAGCTGTGAAATGTGGTCTAGTTGTGTGCCCAGAAAGAACAAAAACAAATTTCTCATAAATTGGTAGCAATAAAAAGCACCATCCTAAAAGATTGATCAATTCAACTACATTAAGATTAGGAAAAGACAAACAAAATAGGAAGCACAACCCATGGTAACAAAAAGATGTTCAATTACATTAGTAATAAGAGAAATGCAAATTAATCCATAATTAGATACTATTTTATACCTTACAGAATATCAATCTTTAAAAATCTGTCAGAAGCAAGTATTGATAAACATACAGAGTGGCAGGAACGCTCATCTATTGCTGTTGGGGGTGTAAATTGTTACATGTATTATAGAAAAGTTTGGCATTACTTTTTTTTTCCTTCCCTTTCTTCTGCCTCCCCCCACCCCAGTCCGATTCAAGCCATTGTTTCTCAGTCTAGTTATGTAGGACACAGCTCCCTGACCCATGCTGGTATTATGAGCCTTGCGCTCCCCCTGGCTGAGGCACCCAGTCGCCAGGCCAGGCGACAGTTCAGCCGCTCACCGCAGCTTACCACAATTCCGGCGGCTCACAGCAGCTCTCGCCGGCTGCCGGCCACTCAAGCTGGCCATCGGCTGCTCATGGCAGCACACGGTGGCCGGTGGCAGCCCACAGCAGCTCACGCCGACCTCCGGCTGCTCACGGCCCAGTATCAGTGAATAGGATTAAACCACACAGAAATTTGGATGACTCTCAAAACATATGTGCAGTGAAGGAACAAGAGTATAATTCAATGCATGTAAAATTCCAGAAAAAGCAAAGCTAAGTAATATAGTGTCCAGATATAGATAGGTGGTATGTATACATTATACAAGGGAGTGGTTAACATAACACTCACAGTATTTGTGAATCTTTGGTAAAGAGGAGGGGAGCTAAGTTTGGAGAGAATACAAGGAGCTTTCATGATTCTGAAAATGATCTATTTCTCAACTAGGATTAAGATGCATGCGGGGTTCTTTTTATAATTATTTACTGTCACATATCTTCATGTACTTCTGAATTACATTATTTCACAATAAACATAGACAAGTTCATCGTGAAATATTGCTAACATACAGACAAGTACACATAATATTGATTTTAAAGAACATTCACATATGCACCACACAGATTTATCAATTCTTAAAGTGCCAGATTTGTTTCAGATCATTTTTTAAAGAAATAAAACAGTGTGTACTGTTAAGGACCCTCTGTACCCTCTCTAATCCCATTCTTTTCTCTTTCTCATTAGAAAAAATAACTATCCTGAAGTTATGTATTTTCCCCATTTTATATTTTACTTATAAGATCTTACATCCATAAATAATACATGTAGTATTGCAGCTTTCAGAATTTTAAGAGCATATTGTACTTTAAATGTCATTTTGGAACTAGATTGATTTTTGTATATATCTATATATCCATATCTATATATCTGTATCTACATTACTCAAACTGCTAAAACGTATCCCATAGAGAAGTGGCAAAATGCTAAAGTTGGTGAATCTAGGTAAATGGTACAAGGAAGTTTTCTGTATTATCTAATTTTTTCTAAATTTGAAATTATTAATATTTCAGAATAACAACATCATTACTGATTCACTTATATTAGCCATATGCACTTCAGAATGGAAGTGGGGAAAATATCCGTTTACAATAGAGACACAAGTAAGCAGCCACGAATTTACTATCAAAAATCTGAAAACTTAACTGAAAATTAATTTTGCCAGGAAGTCATTTATTTCTACTTTATTCTAAAATTTATTTTTGAATATTATGTGTTTTTGCTTTATATTAGGTTGGTGCAAAAGTAATTGCGGTGTAAACGATTAAAAATTGCAAAAACTACAATTACTTCGCACCAACCTAATACTTGCTTGCACCTAATTTCCACCAGCTAAGAAATGTTGACAAATGGAGAAGCCACCTTGATGAAGTTACAGTTGAGAATGAACTTGAACAAGGTCAAGGTCTAGACCAGCGGTGTCCAAACTTTTTTCAACGTTTTTCACCAAGGGCCATATGCGGTAAAATACACAAACAGCCGGACCACTCACTCGAGGTGAAGTACGTATTGCCTCACCTGGTTTATTTAAGCAAACTAAATATATTTTTGGAATTTGCTGCGGGCCAATTAAAAATGGAACTGTGGCCCGCTGGCCGCAGTTTGGACACTGCTCTAGATTCATACAGGTGTTGTCAAAACTTGAATGTCAGCTGCATTTTGGTCATGCACATAAACCATTATTACATGATATTTTACTCAACTGTGACTCAAGTGTATAAAAATATGAGAAAATAAAACATTTACCAACTTTTTATCTTATTTAAGTTTTAACACACCCTGTTTTTTAATTTCTAATTTAGCATTTTACCTAAAGTCGGCAAATTAACATTTGTATTATTTATTTTTCCCCTTGACTTAAATATGGTGAAACAGCTTCTCTGGTCTTCTCAAGGAAAGATGTGCCTTTTCTAGTCCAGTGGAATAGTGTAGATTGTTGATGCCAGACTCCTCCGACCTTCACTGATTGAGCTGATGGTTGCTCAGTCTACCCAGGCATGGAGGACAATGGGTCCAGTCCATTAAGCAAATAGAAAAGCCCAAACTTGCACATTTTTTTCCCATTACCTTCTCTGGAGGACTAGTTTGGAGCTCTTGCCTTACACTATTAACAAACATGACACTGCTAATCTGTGCTCTTGGCCTGGCACCTGTCTCGCCTCTGGGAAAGGCAGGAAGCCTTCCCCGCACTCGCACTCGTGAGGTGGGGGCTCCTTTCTCCCAAAACAAGTTAGTTCAACAAGCCTACCAGACCAGTGTCATCCCTCCCTCCTTTGTGTCCCAGAAATTCGACTGAAAAAAATATTTTCAAACATAAATGAAAATATTTTATAGGGGTCACTTATACAGGGGAAAGAAGTTCAATCAATTTAGTTGTAGAGAAGGAAGTGGCACCAAATACAAGTTTCCTTGTGTCTCTGTAAGAAGTCTTTACAGGCTCTTTACAGTTCTATCCAATAAACCTTTTGGTTATGATGGAAACGTTGTATATCTGTGCTGAACCTGAAATGTGAGTTTTGACTGAGGAATTTAGTTTTATTTGTTCATTTTTAATAGCCTCGTAGGGCTACTGGTTACCATACTGAGTAGCGCAGATCTTTTCTTCCCCTGGGGACAGATGTGGCTGATTGTAAGCGTGTTTCATGCTAACCTTGGATCCTTTAGTTGTGCCCTTTCATTCTGGAAAGCTGGAAGCTTGTGCTTTATCTGAACAGAATAGATTTAATAGCCTGGCCCAGACTTCTAGGTACTCAAGGCTGGATCTGCTTTTCACAGCTCGCCATCTCCCAAGGTTAAGGGGGACTTATCTCTCATTGGCTTATCTCCTCATCAGTCAGAAATTTCAACTTCTTAATTTTGCTTAGGGAAACAAAATGTGGCAGCCCTTTCTTCTAGCCAATAATGACCAGTCAAAATACTGATTAGGTATTTTCAAACCCAATACACAACCTAACACTAATCAATATTTTCCTCCTGCAAGGCTTAAGAGTCCTCAATTTTATGGGGTGCCACTTGCTTTCTTCTCATTCTTAATAGCAATTTATTGCTGGGTAACAAATCATGGAATTGGTGGTAGTAAGAAAAGAGTAAAGAAGAAATAAGAGGGGATTTGAATAATATGACAGGGTCTAAATAGCTTTTTTTTTTTTTTAAGGAGGGCGCAGCTCACAGTGGCCCATGTGGGGATTGAACCAGCAACTTGGTGTCATTAGCACCATGCTTTAACCAACTGAGCTCACCAGCCACCCCCTAAATAGCTATTTTTAATGCAGACCTAGGATGATGTTTTATAATATTAGAATTTCAAATGGGTTTCTTGTGTTGGTAAGCTGAAGGGAAAAGTAAGTAATACAGTCAGCTCAACCTATATTTAACCTGAATATGAGAATGTGCCTGGAA
Organism: Rhinolophus hipposideros; assembly: GCF_964194185.1. Classification (NCBI taxonomy): domain Eukaryota; kingdom Metazoa; phylum Chordata; class Mammalia; order Chiroptera; family Rhinolophidae; genus Rhinolophus; species Rhinolophus hipposideros. The sequence continues at coordinate 10,531,105 of NC_138053.1, forward strand.
GAACTATGGGAACAAAAAGGATATGGCTCTTCAAGGACAACAGTTGACACTTTTTGAGTACAAGCCATTTCTTTGTGGGTAGAGGTGCTGAAACACTGGGAGTGGAGTGTAGAAGAGACACAGATAAGAGAAGACAGCGAATACAGCAGCTATCCTGTACGTAAATGTATGTAATCCCATGGGAAAATCTGAAACCAATGCACATGCTTCAGAGATATTCCACCCAATGGGAGAGGGAGACCTGGGATATATCAATTCCCATCAAGTACTGGTTATGGCCTGCTCTCAGGATGTGCTAGTCACCCCCAAAGAACAGTGGCCTTTCATGGTTTTAGAAAAAGCCCACAGGCCATGAGATGAAGATAGTGCAAGGTGCACGAAACCCATGGAAGGGGTAAGGCCAGAGGGACACGGCAGGGTACCAACAGCAGCTGCTGTAAACACGGATTTAGAACTCGCAGTAAAATGTAGTAGCACACTCACTTAATTTTATAAACAAATTTAAGTAATTCTCCATACCTCACTAACTACTAGTGAGTAGCACTTATTTTTAAACAGCCTATCAATCTAGGTCATTGCTCTGTATGACACCAAGAAAGGCTTTCATAAATTGTTCACGATCCAATGGTCTCCAGCCTGGGGGACCACAGAACAAAGCTACTATGGCTTCTTTCCGCCTTAACCTGACTTGGAATGAAGGCATAGGGGGCTCAAGGGAAACTGCACACAAGAGCCTATCACATCGTCTACCAGGTAGTTCTGGACTACAGCAAGAAGGTTACCTACAAAAAGGGGTCCCCATAGAAAAACGAGTTTGGTTCCTGTTTACTAATTTTCATAAAACAATCAAATTATACATACTTGCAATAGTGGTAGGTTCTGGTCTTTAAATGGCAGCTTTTCTGGTTAGCATCACGTCGCTCTCCGCTCTCTGTGAGTACCCTGATGCTTAATAAAGCTTGTGCGCCAACTGAAAGATTTCCCACACTTGTCACATCTGTAGGGTCTCTCTCCATTGTGAATGACTTCATGTCGACGAAGATTTGACTTAAAACTAAAAGTTTTTCCACACTGTCTACATTCAAATAATTTTCCCTTGGTATGTGTTCTTCGATGCTGAATGAGATCTATATTCCGACCAAAGGATTCTCCACATTCACTGCATTTGTGAGTGTTCTGTTTACTGTGAAGTTGTTGATGGCTCTTAAGGGTTGAATTCCGAACAAAGGCTTTTCCACATTCAAGGCATTTATGGGGTTTTTCTCCGCTATGGATTACCTGATGTCGAATAAGGGTTGAATTCTGACTAAACTTTCTTTCACATTCACTGCATTTATAGGGTTTTTCTTTGGTATGGATCCTCTTATGCTCAACAAGATATGCCATCTGCCGAAAACATTTTCCACACTCCTGACATTTATATGGCTTTTCTTGAGGGTGACACTGCTTATGGACACTAAGAGCTGACTTCCGTCTGAAGGCTTGCCCACATATGTCACACTCAAAGGGGTCCTCTGAAGTGTGAATTCTTTGATGTCGAACAAAATTTGCCCGACGCTTGAAGACTCTTCCACATTCATTGCATTCATTAGATTTTGCGTTTGTAGGAATTTGCTTCTGCCTCAAAAGCAATGATCTCTGATGGAAGGGTTTTCCATAGCCATCACATTTGCCCTGCTTCCTCCTTATTTGAGCATGCTCATCCTGAAAAGGGTTAAGGTTTTGAAGGAAGTCCTGGTTGCATTCATCACCAACAGTAGGGAGTCTAACTCTATAAATGTCCACAAATTTGTTACATTTAAGTAATTTTTCTGAAGGTCTCTTGACCACCTTCTGCCCTACCCCTGATACGTTACAGGACTCTGAATCTTCAGAAATGTTATGCTTTGGAGTTAACTTTATCATCTGGTATCTGGCTTCAGAACCTAGTGAAGTAACAAGAAAATATATAAATGACCTGTCCACCACAGAAGGAAAAAGGGAAAAGAAGTCAACTGTTTGTGACATAAGATACCCAACTGAAGCTAAGAGGTGCTCACTTTGTCACATCATTATAGTAGAGGCCAAAATTCTGATTTTCATAGCACTCCCAGCTGTTATAACAGAAAGCGCTCTTAACATCAACCAACTAAAAAATGAACGAGAGTGTGTGCATCAGAGAATGTCAGAACCAAAGGAACCCATCATCATGGTAGCATCTTACATTTTCTAAATAAGCCTGCTTTTCATAATTCTGGGAGAAACGGCTCCTTAAAAATGGGAAAAGTATAAGATAGAATAGAAAAGGAACCAGAGGGAAGTAGGTACAAATGGCAACAGAATATTGTCTCTTAACCAGGGGTGATTTTAGCTCCTGGGAGACATGTAACAATGGACATTTTGGGTTGTCACATTGGAGTGGTGCTACTGGACCCTTATGGGTAGAGGCCAGCCATGCTGCTAAACATCCTACAACGCACAGGGCAGCTCCCTCACAATAAAGAATTACCCAGCCCAAAACATCAAAGTGCCTCTACTGAGAAACCTTAGAAGGATGTGGAAAAAGGTAGAAGCAGAACAGGATATAGGAAGTAGGAAAAAGTAGGCACCTCAAGAAACACTGAGGAAGAGAAAAACAAAATGAAAGCAGGGGAACAAGAGAAAGTAGAAAGGAAGGATAAGTAACGTGGGTAGAGTATCGAGGATGACAGCAAGAGCTGTCAGAAAATACCAGACCAGATGCTTCAAAGAAGTACTTCACTGCCGCAGACAGGATGAGCTTTGAGGACTTGAAATCAAATCCCAAATAGCAATCTACTGTGTGACAGGTATCTTAATCTATCAGTTTCTTCATCTGGAAAATGGGGATGGTGGTCACACCTACAACCTTGAGGGCAGTAGGGATAAACAAGTGGGAAGATATATGCTAATCACCCGGCTCAGGATCTGGGACACAAAGGGGCTTCATTATTGTGACTTCCCTTTCTCTTTATGATTTCCATTTGACTGGGCCTTCTCACCCACCTGGGCAAGCATCACTGGAAGCCTTCCTAGTACCAGATCTTGGCAGATCCAGGATCCATGGATCTTCCCACTGTTCCAGCTGACCGATCACCTCAGGTTTGGGAAACTGAAATCCTACTCATGGGGAAGTAAATGGGATGTGGTGGTTAGTGAGTTACAGAGAGAGGTCCTAGAGCCCAGTTTAACCTTTGGGTCTACAGTGGCAAGAAGAAATAAGGACAATAATCAAAAGGGCTCCTGAGAATAGAAATTAGCACAATCTTTGTGAAAATTTGGTCATTTTTATTGATAACCTGAATGACATTCATTGGATGTGGTCATTTCACTCTTAGAAATACAGCCTACGGAACAAGGACAAAAATTAATGTTCCAGAGATGTTCAGTAGAGTTGTAACAATGTAAAAATGAATATAAACTAAATGTTAATAGGGGATAATTAAAGTATAGTACATTAATACAATGAAGGCAAAAGTATTAGACACATATTAAAAATCCATGTGTTCAAAAAACATTTATTAAAATAGGAAAATGCCTCCTAGATATTTAAAAGCAGAATACCAAACTCATGTACAATATGACAATCCTCATTTTGTTTTTAAAACTATCTATATGTGTATGTATACATATGTAAGTATATATATATATATATATATATATATATATATGAAAAGACAAGGAAAAAGTAAACCAAAATGTTGACAGAAGTTACTTCTGGGCATTGGGCCTGTAATGGTTTTTATTTTCTATTCTATTACTGAAAAATCATTCAATAATATGTATATATTAAGAGACTGAAAAGTGCCCATATCCTCAAACTCCAAAATTCCAATCCTGGGACTATATATTGGGGAATAATCAGATATTCATAAAGGGATTTATAGTCAAAAATATCCATTGGAACATAATATAGATGATAAACACACAAGCAAACCAACAAACAAAAACAAAGCCAAGCTAAACATTCTTAAATGAGAAAATGATTAAATATTATGCATCATACAATAGAATTACATTAAAATTTTTCCTGTATTTATGGGAGCTTTTAATAACGGGAAAAATGCTGATGCTGTAACACTGATTTTAAAGGGATTACAGAATTATACAAAGAATATACTCAGCTACATTTTTTAAAAGCACAGGGAAAGAAAAAAACTGGAAGGAAATATTCCAAAATATTAAGTGTTACCCCTGAATGTTTTCTTCCCTTCATGCTTTCCTATACCTTCCATGTATTCAAAAAAAAATCCATGTGCTCTTGTAATTTGTAAAAGGAAAATAAACATTAACAAACCCGGAGGTAGGTGGACAATCCCACAACATACTCTGTGCCAAGAGTGTCAGTGTGGGGCAAACATGTGGTCCCAGAAAGAAAACTATCCGGGAAACTTCAACAGGACTCTGCATTGGAATAAGACAAAGGCTGGCTCCTGGGAAGACCGAAGCAGTGAAGGTTCAGAAATGAACTGTTAAGAATCATTTCCTGGTCAGCTAGTAATGGGGCAAACAAAGAAGTAACCCATTTCCAGAGAAAAGACTTTTCAAGAGAATAAGAAACTAGCGTTTAGAATCTAAATAGGCCACAATCTTTTCAATGCCAAGAGGTCTTATAGGGTAGTTGTGGAGGAGGCCAGTGGGAGTGGGGAATGGACTCTAAAACAAAAGGAAAATATTCCTCGTCCACAATCCCCTATCTGAAACCCTGGAGGCCAGTTGTGTTTCAGGATTGAGAATTTTTCCAGATGTTAGAAAGACGACGTGGTATGTCATTTTCTATTATATACCACCTCCAACTCAACAGGGTTTAGAGCTATAGCTTTAATCAAACACACTGACATTTCTAATGCTAAAAAAAAAAAAAAAAAAAAAAAAAAATCGAAGACCAAGTGGGAAAAATAAGGATGATAAATAGCTTTGTGTAGGATGAAATCAGGTTTTGCCACCCGATGACTTCATGTTGGGTCTTGTAGCCAAATGAGTTACGAAAATACTTCTGGTTTTCAGAGCTTTTTCTGATTTTGGAATTGCAGAAAATGGACTGAGAACTTGTGTAGACACTCAAAGCACTCAAAGCCAAATCTTTAAACCGTCATTACCCAGCAAGATCATGTTTCTGTAATTCTCCAGCATCACATCTCTGTAGAGGTCTTTCTGAGCCCAGTCAAGTTTGTTCCACTCTTCTCTGGTGAAGTTCACAGCCACATCCGCAAAGGACAACTCCTCCTGAAAACATAGTAACTAATTATAGCCTCAGTTCTGACAATAACTTTGGGAGCAATTGTTATTATTCTATAGGTCAGGTTTGATGAGGTAAAGTGACTTGGCCAAGCTCATTCAATCAATAGGCAGATTCAGGCAGAGATCAACTCATCTTCCTACCCTCAGGCCAGGCACGTTCTCTCTTCTAGAGTCCACAAACTTTTTCTCTAGAGGACCAGATGGTAAATATTTTAGGCTTCTCAGGCCACTTGGTCTCTGCAGCAATTATTTAGCCCTGCTGCTGTAGCACAAAAGAAAGCCATGGAGGACAGATAAGCGAATGGGCATGGCTGTGTTCCAATAAAACTTTACTACCAGGTCCAGGTAGCAGCCAATTCCTGCTCTATACAATACTACCTTTTACAAATAATATATTTCTGCCCGGGTTCCCATAAGGAAGAGATGGCACACACAAATGAGCTCACTGCGAAGAGCTTAGCACGCAGACTAGTCATGATGGAATGGACAGGTTTCCTGAAAACCAACAAAGCCTGCTGAAGCATGCAAGGGCTGACTATGTTGCGGAACCATTACCTACTAGGTCTAAAGAGGAGGGGAGGGAAAGGGTTATTGGAATCCAGAAAGTTGTCGAAGAGGGAACAAGGCTGGAGCCAGGGCCTTAGAGAAATGCAGCCACTGTCATCTGGCAGCCAGCAGGGTGGGAGCTGTGGGAATAAGCACCCGACATTAATTTCCTCCAAGTCTCTGGTCCCCTGACCCCCTCCATCCATTGTCAAAAGCCTACCAAAAGCCAGAGGGCAAGAGAACCTACTGATCGTGAATATAAAGATCAGCCTCCCAGGGCACAGACCAAAGTGGGGAAGGGTGGAGAGTACATTCAGAGAGATAAAGTGTTCAGCACAATGTCTGCAGAAGTTTCCATTTGCAATTGTGTGCTCACCCCATGTGGGCTGAGAACAGGCATCTCATTTACACGTTACTGAAGCCCTTGGAGCAGCGGCCTGGTTGTCTTCCCACCACTTTCTCTTACAAGACACTGTGTGGATTCAGTGGGTATTTGTACAGAACAAGGGTGCTCCTTAGTAGGGAATTTCCACCCCCATCCTGAGGAGCTCTCCTCTGGAAACAGACACCAGAACTTCCCAAATCACATGGCCTTTCTTTCCTCCCTACCAAACCTGACTTCCTCAAGCCCCTCACCTCTGTCCTGAATGTCCCTCCTATACAGTCTCCACAACCTGACTGACTCAGCCATCTGCACTGTCTGCATCTACATGAAGGTTGACAAGCACTGGGGGCAGGGTGTGTGAAATGGTTTAATCTCCCCCTGAGTTATCTCCGTACATTGAGTTTTACAGCTGGGCTCTTAATGATTCTCAACAACTCTTGCTCTCATGTTCCTTACCAGTGGTCCTCTACATTTTTATCATTCCTGTTCCTTCAAGAAACATTTACTGAGCACCAGTGAGTTTTAGCTTTCATGCTATAGGCCAGTAATAAAAATAAAGGTTACAGTTCCTGCGGAGGCCACACGACACAGCGATTCAGGCGGTGCGCTGCTGAACTCTAAAGACACCACTGACATCACAGCTGTGTGGACAGGGCTCCCTAGAGTTGCTAAGCGCACAACTGTACAAACCCACAGCAGCCCTAGTCCCTGCTTCAGGGGGTGAACGGTCCAGTGGGGGAAGATGGAGAAATCGACATGGCAATGATCCAGCGGTCAGTACACCATGGGGGTAATCAAAGGGGGCTGTGAGGACAGGTAGCTCACCTTGCCTTTCAGGAGGCGATGCTAGTTATGTCCCAGAAAACAGCCCAGGAGCACATGCTCTTCAACTCCTCACACTCCCCGCCACCTCACGCTGCCCAGACCATTATTACTTCTCCTTCTTCTCCTCCTCCCTCAGGCTGCCCTTCTAGTAATCCCTCCTCCTCTGCCTTTGATTCCATTCTCTCACCTCCTCCAGGCCACTTGGTCTCTGCAGCAATTATTTAGCCCTGCTGCTGTAGCACAAAAGAAAGCCATGGAGGACAGATGACGGTGAGTCTTCCTTTTCTGTATCTTTCTGTATCTTTCTTTTCTGTATCTTTCCTCTCTTTCCCCTTGTGATAGTGTGATTTACAGTAAGAAATGTGCATTTGATCTTTGTCCCTGTTTCTGACACAGAGCTCCTAAAACCCCTGTAATTTCCTAAAGGGATAAGAGCAAATGAGCATCTAGTAATACTTGGTCTTTTGTCCTCGGTTTCTGAGATTGCTCCCAGCCATAAAGGTGAAAGGAATGTCTAGTTCTAATAATAAAATTCTTCCAACACACCCAAGTTTATGTTAATGAGGTGACCTTTGGAAAGTCCCTAAAACTGGGAACCGGTACCCAGGAGAAGAACCACAAGATTAGAGTAAGAAATTTCAGCCCCTTCCTGCCCCGCAAGTAAGAGGACAGAGGAGCTGAAGATTGAACCTACCACCAAAGGCCAAATGATTTAATCAATCAAATCTAACAAACCTTTATAAAACCCCCAAAATGGGTTGCTGAACTCGTGGAGACGCTGGGAGGGTAGCATGCCTGGAGAGAGCACGGAAGCTCTGCCTGCCTTCCCACATGCCCTGCCCTACGCATCGCCCCCATCTGACTATTCCTGAGTTATATCATTAGAAGAAACGCATAATCTAGTATGCAAACTGTTTTCCTGACTTCTTTGAGCCACTGCAGCAAATTTACAGAACCCAAGGAGGGGATCGTGGAAAACTCCAAGTTAGAGCCAATCATTCAGAAACACAGGTGACAACCTGGACCTGTGACCTGAGGCTGGAGTAGACGGCAGTCCTGTGGGACAGAGGCCTTCACCCATAGGGTCCTGTGCTAAGTCCAGGTAGAGTGTCAGAATTGAGTTACGATACAGGGCACCTCGCTGGTGTCACAAACTGCTTGACAGGTGGAAAAACCCCACCTTGATAGGTGGAAAATCCCCACATCTGGTGTCAGAAGTGAAAGAAGAGAAACACAGAAGTGTTTTTTCCTAAACACTCACTCCTCCACTAACTCCTTCCTCTTAGCTGGCAAAATGCTAAACTCTCTCCTATTGTTAAAAAGATTTTCCTTGGGGGACGGCATAGGAATGACGGCAGCAGGGTGTACTTTTTGAGTTCTCCTCCGGATCTTATCACAAACGGGACATCTATAACCCATCAAAGGACTCTCTGTTCATCATGCAGAACAGCTAAGAGACTCCTGCAAGGATTACTTGAAGGTGGGCAAATTGGGCGAGCAGGGGAAGAGGCAAGGGAGCGGAGTGGAGACGCGGCCCGCATCGGCAGCGGTGGAAAAGCGGTCCGCATCTGCGGCTGTGGAAAAGCGGTCCACACCTGTGCTGTGGAAACGCAGTCTGCATCTGCGGCTGTGGGGATGCGGCCCACACCTTCGGCTGTGGGGAGGGGGCCCACATCTGTGGCTGTAGAAATGAGGCCGGGATCTGCAGCTGTGGAAACATGCCCGCATCCGGGGCAGTGGAAACGCATCCGCAGCTGCAGAGACGCAGGGGATCCAAGGACAGAACAGAGAACACAAAAGCTCTTTCCCTGTGTCCCACAGCCGATCTCTCCCTCCAAGGGCGCAGCATATCCAGCATTTGAGGTAATAGCCTCAGTGAGATCTCCAGTTGGGCCCTAGGCCTGACAAAGGACACGAACTCCATACCTGGGCCCCTCCCCCCGCTCCTCCAATCCTACCCCCGTCCTTCCAGAGACTTAAACTGGCCCCTGAACTGAGGAGTAGTGTCAGATTACAGAGGAGCCTTAGTGCTCAGGCTCTGGGAAGACCGGCATGCAGCTCTGACCCAGGGAAAAGGCTGTGAAAAGAAGAGTGTGATTTTGGCTGGGCTAGGAGAGAAGAGACTCGTCTACCCCCAGCCACCACCTTTTCTGGTCCGCGGGAAGAGTGTGACATGGCTGGGCTGGGAGAGAGAAGACCCCTCCATCCCCAGCCCCCAACCTTTCTGGCCTGCCTAGGGCAGGGCAATTACAACTGCAGAGGCACTCCCAGGCATCAGCAGTAAGCGGCAGACGCAGCTCTGGGCTTTCAGCAGCTCAAAAATCTCCCGCCTGCCCCCACCCCCCCCCCCAAACACACACACAGGGAAGAAGTGCCCTAAGACTCAGGAGAACTGGACACAGGGCTAGTGGTGCTACTCTCAGTGTGCATATGTGCAGGCAAGAGCAGAAACCGCACTGACTTTGTAAAAACTACCATCCAGACCCCTCAGCCCCACGCATCTAAATCTGCAGTCCCAACGTCACTCTGGGCACCAGGTGACCGGTTCGGCCTGCAAAATAGGCAGGGGACTCTTTGGTACAGCAGAGGATAACCTGGAGATTACTTGGTGGGCTTATGCCAAGACTGGTGCTGTTTTTTGTTTTATTTTGTTTTGTTTTGTTTTGTTTTGTCTTTATACCTTTGATATCTTTGCCTGTGTTGAGTGGAGGTTGTCGGTTGTTTTTACATATGAAGGCATTTGATTTTTTCTTTGGTGTTGATGTTGTTGTGCTTGGTAATTTGTTTTGTTCTGAAACTGCCCTACCAGGGCCCAGCTTAAGAGGCACAAGATTCAACATACCCAGAGGCCAACTCCAGACCAAATCAGAGTACTACCGGGTTTGACCTACAAGTCACACACCCAGAGGGAATTCTCTATAGGCACAAGAGCCCATAGAGGCCAAATCACATTTAAGTGGTCAACCCTCATGCAGCACAACACCCTGCTGTGGGCATAGCCAATTCTCACAACTAGTCAGCTTAGGAGTTAACCCCACCTACTTACAAGCAAAAAGCAATTAAAGATCTTCTTTAACAGGACAATATACACAAGAGTCACTTTTGGAGCACACGCAGAGGAGAAGAACGAAGTAGTGCAAGTCAAATATAAAGGACACATACTACATAAAATAAACCAGCAAGAACTAAGAACTCTAGGGGATCTACCTAATACATCAAAGCAAACACAGAGAGCCAGCCAGAATGGGGAAACAAAGAAACATGTCCCAAATAAAAGAACAGAAGAAACCTCCAGAAGTGGAACCAAATGAAACAGAGGTAACCAACCTATCAGAGACAGAGTTCAGAACACTGGTGATAAGAATGTGTAAGAAGCTTAGAGACAACATAAAGAAGGATGTAGAAATCATAACGAACAACCAGTTAGAACTAAAGAACACAATTAACAAAATTAAGAACTCACTTGAAGGAATGACCAGCAGGTTAGATGAAGCAGAGGATCGAATCAGTGACTTAGAAGACAAGTGAGCACAGATCACCCAAACAGAACAACAGAAAGAAAAAAGAATAAAAAACAATGAAGATGGTGTAAGAGACCTCTGGGATAACATCAAGCGCAACAACATGCACATCATAGGAATACCAGAAGGTGAAGAGAGGAAGCAAGGTATTGAGAACATATTTGAAGTAATAATGTCCGAAAACTTCCCTAACCTGATGAAGGAAACCAACATACAAGCCCAGGAAGTGCAGAGTTCCAACCAGGATAAACCCAAACAGGCCCACACCAAGACACATTATAGTTAAAATGGCAAAGCTTAAAGACAAAGAGAGAATCCTAAAAGCAGCAAGAGAAAGGCAGAGGGTTACATACAAGGGAACTCCCATAAGACTATCAAATGACTTTTCTACAGAAACATTGAAGCCAGGAGGAAGTGGCAGGAGATACTCAAAGTGATAGAAAACAAAGGCCTGCAACCTAGATTGCTTTATCCAGCAAGGCTATCATTTAAAGTTGATGGATAGATAAAGCTTCCCAGAAAAGAATAACCTAAAAGAATTTATTACCACCAAGCCAGCATTGCAAGAAATACTAAAAGGACTTCTGTAAATAAAAGATGAAAATAATCTAACTACAAATTTAAAAATGCCAATAACTATGTACCTATCAATAATCACTTTAAATGAAAACGGTTTAAATGCTCCAATCAAAAAACATAAGGTGGCTGAGTGGATAAGAAAGCAAGACCCTTGTATATGCTGTATACAAGAGACTCACCTCAGATCAAAAGACACACACAGGCTGAAAGTGAAGGGTTGGAGTAAGATATTTCATGCAAAAGGAAATGAGAAAAAAGTTGGAGTTGCAATACTTATATCTGACAAAATACTTTAAAACGAAGAACATATTAAAAGACAAAGATGGGCACTATATAATAATAAAGGGATCGATCCAACAAGGGGACATAACCCTAGTAAATATCTATTCAACCAACACAGGAGCACCTAGATATATAAAACAGAAATTGACTGACATAAAGACAGAGATCAACAGTAACACTATCATAGTAAGGGACTTCAACACACCACTGACAACAAGGGACAGGTCTTCCAGACAGAAAATCAATCTGGAAACAACAGCCTTAAATGATACATTGGACCACTTGGATTTAATCGATATTTTCAGAGCATTTCACCCCAAAGCTGCAGAATACACGTTCTTCTCAAGCACACATGGAAGATTTTCCAAGACAGACCATATGTTAGGCCACAAAACTAGTCTTGATAAATTTAAGAAAATTGAAATCATACCAATTGTCTTCTCTGACCACAGTGCTATGAAATTAGAAATGAACCACAGGAAAAAGTTGGTAGACACACCAATTCATGGAGGCTGAATAACATGTTACTAAATAATGAATGGGTCAAGCAGAAGATCAAGGAAGAAGTCAAAAGACATCTCGAGACAAACGAAAATGAGAACACGACGATCCAAAATCTATGGGATGCCGCGAAAGCAGTCCTAAGAGGAAAATTCATAGCACTGCAGGCCTACCTAAAGAAACAAGAAACATTACTAATCAACAGTTTATCTTCACACTTAAGGGAAATGGAAAAAGAACAGCAAAATAAGCCCAAAGGGAGTACAAGGAAGGAGATAATAAAGATCAGAGCAGAAATAAATGAACTAGAAACCAGAAAAACAATACAAAAGATCAATGAATCCAAGAGTTGGTTCTTAGAGAAGATAAACAAAATTGACAAACCTTTAGCCAGACTCATTAGAAAAAAGAGAGGACCCGAATTAATAAAATCAGAAATAAAAGAGAAGTGACAACAGACACCACAGAAATACAAAAAGTTTTAATAAATTACTATGAGCAACTATATGCCAACAAATTTGACAATCTGGAGGAAATGGACAATTTTCTAGAGGCGTACAACATTCCAAGGCTAACTCAAGAAGAAACAGAAAACCTGAATAGACTGATTACCACCAGGAAAATTGAATCAGTAATCAACAATCTCCCAACAAACAAAAGCCCTGGATCAGATGGCTTTACAGTTGAATTTAATAAAACATTCAAAAAAGAATTATCACCTATTCTCCTCAAGCTCTTCCAAAAAATCCAGAAGGAGGGAAGATTCCCAAACACTTTTTATGAAGCCACTATCACCCTGATCCCTAAATCAGACAAAGACACCACAAAAAAAGAAAACTACAGGCCGATATCTCTAATGAACACAGATGCAGAAATCCTCAACAAAATATTAGCAAACAGAATTCAGCAATACATTAAAAAGACCATACACCATGATCAAGTGGGATTCATTCCTGGTATGCAAGGGTGGTTCAACATCCGCAAATCAATTAATGTGATACACCACATTAACAAAATGAAAAATAAAAATCGCATGATCGTATCAATAGATGCAGAAAAAGCATTTGATAAAATCCAGCAGCCATTTATGATAGAAACCCTTAAGAAAGTGGGAATAGAGGGATCATACCTCAACATAATAAAGGCCATATATGATAAACCCACAGCTAACATCATACTCAATGGGGAAAAGCTGAAACCATTCCCCTTAAAATCAGGAACAAGGCAAGGTTGCCCACTTTCTCCACTTCTATTCAACATAGTGCTGGAAGTTCTAGCCACAGAAATCAGACAAGAAAAAGAAATAAAAGGCATCCAAATCGGTAAGGAGGAAATAAAACTGTCATTATATGCAGATGACATGATACTATATATAGAGAACCCTAAAGACTCCACCAAGAAACTATTAGAGCTGACAGATGAATTTAGTAAAGTAGCAGGATACAAAATTAATATTCAGAAATCAGTTGCATTTGTATACAACAATAATAAAACATCAGAAGGAGAAATTTAAAAAAAAACAATCCTATTTACAATTGCTCCAAAGACTATAAAATACCTGGGAATAAATTTAACCAAAGAAGTAAAAGATCTGTACTCAGAAAATTATAAGACACTGAAGAAAGAAATGAAAGAAGATACAGATAGATGGAAACACATCCCATGTTCATGGATAGGAAGAATTAATATAGTTAAAATGTCCATACTGTCTAAGGCAATGTACATATTCAATGCAATTCTTATCAAACTACCAAGGACATTTTTCACAGAAATAGAACATATAATCCTAAAATTTATATGGGACCATAAAAGACCCCGGATAGCCTCAGCAATCTTGAGAAATAAGAATAAAGTGGGAAGTATAACAATACCTGACATCAAATTATACTACAAGGCTACAGTAATCAAAACAGCATGGTACTGGAATTAAAAACAGACACATAGATCAATGGAACAGAATAGAGCGTCCAGAAATAAATCCATGTGCATATGGCCATTTAATCTACGACAATGGAAGCAAGAATGTACAGTGGGGTAAAGAAAGTCTATTCAATAAATGGTGCTGGGAAACCTGGACAGATACATGCAAAAAAATGAAGCTGGACCACCTCCTTACACCATATACAAAAATAAATTCAAAATGGCTTAAGGACTTAAATATAAGATCCAAAACCATAAAATTCCTAGAAGAAAATATAGGAAGAAACTTCACAGACATTACCCAGAGTAAGATTTTTACTGATATATCCCCTCGCGCAAGGGAAGTAAGAGGAAAAATAAACATGTGGCATTACATCAAACTAAAAAGTTTTTTAACAGCAAAGGAAACCATCAATAAAACAAAAAGGGATCCTACTGATTGGGAAAAGATATTTTCCAATGATATATCTGATAAAGGGTTAATATCACAAATTTATAAAAAACTCAACTCAACTCCAAAAAAACAAACAACCCAATTAAAAAATGGGCAGAGGACTTGAAGAGACATTTTTCTAAAAAGGACATACAGATGGCAAACAGACAGATGAAGAAATGCTCAACCTCACTAACCATCAGAGAAATGCAAATAAAAACCACAATGAGATACCACCTCATCCCAGTCAAAATGGCTACCATCAGTAAATCAACAAACAAGTGCTGGCACAGATGTGGAGAAAAGGGAATGCTTGTGCACTGTTGGTGGGATTGCAGACTGGTGCAGCCTCTATGGAAAATAGTATGGAGTATCTCAAAAATCTGAAAATGGAACTACCTCATGATCCAGCAATTCCACTCCTAGGTATCTATCTGGAGAAATCCAAAACTCTAATTCAAAAATCTTTATGCACTCCTATGTTTATTGCAGCACTATACACAATAGCCAAGACATGGAAACAACCGAAATGCCCATCGGTAGACGACTGGACTAGGAAACTGTGGTACATTTATATAATGGAGCATTACGCAGCCATAAAGAAGAAAGAAATCTTACCATTTGCAACAACATGGATGGACCTAGAGAACATTATGTTAAGTGAAATAAGTCAGACAGAGAAAGACAAATACCATACGATCTCACTTATATGTGGAATCTAAAGAAAAGAATAAGTGAATGAACTAATCAGAAACAGTTTTGGAGACATAGAGGAAAAACTGAGGGTTGCTAGATGGGCGGGGGGGTGGAGATAAGGGAGAAGGTGAGGGGATTAGAAAACAGTCAGTAACCACAAGATGGCCATGGGGTTTTGAAAATTAATTTGGGGAATGTAATCAATAATGTAAAGATTTCGTAGGGTACCCGATGGACTCTTGTCCCATGTGAGAGACCACCTCAGGGATGATGTAGGTGCCTGATCACTGCACTGGACACCTGAAGCTGAAGAATAATGAATGCCAACTATAATTTTATATATATATGTATATATATGTATGTATGTATATACTTACAAAAAGCGGAGTACAGAATTAGAAATAGAGACAGTGGAAATGTAATGGCTCTGTGCGATGTCAGAGGGATAGCGGATGGGGGTAAGGGGGTTCACAGTGTCAGGGATATAAATGATTAATGTCTAAGTATTACTTTGTTCTTTGTACCTGAAATAATTTTTTAAAAAGGAAGAAATGAGAGAAGGCAGACAAAACTATCTATATACAAAATAAACCACTTTGATATAAATGAATATATATTTATGTTTACATATACAATTATACGTATGTATACATTTATATCTGTGTATATACATTTATATTTTTTACATATACACATTTTTATTTGTATTTATGTCAAACTATTAATAGTGTTTGACCTTGAAGAATGGATTAGCATTAGCAAAGCAACAGGAAAAGAGATTTATTGTTTTCATTTTTCTATACTTGCTTAAGTAGCTTTCACAAAAACAATAAAAAATGCAATAAAAAAAACAAACAAACAAAAAAAGATGTTCCTTGAGCCTTTCTTCCCCTCTGGTTTCCACTCTCTCTCATTCTCTTACTGGACCAGCTTCTGTAAAGAAAACTCCACACTCACCTCCAATCACTCCACAAGCCACCATCTGGATTAGACCTCCACAGCTCTTCTGAAATTGTTCTAAACCGCCCTCCACCCGCCATGAGCGCCCGCGTGGGAGCACAGGAGGATAATGTAGTTAATGTAGGAGGTTAGAGAGGATTTCACAAAGATGACTTTTGAGTTGAGTCTTAAAGCATGAATAGGTGAGCTTGCCTGTGGACGGAGAGAGCGGGAGACACAGGAATGGAGGAGCGGAAGAGCGCTGCGCACGCTGAGCGCAGGTTCTCTGGCAGCGGCGGAGGGCTGCAGACGCAGCGGGAAGGCAGGCAGAGCTGGCAACCCCTCAGAACCTGCAGACACGCTGGAGCAATGTGGTCCATCTGTTCTGACTCCAGCTCCTTCCCTCCTGATCAAGATTGTTCTTTCCGTATTGTTGCAACAGCTTCCCAACTTGTCTCCTTACTTTCAAAATCAACTTCTTATAATCACCTGCCATAACGTTACAAATGCAATAACTAAGCTTCCATTATAGCCTTTACTACTAACAGATCAGAATTTATCTCCGTATTATAAGACTTTACATATCTACCGCTCCAAACATCTTGTAAACTCCCTCAGGGCAGTTTATCTCCTAGCACAACATATGGCATCTGGCATACAGTAGGCACACAATAATGCTTACTGATAGAAACAATGAACAACTATGGTACAACAGCTAAAACTCACAGAGTGTTTAAAATGTAACTAGATACTATGCAAAGTACTCCATGTACCTTATTTCACTTAATCCTCACAACTGTTTGCTATTGGTACGACCATTAGCTCATTTTACAGATCAGGAAACTGACCCAGAGAACTTATATAACTTGCTGAAAGTAACACATATAAAACAAAGCATGGATTTGAACCTGTCTGAATTCCAGAGTGTAAGGTCTTTACCTCACCTTTCAAGAAGGAAAAAAAATCCCCCAATTTTAGGCTCAACTTAAAAGGAGTTAACACCACGTTAAAGCCATTGATTGTCCAGCCACAGGGCTATACTGAGGAAGCAGGAGGAACCCAGCTCACCTTCCACAGGGCTGTCAGGAACACAGCCTCCATGGCCTGGTCTCTGAGCTGGGGCACGATCCTGGCCACCAGGCTAGGCTGAAGGAGAGAAAAAGATAACAAGTAAGGCAGTCTGAATTTGAACCTCTCTCACCAGGAAACTCTGGGACAGGGAATTCCAACAGGACTAGCAAATCTCAGCTAATACAAAGTCACTGTGTTTGCTGTTGGAATGTGTGATAAAATGAAGGGAGCCACTAAAAAAGTCTTTTTAGTATATAAATTCTGAAACTAGATCAATTTCTAAAGCTAATCCAAAAGAATCTGTGGCCTTGCCATCCCCTTTTCCCTAGAATATGTTCTGTAGCATGTCACTGAGAGACTGAATACATAAAGGGATAAAAAAGATAAAAATAGCACTTTGACCTGCAACCTGCAGCAACTAGCCCAGAACTCAAACCACAACCAATGCAGCAATGCTGTTTCCCCGAAAATAAGACCTAGCCCGACAATCAGCTGTAATGCGTCTAATGCAAAAATTAATATAAAACAGGGTCATGTATTGTATAAGACCCGGTCTTATATTATAAAAGTAATGTAGGGCCGGCCCCATGGCTCAGGCGGTTGGAGTTCCATGCTCCTAACTCTGAAGGCTGCTGGTTCGATTCCCACATGGGCCAGTGGGCTCTCAACCACAAGGTTGCCAGTTCAATTCGAGTCCTGCAACCCTGCAACTAAGATTGAACACGGCACCTTGAGCTGAGCTGCCATTGAGCTCCCGGAAGGCTCAGTTGGTTGGAGCACTTCCTCTCAACCACATGGTTGCCGGTTTCGACTCCTGCAAGGGATGGTGGGCTGCGCCCCCTACAACTAGCAACAGCAACTGAATCTGGAGCTGAGCTGCGCCCTCCACAACTAAGGCTGAAAGGACAACTTGAAGCTGAAGGGCACCCTCCACAACTAAGATTGAAAGGACAACAACTTGACTTGGAAAAAAGTCCTGGAAGTACACACTGTTCCCCAATAAAGTCCTATTTTTAAAAAAAAGTAAAATATATAGTAAATATATAGTAAAATAAGACCGGGTGTTATATTAATTTTTGCTCCAAAAGACGCATTAGAGCTGATTATCTGGCTAGGTCTTATTTTGGGGGAAACACAGGAGGTCCCAAGTCAGGACTTGGTCAATAACTGCCAACTTATTCCTAATATTTACCCGCTCTTCCAATTTAGGACCAACATAGAAAGCCAAACAAGCTCCCTCCTACCCAATCAGCCAGGATGTCTCACTTCTATTAATTTAAAAGCTCCAGCTTTCCCACACCAACCTCCAAACTGGGCATATTTCAGCTTTCCTTTTTTTCCCACTATAAAGCTTTCCCCTCCCTGCCTTTGAGACTCTGCCATACATGAGTGATGGTGGCTAACTCCCTTACTATAGTGGGTTCTGAGTGAACAGCCTTTGTTTGTTCTTATCTGGGTGGTCTTCATTTATTTCTACATCATACAGAATCAGCTCAAAGTGTAAAAACTATTTTAGGACAGTTATCAGAGACTTCAGGCTACATATTATATACAAAGACGTAATTGCTGTCAAAAAAGAAATTCAGCTTTACTTGATATGAATATTTTATTGAGCAAGAAATAAACCTTGAACAAGGAGACTTCAAATTTCAGTGTTAAGAAGCTGGGCTCTAGACAGTTACCACTCAGTTTAAAGCTTATCAGGAGTAGCAGAACACGCCACCCCAAAATATGCCCCTTTGGAATATTGATTATTTTTGAGCTGCAGGCACTTGAAACAGCAAACGTAGAGAGAGGTATTCTATGACCTCCCCTTATCTGTTTAAACACAGATCCTCCAAAAGGGACTCAACTGTCATAAATCCCTCCCAGGGAGTTTCATTAACCAGGGAAGATTGACTCTTGTCACAGGATGAGACTAGAAGTCAACAGCACACCCAGGCAAACTAACAGACCTCTTATCTATTCTTCTAAGGGCCTATTACCATTCCTAAAAGTTTTCTACTCTACTCTAAGAGGCCTACATACGCCCTCCCCTTTCCCTATTAAGAAGGTATTTAGGGCCTGAATTCTAAGCAGGAGTTACTTCTCCCTGGGTATCTCCCATATATACATGAGTATACGAGTATATACTATGTTAATAAACTTTTGTTTGTTATTCTCTTAATCTTTTATTGCAGGGGGGTGTTAGCTAAGAACGCAGAAGGGGGGAGAGAAAATTATTTTTCTCCCCCCTACACATGAATGACAATGTACCTTGTTTTCTATCATGAATGGTTATTAGACTTACATTCCTTTTAGTGTAGTAGTACTGTACAATTTAACTTCTTTGTAGTTGATTGGCTAGGAAGATGCAAGGTCACCCCACTTGAAGAAAGCTCAACTTTCATTTAAGGACAAAGTCAGCAGTGGTGGGAAATTAGCACAGTTTAAGTTTTGATTCCCCAGCAATGGGGTGACTGGCCTAGGGTTATACTCAAACTGTGACTTCCACCTCAGCTTTTATTTAACACTATAAATTCAATATTGTCACTCTCAGGGAGTACACAAATGATGGGATAAATGTAATTTGCATTTCTTTTTTATGCTTTTCTGGCTACCGGTGAAGCTTGCTTTTTATGTAAGTGCATTTTTAAGGAAATCCCTCACACATTGTTTACATTCCCTAAAAATATTATGAAAGAAGACCCTGTGCCTCTTAAGCAGGAAGGTTTTCAAAAAAGTCCTGATAATGGCCCCGACATTGGGCAAGGGACTGCAACCTTTTCATTATCTAAACTGTCATCTGTGAATATTGTACATTTGGAACTCAGAATCTAAAATGACACTTCACGGACACATCTGGAGGGAAGATGATGGGAAGTCCACACATAGGGAGAAGAAAGAGATCTACAAGCCAGTGAGACAGGCTTGGAACAGATTCTTCCCTCACAGTCCACAGAAGGAAACAATGTCTGCCATTAGAAAACAGAGCTGCAATCATTCATCTGAATATAAATCTTAACATTTTTTGGTTCCTTTAACACTAAAAAGACATAACGCATAGTTTGCTCTCTCTTTCATATAAGCTGTTCCTAGTAACCCATCAGCTGAGCATGGACTATAGCGTACTCTTAGAGGTTCCCATTCTAAGGGAATGCAAGTAAAACCTCAATCACGTTCCAGGAAGGCTTTCTTTCCCATTGTGATGGCAATTTATCTGTTAATTTGACTGGGCCATGGGTTGTTCAAAAAATAAAAATAAAAATAAATAAATAAATAAATAAATAAATAAATAAATAAATAAATAAAATAAATAAAATGACACTTCACAATGTGAACCCCTTAAACTTTTAATCATATCCTGCTTTCCCCTATAACAAAATCAAACTAAACAAAAGTATCAACCAGGCAATCAATCATCGGACTCTGTTCCTCCTTAACGCTGAAGACGCGACCACGAGGAACATACTCAAAAGCTGGCATCTTCAGGAAGATGCTCCATAAACGTCACGTGACGTCCCCTGAAGGCGGGGGTGGAGGGGGGGAACCCCTGAGCCCTGACACCTTCCGTGGCGGAGCCACTGTGGCTTCCTCGCGGCACCCATCCCTCCCATCACAGTAGCTTCTTTCTCACCAAACCTGCTCGGCGCCTGCTCCAGGAAGTCCTAAGTGCCCACTTGCAAGACTGTGTGCGCTGGCAGCACCTCTCTAGGTTTCCGGCCTGCCCCGGCACGTGACCGGCTCCTCCGTTAATCCCCCAATTGAGGGCGCTAACGCGGAAGGTTCCCGCGCCTCTCTCCAGCTCACTCGCGCGCCCGGAGCCGAAAGTCCCCGCCTACGTATCTTCTAGGAACCGCGGAGGCTACGCAACTCTATGGTCGGGCTAAGAGTACATAGTCCTCAAATCACATGCACAGGGCACCCCTGGCTGCGCCCATCAAAGTGACTTCCAGGCCCAGCCTCCAGCGTTCCTGAAACTAGTGAGAATCACCTGGAGGCTTTAAAAATTCTAATACTAAGACCCACTCTTTTCACACCACTTGTCAGAATGTCTAGGAGCTGGGCTCTGGTGCAATTGGATATTTTTAAAAGCTCCTCTTCTGAGTCTAATGTAGAGTGACGAACTTTTTAAGAGAGCCAACCCTGGACACAGCCATACCTGACTAAAAGCATAAGTTAAATTATTATACACATATTCATTATTACTTTAACAAAAAATATTTTAAAAAATAGATGTTTATCTAAAATGATGTTATTTGGAGTTATTTACTTTTCTGTTACGTGAATGCAATTACTTAAACAAACTGAAAATGAATAAAGTAAACATTCAAAATGGAGTCCAGAACTCATGAAGGGAGGGCTGTCACGGACATACCACAGCAAGAAGAAGCTTACTTTACATAACCTGGATAGGAAAAGAAAGATTTTCTCCTTTCCCAGCAATAATTCAACCAATGAGAAGCTGCCACAACTCCAACTTCTTGCTCTCCTCCAATGAGCTTTTGTTCAAAACTACCTCTCCCAACTCCCTACCTTCATCTATAAAATCACACTCCTCTCTTTCGTTCTTCCAGCTTGCCTGGTTCCCCTAGTTTGGGTGCTCCAAATTGCCATTCATCTGACAGTCCTGAATAAACTTGATTTTCCTGGCTAAACCCTTTGCCTTTTTGTTTTAAAGGTTGACACAACATAGGATTCGTCATGCAGGGTGACATGCGGGGTCTCCAAGTCCTCTCCAACCTGGGGGTGAGGGCCTCAGCAAGAACTTCCCAGCCCACGGGGCTGCAACTACCTTCGCTTTCTCCAGCCTGTGCTGGTTGGGGAACCATCCACATCTTTCCACCCCTCCACGGGTATCCAGCTCTCCAGCAGCTGCTCCTGCTGGTCTTCCTGAGACTGAGTGTTCATAAGCACAAACTGCTCCACCACCCTTCAGAGAGCTTTGGCCAACACCTTACCCTGCTCGCTGCACCATTTGTCGTGCGGGCGGTCTGCGGGGTCTCTGCTCCCGCTCCCCACATAAGAATGTAGGATGTGGTGAGGCCAAAAAGGAACACCCATGGAGCCATAGGTACGGGAGTCATACCACTATAGTCTCACTGGAGGCTGGATTCACACGACTGGCAACCTGCTGTCCGCTTTTCTGTCAACCGACCAACTCCCCATTTGCTAGCTGCAATCCACCTCTCTGCAATCTGCAATCCACACTCCACCGCTTGCTAGCTCAACCACCATCTTCTTGCTAGCCCCCATTTTTCTGCTAGCGTAGCCACAGCAGTTATATTAGTGGCCAATGGCTTAATGGTTACAGCTGATGGCCAACCAGCCACAGCTGACGGCCATCTACTACCCGAGCCAGCACCCCTCCACATGAGGCCGAGAGCCTGGAAACTGCTCTCTGGGGCTCTGTCACCACAGGATTAGTTAACAGTGGCAATCAGTTGTAATTTATTGTGGGGCTTATTAAATTTTGATAGGATTCCATGTGTTTAGTAAAGAAAAAAGTAAGAGAGAATACAGATTTAAAAAATACTTATTGAGGTACTATGTGAAATCTCTCTTAAAGTCTTGATTCCCATGAGCCCAAAACAGTGTGTGTGTGTGTGTGTGTGTGTGTGTTTTAGCAGTAGTATACTAGTTATTTGACCTGAAACAAATTACTTAAACTCCTCTGTGCCTTAGTTTCCATATATGTTAAATGAGGAGACTAGTACTATGAATTTCACAAGGTTATTAAGAGTATTAAATGAGTATGCAAATTACTTAGAACAATGCCTGTCACACAGAATATGCTCTTGAAGTAATAGGAAGAAAACCTTCAGTTTTCCGAACATCTTTAGTGAATACAGATATTCATTGGCTCAATGTTGTAGCAGTTTGCACTTACAAAAGACAATTAAGAAAACCAGGAAATAAAATGAAACTCATTAATTCAGTTAATATTTATTGAGTGCCTACAACGTACCAGGAAGTGTTAAATTTAAAATATTACACATTTAAATGTTACTCAAAATATTTAGGGCTTGGTCCAGCAAAGGGCTGATCACAGATAGAAAAAACACTGGAGCCTTTGACAATCACACTGTGTAAAAGTGACAACAATGGAGACTTGGGGGCCACAAACTCAGGAATAGTTTCTCTATCAAGATGATTACTGATACGGAGCAGTAGGCTGAAGAGCTAAAACACTGGGATGGGAAGAGAGGGATTTTCCAGTCTCCCACTACTTAGGAAATAAAGACCACGATGAAGAGGAGACCAATAATTGCGAGTCCTTTATGCAATAGTTCCTATTGCTGCTTTTTAAGCTCATGATTTGAAATCAATGTTTCAAATCAATATTGTTGGGTTTTTTTTAAATCTCCAAAAGCTCACTTATTCTTTTTTATTATCTTGTATTATTTTCTGTTCATTATGTTTGTTTCTTTTAAATCCTTGAGCATATTCATATTGTTTTAAAGTCTTTGTCTCCTAATTGAATAATTTCTGTCATTTCTGGATCTATTTAATAACTGCTTATTTTCCTGGTTTTGGATTTTTTCCCCCGCTTCTTTACATATCTATTAATTTTTGATTTAATGCTAGATACTATAAATTTTACATCAAACGTTACAGTTGTCTTTCTTTAAAAAGTATTGAAACCATATGATCCAGAAATTTCACATGTAGATAAATACCCCCAAATAACTGAAAATAGTGTACATCCATGTTTATGAAAATATTACCCACAATAACCAAAAAGTGGAAGCAACGCAAGTGTCCATGGACAGATTAATGAATAAACAAAAGGCTGTATATCCCATACACTTCAGCCTCAATAAAAAAGGAAATTCTGACACATGCAACAACCTGGATGAAACTTGAGGTCATTGTGCTAAGTGAAATAGGCCAGACATAAAAGGACAAATATTGCATAACCCCACTTTTATGAGGTACCTGGAGTAGTCAAATTTATAGACACAGAAAGTAGAAGGGTGGTTACTAGGAGATGAGGGGAGGGGAAAATGGAGAGTGAGTGTTTAATGGGTACAGAGTTTCAGTCTGGGAAGATGAAGGGAGTTCTGGAGATGGACAATGGTGATGGTTGCACAACAATGTGAATATACTTAATGCCACTGAACTGTACAATTAAAAATGATATAAATGGAACTTTTATTTTATGTATATTTTACATATATATTGAAACAGTAGTTTCAAGCATACAACATAGTCATCACCCCAATAAGTCTAGTACCCATCTAACACCACACAGTTATTACAGTATTGGCTATATTCCCTATGCTGTACTTTACACCGCCAGGACTGTTTTTGTAACTAGCAATTTACACATCGTAATCTCTTTCCCTTTTTCACTCACTCCTCCAACCCCCCTCCCATCTAGCAACCATCAAAATGTTCTCTGTATCTATGAATTTGTTTTGTTTGCTCATTTCTTTTGTTTTTTAGATTCCACATACAAGTTAAATCATATGGTATTTCTCTTTCTCTGATTTATTTCACTTAGCATAATACCCTCTAGGTCCATCCAGGTTGTCACAAATCATACTGCTCATTCTTAAAGTAACATGTGCCTTCTTGCCTCAGGACCTTCTCACATTGTTCTCTTTGCTAAAAATATTCTTACCTGTTCTTAATTTAGCATCTCCCATTGATAATAATGTTTGTAGCTTAAACATTCCTTTCTCATCAAAGCTATCATGTGTTTTAATACATTTTATTATTATGTAGGTAAAGTAAGGGCAACAGATTAAGAGACTGCCATTGAAAAACTGTTTTGCTCTACTCACAGATCTTCCTGAGAGGGCACAGCCTTGGGCATGTACATGGTCTTTCAGACTACCAGGAACACGTGTGATTTTAAGCCTGACATTTGTGAAAAATGCCATTTCAAAATGGAGTTGGAGAAGCCATTCCAGAGAAAGTGCTTTGCTCATCTTGTTCCTTGAATCTTTGACTGGGTCTGACCTTTGTTCCACTGTACAAGAGTTGGGGGCAGAGACAGCAGCCCACTTCTCTTGGATTAGTTTTCCTGCTGTCTGCGGCATTGATCCCTAGTCCTCTCGGCTTGTTCCTGTTGGAGTGGCACCTCCACCCTACGAATGAGCTGGAGCAAGGGAATTTGAGAGCATTAGGCCCCAGTGTCCTGGCCTGCTGTGCTTAGAGTGACTGGGCTGTGTGGAAAAGGATAACTATTCTTCCAACCACAATTAGTTTTGCCTCCCCAAAAACTTCATATAAATGAAATCATACAGCACACATTTTTTTTCTTTTTTGAAATCTGGTTTCTTTTGCTTTGAATGGCTATGCGATACAGTCATATTGTTGTGTATATTCCTATTAAATGCTAAATAGT
Source organism: Rhinolophus hipposideros (assembly GCF_964194185.1). Taxonomy (NCBI): domain Eukaryota; kingdom Metazoa; phylum Chordata; class Mammalia; order Chiroptera; family Rhinolophidae; genus Rhinolophus; species Rhinolophus hipposideros. The sequence goes on from NC_138053.1 coordinate 10,556,376, forward strand.
ATGTGTTGCATGAATATATTAGGTAGGTGCAAAAGTAACAGCGGTTTTTGCAATTACTTTTAACCTTTTAAAACGCAATTACTTTTGCACCAACCTAATACAATGATTTCATTTTCCCTTCTGTTCTTGATGAACATTTGTGTTGTTTCCATGTTTTTGCTATTATTTCTTGAGGTATATGTCGTCATTTCTATTGTAAATACTTAAGAGTGTAATGCTGGGTCAAAGACCATGAGTTTAACTTTATTTTTTTTAATGGTCAAACATTTTCAAAATGTGCCATTTTATATTCTCACCAGCAATATATGAGACTACCAGTTTTCCCTCAACCTTACCAACATACGTATTTTTTATTTTAGTTTTTACTTTTTATTTAACTGTTCAGGTGTGTAGTAGTAGTATCTCACTGTGGTCTTAATTTGCATCTCCTTGATGGCTAATGCTGTTGAGTACTTTTTCATGTGTTTCTTAAATGTTTGTATATTTTCTTTTGTGAAGTTTAACTCTCTTGCCCATTTTATGTGTTGGGTTACTTGTCTTTTTATTCTGGAGTGGTAGGGGTTCTTTTTATATTCTGGACACAAGTCGTTGTCAGACACATGATTTGCAAATATTTTCTCCAGGTCTGTGGGCTGCCTATTCATTTCTTAATGGTTCATCAAAAGAAAAAAGAAAAGTTTTGGGGCGGCTGGTTGGCTCAGTGGTTAGAGCATAGTGCTCATAACCACCAAAGTCGCCAGTTTGATTCCCACATGATCCAGTGAGAATCAATGGCTTGAGCTTGGAGCTGAGCCACCAGTGGGTGGCCGGTTTGCTCAGTGGTTAGAGCGCAGTGCTCATAACACCAAGGTTACCGGTTTGATTCCCACATGGGCCAGTGAGCTGCGCCCTCCACAATTAGATTGAAAACAATGACTGGACTTGGAGCTGAGCTGCGCCCTCCACAACTAGATTGAAAACGACTTGACAGAGCTGATGGGTCCTGGAAAAACACACTGTTCCCCAATATTCCCCAATTTCAAAAAAATTAAATTAAAAAAAAAGAAAAAGTTTTAACTTTTCATTAGATCTAATTTATCATTTTTATTTCATAGTTATTGCTTCTGTGTCCTAAGAAACCGTTATCTATTATGATGTCATGATGGTAATCTCCTATGCTTTCTTCTAAGTATTTTAAGTTTAGTTTTTCCATTTAGGTTTCTGATCCATCTCTAATTAATTTTTGCATATAAAGTGAAATAGAGGTCAAGGTTCTTTTTCCTCCATATGGATATACAGTTGTTCAAGCACCATTTGTTAAACTGCTTTAATACCTGTTGTGAAAATGAATTGACATATAAGTGTGTGGGTCTATTTCAGGACTTGTTTTTGTTTCATTAATCTATTTATCTAGCCTACACTAATACACACTATCTTAATTATTGTAACTTTATAGTAACTCTTATTATCAGATAGTGTGAGTCCTCCAACTTTGCTCATCATTACAATCAGATGAGAAAACATAATTATTTTAGGAATTTGCTGCATTCTATTCATTATGAATTTCTTCATGTTGATGAAAGGCTGAACGCACAGTGAAAGTTTTTTCACATTTCTTACATTTGTAGGATTTTTCTCCTGTATGAATTTTCTGGTGTTGAATAAGAGATGAACTCTGGCTGAAGGCTTTGTCACAATAATTGCATTTATATGGTTTCTCTCCAGTATGAGTTCTCACATGTTTTGTAAGAGATGAGCTCTGATTGAAGGCTTTCTCACATTCTTTACATTTGTAAGGTTTCTCTCCTGTATGAATTCTCTGATGTCTTACAAGAGCTGAGCGGTCACTGAAGGCTTTCCCACATTCATTACATTTGTAAGGTTTCTCCCCAGTGTGGGTTCCTTGATGCTGAATAAGAGCTGAACAGTAACTGAAGGCTTTCCCACATTCGCTACATTCATACGGCTTTTCCCCTGTATGAGTTCTCTGATGTTGAGTGAGGCCTGACCTGTCACTAAAGGCTTTCCCACACTCTTTACATCCATAGGGTTTTTCTCCAGTATGAACCCTTAGATGTTTAATAAGGGATGAGGTGTCATTAAAAGCTTTCCCACATTCCTTGCATTTATAGGGTTTCTCTCCGGTGTGTATTCTGTGATGTTGAATAAGGTATGTGTTTTGGTTGAAGGCCTTCCCACACTCATTGCATTCATAGGGTTTTTCTCCAGTATGAATGATATGATGTTGAATAAGGGCTGAACGATGACTGAAAGCTTTCCCACATTTGTTACACTCATAAGGTTTCTCTCCAGTGTGAATTCTCTGATGCTGAATAAGTGATGAGCTCCGACTGAAGGCCTTTCCACATTCATTACATATATAGGGCTTTTCTCCAGTATGAATTCTCTGGTGTAGAATAAAGGCTGAATAGTAACTGAAGGAATTCCCACACTCATTGCACTTCCAAGGTTTTTTCAATGAGTAAACTTTCTGATGTTTAATTGATTTTGAATTTTCACCAAGTTCATTACACTCTTCCATGGGGTTTTTCTTGTGTTTAATTATGACTTGCCTTAAATCTTTCCTCTGATTTCTTTGCTGCCTTTCTCGTGTGCCTTTAAATTCCCAGGTTTCTATCAATCCGGAGTCCCAGGAATCATCCTTTTTAAGTCTTTCTACTATCAGCTCCCTTTCAGATGATATTTCTTCATAAACTTGCTGCTTTGAAAGGGAGTTTTTAGTTTCACTTACAGATTCAGAATCTGAAATAAATAAAAAGCACAAATGTTTATGTTCTCTGTGTTGAGAATATGAAAACTGTTAAATTGGCAAGAGGAATAAAAAATTTTAAATGATGCCTATTAAAATGTGTATTTGAATGTTTTCAGAAAGTGCTTCAAAGCGATGGCAGATGAAGAAGTTTCAGGGAATAACAGAAATGGGACAATGACTAACATGAGGCACAATAAAAAGATAGACTATGAGGATGCTCTACCAAAGAGGATGAAAAACTGAACAGACTAACCAGGGAGAAGGATAAGCAAATAGGATGAGAATAGATGTTAACATATAATAACGAAGGGAAGGGAAGCAAGATGCAAACACAGGTTGAGACTGGACAGTTTTGAAAAGTATTAGACAAAAATCAATTATAATAATACCGCCTGGAGACAACCATTTTTAATTTTTTTAAATAGTTCTCTCCAGTCCTTTTTAAAGGCACAGATTTTTTTATTTACTATATGCTTTCATTATTATTTTTTGTCTCCACTAACCATTTTCCCCGTCTTTCCTTCCTTCCTCTCATTTTTTTTTTTTTTTTTTTTTGGTCATAGCCAAATTTCTCAAAAGGTTTTGCCTCATCACATAGTTGCTCCTGAACTCACTGTAGTCTGGCTTCTCTCTGCTCTCACTGAAGTCACTAAAAATTTAGGTCACCTAAATCCAGTAAATCCTTTCATTCCTTGATTTGCTTGGCTTCTTAACAGCACAGTGTTGACCATGCTTTCCTCCTAATAACATTCTCCTTCGTTTCCCCAACTTTGTTCATTTATAATTGACTTATATTCTCTCTCCACTTCAATAATTCTAAGCTCTCCAGGTTTTTCTCTGGATCTTTCTTTTGAACCTTTTCTGCTGTTCCTTCTTCTTAAATGTTGATTCTTCTTAGTGTTCAGTCTTAGGCTCCCTTCGTTTGTGCCTGCCACCCCTCAATTTCACTGTCTCCTTTAAAGAACTCATCCAGTCCATGATATTAATTGCCTTTTTCAAAATTGAAATATATTTGACATATAATGTGCAAATTTAAGGTATACAACATGTTGTTTGGATATATTTACATAATGAAATATGATTGCCATTGTAGCACCTCTCTCACATCACATAATTATTTCTTTTTTATGGTTGGAATAATTATGATTTAGTCTCCTAGAAAGTTTAATGATTAAATATAACATTGTTGTCTATATTCACTCTACTGTGCATCTGATCTCAGAACTTATTTGTCTACTAGTTGCAACTATCTTGTACATAGCAATGATCTCAAATCCATATTTTCAGCTTAGTTGTATCTTTCCCACACTTATATATCCAACTATTTACTATATATATATATATCCATTATGAAATCTTGAATTCAATACAGACACATGTTAACTCATCCTCTCCCTCAACCTGTGTGTTCTCCAGGTTTCACTATCCAAGAAAATAGCACCACCATAATTTCTAATTAAATGTATCTTAGTTAACCATATCATATAAAAACTAAACATATGTTGTATGTACTGAATTGAACACAAAAAATATAAGCACTGAGGCAAATCTGGAAGGGAATATAAACATTCTTAAAATTGTTTTGTCCCATTATAGAAACATAACTGATATTTGAGTAAAATATATTTGCAATGCTGCCCTAATTTTCAGAAGTTGAGAATATCATGGTACATAAAGTTTAAAATATACTGTGAACTATATTAGACAAACATTTATATAGTGTTAATTATGTGTAAACTACTATTCTAAAAGGTTACATATATGAATACATCTAATCCTCACAAAACCCTCAAAAGTTTTTCTAGTTGAAAGTCAGAAGTTTGAGAATCATTGAACTCCCCTCCACCCTACCAACCACAACAAATAAATCACCAGGGACTGGTGGGATTATACCTTTAGGGATTATACCTCCCAAATCTCTCTCATATTCTTTTTTGTACTCTCCCTCCCCACTATTACCACCCCAATTCAGCCACCATCATCTCTCATCTAAATTAATAGAACAGCCTCATAACAGATCTGCTTGTGTCCTCTCTCCATGCACCCAGCTCCAGCTCCACTCATATCTGATTATATAAAATGACAATCAGAGTAATCAACAGAACAAGACTTAATGATTACCCAGACATTAGAACTATAAGCAATTTTAAAATAACTATGTTTAATATGCAAAAGGCTCTAGTGGAAAAGATGGACAACATGCATTAACAGTTGGGGAATTTTAGCAAAGAGATGGAAACTATCAGAGAAAGTCAAATGGAAACTCTAGAAGTGAAAAAGTATAGTAACCAAGATGAAGAATGTCTTAGATGGGTGCAGCAGTAAAGTCAACAAAGGTAAGAAAAGAATCAGTAAACTTGAAAATAGGTTAATATAATTTACCCAAACTAAACCACTAAGAGAAAAAAGAGTGAAAAACAAAGAAACTAACAGACCAGAAAAGAGTGTTTATGAACTGTGGGACAATATCAAATGTTCTAACATACATGTAATTAGAATCCTGACAAGAAAAAGACAGAATTGGCAGAAACAGTATTTGATGAGTGAATGGCTGATAATACTCAAAAAATACAAGCACTGAGAGACATCAAACCAAAGAACCAAAGAAGCTCAGAGAACCCCGAGTAGGATGACACACACACACACACACACACACACACACTCACACTCACACACACACACGGATACACACACACGGACACATGGACACACACAGACACACACACATACACACACACAAACACATCATGTTCAAACTGTTGAAAACTAACATAAAGAGAAAATCTTAAAGGTAGCCATGGAAAGAAGATGCATTACATACAGAAGAACAAAAGTAAAAATTACAGCAAAGTTTTTGTCACAATCTATATAAACCAGAAGACAGTGAAGTGACATAAAGTGCTGAAAGAAGGAAAAAACCTGTCACCATAATTCCATATTTGTAAAAAATATCTTTCAAAAATGAAGACGAAATACAGACTTTTTTCAGACAAGCCAACGCTTAGCAAATTCATTGCCAGTAGACCTGTACTGTAAGAAATATAGGCAGAGGTATCTGGTATCAGTCAAAAACTTAGATTTACACCAGGAGTCAGAATATTATGGGCCGTGGGGTAAATCTGACCAACCACAGGCCAAATCTGGCCATTCGCATTTGTTTATATTTTGTTTATGGCTGCTTTCATGCTACAATAGCAAAGTTAAGTAGTTGCAAAAATAACCATATGGCATACAGAGCAGAAATTATTTATCATCTTGTCCTCATTAGAGGAAATTTGCCAACTACATTTTAAAAATGGCATAAAGGAAAATAAATATAAATATTTATGAGTATAAAATTCATTTTTTCTTATTTTTATTTGCTCTAAAAGATAATGACTGTCCTACTCAAAAACAGTAGCAATATATTGTGATTTTATAGCATATATAAAGGTAAAATGCATGACAACAATTACACAAAAGACAGGAGAGAAGAATTAGAAGTTTATAGAAGGTTCCTATACTATACATAAAGTGGCATATTATTTAAAGGTATACTGTGATTAACTAAAGCATATTGCGAACTCTAGGATAACAATTTTTTAAAAACTTTAAAAATAGGTTTAATGATAAGCTAACAGTAAAGATAAATTGGAATATTAAAAAATACCCAATCAAAAAACAGACAGGGCCGGCCCGGTGGCTCAGGCGGTTAGAGCTCCATGCTCCTAACTCCGAAGGCTGCTGGTTCGATTCCCACATGGGCCAGTGGGCTCTCAACCACAAGGTTGCCAGTTCGATTCCTCGAGTCCCGCAAGGGATGATGAGCAGCGCCCCCTGCAACTAAGATTGAACATAGCACCTTGAGCTGAGCTGCTGCTGAGCTCCCAGATGGCTCAGTTGGTTGGAGCCCGTCCTCTCAACCACATGGTTGCTGGTTCGACTCCCACAACGAATGCTGGGCTGCGCCCCCTGCAACTAGCAACGGCAACTGGACCTGGAGCTGAGCTGTGCCCTCCACAATTAAGACTGAAAGGACAACAACTTGAAGCTGAACGGCACCCTCCACAGCTAAGATTGAAAGGACAACAATTTGACTTGGAAAAAAAGTCCTGGAAGTACACACTGTTCCCCAATAAAGTCCTGTACCCCTTTCCCAATTAAAAAAAAATCCTAAAACACTATTTAAAAAAAAAACAGACAGAAGGAAAAGATAGAGCAAATAGAAAACAACTAGATGTATGGAAGATTTAAATCCAGTCATACCAATGACTTTTAATGTAAATTATCTAAACACACCAATTGAAAATCAATTGAAAATCAGACATTGTCAGAATGTAAAACCAGACTCAATTATATGCTATCCACAAGAAACTCACTTTAAATAGGTTAAACTAAAAGAATAGAAACATATACTATGCAAACACTAATTTAAAAAAAGCAACAGTGGCTGTGCTAATTAATATCAGACAAAATAAACTTCCAAACAAGGAATAGATCTTTACCAAGATTATCTTTACCGAGATTAAAGAGGGACAAATAATCTTTACCAAGATTAAAGAGGGACATTATGTAATGATAAAGGGGTCAATTTAGCAAGAAGATATAACAATTCTTAACATGTATGCACCTAACAAAAGAGTTTCATGCATTTCTCTCAGTGGATGCCACCGAGTAACCATCCTTGGAGGGAGTGGGTGCAGCCATGAGGGCGAGGCCACACAGGTGGATGGAAGAGTTGTAGAACCAAAGAGCGCTGTCTCAGGAGAAGATTCTCAAACACCTGGTGCCCACTTCACTGTGGAAAACATTTTTGTGGGTGGTATTAAAGAAGACATTGAAGAACGTCACCTAAGAGATGATTTTGAACATTGTGGGAAAACTGAAGTGATTGAAATCTGACTGACTGAGGCAGTGGGAAGAAGAGAGGCTTTGCTTTTGTAACCTTTGATGACCATGATTCTGTAGACAAAATTGTCATTCAGAAATACCACACTGTGAATGGCCACGACTGTGAAGTAAGGAAAGCCCTATCTAAACAAGAGATGGCTAGTGTTTCATCCAGCCAGAGGTCGAAGTGGTTCTGGAAACTTCGGTGGCAGTCAAGGAGGTGACTTTGGTGGGAATGACAACTTTGGTTGTGGAGGAAACTTCAGTGGTCGACATGTCTTTGGTGGCAGTCCTGGTGGTGAGTATATGGTGGTAGTGGGAATGGCTATAATGGATTTAGTAATGATGGAAGCAATTGTGGAGGTGGCAGAAGCTGCAACGATTTTGGCAATTACAACAATCAACCTTCAAATTTTGGACCCATGAAAGGAGGAAACTTTGGAGGCAAAGCTCTGGCCCCTGTGGTGATGGAGGCCAATACTTTGCCAAACCACAAAACCAAAGTGGCTTATGGTGGTTCCAGCAGCAGCAGAAGCTATGGCAGTGGCAGAAGGTTTTAACTACTGCCAGGAAACAAAGCTTAGCAGGAGAGGAGAACCAGAGAAGTGACAGGGAAGCTCCAGGTTACAAAAGATTTATGAACTCAGCCAAGCACAGTGGTAGCAGAACCTAGCTGCTACAAAGACATGTTTTAGACAATACTCATGTGTATGTGCAAAAAACTCAAGGACTGTATTTGCGACTAATTGTATAACAGGTCATTTTAGTTTCTGTTTTGTGGAAAGTGTAAAGCATTCCAACAAAAGGTTTTAATGTAGATTTTTTTTTTTGCAACAATGCTGTTGATTGGTAAATGTAATAGTCTGATCATAATGCTGAATAAATGTGTCTTTAAAAAAAAAGTTTCAAAAAAAAAGTTTCAGAATTACATTAAGCAAACACTAATAGAACTAAAAGGAGAAATTGACAAACCCACAGTTACAGTTAGAGAATTCAATACTTCTCTGCTGGTAATCAACAGAAGCCAGTAGACAGTAAATCAGTAAGGATATAGAAGACCAGAACAACACTGTCAACCAATGTGACCTAATTAAACTTATTTTCAAGTGCACATGGAGCATTCATTGAGACTATGTTATAGGTAATAAAACAAATGTCAAAAATTTAAAAGAACTGAAATCATCAAGAACCAAACTACAAAACTTCAAAAAGAACTTTATTGAAAAATCACTTAAAATTTGTAAATTTGTAAATAAGTCATGAGTCAAAAAGAAAGTCAAGAGTGAAAATTGAAATTATTTTGAACTAAATGGAAACAAAAACACCACCAAAGTTGTGGAATGCAGCTAAAGCAGTACTTAGAAGGAAATTTATAGCATTAAACATTCATATTAGAAGAGAAGCAAGATCTTATACCAATGATCAAGCTTCTACCTTAAGAAACTAATAAAAGGAGAGCAAAGTAGACACAAAGTTAGCAAAGGGGAAAAATAATAAAGATAAGAATATCAATAAATAAAACTGAAAATAGAAAACAATACATAGAATCAATGAAATCAAAAGTTGGTTCCCTGAAAAGATCAACAGAATTGTTAAACTCCTAGGAAGACCAACAAAATGAAAACAGAGAAGATACAGATTCTCAATATCACGAATGCAAGATGGGAAAGCATTACCAGAGCTCAGTCAAGAAGAAATATATAACCTGAATTGTCTTCTCTCTAATACAGGATCCAGATTTAAAGTTAAAAACTTTCCAATAAAATAAACTTGAAACCCAGAAGGCTTTACTTGATTAAGCTTTTGGTACCATATCTAACAAAATTTTGCCTTACAAAAGGTCACAAAGCCTATCCTTAATATTTCTTCTAAAAGTTTTATAGTTGTAGATTTTCTACTTAGCTCTGTGATCCATTTTAATTACTATATATGATGGGAGGTATGGGTTGAAGTTCATTTTATGCATGTCCGATTGTTCCAGCACCATTTATTGAAAAGATTCTCCTTTTAACACTGAATTGTTCTTGCGTCTTTTCCAGAAATTAATTAACCATGTATATGTAGGTCTATTTCTGGACTATCTGTTCTGTTCCACTGATTTGCTTCTATCCTTTCAGCAATACTACGTTGCTTTGATTACCATAGTTTTATAAGTCTTAAAATCAATAAAATGAAGCTGTTCCACTCATGGTGAATTTTTACTTGCCAAAAGAGAAAAGAAGACCAATTTTGAGCCTAAAGTGATCAGAGATCCCTTAGGGGACCAGGGCTCTCTGGATCTTAAGCAAAACTATGGCATTTTAGATGCCATTAGTTATAGAGAAAGCTTATGTCCCAGTAAGAAGTTTGCATTACAAAATAACTTTCTTACCCCAAAATACCAGGTTCCCATAATTCTCGACCTTCATGTCCATGCCCATGTACCTTTGGGCAGAATTCAGCTGTTCCTCCTCTACATGAGTGAAGTCCATTTCCTCATCTTTGACTGTCACCAGTTCCTGGAAGAACAAGCACATTTTTACAGGACTTGGTAACCATTGAGGGAGGAGAACAATCTAGAAGAGGAAGTGTTTTTAAATTTAAAACCTTTATTTTAACCATTTTAATGGAATATTTTTAAATTTCTAAGAATTAGTCTGGATTAGAAAAAATAATAGCTAACATTTATAACTTATTTCCTATGTTTTAAGAACCTCTTGTAATAGTAACTGTACGAGGTAAGTATACTATTATTAATACTATTTACAGATGTAAAGATTAGATCTGAGATTTGGACCCAGGCCGTCTGCCTTCAAAGCTATACTCTTAATTATAATCTTCTGTCTCTCACATATTTTTCTTTTTTTAAAGATTTTATTGGGGAAGGGGAACAGGACTTTATTGGGGAACAGTGTGTACTTCCAGGACTTTTTTCCAAGTCAAGTTGTTGTCCTTTCAGTCCTAGTTGTGGAGGGCACAGCTCAGCTCCAGGTCCAGTTGCTGTTGCTAGTTGCAGGGGGCGCAGCCCACCATCCCTTGCGGGAGTCGGACCGGCACCCTTGTGGTTGAGAGGGTGCACTCCAACCAACTGAGCCATCCGGAAGCTCAGTGGCAGCTCAGTTCAAGGTGCCGTGTTCAATCTTAGTTGCAAGGGGCGCTGCCCACCATCCCTTGGGGGACTCGAAGAATTGAACTGGTAACCTTGTGGTTGAGAGCGCACTGGCCCATGTGGGAATCAAACCGGCAGCCTTCGGAGTTAGGAGCATGAAGCTCTAACCGCCTGAACCACGGGGCCGGCCCCTCTCACATATTTTTTTTAAAGATTTTTATTGGGGAAGGGGAACAGGACTTTATTGGGGAACCGTGTGTACTTCCAGGACTTTTTATCAAGTCAAGTTGTCCTTTCAGTCTTAGTTGTGGAGGGTGCGGTTCAGCTTCAAGTTGTTGTCCTTTCAATCTTGTTGTGGAGGGCGCAGCTCAGCTCCAGGTCCAGTTGCCATTGCTAGTTGCAGGGGGCGCAGCCCACCATCCCTGGTGGGAGTCAAACCAGCAACCTTGCTGTTGAGAGGACAATGGCCATGTGGGAATCGAACTGGCAGCCTTCGGAGTTAGGACCGTGGAGCTCTAACCGCCTGAGCCACCAGGCCGGCCCGTCTCTCACATATTTAACTGAATAAATCTAGTATTTTGAATGACAACCAGATGTTAATTACTATGTTCTAGATGAGATAAGATTCATATATGTAATTTATACTGATTTCTGGAATATTCTGAGCTTTTACAGAAATTCAGCTTTATAGCCTGAATGTATATAGAAAGTCATGCTATTCTAATAGATTCTTCTTTCTCTGTACCTGGGGCTATGATTTTAGATTTATTTAGTTATCTATTAGGAATTAAAATTATTCTGAATGAGCGGATTTACTGATTTTAAATTGAAAATGATCAACTGTTCTAAAATAAGATTCAAACTCTATGTTATATTGACAGCCATGTGAGTATACTTTGTTGTCCACAATTAATTGGAGAATATTTTGTGGGAAAGTCAGTCAATAAAACAAAGGGGTTAGAAGCATAGGATTTAGAATCAGACATACCTGGGTTCTGAGTAGGGTTCAACCATTTTATCATTCTGAGCAAGTTACCCTGAGCCTCAGTTTACTGTGAAATAGATATCACCCCTAACTCACAAGATCACTTGTTTAAAATACATGTAGAAATGTTTGAAAAGTAGCTTTAAATATTGGAGTGCCCTAGAGTTCAGTCGTTAGACATCTCTTTTCCATCTACTTTTAAATACCTATAAACAATTTTATTTCTCCCATCTTTAAAAAAAACACAAAACCCTCTTTGGTCTTACCAGTACTATTTCTTCCAGCTATCACCCTACTTCTCTCCTTTCATGTAGAGTAAAACTCTCCAGAATAGTTGTCTGTAGTCCCTGGTTCCAATTTACTTCCTCCTATTCTCTTCTGAACCCATTCCAATCAGGCTTGCCCTCCTACTATTCCATGAAATTGTTCTTGGCAGTCACCAATGATCTTCATATTTTTTAATCTAATGGTCAATTCTGACTTGACTTAGCAGCAGCATTTAACATAGTTGATCACTCCCTCCTCCTTGAAACACTTTCTTCTATTGGTTACCATGATGCCACACTTTTGGCTTCCCCTGACCACCCTGGCCACATTTCCTCAGTCTCCTTTGCTGGGTCATCTTCATCTCCCTGACCTCTAAGTGTTGGAAAGCCATAGGACTCAGTAATAAGATCTCATCTCTTTTCCATCTACACTTATTTTCTTGGTGATCATAGTTTCATAGTTTAAAATACCGTTGACATGAAATCCCAAATTTAAAGCTCCAGCCTGAGCACTCCCCAGAGCCTCAAGTCTGCAAGGAAGCTTTACTTTGGTTCAGTTCTCTAGATGGGATTTTTGTGGACCCCTGAAGCAAGGTGAAAGAAAGAAACGAGGACACACTGTAAACACTAAGCTAAGATTTCGGGGAAGAGAAATTAAACTCTAACTTGCCTGGAACTCAACAGGAAGGAGCTCAACAGTAGGTTCCATTTCTTCTGTGCTCTGTTTTGGGAGCAGAGACGCATCCTCAGAAGTCATGGCTGGAAGGAGTAGGAAAAAAGCCATAAAGGAGGTAAACTCTATCTTCCAACCTCCAAATTCACTAGGACAAAAGCTATCACAAGCTAGCTGAATTATATACATACATAAGGCATACTTTACATAATTAAAAAAACTCAGATGAGGCTAGAATAAGACAATAAAGTGGAAGTGCTTTGACCAAAAAGTTAAACTCACAGACCCACAATACATCAACCTTTTGGAACAAACGGGCAGAAAAGTGTGACCTGCCCTTCATCACAAAAGCAAGCATTAAGGATTATTCTCCCTTCCACAGCTTCAGAGGGAATGTGGATAAGCACAGATATGCTAAAAGAAATGATGAAAATTTGTTACAATAAGCCTACTTAGTGATTTTCAAACATGGTAGCTTACTGAGAGCATCTCTACTTCTGGGCTTCTCCAGACATATGTCTGCTTCCCTTTTCTATCATACAGGGGCACCCACCCTTTTCAATCTCAGCAAGAGCATTTCCTTCACTTGCCCCGAGTTTCAACTCCATGTTTATTCCTGTAATTCTTACCTCTTTCCTCAACTTCAATGGTCAGATAATCCATGATCAGCTTCTCTTCTGTCCTGTTATTGCTGTCACTTCCTCCTTATTCACTGTTTCAGACAACATAGACATGGATTTTCAACAATACATAATCTGCTTCTTTGTGTAAATCATTCAACTCTACTCTACTCAACTCTACTCAAACATTTCTACTCCGAAGCTCTGGAGCGAGATTTTGAAGTTTGGCTTGCCTTTCTCTGGAACTGGTTCCTGCTCCTTAGGGCATCTCCCTCTACTCCCTCCTACTCCTAGGAGGCTTATTCCTATGTGTTTAAGTCCTAGAGGCTCCGAAGTAATTCTGCTTTGCTTGGAACCTTTATTATTTAGGCTAAATGAATCTCCACAGCTGGAAGCCCATTCTCTGGCGTACCAAGATGAGTCACTACATGACACACCAGGGCAAAAACAGAGAATCAGGGCAGTGAACGGTGAGACTCAGTCACACAACTGGTTCCAAACTGTGCAGAAACTCCCATGAGGCCCTAAATCACACAACTGTCCATAAGGTGGCCTACGATTATGGTAGCAGTAACTATAAGCAAGGCTCCCACGGTTTGTTCATTCTCACTATTCATAAACACAAAGCAGTTGATCGATGAGGTCCTTATACGGCCAATTACTCAAAAGCTTCTTATTTTAAGACCCTGGAAATACATAGGCCGAGATTCCCTTACAGTTTGAGTGGAACCCCTTGCAGTGGCCCCCAAATGCAGGCAGGCCCAAAAACTAACAGAGCAAAGCACAGAGGGGAATGAGTTAGACACAGCCTCCTTTTATTTATTTATTTATTTTTGTCTTTCTGCACCAAAAGTTCAGAACCTTAAGGATCTTCCTGCCGGAGTGACAAGTCTTAAGATTAAAGCCAGCCCGAAGCGCTCGTGCTCCCTCCGCCTCAGAAGACGAGCTCTGCGGCCTCTGAACTCGCGCCCCCAAATGCCTCTTCGCCACGCCCACTGGCGCTCCGGGACTCCACTTCCCAGAGGGCTTAGCGGCAACCCCACATCCGGACGCCCCTCGGCTCAGAACCAAAGCCACAAACCCAGTTCGTGATGTGGCGAGACATACCCGGGAGTAGTGCACCGAACGCCCGGCGTGTGTGTTGCAGGGGGTGCGGGAGCGGGGGTCGTGGATGCCTGCAGGGCCCCGCCGTGTCTCCCGCGAGCCCGAATCTGAGAGCCCGGCTCGGGCTGCAGTAGGAGGATTTAGAGCCGCGCGCATGGACGGCCGGGTCGCGGAGACCCGCGTCTCAGGCCCGGCTTTCTCTTACCCTTGGAGGCGCTGCAGACCCTGTTCCGGCCACCTGGCTGGATCCCCGCCAGCCTGCGCTCTGGGAGGGGCGGACAGAGGCCTTTCGCACCCCACAGAGCTGCGAGGAGACAAAAGGCTTGAGGCCGAGGTTCTGTCTGGAGTCGCATCTGCGCACTTGGAGGCAGCCGCGCCAGGTCGGGGGTCTTGGCGAAAGGACTCCACTTCCCAGAGGGCTCGGGGACACCGATGCCTACCCTTGGGGACACCGGTGCCTGTCCTCGGGGAGTGGCTGCAGAGCCAGGGGAGAGAGCTGCGGGCTTTCACTGTCAGCCCTAAAATGGAGATAATTCCCCACCTGTTAGGTCTGCTTTCTGAATAAAATTAGAAGCTGCCGTTTTAAAGCTCCAAGTGATTTCAGTGTCTGATGATTAATTGGAGGGGGGGGTGGGGACCTGTTACACAGTCTTTTACCCGAGTATTTCTCATTCTTTCTTGTAATAAAGCTCAAATCTGTAAGCTGAGCGCTAGCTCTGATTTGATTGAAAGTATTCTGGCTGATAGATAAAAAGCATAGGCAGGATCGAGAAACCTTTGTCCTGATTGGAAAGATACAAACAAAGAAACAAGATTTGGAATGAGTTCACAAGGAAAAGTTTGATGTGAGAAAGACGAAAGTAGGGAGATTGGCTTTGAAACAGAATTGTGCTGTGCTGGAATTTAGGAACATTAGTACTGGAAGGGCCACTCCCCCTGGGCTAGAGACCTAGGAGACAAAAGCCACTTCTTTCCTCAGTGTCAGAAACACTGTGGGCTATAGCTCCAGTTCTTTACCGAAATCGGAAAAAACCCAATTGTATCACAAGTGTCATTCTAGTCCAAATTACCATAGACAATTGAATAGTCTCTCCATATCTAATTTTGCCTTTCCTCCATCCATAATGTTCAAGGCAGCCAAGATGAATATTTAAATATTAAATCTGTTTATGTTACTTTTCTCAGCCCTTCAATGATTTCCCTCTGCCCTTAGTATAATGCAAACTCCTTAACACAGTTTATAAAACCCTGCATAATCTGGCTCTGCCAATCCCGAATTTGCTGCTGCTATCTTCCTATCATTTTCTATACTCATCCCAAACTGCCTTTAGTAATATAGATGTACTAGAACATCTCCCTCTAGTAATCCTTCAGATTTCAGTTCAAATGTCCCTTCTTCAGAGAAGCCTTCCCTGAACTCCTTCCCTTTAATTCAAATTAATTTTCTCACAGAACCCTGTTGTTTCTCTCCACAGAATTGCTATAATTTGTAATTATACATTGTGTTGCTGCTATTCAATGTACGTCTTCCTACTTGACTGTGTAAGTTCCATGAGATATACATGTTTTGTGCATCACAATTTTCAAGCACAGAGCTTGACAGAGTTGAGTGTTGAGAAGGTGCCATTCCAGTTCCCAACCTCGACTAGGTCCTAGCATAATTTAGCAGTTATTTATCCATGGTTATCTCCTTTTATCCATGGTTGTCTCTTTCTGACTTCATTCAACAGCCACTCCTCTCCGAAGCTCTCTATCTCAGCACCAAGTCCCTCTTTCTTAGTCAATAGAATTTATTGACTAATTTATCATCTATTTAACCACCATCTATTTTACAGAAAAATGAGAGGTTTTCAAGTGGGACTATGTCTAGCTTTTGTGATGATTAATATTATGCGTCTACTTGACTAAGCTAAGAAATGTCCAACTGCCTAATAAAACACTTCTGAGTGTGTCTGTCAGAGAGACTGGCATTTGAATTGGCAGATTGAATAAAGAAGATCACCCTCACCAATGCCAGTAGGTGGGTATCAACAAATTCCCTGAGGGCCTGAATAGAAAAAGGGCATATTTTCTTTCTCTACCTGAGCTGAGACATTTCATCTTCTGCCCTCGGACATTGGTGCTCCTGGTTCTTGGGTCTTCTGATTTGGATCGGGCCTTACACTATTGACTCTCCTGGTTCTCAGGCCTTCAGGCTTGAACTATACCACCAGCTTCCCTGTGCCTCCTTTGCAGACAATGGATTATGGGATTTCTCAGCTCCACAATCGCATGTGCCAATTACTCATAATGAATCTTTATCTATCTATGTATATCCTATTGGTTCTGTTTCTCTGGAGAACCCTAATACAACGTCCCTGTACTCAAATCTGAGGGCATGAAGTCTCTAAATTATTTGGGAGGTAGAGGAAGCACAAATTACTTCAAGGTTGTCTTTCTGTAGGTGTGTCTTAACTATACACCCATGGTAGGTTACATTATTGTCCAAAATCTGCTACCGCTCCTTTGCAGGAAGATTTCCCTGCCTAGTTGAATTCAGGGTTGGACCTGTGACTTGCAATAACCTTCTTGAGAGATGTGCATTTTTTTTCCTGTTTTAGAGTCAGTTTCTGATCTGCCATTTCTTTTCCCTCTGCCATGACACTCAGAATGTCTCATATAAGACTGTTCCATCAATCTGTTTCCAGAGTGAAGACAGGGACATATTGAATGAGTAAGAAAGACACCTTGGTTTTCATCTCTGAGAGTTTTCAGAATGTTTGATTCTACAGCAAAAACTAGCCCATCCAAGGTGCTTTCTGAGCACTTCTAGGGTAACACTTTTCAAATGCATGTATGTTTCTTTTATTTTGAATATAAAGAAATATGTTTTCCCAGCACCAGTATCAATATGTTCCCCAACATAATCACAGCAGACAGCTTTAAGTCATATAAGTTAGTTAAAAATATAAAATATAGTTAGTTAAAAATAAAAAATAGAAAATGGAAAAATATAAAATAGAAATACCAGCTAAACTACAAAATTCTAATAAGTATGATTAAATTAACAGACATCTTTCTGTCATGTGCTGTGCAGATATCCACAATACTACTACTGTTCATACAAGACTCACAAAGATAGTCAATAGACTATGACTGAAGGCATGTCTCAGCTTGAATCTGAAAACCACAGATAGGGAACACACAATCTACCAGCTACTCAGAAATGATCCAGGAGTGGTTGTGACAGTATTATAATGAAAAGCAGACTGTACTGTGAATCCCACTGTTTTCACTGGTTCTAATATGTATAATTATTTTACATATTCGTAGCTCTGAAATCCAGAAGTACCTTCCAGTTGTTGTTGGCCAGGTGCCAGTAACAAGTAGTCATCACACTTGTGCTGGTACACAGAGGCACACCAGAATGGGTGTCAACAGCTTGGAAGAAAATCCCAGAGATAATACTGTTGCTTTCTTAAGAGTTGCCGTATTTCTAATACTCTTGGTAGCAAGGAAAACAATACTGGGTGGAAAACCATGGGCACAGACAACACTTCATGGGAAAATGATTCAGAATCGCACTCTGAATGTGAAGAGTTTAGCAGTACCTTAAACGTTTTATTTTCCTTCTTATGTGAGTACAAGAGTTATATATCATTTTTAAATGTAGGATTAAAATTATGTCTAAAGAAGTCTAAAAGGGATCTATTAATAACACATAATAAAATGTCAAAGTGATAAAGTTTTGTCATTATTTAATTGGCAGTGTTTTTTCTTTATGGTGGCACGGAAAATAATTGTGCATCTTGCAACTTCATGGTGCCTTAGAATCGATGGAATACTCCGGGTTGTTTACTACTTTGTGAGCTATAAAATGAAAAATTCTGAAATAATTCATCTCTAATACCACTTCTTGTTTTGTGATAGAGTGCTTCTCTGTGTTAAGGCCTGGATCTCAGTGCTGATGGTGGGCAGTGTGAAGGGACTTGGGTCCACTTATTAAGGCCATTATTCTACTTTCCTCCTTAAGGTAAAGATACAATTTTGAATCTTCAGACCCCAGTTGACTAGACTAAGACTATGCAAACACAATAAATAAGGTAAGTACCTGAAAATCAGACTTAGAGGCAACAAGAGCCCATAACAAAGGAAAGAATGTTCTGGAGAATCTTAGAGATTCCCTTCACGTTCCTCTCCAGCTAGGGTTACAAGGACTACATTTTTCTCTTTCCCCAGGAGTTTCATTCATGTGCAAACACCATACTGCTCTGGGAAGGAGTTTGTTTGCCTCAGTCCTTGAAATGTCCAAAATTAGCTCCAATTAGCCCAGTGGCAGCTCTTAAGGGAGCCAAAGTCCTACACCAGGGGACTTGACAAAATAATGGGAGTGTGAGTGGGAAATCTCTTGAGATTGTTCCGGGTACAGAGCTGCCTTAAGAGTCTCAGAGAAACCAAGAAGTAAGCAGGACATTTTTCACCGCTATTTATATACATAAGTAGAAAGTATAAAGTAGGTATCTAATAGGAAGGCCAGGTGAATTGAATCTTTGAATGTTTCAGGGGTGGATGAGCCCTATGACTTCCAGCCCAAACCATCTCCAACTCAGTCCCTCGGCTTGGACTCCCAAGACCTCTCTATGCCTCCCATGAGCTCCAGGGGATCCATCAAAGTCAAAGTGATGTCCTCAGGTGTGTTCCCCTGATCTCCGAGAAGCTCATACAAGAAAAGGGGTGCTATGCAAGGACGTAAGTGGCAGAGGACATTTCAACGATAACCTCTACCTCATCCCCTCAAATGGGTTCTGTAGATATCATTAGAAATTTTGCTATATCTGATTCTCTGCATCAGCATCTCTCCAAATGGAAAAGTGACCCTGTGCTCTTTCTTTTATTCTCTCTCCCTGAATGTTTTGTATTTATTAATCCAAAGCAAGGAAGCATAAACTCCAGGATGGAAGGTCCAAAGTTGGAAAGGGCAGGTACCAGGTGATCATTGGGAGCATCTTGGACATTCAGCACAGAAATTCTTCACCCCTGATAAATTTCACTGTCCAACTTGTTGCTTTGAACATCAAAGAATGAGTAACTGCATGGGTTAATAAGTGCATTTATGTCTAGAACGGAATGTATGTGTGTGTGTTTGTGTTTGTGTGTGTATATATATTTTTCCCCCTCCTCTTCTCTCCCCACTAACTCTGGTTCAAGTCATTGTTTCTCAGTCTAGTTATGTAGGACACAGCTCCCTGGCCCATGTTGTGCATAATGAACCTTTCGTTCCACCTGGGTGAGCATTAAGTAAAAATATATATGAGAAAACATGAAATATATGGGGAAATTATATTCTAAAGAGAAAACCATAGTCAGTGATATTCAATAAATTAGAAATTAAAAATGAAATGGTAAAAATTATGTAATGAGAAATTCTCAATCAGGCTTAGAGCTGGACTTCCATCCTGGAGAGGTCTAGTTTATTTTCAGTTCACCCTTATTATTACACTCCAGCCCCTCCATGCTCTTAGTAAAAGCCTGCAGTGTTCATCAGGCTCCTCCTCCATGATGAGCCCTGAACTCTGATTTTTCTTCCCTCCAGCGAGAGGGGTTGCTGAAAGCTCTTTTCAGCAGCTCAGCTTCTTAGCTACCACTTTTGCTTTTGTAATCAGCAATTAACTTAATGAGAAATATGGCCCCAAATGTAGAGCTCACCTCTTTTGGCTCTTCTGGATCTTGTCTCTGCAAATTTTCATTGCCTGCATAGCTCTCTGATACCTTCAACCATCTGTTTTCTTTTATTTGGCTTCTCCATTGGTTCTCTGTGGGAGGGCTAGTCTAAACCCTTAGTCAACCATAAACAGAACTCAATTTAGTCATCTTTGAAGATGAGCAGAACTTTCAGGATCCACTCTTTATATAAAATACTTGCTTTGGCGGATTCTTTTGATTCATCTTTTTTAAGCACTATAAAGTGAGAGAATTCTCTTAAAGTGAACTGGAGATCTGATCTCAGATTTGTTTGCATTTATGGGTGAGTCCTTTAGCTGCCTGGGAAAGGCACATGAATTTGAGCAGTTGTAGGTAAAGAATTTTTTCTCCACTGTCTTTCAACCTCTAATTTTGTTGAATGTCCAAACCCCACGGATCAACTTCGCTGAATCAAGGACTGTGGGGACAGAGCCAGGAGTGTAGTTTCCAGGCTCTTGCCCTCACGTGGAAAGGTGTTCACTTGGGAAGTAAATGGCTATCAACTGTGATTGTGGCCATCAGCTGTGGTTAGTTGGCCGTCAGCTGTAAACAGTGAGCGATTGGCCACTAATATAACTGCTGTGGCTACGTTAGCAGAAAATAGTGGCTAGCAAGAAGATGGTGGCTGAGCTAGCAAGAGGGGATTGCAGCTAGCAACTGAGGTTGGTTGGCAGAGAGAAGTGGACGGCAGGTTGCAGATAGTGTGGCTCCTGCTTCCAGTGTCCCCAACCCAGCCATCAGTGAGACTATAGTGGTATGACTCCCCTATCTATAGCTCTGTGCGTGTTCCTTTTTGGCCTCACCGTCCTGCGTTCTTATGTGGGGAGCGGGACCAGAGACCCTGCATGACACCCTGCATGACAAGGACAAGGTTTCTCCTCCCATGTGATATTTGAGTTGGTGACTTTTATCAGCAGTTCTCCCATTCATTTTTTGGGGGGGGGAGGGGAACAGGATTTTATTGGGGAACAGTGTGTACTTCCAGGACTTTTTCCAAGTCAAGTTGTTGTCCTTTCAATCTTAGTTGTGGAGGGCACAGCTCAGCTCCAGGTCCAGTTGCTGTTGTTAGTTGCTGGGGGCACAGCCCACCACCCCTTGTAGGAGTCGAACTGGCAACCTTGTGGTTGAGAGGATGCGCTCCAACCAACTGAGCCATCTGGCATTGGCCCATGTGGGAATCGAACTGGCAACCTTCAGCATTAGGAGCATGGAGCTCCAACCACCTGAGCCACCGGGCCAGCCCCCATTCATTCTTTTTGTTTGGTGTGTTCAAAGTTTCCTCTAATTGATTGCTTTTCTCCTCCAGCTGGGTCCCCATCAAGGCAGTGATTTCTGTGATAATATTTACCATACCTCTTCTACCTTCTTAGTGAGTGCTATTAATCTTTCAGACACAGGTGTACAGTAATGGTTAAGCACGCAGTTGCTAAGTCAGATTCCATGATTCAAATCCCAATTTCAAAACCTACTGGCATGTGCCTTTGAGTGAGTGATTTAATGTGAGTTATAGTTTTGTTATCTGCAAAAAAGGCATAGTAATTATACTTACTTCATGGATTATTGTGAAGACTAAGTAGGATGAGAAGCACTTCATAAATATTGGCTATTATTAGTTGTTATAAATATTGGCTATTATTAGTTGTTATTATCTTCAGAGGAGTGAGTACTTCATTTTTTCCTCCTATTGTACAAAGCCCACAATGTCTTTTTCTCCAAAGCGGGGAATATCAATCACTGCTTTAGAATTTTCTGCTGAGAACGACACATCATCTCTGTGTATCCCCCCATATCTCTCTCTCTCTCTCTCTCTCTCTCTCTCTCTCTCTCTCTCTCTCTCTCTCTCTCTCACACACACACACACACACACACACACACAGGGTATAACCCAAATCTTATTATGAAGAAATATTCAGATAAAACCCAACTGAGGATCATTCTAAAAAACAATAGGACTATGTTCTTCAAAAACATCAACAGAATGAAAAACAAAGGCAGCTGAAAGTTACCAGGTTGAAGGAAACTAAAGAGACATGAAAACTAAATGTAATGCATAATCCTGGAGTAGATGTTGATTAGAAAAAAAATCTATAAAAGACATTATTGGGACAATTTGTAAAATCTAAATATGTTGTATACATTAGATATTGTTATTGTATTAAAATGAAATTTCCAAGTAGAATTTGGTCATTCTACTGTGATTATATAAGAGAATGACTCTGTTTTTAGCATAATGCATGCTAAAAGTTACCGTGACACAAGCTAATGTGTTTAGGTGATAAGTGTTATGATGTCTATAACTTACTCTCAAATGATTCACAAAAGTGGCAATAACAATATAAAAATATGTATATATGTGTATGAATATATGTGTGCATTGTGAATATATGTATATGTGTATGAATTTATACATCTAAAAACAAATGTAACAAAATGTTTTTAAGAAGAAATAAATCTGGGTGGGGAAAAAATATGGGGATTTATTTGCTATTCTTGCAATAATTTTTCTCTAGACTTGAATCACATTAAAAAAATTAAAAAGTTAGAAATTCTGGCTCACAGTATATTCCTATAATTATAAAGTATAAACGAAATATAAATGAAACTTCTACACTCAGGATTATCAGGAATTTCTATTAACTTCAGTGAATGAACCATTTTTTCTTATTTCTTTTCATGTTTCTTAATATTTTGTTGAAAATGAGTATTTTGAAAGTAACTAAAAATCTGATTCTTCCTCTTCTTTGAAGTCCCTCCCCCCAGTTGTTTGCTGTAGTCTGCAGCTGATTGTGTAGAGTCTTCTAAACTATTTTTGTAAAGTCTGTACTCCTTGTCCTATGTGGTCTCTGATGTCTCTATTCCTTTAGCTTATTTGTATTCAGCTAGTGTCTTGACATAGATTGTCTTGAACGCCATGAGCGAAAAAAAGAGAGGATGTTCTGGGAAAGGAACCTATTCAAACAGAGATGAAACTGATGTCCCACACCTGGAAATCTAGAATGGATGGACTATATTCAATGTAAGCCAAGAATCTGGGATGGGAGCACTGGTTGTGGTTCCCTGCTAAATCAGCTCTATAGGCATTTGAAATGGGGAGTGTATATTGGGCTCTCCACTGGGGTAACCAATTTGCAACCTTTTTCTTTCTTAAACTAACATCCTTCCTTCCTTCCTTCCTTCCTTCCTTCCTTCCTTCCTTCCTTCCTTCCTTCCTTCCTTCCTTCCTTCCATAAGGCTGTTTTAAAAATTCACATTAACTTTATAGATAATACCTGTTAGTATAGTGTTACTGGAGAAATTGTTTTACAAAAAGAATTTTACAAGAGAGCAATAATGTTTAAGGATATATAGACATAGAAAGAAAACCCAGAAATTTGCACATCATCACAACAGCTTTGATTTTCTCTGAGATGTTTGATTATGGATAATTTTGTTTTCTTATCAAAATGTCCTGTATTTGGAATAATGTCTCAAAAAACATTTTTTCCCCATTCTTTAAAAGAAAAAAAATGCCCTCTTTTTTAAACAAAGGGGGGAAAATATTGTCCTTATGGGTACGACTCAAGTACACTCTTGTGATAAGGGCCCGAAGGAAGAGAATCCCCATCCTGACCACATGGTCAACTCCGTCTTCCCTTTGTGTTGCAGTTGTCACTGTCAAAATCTCTTCAGATATGAGACTGGTGCCTCCCTGAGAGACCTGTCTATTCTGTTCTCTGACGTGTGCCCAGCTCCTAGAAGAGTGCTTGGACATCCTAGAACATCATGTGTTATCTTATGATTATGCAAGTATCTGTAACATAAGTTAGGAAAACTGCTCTTGCAGTCACTTTAAAAAGGAGAAAACCTTCAGAAGCAAGCGATTCTCACATAGCAGATCCCCACAGCAGCACCCATGTTTCTCTTTAGTGAAGACCCATGAAAGTCAGGGCCCTGGGAAGTTCCAAGCATTTGAACATAAAGAAGGGAGGGAAAGAGGGTCAAGCATGACCGTCCTTAGGCAGCTGACTAGGGAGTCAGTCCTGCAAGTCAGTCCCAGGAATGTGAATGCAGGTAGGGACAGAGAGGACACGCTGGGTCCTCGGAGTAGAGTGCCGCTGCAGCTAAGAACCAGAATGCTCCCAAATGCACTCTTCTGGGAAGACAATTGACTCCGAGGTTCCTTCCATTCACTCCTGTGGGCTTTACCTGGCTAGGTAGGTAGAATCGACGCTGGTGCCTGCTGTCAGGACGCTCCGTGTCAAAGGAAACTCCCTGTCCCACCTCACATCGCTTCTGAGTAAAGTTTTGGCCTAGTGGCTGCTTGGGCCCTGAAGTCCTGGACAAGGCACCGGACCATCAGCGCTGGTGGGGGGATCAAAACGCCCAAGGAGGGCGGGTTGTTTCTGACCGGCGATGGCAAATATTCCCCGATAAGCCCTTATCATCTCGTTTTCTCTATCCCTGTAATGAAAGGACAAGAAGCCCAGCTGAGGTCACAAACCGTCTGGATGCGTGGATAGCAAATATTGAACTATGCAACTGAGAAGCGAGGACATCAGTACATGTGAAATATACAAAAGGGGCTGGCGTTTGTGACTTGGTGGCACAACGCTAGCATATCTGATTCTAGACTAGAAGGGTGAGCGTTCTAACCTCTTGAGTGTTAGGCTGTCGATTCCAAGAATTCCTCAATCACAGACTTTTAAAACCTGGAGGAGGCTTTTTTGTTTGTTTTTTGTTTTTTAGCTCAGAAAAGGTCAGGCTTTATTCAGAAGGGGGAGTGGGACTAGCGTAGCGGAAGCTTGATCTTGGTTAAGTCCACAGCGATTTACGTTGCTGCTAACGTGAGTTTTCCTGGCTCTCCTGTGACACGTGGTTAGTTTCTGGAACTTGCTTGTTTCACATCCCCATTGGAGGAATACATTTAAATGACTGCCAAGTGAAAGGGTGGTAAATGCCAGGGTAACTTTCCACTCTCAGAGAGTTCAACCTAAACATAATAAACTTTGAATCAACTTCACATTAGTATTGCCTCTTTAACCACAACGTTCAGGAGCTTTTGACAGAAGAAGCTCAAACCGTGAAAGGGGGTGGGGGTGGGGGAAGGAAGAGAATCCGGAAATTGACTTCTTCCAGGTCACAGACATCAAACTAGGAAGAGTGTGCCATACCGTCCAGGACCCAATAAAACTCTTGTCACACCAGTGACTATTCACAAAGTCTCTGCATGCCTTGTTTTAATGTTCTTTCTATCCGAAGTCATCTAAAGTATAGTTCTAATAAAGATAAATCCTGATAAAGATGAGAACAGAACGACCTAAATTCCAGCTCGTGTAGGTTTTTCTTCCCTTCCAGGTCATCCTTACCCTTCATCTTAAATACTATCCATTGCTGAGTTGATCATTAGACTTTGGACTAAAGAAAATATATATATTTGAAATGTCCAAGGTTCGGAGCTAGCCATATGTCGCTTGTTTTGTTCACTACCGATTTTATATCACCTTGGACAAAGAAAACCACGATTTGAATTCCTGAAACCCCTACATGGTTTGAATGTGCAAGCTTCTGCTCTGGGGTCAGAGGCGCTACCGTTGCGCCACGAGGTCCTGGACACCGCAGTATTTTTATGTGTTTTGGAAGGACGTTAATTTCAGCGGTTGTCAGATGCAGCGTCCAGTATTTGTTTCTTTTACTGCTCTTATTTTGATTTGGGATTGATGATGAGCTTTTCGTCCCGTTTATAACGGGGCTATTCAAAGCTAACTGTAAATAGAAATGGAGGAGGTGAGAAACCGGGCTCTAGGAACATTCGCCCCGGTGATTCGGGGAAATCCACCTCCTGGTGCTATGGACTCTTTCCGAGCGTCGAGCGTCGTTTGCGAAGCGACAATGGAAAGTGCAAAGCGCAACTCACAGGGAAGGCTGGGGGTCGTCAGGGCCCAGACTTCTCTTCTCCTAGCCTTTCTGCACGCGGAGCACCAGGAGGATTTATTTGCACGTGGGTCAATCTAGAGGAAGATATTTCCTTTTATCAAAAAGAGCACTTAGTAGTTTTTTTTTGTTGTTGTTTGTTTACCTGAAAACAACAACACACATTTATTGTAGAAATCTCATCAGATACAATAAACCAAACACTACAATAAGGAGACACCGGGCTCTATACATCTTGCCACCTGATGTGATCTTTTAGATCAAAGAACAGGGATTAGTGGAGCGAGCGTGACCATGGATTATACAATTTCAATAACAGCGATCTGTTCATTGCGCTGACTGAATGAGGAGGAAGGAGCTGGCACGCGGGAGCTTTTGGACACGGAGTCAGGTGACACAGCCAGTTGTCCTGGACTTGGACATCATAAAGGCCTCTTGGGTGAAGGACCAAGGCTGATTTGTCCCTGTCCTTGCTGGTGTAACCGAAAAACCTTTCATTCCTGAGTTTTGGGACACGCAAAACAGAACGCTGATTTTGAGTTGGGAACAAAGAATAGTTTAGCTATGCCTGCATTCGTGTCACAGCCTTACGCAGTGAGGCTAGCCGGGTTAAGAACGCTTTTTATTGAAGACTTGAAGGTATCAGGTTCTATGCTGGGTTTCGCACGGCATTACTTTTCTATCTCCAGGCCTCCTGGAAGACATTTAGAAGGTCCCTTTTATAAAAAGGCATCTACAGCAAACCTTCCCCTCCCCCCCCCCCAGATGTTCAGTGAATTTGCCGTAGCGACTGAAGAACCAGCCTGCACTCTCTCCGGCATTTCGCAGAGTTTGGACAGCGCCACAAAGTTGCAACACGAACCAATGTACTTTTTTGTTGTTTCAATGATGTATTTTATTTTTCAAATATAGCAAGTGATGCTAGTTTTTCTTTATGTTGGAGATTTGGGATGTAAAGGAGATATATATATATATATATATATATATATATATATATATATATACACACACACACACACATACACACACACACATATATATGTATATGTATATATATGTATATACATATATATATATGGAGAGTCGATATATATATAAAACGAGAGTCGACTCTCGTTTTAGTGAGAGTCGATTTTAACATAACAGAACAATGAAGTAAACACATCCAGGACACAGACTTGGAGATCGTTTCCACTCCCGAAAACGAGGAATTCTCCCAAAGTTCAACTGAGGCATATGGATGGGGAGGGCTGAAGAGAACGCGCGATTTCTATTCCCCCAGGAAGACCCCTAATACTGATGTCCCCGCAGGGTGGGACCGGCTGGTGGGAAGTGCTCGTCATCCCGGACAGCGGCTGCGCGCCTAAGTGGGGCGCTCTTCGCGGGCGCAGAGGCCTTTTTGGGTCTCGGTGGTAGAGACGCGTTTCACTTTGTTCTCAAATAGTGTCTCTCATTAAAAGGAAAAGAAAACAGTAAATGTGCTGAAAAATCAGAAATTCTGTGTCACCAATCAAAATGGAAAACTGCTACACTTGATGTCTTAGAAACCCCAATTTTATTCCAACAAAACCAAAATCCTTTCTCCGGCACATCCCCCCCTGGAGAGGTAGTGCTCAGCGGGTAATCGAACAGCTTCGCACCCGCGCCTTTAGGGAAGTTTTGGGGAGGTTTGTCGAGATAAAAAATGAAGCAACCCGAATATCGCTCAGATTTGAAATGTACCCTCTGACCCAAAATGTCGCTGAAGCAGAGACCGCCAGATCCGTAGCTGAACCCTCGTCCGCCCCCTGGAACTCAGACTCGACCCTGACGCCCAAGGAGTGGGGAGTCCTCAAGACCTTGGCTTCCCAACTCGGAACAGGAACGGCGCGATGCTGGCCCTGGAGTTTCCAGATCTTCCAGCGTCAGACAAAGAGCTCAGGGCGGTGAAGCGCAGTGGAGGGGTCCGGAGCTCTGCCCACCTCTGCCCGGAGGCTTTCAGCTCACCCTGGGGCCAGGATGAGTGTACTTACCGCCACTGAACTGTATACTTAAAAAGGGTAAACGTTACGTGATGTATGTTTTACTACAATAAAAAAAGTAAAATAAAAACACACACTTTTAAGGGAAAAAGATTATGCTTTAAAACACCTAAAGCTTGTAGAAGCACTGAGGACTAGAAGCACTAAGTTTCCAGCGAGGGAAGAGACCTTATTAGGTAAGGTGAGAGAGCCAGACATTGCCACATCTGGGAAAATTTGCCGAATTTGGGCACTGACAATTAGATTTGTCTTAATGAGGTGACTCTGAGGATTTGGGGGTTGATCAAAGAAAAAGAGATGACCACAAGGTGGCAGAAGCACACGCTCAACTTTATTTGGGCAGTGATTTGACAGATTGCATGATGGGAAAAGTCCCTCACAGCTGGAGACCCTCCAGTGATAGCAGTGCAGGAGCGCCACCTAGAGGGGGAATAGGACAAGGGAACTCCCAGGGCGGAGAGGAATGGGAGGCGGGACTTTGAGGGTGTAGGTGATGGCACTCAGCAGCGTGGTGGGGAGCCTCCGGGTCAGAGAGCTACAATGGCAGCAGTCTGGTCATAGCCCCAGGGTTTGCCTTATCTATGGCTAGCAGATGTTGGATGCAGTTTCCTGGGGTATGCAAGGCAGACATGCTCTAATGGTTAAAAAATATGCTTATCTGGACTATATTTAAAGCAATTGGCTGTGTAAAAATTTGAGTTTGGTGCCAGTGGGCTTCAGCCAGCAGTCGCAGGCTACTGTGAAAAACTAAACAGCAGAAGGGCTGTCTTTAACCTATTTATGTAACATATTGTGGTAGAATTTGCTAGGTGATAGGTGTGTCTTCTGTTCTAATAAAGCCACTCTTGGTGATCCCCTATATAGCTTCAGGACAGGGGTTGGTCACCAGAAAGTCCAAGACCAAGATATAATCTTTTATATCATTGTAACTTTAAGCTTCACTCCCCACCCCCACCCCCACCCTTCTCCCACACATCTCCAGGAGGGGAGAGGAGTTGGAGATTGAGAGAATCACCAATGACCAATAATTTAATCAATCATGCCTATGTAATGAAGCCTCCGTTTAAAATAAAAAAATCCTTAACTGAAGGGGTTTTAGAGTACTTTCACATTGGTGAACTCATTGAAATGCTGGCAGAGTGGCTAGCCCAGAGAGGGATGGAAGCTCTGAGCAACCCCTACCCTCTCCCCATAACTTGCCCTGTGTATATCTTCCATTTGGCTGTTTCTATTAGGTTGGTGCAAAAGTAATTGCGGTTTTTGCAATCATTTTTAATCTTTTAAACTACAATTACTTTTGCACCAACCTAATAAATTGTATCCTTTATAATAAAATAGCAATACCGTGTTTTCCCAAAAATAAGACCCAGCCGGACAATCAGCTCTAATGCATCTTTTGGAGCAAAAATTAATATAAGACCTGGTCTTATATTATATAAGACCTGGTATTATATTATATTATATTATATTATATTATATTATATTATACCCAGTCTTATATTAAAATAAGGCCTGGTCTTATATTAATTTTTGCTCCAAAAGATGCATTAGAGCTGATTGTTTGGCTGGGTCTTATTTTCAGGGAAGCATGGTATTACATAAAAGTAAAAAGCTTCATTAAGAAATCAGATCATCTCCAGAAACAGGTTATTGGAACAGTCCAGGGGAGAGAGAAGGCTGATTAACACTGTTATGGTAGCAGTGTGTAAATGAAAGAAATGCGCTGTTTGGAGTTATATGTTGGAGGAACAACGCACAAGACATATAATGGGTTGTTAATGATGCAAGGAGATAAACGGTGAAGAGATTCCTCCAGCGTTTGGAATGGAGTAACTATAACAGGTGAACAATGAAACACTTTATTTAGATGTTTATAGATGTAGATGTGAACAAAACCAACTTCATCTCTGTGTCCCAGATTTCATTTCATTTTTAACTTTCATGCTGTGACCCTTGACCAACCTCACTGTCCATAGGAAGCATTTCAAAGATTTCTAATTGATGATTATCTGTGTTGTCTCTTCTACTCCCACCCAATCTTCCTGTAATACATTGTTATAGCCTATGGAGTTGCCTGCTTTTTTTGTCAGTCTTAAGATACCTTCTCATCACAGTGGCCATTACACCTTTGCTCCACCATTAGACAAGATAGGAAAGCTTGAGGCAAAGGTATGATTGGGGGGGAAAGAACAATAATTTAATGTTGAATTATTTTTTAACATGTGAGGCACCCAAGTCAGAAAATCAGTTAGGCAGTTGTATACATAATTCTGGCTAGAGGGAAAAATTATCACAGAGCTTATTATCACAGACTTGATATTCAAAACTTAGAAAGTGATGAGATCATTCAGTGTGAAAAAGAATGTGTAGAGAGAAAAGAATAGGGCCCAGAATTGAACTATGATGTACTTCAAAATTTAAAACTCAGGTAGGGGACAATTTGCTGGCAAACAAAACAAAACAAAACAGTACTGTGAAGGAACATTAAGAGAGGTAGGAATAAAAGTTGCTCAGAAAGAAGAGTGTTCTAAGAAACAAAGTGAGCATTTACCTGGACTGCTGCTAGAACAGCCAGTAAGATGCTAACTAGACAGTGTCCAGTGGATTTTCATCACGGACATCAATGATGGCCATGGCAAGAGCAATTTTTTTTGTAGTGATTTGGTGGGAGAAGTAAAAGTGTAGAATAACGAGTGAATAGCGAATGTTAGGTAAGAATTCTGTGTTGACTAGTACTTTTAGAAGTTTAACTCTGAAGTGACCCAGAGAAATCAGAGTCTTGAAAAGGGCAATGTGGCACTAATAGAATGTTTAAAGTGATAGATAAGAATATGTTAGCATACTGCAGAAATGATTACATGAAAAGGCAGAATTTGAGGATGCTGGAAAGAAAGATGGAACCAACAGAGTAAATCCCTTTAAAAGTGAGACTCGATGCAATATGGATCTTTTATTTAGAGTGCGGCATTTCTACCAAGGGGATGAACATATTTTTAATACAGTGTAGCAAAGAAGGGTACAGAGCTGTACACATCATTTTATTGGGTGGTAGGATGATGATTCAAGTCCTGCCTAATGGGATCTACTTCTCAGTGAATTGTTAGGCAAGATCATCAAGTAAGAGAAGCGGATAATTTCTTTAGAGAAATATTAACTGATTGATTTCTGGTGACCCGGTGTTTATGATTGCCCACTACTTACCCCTGAACTTTGGCTTAACCACACTAGTCAGGCTGTTGTCCTCCCCACATGCCCTTGAACTTTGCTTGCACAAGGCCTCCAAGCCCTATAGCAGTCAGGTGCAGAACATCCCCCTCAACAGTTCATTTCCTGTTAAACGCCCCCCATGCTGTCTGCTCACCAGACTGATTGCCCTCCTCCCTCACAAAGTTCTTGCTAGCCTGGCTTACCCCTCCCTGTAAAAGAAAACCCTTTTCCTGTTTGATTTGGAGATGCTTATAGGTCCCGAGGTCACAGTGTTCTCCCGACCATGCCGAGGTAATTAAGTCTCCATAAAAACCCAAAAGGATAAGGTTTGGAGAACTAATGGTTTGGTGAGCAAGTGCTAGGACAGGGGCCCACTCAGCGAGAACACGGAAGCTCCGAGCCCTTTCTCCACAGCTTGCTCTGTGTATCTCTTCATTCGGGCTGTTCCAGAGTCATATCCTTTTATAATCTAGAACACAAAATGTTTTTGAGTTCTGTGAGCGGTTCTAGCAAATTAATCAAACCTGAGGAAGGGGCGGTTGGAACCTCCTATCTATAGCCGCTTGGTGACAACCTGGACTTGGGATTGGCATCTGAAGTGTGTGTGTGTGTGTGTGTGTGTGTGTGTGTGTGTGTGTGTGTGTAGGGGAGGGGTGTCAGTATTGTAGGACTGAACCCTAACCTGTGGGATCTGACGCTATCTCCAGGTAGATAGTGTCAGAACTGAGTTGAATTGTAGGAAACCAGCTGGTGTCAGAGCATTGCTTGTTGGTGTGAAGAAAAACCCCAACACATTGTAATTGCTGTCAGAATTGGAATCATGTATTGGGAATCTAAGACCAAAGCGGGGAACTTGTCCTTGGCCACACAAGTCCCAGCACATGCAGAAAAGCAGCCACCATCAATATTTTGTGCCCACAAGATGTCTTACTCCTGGCCACAGCTTGGAGGGAGCCTGGGCTGTTGGACTTTCTTACTCCATCTCCTCAGGTTCCCGGACCCACTTGACAGCAAGCTCCCAGGGTGGAGAAAAGGGACTGATTTTCTTCTTTCACTGTTAGTTTGGACATAGACTCTGAGCAGGACTGAGCGGGGAACCGGATCAAATTTCTGACTCCCAGGATGAACATGGTACAGCCTTTCATTTTTCCCATGTGTAAATGAAGGGATTAATTCCAGTGTGTAGGACTTCCCAGTGAATCAGGGCTGTAATGGCTGAAGGGAAGATGACATATCCCTTCCTCCCTCCCCTCTCTCCAGTTCCAGTGTAGATGCTTGGAGCCCCCGAGTCATCCTCTGTTGAAGCTCCAGACGGGATCCTGCATGCTCCCCCACACCCCCACCCCGCCAGGTCCAGCTCCAAATAGTCCATCACGGTCACAGAAGGCAGAATGCCTGAGCAGGGAGGTCATTTACAACATGGCCTTCTGGGAGGATACTTCTCTGATGTCCTGCTCCATCTCACCAGCTTTTAGATAGAAGTAGCTCCTGAGACACAGAAGTGACTCCTTGAGGCTTCAGAGAGAAAGAAGTTCTTTGTGTGTTTGTATAAGTGACGGTGTGTGTGTGTGTGTGTGTGTGTGTGTGTGTGTGTGTGTGTGTGTGTGTATTCTCAGCCAATAACTTTCATGTTGTTGGGAAGGGGGATTCCACCCCCTTCTACTCTTCTTTAGTTCTTAGGGCTAGATTAGTAATAAAATAATAAAATTGACATAAGGTTAGGGTAACAGGAATAAAACCAATTTAATACATGCACACGGGAGAACCTCGATATGATGCTCAGATCACAAAATGCGGCTCAAAGAAATGATTGAATCAGGCACCTTTTCATGCTTTTTAGACAAAGAAACAATAAATTTGTCAGAAGTTGATAGGACAAAGAAAGGCAGTACTCATTAGAAAGGAATCTAAGCAAGGTTTGGGTATTAGTAACAAATTTAAACAAAGTAATAAATTAGAAAACAGGTAATAAGATTTGATTACCCAGACTGTTCTGCTCTGAGTTAACTCTGGTGATAAGGGGTGTCTTCCAGGTATAGGGAGGATACATTTCACCTGGGAGATTTATTTCCTGCATTCAAAGAGACAAGAGAGGGTACCTTCCGGCACCAGCTGCTGGTCAAATAACTTTAATTGAAAGTAATCAATATTGTGGAATATTGATTGTGCGTCCCCTGGTGGCTAATTGGATAAAAATCACCCTTAATATTTGAATATAAGACACAATGTCATGAAGATTAAGGATTATGCAAGATTCTTCTTGGGAAACTTCTCCCTCTGAGCACACCTGGGGAATTCCCCAAGTGCACACATTCAGAAAACTAATATACAACTTCAGTGTACGTTCCTGAGATTGAATGTTTTTGTCTCTTTTGTTCAGGGTTGTGATCTCAGTGCCCATATACGTGTGCATACCAGTGTACAACAGACGATCACTAAGCACTTGTTAAATAACAATGATTCAAGTGCCCACTCTGCACACGGCACTCTTTTTCCTAATGAGGTCATTCTGTGAACGTTTATTAATGACTTTCCCCATGTTGAGAGCTACGGGGGGGGGGGGGATTTTTTTCAAAGATAAGTTCTTGTCCTAATGAAGTTGCTATTTATTGCATGAGACAGACCACAGCGATTGCCTATAACTGAGACAAATTATGGTAAGGAGGATAGGTGTTAGCAAAGACGGGGAGGGGGATTGGGGGGGAGCAGGGGATAAGGTAGGGGACTGGATATCAATGCAATGAGGGGAGCCTTCCTAAAGACGTCATTTGAGCTCAAGTTGAAGGAGAAATGTAATTTTAGAAGTTTAGGAGAGAGAAAAAGGTACTGAGGGGGAAAGGAAAGTTTGAGGCCAATACTTCTTTTCTCTGTTCTTTCTCATCGTTGCTGAGGTCAGTGTTCTTACTCCCTGTTTGCTCACCAGGTGGTGACGCTCTAATTTATGAATGCCTAACGTTCACCTCTAGCTGGTCCTGCCTCTCCAGATGTTTCCTTCCCTCTCTGGCCACATCCATGTCTTGGATGTTCCTTCCCACCCGAATAACCCTCATCCCCTCAGCCCTGCTACTGAACACTGATATTCCCGAATTCTCAAGTAACTTGCCCAAAAGTTCGACTCAGTAAACTGAGACTATACTGGGACATCAGCTGGAGATTCAAAGGAATACAGTTCTGCTAGTAACTCTGGGAAATGAAACTTATATGAAGAAGAGGGAGATAAGATTTATTTGTTTAAGGACCAAATACACATTTCGTACAAAGTTATTCTAAGATCAGAGGAGGGAATGAGTTAAATCTGGGCTGCTGAAACAGGAAGGAGGCAGAGGAAGTTGAAAGGATAAAAAACAATACAATATATTGTTTGGTGATTTTAAAATGTGATAAACATCTCAAGAAGAGCAAGCAATTGATACTCACAAAATTAGGAACATTGATTATGTCTGGGGGTGAGAGAAGAGTTTTGATGAGTGAGAGTACAGAGAAAGCATTAAAGATAATGTTATTATTCTACTTGAGTTGGTCTACAAATTGTTTTTGTCTTATTAGTACATACAACTTATTATATATAATAAAATATATAAATGATAACTTTACATATTATCATGAAATGTAACTTAATGTGAATGAGTTACTATATTTTAAATATCACTTAATTCATTTAAATTTAAATAGCCACAAAAAGTAACTCATGGTTACCATATTGAACAACACAGTGTTACTGTGTCAGATAATTTTTTTTTTCCTCGGGATAGGGATAATACTATCTCCTGCAAAGAAGCTGTTACAAGAGAACTCACCTAACATAAAGAGGAATTATTTTTTAAAAAGCAACAAGGTCTAACAAACTATGATTTAAAAAAGAAAGGGGGGCTGGCCCGGTGGCGGTTAGAGCTCCGTGCTCCTAACTCCGAAGGCTGTGGGTTGGGCTCTCAACCATAGGTTGTCAGTTCAATTTCTCGAGTCCCGCAAGGGATCGTGGGCTCTGCCCCCTGCAACTAAGATTGAACACGGCACGTTGAGCTGAGCTGCCTCCCCGATGGCTCAGTTGGCTGGAGTGCGTCCTCTCAACCACAAGTTTGCCGGTTTGACTCCAGTAAGCGATGGTGGGCTGCGCTCCCTACAACGAGAACAGCAACTGGACCTGGAGCTGAGCTGCGCCCTCCACAACTAAGACTGAAAGGACAACAACTTGATTTGGAAAAAAGTCTTGGAGGTACACACTGTTCCCCAATAAAGTCCTATTCCCCTTCCCCAATAAAATCTTAAAAAAAAAAAGGAAAAGGAAAACAAAAGTTTACGTAAGAACATGATTAAAAATGGGCAACACTCACTGAACTTAAGGAAGCCATCGTTTCTACAATATGAGACAAATGTCCAGATCCCAGGGCCCCAAAGAGGACAGGACGGCAGAGGAGATGAAATATAGGTAGCAGTACTCAGAGAAAAAATTTAAATAAAAAACAAGTACCATGAAAAGGGTGTTCTGCATGTAGGAAAAGAAATGAGATGAACGGTATGGAAGTGCAGTTTTATAAATAAATAAAAAGTGAAAATTCTAGAAGATTTAACGTTTTAAACGATGTGAACGTGTAACTTAATTTCAGAGTTAACATTTAACAGGGAAACACGTAACAGCTCTTTCTGACGCCCCTCTGCAGTGCTCGAGTCTCCGTGACCCTGTTCCACTCAGGAGCCCCCTGTTCACACTCCTCTTCCGGCAGGAGCGCCCCTCCTGGCCAGGCCCCTACTTCTTTCTAGGAAAATGCTATGACCAAGACGCCTCGCGTGGCTTGAGGCCCTGGCCCCTTCGCCAGCTCTGCCGCGTGCACACGTGCCCTGGGCTCCATCTGCACTGGTCCTTGGAGCCCGATTCCTGTTCTCCCAGGATCTGCTGCCCATTCCGGCTGTCGTCCCTCCCAACAGAGCCTCGGGTCTCAAAGTTCTGAACCCCAGGTGGTCCCTTTCTCGATGGATCAGTTCCTCCCATCTGGGCATCTGAGTTGTCCTTCTGAGTCACTTCATTGACGCGAATGAGGTGGGGAGAGCGGAGGGGCGGGGCTGAACGAGGCTTGTTTACCGTCACCATGGAAACCGCTTTTGCCCCCGGGGCGGAGCTTGGGAACCGGCAGGTCAGAGTCCCGGGACCCGAGGGGTCTCCCAGGCCTAATGGCGATTCCGGGATGCTCTTCTGCTTGGCTTCTCTACTCAGGCTCGACCTTGCGCCCCAGCCCCTCTAAATCAGCCGGCCCGGGAGGAAGCGCGGCTATCGGGAGCCCGGATTTGGAGGTTTCCTCTTCCACCCGACGTCGTGACAGTTGCCCGTCACCGAGCCTCTGCAACTTCTCGGGAACTGTGGGACATCTCCCGATTGTGCGCGGGAGAGAGCAGGCAGGGCGGGGACACGGAGGCAGGAACTGGAAGGGGAAGGACTTTGGCGGAATAGGTCGCTCGGCGGCAGAGGCAAGACCGGGCAGTTCTAGACGGTCTTCAACGGATGGAGTCAAGATGGGGACCGGAGACCGGAGGGTCCCATTGTGATGCGCCTGGAACCTCGACCGCCGACTGGCCAGGCTTGTGAAAGGCAACGATAAAAGTCTGGGTGCCAGGCCAGATACTGGACAGAGAGGGTCTGGACACAGAGAGAGGGGTCTCCAGCTCTGGAGCTGGAACTAACTCTGCCGAGGAATCCGCCCCCTGCCCGTTCCACAGGCACAGACTCAGGTCTTGGGTTTCCCGCGACCACCGTCCCCCCGCCTCCCGCCGCCTTGTCCCCAAATTCTGTCCAGGGCTGGGGTTGCTGCGTCCCGCACTTGACTCTCCAGGGTCCAGCCCTGACTCAGTACGAGGCTACCCGTTGGACTAACACCTGCTACTCCGGGCCCCCTATTCATATCCGTCCGAGGCGACCAGGGGAGCTGCTGAGGGCTGGAAACCAGGTTGGGAATGGGAGCTAATCCACCCTGTAAGGTGTCTCAGTGCCTCCACGTGAAGTCCTGAAGGTAACGGACAATCCCCTTTTCAGGAGAGTAAGGTGTCCCAACGGCGACTTCTGAGCTACTGGAAAATACTCAGTGTTTGAGATTAAATAAACAACAAAAACTGAGCCCAGAATTCATTCAGTATTAACAATCATTCTGTTTTTACAGTTTATGCAAATATGTATTGTTTCATGCAATCATTTTTATAGCAAGTGCATGATATTGTGCCATGTAAAAAAAGAATATCCAGTATTTACAGTATTGTAGTTAACTGAGTGAAGTAAATGAGGGTCATCCTCTCCAGAGCAAGACTAAAATAAAGAATGAGAAATTAGCGCCTGCCCAGTGGCTCTGGCGGTTGGAGCCGGGTTCTTAACCACAAGGTTGCCTGTTGGATTCCTCAACTCCTGCAAGGGATGGTGGGCTGCGTCCTCTGCAACTAACCATGGTAACTGGACCTGGAGCTGAGCTGCGCCCTCCACAACTAAGATTGAAAGGACAACAAATTGACTTGGAAAAAGTCCTAGAAGTACACACTGCTCTCCACTTCCCCTCACCGGCTGCCCAGCAAAAAAAAAGAAATAAATAAATTAATTAAAAAACAAAAGAATGACAAATTAGGTCTTGAATAGGAGTATCCAGAAGTAGCTTTGATAGGTGCCAAGAGGCAGCCTTTTAGACGCAATGTAGATTAAGAATCACCAAAATTTCAGATTATAGCTTAGAAGAGATCCTCAGATATTAAAGTTGTGGAGAGTGCAGATTTTTCTGTTAAGGGAACCTGGTAAAATGGATTCAATAGGAAGAGGTGAATTTATCCTGTGCCAGAAATTCTTCAAGTTTTCCAAGACTCTCTAATTATTACTATTTTATTCTTAGGAACTTTCCTCTCCAGCAAAGTATCAATTAACTGAACATTGGAGCCAGCAGTTGTTAAAAATACCACCATAAACAGGCAAGAAGTTACTTACAATATTGTCAGAATATTAATGGAAGTCAAAGCAAAGAAATTTATTTTTTTAAAATGCACAAAAGGCTCTTCAAAGGAAGTTATTCCAGATAATGAAGAATGGGAGGGAAATGAGCAAAGACAATCAAATGTGGTGATGTATAAAGAAATAATTTAAGAATAGGAAGAAGAAAAAAAAGAGAACAGAGCGCTCCTACAAAACCCAGATAGGTAACTCAGTAAGAAAACCATGGCTACTAACTTGCAGCTCAAGTTCTTTCTAGAGAGTTGATATCAACTGCAACCTGTGGCTGGCACTTGATGCATTTTTTTTAGAAAGGCACTTCTAGAACAGTTTTAGATTTAGAACAAAATTGAGAGGAAGGTACAGAGATTTCCAATATGCCCCTTGCCCCCCTACACATGCACAGCCCCACCATTATCAACAGCATTCACCGGAGTGGAACATTTGTTACCAAGATTAAATCTACAATGACACATCATAATCAAGGTCATAGTTTACCTTTGAGTTCACAATTGGTGTATATTCTATGGGTTTGGATATGTCTGTCACTTTTTACAACAAATTTAATGTGACAGACTAAGAAAGCCAGGATGCTCTTCTCCCCTCACTTCCCAATGTTTGGTCCCTTCCAGCCTCCTCCCTCCTAGGATGGGGAACCCAGTCTGAGCCCTACACCCGTCGCCCCCGCCCACAACTGCGGGGTCCCGGGGCTTGGCCCTCAGGAGACTTCGCCCTTCACCCCATGGCGCACTTGCAGCTCCAGCTGAGCACCGATCGCGACCTGCTTCCCGTGAGCCTCTGCTCCCCGCGACACCGGGACACTCGCTCCCTACCCAGCAGTCGTCGCGCGGCTCGGCGGAGCGGACGTCCCGGACTCCAAGATGGCGTCGGCCGGTGAGTACGGGACCGGGTTGGGGCAGCCAGGTTGGAAGCAGAAGCCGGGGTCCGGGGTCGGGGCTCAGAGATGCACTGGGCGGGGAGGGAGCTGCGGAGTCAGCTGCCTTGTGCCCAGGGTCTTGGCTGCGACCTCGCCCGAGGCGCACTAGACCCTTTGCCCAGGGTCCTACGCCGTCCATCCCTTCTCTGCTCTCCGGGCCACGCCACCGGGCTGCGGCGGGGAGAGTGAGGGCAGTCGGGCGACGCGCCTCGGGGCTTGGGAACACGCCGCCTCGTGACCATCTCCCGCTGCCCAGTAAGGAGTAGGGGCTCTCGCCCCCAGCGCGACCCGGGCGCTTTGCACTCGAACCCCACTCGCAGATACTCGCCTTCTTCCCAGAGCTGAAGCTCAAATTAAGTTCGAGGAGAAGCTCATGCCTAGGACAGTGCCTGGCACCACACAAGGTTCGACGCTTGTATGTCGACTGTGCGCTGAAGAGGCTTTAAGAGCAGAAGTGACCTGTTCAAGGTCACTAACGAGAGACCTGAGCTTGAATTCAAACCTGGGAGTTTGGGGCCTTGTGGTAAACTGAGCTTGAATCACAAGGATGACCTTAAGACCAGAGGGCTTTTTGGTGACATGTATGTATAAATCTCTACACATCGGACTGTGCACACTTTTTCTTTCTTTCTTTCTTTTTTTATTAATACGGAAACCATATATTGGTCCTAGATCTTCACAGTAGCCTTGTCAGGAAGTCAGTACCGGGAATGTTGATACCATTTTAAAGATGAGGAAAATAACATCAAAGATGTGTGGCCGGCCTGAAGTCACACAACACGACAGTGGCAGAGTTTTGATTAATCTATGTGTCTTACCCCAGTTTCTGTATTCTTAAACTCAGCCCTGAGAACTGAAGAGGGGATCAGAAAAGATGAGATTGGTGCTGTTTTTCCTGTCTGTAAAAAATGGGCATGAGAATATTTATTCACAGATGGTTGTATTATTTAAATAAGAAAAGGAAGCATTGAGACTTGGCATCTTGTTTCAGCAGAGGGTTGTGTGAAGAGCACCGTGGACTAAAGATTTACTAACTTAGTACGTGGAAGGTACTTGGAACACTGCCTGGCCTGCAGATGAGTGCCTGGCCTCCCAGCCATCACTCTGACCTTTGGGCATGGTCATGTCACATCTGGCCCATTCAACATCACCCTAGGAGAGGGAATTGGAGTCCAAGTCTTTTAAGTACTGATGATCTTTTACATGGTGTCTGTTGCCAGAGCATAAAGCCACTAGTTCATGGGAAGTGATGGGAAAAGGAATTAAAGTGATGGGAATAGGAATTAATAGCAACAGATGAGATCAGGCATTGGCAAACTCTGGCCAATACGCTGGATTTCCTGTGGCCTGTTTTTGTATGGCCTGTGAGCTAAGGATGGTTTTTATGTTTTTAAAAAACTTGTTAGAAAAAAAGACTTTGTTGCAGAGGCCTTGTGTGGCCTGCAAAGCCTAAACTCTTACTCTGACCAACCCCTTGGGTGGATTTAGCACCTGGAAGACACATGGCATTTCCATACTGCTTCATATAAGTGGACTTCATATAAGTGCTTCTTGAAGTCATAAAATCAGGCCAGACCTGTGGTCCTTCTACAGTCTCCACTGAAAGCCTGTCATGACCAGTAACTGTGTGTGTGGATGCTCTCACCTTCAGATAGCTCAGCCAGGCAGAAAGAAAAATAATAATTCCCATTTACACAGTACCTAGAGCCAAGTACCAAGGTGGGTACTGTTCTTACCCTTATTTTACAAAGGAGGAAACTGAGGCACAGAGAGGGCAGTAACTTGTCCACGGGCACCTTGCTACGAAATGGCACAAAACCCAGAAAACTTGACTCTAGACTCTGCTCTGTTACCACCACACTACTGGTGTGAACCAGTGACTGCAGAGGGATGTGTGCAGTGCTGCAGAGGAGAGTTGAGGGAACAGCGTTCCAGTATGGCTGCCAAGGACGGAGGCCTTTATCTTCCACTAAAAGAGAAATTCTTGGAATAAGTATAGGTATGTTTCTGTTGAACCTCATTGGCCCTTGGAGTTTTGCGATGGTGCTGTACTTGCTCTCCTTACAGCTAATGGGATTGTGTGTGTGTGTGTGTGTGTGTGCTCGTGTGCTTATAAGTTTCTTAATTTTGGTTAAGGAAACACTCTTGTCTTTATAGTACAGAGATATAAATATGGTGTCTTCATAGTACAGGAAAGAAATTTTAAATTGTTGGCTTTTTCCCTCCTGTGATGCCAAGGCACCATGCCAGCCCCTGAATATGGTCATGAGAATGCAGAATGTATTTTTTTTTTTAATTTATTGGGGTGACAATTGTTAATGAAATTACATAATTTCAGGTGTACAATTCTGTATTATATC
The DNA here is from genome assembly GCF_964194185.1 of Rhinolophus hipposideros. Taxonomy (NCBI): domain Eukaryota; kingdom Metazoa; phylum Chordata; class Mammalia; order Chiroptera; family Rhinolophidae; genus Rhinolophus; species Rhinolophus hipposideros. The sequence continues at coordinate 10,597,841 of NC_138053.1, forward strand.
ATCTATAAATCCCATTGTGTGTTCACCACCCAGAGTCAGTTCTCCTTCCATCACCATATATTTGATCCCCCTTACCCTCATCTCCCACCCCCCACCTCTCTTACCCTCTGGTAACCACTAAATTACTGTCTGTGTCTATGAGTTTTTGTTGCTCATTGTTTGTCTTGTTCTTTTGTTGTTTTTGGTTTATATACCACATATCAGTGAAATCATAGGGTTCTCTGCTTTTTCTGTCTGACTTATTTCGCTTAGTATATTATACTCTCAAGATCCATCCATGTTGTCACAAATGTTCCTATATCATCTTTCCTTAACGCTGAATAGTACAGAATGTATTTTCATAGTTTGTGTGAATGTGAAAAAAGTAGCTTCAGTGGGCCCCGACGTGGCCTGATTTTTGGTTTTGGAGTCACCAGCCTCATACCAGTCAAATATACTTTGATTTAAAAATACTGTTTTTCTTTTGCACATTTCCCCCAACATAGTTCTTTTTCAAAAGCACTTTTAAACTTTTTACTATGGAAGATTTCAAATAAAAAGGAAACAAAATAAGGTAACAAATGCTTTGTATTCATTACTGCAGTGTCAACAGTTTGCAACATGCTGCCTTTCTAGCCCCACCTACACCTTCATCATCCACTCCCCACCACATGCCATGTTTAAAGCCAGAGTTGGTTTTAGAACGGCGTGTTTGTACTCCTCGCTGCATGCAAGAAGGCTTTGAGTGTGTAGTAAAGGTATTCACTTTGTTCTTATTCAAGAAGAAATGCAGTATAGTAATCTTTGGACTAAAAGCCTGTTGATCTTGCAAATGATGACAAACCTGGGATGTAAGATGTGTACTTGTTCAACTTTTCTAAAAATAGCACAGAGAAGGTGACAGAGGAAGGTGTAGGTCATTTTCAGATGACATTGTTTGGTGTTGAGCTTAATGTTATTGACATTAAACTCTCCAACAGAGAGTTTATCCTAAAATTCATTTGAGGCTATCTCACATTTCATACATATTACCAAACTAATTATAGTTTTCTGTTTGTAAAAGAACTAAAGGGTGAGATTAGTCCCTGAACTCCTATGTTTAAAATGTCCTAAAGCTTGGTTTGTATGCCATTTCTCCACCCTTTTCCTTTTTTTCTAATGTTTCACATAGACCTTAATGATATTTCAACAATAATAATAACAGTTTACAGTTCTAAGCACTGTTCCAAATGCTGTTACATAGATTCCCATTCAATCCTTGGAATACACCATTTTACAAACGAGGAAACTGAAGCTCAGAGGTTCTGTAGAAAGGAAGTGCTGGCACTTGAGATAAGGTGAGCAAGGAAGGAGGCCTTTTAGGAGATGAGGGTTAAATTGAGACGGCCTTGTGATGAACCAGGCGCACTCAAACTCAAAGGCACTCAGCCGAAAACAGTTCTGTTGCCTGTGAGCAACAAGGGTTTGGCTGGAGTGTGGGAAGCCGGGGAAGATGAGTGCATATGAGACGGTGCTCTTCCCCCATACATTGTTGGCTCCTGAAAGCAAGGCTCTTGTCTGCTGTCAGTGCCTTGTCCACAGTGCTTGGGGCGCTGCCTGGCAAATGGTAGCTGCTCCATATTTGTTGGATGAATCTAGATGGAAGGTTGGGGCAGTTTGTTTGAGACAGGCAGCCTAAACCACGACCCTAAAGCCATGTATGCAAGTCAGGCTTATGCCTCTACTGGTCACTTGTGGCCCCTTGACAAGCACTCATCTGGTCCGTCAAGACCAAGCGTCTGCTGCTCCAGACGGCCTGCAGCAGATTAGAAGCTGCTGTTAAGCCTTGCATTTCTCTTTATGGCCAGACCGCCCTCGCCCTTGTGAAGGGTTGGGAGATGTCAGGAAACATGTGGGGGTTCCCCTCAGTGGACTCTTGAGGCTGGTCCTTAAGGAGCGAGTCTTTCCTTGGATCCCCAAAATGGAGAAGAAAACTTGGAGTGATTTAGTCTGATTCCTCCTGTGGTTGGTCTTAAAGAAGGGACAATAGTCCTTGACTCCTTGCCCTGAAGAGGACACCTGCTAAGCAGCTTTTAAAAGTTGGCCTCTGGGGGAAGATGGGAGGGGAGTCGTCCCTCCTTAGAAGCATCTGACACTCAAAGGTCTTCCTCCCCTCAGGCCCTCCCCGTCCCTTCCTATTTTACTCTGAATATTGCCTGGACCAGGAGCTCTTCCTGGCCTGTCCCGACTCTCATTGAAATACAGTCTGGGGCCCATTGGATCATTTGGAGTCGTTTTTACTGTCATTTGGCATCTGTGGTGCCAGGTAGGATGCTAGAGGTAGAAATCAGATTGGCTTCAGGAGCATGAGGACCGAGTCCTGACTCCACTGCCTGCCTACTCTGTGACCTTGGCCAAGTCGCCCAACTTCTTTGAGTCAACCCGCCCCCTACCACCTTCCAAAAAATAAAGCCATTAACTACTCGCTTTGAAGATTAAATGAGCTAATATATGTAATGTAAATTTTAGCTTTGCAGTCATATTTCTTCTGTCCTCCACTTTATCACTTTCTTTTTCATGGTCCTTAGTTCTCTTTTTAGTTATTCCCAGTAAGCTTTGTATTCAAAATCCTGTTTATTAGTAAAGCTGTCACTGCAGCAGTTCTGCCATTATATAGTCTATGACTTAAAATAGTGAATTTGCTGTCTTATTCTTATCACTACTTATGTTCAGCCTCTTTAGTAAATTATTATCGAATGCCCCTTTAGTAAATTATTGAAATAAGTGACACAAAAGGATGCTATTTGTGTTTTGGGAGATTTTTCAGTGTGTGTGTTTTTGCTTTTCAGTACCAATGAAGGACAAGAAACTCATGGATGTCAAAATAGCGGAGCTGCCAAAGTGGATACTGACGCGGGATTTCACCCCTAAAGGCATTGCTGGAGCATTTCAGAGAGGTCAGAGCCTTATGGACATGTGTAAACAAACGCAGACTTCTGGGGATTCAGGCCTCTTTTTGCCCTGGATTAATTTGGGTAGTAAAGGCCTTGTCTTTATGTAGAGGACAGAGAGGTTGTTAGCCCTTGAATTTCCATGTTTGATTGGTCCTGTGAAATCCTGGCTCTGAGATATTTCAGCCAAGAAAAGGTTTTCTATTGCTTGGAATCGGTACCACTGCCTTCGTCTTAAAGAAACGTCTGAGCGTTTTTACATCGTGAGACTTCTTTAAGAGGAAAATGAGTTTGAAACATAGTAGACATCAATCTATTATACAGTGCTTATCTCCCTGCCAGGGAACACTTCCAAGATGAATATTCCAAATGGTCTGTGCATTTTAAAGCGCATAACTACTCAGCTCAGTCCTGTGGAACCTGTGCAATCATTCTAGCAATAAAGACCTAGATCACCCCATGGGGCCTTTGGGATCTCCAGCCTCTTCAGGGGCCCCCCTCCTGTTTTTCTAATTCCGGCCACCCTGTGGCTGTCTTTTGTGTCACGTTTCCTCCTGCCCTGAGGCCTTTCCTCAGCTTTGCCCTCAGATTAGAATCCTGGGCCTTTTGCCCACCCTTGAGTTAGGACAGTGGTGCCTCTTCAGTGGAGGTGAATGTGGCCTGCTCGTGCTCACAGCTCAGTGCAGTACTCCTTCCTGGCATTCCTCACGGTTGTACTCTATGGCTTCTATGATCATTTCATTCTTTTTCTGTCTACTAGGCCCTGAGCCCCAGGAGGGCAGATACTGTTTGTTTCTTCACTGGTGGGGGCACCCGGTGGACAGATGCAGGAAGCCGCCTTCTTCCCTGAGGGCCAGGCTGACTCAGCTGGCCACAGCCCCGTGGCCCTTATTGGGGGTTGGATTCTGGGTCAGCGTTAGGGTCAGGGGGTCCCCTGGGTGAAGTATGATCAAAGGCCAACAGGTGAGCCAATCTATTAACACACGATCAAGGTCAAAGGGGAGGAGCAGGGGCCGAGCTGGAGCTTGTCCTGGGCTCAGAGGGCATTTGTGCTTTTCTCTTTATCAACCAGTGAATGTCGGGTGCGTGGCTTCAAGAGCCAGAGTTGGGCTGGGTCCCTGGATTCCAGTCAGACTTTGCTTTGCACCATGCGAAGCATCCCCGGCAGAGCAGGGCAGTGACCGCCTCTCGTTCACAGGTTACTACCGGTATTACAACAAGTACGTCAATGTGAAGAAAGGGAGTGTCGCTGGGGTTTCCATGGTGCTGGCAGCTTATGTGCTTTTCAACTACTGCCGTTCCTACAAGGAACTGAGTGAGTGTCTCTTGGGGTGCCTTGCCTGTGGTGGGGTTTCCTGTGAGGGTGGCATTGGTTCACTGTCAGATTTAGAAGTCCATCATTATACTGACAGCTGAAGAATTGGAGGGACTTGTCAGAATACTCATGCAGTATATAGGATATTATTTTAAGTGAGAAAATTGTGGCAAAGAAAATGAAGACAGGAAAAAGAAGTAGAAGCTGGGACAAAGGTTAATACTTAGGAAGCATTCTGTAAGATACTGCAGGCTCTGTGAAAGGTTGGTGGAAATTTTGGCTTCATCTTTTTAGCAACCAGGGCAGAGGGAAATAGGTGGAGAGGTACAATCCGGTATCGTGCAGTGCTCTGGAAAAGTGTAGCTGTTCATGGTCATGAGACCTGAGGAGCTTGTCTGCTGGGAGATGCTGGGAACAGTGTCATTGGTGGCCGCCGACTGGTTTCATGCGCTGTTTCCAACAGCGTCCAGCCCCCTGCCAGTCTGCGGCATCAGGGGCAACGCTGGCTCTGAAGGACTGGACGGGTTCTCTGGGGCTGTTTGAGTGGATGTTCCTTTTGGAAAGGACGAAGCTGGCCAGGTGGCACATGAGCACCTGAGGTGCCTTCATGTCCCCAGCTCTGCTGGTTCTGCTGAGATGCTGGCAAGCAGGTTCTGGGTCACTTCCTGAAAGGAATCCTCAGGGTGGCTTTATAGGATTTTAGTCTGCTGCCCTCCCTGTCATTGTGTCCTTTCACTGTACCTCTTTAAGAAATTTACCATTTTGCCTTTCTAACTTCAGAGCATGAGCGGCGACGCAAGTACCACTGAAGAGGGCTGTGTGGAGGATACACACTGCATTCCTGACCATGGCCTTTTTGCCCAGCACCCCTGAATCTTTTCGTATCCTAATTGACACCTAATAAAAGATGACCTGACTGCTTCTGGGCTGCTTCACTGGTTTAGCCATTTCCCTGCACTTCGAGGAGCAGGTGGGATGAGATTGCTGTACCGTTCCCAAAGGGGGGCTGTCAGCCCAGGGCTGGGACATGAGGCCTTGATGGGCTCTCTACACCACTTTGGGATCTTGTCCCAGCTCGTGGGGTGGGTGTCATTTAGCACTACCCTGTCAAGTGTTTCCTTGCTCCTGGCCTAGAGTCCTAAGCACTTGTGGCCTTGTCAGCTGACACTCACACAGTATAAAGCAGAAGCCCTGTGTTCCTAAGAATGCCTTCCCCTCCCCCATCTTTCTGCATTATCATCTCCAGGAAGCTCAGTAACGTGATCCTGGGGAGGGAAAGCACAGGCACTGATAGCTCACAACTGCCCCTGTATCCAGCTCTCTTCCTCACCTTTCGTCAAAGGTCTTTGGTAAAGTGACATGAAGGCCAGAACTTGTTAAGGGGTGCATGGTGAGCCTCTAAACTGCATGGAGTGTAAGAGGGTGAGGCTGTGGCTAATTACCTCCCAGAAGACTCGACATATCATCCAACATGAAATGCAAAGTAAGGAGACCTGCCAGGTGGCTGTTCCAAAGGCCAAGCTTCCAGACGTTTCCAGCTGCCAGTAAAAAGGCCTTTCTTCACTGACAGCATCGCTTGCCTTCCTGAAATGCACATTTGTTGAAAGGGGACAAGTGGGCACCAATATCAAAGCTTTGTGTCGGGCATCTAGTGCGGCCAATAGCAAGACCCCCTCTTTGGCATGGAGTCCTTGAAGTAATGAGACATAGCTTAAAAAAGAAGCTTTAATCAACTTCATAAAAATTGTCCTTGTAATTGAACTTGGATAGGCCCACTTGCCCAGCAGGTTCCAGGTGATGGTTTCACATTTCCAGGCTCGGCAGGGAGGTCTCCATAGGCCAAAGCTGTCTGGTAGTACAGACCCTTGACGGGGCAGGAGGTAGGTGCACAGATGGACTGTGTCATCTATTTAAAGGGTGGTGGCAGCTCCAGCTGAAGGGATACCTTAAACCCGGTCAAGCCAGTGCCCCAAGAAAGTAAGCCCCGAGGAAAAAGACCCTCACAGTTGAGAGCCCTACACCCCTCCTCTCAGTTGCTGCCACCTTGGAGCAAGGCCAGGCTAAGCCACAAGCTCCCTTGCGTTTGCCCTGAAGGGCTGCCTTGTGCAAAGCACACTGATAGGCACAGCTTCTGAATTCAGCAGGACGTGGAGGGAACAGGCATGACCTGGCCAGTTTTAATGACCCACCAGCCCCTGGGGTCATGAACTGGTGTTTAATGAGGCCCCGGGGGAAGGGCTGTCTTTCCCACACAACTGCTTAGCATAAGCCCTTCCCCACAACTTCCTCCCCTCCCCAGAAGAGGGTGTGCAGGGAGTCCCAGACAGGAAGTGTTGATGCCTAGACAAACATGATGCTGACGTGGGGCAACTGGGGTACATGTCCCATTAAAAAAAAAAAAATTACAGCGAAATGATAGGGAAACTGGCAGACACGGCCCCTCAGAATGATGAACCCCAGCGTGCCTGCCTGCCAGCCACAGCCAGCGTGGCACCAGCACTGGCATTACACAGTTCAATGCACGCTCCCGAGGATGGCCTGGACTCGGCCCCACGACAGGGCCCCTTGGGCTGCTCCGAGCTGGCTCCAGCTGCCGTCACTGCCCACTGAGAAAGGCCAAGTGCCCTTTGGTGCATCTGTTGGCGTAGTGTCCTTTTTCACCACACTGGGAACAGCAGGGAGGAGACAAAACACATACAGAACACACCGTTTTCAAATGCAGTTTCCAACTAAGGCAGCACCCACCAAATAACAGGTTGAGAATGGGGACTCTGAAATCCTTAGGGGTACAGATTTTCATTCAAATATGAAAGAAAGGGAGCTCCAGAAGGTATGGTGGCACAAAAACTGCAGCCAACAACTTGGCAAATGGAAGAGAAGTTTTCCTCTGCGGCCACAGGCTGCTCTGAGCCCACAGCAGGGAGTTAGTTCTCTGGCCTGGCCACTCGGGCTCTCTGCGAGTGGCAGGTAGAAGACAAGCCCATGGCACCAGAGCTCCCCCACCTGCCTGGGGACCAAGCCCCTCTGCATGGCTGGCCGGTCACTTACCTCTGAGGCACCATTCTGGGACTCCTTGGAGACTTGAGGAAACAAAGGGAGAAGCTACGAGGCTCCTCCCCGAACGTGGGGATTCATTGCTGTGCACTGAGGGTAGGCTGCACCCAGGGTTCTCCCTCCTGGCTCTTGCACACCTGCCTAAGCTACCCCTGGGGACAGGTTTCAGTCACAGGATCAGAGAGACGGGACAGTGGTTAGACTGGGGTGAACAGACCCGGTAAAATCACCTCTCAAAAGTCGAGCACTGGCCCTGATTACCCAGCCCCTGCCTTAGCTCTCCTTCATTCTTTCTTCTTGCTCCTCAAAAAGCAGAATTCTCAGAAAAGGAGCGAATGGCAGCCTCAAGTACTGAATGAGGGGTCCAGAGGCAGTAGGGGCACCCACTCTGCACTCACCCACTCAGCTCTCCCAGTCTCCAGGTGGGAATGTGGGGCTCTTCTTGGTCATTGCCCAGAACTCTTGGCTGCTCTTTCCCCTGACCCTGCCGTCCCCATGTCTGATCTGTGTGACCTTTGTGTGGACAAATGGCCTACAGAGCGGCCAGTTAGTCTTCTGGCTGATGTGACGACCAGAGGGAAGCACTACGTGGGCCCGTTCGTGGCACCTGGCATGTCCATCAGCCTCCACAGCCTTTCTTGAGAAATCCAGGATTCCCACGAGGCACCTTTAACATTAACTCTGAAGCACCCCTGGTAAGAAGATTGGCAAGTCCCTGCCACACCTTTCTCAGGTCCAGGACACAGGCTACTTTGCGTCACAGAAACCCTGTTGAGTCCTGCAGGGGGGGCACGATGGCAACTACACTCCCCACAGGACACCTAAGTTTGCTCACTATACACTGAACACTGGTCAGAAGCTGTCTGCCATGCACAGTGCACGCACCCCCATTCACCTCACCTTCACAGCCGCCTCACCCGTTAGGGCTCAGACTCTGAAATCTGAGGGCTTCCCTGAATCCATGTACACTTTTAACTTCAGCGCCTGGCTCCCGCCGTCCCCCCCCCTGAGGACACCCCCCTCCCAGGAAGGAGCAGCAGCAGCCTGTTTCCTCAGCAGAGCTGGCACTGCAGTGCTCGCTGAGCACTTGATGGCTGTGGGCCGCGGGAAGTGGCCCGTAGCCTGGCTTTTCTACGGCCACTGAAGCATCAACACGTCTTTGGCCTCAGACCTCTACTTGTAGGCATGGATGCTACCGACAGCAGAGAAGAACCCACAAAGGTCTCAGTGCCACATGCAGCACTGTTTTCAGCAGCAAAAACTAATTGTCTACCAACGAGAACTTGTAAAATAAATTGTGGTTATACTATGCAGTCACTGAAAAGAAAAGATTAGATTTACACACACTGATACATCTATGATATACTGTAAAGAAAAGAGTATAGACTTATACATAATAGGGCCCTACTTATATTAAATTATATACTATGTTGTGCGTATGTGAATACAAGTTTAGAAGAGCAGTTCTCCAAGAGGGGTCCAGGGGTTCACAGTGGGGTCACCTATGGGGGTTTGGGCGGGTGAAGGGGACCAAAACCAAAGAGCATGAGAACAGAACACACTGAGTGAAGTGGCTGTTTTAGGAAAGGGGAGAGTAAGGCAACACTCACTTTGTAGCCTAAACACTTCTATATCATCAAAAAGTTTTTACAAAAAGCATGTACTAACTTTGCATTTGGTCTAACAACTCCCAATCTTAAGTCTTTGTAAAGTTGTTTCTGCTGACTCACTTGGTGGTGCTTGTTTCCTTCTATATTTTGTGATTTTTAATTATGAACTCATTCTTTGGAACTCTGGCAGGGAATTTTTTGGGACCTGAGTTGAGAATAAATTTCTCAAAGAGCCAGGTGCCAGAAGCCCATCCATTTGGGGCTGTTTTAGACTAGAAAACTAGCTTTTTTAGTGCTCACCACGGGCAAGATACAGGCCCCAACTCATGGAAGGGCCTAATAGTGACTATAAACTCTCAAGGGACCCTCCCTTTTCTCCTCCAGAGCCAAGAATGACACGTTTCCTAGTGGGTTTTTAAAAGTTTACCCTTTCCCGGAGTGTCCTGTTTTATGTATGTGTGTGTGAATAGGGGCTGAGAAAGGTATTCTGATTCCTGTGTGTGTAGGCCTAAAGCTTTGTCCATTTCCCTGGAGTGTGCCCACATGGGGTCTGAGGTCAACCAGAGGCCTTAGGGTTCCTTCTTGTCCCTGGATTTGTGCTTCCACTTTTTCCCTAGCCTCTGAAAGATTTCCCTCCCTTTCTTGCAAGCGCACTCCATTCCTTCAACAGGGCATGTTTAATCGTTCACCTGGCCTTGGTGTGCTGTCAAAGGAAGTAGGATGGTCAGTCTCTAGCCCACCAGAGTGGCCCACTTTTATAATCAGCAAAAGCAAAGATTTTTCCTTCTCCAAAATTAATTATCTGGGGAACAAAGGCCACTGACTGTGAGGATCCCTCCCTGCTCCCCAGACCCAAGACTCACCTTGTAACAGGTGACCTGCTCCAACGGCCGGGGTCCCCGGTTGCCTGCACTGCTGTTTTGACTCTGCATGACCCCAATGACCTGCGGGGTTCTCTGCTGATTGGGAGAAGAGTTCTGACTCGTTAACTGGATCAAGGAGGACGACCTTTGTAATGGCGGATTGTTACTTTGCTGGAAAGAGTTACACAACACGGTTTTACTGCGGAAAACACGTGCACGCAGACTACCAATGGGGCCGGGGAAAAAAAGAGGGCAGGACTGCTCCCACATGGCCAGCAAGAAGAAGGGCTTCCGTGGCGCCCCGCTCAGGAGAGCAGGCAGAAAAGAAACATCTGGTGATGATGGCAGGAGCTGCTGCCCGAAAAATACCATGCAGACACACAGAAACGAAAAATAAAAGAAAACAAAACACCAAAGAGACGAGGTCTCTGGGCAGCGGGGCGAGGGCATGAGCAGGCCTTACGTTTGTTTCTGAGGTTCTAGCTTCAGGTCAGGATGAACGCTTGGTTCAGCCAGATGTTTAGCAGCCTACACGGTGAGCAACAGTCACAGAAAAACAGCTGGAGGCTGACACGCTGACCTGTGATCTAGGGGCTGAGAGGGCCCTCCACTACGGAGTCATGTGAGCAAGGAGGACGGGGGCTCCTGGGGTGGGGAGTGGACAGCAAGGCCACCTCCCAACCAAGTGGTCCCTGGCTCTGGCCTCCATTAACGCAGGAACCCAGACTAGAAACCCCCAGGTTGTCATGGCTGCACCCACACGCAGGAATTCCCAGATTTGCTGATAAGGAAATCTATGTGATCTGCCCCACAACCTCCTGAGGGAGGGGGTCAGTGCAGCAAGGGCGGCATATCTCCACCTGGCTCTTCAGCCACTAGCACTGGGGAGGGCTGGATGGGGCTACGGCAATGGGCTCCGAGTCCAGCCAGGTTAAGAGGTAAGGCTTTAAGGTCAGTAGGCGGATTTACTCAGCCTATTGAGACCCTCCCTAGCGCACTGGCCAGCCCTTCCTCTGGGTCCCCAACTCCCCGCCCCTTTAACCAAATATCCAGGATACCCTTGGTTTGGGGGTTGGGGGCTGCTGCAGATGCCCATTTGTCTATGGCATTTTCCTCTTTCCCCCGCTTGAGAGAATCAGCCACCTGCTGGGTTATAGGACACCTTGTCTAGACTGGAGCCAGCTGATCCTTTAGCCCTGTACCCAGCCTTCCCTACAGTATGGAACATCCACACAGAGCGGTCACAGCACTGGCCAGAGAACCAGCCAGCCTCGGTTCTGTTACCAGATCTGCTCCTGCCCAGTGTGGCCCCTCGGGCAAGCCCCTCCCTCTAAAAGTGTCAGTTTCCCTGTTTGTAAAGGGAAGGGTCTGAACCAGAAGCCAGAGCAGGCAGCAGACACGTGGCACCCATGCTGTCTCCCACTCTGGCTCCCAAGGCAGGCACTGCTGAGCTGCCAAGGCACTCGCCAGCCAAGGGAAGAGAAGCCAAGTCGGCATTCGGCTCCAGCAGACAGCTCTCCATCTCCAGAAGGAGATACAAACTGTTCTGCTCCATACACTCTCTGCTGGAGCTCAGGGTGATTCCCCTCCTGTCGCGCCTCTTCCCGAGCCCTCACAGGGTGTCCAGCTGGGTGTTATGACAGAGCGCACACTGATGCAGGCACTGAGTTCTTGTGCAAGGGCACTGCCAGGGCCAGCAATGCCATGGGGCCGAGGAGGGGCCAGGACACAGTACCTTTGTCGGAGGCTGCGTCTGCTGAGGCAGTGGAGGTTGCTCGGTGGTTCCCATCGGCAGTTCAAATCGAGGGCTGGACACCCAGCAGCCAGAAGGGATGAGAACAAAAGAAGAAGAGATGAAAGAGGAGCTAGGCTGCGCAGTGTTCTCAATTATGGCCCTGGGAAAATCACAGCCAGTCTAGTCCCTAAGCACAGAGCAACGTGAACCCCCTGGACGTGGGGTAGCTGTTGGCTCACCTCTGCCCCCGAGGCCACAGGACAGTGGGGAGAACAGAACTGACACACCTGGGCTCAGACCCAGCTCTGCCCACACCAGGCTGAGGCCTGGGGAGAGTGCTTCTCAGAGAAATGGATGAAAAAAATTTTTTAATTTAAAATTTTTAATATTTAAATTATAAACCAAGTATTGGCAACCATATATATAGACAGGTTTGCTATAGATATATTTGCTATAGATACATTAAGATTGTGAGGTCATACCTTTGAAATGCAACTTCACCAGTAGTTTAAATAAATCAATACATTTCCTCAAAAATTGTATGATTTTCTTCAGTTTATAATTCAGGATATAGAAAGTTTAATATCATGTTAAATAATTAACCATCTACCTACCCTCTAAAAGTAAACTATAGAAAACTGAATTACTATTAGGACCAAATAACAACAAGGCTTTCATGGTTTTTCTTAAGAGTATATATAAATCTTGAAAAGGTAACACTGTTAGCTGAGCTGTGAAATCCATAAAAATAAGTTTTGCCACAGTGCACAGATGAATTCTTTCATTTTGCTTCCCTGATTCCCTCAGTAAGCAGCTTTCAGTTAGAAATGGAAGACAGAAAATCATAGATCCTACAAGAAATAATGCAGATAGTGAGAGTCGGTACTGTCAGAAGGCACAAGCTTGTTCCATCAAGGATTTACACATGGGAGCACCTTTCAATACACACCCTTCCCTGCAGGGTCCCAAAGTGCCAGGTCTCCTCCGACAACACAGACTCCCGAGGGGACACGCCTGCCTGCCTCACAAACAGGACCCCTTGGGCCACCTGGGCTCTCATCTAGGGAGCAAGGCCAGCTCAGCAGCCACCTGCCCACTGTGTGGCAGCAACCAGGGCCCTGCTCCTGTACAGGTATTGGCAGAGCAGATGGAGGTATCACAGGACGGGGAGACTTCACTGGTCCCATCCAGTGCCACCCTGTCTCCTCAACCGCCCAAAGTGACACATGTGCCCTGAGGCCGAGGAGAGGAGCGCTGAGCCCTGCTGAGCAAGAACCCAGCTTCAGAGGCCCACAGACCTACCTTTGAGCAGGTACCACCACTTACCACCAGTGGCTAAGCTCTGGGCCTCCGTGTTCTCATGTGTGAAAGAGGACATTCTCTCTCGCACTTGTGAGTTACATGAACTAGTGTGGGAAACCCCACGCTCAGCACCTCTGTACAGGAGGCCTTGAAACTGTAGTTCCGCCCTGTAGGGCACAGGTTCTTACTCTGATGGCCCTAAGTGATAGGTAAGGCTGTGTGGGCATGAGTTTCTCTGGAGCACAGGGCCCATTGCTTTCATGATTCCCTGACAGCTGTGACCCAATAACGGTTAAGTGCTGGTCTAGGCAGAGCCACCTCTGGGCTCAGGAAGCAGCAAGCGTCCCCCCTCCCCCCCACACATGCCTACCCATCCCAGGAACTGTGCCAAGGAGACCCAGGAAAGATGTAAAGAGCAGCAGGGCCTGGGGCAGGAGTGGTTGGGGAGGGGTGGGGGTGGTAGGGGCTGGCTACTCACTGCATGAATTTACACGAGGGCCCCTCTGGGCAGAATCCCACCAGGTAATTCACGCAGATGACTCTCCGCGTGTGCCGGTGCCTGCACAGGGGACCTGTGGAGCCAAGCATCAGGTCACTCAGACCATCCCTTCTTCAGGGGACACCCTCGTGCCCCTCTGCCAGTCAGAGCATTGCCCAGACCACTGTCTGGTATGCAGAGAGCAACAGGAGGGCTTCAAATGCTGGGTTTGCCTCTTACTCATAGGGGACAGTGGGCAAGACACACAATCTCTAAAATGCTAGTTTCCTTATCAAAAATGCAGGTGAGAATGTAGCCCACACAGGAGCCTTGGGAGGCTCAAGCGAGCTGAGGGTGTGAAAAGGCCTCACGAGCCCCCAAACGCCTAACACCAGGTTTTGCTGGAACAGGCAGGACAGGCAGAGGGTCACGTGGGCAGAGGAAGGGAGGACGGGCCTCTTGCCGGGGGCCCCGCCACCACCACACCTACCATGCTTGCAGAAGCCACGGTCGTACCAAGGGCAGTCCTTGATCTTGGACTCGGGGTCGATGTGCAGGAAGGGGCACTCCTTATTGCTGCACTCCCCTGCAGGGAAACCCAGACACGCATCCACTGGGGACAGCTCCAGGACAGCTGGACCCAGACCCACCTCGGCTTCCCCCAGGGCTGGGGCCTGCTGTGCAGCAGAGGGCCAGGTAGTGCTGGCTTCTGGAGCTGGCCTGGCGAACCCTGAGACTCAGGGCACAGGTCTGAGCTTGTTTCCTGACCTGTACGTGGCTGTGAAGGTCCTCCCCTCACATGTGTCCATGCTGCCACGCGAGGCAATGACACTGACAGCCAGCCAGGCACAGGGTATATACTCATCGAGTACCATACGGCTCCATCCCTTACCGGCAGGGGGTGTCCCAGGCACCACATGCCCAGGGAAGCAAACGCACCAGTTAAGGCCATGACACTACTGTTCCACAGCGATGAGCTCTTCACACCTACTAGCTGGGACAGGGGAAAGGTCTGAGGAGTCTACCTTTCAGGACAAAAGTAGGGAAGATTTGGGAGCCCCAGGCTGGGTCCCATAGTAGAACGCAGTAAAGCCTTTATGACAGTTCCTCTCAGGAGCAATCGGCCCAGCTGGCCACCAGCATCTTTCACCCAACTACGGTTCTGCCACCTCTATGCTTGCCCTTCCAATCCTCATCACACATGAAAGACGAATCTGAGAAAATGCAAAGTCCTTCCCAGACCCCAAGTCCCTACATGGTCCAGCCTACCCTCCCGTCTCTTCCTCCCCTCCAGCCACACTGGCCCCCCAGCTCTTCCAAGATCGTCCCCTATTCAGCCTTCAGATCCCAGCTTAGATCTCAACTCCTCAGAGGCCTTCCCAACCATTCTGCCTAACGGTGATTTCGTCATGTGGTTCCATTACTGTTTCTTTCCTTCAGAGCACTTATCGTGAACAATTCTCTTCTTCACCTCACTGGCAAATCAGCTGCCTCTCCCTGGGCCACTAGAGCAAAAGCACCACAGGGCATGGCCTGGATCTGTCCTCTTCACTGCCTAGAAGGGGAGCCCTCACCTGCGTCACCTGTAGCACAGGTGACAGGAGCTGCAGACAGTGTGTGTGCACCAGCACAGGCTCTACAGGGCAAGGAGGGAACCCAGACCAGCCTGCAGAGGTGCCCATGAGGGCTCACGCCCACCTTCGGGGCCAGCTGGGAGAAGGCTCCCCTGGAGAAGCCACTGCTTCCTTCCAGTGCTGGCTCCAGGGCTGCTATGGATGGAGAAGAGAGGGTGGGGAGCTGGGAAGCCTGAGTCCTATTTCTGACTGTGCTTTGACTTCTCAGCTTGTGCTGCCTCTACAAGAAAAGCCACAACGATCATTAATAAGCCAGCAGGCCAAGCCTGTTGGGCTGATGAAAGAATGAACGTCTCCTCTGACAATAGAGCTTTGGAAGTCTGTGACAGGCCCAGCACACTTCGACCCACACAGAGTACAGAGGCGTTCAACCTTCCGAAGGCCAGGCCCCGCACAGGGCTGGGGATGGCAGTCCTGGGGCCAGAGCCTGCCCTTGTCCTGACCACCAGGGCTAATTCCTGGGTAACCTCACCCAGAGCAGAACGCAGGGGGGGGGGTGCGGGGGGGGGTTCTAATTCCACCAGGGAGCACAACAGCTCAGCCAAGCCCTGTGCTAACCCACCGCTCTCAGCCCATCCCCACTTCTCAATGCAGTTTACTCAGGACAGCTGAGGCCATGTGTTCACTAAGCAGGGATCAAGGCAATCTGTTTCAAGGTGAAAAACGGGTCTTTGCCACCAGAAGACAGCCCCTAAACCTGCTATTCTTAAGGCGTATTTAGGATAGACAAAGCTACTACCTGGGATGACACTCCCAGAGAGAAGGAACCAACTCGGCCCGGGGGACAATCAGTCGCCACGATGAAAGAAGAAGCTGATTTAAGGGAGGTTGCTTCGGCACGGCTCACTCACCCACTGGGAGGCCTTCGTTAGTCTCAACTTCCCAAAGAACCTGAAAGTACTCAAAAACCTGAAGCACTACAAAGATGTAGGGATTATTAGAGGGTAACTATAACTCCCCATAACTAAAGGGCCAGCTGAGGTTGCAGGGCAATGCCCAAGGTTCTCATCTGAAGCTGGAAAGATGGGATATGACAGACACTGTGGGTTCTGAGCAGTGCTGAACTCCGCTGGGTCTTGATTCTTGGTAGAGCCCCCCAGGGCTACTGCTGCTGGGGGTCTGGGTGGAGGGAGAGGCCTGGCCACACACCTTACCAACTGCCTTACCGAACTTTGAGTAGAAATAGCACTCAGGCATCTTGGTCATGTCATACTCGTGCAGGAACTCGCACTGGTCCCCTTTCTTGCACAGCCCCCGTAGCCAGTGTTTACAAACCACTGTCTTCTCACCACTGATGTGGCGGAATGGGCACATGCCCCCTGCCAAGGAAGACATGGGAGTGTGAGGAGAGATGTGGCCGAGCCCAGGGGCACTGGGCCTGGGGGAGCCAAGGTGCCTTCACGTCATTCCTCCCCGAAGCACCTGAAAGCAGCATGTCCCAGCAGGTGATGGGTGTCCCTGGCAGACGGCAACGTGATTTTAGGCAGGACATGGGCAGACATTTTAAGTTTAAATAGGTATGTGTTTTAATGTATTTTGGTAATCTAACTAAAATCAAATAATGCTTTCATAGATTATAAGATAGAGGCTTAACAAACCTAAGGGTGGTATGGGGGTGAGGCGGGGTTGAGTTTATTTCTTAATTTAAAGAATAGGTCCAGCAGTACACAGACATGGTGAAAATTACAGGGGGAGGGGTGGGTTGCGGGGAGTGGGGGTTTGGAAACCCAGGCCTAAAAGATAGAAGGTAGAGAGGACCACCAGAAGCCTGTCGACAGGCTCCATCTTTAGTTAGAAGTGCCCACTTAGCCTTCAAGAACTAAGAAGATCAAGTACAGAATTAAAGAAATGCATTGTATACAAACTGGGGGAGGTCTGCCTTCTGTAGCCGGACCCGAGCGATCATCCATCCAGATGCGACTGAGCCATACCCTGCGAAAGTCGTATTTCTAAACAGTGGCCTGGCAGGACTACTGGGAAGGCCTGACTAGAATGAGGTTGTGGCTAGAGAAGATCCAGACCCACCCACTGCCAACTTTCTGCAATGATGGCGATATTCTCTATTTATGCTGTCAAGTATGGCAGCCAGTAGCCACAGGTGGCTATAAAACACTTAAAATGTAACCAGTGTGATTGAAGAACTGCATTTTTATTTACTTTTAACTAATTTAAATTTTAATAGCCACATGTAACTAGTGGCTACTGTATTAGTTAACAAAGAGACTGGCATATTGCCTGTGTTAGGGACAGATGGTGGCAGGCCAGAAAGGCACAATTACCAAGCAAGGACGTGGCCATGAAACCAGCCCAGGGGCGATGATGTTCCAATTAGACACCAGAGGTCAACCGGGTGGATCAACCTGATAGGCTTATTGCTTCAGTTGTAAATGACTGAGTTATAGAACCCAAACTTGCCGAAATCAGCCATAAAAAACAAACTTGCTCTAATTCTGTGCTCCCTATTTAAGCTTGTGATTAAAATTGCTTATAGGAAGAAAAATGCCCAGACCTCTACATGGTATGTAAGGTCCTGCCCTGCGATACTTTTTATGAATTAATGGATAGGTAGTCTGGCTCATGCAGCCTCTGTTGGGCCCTGGTTAGTATGAACATGACTCCACGAGACTGACTATCATGGGGTTTTTAATGAGAGGACAGAGAGGACAGTGAGCCTGTGTAGACTCCGTAGAACCAGAAAGGCCTGGATTCAAACACTGGGCTCAGTCACTCACTAACTCTGTGACCGTGAGAAAGTTCCTGAGCATCTCAGTGCTAGGGGCTTCTGTTCATGTCATAGGTCAGCTTGTGGCCACAGGGAAAGTGAGATGAGAAGGCCAATTCAGAGCCAGCTACCGTCCTGTGTTTTAGGTTTCAGGCAGAACACCCCATCATGTTCCTAGCCTACCCAAACCACAATTTCATCTAGGGACATTGTTTGTCTGCAGAAAGCAATGTAAGCTAGAGACCCGATGGCCTGCAAGTCCGCTAAGGGCTGGGGTGGTGGAAGGCACATCCCCCAGGGAGCCAGGGGTCTCTTACCTTTGCCACAGGCTGCTTTCAAAAAGAATTCGCAGACAGCAGCCCCTGATTCTGTAGAAAGGAGACAATAGGAGGAGTCAATCAAAACAATGTAAGATTACTACTGGTAACATCTAAAGATGGGGGAGGGAACTGTTCTGGCCTTTAACCCACAAAGGGTTCATGGTATAGGTAACAGACTGGAAAAAAAAAATGCAAAACCAAACCAAGCAAGTAGAAAGTTGCTTATTTCAGTCATTCCCCGTAAAATGAGACATATTGTTGAGAGTAATCATTATTCAGGACTGAGAGCTTCCTATAATAAAGATGCTTTCAAGGAGTTACGCGTGTGCGGGGGAAGGAAGGATGGAGCACAAGATCACAGAAATTAATTACACTGTGCTTGGACATTCCAGAGGCTAATTTAACGTGAGGCAGCGGGAGGGAATGATCTCACAGGAAACAAGCGAATGTGGACTGAGGACGGACAGGCTCCAGAGAGATGCTATTTGGGTGGGAAGAGCATAATTGAAGACACAGAAGTCGGACTGCTCTTAATACGCAACAGCAACACACAATGATTAAAGGAGCAGTCTTTTGCTTCCTCAGATGCAGCTAGTTCAGATGAGGGGAGCAAGAGAATACAGGCTGAGTGAGCGCAATGGAAGCCAGTGGGCTCAGGGGACAGGCTGCTCCAAAGAGCCCAGGACGTCCCCTGCTATCAGAATAAACCTCCTGGTGTCATAAAGTTTTCTCTCTCAGAGGGCATTTCAGAACAGCTGAACACCTACAGACAGCATCTCTGAAGGCCACGTCCATGCCTCTTCACGCTAACTTGCAAGAGATTCCTTGGTGTCTCAGGAGCAGGCATGTTTTGCTGGGAGAGACTTAAGGCTGTGGAACTGGGAGTCCTGGGGTGTCACTCATTTGCATTTCAAAAAGTCTCACAAAAAAAGAGCTAGGGTTGCTTCCTTCACTCCTTAAAGCCAGAAGTCCAAAGTCCTGGGGACCGGGTGTCAGGCGGACAGAATAAAAGAATATGCCTCCAGGGCAGAACAGACAGTTCTTCCCCAAAGTAGGAAGGGAAGTTCAGGGACAGGGGCAGTGGCCTCCCTGGGCTTTCACACGCTGAACTGGATCACTGGCAGGCAGTGTGCTGAGGGCAGCACCCATGGCTAGCGATGGCCTTGAGCCTCCCTAGACACAGGTCTGTGGGCCGCTCGCCACCGCGCCTGCCCTCACAGACTCAAGCGTCTGTGGTCCCAGGCTGGGGACAGGAGGGACGGAAAGGGCTGTCCTGCAAGGATGGCTGCACAGCCTCAAGCCAGTGCCATCAGCAGTGCAGGCAGCTCAGGCAGCTGCCAGGGTACGACGGACGACTCAGAACTGGGGTCCAGAGAAGGGGAGACGGGCTCGCAGGAGTGTGAGTCCTAGGAGAAGGGAGCTTGGGGGTCTAACTGAGGACGCCCCACAGGGGTTCATTCCCTCCGCCAGACTCAGCTTTGACGACAGCAAGCAGCGGGAGCTCAGAGCAGGGGCTGGAGGTGGGGAAGGGAGTTATACGGCATTTTCCTGGAGTTGGGGAGTGTGTGGGGGTGGGGGAAGGATTTGGACCCAGGATGCCCGCCTTCATTCAAGAATTATTTGAACAGCCAGACTAGGTCTCGCCCTCCTGAAGTTGGTCTTAAACTAGTCCCAGGGGATCAAAGATCCGAGTCCAAGTCCCAGGACCGAGGGGGTGGGGTCGTGAGTCCAAGGGGGAGGGAGTCCCAGGTCCGAGGGGGTCGCACCCTGCGCCTGCCCGCCCCGGCCCCGCGCTCACTGTCCATGCCCGGGAAGGGCAGCGGCTGCGCCCCGAGCTGCTGCTCCACCGCGATCTCCAAGTCGAACTTGATGTGGTCCACGCTGGCGATGATTTCCTGCATGGCGGCGGCGGCGGCCCCACCGGCCCGGCTCCCCCTCAGTCCCTCGCCGCTCGCACACCTCTACCTGCCACCCGCCACCGCACACGGTCCTCCTCCGCCTCGCCGCCGCCGCCGCCGCCGCCGCCCGCGGAATGCCGGGAGCGCCCAGAGCCCGCGCCGGCCTCTCGCCTGTTCAGACCGGACCAATCGAGCGCGGAGTCCGGGCCGCTCCGCTAGGCCCTGCCAGCCGCCCGCCGAACGCGCGCCTCGCCTCGCGGTCGCGAACCACCAATAGGCGCAGGGAGTTCGCAACGTAGACTGCGCCTGCGCGAGGTTGCCGGGGCCTCTGCGCCTCGGAGAGGGTGGCGGGGAGGGAGCGTCAGAGGCACGGAGCGGCGGGTCGGGGACGCGGACGTCGGGGCCGCGCTCACTGCGCTGGACTCGGAGTGAGTGCCTGTTTGATCCTCACCGGAGCCTGGCACCTGGGCGGGGACGGGCCAGAGGGGCAGCGAGTGTCCCAGCCGGCGTGGAGCCCGGGCGCCCCGTGAGGACACCGAGGTTCTGAGATCAGTGCGGAGGGGTCGGGTTGGCCTGAGGCTCCAGGAGGTGTGTGTGGGGGGCTGGTCCCCGACGGGAGGACGGCGGCAGCGCGCCTCTCATTCAGTGGTTATTAGCCTGGGCAGATGAATGAACTTGGGTAGGAAAATTACACCTTTATTGTCTCTGTGACATTGAGCATTTCCTTTCCCGACTGACGAGTAGCGTTAGCAGAGCCCAGAGCTCCAAGACGAAGTCGTGGTTTCAAGTGGGGATGAGTGGGAATGACAGTTGGAGACAGAGAATGTGCAACCGCTACAAGCTGTCATTTCCACGCATTACTACTTGAACATGATGATAGATAGGATCTTGTTTTAGTGGGTGGAAAAGAAGCATATGTACCGAGTATAGCAGTAAGTTTGTTTTTAAGACATCTGATGCCTCTCTCGATTTTTTTGGTTATCCTCTGTAGTTCATTTAAGGCATGTAAACGCTGTATTTAATGTGGCTAACTGAAATTTTAAGATTACATATATGCTAGCATTGTTTCCATTGGAGTCGCAGGCCTCGCCAGCCGTGGACTGGTGCAGGCCCTCTGCACTGGTGTCGCCAGGGCGCGAGGCAGCAGAGGCTGTCCTGGACCTGCGCCCACAGCCAGCCCATTTCCGCCGCTGGCCGGCCTTGCCCACAGCACTGCTGCGGGGCCCCCAGCCTGCCACTCCCTCCCTGGGCCTCAGTTATTAGTCTGCCGTCTCCTCTGAGGTCTTTCCAGTGGTTCTCTGATACAACCAGACCTTAAAATATGTTCATAATGGTTATTCTGATATTTTTTTATGAAAGAGTGTTAAGTATACAGAGCAGGACCTCTGGCCTAGCACTGCCCGATGGTAATGTAATGTGACCACTATGTAATTTTAAATTTTCAAGTGGCCACATCAAATAAAGTAAAAAAAATTGTGAAATTAACGTTATATTTTCTTTAGCCCAGTGTTTCCAAAATGTTATCATTTCAACATGTAAAATAATTGTGTGTGTGTGTTACATTGATTTTTTTTTGTGTGCAAAGTCTTTGAAATCTGATGTGTACTTTGTACTTACAGCATATCTCCAGATTAGCTGTATTCATGTGCTCAGCAGCCACATGTGGTCAGTGGCTACCATATTGGACAGCACAGCTCTAGCCCGTTTGTCTACGACTTGCAGAAGAGAAGTGCTTGAGTTAGCTTTCCTGTGCAGAGGCCCAAAATGCCAACTATTTTTTTCCTGATATTAAATGATTAATAGCTGCAGTTTTTTGAACACCTATTAACTGTCAGGCGTTGTGTTAAAAACATCTCATTAGTCCTTATAATCCCGTGGTGAGGCAAGTGGGGTTATCCTTACCTTGCTGCTGAAGAAATTGAGGCACAGGGATGTCAAGAAATAGGCATAGTCACACAGCTCTGGCTAGGACTCAAATTCAGCTCTGATTTCAGCACCGTGCTCTTTGATCATAGCTTGATAATATCCATAGCTTATGTCTGTTGAGTGCCTAATGTGCCAGCACTGTGCTGCACACTGTATGTCTGAGACCTCAATCATTGCTACAGTGTTGTGTGGGTGACATTATAGTTAACCCCAATTTACAGGTGAGGAGACTGAGGCTAGAGCATTGAGTGCCCAGGGACTCATGGATGGTTGTTTGGCAGAACTGAAGTCAGAATGTAGGCTTTCTAACCTCAGGGCTCATGCTTGTAACCACTTCTCTGTCTTTCTGCCTTTTTGGACTATGAACCTGAGTTAACTTCAATATTTTTCTGACCTGTGCCAGGCCCTGGAGATAAAAGCCAGAGATGGACCTTGTGAGACTCTCCCGGCTCTTTTCCAGCCCCCGCCCCATGGGACTGTCTGTCCTGCAATGCCTTGACCCGCTACGAGCCAGGTGGGCAGGAGCTAGGGAGAGGCCTGCTTGGATGAGGGCCATGGGGCCGACTGGGCCAACATCAGCCGCCTTCAGCAGTTCGCCCTCTCAGTTGCCCCTCTGCCAGGGGAGCCAGAAGAACACGCACAACAATAGCTCTGACCTGAGCCAGCCCAGCCCCATGGCCAACCAGGAGGAAGAGGAGGAGGAGAGTTTTGGGACCCTTTCCGATAAATACTCTTCTCGGAGAATGTTCCGCAAATCAACGGCCCAGTTGTATAACCTACGGCTCAGGGAACAGAGTTTTAAAGAAGATGAAGAAAACGAACTGGATCCAAAATCATGGCAAGGCCGGAGAAACACCCCTTACTGGTACTTCTTTCGGTGCAAACACCTGATCAAGGAAGGGAAGGTGAGGGAACTTTTGGAATCTGCTGCTCCTGGCTCCTCCATTGATGGTAGCCCAGTACTTTGTGAGGGGCCACCTTGCTTTCTCAATCTCTAAAGGTTGGGATGCTCACGGCTCTTCTCTCCTCTGTTTTTCCTCACCTGGGTGCTGTACCAGGTGACCCGCCAGCCTCCTGGCTTTCAGTGCCCCCTCCTCACTGCAGCTCTTGTATTCATATCTCCAGCCTGGACTTCCCCGGGGACTCCCGATCTGTGTGTCCAGTTACCTCCTCACCACCTCCCTTACACTTACCCACATGGACCTGAAATTTTTGTTGCCAACCTTGTTTTCCCTACACTTTCTTCATCTCACTAATTGGCACCCCCATTATTCCATCTGCCCAGGCCAAATGCTTTCAGGTCATTCCTAACTCTTCTCTTTCTCTCACCAATTTCAAAATGTTGTCAGTCCTAACACTTCTCACAATCCCACCCCTGAATGCCCGCCCAGGCTTAGCCTTCTCCTTGCCCTCACAGCTGTTATCCTGGTTCCTGGGCTCCCCACTGCTCTTGCCACCTTCTGCCTTGATGTCAGCTCACAGCATAGAACTTTCCAGTTAAAGCAGAAAGCAGATCGCATTAACTCTTCTCCAGAATTTCCAGTGTAGTCAGTGACATTGAAGGTATTTACTTTCTTAAGTATTGATAATGACATTCGTTTGTTTAAAATTCTCTTAGAGGTACATGTTGAAGATTTTATGAATGAAATGATGTCTGGAATTTGCTTTAAAAAATTCTGTTTGGAGGAGAAGTGCAGGGTATAGATGAAACAAGACTGGCTAAATGTTAATAATCATTGTAGTTAGCTTTTCTCTCTACTTTTGTGTATATTTGAAATTTTCCATAATGAAAAGTTGAGAAATAAAGAGAAGCCAGAGTCCTCACAATGGCTTATGAAGCCAGCAAGGTCTGCTACCACCACTCTTCACCCCTCGCTGGCCTCAGCCCCCCATGTACTCTGCTGCAGCCACCCCCGTCTCCTCTCTGCTCCTCCAACTCCCAGGCATCCTCCTGCCTCAGGGCTTTTGCTCTGGCTGTACCGTCAGATAGCAAAGGGGCTTCGTCGCTCACCTCCTTCAGATCTTTGGTCACCTGTCACCCTGTGGATGAGGCCCTGCTTGGCTGTCATATCTAAAACTGAATCTCCTATACCCTTCTCGCACTTACTGCTTCATTTTTGTTCATAGCACATTTCACATACTATATATTTTTCTTGGTCATCTCATTTGATGTCTGTCTTTCTGCACCAGAGGATAAGCTCCTTGAGGGAGCTCCATCTTGTTCTCAGCTATAGCCTCAGCAGATAGATCTTGCCTGGCACATAGTAGGACTCAGTAACTACCGGTTGAATGCATGGATGAAAAAAACCAAAGGAGTGAAGCAGGGATTTGAAAGGGGATGGTTTAGGGGTGGGGATGGGGCAAAGACAGCCGTGGGCCCAGCGCATTTGCAGTTGGAGGAAGCTAGTTGCCCAGAGCTGCCACCCTACAGCATCTCAAGAGGCTGTTGCTGTGAATGGCCCCCGGGGATTGAGCCTGCTCACCACACTGCCCAGAACCCAGCCTCCCGTCCAGCTCAGACCCAGGGGACAGGCCTATGGATGGGGTCACCAAGGAAGCAAGGGAAGCACCGGTCCTGAGATTCACAGAACTAACATTTTCTGAGGACCTACTGAGTGCCAGGCCTGGCTTCACAATAGGCCCACAGAGAGGCAAAGTCCTCTTTGGCCCCTGCCTTCAGAGTTCACCGTCTGGCTGGAGGGAAGGTAGCCACAGCAGTGGAGTTGAGAGTTCCCACAGGTGGTGGGGAACGAGTGGGCCTTCCTTCCTGGCTACTACAAAGCTCCCTGCTGTAGCACAGGGACCAGGAGACCAGTGGCACAGGCCCCGGGGGGGTGTGTGGCTCCTGGGCAGGCCTGGTCTTGGGCTCAGGGAGGATCCGTCAGTCTCAGCTCCCTCTGATGGGGGTCTCTGAGGACACCCTGAGCCCCCTCCCTTGTTTCCTTCCTCCTCCCCCAGCTGGCCGAGGCCCTGGACCTGTTTGAGAGGCAGATGCTGAAGGAGGAGCGACTCCAGCCCCTTGAGTGCAACTACACGGTGCTTATTGGGGGCTGCGGGCGGGCCGGCTACTTGAAGAAGGCATTCAAGCTCTACAACGACGTGAGTGGGGGCAGGGGGTGGCAGGGGCAGGGCTCCAAAAAGCATGGGTTTGGGGGCCAAAAAGAGCTGGATGCAGATCACAAATGTGTCACCTGCTAGTGCATGACCCTGGGCAGATGGTTTAACCTCCCTAGCCTCAGTTTCATCATCTGTAAAATGGAGATGGCATGTGAAGTTCTCCAGCATCTGCCTGGACCATGGCAGGCCCCACCTGTCCCCTTCTTTTTCTCCTGCTATTCCCAGTTTGTTTGTGTTCCTTTTTTCTCATCCCTATCCTCACCCCCCACACACGCACCTTTCTTCCAAAGCTGGTCCTTTGAAAAAGGGCTTTTATTTCTCTTGGAAAGTGGTTTTGCTTTACATTCACCCACCTCTGGAGTATGGTGTATTTGTTATTCTCAGAGCCAGGAAGCTGTTTCCTTTGTGAGTTCGGAAAGAGCTGTGAATTCTAGCACAAGTGATCCCATCTTCTCCTGTGGCCAGAAACTGGGACATCCTTTACTCCAATAAAAATTCTTGGGAGCCCTAGTCTTGTCATTTGGGATATTCCTACTCCAGGCCTGATAATCTCTAGCTGGAAGCAAGGGGGAAGAATTGTGTTTACAAATGATAAAGTAACACATGCTTTAAAAGAGCTACTTAAATATCATGGCATGGAAAAACAAGAGTCTGCCCTGATCGCCTAGCCAGCAGAAAAACATTTCAGGTGCTAAGTGAAAGGGGGAGGGGCATTTATTGTGGCTCTTGGTTAAGAGTCCTTAGCAGCACTTCCTTACCTTTGGAGATCCTTAAGAGACTTCCTGCACGCCGGGCCACTCTATTTAACCTTAGTTATTCTCCATTTGCTGCTTCCCCCCACCCCCCAGAAACCTTATTTTGGAGTAGTTTTTAGATTTATAGAAAAGTTATAAAGACAGTGTAGAAAGTTCACAGATGCCCCCATCCCCCTTCTCCGATGTCAGCATTTTATGTTACGATGGTACATTTGTCAAAAGTTAAGAAACCAGCTTTAGTTCATTATTGTTAACTAAACTTCAGACTGTATTTGGATTTCACCAGTTTTTCCACTGATCCGGGTTCCCATACTGGCTCCTCCAATCTGTCACATTTTCTGAGGTTCCTTGTTTTTTTATGACCTTGACAGTTTTGACAAGTACTTGTCAAGGATTTTGTAGAATGCCCCTTACTTGAGAATTTATACTTTTTCATGATGAGACTGGAGTTATGGGTGTGGGGAAAGAGTATCACAGAGCTGAAGAGCCCTCCTTGTACAAGGGGTTTACAACATATCAGCATGACCTAGCACAGGTAACATTTATCTTGGTCACTTGGTTAAGTGGTGTTTGCCAGGTTTCTCACCATGAAGGTGCTGTTTTCCTCTTTCCAGCCTCTGTTCTGTGGGTGTCCTCTGCAGCGCTTATTACAGTTGTTGGTTACCTATATCTCTGCTGTGTGCCTCCCCCTCTAGATGTGTCTGTCCTGGTAGCCACTGGTGGCCAGTGCCTGGCTTGTAGTGAGTCCTTAGTACACATCTGTTGAATATGTGAATACATTCGAAATCGGAATCACCATCTTCACTTTTCAGTTACCGGTAGAGTTGGGGGCTGAGCCCAAAAGCGCCTGACTGACTCCAAGAGAAGGGCTCTTCACATCCCTCCTTAGCAGCTTGTTGCCTGCCCATGGTCAGGTGGCCCTTCTCTGGGAAACACTGAGTGCTTGGCTCTACCAGGAGCTCCATTACCCAGAGGGCTTGATAAGCACAGAGTTGGCTGCAGCCTGGGGTTTGTGACTCCACAGGGTGGGGGGACCTGAGATGTGTTGCAGTAGCGTGCATTTGGCTGCTGCTGGTCTGGGGGCACTCTCCTACCTGACCTTGCAACAACTTTTCAAAGTAAGAGTATCATCCCTATTTTTTCAATGAGGAGCTAAGTTGCCTGTGACCCTTCAGTTAATAAACATTGAAGCTGGGCTTTGATTGCCCCCCCCCCCGCCCTTTCCCAGACCAGATTCGCCCCAGGTCTCCTTAACAGTCAGGGCGACCTGGTGGCCAGATATGGGAGCATTGGGAGAACTCTGCTTCAAGCACCTCAGGCCCTGGGGGGCTGATGAGTGCCATGGGGACGATGGTTTCTTTCTTTTCTTTTTTTAAATTAAAGTTTACTGGGGGTGACAATGGTTAGTAAAGTTACATAGGTTTCAGGTATACAATTCTATATATCACGTTGATATATATACATCATCTATATATCACATTGTTCACCACTCAGAGTCAGTTCTCCTTCCATCACCATATATTGGATCCCCCTTACCCTCATCTCCCTCCTCCCACTCCCCTTACCCTCTGGTAACCACTAAACTATTATCTGTGTCTATGAGTTTTTGTTTCTTCATTTGTTTCTCTTGTTCTTTAGTTGCTTTCAGTTTTATATCCCACATATCAGTGAAATCATATGGTTCTCGACTTTTTCTGTCTTACTTGTTTCACTTAGCGCAATACTCTCAAGATCCATCCATGTTGTCACAAACGGTCCTATTTCATCTTTTCTTATGGCAGAATAGTATTCCATTGTGTATATGTACCACAACTTCTTTATCCATTCATCTATCGAAGGACACTTTGGTGGTTTCCATATTTTGGCCACTGTATATAAAGCTGCAATGAACATTGGAGCACATGTATCTTTATGGATATTTTCAGATTTTTGGGGTAGATACCCAGCAGAGGAATTGCTGGGTAATACGGTATTTCTATTGTTAATTTTTTGAGGAACCTCCACACTGCCTTCCATAACGGTTGCACTAGTCTGCATTCCCACCAACAGTGTGTGAGGGTTCCTTTTTCTCCACAGCCTCTCCAACACTTGTTACTATTTGTCTTGTTGATGATAACCATTCTGACTGGGGTGAGGTGATATCTCATTGTGGTTTTTATTTGCGTTTCTCTGATGATTAGTGATGTTGAGCAGTTTTTCATGTGTCTATTGACCATTTGTATATCCTCTTTGGAGAAATGTCTCTTCAGGTCCTCTGCCCATTTTTTAATTGGATAAGTTGTTTTTTTGTTGTTGAGTTGTATGAGTTCCTTCTATATTTTGGATATTAGCCCCGGAGGCATTGTTTTGAAAATCTTTTCCCATTCAGTCCGTTGCCTCTTTATTTTGTCGATGGTTTCTTTTGCTGTGCAGAAGCTGTTAACTTTGATATAGTCCCATTCACTTATTTTAGTTTTTACTTCTATTGCCTTTGGAATCAAATTCATAAAATCCTCTTTGAACCCAAAGTCCATAAGTTTAGTACCTATGTTTTCTTCTATGCAGTTTATTGTGTCAGGTCTTATACTTAGGTATTTTATCCATTTTGAATTAGTTTTGGTACATGGTGACAGATAGCAGTCCAGTTTCATTCTTTTGCACGTGGCTATCCAGTTCTGCCAGCACCATTTATTGAAGAGGCTGTCTTTCCTCCATTGTATGTTTTTGGCTCCTTTGTTGAAAATTATCAGTCCATATTTATGTGGGTTTATTCCTGGGTTTTCAATTGTATTCCATTTGTCAATCAAAACCATATTGTTTTGATTATTGCTCCTCTGTATTGTAAGCTGAAGTCAGGGAGTGTGATACCTCCAGCATTATTCTTTTTTCTTAGGATTGCTTTGGTTATTCGGGGGTCTTTTGTGATTATCTGATAACTTTTTGTTCTATTTCTTTAAAAAATGCCATTGGGATTTTGATGGGGATTGCGTTAAATCTGTATATTGTTTTGGGTAATATGGCCATTTCAAGTATGTTGAGTCTTCTAATCCATGAACATGGAATGCCTTTCCAGGATAGTTTCTTGTTTGGTGCATCTGGGGTGCAGGGTCAGGTTTCAGAGTCCCTCTGCCTGAGTCAGCTTTGGCAAACCGAGCTGTGATGTGTCGCTCAGCTCTGCCTCAGCGCAGGCCCCAGTTCCAGGCCTGTGTAATGCAATAGGACGGAACCCTCTCTAGCTCCCTCTTGGGGTGTCTGTCGCCTATGTATCCAGCTGATCCTGGAGTCCCCTCCAAGTTTCTCCCCATCTCCACAGATGAAAAAGCGGGATCTGGAGCCCTCAGATGCCACCTATACAGCCCTGTTCAATGTCTGTGCTGAGTCCCCCTGGAAGGACTCAGCTCTGCAGAGTGCCCTGAAGCTACGGCAGCAGCTCCAGGCCAGAAACTTCCACCTCAACTTGAAAACCTACCATGCCCTGCTGAAGATGGCGGCTATGTGTGCAGACCTCAGGATGTGCTTCGATGTGCTCAAGGTGGGGATGCCCTCCCTTCCTGCCTCCCACTCGGGACCTGTGCTGTGTAGCGATGTGCGGCTGTGGCCATGTGTGCCTCTCACGCAGAAAGGTTCAGGGGCCAGTGAGCTGGCCTGGAGCTGGGCCCTGGGGTTCACCGAGGAATTCAACGAGACTGCTCTCAGAGGCTCCCAGCCCCACGAGGGTGGTGGGTTTTGTGCGCTGCTGTGTGCTGTGTCCTGCTGTGTGAGACTCGGTGGTGTCCCGAGGAGGGTGGCCTCACAGTGCTGAAGATGAGTCGGTGCTCAGCAGGGAGGGCCTCCTGCTTCAAAGGAGCAGCAGGAACGAAAGCCCCAGTGTCCAGGGAGCTGTGGATTCCGGCCAGTCCTTGTGTTGGGTTTGTGGGAAGCAGGCGAGTGGAAGTATGGGAGCACAGCAGCGGCCTGTCTGCGTAGAGCTTTGGCCTGTATCCTCTCCTGCTCCTCAGTGGCCTCGTAAGAAGGGTTTTTATCCCCAGTTTACGGAGGTGGCCAGGAGGGGGGTTTGAGTAGGGCGGACCAAGAGCAGGGTGGTGGTTCTGCTTTCTTGGGTTGCAAGGATGTAAGACAGATGCGCGTTAACACCGAAATGAAGGCTTGTAGGAAGCGGGGAAGGCTCTAGGTCCTCACAACTAAACCTCAGGAGAAGCAGGGTCGTGTCAAGGCTCAGTAAGGCCCTGGGCAGCCTTGTCGTCGTACTCTTCCCTCGGGCATGTCACACTCTTTATTCTTAGAGTTACCCAGAGACGTGGCTGCTTGCTGTCTCACTCCGTACATCACTGGCAGACGCTTTTCCTCACTGCACACAGCAGGGTCCCTCCTGCCCATCCCAAGACATAGGACCTGATGGGCTGTCCGGCACCTCACAGTGCAGGGCAGCCTGTGGCCAGTCCCTGGGTTGGCTGCCTTGAGTGGGCCTGCCCTGCTCGAAAGGCAGAATCATGGTCTCAAGCCTGGAGACCTTTCTGTGAGGGACGCATCCCTCCAGAGGGTGCTGTGTGCGAGGCCAGTACCGTAAGCTTCCGGAAGTGTGGCTGACAGGCCTCTGGCCTGACCTGTCCAGAGATGTCAGATTTGTGTTTTAGACAGGCCACTCTGCCTGGTGAGGGAGAGGGATCAGTTAAGATATTAGCTGTGATGATGCAGGAGAGAGAACACAGACTAAAACTTCACTGAGGTAGAAGGGTTGGCAACGGGGAGGCGGGAGAATGGCAGTGGTGGGGTGGGAGCACCCATGCTGATAAGGGGCAGAGGAGAATAGGCTTGAGGAAGAGACCCTGAAGTGCTGAGAGGGGGCAGGAGTGTCTCAAGTAGGCAGTGGCTAACCCCGACAGGCCCAAGAGAAGCCAGTAACTAGTGCCCCGAGCACTTGTTATGTACAGGCACCACACCGTCTCATGTGGTCGTTCCCAAGATGCTCCAGGACAAGTCCTGCCACAGATGAGGAAACTGAGACTGGGGAATCTTGCCTGCGCTCCTGCAGCTGGCCAGTGGTGGAGCTGGGACTTGAAACCAGCTCTGCAATTCCAAAGCCTTGAGTACAGGTGCTAAAAGTGACCACTGGGGTGGGCTTTGCAGAGGGTTGCACAGAAATGATAGGAGCAGCTGGAAGAGAGGGCTGGGAAAAGGGGGGAGGAAATGCAGGCAGCAGTCGGACAACTCTGCTCAGGAGCTGGTTCTGAGCTGGCCCCAGAGCCCGGGTCAGGGCCCTCCTTCTAGACACGCAGATGCGGGCCTGCCCCAGGAGTGTCCGTCCTGAGTCAGACCCTTCGGGCGGGCTGGGCTCTACTGCAGGTTCCCAACAGGACCACCTCATTCCCTCCCCCAGGAAATGGTTCATAAAGGACATGCGGTCACAGAGGAGACCTTCAGTTTCCTGCTCATGGGCTGCATCCAGGACAAGAAGACAGGTTTTCGATATGCCCTGCAGGTGTGTCCCTTCTGGCTCTGCCTGCCTGCCTCTCCCGCTGCCCCACTTCTCCCGTATGCCTTGTGGGGTGCACGTGATGTCCATGTGCGCATGTCTGGAGCTCCTCCCCCTGCCCTGTGCTGGGTGTTTTCTATTTGTGATCTTTTGGCTTTTCCAGAGCTTTTCCAGAGTGCTCTCCCCACCCCTGACCAGCCTTGTTTTACAGCCGACAGGGAGAGCAGGCCCTCAGAGGAGGTGGTGGCATGGCTGCCCTGAGAGGGAGGGCCCAGCCAGCCCACGCCCTGCTGCTCTGCTGGGTGCCTTAGTGCAGCCAGCCGCATTTGCTAAGCTACGGTTCCTGCATGCCGGCTGCCGGCAGCACACCTACCTGGGGTGCTCGCTCAACCATCCGCCATCAGCCCCCAGCTCCGCATCTCTGCAGGGGAATCCCAGGAGTTGCATGTAGTCCTGGGAGAGTCTCACGGACATCAGAGTCGAGACATGCTGCTCTAGTACCACCTCAGACCCCCAGAGAGAACCAACCCCCTCATCAAGTGGGGTACAGTATTAGTGGTGGCGGGTGCTCCCCTGTTGGTCCGCCGCAGCTCACCTGGAGCCCTCCAGCTTCAGGGGCTGCCACAGGGCAGCCCAGCAGCCTCACCTGGGGTGTGCCAGGAAGGCAGGGCCTCAGACCCCGCCTCCCCGCTGCGTCCAGATCAGGATTTCAGCAGGTTCCACAGGTGCTTGGTCTGCACAGAGTTCAAGCCCAGTGATCTGGGACAGCCCTGGACCAAATGCTTGCCTCCCCTCTGTAGACTCTGGAAGCAGGGGCCGTCGGCCATTCCCTGGCCATCAGCAAGCTTCTTTATAGTGCAAACCAGCTGAGACCTAATTCCTTCCTCTCCTTGGTCTAGATCTGTTCTAGTTATGAAAGGTCTATAAGACTAGCAGCCGTGCACAGTGTCATGCACTTACTAAACTGCCTGAGCTAGGCACCATTAGCCCTGTTTTACAGACAAGAAAACTGAGGCTCCCAGAGGCTACGTAACTTACCTAAGTTCCCACAGTCACTAAGCGGCAGAGCTGGGATTTGAACCAAGCTCCGACCGGCTCTAGAGTCAGAATCCCTGCCACCCTGGGATAGCATGTGTATCTCTGCAAAAACTCAGTTCGTCACCTGTGAAGGTGCCTGCCAAGACCCTAGCCCTCCTCAAGACCCTGTCTGGTGGACAGCCACCCTCTTGCAAGGTGTGCCCACCTGGGCCTGACCTGCCCCCACCTCCCCTGCACACTGGTCCCTGAGGACAGGAAGTCAGATGTGCGCTCTGGGCCCACTGAGTGTGGCCTCCCGTTGAGTCTGGAGACAGAGGAACAAGTGAGACCTTGAGCCCCTGTGGCGCTGTCTTGGTCACCCAGGCATGATCAGAGCAGCCCTTTTTGGAGAACACAGAACACCAGAACACTGTGCTGTGAGGATGAAAGTGGTCTCATCTCAGAGCAAACAGCGCTAAGCCCACCGCTAGTGGGGCTCTCTGCCAGGCACAGTCTCTTCCTCTGCCCTGTGCTCCTGAGGAAGTCTGAGAAGGCTGCTTGGAGCAGAGCACACAGTCTGCACTCAGGATGTGCAACTAAGTCCAATCCCTAAGTTGGCTTAGACTCTTCAGAACCTAGCCTCCTGGCTGTCCATCCCCAGGGAAGTACCAAAGTGGACAGAGATCCAGGACCCAGTTTTAGGGTGACCTAAAGGGAGGAAAGGAGTGGCACCCCGATGAAGTCTCCCAGAGAGTTCCCAGATTCTTCAGATTCTTGTGAGGTCAGATGCTCTCCGCATTCTTCCCTCACCTGTGGTGTCCGCCGGCTGCTCGCTGAGCCCAGTGCCTGCTTCCTCGGGAGACCGAGCACAGAGCTGAGGCTGTCTCTCCCCGGCAGGTGTGGAGGCAGATGCTGAGTCTAGGGCTCCAGCCGAGCCGGCACATCTACAACCTGCTGTTGGGGGCAGCTCGGGACTGTGGTCTGGGGGACCCAGCCATGGCTTCCGTGCTGCTCCTGAGGCCCCGGGAGGAAATGGTGTTGCTCCAGCCCCCGGAAGGCGGGCGGCGGGCAAGGAGGGCAGCCCGGGCCGGGATGATCGACAGCATGTCAGCCAGTCTGCACGTGGAGACTCTGGAGAAGCAGCTGTTTCTGGAACCTCAGGCACTTGAGAGGCCTCAGGAGCCTCGGGAGGCCAGCGTCTCCAGCGAGGCCCAGCCTGAAGTGGAAACCAAGGTGGACCCTGCTGACACGGCCCTTGCCTCCTGGGGGCTGGAGGCCAACTTACTGACCTTGGGGGCCGTCCCCCCAGCTGTGGTCTCCTTTGGGACTGTGACCACCCCAGCTGACAGGCTGGCCTTGATGGGGGGTCTGGAGGGCTTCCTGGGCAAGATGGCAGAGCACGGGCTCCGGCCTGACATCAAAACCCTCACGTTGCTGGCCGAGGTGGTGGAGCCGGGGAGCCCTGCAGAGTCCTCGCTGCTGACTGTCCTGGACTCACATCAGGTGGAGGCTGATGTGACATTCTTCAACACTCTGATGAGGAAGAAGAGCAAGCTGGGCGATCTGGAGGGGGCGAAGGTGAGGGGTGTGGAGGCAGGCACCGGGCTCTGGGCTGGGCCCCCCTTCCCTCCTCTGACCAATCCGACCGCCGGACCTGGCCCCTGCCCGGTGTCGTCCATTCCTGCAGTTGGGCACACTGTCCCGAGCCCTGTTCCGGGTTCTGCTGAGAAGCTGGGAATTGAGCGATGAACCAGCTGCTGCACTCCCTGCCCTCCTCCAGGAGCGCACAGATGGGTGGGAGGCAGACACCAAACACATCCGCACACTGACAAGGGAAGGGGGCCGTGGTGGCCCGAGGCAGGTGGCTCCTGCGTGTCCCTACGCTTCAGCCTCTCTGACTCGCACTTTGTGCTAGATAGTGTTCTAAGAGGTTCACCTGCATTTCTTCCTTTCCTGACCACTCCAGGAGGCACTGCTGGTATCTGGCTTTCCCTGTTTCACATGTGGGGATGCCGGGGTTCTCACAGGATTTTGTTCATTCATACGACATGTTTCTATGTGGTGTCTTTTTTGCCAGGGCACTGACCCGGGCACTTGTGAGCATCAAAGATGACAAAGACACAGCCTCTGCGTTCAGGCCCACAGCGCAGAGGGCACCTTGCCCTAAATAAGCTAAATGTGATGGGGCCCTCCCTGGGTCTCTCCCTGACCCAGCCAGGCTGACAGGTGTCCCGTTCTCTCCCTTGCCCCTGCTAAGGCCCCTCAGCCAGTACTTCCCACACTGTTGTTGGTGTTGTCTGCCACCCGGGACCGTGGGACCGTGAGCCCTCGGGGGCCCCTGCTGTTCCAGGGACACTGAAGGCCCAAGTGTGGGGATGGATGGCAAACAGACGAGCAGGAATATTAAGGGCATTCGGGGAGAAGGGACAGCATGTTGGAGACAGGCAAGCGAAGAGCCAGTGTGGATGAGCGTTGCTAAGCTCTAGGGGGCTGGGCTGGGAGAGGTGGCTGGACAGGACCCTGGGCCTTTGAATGCCCGGCTGAGGCCTGGGAGCAGAGCTGTGCCATGCCCCCGGAGTCTGCAGCATTCATGCCCCGGCTTTGACAGAGAAGGCTCTAGCCAGGGCTGGGGGGGGGGGGGTTACAGCTTACTGGGTGCCATGTTTGTCCCCACAGGCGCTGCTGCCAGTCCTGGCAAAGAGGGGAATTGTCCCCAACCTGCAGACATTCTGTAATTTGGCCATTGCGTGTCACAGACCAGGGGACGGTCTGCAGCTGCTGGCAGACATGAAGGTCAGTGGGCTCAGGCCTGGTAGGACCTGTGGTGCTAAGGGGCACTCGGGGGGTGCTTAGGAAGAAATCTGAGTGGGGGAAGAAGTGGGGGCTCTCCCAAATCCCCCAGGTCTCTGCACCCAGAGAGGATAACTATGGGAGGGGGGTAAGGGGGAGTGGGATTGTACTACCTTTAAGTGTAGAATGATCATTGGCCCAATTGGGGAGAAAGGACATGGTGAGCTGCTGCAGGAATGGGTGTGGAGAGCAAGGATGTTACAGTCTTGAAGGTGGCAGTGGGTGAGAGTGAGGCGTGGGGACAGGTCTTGGCCCCAACACTGGAGGGCTAGATGGTAGACTGGAGCAGGAATGTATCAGAATTGTTGGGGGGCAGGGGTGCTGTAAAGCCACAGCCAAGAGCCGGGGAAAAGGTCTCCTGCCCATGGTTTACTGCCTGAGTCTGTTGATCTCTGAGAGCAGCATTCTTCTCTCTCAGTTCTCAGGGCTGAGAGGCGAAGGTACTTAGCTGTGTGGGGTGGATCTGCAGAGCGTGCATGCATGCTTTCCTTTTGTTGCGCCGAGGTTCTGCCCTTCTTGTCCCTGGTCGCTGGTCTGCAGAGCAGACCTGACGGGCAGAGTAACTCCCCAAGCCAGACATGCCGCAGTGGCTTTGCCCCAAGGGTCGCCGTCATCTCGCTGATTGTGTGATGTTCCAGAAATCCCAGATGGTCCCCAACACCCACATCTACAGCACTCTCATCAACGCGGCTCTCAAGAAGCTGGACTACACCTATCTCATCAGTATCCTGAAGGACATGAGGCAGAACCAGGTCCCGGTGAATGAAGTGGTCATCCGCCAACTGGAGTTTGCTGCCCAGTACCCACCCACCTTTGACCGGGTATGTGCACCAAGCTCTAATGTGCCCATGGTCTCCTTAACCAATGCCATCCGCACCCCGGTTCTGGCCTTCTGGGGTTGGTATGCCCTTGCTTTAAACTGTCAGTGGCTTCCCTTAGGAGCAATGACAAACCCCTTAGACCTGGTCCCTGTGGCTCCTTCATCTCAGGCCACTCTTCCCTTTGTTCACTCTTCAGTCCCACAAGACTTTCATCCTTTCTAGATAACACCAGCCACTTTCCTGCCTTAGGCTTTTTGTATTCTGTATCCCCCTGCTTTTCACATAACTGGCTCCTTCTCATCCAGGAGGTCTCAGCTAAATGGCTTTCTCAGAGATGCCCTGCGGGCTGCCTCCCTTCCCTTGTCACCATGCTTCGCAGCCTGTGATTACATGTGCACACATGTGACTCCTGCCCCCAGAGGCGGAGACGGTCTGCCTTGCTCACCTGGATCCCTGGTGCCTGCCCATTACCTGATAACCAGTACAGACTGTTGTCAAGTGAATGGGGGTGACACCAGGGCAGTGACAGAATCTTCTCTGCAATGGCCACTTCTCTCCTTGCTGCTCTGTGGCTGTCAGGCTCTGGGGGTTCCGTTTTTAAGCCCACTGAGTCAGATCCTGTGCTGAGCTCCTCCAGAGCAGCTGTGGCCTGGAGGAGCATGAGCCCGATGGGGAGGGAGCTAAGTTGGCAAGGACACACCAAGCCGTGGGGACATGGGGTCAGGGACAGCTGTGCAGCTGATGCTTGAGTAAGGCTTAGTAAGAATTAGCCAGCCGTGGAGAGTATGCCAGGCAGAGGGCACAGCTGGGCACTTAGGCTTGTCTTACTGACTCCTCAGGGTTCTTTATGTATTCTGGATACTAGTCTTGTTGGTTGTGTCTGACAAAAATCGAGTTAGCCGACTCTCTTCACTGTGTTGTATAGGGCCCACTGAGGTCTTCTCAGGTTCAGGCAGCAGTCACCAGACTACCACTGGCCTTAGAGCTTATTGTATTCAAATCATATTCATACTCCCTTATGGTGGTGGACGTATTTCTGATAGTCAGGGGTTGTGCGGGCGGCCTGCGGGGTCTCAGCTCCCGTTCCCCACATAAGAACGCAGGACATGGTGAGGCCAAAAAGGAACACCCACGGAGCCATAGGTAGGGGAGTCATACCGCTATATTCTTGCTGGGTTGGGGACACAGGAACCATACTATCCGCAACCTGCCGTCCACTTCTATCTGCGAACCAATCTCACTTGCTAGCTGCAATCCGCCCTGCTAACCGCAATCCACTCTTGCTAGCTCAGCCACCATCTTCTTGCTAGCTCCCATTTTTTTGCTAGTGTAGCCACGGCAGTTATATTAGTGGCCAATGGCTCACTGGTTACAGCTGACGGCCAACTAGCCACAGCTGATGGCCATCCAATCACAGTTGATGGCCATTTACTACCTGAGCCAGCACCTTTCCACGTGAGGCCAAGAGCCTGGAAACTGCACTCCTGGCTCTGTCCCCACGTCAGGTTTTTGCTTTATGTATTTTCAGGCTCTATTAGGTACATGCAAGTTTAGAATTGTTAAATCTTTGGAATCAACCCTTTTATCATCATATGGTAAGCCTTTCTCTCTGATGCTTTGTCTGTTTCTTCCATCTGTTCCTCTACCAGCTTCCTTTGGTATCTGCCTAGGACATTTTGTTTGCTCCTTTTCTTTCCACCTCTGTAGAAACCGCCGCAGCAGTGCTGAGATGAGGGTAAGGGAGACAGTGGCTGTGCCGAGGGGCAGCACTCGTCAGACTGTGGAGGCAGTTGGTAGGACACAGCGGTTGTAGCCTGGGGGACAGGGGTGACACCCCTGCTGGGTATAGGAACAGGGCAACACAGTTAGGAAGGACTGTCCACAGATGGAAGTCTGGGTCCGTCTCGTCCAGCAACTTTGCTTCTCTACGGTAAACTACTCAAGTATTAAGTAACTTTTGTGCCCTTCCCTCTTAACCACCTGGAAGAGGGAACAGTTTCCCTGAGGCTAGGCCAGCTGCCGTGGTTTGGGATTAGCTGTAGGTAGTGTGTAGTGATTCTAATTGTGCTCCTTGAACCCCTGAATCCCATGCTTTTCTAATTACAGTACAAAGGGAAAAACACCTACTTGGAGAAGATTGACGGCTTTAGAGCTTATTATAAGCAGTGGCTGAAAGTGATGCCAGCAGAAGAAACCCCCCACCCGTGGCAGAAGTTCCGGACCAAGCCTAAGGGGGACCAAGACAGCGTCCCCGAGGCTGCTGTGGATGGAGGCCGTGGGGGCAGATGATGGGGAGGCCCTGGGGGACCGCCAGCAGAGCTGGAACAAAGTGCACAGCCTACGTAGTGCTCTGTGGGAGTCCCAGGAGTCCCTTTCATGCTAAAGACACATGAACATTGCTGTAGCCTCAAGCATGAGAAAGGTCCGGCCAGAGTAAGAGCTGCAGCATTTTGCAGGCATCGGTACGAGGACAAATGCCGGGCGTAGGGTGCCTGACAAGTTCGCAGCAGGTCCCAGTGCAGCTTGGGCCACCTTGGCACGACATCTTAGGCTATCCTCGCCGGACAGGTTGTCATCACCGATGAGAAAAATGAACTCGATCAGGGTCTCACGGCACAGATGAGGTGGAGTCGGCATCACGCCCCAAAGGCGACTGGTCTCCGGGGCCCCACAGACTCCTGGCGTTGAAAGAACGAATGCAAGGCCCAAAGGTTTCAAGATTTATTTTTATAAATCATAGCTGATGAACACCAAAGCCTTCACATGTAGAGACCACGTTCCACCTCAGGCCTGGGGTACCACTCTGCGAGAAGGGCTGCTCCCAGGACAGGGGGCGGCACGACAGGCAGACACCTGCAGATCTGAAGTCCTGGATGGAGAGGCATCCGGCCCGAGGGCCTCAGCCGGAGCAGCCCCGGCAGCCGCAGTGCGTGCACTCAATGATCCGGCCCTGCAACAGAGGACAGCTGAGACGCCGCACCCCCCCCCCGCGTGCCACCTCCGCCCCAGCAATGCTCTCGCCAAGCAGGCTGGCCATGGGACAGCCACTCCCTACAGGACACCTCAGAAACTGCTCAGTGCCGGTTCTGGGTGGTGAAAACTTGGTAACGGTTCCCTCATGAAGATGGAAACAACTGTTGTTGATATTAAAGTTACATCTCTGTGTGCATTTAACTTATGCAGATTCAACATAAAGTTTTTTTCCTCTCCCAAAAAGGGGGGAAAATCTGTGAATGACTCTTGTTACCCGGTGAAGTGAGCATGACACACTGTGTAGTGAGCTGGAGGTGGATATGCTACTGCCGGGGCCTCAGGGCCTCGCCTGGGCAGCGGAACTTTCTAGTGAGGCCCGAGGAAGAAGGGTGTGCATTTGAGTCCCTGCGGCAGCCAGCGGGACAGTCTTCTCCCCCAGGCCAGGTGTGGCCCTATGTCTGGCCAGGGGCCTAGCAGGCAGAAGACCCCAGAGCAGTGGTTTCTATTTTCCTTTTTCCTCTTTTTTGGAGTAGGACTCTTGTCTAAGCAAACAGATCTGGTAAGCTGGGTGAAACCCAACCACAATAAATCTAAAGCAGGCTGTTTTGGCCCCAGGGTGGGCTGGGGCAGCACCCCTACCAGGCACTGCCATGAAACCCTGGTGATCTCAGATGAGAGGGGCTTCTGCCATCTGTCTCTGCCTGCCCCCCTCCCCGCCCCGAAATCTAACACCCAGGGCCTTCCCTTGGGGAGGCAGCCCTTGCTCACTTTCCACTACTCAGAACGCTTGTCCTTGACCTTCCAGATGATTCAGGGAGACAGCTGCCTACTGAGCTGAAGCCCTTGGCCGAGAGCTGA
This sequence comes from Rhinolophus hipposideros, assembly GCF_964194185.1. NCBI lineage: Eukaryota > Metazoa > Chordata > Mammalia > Chiroptera > Rhinolophidae > Rhinolophus > Rhinolophus hipposideros. Next base: position 10,637,450 of record NC_138053.1, read on the forward strand.
AGCTCTATAAGCTGTAACTAGTATGCAGAGTCGGGGACCCTGTGATGAGTCACCTGTGTGAAAGGCCGACCCAGAAGATGGGCAATGGGGCCTGACCTCCCAGCTGGGCTAACAATAGTCAGCTAAGGGGCTACACTCAAAAGCCATGAATGGCCAACGGCCAGGCAGTAACTGCCCCGCCTCCTCCTGCAGCTCCATTTCAGAGGGGCTCGCGTCCTGAGCTCAGCTACTGCACACCCAGCACCATTCCCGAGCTGCCCAGCCTAGTTTGGAAAAGAATGTTCTGACAGATGAAATGCAGTGTAATTAAAGCATCATAGTGAAGAAAAGGAGGCCTGGAAAAAAGGATGGCTGAAGGGTGAGCACTGCTGACCAGCCACCCTTCCCTGACTTAGTCCTCCCAACCACTGAGGGGGTGGGTGTCGTTACTCCCATTTCCTAAGTGAGGCATGAAGTTCAATAACTTGCCCAAAGGTGGAGTGGCCCCAGACCTGGCAAACATGATTACTGCCAAACTCCCTAGCATGGATTCCTGGATAGAGGGATTTACTCCCAGGGGGAATGGCCAGCAGCACATCCAGAGACCAAACTATATTCCAGCCTCCAAAGAGTGTAAAATCCTTTGGCGTCAACTAGGACAGAAATCCGAACTGAAAGTAACATCAAACTCAATCATTAGACATTGTATAGGGATAGAGACATTACCACTTCCAGCTTGCTTTTGGGGACTCGGCAAATGCAATTTGTCCCAAAATTGGTGTCCCGTGTCTGAATGCACCGCAGGCAGCATAAGTTCTCGTACCCCTGCTTTTTCCATTTTGCAATCAGGTTTTTGTCTGCGTATCCTTCTTTAATACAATATTCATATAGTTCTGTCAAAAGATGGGGAAAGGGCATCAGTCCATGGTGTCAGCTGGCCCATCACTACCTCATTAAAAAAGACTATTTAGCCAACAGTGTCCCCTCCCCACCTTTTTTAGTGGTTAAGAAGAATCATGAAACTTGCTGAGGCTGTTAGATCCATTACTTACCTAAATCTGAAAGCCACTCAGGCTAAAAAGGGCAAGAGTGAATTCAGCCCCTTACCTCTGCTGATGGCTTTCCGCTTGTAGAAGAGGTCAAAGATATAGCGGGTTTTCTGGTGATGGATTCTGAAGATGGGCCACAGAGACTCCACTTTCCTCTTCCCCTCGTGTGGCTCTGTCTCCGCTGGGGAGAAGGAGGCGTTTTGTTTTGGTAGGGAGAGTTAATCTACACATCCTATTTTGTGTTTTTTTTTGTTTTCTTTGTTTTGTTTTTTAAAATAACTAGGAATAAAGAATCAATCTTATATCCACCAGAGTGGCTATAATCAAAATGACAGACTATGACAGGTACTGAGGATGTGGACCAATTGGAATTTTCATACGCTGCTGGTAGGAATGTAAAATGGTGCAGCTGCTGTGAAAACAGTCTGGCGGGGGACCTGGACGTACACATGTACACAAAAGGTTGTACAGGTAACCCCCGTGTAACACGGTTCGAGAATTGGGGAAACCCCTCGTACAATCCGGCATCCTAGAATATGGTTTCATTCTAACATGGTTTGAGAATTAGAGAAATCCCCGAACAACACAGAACATAATAAAAGCTTAGTAGTGATGACGAAGAAAACATTTAATACATATTAATATCTTATACTTTTGGTGAAAATTACTTTAATGAAGATATTTCTCTTAATTATAAAAATATAATAGTATGTTTTCTTAATTTTTGGAACCTAACCCCCCCCCCCTTTTTATACTAGTTCTTTGTTTCGTATAACACGGATTTGTATAACACAGGTTTTTTAGGAATCTACCAACTATGTTCTATGGGGATTACCTGTATATAAGTGTCCACAGCATCATTATTCACAACAGCTAAAAGGAATAACCCCAGTGTCCATCAACTGATGAACAGATAAAATGTAACCTAGCCACACAATGGAATATTATTCAGCCATAAAAAGGAAAGAAGTACTGACACACACCACAACCTGGAACAACCTTGAAAACATTGCACTAAGTGAAAGAAACTAGTCCCGAAAGCCCACCTATTGTATAATTCTCTCTTTACAGACAAAGCAGATTACTGTTGCTTAGAACTGGGAGATACGGGGAAAAGAAGTGGGGAGAATGACCACTAAAGGGTATGGGATTTCATTTGGGGGTGATGAAATGTAAAATTAATTGGGGTGATGGTTGCCCAACTTTGAATATACTGAATACCCCTTAGCTGAATACTTTAAAAGGGCAAATTTTACATATGATTTATATCTTAATAGAGTTGTTTTTAAAAATTAAAGCAAAAACGTAAGCCACACGATTTAAACGTAATTGTTTTAAATTTAAAATCTTTTTAATAAATTAGAAACCAAAGAGTTTAAGAAATCATTCAAAGATAACCTCTGGTAACACCCTGGTCTTCATCTTTCCAGACGTATTTCTACAGCATAATCATTTCTCAAGGTAATTCTGGGCCTATAGATGGACATCTAATTTCATTTCCTAAAGTCCGTTAGGGATAAGAGAGAAAAAAAGGACAAGTCTGAAGGTTCATAGCAGCGGGCTTTCAGGAAATAACTGCTCCATCAGTATATAGAGGGTCAGGCAGCAGCTCACACCCGCCACGAGGCAAGTCTTGCTCTCAGCTGTCACAAATTGGTGTTTGTCTACCACCACCTCTTGGTTTTTAGGGCAGAAGGGAAAGGTGAGGAATGGTAAAAAACCTGTGTCTACCTTTCTCCAACTTTGAGGCCATTTTATTACCTAATATTTATAATTCAGCCCATCAAACAGCATTCTGATCCAAGCAAAAGGCGGGTGTCAAGGATGCTGCAAATGCACATTGCGTATCTGCTGGGGGCGAGGCTGTGCTCTGGGTACCCAAGACACAGCTGCGGGGAGGACAGACAAGGCCTGCAGCTGAGCTCCAGGAGAGGGAAGCTGATTACCACCTGGTGGTAAGTGGTAACGGCACAGGGAAAAAGAAAACACGGAAGGAGATGGCAAGTGGGGAAAGGGGGGACTGCCATTTTATATAGGTGATGATAAAGGCACATAGGAGACATCTGATCGGAGGAGACCTTAAGAAACAAGGGGTACTGGTGGGCTGGGATGTGGACGAAGAAATGGGTGGTGGTGGTCAAAAGGCACACACTTCCAGTTATAAGTCCTGGGGATGTAATGTACAGCATGGTGACTATCGTTAACAATGCCATTTTGTAGATCTGAAAGTTGCTGAGAGTATATCTCAAAGTTCTCATCACAAGAAAAAAAAACTGTAACTGAGATGATGGATGTTTACTAAACTTACTAGAATCATTTTGCAATATACACATATCAAATCATGTTGTACACCTAAAACTAATCCAATGTTCTGTCAATTATATCTCAATTTAAAAAAGAAAAATGAGGGGCAAACATGCTCAAGAGACAGAGCAAACAGCAATGCAAAGGACGCTGAGGTAGGACTGTACCTGTGGATCAAGGAACAACAGAGCTGGGGGAGGTGAATGGGGGGGGAGGTAGGGGATAGAGCTCGAGGGAGCTGGGGTGAGTGTATGTCTGACCTGGGAGGCCACAGGACTTTGGTTTTGCTCTGATGGGGAGGTGAACCACTAAAGGGTCAGTGGTATACGACGTAAAACCCTCACCCGGGAGAAGACTCTAGGGAGAGGAGACACAAAAGGCTATGCGGTAATCCAGATGAGGTGAGGGTAGCCGGACCAGGTGGTGCGGGTAGATGGGATAAAAGGAGTCAGAGTTTAGTTTCATGAATTTTCTAAGATTTCACTGTGCATAATTTCAAATATACACAAAACAGTTTACTGAACTCCCAAGTAGCTATCACCCAGCTTCAACAATAACAGTCAGCCAGTTTTACTTTATCCAGTTCTGCCCACTTTGGGGAGTGAAGAATTGGGAGTATTTTAAAAAAGAATCTCAAACATCAAGCATCACATTTATAAATATATATTATCTCTAACATACTAACAAGGACTTTAAAAAATACCTACGTATAATGTCAATATCCCACCCAACAAAATCAACCATTTCCTGATTAGCATCCCATATTCAGTCTGTGTTCAAATTTCAGATTGCCTCAAAAATACCTGTTGACACCTGATGTGTCTGAATTAAGATCCAAACAATGTCCAGATGTTGTCTTTGATTGACTTGTCTCAAGTCTTATTTATCTGTGACAATTTTCCCTCTGTTCTGCACCCTTTTTAGGAATCTGGATGTCTTGGATGCTTGGATAGGAGGAATAAAAGAAAGAGGGGAGTCAAGGACAGCTCCATAGTTTGTGGCCTAAGAAGGGAAGCGGCTTTGGGGTGTGAATGAGGATTCAGTTCTGGTCATGGTAAGTTTGAGATGTTTTTAGATACCCAAATGGAGCCACCCAATAGGCAGTTGGTAGTTTAATGTGGAGTCAAGGCTGGAGAAGACATCTGGTCACCTGGGTAAAGGACGTCAAGTCATGTGACGGGATGAGACCACTGAGGGAAGGGCGGGGGTGAGCATGGAGCTCCTTACGCTGCCATCCTGGAAGTGGAACCTTCTATGCTTTTCAGTCTTTTCTCAATCTTTGAATCATAGCATCAACTGCATTTATAAAATCCTTTTTGGACATATTTTCACCAGATAATGTGAACATTCATGGTATCATTCCCCGCCCCCCCCAGCTTGATGGTTTCCTCTTTATTGATGTGCTTCCTACCTCCCCCCCCAACTTCAGTCCCTTCCACCTACCCCCCTCCCCCAACCCCCCAAAAAGGCAGTGAAAGGAAAGGATTGTTGCTGTCCTGAGCCCCTTGGACCGTCTTGGCTATCACTTTGTGCAGGTCCACACACAGAGTGGAAGGCAGCTTTCAGTGGGTGATGCGTCCCGCCACTCGGAGGGTATGAAAAGAGGCCAGAGGCTGGAGATACCACAGCATAAACTAGACTTCGGTTTCTGTCTCTTTGCTAATGCCCAAAACTGCCCATTAACTTCAAAACCTGGGTAACCGTCCTTTTAAAGTACTAGTCTTTAAAAGTCTAATGAAATATTTATTATGCAAGTGTTGACTATGCTTGATTTTCAATTAGTTTTAAAAAGTCCTTATAAAAATAAAGGTCTTCACAAGTCCTGGTCACAGTGCAGACAGTCTCCTTGCCAACCCCCACAGAACCCTCTGCCACACGATTCCCGTCTCTGCCCCTCATCCCTACACCAGGCTTTTGGTTTTGGAGACTTACAGGGTGACAGCGCCTATACAAAAACTTGCGTGATGAACTCAGAGACATATGAAGATCTGAGCTAGGAAATACTGGGGAACAAACTAAAAAAGAAAACAAATTTTCCTTCCTAAGATAACAATGCCAACTGCTTCAATAAGTGAGTTGTCCTGTACATGGTCCTCAGATCAGGAAGGAGTAAGGGCCTGCTAATGCCACTGGCTTTGGGACTTTCTGTGCCAAAGGCCACACAAGGGTCCCCCATGGCCTAGGAGTACAGTCACAGATTCCACAGGCCAAACTTGTGCTGGAGGCTACAAACTGGAAGCTGGCAGTTCCAGCCAGCCTAAAGGCAGGCTTTGTTTGGCTCTTCCCACAAAAACTATTTTTTTTTAAGTTTGAATTTTAAATTAGAAGAGTTCACATAAAACAGCTTGATTTTTGGCTTCTCTTGGGGGAAAAAAGGTAGCAAATTTGGTTATGCTGAGCCTGCATTCCAATGGTAAAATGGGCTTCAGGTAAGTAGCAGTTTCTGCCCCTCTCCAGGCTTCCACATCCCCAGAGCTCCATACTGTTCCCAACACTGAAGCCAAGTCTGGTCCCAGCTGCCATCCACTGTTTTCTTTGTAGTGGTAGTAAGAGCAAAAGGGGAAAGCAAAGAAATGCTAACGGGCTATCTGGTTAAATAAAAATGGGAGAGAAAAAGACTTGTTTTGGAGGTAAAGAGTATCATATATATCTAAATACTCAAAAGTCATCCCTTAAAAGAGGAAGTAGATTTACTTTCAAGGATTTATAAAATCTGATTTATTACAGCATTCTCCAGTTTCTTTATGTCGAATAAAGATCTGTGTTGGGAAGAAATCTCTCAGCTCAAAATGGTCTTGATTACTGTAAGTTCTAGGTATTTAATAGAGGTTTTGAAAAAAGGAGGCAAAGTAATTTAACACTGATTTAGTTAGTACTTATTGCTTGAGGTATGACTTCATAACAAGGGTTAATTACCTAAAAGCTTTAAAAAAATGATTACTTTAAAAAGTAATTTAGTTAGTGGTAACACTGTGATCAAATAAGGCAAACAGAAGCTTGGGTATTTAGATAAGATTTCCAAAAACCACACTACACTGAATTCACGAAGTACAGGATCACACAACATTTATAGGGAAATGAAGAAGGCACATTCTGGAAAACTGGTAGATGATGCAAAAACAAAGATGATGAAAACAGTGTCAGAGACTCAAGAAAAATCTGAATGTTTCAGAAAAAAGTGAAGAAACAGGATTTTCCCAAGTAAATATATTCAGTATGATTTTAAAATACACATCCAGCCAAAGCAGTAAATAATTACAGGAAGACTATTTGCTTTATATTCCCTAAAGCTTTTATATTCAAATTGGCCCAAAAATATTTTTGAGGACCTTTTCATTACTGTTATCTTACTTTCCAACACTTACTGCATTTCCACAGTTAATAAGTAAACAAAACATGTCAGTGTCAGGAGGTCACAGTGTTGCCCTCTTTGCATTTGTACTTGCATTTATGTCTGTCCCCTGGAGGCATCTAAGCCTGTGACCCTTGGATGCAGCCCACCAAATCAGGAACTCCTCCACTCACCTTCTCTCATCTTTTGATCTAATTCATCCAGTGTTGGCTCAATCAACTCCCAGCCATCGGGGGGAGCTTTCCGGCTTCTTTTGACTTTAGGCATTTCCCCCCACACAAGATACTTGGCGAAGATCTGGAGGGGAAAATTAAATGAATTGGTTTCTGAACCTCAGATACCCAAAGGAGCTCTTCACCAGCCACCATTCTGGTTCATCTTCACTTCCCTGTTATCTCATCTGTAAAATGGGGATAACAGAACCTACACTATAGGGTCATTGTAAAGATTCAATGATAATTGTGTATAACATGCATGGCATTTAATGTGTGCTTAATCGATTTTTGTTATTATCATTAACGGGTATCAACTATGAGCCTGCCCTGTTACTGGATATTGGGAACATAGAACAATGAATAAGACACAACCTCTGTCCTCGATAAGGTGACATTCTAGCAAAGAGATAGAAAATAAAAAGACAATTACAATACAGTATGGAAAGAATTATGATTAGGGGAGCTGAGAGAATGAGTGTTTAAAAGGCAAAAAGACAGTATAAAACCAAAGTACCTTAGGGTCTGCTTCCCAAGAGTGTAACAGAAAAATCTCTGGTCTCTTCAGTTAGAGGCTTAGGTTCTCGTCCAGCTCGTTACACTGTGGCTTTTGGGGGAGAGGGTCACATTCCCTCGCTGGTCCTCAGTCTCACCTGTAAAATCAGGGCCGTGGAATACCAGTAGCCAGATTGCCAAGTTCTCTTTAAACCCAACAAACACACTACACAGAGACAAGTCACGTGAAGCCCGTACAGTAGTCCAACTCAAATGTAAACAGCAAAGCGCCTTTTTCAAGCCTCCTCCCATTGCCCGCTGGCACAGAGAACTCAGGTTATCTCTTACCTGTAAGCACAGCTGACTCCTCGCCCCCAGATTCGTTCAGTCCCTCCCTGCTGTAGGGTGTCTGAGGGTTTACAAAGTCCTCCGCACCCCAAAACCTCCTTCCACGAATTCTCCTTAACAACCTTACAGACGAGGAATCAAACTTCCAGAGCTCAAGTCAGGGTCACCCAGCTGGGAACTAGCGGAGCCTGACTCTGACTGGGGGGTCCTGACTTCCAAATCAGTGGTCTTCGTGCTCGGCTCCCCTCCGCTGAAGCCAGAGACGCATGGAATCTGGTCCCTGGCCCAGCGCGCACGGGCTGGGGGACAAAGACCCGGGAATGACCCCTCTGCGACCACCCAGGGGCACGTGAGGGCCCTGGCCCGGTCTGGGAGTCAGAGGAGCGTCCCAAGGGAGGTCACAGGTGTGAGGCAAACTACATCAAGGTGTCTGGCGGTGTAAGAGGGGCAGGTGCGCTCGGGAGAAGCGACGAGTGAAAAGGCGTCAGAAGAAAGGAATAAAGATGTTGCAGCCAGAATTGCAGGAGAGCCTCATCCGGAGGACGGCATCTGAACCGGGCGTACAAGAGCAAGCAGTTTTTAGACAAAAAACGCTCCCGGCACAGAAAACAGCCTGGGGGCGGGGCTGGGAACAAGAGCACCCCCTAATCCCCTTCTCAGCACAACGCGCAGGCGCCGCCTCCTCTCGGAAACTCACTCTGACCTCCGGGTCCGGAGGCCCGAACCCGTCCCAGCCCAGGCGTTCACATCACCCTCTGGGCCAGTGCAGACCTTCGATCCCTGGCCCCAGCCATTACCCAGGTACCGGAGAACGGAGAAAAAAACACCTACCGGAACCTCTGTCGCTGTCGGTGCCCGTTTCCTTACTCTTCCGCTTCCCAGGTGATCGCTTCAGGATGAGGTCCTCGGGAGCCCCGCCCTCCCTTGCGTGGAGCGCGCGTAAGCTTAGGTGTCCGATGCTCTGCCTGTATAGAATTCCAGCGTCGCGGTTGCTTTTTGTCCTCACTTCCCGGGAGGGGTGGCCGGCAGACTCACGTGTCTCCCGGGGTGGGGCAGACTGAGGGTGCTGTTGCCCGGCGGCGCACGTGAGAGCCTGGACTCAGGCAGCGCGCGGGACAGTCCGGCTTCGTGCGCCGGCTTCCCTGAGGTCCCCGGTTCTTGCGACGACGGCGGCGGCGGCGCCGCGCTGAGGCTACTGGGCTGGGCGGAAGAAGTCGAGCCCGAGGTATTTCCGGTTCCGGTGTCAGTTCGAGGCGCCGCCGCCGCAGCTGCCGGAGCCGCGATGCCTAAAGGAGGTGAGGGCCGGGCGCGTGGCCCTCGGGCCTCGAGGGGCCGCTCGAGTCCGGTTCCCGCTGTCCACTCAACCCGCGGGAGCCTCGGAGAGAGGCGCAAAGGGGGGACGTCCGCGCCGGCTGAGGACCAGGCCTGGGCCTCGACGCCCGATTGTCCAGATGGGGAAACTGAGGACCACAGTGGCCTCGAGCCGCTCCCTCGGATCGGACACAGAAGGCCCGTTGTAGGGAGCGCGTCTCCTGGCCTGGAGGGTCTGACGCTTCTTTCCTTCTCGGGTCGCCGGCGACTGAGTCGCTTTGTCCCGCGCCTTGTGCAGGGCCTGCCCGGCTCGCGTGTAAAATGTCGTGAGACGTAGCTTCGTGCTCTGAGCCTGGCCGACCTGGCCGGGACTGCCCCATTGAGCAGCGGCTCCGTGTGAGCCGTGCAGCCCGTCGCTGTGTCTCGGTTCTCACTGGGAAACGGGGGTGACGCTTGTCCCTCCCTCGCGGTCCTGCCGACAGCCTTACACTGGGCGGAGGGCCCAGTACAGTGCCGGGCGGTCCTTAGTGCCCGCTAAGGAGTAACTGCTGTTGCCTGTAAGGCTTTGTCAGTTCCTTGGCCGAGAAGGTGAGGGATCCATAGCTTCCCAGTGCGGGGTCCCTCGTCCTCCACCTCTTTCCCTAAGCGTCCGTGGTTCTCACTTTGAAGCCCAACACGTGACTTTGAAGACGTTGTTTGCCTTCCAGCCTGCTGGCCTCATCTGGGACACCTGGCCGCGCACCCTCAGCCGGGAGAGGTGGGGGTGGGGGCCCTAAAACGAGGCGCGCCTGACGGGCCCGCCCAGCCCCCGGCACAGAACGGGTGTCGGTTCTGTTCATACTGGTAGCTCGCGTGTCGTGGTGGTTGAGAGGCATCAGCCCCCAGGAAAGTCTGCTTGGAGCCTTTTCAAACCTAAATGACTTCCTGACTCTGCTTCCAGAGATACTGGGCTTCACAGAGCAGAATTCATTTATACTTTGCCGTCTACTAATTCATCCTGTGCTAGGAAGGGCCATGTCACCTCTGTTCCTAAGTCCCCTGTTTGGCAAAAGGAGCCCTTCCAACTCCAGAATGCTGGCTCGAGGCGTCCGACTTCGTAGGTACTCTGAGCCCCGGTTGGATGTTACAATTAGAAAGTCCTAAGTATCAGTTCTTGGTTAAACGATTTGGCCTTTTGGCTTGTGAAAAGCTTTATGTGTAGACAAGTTTTACATTTCTTGCTTGCGTTAATTTGCTTCAAAAGCCAAGCAAAACACGGATATGTTAAAGCGTCAAATGCCCCATGAACAAAGGACCAACTCTTGCTTGCGTTATGTAACTGGGCAGCGTTTTTGAAGACACGAAGAGCTGATGAGGTCAGCGTCTCATAGCCAAGTGTGCAGGGTGGGAGCCGGTAGTAGCCAATTTTGAGTTGTTACTATTGCGTGGACTTTTAAGAGTGCAAGAAAGGGTGTTGGTTATAATGGTAAGCCTGATCTCTCATAATAGGATTTTCACGAGCATAGACTGAGACACTCCTGGGAACCAAGGTAGTCATTAAAAATGGGTGGTGTTCTTTGTAGCAGCCCAATTATGGCTGCTGTTCCAGCTGCTGTCTAGGAACTCGGGGGAGGCCAGTGTCTCTTAGTGTCTCTGGAGTCCAGACTAGCTCCGGCTCACACTAGCTGTGTCTCACACAGATTCTCTGCCCTCAGTGAGAGACTCACTTGAAATCAGGTGGCCCACAGCTTTCAGGAAAGGTTGGGGATGGGTCGAGGCCACAGCCACCCAGTTTCCTCTAGGACAAGCGGAGGGGATGCCACCCTGCTATAAAGCTGGCTGATGGCTTCAGCAGGGGTCTGTGTAGTGTCCTGGCTCAACAGGGTCAGACTGTAAAACTGATACACTTCGATGAACTTGAAATTGCTAGTCATATTTGTAACTCTTAGATGGTAGCTAGGTTTATTTTCAATCTTCACTTTGTTTGCCAGCTATGTTTCTTACTCCAAGCAAAATAAAGTTTTCTCCTATCTATAGGTATTAAATTTTTTCTTTCTACCGTACCATTTAGGTGACCATGAAGCATTTTACATTCGCTCACATTTGTGGTAAATCACTGATGTGGCCAGTGGCTTTCCCCCTACACCAAATACTGTCATTAGAGAGAAAAGGAGGAATCATAACAAACCTTTTTGTGGTGCTCATCCCTGTGCCACACACTGTCCCAACAGTTTTACACGTGTTAACAAATCCATCTTCGTGACAACCCTGTGAAGTAGGGACATACATGAAGAAGCTGAGACTGAGAGGTTAAGTACCTGCTCAGAGTCGCAGAGCTAGTAAGTGGTAGAGCTAAGGTCTGAACCCCAGAGTTGGACTCCAGCATTTGTGCTCTTCACTCTCCTTTGATCTTAAGTCTCCTTGGCTATAAAATGGGACCAGCTGTAATTCTTACACCGTAGGTGTGTTCTGAGGATCAAAAGAGCCCATGGCTGTGACAGAACATTGCAAGTAAAAAGAACGGTAGCGACAGCAGAGGTGTAAGTGTTACACGTTCTCATGATTGCGCCTGAGTCTGCTGTGTTTGGATTCTAAGGGACCAGGGGATTTTGCCGGTCACTGTGTGTGGTATGCCCGCCTCCATATCCTCCCCTCAGGTCCTGTTTGGGGGAACCTGCATCCAGTACACAGTTCAGGGCCCCATCTAGTGGTCATGTGCTGCCTCTTTTGTGCTTTGAACACGAGGAGGGCAGTATGGGTTTGGTGCTTGGTGAGGGATAGGTGAGGTCTGCAGCCTCCAATGAGAACGCCGCAAGCATGACAGCCCTCGGGCTGGGTAGTCAAGGAACTGCTTCCCTTCCGCCCTCCTCACCTTCACCTCCTCATGCAGGGAGAAAGGGAGGCCACAAAGGCCGGGCCCGGCAGTACACGAGCCCCGAGGAGATCGACGCGCAGCTCCAGGCTGAAAAGCAGAAGGCCAGGGTGAGTACATGCCTGTCCATGCCCCTCCGGTGTCCCAGGGTGGTGCCCTGCCTCTTTGGTACCCAGAGAGGCCAGGCAAGGACCACCGATTCTCAGGGAAAGGCCTACACCTGAGGTTTGGGGGGGGCAGCAAGGAGCAGGTGGGAGTCTCAGAACAACTGAGGGCAGTCAAGAGGGGAGCCATCGTCTGGATCAATTAGAGCTTTGTTCACTCAGCAACGATTGCCGTAGTGGGTATCTGTTCTTGGTCCCGTGTTCCTGCCTTCCAGGGGTTCTCCCTCTGCCAGGCTCTGCCCATCCCCAGGGTGAGCTCGCAGCACCACCGCTTGTCGGCTCCAGCCCTGAGGATTGCTTGCCAAACCCAGCGTAACCTCATGGCCTGCCTTCCACACCCCCAGCAGGCACAGTCATTCATTCCCCCAGACCTGGCTTAACTTCACCTCTTCTCTGACTCCAGTCCAAGCATAGTAGTTCCCTCCACTCCGTTTCTGCAGCGCTTTTTCCAGCCCACTGTCAGGAACAAAAGATGTTTCTGTCACTGGTGGGTCAAAATTAGATCCTCACCTGCGTAAGGGCCAGAGGGGGACACAGTCAGGCCAGAGGAGCGGCACAGTTGTATAGTACCTTGGAGCCCCGAGAAGGGAGGGTGGAGGAGGGCCTGCCTAGTGGAGGGGCTGGCAGTTGAGCAGGACCTCGGAGAATGTGTAGACAAGTGCTAAGCGGGGAAGGATGTACAGTTTTTGTAAAGGATCTCTTTGGTGGGGAGGTAAGAAAGGTGGAGGGAAGGGGCATGCTGGGGTGTTGTCGTGGGAAGCCAGTGTAGCAGGACATCTGCATGGGCAGGTTAGAGTGGCTGGCCTGCCACTGACCCTGGCGTGGAAAGCAGGGGAGGACTCGCCTGGGAATGCGAGCACAGTTTGGCAGCTGGGGGAGCAGGAGGGCAGCTGAGCAGGACTGTGGTTTCCAGCCCCATGGCTGAGTCCGATCCTGGGAGCTGAGGTACCTGGGCTGAGAAGGGGAATGGCATTTATGGCTGTGTGACGGGCTTGCTGGATTGTGGGGATGGCTGCCAGGCTGCAGAGTCAAGTGGATAGGCTGCCTCTGACAGGGCCCCCACTGGGGGCCGGGTCTCAGAGTGGGACCCTTGTCATCCTTGGTCCCAGCCTTCTGTGGGCTGAATTTCTCAAGGTCCACTGTGTGGGGGACGTGGGGGCCGGGGTCACAGTGTTGGGGGTTTGTTTTGCGTTTTTGATTCTGCAGGTTGTCCATTTCTGAAACAGGAAGAAGAGGAACAAGAAGAAGGTGGAGATGGGGCTGCAGGGGACCCCAAAAAGGAGAAGAAATCACTAGACTCAGATGAAAGTGAGGATGAAGATGATGATTACCAGGTACTGGGTTTGCTGGGGCCTGGGACGCAGGCTCGCTCTCAGCATTCATCGCGTGCGTATGGATCATCAGTCTCAGTGGTGGGGGCGGACAGTCCCAGCTTGTAGGAGTTTACATTCCAATAGGGAGATGGTTACGCGTTGTGTAACGACGTTTCGGTTAGCGGTGGACCACATGGATGCCGGTGGTCCGTAAGATTATAACGGAGCTGAAAAATTCCTGTCACCTAGTGACACCAGCTATATCATGTGGTGCAACACAGTACTCTGCAGTGTTTGCGGTGATGCTGGTGTAGACACACCTGCACTGCCAGCCCTGTGAGGGCGCAGCACATCCCGTCACGGGAGTGGGCCGCGCCGTCTAGCTTTGTAAGTGCACTCTGATGTTCGCGCAACACACGGGCCTAATGATGCATGTCTTAGAACATCTCCCCATCGCTGAGGGGCCTGTGATTGGACAGACAATAAGGAAGTAAATGAACAGTATAATTTCAGGTAGTGAGGAGTATTACAGATAAAACAGACTGTGATTGAAGGTACTTAGAGTAGTGTGTGGTGAGGAGGTGGCCCGGCAGCCAGATTCACCAGTGCAAACGCCCTGGAGCATGTTCAGGGAGCAGGAGGGGTTGGGCTGTGACTTGGCAAGTAAGGGGTGGAGAGCTTAGGGATGAGGGAGGAAAGGCTGTAAAGCGCAGTGCATGTGTGTTGAAGGGGTTTGGATTTCACTGAAGAGGGCAGTTGGTGGAGGTCTTGAGTTGGAGGGAGAGATGACAAGACTTGCTTTAAAAGATTGTTTTGGGGGAAGGTCCAAGATGGCAGAATAGAGAAACGCTATGCCTGCTGCCTCCCAGAAGCACATTAAAATTACAGCTAAATTATAGAACAGTCAACCTTGAGAATCATCTGAAGACTAGCTGAGCAGGACCCCTATAAGTTAGGATATAAAGAAGAGGCCACATACGTAGAGACTGAAAAAAAGAGAGAAATTAATAGTACAACTAATAAAAGTTGAAAAAAAAGATTGTTTTGGCTTCTCTGCAAAGAGTGAATTGTAGGGTGTGGAGGGTGGAAGCAGGGATATGGTGGCTAGTACTCAGATAAGAAATTGTGGCTTATATTGGGGTGGTGGCAGTGGCAGTGCAGAACAGTGGGTAGATTTATTGGGGTTTGCTGAGGGTTGGGAGGGGGCCGAGGGAAAGAGGAATAAGGCCATGCTGAGGACTGTGGGGAGGAGCCGGGTGGGTGAGGGGTGAAGCTCGAGTTCTGTGTTAGACACGTTATGTTGGTGGTGTCCTGTATCCAGATGGGCTGTTGGGAGATGGTGGGAGTGCCGTTAGGGGCTCTGCAGGTCCGAAACTCCAATGGCCAGCTTCTCGTTCTATCTTAGCAAAAGCGCAAAGGTGTGGAAGGGCTTATCGACATCGAGAACCCCAACCGGGTGGCACAGACAACCAAAAAGGTCACACAGCTGGACCTGGACGGGCCCAAGGAGCTCTCAAGGAGAGAACGGTAACTTTCTGCTCTGAGCCTGGTGACCTGGGCACATGGGGTGGGGGCTGACCTGCATGGGGCTGAGGCACCCACCTCCTCGGAGGCCGTCGCTTCTCGGGCTCAGGTCCCCAGTGACTGTGCGGGGGCTCCAGCTATGGTGTTGATTTCTGTTTCTTCTCATTCCCCAAAACCCATTAGAGGAGCTTCTCCAAAAAACAAAACAAAAGAAGTTTTTATTCACCAATAGAAACGTAACAGGGAAAATACACAGAATCGATTCAGACCTGAGTGTTGCACTTGGTCCGCTGCACTCCCTTCCTTTAGAGCCCCCCCTCCAGGGCCACCTCCTTACCCAGCCTGATCTGCCCATTCTGACCCGCGTCCACCTGTAATGTCATGGCCGTGGAGCTTGGGAGGGGACTTGGGGACCGTGGTACCCAGAAGGCAGCACAGTGCAGGGAGGGCGCCTGGCTTCCCAGCCCTCCCCGAGCCCCAGGTGAAAATGTTGCTGCAGGTAATAGCTTCCTCGGAGGTTGTGCGAGGACCACAATCGAGGACCAAAGTGCCCTTCATGTGGCCTGTTTTCCACAAGTAGTGCCCTGACCTGGCCACCAGGTGACATCAAGGGCCTTACAAGAGGATGTGGGTGCTAGGATTTCCCACCTTCCTGTGTTGGCCCCGTGATGACAACCCCATTGGAAAGGCCCATGAATGGAGGCTGCAGAGGACTCGTCCCCTCCAGTGGCTTCCTTCTCACTGTGAAAAGTGCATCCTGTTGCGACTCCCGCCTTTTGGGGTTGAGGAGTGAAAGGCATAAAGGCCTTTGCTTATTCTAGATGCCTCCATGCCCCCTCCCGCCTCCCAGGGTAGGATCTGCTGGGCTGGCAGGTATTCCCATCTCATCTCTAGCACGTGTCTTGTCCAGAGTCTTCTGGGCAAGACACCTGCTCATCTGACTTGCTTGCTGGGTTTCCCCACCACCCCCCCCAGGCCAGGCTCCATGCCTCCTCATTATTCCTCAGCCCTGTGTGCTGAGGCCACTGAGATGCCAAGGCCCTCCCCCAGTCTCCTGCCATGCAGGGCTTCCGTTCCCTCCAAAACCTGGCTCTTCCAAGAACATGGTATAAATAGGACCCCCCAGTTCAGAATCTCAGGCTTGGGAAGGTGATCCTCAACGGGAAACAAATGGCCCTCACCTCGCTCTCTACTTAGCACGTTGGTGGCTGTCACCTTTGTCCCATGGGAGTCCAGCTCTTATTCCCACACCCCCATCCATGGGGGCTCCCCACTTGGGAGCAGCCTGACTGAGCGTGTGCTATCGTGTCGATCTGAGACTGGGTCTGCTCCCATCCAAGGCCACTTGGTCCTCTCCTTTCTCCACTCCTTACAGAGTGTGCTTTGTAGCGCCTTCCTCCTCGTGGTCGTCTTCTCTGGACACACAGTTCACTTGGTTTTGGTCCCTCTTTCTCATGTGGACACCAGCCCTTAGCCACACCCTGCACCCCCACCCCCACCGCCCCAGCCAGGTATGGTCCACTCTGCTAAGGCTTTCCGGAGGTCACAGGTGCTGAGCTCACCCCCATCCTGTGTTTTCCACCTGAGGAAGCTGAGTGGACCACTTGAACTTTCCCCAGCCCCTTGAGCCTGTCGTGCAGAGGTCCAGGCCTGTCCTCTGCGTGCTTGTTGGGTGACTGTCCATCAGGGAAGGGGCACAGAGCCAGGGCCCCTCCCTCAGCCAGGGTGCCCTCTTCCGCTGGGGCCCCAGCCTGAATACTTGGCCTTAATTCTGGCTCCCACATCCAGCTCAGCTGATAACGGTGGGGAAGATGTCCCTTGTGACACCATTTTATCCAAACAGAGAAGAAATCGAGAAGCAGAAAGCAAAAGAGCGTTACATGAAAATGCATTTAGCTGGGAAGACAGAGCAAGCCAAGGCCGACCTTGCCCGGCTGGCGATCATCCGGAAACAGCGGGAGGAGGCTGCCAGGAAGAAAGAGGAAGAGAGGAAAGGCAAGTGCTGAGCCTCTGGAGCACTTGATTCTGGGCACCGACCCTACACTTCACAGGCCTTGTGAAATGGGAAGCGGAGATTGGAGGCCCCGAGTGTGTGTGTGTCGGGGGCACTGGCAGGTGCAGGTGGCCCTTCCTGTGCCCCCCCCCCCAGGTGTTGTGAGGCCCTAGCGGCAGCACGGAGTCAGTGTGGGTTTCAGCCCTGGCAGCCCAGGTCAGGGAGGCCTCAGGGGTGTTCAAGGGCGACCTTCGCGTCTGGCAGGTCCCACCAGGGTCTTGGGTGCCTTGTGTGGCTGAGAAAGCTGCCTGGGGTCACCAGTGTGTCTTAGCGGCTTGGGAAGGGGGGGCAAGGCGCAGACTTAGATGAGGGTGGCCCACGTGCCTCTTCCCCCGTGTCTCCAGTGGGACCAAAGGTGTCAGATTCCTCTATGCCAGGTTGGCTGTGGGGAGTTGGTCTGCTTTATAGGAGTGTTCTGATTCATGTCCTGTGTCCTGGTCTCATGCACGATCCCGTGTGGGACAAGAGCCCTTAGGGATCATGCTATCCTGCCTCCTCACCAAATAGCAAGGAAACTGAGGCCTAGAAATGGGAAACCAGTTGCCTAGGGGCATTTTCACCACTGGAGATACCTGGTTAGCCCACCTCCTTGCTGCAGCTCCTGCTTCACAGACCCCAAGCAGGAAAGGACTTCCTGTGTGACTGTTTGAACATTGTTGCTGATTGTAGACTTCAGAACCCACGGGAAGTGGTTGGAATTAAGGGGTTTTTCCTGGGTGGGGGGCGGGTGAGAAGAGTTTCTGTTTACCCCATGGAGTGTGTGTTGGTGGCCTTTATGGAGCGGGCCCCAGACTCGGCAAGAATGTTGGATACCTGGGTCCAGTGGCTTCAGCAGGAACCTCCCTTGGGAAGGCCTGAGGTGGGTCCTTCTCCTTGGGGCTTTCTCTTCATCTGCCCGCTGAGCCAGTTGCACACGTTTTCTGAGGCCTTTCAGACCTACAGGTCTATGGTTCTGGGGACGCGGTTGTGTGTGTGGAGGGGTTCTAACTACCTTTTCATTCCCTTTCTACCCTCAGCAAAAGATGACGCGACTTTGTCAGGAAGACGAATGCAGTCGCTCTCCCTGAATAAGTAGCGTGGCTGGAGGGAGGAGATACCAGGGGACTGGGCCATGCGGCCAGCACTGCTGCCATGGCTTGCCCACCCTGTGCCCTGGCACCACTGCAGCAGCCCCTCAAGACAAGGAGCCCCCCACAGCCTGGGGCCTCCTCTTCATCTTGGCACAGAAATTGTTGGGGGTTGGTGGGAGGGGGGCTAGGGGGAGGGGGCAGCTGCTATCTTTGTGACAGAAAGATGCAGGACAGCATTTCATATGTAACCATTTGAATGTTTTTGCTGTTTTTAGAATTCAGAACCCTTGTTGGGGGTGCCTGGGAGGTGGGGTAAGAGGAGCTTCTGTTTGTCCAGTAGATTGCACGGTGGGGGGCGGTTGTGCTGGGGGCAGCTGCTGGCGAGTTTGCAACAACCAGCCCGCCTGTTGCCTGGGTGCTTACTCACAGAGGCTGTCATCTGGGAGCCCCTGCCCCCGGGTCCCTGAAGGGTCATGGCTCATCCCTGGCCAGTCCCCTCCGACTGAGGCCTCCCCTCTGCCCTTCCCTGCCCCATTCCCACCCTTCTGGCCAGGGCCTGTTCTTAACCCTTCTCATCAATCATTTCAAGAAACCTGTTTACTGTTCAGCACCCAGGCAAAACACGCTCCACAATTCCAACTTGTATATTTGGCAGATTAAACTTGACATTATCGTAATCCTTGTTCTGTGATCCATCTTGGGTCCCTGTGCCCTGGCTGTTTCCACCAAGCAGGGCGTGGTGTCCCTGAAAGCAGGCCTACCCCACAAGGTTCAGGGGCACTGAGCAGGGTTTGGGGATGATCCCAGGCATCCAAATACGAGAGCCGGCCCCCTCCACTCCCCTTTAACCAAGTAGCGATTTTAGGCTGGAGTTGCCAGTGACCCTCCCACATCCACAGCAAGCTGGCAGCAGCACCAGGCCTCCCTGTCCTGCCCTCAGGTGCCCTCTGGTGTTAACAGCTTCCGGATTTCAGTGCTGGAAGGAAGTATCCCCAAAACGGATACCCAGCATGACTGCCATGCATTACCTGGTTTAGACTGTCCCACCCAGTGTAGTGGGGCTGGCAGCTGGGACGCTGGGGCTCAGCACAACCTCAAGGACATCCTGCAGGCTTGGCCACGGCCCCTCCTGCCCCTGCTCCCCACTTTGGGGCTCTGCCTTGGGAACAGCATCCTGTGCACGGTCCTGAGAGGTCAGTGACTGGGTGACACGTAGGGGCTGGGACCTGAGGTCAGGCAGATTGAGTGGCAGAGATGGACTCAAGCCCCTGACTCCAGTGACCGCTCCCACACCTGGGCTTGACTGTGCTGAAGGTCAGCAGCTCTGGGCACCCCAGAGAGGGCTACCACAGCTGCCAGCTTCTAGCGCACCCGGGCCTGCAGAAAACCCCTCATTACCTAGATTAAAAGAAAACCCGTAAGTAGATCACTAAAAAGTATATGATTAAACAAAAATAACCCTCTGAGTAAAAGAAATGGGGGGAAATTGTCTTAAAAAATGAGCATTTATCAGAAACGAACTGCAAACATCAAATAGAGAAATACTAACTTTCCGTTAATGCCCAGAACCAGCCTGGGAATCTAACTACCAAATGAATGACAGGAAGGCGCCTGGTCCTGGCAGCCCTTAAGCAGGACTGCAGTGGGGAAGGAACCACGTGGGGGAAGCCCTTGGATGGACGGATCATTTGGCTGGCAAAGCAAAATAAGCTACCTATGCCCGTACAAAACCTAACCTCTTCTTCCAAACAGGTGAGCATGTCTACAATTGTGTTTTTATTCCAAATTTCAAAGCAGTTCATGACCAGCAGAGTGCTTGGGGAATTTTTTTTTTAAATAAATGAAAGTATTTAAGAAAAAGGCATGTGTTCCTTCAAATAGGTTAAGAAAAGCTTCCTACCCCCTACCCCTTTTTCCCAACTGTGGGGACCCAAATGGGTACCCTAGAAACATTCAGCAAAGCGAGCCTTAGCCTCCTTGACCCCTTCCTTCCCCAGCAGCTGGGATGAGGCCACCGTTCTCCTCACAGGTCATTTGATCTTGAGGTCCTTCAAGGCTGACTCCAAGCTCTGGAAGATGAGCAGAACAGGCTGGTTCTCAGGGGTCCTGCAAACATCGCATCTGCACGGACCTGGCCCACACCCGCCCCAGCCCCAGCAGGTCAGAGGACAGAGAACTTGGTCTTTGGGGTCCAGCGGACCTGAGTTTGAATCCCAGCCCTAAAAATGAGGTGCCCGCAGAGTGTGTTGAGGCCCAGATGTCAAGGGGCTGCCTCTCATCTCCCCTCTCATTCCAAGTACTTTTTCCTGCAGGAATGAAGTATGGGGCCAGGGAGTCTGGTGGGAAGCGGGGGTGGGGGCGAGCTCACCTTCACATCCCAAATGCTCATGCCGCCGTCCATGCCGGTAGTGCAGAACTGCGAGCACTTGGCCTTGCCCCCACTGAGCACCGAGATCTGGCTGCAAAGAGGAGGAGGGCTTTACGGATGGAACCCAGCCTGTTCCTGTGCTGGACTCCAGCTCACTGTGCCCTCCAGGAGGCAGGCGTACAGGACTGGGCTCACGAGGCTGCTTTAGGGACAGCAGTAGTGTGCGAGGTGCCAAGGGCGGCCCAGGCAACCGGAACAGGACACACAACGGCCTGGGCAGGGCATTAAGGACACGTGTCCGGGGAAGGTGTGTAGTGACACTAGGGTGGCAGGATGGGAGAAAGAAAAAGATCGGGCTGGGAGGGTGCATGGCTGAAAGATGGACAAACGTTGAAAGGTGGACAAAGGTCTTTGGTCCCTAAACAACAAGAGAGTTTGGCTGGGTCAGAAAGTCTTGCCAGGGCCGGCTCGATGGCTCAGGCAGTTAGAGCTCCCTGCTCCTAACTCCGAAGGCTGCCGGTTCGATTCCCACATGGGCCAGTGGGCTCTCAAACACAAGGTTGCCGTTTCAACTCTTCAAGTCCCTCAAGGGATGGTGAGCAGCGCCCCCTGCAACTAACAATGGCAACTGGACCTGGAGCTGAGATGCATCCTCCACAACTAAGACTGAAAAGACAACAACTTGAAGCTGAACCGCACCTTCCACAACTAAGACTGAAAGGACAACAACTTGACTTGGAAAAAAGTACTGGAAGTACACACTGTTCCCTAATAAAGTCCTGTTCCCATTCCCCAATAAAAAAAAAAAAAAAATTATAAAAAATAAAAAAAGAAAAAAAGAAAGTCTTGCCACATTTCTTCTATTTGCTGTGGAGCAGACACCTGGGGCTGGTCGGATTTGGGCGTTTGGAAGGATCTCCCCCTAGTCCCACCCTAGTTTCTCAAGGAGGCTGCAGCGGGACCCTGTAGTTCTGCCGCCACGTCACCAGTTTTAGCACTAGACCTGCCTCAGCTGCGGCTCTGCCCATGAGAAGCCAGCAGTCACTGCCTAGCCACTCCAGAGAACCGCAGGCCCCACCCCTGTGACGGTGGCCACACAGCCCTGTCCTAAAAATGCCGAGCGTGGCTGACTGCTCTGCCCCCACCTGATACTATTTTCGTGCAACCTACAGTGATCTACCTGGTTCCCTAAACCAGGGCTCGCACCTCCGGGCTGCTGGGATGAGTCCCGATCAGCCCGGCTTCCAGGCCCCGGCAGCCTCTCTGGCTACACCCTCACTTGTCTTTCTCGCAGAGCCCAGGCCCCGCCCCAGGCCCCCCTCACCTGACGCTGTTCTTGTGCAGCGAGTCTAGGCCTGTCCCGCTCTCGGAGCTCGCCTTCTTGTCGAGGTTCTGGAAGCGCTCACGGGCTGTCAGGCCGCGCTGCGAGCTTTGCTTGGGCACGTCCAGCCGCCCACCGAAGCTCAGCGTCCCCGCGGCACCATCGTAGATGAAAAGCACTGGGAAGCAGTCGTGGCCCTGAGATGAGCACAGGGTGCTATTTAAGTGCACTGGCTGAGGGCAGGCGCAGTGCCCTATTTTCTACAGGGGAAACTAAGGCTGGAGGCAAGTTGTGAGGCAGAGGGGCATTCGGCCACGAGTCTGGCTCCCGGGAGGCTGGATGCAGGATTTGGCTGGAGCTATCGGGAAGCTGATGCCAGCTTGCAGACACATCCAGGCGCGACCCCAGGTATGGGGACCAGATGCTGGGAGTGAGCACACAGGGCGGCCCCGACCCCAGCAAAGTCAGCTGCTAGGTGGGAAAGCTGGTCTGGGACTCCTCCGGGAGCCCCGGGCCTCTGTCCTGCTCAGTGGTTACACCTGCCCTGGGAGACACCCCACAGCTGTAACTTCCCTAGGCCAAGCAGGCCTCATCTTTCTCTGAGCTCCCCATTATGTTTGCTGAGGGGTGCAAAGGGACTTGACAGACAGCAGTGCCTTCTGGACACTTGGTAGAACTGCACGCTCCCCACCCCCACTCTGAGGTAGCTGTGGCCCTGTCATCTCCACTGGCCAGTAACAAGCAGGGATGTCAGGATCCAGGGCGTCCCCCTTCTCCCTCCAGGGCAGCTGGGGAGCATGTTGATGACAAAGCCTCCACCTGCACTGAGCAGAGCCCGCTCACAACACCCATGCTGGACATGTAAAGTGAGCGAGAAAACACCTGTACTGTGTTAAGCCGCTGCAGTTGGGGAGTTTTGTTGTCGCAGCATAATCCAACTTCTCCTGATCCATATAGAGGGAAAGGGGGTGGTGGGGGACCAAGTGGGGAGCTGCCCGGGCATCTCTGGGCTCGCTGGGAGGCCTGCTCTAACGGGCCACTGCTCCCCACCTTCCCTCCCTCCTTACCGCGGCCACCAGACTGTTTTCTGTGATGAAGGTCAGGGCCAGCAGCGGCAGCGTTTCAGAGGCCAGAGTCGCAACGCTGCGAGAGACAGAGATGTCAGCCACACTGGCCCCCTCCTGCTTGCCGTGGTTGCCCCCCTCAGGTGGCCTGTACTCACGCCATCTTCTTGTCGGCGTCGGCCAGGCACACAGTGCTGTCGTGGCTGACCCAGGCCACGCGGCTACCGCTGGCTGAAAAGCAGACGCCATGCACCCAGCCACAGCTACTGCTGGACTCAAACATCAGCTCCCCAAAGGGCATCTTGGAGCCCCACGGGGTGGGTGCCGGTCGCTCTTCCACCTCCTTGATGTAGGCTGAGAAGATCCTGCCCAGGGACGCAAAAAAAAAAAAAAGTCACCGAGGGTCAGAGCGTCAGGCTCATGGTACCACAGCCAGCTTTTCATGACCTGCATCTTCTCGCTCAGACAAGTCTGGGCCTCAGTGCCCTCTTTGTGCAATGGAGTGGGGCCAGGAGGTCCCCCAGCTCAGCGTCCTGTGAACTCCCGGGCACTTGGCACCCTCACCTACAGACCACCCACAGGTGAGAGACCCCAGGGGCGTTCTGGTCCTCAATGTGCCGACCACTGCACCCCACAGCCAGCCCCGAGCACGCCCCTCCTTCCTCTGCTCTGCACCTTGAACTAGCCCTGCCCTCACCCGCCAGCGCTCTGCACACTGCTGCCTTCACACTCAGTACCCTGCTTCTCTCCATCCAGGGCCAGCAAAGGCTCAGCTGCCAATCAGGACGCCAACCAACCAGCTCCCCGACAGAGACTCATCAGGACGTCACCTTCCCTGTGCCCACGGCCTCCAAAGCGGCCTCCTGGGCCTCCCGTAGTCTCGTGTCCCAGATGGACATTCAGACACCCAGGCTGTCTGCCTGGGGCTGGGAGCTAAAGGCCTTGGGAGACTCTGGGGTGCTAAGGCCAGAAGTAAAAACAGCCAATGGCTACTAGAGACTCTACATTCCAGGCCTTAGGATAATGAGGCAGGGCTTGACCCACTCATTCGTACCTCAGTGTGAAAAGCACACCCACTCATTTTCCTTCAGACAGAAGCCAAGGAACTGAAGGGGTAGGGGGGTCCTAGGAAGTGGGACAGGGCCTAGGAAACCCTGCTGACGTTACTACGTGGGAAGGGGCACATCCTGTTAAGACGTCCAAGGGCTGAACACAGGACCCAATCATGATCCTTCAAAGAGCAAAACCTCACAGAGGCTCGACTGAGGCCCAGGTCACCCTGCTGGCAGCAGAGCTGGTCTGGAAGGCAAAGTGTGGGGCTCCCAGGACCGGGCCCCCCTCCACTCTCTAGTCCCTGTTCCCATGTGTATGTCGGGGCCCCACTCTCTCACCGGCACTTGAAGTCACAGGAGCCTGCGGCCAGAAGCACGTTGTTGGGGTGCCAGTCTAGGCTGAGGACGGTGGAACGAATGGGCTTCTTGATGTGCTTGCACACCCACCTGGACACAGCAGTCAGGTAGGGGGAGAGAGGGACCGACTGGTGAGCAACCCCCCTACTTCACCCCAGGCTCCAGCTGGGCCCTGCAGACCACCGAGATCCCAGGGGGGAGGGGCCTGGGCATTGCCAGCCCACAGGCCTGTCAGGGCCACCACTCAGGCCAATAATGTGCGGGAACTCTACCCCCGATCTCCTTTAAACCTCACAACCCTGTTGGGATTTGAACTTGGGTCTCCCAGACTCCAGCCTGAGTTCCTGCCTGGTGTCCTCAGGGACCCAGGGGAGATTATAATGTGACTGGGAGCTTATGAGTTGGTCCTGGAGTGTGACAGGCTGGGTGCCTTGGGCAAGTGACTTTGCCTCAGGGCCTTAATTTGCTCATCCGTGAAGTGGGAAAAACAGGCGCCCAGGCCAGCTGGCTGTGGGGGTCAATGCCAGTATGTGTGCAGGGCTTAATGCAGTGACCACACAGGTGCCCTGGTGTTACACCCTGGTGTGGTCAGTAACCTTGTTACTGAGACAGGGCTGTGGGAGCACCTAGTACTGTGCAGGGAGCCCCTTACCTCACCCACAAGATCCAGAGGACACACTTCCTCAGTGTCATGTGAACAGGGGTTCCAAAACCCCATCTGATGCTTTCGGGGGCACTCTAGGCCCACCGCCTGTTGGTCTGCAGCCCCGGGCCCTCCCAACCCACTCGGGCCCTGCCCAGGCACCCACCAGTCATTTTCCTGCTCAAAATAGCAGATGGAGATGACACGGGAGCCACTGCCCACCGCAAACTTGTTCTCATTGGGGGCCCAGCGCACACAGCGAGCGGCTCTGTTGATCCGCAGGATGACAAGCGTGGGTTTCCACGTGCGGCCCTTCAGCGTCCACACATAGGCGTTCCGGTCTGTGCCGCAGGTCACGATGCGGTTACTCTCAGGGGCCCAGTCAATGCCTATGGTGTGGGGATGGGACACTAAGTTGAAGCCACCCAAGCAGAAATGGCTAGCTCTAGAGGCGTCTGTGTAGGAGGGGCTCAGAAGCTATAATCTGGAGGAAAGCTGTTCCAGGGAGTGCTCCTAGAGCTTACTGGGGATGTTACAGCTCCCCCAGCTATCACCAAACATGCTGGAAGGCCAAGCCAAGAGACAGAAAAGAAATAGGCCCTTGGTAATGCCGAGCTGCTGGATCAAGCCTTTCCTGAAGCCCCCCAAATCTCTGAGTTTTACAGTAACTCAAACCAATATAATCCCTTTATAACTTTAAGCCACTTCGAATGAGGGCTGTGTTACTTACAACCCAAATTATCCTACCAACAAGTGAGTGGGTGGATGCCCTGGCTGGGCCTGCCCTCCCCCTGCCTCCTGTCAGGAGGGTGATCCCAGCCAGCCTGACCCACCTGTCACCTGCCCGTTGTGCTCCTTGAGCTCGTGTACCTTGACCCATTTAGCCCCACTCTTCTCATAGATGTGCACCTCGTGGTTGTTGGGGCAGATGGCAATCTCTGCAGGAGAGACGGGTGGCAAGTGGGAGGATGCAAGCAGGCCCAGGTTCCCCCTGCCTTCACGACCCCTCTCTATCTGGAACGCCCTTCACAGGCCACCTGCGCAATGCCTTGTCCTTCGATACTTGGACTCTCCTCCTCTGCTTCGTAAGGACTCCCTGAAGACCCTCGGGCCCCCCTTGTGATACCTCCCCAGGGACTGGCCACCCCTCACCTGTACCACTGTGGATGTCTCCAAAGCAGTCCCATGACCGCTGGGAGCTTCTCCCCATCCCTCACTACTGCCCTCTGCTCCCAACTCCAGCCAGCCCGCGGGCTGCCCAACCTCAGAGCCTCTGCACCTGCCCCTACCTGCCTCCCCTCCTTTGAGTCTCTGTACAAACATCACTTCCTCCAAAAGGCCTTCTCTGGCCATCTTTTTGAAATCAGTGCCTCTGCCTCCACTGCTTTCCCTTACCCCGTGTGTTGGTCTGCACAACTCATCTCACTACCAGCCATTGCAGGTTATATCTTCGGTTCTCATCCCCAGCCTGGGAGCCCCTGTACCTACGGCCCAGCCTGCACCAGGCTCTGCTCTCACCTCCACCCCTCAACGCCCATTTGCCCGGCTGCCCCTGCTTATCTCTGAGCTGCGCATCCCTTCCCTCCTAAGTACTCAGGACCAAGGGTGCAGGAGGAAGACAGCGGCCCTCAGAATCCAAGTCCAGGGTGCTTGGCTGCTTTAACGCCCATGTGAGCGTGCTCTGGGGGCCAGCGGCACTCACGCGTGCGGTCCTTGTTCCAGGCGTGGCAGCTGATGGGCTCCACCAGGAAGCTGTGGTAGGCCATGGCTTCTCGGCTTCTGTGCCCAAGAGGGGAGAACCCAAGTCAGTCCTGCCCCTGCCCCAGAATCAGGCCTCAGCCCACTGCACAGGAAGGAAGTGGGGGCCACCTTGCCTCCTGACTCTGGCTTGGCGCCCTGCTTCCCTCCTGGGGCCTCAGGTTCCCTTCTCATAAATGACGACTGTCATGGGATATCTCTGAGACTCCAGGGAACAAAGGGTGGGGTAGTGGGTGAGGGGTGTGGGGGGCGGGTGAAGCCACTGCCGTGAGCGAGGGGTGCTGGGACCTTGAGCCACACCGGCCATCACCCATCATATGTACCTTTGTTTTCTCATAGGTGGGACACCCCCGCCAGAAGGACAGGGTGAGGATGAAAGGAAACAATGTCATGAACCCAGAGCAGTCCCCTCCACACCCAGAGCCCTGGTCTTCCCCCCTCTCCTTGGGTGGGTCTGCAGGCACCTGTGGGCCAGGGCACAGGTGGACAGACAGACAGAACTCGTGCTCATCAAAGAAACTCATTTGCTGCTCCTGCGGCTGAGAGGATGGGCAAGACTATGCCTGGAGTGGGTAGTGGGGTCTTTGGGACCCCAAGGTGGCCTGGCTTTGGGGTGAATGAGGAACCAGAGGGTAGCCGGTGCCTGGAGGAGGGAGACTGGGCCCAGCACGGAAGTTACAGCCCTGGCAGTGGCAGGCCTCCCCCCAGGAGAGGGGCTGGCACGTCCCCACCCCCCTCCTCCTGCCCAGCAGTGCTGGCAGAGCTGCAGGAGAGCCTGCTGGGCCTGAGGAGGGGTGGGGTCCACACCTAGGTGGGTCCACACACAGCCTCCCTTTGCCCTCACCCCTCCCCACACAGCTCTGCTCATTTCTGCCCTGGACTGGCTGACTTCTCCCAGCAACTACCCTCTCAGCCCGCGCCCCCGCCCCCCCCCCCCCCCCGCGGCTGTTCTTTATGCTGAGCTTGCTGCCCTCAGCCATCTCTGTGCCTGGAGAACGCGGAACTCCGGGCCTTTGTGCATGCTATTCCCTCTGCAGGGAAGGCTGCTTCCTTGTGGATGTGCCTTCAAGGCCATTTCTGCCTACATTTCACACCTGTGTGCTATGCCCACCCCTGTTCTATTCAGCAAAGTCCTACTCATCCATAAAGACCAAAGTGACAGCACTTCCTCAGCAGCCCAGGCTTAGGCCACACGTGCTCATGTGTCTTCAGCTTTGCATGCGCATATGCACATGTGTGCACACTGCTCCCATATGCACACAATGGTACGTGTTCAGCCTTGCACACGCATGTGCATGTGTGCACACTGCTTCCAGATGCACACAATGGTACGTGTTCAGCCTTGCACACGCACGTGCATGTGTGCACACTGCTTCCATACGCACACGATGGTACATGTTCAGCCTTGCACGCGCAGGTGCACGTGTGCACACTGCTCCCATATGCACACAATGGTACGTGTTCAGCCTTGCACGCACACAAGCACACTGCTCCCACCACGGCTGCCTCCCAGCCTCTTTCCTTATAAGGCCTCTCTGTGTAGGGCAAAGGCCCAGGAAGTGGCCCCGAGCTGTGGGCTCAGGTTAGCAGGCCTGATGGGGATTTCCCCCAAGCTTCCGGTGCATGTGGCCTGGGCCAGTGCTGCATGCGTCCTGCTGAGGCAGCGTGTCATCACTGTCTACACCACAGGTGACAAGACTCAGGAGTGGGAGCACCAGGCCCGTCTGACTGCTAAGCTATGCTACTCCGCTCACCCCCATTTTCAAAGGTCACCAACAGAGCAATGGCAGCGTTAAGGCCAGAGCCTACTCCCAAGCCCGGGACTCCAGCTGAGGCCAACCACTCCTGACTCCTTCAGTCCGAGGAGATCCAGAAGGAAGAAACCCTGTGGCCGCAGCCAAGGCCAGCGGGGTTCTTGGCCCCCAGGCTCAGGCTCAGAGCTGGTCAGCAGGAAGAACCAACTTCCTAGCTCCAACTGTCCCAGATTCGCCATGTGGCCGGCATCTCTGCCTCTTGCAAGGTCTCGGGAACAGCATCCAGACACTTGGGCCAGGCTGTAAAACCCTGTCCAGCACAATGTTCCAGAATTCCAGGCTGTGAAGATGGAAAGGCTGGGATGGCCAAGGCCAGTGGCCCCCATGCTAGCAAAACATGCAGCTGAGAGGACTTGGGGAACCTGATCACTGTTTCCTGGGATCCAAAGGTTTTCATGTGGGAGAAGGAGGGGCTGGGAAAGATGGCCACAGGCACAGGGGGACAGGCGGGGGAAGTTCAGACTACATCTATCAGCCAATCATATTTTAGCATGAATTCAGGACTACTTCTTACTCCGCTGAAGCAACACCTTAAAGGGAGCAGGGGTATGGATGAAGGGAGTGGGAGAGCGGAGGATGCACTTCCCTTTTTTTCTTATTTTTTTGTAAGTTCTGCAAAGCAACTGAAACCAGCAGGGCCCCAGCCATGATTCCCAACCCCCACATGCTACAAATGAGGAAGCTGGAGCCCAGAGAGGGGAGGGGCTTTTCCAGCCGCGGTAGCCTCAGGGCTGTGAGTAACCTCTTAGTTCAGGAATCATTGGATTGTCCCTGTGGTCAGATCCAGGGAAGCAGCTTTCACATAGGGCCACCCGCCTCAGGAACTCTGACTTCATCATTCCCAGGAAAACCTCTACCCTACCAAGAGGGGGAGGGGGGCTCACTACCAGCCAACCTCCCGCATAGGAAAATGCTGCCAGGGCTTTTGTGCCCAAGTGTGTTGACAATACAATGTGTCAGAGAAGGTTCGTGGTGAGACAAAGGCAGGCTGAGGCTCTGGCCTCTGGGGCACCCATGCACTTGTCACCCTGGCCCTGTGAGCCAGCACCCTGTGGGCCCATGTGACCGTTGAGGACACACAGGAGGGGGACCTGAGGATGGCATTGGGACTTGGGGTTCACATCAAGTGCTCAGTGCCTCCCATCACTCCTGAAACTGAGTGAGGCTGGGGGAGCATCGGCCAAACTCTGACAGATTCCCTATCCCCCTAGACTGGAGCCAGCATCTCCTAGCAGCACTTTCCAGACCGGGGAAGCATCCACAGCTGGGGTTTGAGGGCAGAGAAGAGTGGCATGAGGGTTGGGGGGGGGGTGTAGCTCTCCAAAGTGGGGTGTGGGTCTCCATCAAGGGGTGCCAAAGACCACACCCTTCGTTATGTATGTAAGCCCCATGGGGACAGGGGTATTTGTTCACTGATGTACCCCACCACCAATTTTAGTACCTGGCACATAGTAGATGCTCAATAAATATTTCTTGAATGTGGTTGAATGAATGAATCACATCCTTTCTTTCATAACTGTCTTAGGGGATGTTCTATAACGAATATGCCATATTACTTCAGTGGCATGTGGATGAGATTTGTAAATATTTGCTGGGGAGCATGTGCTTAAATTTTTTTCCTGATAGGGTCAATGATTAGAAAATCCTGGAAACCTGCAATCTAGAGGGTACTCTGAGCATTCAGGGAGAATATAGCTCCTCTCCAAAGCAAAGCAAGCTAGGCGAAGCCTCAGGCTGCCGGGCCAAGGGTCTCATGCCTCAGCACTCTTTCCTTACAGTGCTGTGTTCATTGTACCGGCTGGTGCCCTCATACAATGCTTCTTCACATCTCCGTTCCAAAAAGGCAGGGGCTGGATGAGGCACCGGCTGTAGGTTTTTCATACTTTCAGACAAGCTTTGCTAGCCTTCCCTGAATCCAGAGGTTTGGCTGTATTTGAGGTTAATCCAGGCAGGAGCTGCCTGGAGGCAAGGATTTCAGCTCCGCAGGCATAGAGGGAAGTCCCCACCCAGCTCAGAGTTTGGCTAGAGGGAGCTGCCAGTGAGC
Source organism: Rhinolophus hipposideros (assembly GCF_964194185.1). NCBI lineage: Eukaryota > Metazoa > Chordata > Mammalia > Chiroptera > Rhinolophidae > Rhinolophus > Rhinolophus hipposideros. The sequence goes on from NC_138053.1 coordinate 10,667,896, forward strand.
CATTTTGCAGCATGCTAAGCAGTTACTCAATTTCCTGTTATGTGTAGAACAGCCCTTGCCATCCCCCCAAAAACAGCCAATCAATCCCTTCTCCCCAAATCTGCTCTTAAGGTCTTAAAAAGCAGGCAAAGTCAAGAAACACAAATGAAAACAATCACAAGGCACCATAAAGCTCCAGTTAAAGTAATCCAAATAAAACAAAAACCAAAGCCACATAAAACTCAATGCTGGCAGGACTGTAGAGAAATTCTCATTTGTTGCTATTAATAATTTGTTCAGCCTTTCTGAAGAGCAATGTGATAACGCTCAACCCCTGGATAGAAACAAACAGAACAGAGTAACACAAACAGGAATTTAAGATTGTTAACACTGGTGGCATAAATTCATTTTTGTGCTAAGAAAACAGCCACTGACTTTTAAAAAAGCAAACATGTCCATAATAATCCTCTTTATAATGGTGACAGAATAGAAAAATCCAGATGACTAGAGATATGGAAAGAGTACATGTGATATTAACACATGTGGGATACTATTTATTAGAAAAAAACCTATGTGGATTACATGCAAACACACATGTAATAAACTAACTTTACTTGGCATCTCTAAATGCCCAGGATTTACCCAGGACGTTGACGTACATTCTTTAACCCCTAAAGCAAGCCTAAGAAGTTTTTTGGTGTTTGTTGTTTTTAATCTTTGTTTTTGTACAGAAGGAAACTGAGACTCACACAAAAGCCAAGATGTGCTCAGTCACACAGCTCTTAAAAAGCACAGCAGATGCTGACCCCAAATCTCAGAGGATAGGTTCACCTGGACACCCACTTTGATAAATTTAGGCAAGCCTTTTAATGACAGTGACAATAGCAGCACACATTTATACTGTGCGTGCCTGGCATATTGCCAAGTTCCTTAAACACATTATCATATTTATGTCTCACAACTTGAAAGTTCCCGATTTTCCAGATAAGGCAAGACAGTTGGGGCCCAGAGAGATGAGGTGGTTTGCTAAGGTCACCAGCCAGTGAAAGCAGAAGCTGGCACTCTTACCTAGGGCCCCGAGGCCTCACAGGTGATGGGTGCTCTTAAACAAGGGGCAGCGCCGCGCCGGGTGCCCGGCGGGGGGAGCCTGGGCACTGCCTGGAACAACCTGGGGAGAGCCTCCAGCTCCTGCAGCTTCACGCCGGTCATTACTGTATTACAGTTACTGTCCCGGCCCTGCCTCGCCTGGTGTCCCGGCTGGTTTTCCAGCTGCCGCCGGCGGGGGAGGGGCCACCGGGATCGGATGCGCTCGGGTCCAGCTCAGCCGGCGCCGGACGCCGCGGACCTGGCTCCCGGGGCCGGGAGGGGGCGGCCGGGAGGGGCGGGGCGGGGCGGGGCGGGGGCGCCAGCTCATTTCCCGCTGGAGCAACCCGGAAGGCTGGAGGCTCGGGGGAAGGGACTGGGCGTGGGGCCCTCGCTGCCTGAAATAACGGGGACACCGACCGTGGGGCAAAGTCAGGGAAGTGGGGACGCAGGGGAGGGGAGTGGGAAACGGGGGCCAGGGATCTCGCCGCCCGAGGGCGCCGGGTGCGGGGCGCCCTGCGCTGCCCACTCCTGGGCCGGCCTGCCGCCGCACCCACTCCCCTCCTGGAGAGCTCCCGCCGCGCGTACCCCCTCACTACTGGAACCCCTCCACCTCCGGACGCCCCCAGGTCTCCTGGCAGGTTCCCTCCTCACCCCTCACCCTCAGGCTCCCCTCCCGCGCCCCTCCCATCCCCGTATCCACCCAAACTCCCCTCACATCTACGCAGACCCCGGCCCTCCACCTCCGAGCCACCACACCCCGCGCCTCCTCACCTCGGGGCGCCCCGGCAGCGGACTCTGGGCAGTCGACGCGCCGAACCGGCTCTGGGACTTGCAGCCACTTCCTCGTGGGCGTGGGGCGGCGCTTCGCAGCCTTAGCCCCAAGGGGATGGGGGCGGGGACCAGGGACCGTCCGGAAATCCAAGGCCCCGCCCAACCCTCCGGGTTTCGGGTCTGCACCGACCCAGGACGCCCAGAAATCGTCCTCGACCGGCCCTCACTACTTTATAGACGGGGAAACTGAGGCTTAGAAAGGGGTGCGCAGCCTGAGCACAGCCGGCGGGTACCCGCAGTCCGGCAGTGGGCATGTCCCCCACCGCACCCCACCGAGAGCAGGACGGGCTCTACGTTCACACACTGGTGCTGGTGACCCAGCAACTTTGGGAACCTCTGCAGGCCTCGGTCCCCAGCTCACGGTACCATTATGGGTGCTTCACGAACATTGATGCCTGCTGGGCGACAGAAAGTGCAGTATGGTGTCGACAAGGCAGCCAGTCCGGTCCTCCCAACCCTTCCCCGGCCTCACTACAAATACTGGGGTGCTGGCCCTGGTCAGCAGTGCACACCAGCGCCTCAGCTGACAATGGCTGTTCCAGCACGTTCTCTCAGCGCTGACTTTCTGACCTTTGGTTCCACTGCAGACTGCTTCACTTCTTTGATATCTGGCAGCCTTGCCGCCACCTGAATTTGGGTCTTGGCCCAGGTGGTCCCTGGGGTCTTTCCATCTCTACCCTCTGCCTCATAGATGAAGATGTGGCCAGGTGGCCTGGCACACGAAGGAGACCCTGGTGAACACCCTGCACCCTCTCAATTCGTCAGGCCCCTCTTCCTAGGACTGACTCATCTCACCCAACGTCAGCCAGGCAGCAGCAGGCAGCCGTGGGAGAGGGGAAGGAGAGGGCTTCAGGGGCTCAGGAGGTCCCTGGGTAGATTCACAGCCTATCGGGTGTAGGGGCTGTGACAGGTGCTGTTCTTTCTGCCTAGAACACTTTTCCCACCCTGTCATCACCTCACCCACAGGATGCAGTTGAGAATCTCAGATCACTTGGTCCTTGACCCCCTTCCCATTAGATGTGTCCACTGGACTCCCCATAAGATCCTTTGCTCCCGGTCCCAGCTCCTATTGCACTGCATTTCACCCCTGCAGCGTGGTTCGGAGGATTAAATGTGTCCAAACATGGGGAGCATCTCCAGTAGCGAGCATTGATTTAGTGCTCAGTATACTTCAGCTAAGATTTGTATGATCCTGAGCTTTCCCAGCTTTCAGGAGACAGTGAGGGGCTGTTACCGGGGTCCCCCCCCATCTAGCCTTGGCACTCTCAGTGATGGCTTTAGTCTAACTAGAAAAGTTTCAGATGGTCTGTACCGGCAACCCCCTTCCTGTGGGACAGGTGAAGTTCGGGGGACACCTGTGTGGCCATGGTTTCTGTTCCGTCCCTCCACAGCTTTGTACATGCCCAGGTGGGACTAAACCCCACCTCTGGTGTGGGCCCTGAGTGCTATACCCACTCAGTTCCTGGTGTGCTGTCCTAGGCTTGTGACCTCAGATGTCCAGGTCAAAGCAAAGCCCAGGACTTTGGATGACAATGGAGGGGAAAGAGGCCCCTCTTGAGTGAGCTGCATGAATCTGAACACTAAAGTTGAACAGCCACAAGGGAACCCAGATGACTCGGTTAGAGCTCAGATGGAGAGAATCCCAGAGAAACGACCAGAGTCCTGGTCAATCGCTGACTGGTCAGCCTGCACTTAACCTGCTTCCAGAGGTTTCCGATACGTGAGCCAAGGAGACTACTATTAAGCTGGTTTGAGTTTTTCTGATACTCGTCACTGAAAGCATCCTAACAAATACGCACACCAGAGGACTCCCTTTTCCTCACTGTGAAAACTGAACTGAAGCAGCCTGCTTTGATGAAAAGATGACTCCTAAGCTTAGTGCGAGCAGAAAACGTGTTTGTATGGCTCGCTCTGCTCTCCCCTGTCCAGACGGCGCCTGGCACATAGGACCCCTGAATGCGCATCTATTGAATGATGAATGAATAAGTGTACAGATTAGAAAACTGAGCCGAAGCTTCACTTGTGTAGCTTTAGGCAAGTCACTCTCCTTTAGTGCCATATGTAAAATATGGTTTCTGCACCTGTAAAGTGAGGCTGACTCCTAACAAGCATTGCTGTCCCCTCACAGGCCTGCAGTCCACTATGGGAAGGAAGCCCCAATGGATGGGAAAGCACAGCTCAAAGTGGGAACTGACAGGGCTGTTATCTGAGACGGTTCCGTTGGGGGACACAGTTTTCTAAGCCTAAGTGAAGCCACTCCTTGGGCAAGGGGAGACTGGGGGTGGAAGAATTTCACTTGGAGTTCTGAGAACTTGAGAGTTTTGTTTCTTCCTGGAATCTGCTTCCCTCTGCAGTGCCATGGGACGGAGATGCTGCACTCCTTTCTTTTCAGCCTTCTCAGGTATGGAAATGCAGAGAAATGCAGCCACACACCCAGGCTTCAGAGTTGGCCGCCTTGGAGGGCAGTCAGTGGGGGCTGGTGCAATGTCTCCAGGTCATCAGAATTCTTGGGCTTTCTGCGGCTTTCTCCTCACCACACTGGCCTTACTGTCTCCTGGTCAAAAGAGGGCAGTCTAGCTCCAGACATCTGGACTTAGGCAGTGGACACCAGGGTTGATAATGAGCTCAGCATGATCTCCTTCTGTCTCAGCATGGAGGCCCACCCACAATGGGGACCATAGAGCTTTTTCCCTGAGATCAAGGGACTGCCCCCGCCCCCATCCCTGGGAGCAGGAAGTTAGAGCAGAAACCTTGTACCTCCTTCCCCAGGCCATACATACATGTGAGGTAGCCAAATCCCGCGAGGGCAGATATCCACCGTGGCTGAGGCCCAGAACACTCAGCATTCCACACTCCGGCCCTGCTGCAGGGGTGGGCCTCCTGATTGGGGGGCACCTGTGGCATACCCCCTTCCAAGCCACATGGCTTTATGAGTCAGTTCAATTGAGAAACTCAGGTGTACAATGAAACCTCACAAGGTACAGAGGGTCCCCTCCCATCAGTTCCAATGACATCCTGAGCTTGGGCGAAATGAACTGGGCTCGGTCACTACAGCACCTCCACTCCCTGCGCTTGCCCAGTAGGAGCACACTTAGCAGGAACTGCTGGGCTCTGGAGAGTGTCATGGTTTCGACATGAGCTGTCACCCCCCTGTGGACTAGGAATTTTGTCATCAAACGTGGCAGTAACAGTTCCCATACTATAGGGTTGCTGTAGGCAGTTATGACCTAGCAGAGTGCTTACTTTGATGCCTGGCACTTAGCTATTCTTATGGTAATGTATCAAGGTAAGGCAAAAGCACCCTTCCTTCAGGAACCAGTGGTTCTCAAACCTTTTTGCTTAAGACTCAGTGATACTGTTTCCCCGAAAACAAGACCTAACCGGAAAATAAGCCCTAGCATGACTTTTCAGGATGCTCATAATATAAAATAAGCCCTAAGGCGTCTTTTGGAGCAAAAATTAATATAAGACCCGGTCTTATTTTTGGGGAAACATGGTACATATTGTGACCTGGTACAACCCCCAATACTCTTACTACATGCAATGCAAAATCTGTTATTTTGTTTCATTTTTTAAATGCTAGTCATAGCCTCCTAAACTGGTTTTTACAACCACTGATGGGCTGTCAGTGCAAAACACTGCTCTAGACCGTGTTTCCTTCCCATCTCTGAACTGACCTCAGTTTGTTTCCTAGTGCTGCTGTACCCATTTCCGCAAACAGGGTGGCTGCAAACACCACAGATGGATTCTCGTACAGGTCTGGAGGTGGGAGTCCACACCAGCCTCAGTGGGCGGGCAACAGGAGAGAACGCATTTCCTTGTCGGTCCCAGTTTTTAGACTACCACGTTCCTGGGTTCCATGGCCTTGTGACTCTCCAACCCAGGGGCCCACCAGGCTCACCCAGGATACTCTGATCTCAAAATCTTTGATTTAATCTCATCTGCAGAGTTCACAGGTCTGGGAATTAGGACATAGACACCTTTGGGGGCGGGGGCATTATTCCACCTACCACTCCTAGTACTGTTTCCCTGAAAACAAGACCTAGCCGGACCATCAGCTCTAATGTTTCTTTTGGAGCAAAAATTAATATAATAACCGGTCTTATATTATTATATTATATTATACCTGATCTTATAAAACGGGGTCTTGTATTAATTTTTGCTCCAAAAGACTCATTAGAGCTGATTGTCCGGCTAGGTCTTATTTGCGGGGAAACACAGTATTTAAATTACACACATACAACTTAAACAACATAACCTTGTAACTCATATACGGATCTGTACTGATTATTCCACAGGGGTAGCTTTATTGCCACAGCTACTGCACGTACCTGGGGGAACTCTGGGCCTTCACATCATTGCCTCCAGACTTGGAGGAACATGGGAACTAAAACACTTGCGTGATGATTGTTGGGTAAACTGGAGTCATCCAATTAATCTGGGTTCTGAGACTGACCCCCGTTTTCTCAGCATAATATTCTGGAAAGAACTACTGAATTTTTCTTGGTTAGCAAAATCCTTCCCACACTGCTTCCCGCCCTACCCACTTTATTACTAAGGGTCTCCAGGCCTACTATAGGGCCAGTGCCACGCCTGAAAGCAAACCCTGGTTTTACTGAGTATCTAACAGGAATTACTAATCCTGTATTACCCCCATTTTACAGGTGAGGACACTGAGGCTGAGATGTTCACTATATTGCTCAAGGTCAAACAACTTGGAGGAACTACAGTCTGACACCAAACAAGGCCAAAGCTTTGACTCAAAGGGCTTTGGAGGTCACCCCTCCGAATGGCTGGTCATTGTGGACCCAGGCCTGGCCTGAGTCTCAAAGGCAGGGCCAGAGGAAGAGGGAGCTTCCACAATCTCGCAGACCCCAGCACTGCAAGACAGCACTGCCAGGACCGGGAGGGGCGTTCTTCCATGGGTGAGAAATGGCCCAAGTTAACAAAAGAAAAAAGACAACTCTGTGGCTATTAAGTTCCTGGAGGCAAAGTTGGTAAATTTTGTTTTTTGTTGCTGTTGTTTTCTTTCATGGAAAACACTGTTTCTCTAAAAATCTCTGGGCTTGCTGGCCAAGCCATGTAATTTAATGAAACTAGAAGAAATTTTTAGCTAATTCCTAGTTTTCAGCCTAAAGGCTTTTGCTTTTCTCTCTGTGACAACAGTCTTGCTGATGTATGGGTGCAAACACAACACGCACAGGACCTCCTGCCATCAGGTTCAGAGGACACGCCACAAACAAGGAAGAGGCCGGTCCACGGAGCTGACACCCCAGGCGCTGGATTTGTGCCTGGAGGGATGTGATGCTTCCATGTGGCCAAAGGAAAAAACGACTCCTCTAGAGTATCACACTGTCCCCCGAGCAGCAGTGTTACCAGTGTCCTCGCTGGAGGTGTGTTCAAATAACGGCTCTCCTCCTGGGCCAGCGAGACCAATGTACTGCCACGCTCCAGGCTCCTCTGTTTACTTACTTTGCTGTTCATTTATATTTTCCCCTCTCAAGATTCTCAGTCTTGGAATGTCAAACTTCATGTTTACTTATGACAAAAATAACAGTTGCATGACAATAATCTGTAAACCAAAATGTTAACGTGTCCCTTTCCTCTTCCCACCGCACACTCCCTCGCAGTACGCCTTTGGGGGTGCACCTGGCGGCAGCTGCCCCTGCGTGGGCACAGGGCCCAGGCCTCGGGGTCTCCGCACAGGCTCCCACCGGGCTGGGCTGCTCAGCGGCGGTGCGTGTGTGTCTGCTGCCTTGTGTGCAATACGGAAACAGTGTGAGGACCTACTTTGCAGGAGGACCACAATGCTAAAGGGTTAGCATTAAACAAATGGTTCTTGTGGCTGAAGAATAACCATTTGTATTCAATTTAAGAAACTAAAAATCTAAGATTTTACCCTAAAAACTAGTCTAACGAACTGACCGTTATTCTACTAAAAGTGGAAATAAAAAATAAGGAAACAACCAAAACCACATTTCAGTATTTTTATTTAATTGTTTGTAGCAATTTACATATCTCCCCACCCTTTCTTTTAAGTTAGTGTGACAATTTTCCATAATAAACTACTAAAACAGAAGCTTTGGTCGAGAATGGAATGAAATAGCAAAAACCAAAACCCAAACCAAAAAAACAAAAACGAACAGAAAAACAAAAACCAAAAGAACAAACAAAATCCAATCACTGCTGCTTTTAAAAACCAACACGTTCACCAATTATATTCAAACAAAAACACACAAACAACATTTGCGAGACACGTGTCTTCAGTGTTTCCTTGCGGCTGGCTCTCCGCACCATCATGCAAATGGTGGAGCTGCCGACGGGGCAGTCTGTCCGTCAGTCATGCTGGGTCTGGGAGGCTCACACAGCTTCACATTATCCGAAGGCCCTGGATGGAAGACTCTAAGGTCTTGAAAACGGCAGGAAGAACACTGGTGGTTACGGAAGACCGTCCATCCTGCCGTTTCCTCTACAGCTCCACACTACCCCACCTGTCCCTGGCTGAGGTGGAGGCCCCCGCACCCCCAAATCTGACCCTACACCATCTCTGAGTCACGCACTCCCAGGCGCCGCCTGGCACAGACCCTCTAGGACTGCTGGCCCTTCAGGCTGTGCTCCCCTGCCCCCCAAACCCGCCTGCAGGCTCCGGGCACACTCCTGTGTTCCTGGGGCACATACCTCCTGTCTGTCAGTGGCCTGACAGGCGAGGACCATATACGCACATGCCCCTTGCCTCTTCACACTCTAGATACCCTAACGGCGGGTACTCCCATGTTTCTTCAGGCCATGCAGCCAGCCTGCTGCACAACACACAGCAGGTACTCAAAGACGGATGGACTGAAGAGAAAACTGCACCGGGACCCCCTAGCTTACACAGTACAGAGAGAGAAAAGGAGGTGGCCCGAGGGATCAAGGAATGAAGGGCGGAACTGTAACTGCCTACACAGGAGCCCCGACACCCAGGACTTAAAGTACGTGAAGGTAAAAAGGGGGGAGACTTTTAGAGGAAGACAGTTTGTTTCTCCAGAATATTCTGGAGGCTTTTCCATACTATGTAACTGACCCAAGGAAAGGGAAAAAAAAAAATCAAACATCACGGAAATGCACAGAAGCAAATTCTGTACATGTTTACCTGTTTTGTAGGTTAACAACCAGAAGCAAACTCACAGAGCTACACACAGGACGTACCCCTGCTCCTCCTCCCTGGTTCCGTATCTCGCCTCCCACCCGCCCAATCCTCAAGCTGGCATCCTCCTGGATTTGTCCCTCACTGTCACCCGCCACCCCCACCTCCCGTCAGGCCTCCTAACTCTCTCTGCACTCCAGAATCTCCTGGCCACAGCCCCCGCCACAGCTGGGGTTCATATCCTCACTTGTTCACTGGACTCAGAGGCCTCTGCCTGGAGCCCTGGGTGGCCCAGGCCACCACATATTATAGCTGGTGCTTCCGACTCGGTTCTGGAACAGCTCCTAGTGGTCTGCAGACAAAGCCCAGCTAGCGCTCCTGGACCATGCACAGCTTTTCTCTAGTTCCTTTGTGTTGCTATAGGCCCCACACAATAACCCCAGTCACTGGCAGTGCTTCGAATGCAGTGTGTGCTCTCTGAGCTCCGTGCTGCTCTGGCTCCTTGCTCTGGCTCTGAATGCTTGCAACCCGCCCATCACCCCCAACCATGTGTCCCCAAATCCCCCTGCATCTAGAGATAGAGCTCAGGTCTAATCTCTTCCCTGCAGTGCTGGCAGTTTTCACCCCTGCTCCCCTCCCCCCAACTCCTCAATGTAAAAACAGAGGTACTGGCTTCTCTTCTGGAACCCCACTTAATCCCCTCACCCTCCTCTCTTCTGCTGCACAAGCCCCTAAAAGTCTCCTTCACATCAATATCCATCAACATCCGCAGTGCCTGGCAGCATGCTTGGCACCCAGCAGGCACTTGGTGAACGTTTATTAGATTAATTAGCATAAACCATAAAAATATATCTCTATAAACTTAGACTGGAGCCCCAACACAGAACCTGCTACAGAAACAGCACTCAACTTTTTCTCAGTGACTAGACGGACATCTAGAAAGAAATACATATTCCCACTGGGAAAGTGTGGTTTCCTCCCGCTAATGACTTAGGTTTTAAAGACAACTACAGTCTAATGTCCCACATTTCTGATTTGCATTGGATTCAATATTTTGTTCCAAGAAACGGGAAACATTTTTCTCACAGGAAATGTTTTAACATAAATAAGATTTGTTCTGAAAGGTAGACAATACCTTGAAATCCCAAATTGTCATGGCTCCATCGATGCCAGTAGTGCAAAATTTGCGACAATCTTGCTTGTCCACCTCATAAATAGATACTTGACTGAAAAAAAGCAAAAACGAGAGATTGTAAGGTATGTGGTAGAAGTGAGCCCTGCCTTCCTCATGGTGTAAGGGCATTTGAAGGAAATTGTCTATCAAGTTCTGAATACTGTTTATCAATATTAGGCTGTAGCAATCTGACTCAGAAAATATGCAGATGCATTTTATTACCAGATGTCCAGAAAAGACAAGACTTAAAAGAGGGAAAGGTTAAGACTCTGCATTAATTAGTGACATGGAGAAACAGGACAATCCAGGCCACACAGCATGCAATTCGCCCAGAGCAGGGTGTGGGCTGGACCGCAGCCATGACTGAAATGGAAACTTTTTTTTTTACTACAGGCATGATGAAGCATGGCTGAATCCAACTGGCTCCAAAGAAAAATCCCAAATCACTCTCCAACAGCCGGGGCACATAAGCCAAGAGATCTCTTGCATTTGAGATTAATCATCATAAATGTTAGCAACAGTCAGACATGCCACAGGATTCCAACCAGGCAAAGCAGAGGAACAGATGAATGAAACAACTTGTCTCAACATAATTATCTGAGAAAGTTTCAAGAAAATCAATTCTCTAACTTAGACAGTGTTTTCCGTTCTCCTCTGAAATGTCTAGGACATTCCCTCTAGGGTAGGGGATGGCACGTACCACCTGTATCTGTATATAGCCTGTGAGCTCAGAATGTCTTTTACAATTTTAAATGGTTGGGAAAAAAATTACTTCATAATGTGAAAATTATGTGAAATTCAAATTTCAGTGTCTATAAAGTTTTATAAAACATATCCACGCTCCTGCATTTACATATTGCCCATAGCAGCTTTTGTACCACAATGGCAGAGCTTGCAATGGAGACAGTACAGCCCCTTAGAACCTAAAATATTGCCCAAATGTTGCCTTAGAGAGAGTTTACTGACCCTGCTCTGGGGCAAAGAGGACCTAACACCTGCAAATAAAAGTCAACCTGCAAGGGTCTGCTGTTCATACTCTGCAGAGGAGCTTAAGAAAAATTCACAAGAAATAATTCTGAAAGTCATTCAAGACAGAGAAACTTGAAAAGGGTGGGGAAAGTTTTGCTATACCTTCAAAAGTTGTTACTTTTCAACAGAGCACATTTTCAGCCTATTTTAAGTCCAGTGGCCCTTTCCACTGAATATGATGAAAAGCACAACCTGAATTTAGTAATTTTCTCAAAGAGGAAGTCAAGAGGTTTCCATTCTTCTTCCTGCCATCATCACCAAGGTCTAGTCGAAAAGAGAAAATCCTATGGTATCTAACTTTGAATACAGTAAAGTATCAAAAACATATTGCATTTCTCTTCTAGGTTTTAAAAAATCAAGCTTTCCAGGGAAGGCTGGTTAGCTCAGTTGGTTAGAGCACGGTGCTCTTAACAACAAGATTGCCGGTTCAATCCCCACACGGGCCACTGTGATCTGCGCCCTCCACAACTAGACTGAAACAACTACTTGACTTGGAGCTATGGGTCCTGGAAAAACACACTTAAATAAATAAAAGTTAAAAAAAAAATCAGGCTTTCTGGACAACACAGTTCTTATATAATCACACATGCCTGATGAAAAATAAGGAAAGAAACTTGTCAGCATGATGCTAAGGAATTGTTTCCCTAATCAAATGATCTTACTCGTATACATTACTTGATATCCATGGTTGAAATGATTAGCTAGAAGTACCTTTCCAAACAGAGTATGACAAATCTTCCTGTCATGTGTTCACTACCAGAGGAACATGACATTCAGGAAGGTCTGCATTCACTCCCAATCGAGGTTTTGCGAAAGCGATACGATCGGCCTCCTCACGTGGGATGCCTCATACCACCTCCTCCAGCCTGACGAACAGAATGACTAGCTGGGGTGCTTCACTGTCTATCATGAGCTGAAAATAGGAGCCTGCAGTTGAGAAACTACCAACTTCGTGCGCCCATCCCTAAAGGGATGTCTGCGCCTGTAGTACACAGAACTCAGAGACACAGTCAGGAAACAGAGAGGGGAGGAAGGGAATCCTGGTCACCCAAAACACTTTTCTACAGATGGCCAGGGCCCTGGCTACAGATGGCATGCAGGGCCTCCGGTGGCCGGGGGCACCTACGTGATGCTATTCTGGTGCAAGGTCTCCAAGGCTGTGTTGCGGTCCTCGGTCGTGGCCCTCTTGTCCATGTTGCGGAAGCGTTCCATGGCAGACATGTTGCGCTGGATGCTCTGCTTTGGAATGTCTAGCTTGGAGACGAAAGTCAAGTAGCCACGGTCGTCGTAGTTGAACAGCATTGGGCAGCAGTCATGGCCCTGAAACAGGGGATCAGTCAGGCCTGCAGGGCATGCCTACCCACCCACTGGCCCCTCAGCAGCACGTGCACCGTTACAGGCATCTCCTCTAAAAGGCTAGCGCACAAAGGCAGAGCACACACTGTCCCTGTCCCAGAGAATTACAGACAGTGGACAAGTAAAGATGGAGAGAAATACTTACAGCAGCAACAACGCTGTTCTCCGAGACAAACGATACACTCAGCAGGGGCAGGAACTCTGTTTTCAGAGTTGAGACCCTGAACACAAGAATACTTGTCAAACGGAGATAAAGCAGACCACTCAGCTTCTTTACAGACACAGAAGATGACAAAGAACCATTCTGTTAGAGGCTTCCCCAGTATAAACGACTACTTATGTTTAAAGGGAGCCCCACGACCTAGGCTTTCAGGAATCTCAAGCAGGAGACGGCCCTGAGGTAACCTGCAGACTCTGAGGCCTTCAGCTTTCTTCTGCCTGCGCTCTGCTCCCCTCTGAGGCCCCCCAACTCATGACAAACTGGCCTACAGCTTGGTCCCCAGCAGGCCCTTTCCCATCGCTGCCTTTGCTCCCATGCTCCTTGGCCCACACGTTGTCTCTGCTCCTCTTGCTTGTCCAGAGTTCCCTTGTCTTGGAAGTTCAGCTCCGATCAAATCACCTCTGTGACGTGTTCCTGGACCATGTCAGCCTAAAGTGGCTTCTCTTTTCTCTGACCTCCTAGAGTTTTCACTATCAGTCACGACTGAACCCCTTATTCTGCTATTCTTTCCTCGCCTGTGCTCACCGCGGGCGTCTAGAGGGCTGGGGTTACTGACAGTCACCAGAGCCTGGTCTCTTTCCTCTGCCAGGCACTGGGTTAGGAGCTAGGGCTGCTGATGAACGAGGCACAGCCTTAGCCAGCCAGGAGCTCACACGTAGTAGGTGTGGGTATGCACACATACGTAGATGCAGCACGTATACTGAGTATGTAGCTTAGTAGTTACCTGCCTCAGCACCTGGCCAAGCACTTACACAGATAAGGTAGGCAAACACATTGGTTGATGAATAACTTCATATAAAAGATGATGCGTTTTGAAAATTATGTCTTTAAGAGACACCCCCCACTTCCTCCATCAATACCAGTGGTACTGGACTGAAGTCCTACTACCTCATCTTTTTTTTTTTTTTGAATACTCTTTTATTAAAATCTTTGCATTTCTTATTTTTTTGTCTATTCAGTTTTTTTTTTTAATTTATTGGGGTGACAATTGCTAGTAAAGTTACATAGATTTCAGGTGTACAATTCTGTATTACATCATCTATAAATCCCATTGGGTGTTCACCACCCAGAGTCAGTTCTCCTTCCATCACCATATATTTGCCTAACACCTCATCTTAAAGACTTACTGTGGCATACTTGGCTTTTAATACATGAAATATTTATATTTGAGAAGGGGAAAGATGGAGGACATAATGTGACTTGAAGGATCATAAAAGCCAAATATAAATCAACACAAGGGTAGACAGCGGCTTGTAATAAGCATATGCTACCGTGTTTCCCTGAAAACAAGACCTAGCCAGACCGTCAGCTCTAATGTGGTTTTTGGAGTAAAAATTAATATAAGACCCGGTATTACATATTATATTAATTATATTATATTACATTGAATTACATCACATCATATTATATTATTATTATATAAGACCCGGTCTTACATTATATTAAAATAAGACTGGGTCTCATGTTAATTTTTGTTCCAAAAGAAGCATTAGAGCTGATGGTTCGGCTAGGTCTTATTTTCAGGGAAACATGGTAGGAGGTCATTATGCATTACAATTGTACACAAATCAAGTAACTATAACGTCAAAACATTATTGAATGACAAAAGGCAAATTACTGTACAAAATGTACAGCATAATACCATTTGTGTTAAAAATTAAAAGCTATATAAGTACCTACATATGTATAGAAATCTACAAGACTGTATCATTTATATCGGGGGTGTTTTAAAGAAACAAAATTAAAAAAAACAATTCAATCCATTAGGAATCAAATATCCTCTTTGAAGTGTCACTCTGTTGTCACTGTGCGGGAGGAGTCAGAGTCACCTGAAACGGCCGGTTCTTGGCACACAGATTGACAAGCCAGGAAACCTTTAAAGGTGGGTTACCTTTAGCTGCACCAGGAAAGAAGACTCATAAGAGGACAGGATTCCAATCACCTCTCTTCCTCCAACGGATGATGAACAAATATGAACTGTGACGTCTGATAAGATGCCTAATACTCCCGTAAGGCTGAGCAGGCACCCCACACACAAACAAGTCACCGCAATTAGTTTTTCCAGCATACACCAGAGGAACTGGCTTCCAGGTTTCAAGAATTACTGAACGAAGTTCCAACGTAATGGAGTCATTGTTCCCTGACTACACAGAGCAGGAACATACCACCTATTTAAGGCTGGTGGGTGACATTTACGTGTTGTAAGGAATTCAAGAGTAACAGACTAAACTGGCTATTTGAAGGAACTCTTATCAGCAGCAAATCAGGAGGGTCCTTCAAAGAAATCACCATCAGCACTTCCATTAAGGAATGCTTCTGGAAGTGAGACCTAAGTCTTTAAAATGTCCCCAAATGGACAATCTCAACGTGTGTCTCTGACTTTAAAGGCTGTCCTCAGTCTGGGTCAGATTCTTATGCTTGATTCCTGCACTTGTACCCAGGGAAGGGCAGCCTTAGCCCAGCTGACGAGAGATCCCGCCCCACTCCTTAACTACACAAAAGGTAAACACTCACTGCATGCTTTTTGAGGCATCAGCAACGGACACGGTGCTGTCGTGGCTGACCCAGGCCAGGCGGCTCCCACTGGCAGAGAAGCTGACGCCGTGCACCCAGCCACCAGTGCCACTGCCACCAAATTCTGACATCAGCTGACCAAAAGGCATCTTGCTGCCCCAGGGCGTACTGGCTGGCTTTTCATCCACTTCTTTAATGTATGCAGAAAACACTCTGCAGTTTAAGGGGCAGGGAGAGAAGGAAAAGGGAAATGAAAATATATGTATATAGAAATAGGTCACAGACAGCTGCCGTCAAGTGTCCTAGAATGCAAAGAGAGCGACTTGTGAAGAGCAAAATGACAGACAAGTTCAGATACACGAATCTCTTACAACACAGAATGGTACTAGGCTGCCCTAGAGGCCAATCCAAGTTTGGCAAATCCATCCTCAATCAAAGGATGTTCATAGAGCACTTACGATTCGTCAGGCACTGCTCTAGGGGCGCAGTTCTAGAAGTAACGGACACAAAAGCCCTTCCCTTCTGGAGTGTACATTCTAGGGGAGAATCGTGTTGCCCTGCCCTCCCTTACCCATGGGAGATCTGGCTAAATGAGCACAGCATTCTTTCTTGTCTACTTCACCATCATTCTTGACACAGTATTCCAAGAAGCCCACAGTAGGGTAGGCTGAAAGGAAACTATTTGCTACTCTGCAATAAACCAATGGTATGAACCCAATTAAAGAAAGGGACATCCACAGAGAAAGCCAAGGAAAGCCGTGGCCCTCCCACGGGGAGGGAAAGCAGGCAGGCTTTCCCTAGCACTGTCAGGCAGAGGGCTGGGCTCACTCTACCCTCAGGCCCACTGTCCAGTCTTTGTGGCAGGTATAGTGTGCGATGAAGGTGGGTCCATAACAGCCTGCTGTCTCTTCCTCTAATTCCTTGACCCAGAGGTGAGAAGCAAAAGGGATGAAAAACAGCTGGGAATCTATCCTTTTATTCCCTTTTGCCCTCCAATGTTATTTCTACTTTGTAAAGTTTCTCTTCTAAAACTTCTGAACCTAAAGACTCCCTAAGTGAGCTGGTAAATGACAGTGGCAGCAGCAGCTCTGGAAGAGGCAGGGCACTAGCAGGCGGAGGGCAGATGATGTGACCTTAGAATAGCTGTGCTTTAAATCAGCATCACAATGGCCACGGCTTTAGTCCTCAGTCCTGGAAAGACAGGTGATTCTCTGCTGCCAACTGAAGGGTGCCAACGGAACAGACTCCTACCCACAGGACTACAAGTCAAAGCAAAGTTTATTTCTGGAAATGATTATTAGCAGAAGAACTGGAACCCATTTTCACAACCAGATTCTCAGAAATAGCCTGATGATCCAGGTGGTACGGATCAGTACCACTATTTCCATCTTCTAAGGGAGCTAGAATGACTCGCGTAATAAGTCACAAACAGCAAAACTCCTGAATATGAAAAACTCTAGAAAATGTCTATTTATCTGTACTGTTACACTGGTTCTTAAGAACCAGTATTTCCCCCAAAAGTGCCTTGACACTAGTGTATCCCCTTCCATTGCCAAATTCCCACACGTATATTAAAAAAAAAAAAAAAAAGGCTCAAAAAACAAAAACACCGTAGGCAGGTTTTTCTGGAAATTTCCCAAGTAGCCTACTAAAGAAAGACGCATCCTATCTCCCAACCCACCATACAGGCAGCATGAAGCAACATTTATTTGCTTTTCTTTCGTCTAAGAGAAAAAAAAGCCTGCTGATAAAGAACTTTAAAAAGCAATTACACTGTACGATCCTTAAAGCTCTTAGCTGCGTGGCTGTGTTCTTCTAGCCTCATGATCACAACAAAGACAAAGCTTTAACTGAAAAGGAGTAACTCAGCAGTGTGCACTGTTCAGCTAATTACGCTTTATTAACCTGAGTTTCACTCTGGAATTTGCTGAGTCTGCTGCCTGGGTAATGAAATAAGAAGTAACAGTGTAGTGGGGTTGGGGAGAACACTATAGCCCCACTCGAAACCGCGGATGTTCTGCCAAAGGAAACCCTCCCTGTCCCCACCCCTGCCTCTCCCTTCTACCACACCTCCAAGTCCACTGCTGTCTACCTCAGTTTGTACTCAGTATGTACTTACTTAGCTCCTTTTCTAGATCACAAGCTCCTTTCATCTCTTGAGTCCCTCACGGTGCCTAGCGTAGTATCTTGCAAAGAAAAGGAACCTTAAAAATATTTGTTGAAACACGAACAACAAACAGCTCAAGTCTGACCACAAATTCTCATTTGTTCCCACCTGCATTTGAAATCACATGATCCTGCTGCCAGCAAAACATTGTTGGGATGCCAATCCAAGCTGAGGACCGTGGAACGAATTGGCTTTTTAATGTGCTTGCTTACCCACCTACAAAAGGAGAAAATCCATTTTAGTTTATCCATACAACAGCCCCCAAATAACCTACAAATGTGTCAGGTAAAAACACCAATGCATGTTTCTTATGTGGTTACCAGGTCTCCTGCCAGAGAGAAGGTACATTTCTAAAGGAAGAGAGGAAGAACCATACCCAGTCCCTTCTGTTTTCCTGTCTTTTAGGGTTTGACATTCTCATCAGGGCAACTGGTTCTGAACTTGACCGGCTATCAGGAACCTTCATTAGTAAGTGTATTTATGGATTAACTGGTACTGTCCCATGGAATTTCAGATTATGTGTGACTTTAATCTTTGAAATACAAATTGAGGTTTGAAATCACTTGAATTTTTATTAATAAATATGCAGTGATTTGTTATTTCATTTTGGGTTAGGTTGGGTTGTAAGATAGATTAATTGCCTTTCTAAGTTTTCAATGCTAAGTTTCCAGAAGTTGCAAATTCTTTTTAACTTTTTTCACAGAGAAATCACAACCAAGAAATTAGCAGAACCTCTTGTTGGAGATTAGCCTTTAACTCATTTTCTAGCTCCACTTAAAGAGTGTATTTATTCTAAGATCAGTCATTATTCTGGCTTAACTAACCAATATCTGCCCCTAAACTGCTACTTAAAAACCAATCACGATGAGAGACTTAATATTGTGTCAAAAATCCTTCCTTGAATGCTAAATTATTTTTCTATAGAATCTTTTTCTTAGAAAACTATCTGAAAAATTTCATTCTGAAAATATTCAATATTTAAAAAATGTATTTGAATATTTTGAAAGAATACTGAGTATTTTGAAAATATTCAATAGACAATATTCTGCCTTGTTTAATAAGGTAGCTAATTTAAAGGCTTTTAGAGGTTGTTTTAAAGTACTATTGAAATATTGTTCCAAAGCTGAGAAACTCCTCTGAACACACAGCTTGTTCAAATGACAATTCTTTGTATTAAAGTCCAATTTACCTACAGTTGAGACTATATTTTAGTGAATAAAAATGTAAACAATTACTGACATTGAGGGTTACCTAGGTAGAAAAGTTGTTTCTCACCTATCCATTCCAGCGAGCCTTCTAAATGATTTTTAACAGGCAACATTTTGTTAGTTTTAATTTTACACATGCTTCAAAGAAAAATGTACATCTTAAATTCATAATTCAATCTTGCTGCAAATTTACTTTCTTTTCAAAGAATCAAAATTTGAGGGTTCACTAAATCACAAAACGTAATGACAATCCCTTCCTTTCACTGTTTCAACAGAAAGCAAACAGTACACTAACACAAAGAGTAATGTGTACTTTCTTTTTAGTGCAAATACACTGCCAGTTTTGTACTAAATGACAATTCCATGTTGAATTGTATTTACAACCCTTTCTGAATGCGTACCAGATAGAGCAAAGTCATTTTCTTATCAAAGTAAACAGGAAGCAGTAGTTAAAGTTACTTAGCTATAAAATAAACCTCTGTTTTACCGGCTCAGCTACAAGTGATTTATGAAAAGAGTAGTATAATAATAGGTTGATTATATTTCCAAGATCCTCGTCAATTTTTATTTCAATGGTTTAAACAAATAAAACATTATATCAAGGCACATATTTGGTTAGCAAACTCTAAAGAAAGGAGAACATTGTTAATCTGTATGAATCCTACATATTTTAAATGGATAGAGATGGTGAGGAAAAAAATTATTCCTCAGGACACTGGGAATCTTTCAAGTTTATAATTTATATACGTATCATAATAACAGCAATTTGGACAGTACAGAGGCAGAAGAGTATTAACACCTAACAGAATAAACAAATTAGCAGATCAGAACACGGAAACCACTGCCCTATAGTAATGTGAGAAAGATGTGAGGTATGACTCAATGTACACATAAGAAGGAAAAATGCTCAGAGGGAACGAAAAAATCTCCAGATGAGGAAAAACTGAAGTTACAGGTAAGCCTTCACCGAGTGCCTCAAGAAATCACCAAGATCACCGTGGTCAAAATGTATGATTCTATAGAGACAAATAAATCACTCAGATGTTGCTCACCAGTCATTTTCGGACTCGAAGTAACAAACGGAAATGAGTCGTGCTCCACTTCCCACAGCAAATTTATTCTCTAGTGGGGACCACTTGACAAAAGTGGCTGCACGATTAATCCTCAGGATTACCAGGGTTGGCTTCCAGACACCATCTTTCTGACTCCAGACATAGGCATTGCGGTCTGCCCCGCAAGTGACAATGCGGTCGCTCTTGGGAGCCCAGTCGATACCTGCAAGTGAGATGTGGCATCACCTGCTTTGCCTGGGCCAGTGACAACTGACATGGCATAGGCAGGTGGGCACTGGCATGGCGGGGACAGATATGGTCCTGATCACCACCTCACACACACAAAGGCAAGGATTTTCTCTACAAAGTTCTGTAACTCAGGATCCTCTGTGAGGCCAGGCAGAACAGAGCTATTTTATAATTGTGAAGGTTACAAAACTAAGTGGGAACATTCTTTCCACCTGTTCACAGGTTTCTAAAGATACCAGGGCTGAAGACCTTTTTCTTCCCTCTTAGATTTTTTTTTTGGGGGGTCTGAAAGTACCTGTATTCTTCATTCATTAACACATCTCATTCAATGATATTAACTGAAAGTCTGCTGCATGACATCCAAATGAAAAATAAAGGGTAAATAAAAATAATCTTCAGTGTATAAATGGGAAAATATAAATTATAATTCATTATATATTCTTCTGAAGGTCACTGCCTATAAACTAACTTAAATACCTTTTCGGTATGATATAGGTTCTATGACAGAGTCCTTGAGTATCTTTGTACCTACACTAGGAAAAGACCTAAATATGTATCTAAATGTAAGGTTTATTTTTCTATTTTACCAGACTTTTACTTGTTTGGTGCTTCTGTGAAGGACCCCAAAGTCAAGGTCAGTTTGTTATATACAAGGGGTAAAAGCTGCTATGACTCAAGCCATTTTATAGCTATTGATGAGGTATTTTTATATAGAAATACAATTTCATATAGAAATATTACTAATAAATTTTTATTGTAGATATCTCCCTAAAAATTAGTAATCAACATTCTTAACATTTATATGGAAAAAAGTAAGATGAATATACGAGTAAATGAAAGGCTCCATTAGTCATAAATCAGTGACTTAGCAGTATGAAGAGTTCATTCATTCACCTACAGGAAATGTCAGCTCAATTATTTGTACCACCGAAGGGAAAAATATATGGGGGAGTGTATTCTAAGTGATGTGTTTTGCAGCCCTCTTTACTGAGATTTAAAATTTGAGTTTTCACTACAAAAGCAATACCAACATTGTTATGAGACAAACGTCACAGTGGGACATGCAAAAAGTCAATAAAGTCATGCCCCTGTTCTTTATGTCCATACACATTGCTCCCCCCAGTTATTATTATGGCAAACATTTTCTCCTGCTTTTTATACGTTAGCAGTGGTTATACATTATTTCAGAATATTGATCTTATAATAATTTCCCCCAAATATCCCATTGTTGAACATTTTGTTAGATAAAATTGGAATAAATATTCAGGGATATACCTTTTTGCTACGGTTAAAATTATCTCTGATAAATTCTAAAGAACTGTGATGCAAAATATTGTTATTTTTATGTCTTGTTTTCCTAACTTGGTTACAAGCTTATTAACAATAGGAAGCAAGTTTTTGAAATTATTGTGCTGGGCAGTCCCTGCGACCCGGCCTGCTGGTGTTCATGCCTCTGTGTGGTCCCTTCCCTATGGGTGTGGGCAGGACCTGTGACTCGATTTGAACTAATGGAATGCTGGAAAGGGGATGGGGATGAGATGTACATGATTACTGGACAAGATTACATAAGAGTGTGGTACCTGTCTTCCTAAAGACACTCACATGCTTTCTCCTTTGCTAGCTTTGAGGAAGCAAGCTGCCATGGATCTTACAGTTGCAAGGAAATTAATTCTTTTGCCAATAACCTGAAGGAGCTTGGATGTGGATCCTTCTCTGGTCAAGCCTCTGATGAGAACTCATCCCTGAGTGACACATTGTTTATAGCTTGTGAGACCCTAAGCAGAGTCCCAGATAAGCCAGGCCCAGACTCTGGACCCATAAAAACTGTGAGATGATACATGTGTTTTGGTTTAAGCTGCTAAGTTTACAGGATTTGTTGCAATAGAAAACTATTATATCCTCTAATATCAGAATGCCGCCTTGTAATGAGAACGCTCAGTGATTTTGTATGATTTTGACAATCTCAAATTTTATCCCTTATTCCATATGATCACCACTCCAAATACATATGTGTTTTTTAAGAATCCTTGAGATACTTATTTGAGGTGCTTAAAAAAAAAATGAATAGATCATTAGCCTTTAAGAAAAATACAAGGAGCTGCTTTCTGCTTGGTTTTACAGTTCTAAGCTTACTTTGGTAACTACATCTTTCATTTGAATATGGAAGCTGTAAAACCATAGTCATAACCTCAAACTATTTCAGATGACATTAGCTTTTAGCTCTTTAGACACATACTTGTTACAAAAGAGAAATGGGAAGAGTAAATATTCAGTAAAAGACAAATTTTCATCTCTTACTAATTTAGCTTTGCATATTTTTTCCTGTTTTCCTGACATCAGAAGACTTGAAAGGAAAGGAAGGGAATCAAGAATCTATCTTGTCTTTCCTGTACTAACTATATCTCAGTGTAACCAAGCATCAGGTGAAGGTAAGCGTCTTTTATAAATATATTCAGCTAATAGAGAAGAAATGATAGATTTAAAATATCACCATGTTGTAGCTGTAACTAAATTAATGGATATGGGCACTGATCTTCAACAGATGCTAACATCACAGAAAGAAAGAGAACTAGACATTATGTGCCTCGTCAATGAAAGGCCCTACCATCACCTACCTTCAACTAGCAATTTACAGGAAATACAGAGGACAGAGAAGTATGGGCTTGCAATCAGTAAAATCCAGAAAACACTATGGGACAAACAACCCGATTTCTCAATTTTCTTAACAAATAAATTGCAAAGAAAAAGAGAAGAAACAGAACCTATAAATGAAAGACTTTAGAGATACATCAACTAATCACAACCACATGTGTACCTTATTAGGCTCCCAATTAAGAAAGACTATTGTATTGGTTATTATTGAAGAGTCCTTATCTTTTAGAGATACTAACTGAAATACGAAATGACACAATTGCTAGGATGTGCTTCAAAATACTACAGAAAGGAAGTGAGTTGAGAACAAGATTGGCTGTGAGTTGAAAATTGTTGAATCTGGGTGATGGCTATCCAGTGGCTCATTACATTATTGTCTATTTTCGTTATTGTTTAAAACTGTCCATAGTAAAATGTTCTTTAAAAAAGAGACAGTGATTAAACATTTAACACAAAATAATAAACTCAGAAAAAAACACCAGGACTGACTGATACCCTTTTGATGTTTGTCATGCTCTTTTTCTCTGTAGTACTGACTAGTCTTTTCTTCTAGAAAAGCTTCAGAAGATAATTTTTCCCCTGGTATTTGTTATCTTTCTGAGAAAATACGTTTGATCCTTGTTCTCCTGCCACAGAGTTATATTTAGATTTTTCCAACAACAGCTTTAGTTTTTTTTTTCAGAACTAAAAAGAAAAAATCTTTGGGCATTTGGACAGAAAACAGGCCCAAGTTCAAAAAATTCCAAAAAAGAAGCAGGGGAGAAAAAAAACCCAACTATATATTTCACTCTTTTGACTAGTTCTTTGGTCTTTCATCTTAGCCCTTTCTCATTTAAAAGTATTTCCTAATGCTGAAATTCCAATTTAAAATATGAGTGTTCTTATTTTTAGGCCATAAGGACACTGGCAATGGACTTAAACAGTCCAAATCTAACAGAAATAAGGTCGTGGGAAAGCAACAACAACAAAAATAGAAATGATATCTCTGGTGCTGGTTCGGTAATACATAGTTAATAGACTATGGGTACTCACTAGCATCACACAGAAATCCTGGTAAAAGTGAGAAGGGATGGTCACAAGTTTTTGCTGGGGAATAGAATGTAAAGGGAGCAGAAGGTCAAAACATGCTGTTTTTCTCTGATCTGGGGGAAGGCTATCTTTAAGCTAATCAGTATGTTAGGGGATTAAAAGCAAAATTCCAGGGTCTCAAAAAAAAAAAAAAATCAGGATTAGTTCCTTTGCTGTCCCTCTCAATGCAAACGTCATTGTGAGGAGAAGGGAAGGGAAACCCAAGACTGCAGTGAGAAGTCTGTAATTGAAAAGTTATGGAGAATAAGTTTTTATGTGCGTGGCCAAATTATTTAAAGCAAGAGGTTGAATCAACTCTGCTAGAAAATAGGATAAAAAAGAAACTATAGTAGTAAGGATAAAAGAACAAGAGCTCTTTCTGAAAAAAGCAATAAGTGACTATGGTTTTTTTTAAAGGTCAGACGTGACTTAACAAAACAATATATTCTCCTGAAATTTAGTATCACAATTTGGTTCACTAAATTCTGAAAATCATTGAAAAAATTCTCCGTTTTTCCCTCTTCTTCTCCTTCATTATTTGACACTCACTTAGTAAGACTCAGCACTGCTCTGCTTGCCATCTCTATCCGTCTAGCCATTGACAGTCTTTGCCAAAGACAAAAGTTAATGTACATGGAGGAATCTGCCTCAGAGACAATGCTTTAAGATCCAGTCTTCCACAATCAATAAGAAAAAAAAAACTCAATGGAAAAAAGGACAGGAATTATAAATAGTAAAGTCACACACACACACACACCCACACCCAGATGGCTAATAAACATCTAAAAATATGCTCAACCTTTCTATTCATCAGGAAAATGCAACATATAGAGATACCACCTTTCACTCATCAGACAGTCTGACCATATCAATTCTGTGTTAAGACACGTACAAGACTGATGGGATGAAGGCCATCTGATGATTCCTAGCAAAGTGGAAGATGTGCATGCTCCCGAGGTACAAGTCTACCAGATATGAACATTCACACATGTACAAAGAGATCTGCACAGGAATGCTCGATTTAGCACTTCAATGGAATAACTGGAAAAAACATAAATGGCCTTCAATGGAGGAAAGAATAAATGAGGTATGAAATGCCCAACAGCAGTTAAAAGGAATAAACTTGATCTAGATACACCAACATTAAGTAGAAACCAGAAACAATGTGGAATGCAAAAGCAAGATGCAAAAGATGTATGGTATGATGCCATTTATGAAGCACTTAAAAATACTAGCCAATAGTAGTAAAGATTGCTTATGAATATATACATGTCTGTAAAATTATTTAAAATGGACGGAGATAATGTCACACTAAATTATAGACTGCCATCTGGGGAAGAGGAACAGGACCGGTGGTGAGAGGGGACTTTACCATCATCTAGAATATTCTTTGTGTCCTAAGTTTTCTGGCACAGGAAAAAAGATTAGTTGTTAATCGTGGGTGTATTTTGAAATGTCTTCCTTGCCCCAAAAAACATCATACAGAAAGCTTTTAAAAGACACTGAGCTCCCTTAGCAATTGGGAACATAGCTTGGCTAACATGCTGTCCAGTTTTCTCTTTCACATCTTATCTCCTAATCTAAGCTCTTTAGTCCTCGTAGGTTCAGTGTTTTCCAAAATACTTGTAGAGTGGTGTGTACCAACTGAGCTAAAAGCAGCACTTAAAAATTGGTATTACTGTTAGGCTATTTCCTAAAGAAAACTCAGTAAATGCTGCACAACTTTAAATATATGGCAGACTTACTTTATCAGGCTATTTCAATGAAAGGGTGCTAAGTGTGGAAACACTGTCCTCAGCTCAGTATCTTCCTTTACCTGTGATGTGTCCATTGTGCTCCTTGAGTTCATGAACTTTCACCCACTGGCTCCCGTTCTTCTTATAGATGTGGACTTCGTGATTATTAGGGCTCAGGGCAATCTCTGGCGAAAAAAGTCAATAGTTAATACTTGAACTTGAAACAATCTCTGAAAGAAAGACTATGTTACAGTTGGCATTTTAAAATAGATTGAAAGAATAGAAAAGCTGTTTCAAAAAATGGTTTTCAATATTCATCCCTGAAAAATTTCTTTTATTATTTTTACCTCTACTTGGACCTCATATTTTAAAATGTTTTGTAGAAAAACCAAGTTTAAAAATTCATTTTATCAGAGACACATAAAAATGTCAATGAAAACTTCTAACCAGTAAGAAATAAACGGTATTACTATACTTAGCTGATATACAGTTGACGCTTGAACAGCGTAAGTTTGAACTGTGCAGGTCCACTTATATGAGGATATTTTTCAATAAACAGTCAGACCGTCATATCCACGGGTTTCATATCCATGGATTCAACCAACTGTGGCTTGCAAACAGTATTTTCAGTCTGCAGATGTAGAGGGCTGACTACATGCACTGCTCTATGCCATTTGCTAAAAGGCACTTGAGCATCCTTGAATTTTGTTACCCGAGGGGGCTCGGGAACCACTCCCCCTTGTATACCGAAGGTTGACTATGGCTAAGTTTTTGGGGAGTCAAGAGATATATATGAATTTTCAACTGCACAGGGGATCAGTACCCCTAACCCTTGTATTGTTCAAGGGCCAACTGTAATTTTAACCCATAGTAAAGATACTTGACATTTTAGCTCATCTGTACATTAGTGATGAATATTTAATTTCAGTTAGACTTTCTGAAATGCTGAAAATACTTCATAGGCTCTCATTACTGCTATCCTGGACCCAGGTTGAAACCACCACAGTTTATCAAAAAAACTTGATTCTGCTGATAAACTACGTCCAAGTTGTCCTTTATAATAAAGCCCATATAAATCACAAAATAAAATTCAATAGAAATCTCTTGGACCAATCCAAAATATTAAGAATATACATATCTATATGATGGATTTTTTTGAACTCACATTGGTTTTTTTTCCCCTTTCTGGTTCACCTATTTTTTAAAAAAACTGATTTCTTAAAATTAAAATTAAGATCTATAATTCAAACTTTTGGTCAATCATTTAATAGTTTCCCCACCTATTAATCACATCACCTTTCCTCCCCTCCTTAAGAGAGCAACATCTGTTTTATGGATGAACTGCAGAGCTAGATAAACATTTAACTCTAAAATCCTAAGACTTTCAGTGCTTTCTGGAAAAGTTACTTGTTTCTCTAAATTTCTAAGATGCATATGGGGATTTATTTCAAAAGCCAAATCCAAAGTTAAACCTGGAAAACGGTATAAATTTTAAATTATAACGTGGCATAACAAAAAATTTGACTTAATACACTGAGGTTTTTTTTTTTTAAATTTATTGGGGTGACATTTGTTAGTAAAATTACATAGATTTACACTGAGTTTTTAAGTAGTTTAAATGAGGACAATGATAATTTGCATTTCTATTAAAAATAATTGGAAATAATCCAAAAACCTATTTTTAGATAGGATAAAGTAAAGACAGAAGATATAGAAAACTCAACTATGAAGCTCGACTCACCACCTTGCATGTCACATATTTTCAAATACACAATACAGAGGCTCATATCTAGGTTTTCACTTCATTCAACAAAAATTTTAAATAAATCCTTGGTACTGTTTATGTACCAAGGATTTATTTAAAAATAAGAGTGAACCATGTCTGAACTGCTTTTTAAAAAATAGTGAGTCTAGAGATTCAAAGAAATCCCTATCAAAATCTCAGCTGGCTTCTTTGAAGAAATTAATAAGCTGACCTGAAATTCGTATGGAAATGAAAGAGACCCAGAAGAGCCAAAACAATCTTGAGAAAGAAGTGCAAAGTTGGAACCTACAGTTCCCAATTTCAAAACTTACTACAAAGCCACAGTTAGCAAGACTGTGTGGTCCCAGCACTAACAGAAACATCAAGATCAATGGAATACAATTGAAAGTCTAATAAACCTTCACATTTACATTCAATTGACTATGACAAAGGTGCCAAGATAATTCAATGGGAAAAGAACAGTCTTCAACAAATGGTGCTGGGACAATTGGATATCCACATGCAAAAAGATGAAGTAGGGCCCCTACCTCACACCATATACAAAAATTAACTCAAAAAGGATCTAAGACCTAAATATAAGAGCTAAAACTATAAGACTCTTAGAAAGAAACATAGGTATACATCCTTGTAACCTCAAAGTAGGCAATGGTTTCATAGACAAAACAGCAGACGCATAAGCAACAAAAGAAAAAATAAATAGAAAGGACATTTTCAAAATTAAAGACTTTTGTGCTTCAAAGGACACTATCAAGAAAGTGAAAAGACATCCCTCAGAATGGGAGAAGATTTTCTAAATCATTTATCTGATAAGGGACTTATATCCAGAATATATAAAGAACTCTCACAGCTCAATAATAAAAAGACAAATAACCCATTTTAAAAAATGGGCAAAGGATCTGAATAGACATTTCTCCAAAGAAGGCATACAAAAAGCCAACAAGCATGTGAAAAGATCCTCAGCATCATTAGTCATCAGGAAAATGCAAATCAAAACTATAATGAAATACTATTTTATACCCCCTAGGATACACACGG
Organism: Rhinolophus hipposideros; assembly: GCF_964194185.1. Lineage (NCBI taxonomy): Eukaryota > Metazoa > Chordata > Mammalia > Chiroptera > Rhinolophidae > Rhinolophus > Rhinolophus hipposideros. Next base: position 10,696,143 of record NC_138053.1, read on the forward strand.
CTATAACCAAAAACACAGATAATAAGTGTTGATGAGGATGCTGAGAATTCTGAACCCTCATGTATTGCTAGTGAGAATGTAAAACAGTGTGGTCACTTTGGAAAATAGTCTGGTGGTTCCTCAAAATGTTCAACATAGTTACCATATGACCCAGCAATTCAACTTCTAGGTATACACTCAAAAGAAGTGAAAACATGTCCACACAAAAACTTGTACGTGAATGTTCATAGCAGCAGCTTTCACATAGCCCAAAAATGGAAACCCAAATGATTACCTACTAATGAATACACAAAACGAGGTATCTCTACACAATGTTATTCAGCCACAAAGAGGGACGAAGCACTGATACATGTTACAACACGGTGACCCTTGAAACCATTATGCTCAGTGAAAGAAGCTAGATACAAGAAGCCACATATTGTATGATTCCATTTATACAAAATGTCCAGAATAGGCAAACCCACTGAGACAGAGAGTAGATAGTAGTTGCCTAGGGCTGGAAGTTTCGAGGAAAAGTGGAAGTGACTGCTAACAGATATAGTTTCTCTTTTGGAGTGATGAAAATATTGTGAAAGCAGATAATTATTGCATAACTGTGAATATATTAAAAACTACTAAAGAATTGTATTCTTTAAAAGGATGAATTTTATGTCATGTGAACTATCTTAGTTCTATATAATTATACCTTATTTAAAAAAATAGTGAATATAATTCAACTTTTTGAAGTAACTCATGGACATAGCACTACACTTCTGTTTCTAAACTTTTTTTTGCCTCCTCCTGTCGTATTATCTGCCATGTTGTTTGCTGTACTGTGTCTACTTCTAAGAGTCTTCTCCATTTCTTTCTAGTTTGCTGGAGCTAGAAAACCAGAAACTCAAACTTGTTATGAATAACAGAGTGAATACTTGTTAGTACTGCTCTCAGTACCTCAGGAAAAACACTATGTTTCTGAAACAGCTTATTTCTAAGTTCTAGAATTCTGACTAAATGCTGCATAAGTGTGGCGTTACAGCATAACTATTCCAGACACTGGGTTCTTAGGGCCAATGAAAGATGTCTCTGATTTGAACTGTCTTCCAAGTGGTACTGCAGAAAAAGAAGTGGACAAGGAACCGGAATGCTTGGGTGCTAGCAATGGCTCTGACGTACACTTGATGTGCGACCACTAGGCAGCAGTTTCTGTATCTGTAAACCAAAGGACTGACCCAGTTCCCTTCTGAACCTATATCTGTCCTTTTTCCATGTGACAATGAAATATGTGACCCCTGAAAGTGCTTAAATCTAAAAGGATTGGGCCAGCCCGGTAGCTCAGGTGGTTAGAGCTCCTGCAACTGCGCCCCCTCCAACTGGTCCTAGAGCTGAGCTGCACCCTCCACAACTAAGACTGAAAGGACAACAACTGGACTTGGGAGAAAAATAAAAGTCCTGGAAGTACACATTGTTCCGCAATAAAGTCCTGTTCCCCTTCCCCAATAAAAATCTTATAAAAAATAAAAGGATCAAAGGTACCAAAATAAAGGTGCAAAGTTAACAACATACTTACGGGTACGATCCCTGTTCCAGGCATGACAGGTGATTGGCTCTAGTAAAAATTGATGCAGGGACATTATTCTTAGTGTTTTCAAAGGATAGAAAGCTGTAATGAGCAAACAGAAAAAAGCATTTAAAATGGCAGGAAACCAATATTTAAGTTGTCTGGGGATCTTGAAATGTTTGGGGATAAATAAACACGCTTCTCCTACTAAAAAAGAATCAATCTCAATGTTAAAACGTAATCATTTAAGTACAACTAGTACAGTAACCACCAATGTATTGTCAAGGATCATCAAAAGACTAACACCATGGGTTAAAGATTGCTGGGGTACAGGATATTCACACAGTCCCAAGTGATCATCCCATAGATCACTAATTACAAAGGGAAAAACATGCCTTTACAGTAAAAGACATCTGGTAGTAACCACCTTAACCGAATGGTAAAACTTAGTATCATAAATAGTGGAACAATATAATCTGATGGGCCTCCTGACGGGAGGCAACATGAGGTAGACATCATCACTTATAAATAGTGACCACTTAATTTATCATTCAGACCACAATGCTTTTAAGAGAACAAAAAGGGGCACTATTAATAATTATGCTCTGACAACAGGTCACAGGACTATCCTGGAGAAACCTCGTAATATGGCCAACATAGCTGTGAAGTATTTATGTCAAACATATTTACTCTAAATCCAATCACGATCCAGACCTAATTTTACAGTGTAGAGGGAATAAAGGGGCGTGGAATTAAAGAACATGAAAGGGAAAAATAAACAGTTAAAACCAGAATGTGTACCATCCTACAAAACAACTGGCCTGGACTATTAGAAGAAGGCAATGGGAGGGGGACGGTGTTCTAGATTAAAAGAACTATGAAAATCAAATTTGATATAGAAACTTGATTGTAATCTGTATTTTAAAAATATTCATAAAAGGTGTATTTCATACAATAGGGAAAATTTGAATCTGGGCTACATATTACATAATAATACAGAATTATTTTTAGTTTTTTAACTATGATAATAGTTTGCCCGTAGGTAGGAGAATGTCCTAAGTCTTAGGAGATAAAGATGATGAAGTGGTTAGGAGTGAAATGTCATGATGTCTTCTGTAACTTATTTTCAATCCTTCAGTATAACAAGTAGATAAAGAGCAAATGTGGCAAAATGTTAACAACTGGTGAATGTAGACAAAGAGTATGCAAATGTTTGTTTTATTACTCTTTAAGCTCTTTATTGTTATTAAATGAAAGCAGAAATCCATGAAACATCATTAAATTAAAAATCAAATAAAATCCTCTAATTTATAGGCACCCAAATCTAGATCCATTACCTGAATGAAGAAGCAACCATTACCTGAAATAAGAAATTTTTTCAAACAAGTACTTAATTTAATGCTTTCTAAGAGGCACTCTCACAACACTGAAATTTCAATACACTTACGTACAAGTCATGTTAACCTAGCGTTGAGACTAACATGTGAGATAGGAATTCTGATGCAAGTAGGAAATGAATGGAAGGGTCACCAGAAGGTTGTAAAGTGAACAATGAAAGTTCAGCAGACAAAGCAGAAGTCAATCTCAGTAGAAAGCAGAAGAAATGTCTCTGCTAATTGTTGTAAAGGAACCCAAAGGTCAAAAAGAGATAAGTGCACCCTTATTTAACACCCGATATCTTGAACTGGAAGAGAAATGTCAGTGTTTCACATTTTATTCTAAGGGTGAAGACATTTAGGTCACTTAAATTTTTTACTTTTGCTTGTTCTAGACAGCAAATGGCAACTCACAAATAAAGAAAAAGACTGTAATTGGAAATTGGAAATTTTTTTCAAATAAATTCAAATGAGACTGCTTAATTTGTTTTTAAAAAAATAAACTTTCAGACACTCAATGCATGATTCTCTCTTTATCTCTGATATCAGATGCTTACCCATCACAACAGGTTTTACTCAGTTACTCAAAATAAAGTGGTATCACAAATATCTCCTTAATTAAAAGCAATTTAGTTCAAAACCACACTTTATAAGCTCATGTGTTAACTGAAACAAAATTGGTCTGCAAATTAATAATTTAATGTGAAATCTATATTCAACAAAAGCACATATTTCAGTTAACAAAAACAGGTGCAGACAAAGGCTTTCTCATTCTTCAATTCAGTTTTATAAGGGCCCAAGGGAACCTGGCTTTGACACATACTAGCTATGAGACCCTGGGCAGGTCATTCAATATCTCTAAATCTCATTTTTTTCATAAAACTTAATGTAGCAAAGCCTTCAAAAGAGGTAAACATTTACACAATGGTATAATTCTAAAATTGCATTTCTAATTTCGTTATATCATTCAACTCCATATTTGGATATACACTCAGACCTGTAATTCTTTTACAATCATGTGGCTATTTTAAGTGTGTAGGCCAAGAGAGCACTCATATCTGTCAAATTTATAAGCCACCCAGTAAACACAGCCTGTATTCATCAAACTCAGTGAATGAAGAACAGCTTGAATTTTTTTTTCTTTTTTTTCTTTTATTTATTGGGGTGACAATTGTTAGTAAAATTACAGATTTCAGGTGTACAATTCTGTATTACATCATCTATAAATCCCACTGTGTGTTCACCACCCAGAGTCAGTTCTCCTTCCATCACCATATATTTGATCCCCCTTACCTTCATCTCCCACTCCCCACCCACCTTACCTTCTGGTAACCACTAAACTATTGTCTGTGTCTATGAGTTTTTGTTTCTCATTTGTCTTGTTCTTTTGTTGTTTTTGATTTATATACCACATATCAGTGAAAGCTTGAATTTTGTACCAAGAAAAAGATACCTTCTGTCATAGGGTGATAATTATAATTTCTAAACTGTGATTAGTATTTAAGTGAAATCTGAAAACTTTTGTCTTAATGAAGGAAGAGAGGAGAAAAAGGGACAAAAAAAAGGTGGTGACATTAAATTTAACAAGTTTCTACTGATGACCTTTTATTGTCCAGCACTGAGAAAGAGAGATAATTTATAGTAGAGCATGATTCCAGGAAATCCCCTTACCCCAAACTCCTTTCTTTACCTATCACTCTGAGTACAGTCATTCTGATGTTTGGTTAGCTATAGGCTCTGGGCCCAAGGGAACCTGGCTTTGACACATACTAGCTATAAGACCCTGGGCAAGTCATTCAATATCTCTAAATCTCATTTTTTTCACCTGCAAAATGGGCATATTACTGATATCCCAAAGCTGTTGGGATGAGGATTAAATGAGATAACATATCAAAGTGTTACAAAGCCCAGCCCAAAATAGATACTAAGTTAGTTCCTTTTCTTCCTTTGACCTAAGGCTCTTGAACTATCCCCAAAAGTACACACCAGTTAGCATCCCCTGAACTTGGAACCATGTACATATGCTTTCAATTCTTGGCCCTAGAGCCTGAAAGTATTTCTACAGTGAGAATTTCAGTTCCTTGTTCAGGGTCAGTTTTCAAGACTGTGATTCATCCAGCTTCTAATTGCTCTCATTACCCAACCCAGCGATACCAGGTGCTCCAACAAGGTCACCACACCCTCCACAATGTGCAGAGACAGGTTCCAATTCCAGGTCCCAGCCTCATCAATAGACCATTTTAAACCTCTTTATGCAGAATTTGTCTCAGCATAGGATTAGCCAACTAGATTGAAATACTGCCACTTTCCCTCCACGTAATAGTTTTAATTTTTCCAAGATGATCCACTCCTTAAATTGGGATAAGTAGATGAATTAAACTCAGAAATTCTCTTAATACTTTGGGATAGAAAGCAGCCCGTCGCACCCACACTCTTAACAGCCAAAACATCCTCCTGATAGCCTCTCCTTTGTTTTTATATACCTGAATACACAGAGCCTACCCAAAACCAAGAAGGTTCGGTGAAAACCAGGCTAATCGAGGTAATTTAGGCAATGAGTTGAGGTAGGTAAAGGCAGGTTCCACAGCTGCAGTGCAGCAGATGACTTCATAAGCCGAGTCCAAGGTACAACTGACTCAGCGCCTACTATGTCCCCAGCAGTGTCCTAAGTACCAGGTTGGGGCCAGAAACAAACCAATCCGACCCTTTTCTGGTCCTCAAGAGAGAAACGGAGGCGCTTCCGAGAGGAAGGGAAGAGAGGTAATGCACATCACGTCCAGAAGCAGTAAAAACAGCTCATCTTGACTGAGCACCTACGCCGGGCCAGGAACCCGTCTCAGCAATTAATGCCCACAAACGCACCTGAGTCTCCAGAAAGCCCTAAGAAGAGTCTTCTTTACCGTGGAAGACGAAAGCGACACGCAGACAAGCCCTCTTGCCACAGGCATCCAACGACGTGCAGCCGCCGGGACCAGAGGGGTGGTAGTTGAACGTGAAAGGTGCTACATGCAAGCTTCCACAATACGTGCGATTTTGACTTAGGGGCCGGGGGCACTCGAGAGGCGGACTCCTGAGGGACTCGGGGGACGGGTTTCCTCTCGTGCCTCAGAGCCCCCGATCACTGAAGGACCGAAGGCCGCCCCAGACCGAAACCAAACGTCGTACGAGCGCTCACCGTACGCAGGGACCTATTCCAGAAGCCAAAGAAAGCAGTGGTCTCTCACGACGCCGGCGGAGGGAGAGCGCATTCCCCTCACCAGTTTTACAGACTGTGATAAATGGCCACCGGAGAGGTGCAAATAGGGCTATGGAAGCGCAGGAGAAGGAGCGCTGAATTCGGGCATTGGGAGAGGCTGGGAGCTCGAAAATTTTGAGAGAAACGATCTGTATGGGGATCCAGGAGCTCGGCGGGTCCTACGGAGAACGGGGATCCCCCGCCCCCTCCCGGAGGCCGGGCAGGGAGACCCGCCTGCCCTCAGACGCCGGGCCCCGCGGCCTAAGCCCCCGCCTCATTGCCCCCGCGGGTTCCAGGCCGCTGCGAGGCTCCCACAGGGCCAGGAGCTCGCTCCCGCTGCCCCTTACCTGGGGTCGGGGCAGTTCCGACGGGCGTGGAGCGGAGAATTCGCGGACTCTGGTCAGTCGACGCGAACAGGCTCCGAAGGGCGCGGGAGGCGGAGCGAAGCCCAGAGGGCGGGGCTGAGGTACCGGAAACGCTTGCGGCGCCTGCACAGTGCGGCCGGGGGGGCGGTCCGCGCAGGCGCACAGCTCCAGCCGCGGCGGGGCCGGAGTGGCCGCGGCGGGGGCGGCTGTGGCCGAGCGGCCGGGGCGGCCCCTCTGCAGCGGTTTTATAAACCGGCTAGAAGGTGGTGGCGAAGCAGCGTTGACGACTCGCTCCTTTCCTCGAAAATTCCCTCTGACGTATGGACCGAAGTGTGGAGCCTTGGCGGTTTCCCAAGTGCTTTTGTCAGGAAACGCGTTACGAGAATTGGGACCTTCCCAGCTACCGGGGCCCGGGAACGGCTGTTTTTCTCCCTCCAGAGAGACCCAGAGGACAAGCAGGCCCCCTCCGCTCAGTGCCGAAGTCTGACCATCAATTCGTAACAGGATCGTAGGTTGTTCCAGGCCTTAGCTGTCTTAGGAAAGACCAATCTTTACCTTAAGTGAGCCCCGTCCATTGTTCTTAGGCATCTGGGATGACATACCGTTGAAATGTCACAGTTAGTTTACTTTTTCAGACCCCCAGAAAGCACAACCTCCAGCACAGACCACGGAACTGTCTTCACTGTCACCTTGTCAATCCAAATGGTGGAACCTTAGTTCTAAAGGGGCCCTTCGGGTGAAACCACCTGATTCTGTAACTGAGGAAACAGGCCCGGAGGATTCTGGGACTTGAAGGTTTTGATACAAGTCGGTGGCAGGGCTGGCTTCTGGATGCCTCAGGCAGAGCACTTCCCGTGATCCCTTCCCGCCCTTGGATAAGAGCCATTGGAGTCCCCAGGAGGGTGAGTTATCGTTGGTGTCTGTTTTTAGACTCGTGTAATGACGCCGATCTAGTATCCAAAATGAGGACGCTGCCTTTTAAAAACTTAGCTCCAGGGAAGGTGGTGCTTAGAAATGGGAAACTGGAGCAAGAGAAGGGTTGGGTACTACCATATAATGATTTCGTTGGTTTTATTGATTTTGATTAAAGTTGGAATAGGATTGAATTGAAACCAAGTGCCACGTATTGTGTTAAGCATTTCATGCCGTGCACAAAAGAGTTGGGTGAAACCCCTTCTTCGAGATACTTAGAGACTAGGATAAGATCAGTTCACAAATAATTGTATGTACAAGGGAATGCACAACGCCTTGAACCAGGAAGGCCTTAGTTAAGGTTTGTTGAATGGAACTGAGTGAATGAAAGAAATAGTCGGGGTTTTCAAAGAACACAGAAGTTACCACCAGTTGTAAATGGAGGCGGGGTCTTGTATAGACACAGCAGAATATAACCAATCGTAGGTTGGAAAGATTACAGGTTTGCAAAAGCCCAAGAAATTCCTTCTGCTTAGAAGAGGTTTGATTTAGTATCTGGAATGTGGAGAATAAGATGATTGTTTCTTGTTCGTGCCACAAGCTGAATAACAGTGAATATTTATGGCCAATCTGTCCTCATTTCTGTCTCTTTCATGGGTTAATGCCTGCCACCTACTCACCACAAACATTGTTGGAAATATTATTGAATCAGTGCCCCTAAAAACTATAATTAAATAAAAGGACAAAAGCATAAATGCGTACTGTATTAATACTTAGTAATTATTATGCTTTAGATATTGCCCTAATTGCTGTGGTAATGGTTTCAAGGAGGGAGTTTCCTGTAGGAGGGGTCTTGTACTATGCAGTGCCAGAGGGACTGAAAAATGCACACAGATTTTTCCACTCTAGGCTGCTCACCCAGTTCGTTTCCATCGCACAGGGATGAGACCAGTTTATGGGGTATCCAGGGGCATAAGATAGTCTTAGATGGTGTATCAGTGGCATACTATCACAAACACCATACTTACAAGACAAGCACAAGCGAACTAACGAATACCAGGTATTGTTTTCCTAATTTGATAAGTGAAATCTGTAGTCCACTAGCCTGTAAATCTGGGGGGCTAGGACCACTTCTTACACATTTTGTTTCTAACACATTTTTCTGTGCTGTTATGCAATCTTAGATTATTTTAATAAAAAGGTAGTGTGATAGAGAGCTTAAGAGAGTTCATTGACTTTGGAAACAAACAGAACTGGGTTCAAATTCTGACTCTAGCTTACTGATTTTGGGCAAAGTCAGTTAACTTCTCTAAGTTTATCTATCAAATGAGGATAATAGTTCCTGCCTCTTAGGGTTGTTCTGAGGATTAAAATAGACAATGTAAATACAGTGCTTGACAGTTCTTGGCACAGTAAAAGCACTCTATAAATTGTGGCAATTGTTATTTGAACATAAATCGACCAAATTGATTGTCATGCTTTATCATAGGCATACCTCATTTTACTGCACTTTGTTTTATTTCACTTTCCAGATACTGCGTTTTTATTAACATTGAGGCAAGGCCCTCCACCAGCAAAAAGATTATGAAGACTCAGATAATGGTTAGCATTTTTTTTAGCAATAAAGTATTTTTTAATGAAGGTGTTTTAGACTTAATGCTGTTGCACACTTAATAGACTACAGTATAGTGTAAGTATAACTTTTATATGCCCTTGGAAAACCAAAAAAATCATGTAATCATGTGAATTGCTTTATTGCAATATTCACTTTATTGTGGTGGTCTAGAACCAAGCCTGCAATATCTCTGAGGTATGCCTGTACTCCCCAGTTGTTTTTCGCCCAGTCTGTGGCTTTGCTTCATTCTTCTGTTAAGGTCTTTTAAAGAATAGAAGTTCAAAAGCCATGTCATATCATGTCTATCACCTATTTATTGTTTTTACCCAGAAAAGCTTTCAAACTTACAGGAAAGTTGCAAGAATAGTATAAAGAATATCAATATACCTATTTAAGTAGATTCACCAGCTAACATTTTGTCACATTTGCTTTATGTTTCATATATATATATATACACACATACGTATATGTAATATATATGTATATATACACATACATATGTATAATGTATATGTATATATATATATATATATAAAAGTAATGATAACAATAGTTATTATTTGGTGAACCATTTGAAAGTCATAAACATCATGCCTCTTCACCCCTAAATACTTCACTATGTATCTCGGATGAACAAGGGTCTTCTCTTACATAATCATAACACAATGATCAAATTGAGGACATTTAACATTAATTCAATGTTATCATTTACTATTATAATAATAGATTTCAAAACAATTATAGAATACATAATTACACATTTATTATAAGTTCATGTTCAAATTTCACCAGTTGTTCCAATAATGTCCTTTATGGCAACTTTTTTTCTTGATCCCAGAGCCAGTCCAAGACCATTTGTTGCATTTAGTTGTCATGTTTCTTTAGTCTAATCTGAAATAGTTTCTCAGTCATTTTTTTTCTCTGCCTTTCACATTGACAGTCTTAAAGAGCTCACACCAAATTATTTTATAGAATGTTCTTCAACTGGATGGACACCACCTTAATTGAGTGATTAAAGTTAACATCACAAATAAAAGCACAACTTGGCAACATGTGTCTTCTGGTGTAACGCCGTGAGTGCAAAGTGCATAACCTGAATTGGGTCATGACAAACCTCCCTCACCCCCTGGATGAAGTTCATGCTCCTTAACAAGTCATCAGGGTCTCATTCTGCCACCTGCGTCTCTCACCGTGTCCTCTGTGTGCACTCTGGCTATCCACGCATTGCCTTTCCCACCTTGGCTTCTCCACTTTTGTTCAGGTGGCCCTTGGGGAAGCAGGTCCTTCCCTAGTTCAGGAAATGAACCACAATTGGTCCATGTCTTATGTGGCAATCCCATTGCCACTTGCTGCTAATTGGTTTACAGATGGGTATGTGACTCATTGCTGCCATCAGGACTCAAGAAGAGGTCTCTTAGGGAGCTTCTGGGAAAAAAAAATATGCTCCCTGGTATAAAGGATGGTGAGGAAGTCTTTATCTTTTTCCTGTCTTGAACGTGATTGTGGGAAGATATGGTTAGAGCTGTGTCAACTATCTTGACGTCTAGACCCAAGGGTAAAGCAGTGTGGAAAAGTGAAGACCTGGGTCCTTCCCATTGCACTAATTCTGAAACCATCTGTGACTGAAGGGGTTGGTGTGTAAAGTCATTAAATGTCTCTATTGCTTGTGCCACTGTTGGCTCATGTGCTGCTACTTGCCACTAAGCACGCTCTTAGCTGGTCTTCTTACTCCCATCTTCCATTCCAGTATGCTCTCCCTCCCCCCTCCCCTTTATGCCTAACTCCTACTCATCCTTAGCCTCCAGCAAGACATGTTTTACTATAGAACACCTTCCTTTGTCTCCCAAGACTGGGTTGAGTGACTCCCCCCCCCCGTCCTGCACCGTAGCTTTCCTAATCTCTAAACCTAATAATACAATTTTCTCCTTGGTCTACATGTCTGGTTACTATTTTGTGCCTATGTTTAAAAATTGCTTTTTTAAGTGACTGCAGAGAAAAGTTTTATGGAATTACTGCTCTAAAGCCACAGGATACATTTTTCATTAGTCTAAGCCAGGGTTTAGTAAGTAGAGGAAAGAATAGCCTCTTATAATAGCCAGTAGGTTCCCCTGCAGTCTTGTGATTCTACCATAACTGAAGATTGGCCTTTTCACAACATATCTGCAGCCCCAATTCCTGGTAGCCTGTGTGTAGAAGGCTCAGGGGTCTTTGTGATGATTTCGTGATTTCTGGAAACAGTTACAGGTGTGCTCTATGGGGAAGACCCAGAATTTGCTGCGTTCCCTACAAGGACCCAGGATTGGTTCATATGTGAAAGGAGGAGGAAGATAATTGGTGTTTTTAAATATACTTGGGATTTGTTTTAATTGAGTGTGGTAAGACATGGAAATTAGTGTCATGAAGGAAGAAGTTGTTATACTCACAGACACACCCCTAGAAGCATGGTATGCCATGAGAGCCATGTGGGGAAGCACAGGGTTGGTTAGGAGGCTGAAGGAGTGGGGAAGCATGGACGTGATTTTTGTGGGAAGGAATGGGTGAGGCAAGGTAAGCAGGTTAGGATTGGCTAGTTTGAATAATTTCAGTGGGCTCTGGGGCATAGGGGCTGTCCCTCGTTGTCTGGTACCTGGCTCTGGGTGAAAAGGCAGGGGAATATTGCCTTCCAGAGTATAAGAGCTAGAGAGAGGTGGTGGCTTAGAGTATGGGCTGCGATTGGTTAGTCTGTATCTGAAAGCTGTTTGCTGTCTGGAAGAATTGGCTACCCCTGGGAGAGGCAGTGTGTCTCCTCAGTCAGGGAGGCTCCAGATTCCGGACATCAAGAATATAGAAAACAAGGAAATACAGTTAATACCATCACTGATACAAAGTTTAGCAGCCTTGAAGCTAGCCTAAACATTTAGCAAAACCATTTAAACTGCCTTTGCTCCATTTACACTGTAGAACACACTCCCAGTGCCCTGATTTCAATTATTGTGGATACCAACTAATGTTGTTGTTGTTTTTTTTTTTTGCAAGGGTGTAGCTTATATCATTTTAGGCCTTGACACTATTCTGAAATTACCTGTCCTTAGGTGAAACCAGCATGTGTGACTAAGTGAAGTCCATTTTCTTATAAATTCTGGATTAGAAACTTCACCTCATCTCACATCTCATGTTACAAAGGCTTTGTAGCTCTGCCATTAACTGAATGGTCTTGGGCAAGTCACTGAGCTGTCCCCCCACACTCCCTGCAAAGTGAGGAGCTTCTCTGGAATTCTCAGAGTATGGGGAGACTACAGGGTGGAATATTCAGGAAATAATGATGAGGTCTCAGACCTCATGGAAAGCCCCTGGTATTTCTCCAGCAAAAGCTCAAATGTTGAAGTCCTATAGACTGCTAGAAGAATCTTGGCAAGAGTCCAGGTGTCATGCATACTAGGCTCTAGGCTGAGTTAAATTGTTTAAACTTCACATTCTTTTGAGGCAGACGCTGTTATTTCTCATTTAATACTTGAGATAAGTTAAATTGCCCAAGGTCATACTGTTGGGAAAGAAGAACCCATATCTGTCTGACTTCCTAGTATAAGAATTAGACTTATTTTATGTAATTACAGTTGTGAATACTAGATCAAAACATAGGGAGACATATTCTGGTTGAACCATGATTGTCAAAACTGCAATGGAATACCTTTTTTTTCACTGGAAGGGTTTGGGTACAAGTTGAATTACCATTTTTCTCAGGGATGTTATGGAGGAGAATCCCCAATTGGTTGAGAGTTGGACTGGACACCCTCTGAATGTCCCTTGGAGCCCTAAAATTCTCATATAATTCTAAAATTCTGTGATTTGGTGTCTCCCAGGAAATTCACACACAGCAGTTGGAGATCATACCACCAGAGGGCAGTGTATTCACATTTGATCCATTTGCACATTGAAACCAGACGTGGTTCCCTCTGGAGCTGCCTAGAAACAGCCAAGTTTAGAACCATGAGAAGGGTGATGTGGGCCCATGTAAAGATGCAGAGGAATCCACCAATGGAATATGACTCTCCCCGTCTTCCTCTGTCAGCCCAATGATTTCTGTCCGCCAATGGATTGGAGAGCGGTCAGAGTGCTAATAGTCAAAGGGAAGACATCATTTCCAGAGAGCTGAAGAAAGGTGTGTTCTGAGGGTTGTGAACAGGCAAGGAGCCTTCATAGTGCTGCCTTGTCCACCCTTGCACTCTGAAAACTAAGGAAGTGAGGAGAGGAACAGGATTTAGGAGTGTTAGAAGGTGACAGTGGAAACCCTGCCACACTTGGAAAGGTTGAACAACCCTGGAATACTCAGTCTGGAGAAGAGAAAACCTGAAGTCACCATGAGAACTGTCTTCCATCAAGGTTGTTCTGCAGGGTCCTGGGTATCAAAACCAGGGTTAGCAAGTGGATACCACCAGGGGCAGATCTCAGCTTGATTTAAGGAAGAACTTTCTGGAAGGACTACCTTGGGAGGCAGCTCATTCTCCATCATTCATTTTACACATAGGTATCATGTGCCTACTTCAGGCATGGCACTCTCTAGTTGCTGAGGATGCAGCAGTGAGTAAAAACCACAAAACCGTCTGCCTGCATGGAGCTGCCCTGCCCACGTCTAAATACTGTGGAAGTCTCTGAGGTAGGTCACTTGGAGGCCTCGTGGATTGTTAGCCTGGGTGGATCTTAACATCCCTTCAGGGGATTCCATAACTTCCTGAGCTTTATAAAACCAAGAGTGTCTTTATATTGCGGACATACCCTTTCAAAATTTGCAAAGAACCTCACCAAGACTCAGTTTTCATGGTTTCCAATAGAAGCAAGCCCGCGAAGTGTGTACGGATGCAACGGTACTCTGATATATTGTAAACATTGCCCTGGGATTCGGAAGTCTTAGGAAAACAACATTTCTTCATTTAAAAACAATCTCTAGGGCCGGCCCGTGGCTCAGGCGGTTAGAGCTCCGTGCTCCTATCTCCGAAGGCTGCCGGTTCGATTCCCACATGGGCCAGTGGGCTCTCAACCACAAGGTTGCCGGTTCAATTCCTCGAGTCCTGCAAGGGATGGTGGGCTCTGCCCCCTGTAACTAAGATTGAACACGGCACCTTGAGCTGAGCTCCCGGATGGCTCAGTTGGTTGGAGCGCATCCTCTCAACCACAAGGTTGCCGGTTTCGACTCCCGCAAGGGATGGTGGGCTGCGCCCCCTGCAACTAGAAAATGGCAACTGGACCTGGAGCTGAGCTGCGCCCTCCACAACTAAGATTGAAAGGACAACAACTTGACAAAAAGGCCTGGAAGTGCACACAGTTCCCCAATAAAGTCCTGTTCCTCTTCCCTAATAATAATGAAAAAAAAACCCCAAAAACCTGTAATAGGTTTAATCCCTATGAAAATCCATTTCGCAAATAGTTGTTTCTATAAAACAAAACAAAACAAAAAAAACACAGTCTCTAGTTGGTATATTTTTCATGTTCCTTTTATTTAAATTGCATTGGGACAAGGCTTAAAATTGTCCACGTGAGGAATTATTTCTAGAGAACAAACAGCCGAGTCACACAGACATTACATATTCCGTCCTTGACATGAACATGTAAGATCTCAACTAAAACAGACCTACTGCTACTGTTATCCGAATGCTTACAGAGCTTGACACAGTCTCAGAGAAGCCATGCTGATTTGTAATTCCTCTGATGGTTGGATAGAGCTTCCCCCACAGCTATCTTTATTCTTTAGCACCTGCCTCTTTCTGGCTTGCATTTTGCATAGTAAACACTCTTCGGATAGACCCAGTTTTCCATTTTCATATATTTTTCTTCTCAGAGGTATGTTGTTGAGATCTGTAATCACCCTAGAAGACGAGAGAGAGAGAGAGAGAGAGAGAGAGAGAGAGAGAGAGAGAGAGAGAGAGAGAGACAGAGACAGAGTGAGAAAATCCTTGTGGGCTAAAGCTGGGAGTTCTGACACCTTTGCCCTCTTCTTGTTTGTTGGAAAGACAGCACCCTGCGTGCTGCTGCTTCTGCACGGGCTTCCTTCCTCCTGAGGGACACCACTGGGTCAGACCTGGCTCACTGTGTGTGAGGTTGTGAGCGTGTAGAGAAATCTTTGCCTTGGCAGGCCCGAACTCCACAGGCCATTGAGAAGCCAGTATGCGATCCTGGGGGATGCAGTGCTCACCGCGCACCCGCCTGTGGTGTCGTGTGAGGGGCCAAGAGGCTTGTTTTGCTGTTGTGAAGTGTCTTCCCAAGAAAGAAAAGCTACTGCTCTTCACATCCCACAAATGGATTTTAAAAGTAACAAGACTTCCTTATGGAGAGTCTGGAATACTTGCTCCCAACTCGGTCCTACCCAGCCTCCCCCATGCCTACCCCGCTAGCTCCGTTTCCCACCCTGTCCGTCACTCTCGCCTATCCTGAGGCCCTCTTCTCCACTCTTGCTGCACCCTTGTGTGAATCCCACCTCTGGACTTTTGTATGTGTTGGGCCTTCTACCTGGAATTCCCTTTTTTCCTTCTCTACCTGGTGAGGGATCAATTTTATTCTTTTTAATTCCCATTAATTTTTATTTCATTTTCATTTATTTTAATTAATATCAGAGACTAATACTTTTATAAAATATGGTGATCGTATCCATGGAGGTCATGCAATATCAATTGCTATAAACATTTCTAAAAACTTCCTCTTAGTCTCTGTACTTCTGTTGTCTTAGGCGGGTAGCAAGTGGGTACCACCTGCTGGATGGTGCTGCTCTGGACTCTTGTCCAGGTCACATCCTCTGTGCAGCTACTCCACCCAGTCACCTCAGGTCGAAGCAGCTACTCCTTCTCTGTGATTCTCTCCCAGGAGAGGTAAACACCACATCGCAGAACATCTGTTCACAGCCTTGTAGTAATTGGTGTGTTCATCTACCTCTCCACCAGAGTCTGAGCTCCACATGCAAGATGTTCTTTCTTATTCATTTCTGTATCCCAGAGTACAGGGGTAGCCCATATCCAGAGCTTGATAAATATTTGTGGGACTGAATAAAAGGCCACTTTGGAGAACTAAACTCTGCGGGGTCTTGACTCAGTGCTGACCCATGTATGCGTACTAGTTTGCTTAAGACATCGCATGGCTACTGATAGCATATCTGGCCTTGTGACCAACAAGGGGAAATGGGATAAGAGCGTGAGGACGGGTCAAGACCTGGCGAGCAGCCCCCAGGGGCCCCAGCCTCACGACCTCTGCATGCCATTGGCAGGACTGAAGCCCAGTGGTGTGGAGAGAGAGCTATTGAACCAGAACCGGCAGACCCCAGGAATAGTCACCAAGCCAGGGCAGAGGATCTGCTTTACAGGGTGTCTAATCCTAGAGGCTAAGACTCCTAGAGGCTGGGAGGTGGAAGGAGCTGAAACGCTTCCCGAGTCTGGGTAGCGCGGGAAGCCTCATGAGTAACCCCTGCCAAGGTGAGAGCTTAACAGAAGCAACTCTTTTCAGGTTTTTGCCCTGAAAGGAGATGGTTACACATTAATCGTAGGACTCCTCCAGAGTCAAGCCTCTGGTTTCCTTAACTCCCTGAGCTAACCATTATTTAAGAGTTAATGAATTAAGAGAAAGATTCTGTGTCCTACTTGTTTCTTCCGTAAGTAAATGGTAAGAAAAGGCTCAGCTTGAATTCAAATGTCAATGGGGTTATCACTTTTGGCTAAAAATCCCAGTTGACCCAGTCCTGAGAGATAAGTGAGTGAGGAACCTTACCCTCACTGAGGGCTGATTCAACCAGATGTTTGAACATGAGGCCAGAAAAATTCCCAGAATCCATGGAGGTCGAACATCAGCACAGCAGCACCAGGACTCCAACCCCCTGCCCCTCCCAACCTAAACCGAGTCCTTGATCTTGAGTTGTCCTGATTAATCCTAAACAGAGGGCAGCCTTTTCAGTCTTCACAGTAATAAGACAGCTTGCCTGTCCATAGCACAGAGCTGGGATGACCATGGGTAAGTCACACTCTCAGAGCTTATTTTCCTGACCTGACAGAGATCTTTGTACCCACTTCATAGGACAAATAAGGTAGTGAGAAACATATACCAGGAGCCTGGCTCTTGCAAAAGCAGGAGAAAGCTCTGTTCCCTGGCTTTGTATTTGTAAGGGTCGACGTCTGCTGTAGCATTGGTTCTCAAACTTGATCTTACATCTGAACTACCTGGAGGGCTGGTTCAACCACAGATGCCAAGCCCACCTCCAGAGCTTCTAATTCAGTAGGTCTAAATTGAAGCCTAAGAATTTGCATTTCTAACAACTTCCCAGGTGAAGTTTTGGGGACCACTGCTCCAAAAGGTTCCCTGCCTTTCTCCTCACCCTGCCCTTGCTCCTCTCATGGGGAGAGGAATAATGCATCCTGTGTTTGGAAGAAGGAACCAGGAAGGCAGGGATGAGCCCCATCTGATCTCTCCTTATGGATCTACCTGCAGGGTTGGTAAGTCCTAGTCATTCCTCCCCTCGGAATAGAGGCTGCGCCCCAGAGAGCAGGGCTGCGGTTGTTCAGTTCTGCAGGTCCCTCCAATTCTGGGGTGAAGTACGAGGATGCCCGTGATGGACACCGATTAAATTCTCAATTTACAATCATAGCATAATAAAACCAGCATTTTGACTTAGGTATTTGTCTCCTGTATTCTTTTTAATTGGGTCTGAATTAAGGAAAATAAGAACGGAGTGTTTTAAAAGGTCCCCCTAAAATCCCACCTGCACTCAATGCTCAGGAAATGGTAGCTGCGATTATTATGATTTCCTTGATGTCAGAACCCTACATTCTACTCGTATTGATGAAATCTCAGGAATAATAAGATTGTGTCCTAAATACACACTGCTTATAAGCTTGCAAATGCCCCACGGTTCTCTAGTGAAAACAAGTGTGTACTTAGCACCGATCTGCCAGGCCTGGTGTCGAGGCCGCCAGACATGGAACCTGCCTTCAACGAGCTTCCCCTCAGATGGGGAAGCATCATGACCACCGGCACCTGTGATACCCCAGAGCTTTGGGACTCTGGAGAGCGAGTGTTGCAGCTGAGGAGACAGGGGAAGCGGTGGGGCTCCCATTGCCTGGGATAAGGGGCCTGGCAGACTGGAAGCCAGGAAGCACAGAGGTGAGGGAAGGTGGACTTAGAGCATGGCCGTCGAGAGAGGAATCCACACGTACCGGCTGCGGACTGGGACACAGAACCTCACTCCTCAGAAAGGGTTTTGGAGGAGCCTGTCTTGGACACCTGGATGATCTCCACCGAGGTGATGCCCTTGCCGGCCACACGGTGCCTGGTGCGCAGCTTGTTCAGGGCCGTCTCCGCCATGCCGGCCCTCTCCTCAGCGTCATCTAGCTCATGCACCGTCTTCCTGTAGCGAGCCAAGGTCTGGTTGGCCTGCTCCTCCTGTGACAAACGGGGTGGAAGCGGGCTGTGAACCTGGTGTGTTCTGGTGAAATGTGCTTTGTTATAGGTTCTGCATGGACATCTGAGAGTGCAGTCGTTCTATAAGGCTTGTTAAAAAACATAGCAGTCCCGGGTCGGGGGCCCGCTCCAGCTCACCACAGACAACCGCCTTTAACAGTTTTAGCTGATTATATTTGGCCTTGACATCCATATTTCTAAATAAAATGTGCTCTGTCATTGCTTCTAGAATTTGTGGTTTCAGGCATTAGTTGTTGATGTCCTCACCGTGGAAGATGTGGATTTAGTGCTTTGCCCAGCCCTCACCACACGTTTCCTATCCCCTTGTTTTCCCAGTAGACTTGTAGCATTGCTTTGTTTAGACCCTATGTATTGTACACCTGGTCTTTATCGAGCCTTTTGGGAAGAGCATTGGATGCATGGATGCCTGATAGATTCATTGTGGTGGCCCCAGAACTGGCAGCAAACAGCAGAGTCAAATATCTATGTCCTGGGGGGTGTGATAGGTGGGTGTGTGGTGTAGGGTTGAGACTTGAAGGCACCTTTTGTTAACCATTTGACATTGACTTTAACATTTACTAATATAACAGAAATACCCGCCCCACTCTGGGCTGTTTCCTCGCCTGTGAAATGGACTAAGACTATCAGCTTTCCTACCGGGCATCAGGAGGATCAAATAAGGGTGGGACCTGGTGTTTAACAGTATGACCAGGAGGGAGAAGTTGTCCTGGCAGAGGCCACAGGGGCAGTGGAGCAGGAGAGAGTAGCTAAGATCTCCCTGGTTTTAGAGCACACTCTGCAGTGGGCACTTCAGTTAGCGCGGACGTTCTTAGAGGGTATTTTTGTTTTTTGACATGCTCTTGTCACCAGTGTCCAGTCCACTTCCTACAGATAGCGAGGATGAAGTGCCATGGATATGAGGCTCAGAGGAATTGTCTTTTGACTAATACGTGGTTCCTTCCCTGGGGTGAATTCTAATCAAGGCTTGAGACCCGGGCTGGAAAGGGAGGGAGAATCAGGGACTCGTGGTGAGTACCCACCGCCTCTTCGATCTGCCGCTTGTAGACCTTCAGCTTGTTCTGCAGCTTCTCCACCAGCTCCTGCATACGCTGGTTGGTCTTGTGGTCCTCCTCTGTCTGGAAGACCAGCTCCTTGAGGCGGCGCTCATTCTTCCGCAGCGTCTTGACCGTCTCCACATGCTGTTTCTGCTCGCCGTCCAGCTCTGTCTCTAGTTCTTTAATCTGAGGAAGGAAGAGAGGAATGCAGCTGAAGGAATATATGGTTTTGAACTTCAGAGCTCAGTGGGCTTGGGTATGGGTGTCATGGCTACGGTGGTTACCTCCGACCCAGAGGTGAGCAGGTGAGCCCTGCACAGAAGGGTCAGGTAGGCTCTGCCTTTCAGAGGCCCTGCTGTGGTTCTCAGCTGGTCACGTTTCCTGAGCCTCAAGTTTCCTCTTCTGGGCAATGGGGAAGGCAGGGGTTAGATAAGGTGGCCTGGGCCCTTCTAGCTCTGACATTCCATGAGGTAAAGACAAAGGCTTGTTTTAATTAAGTAATGAGAGAGGAATAATGTTGGAAATCGACACTACGAA
This sequence comes from Rhinolophus hipposideros, assembly GCF_964194185.1. NCBI lineage: Eukaryota > Metazoa > Chordata > Mammalia > Chiroptera > Rhinolophidae > Rhinolophus > Rhinolophus hipposideros. The sequence goes on from NC_138053.1 coordinate 10,716,183, forward strand.
CAAAGACACTGGAAGAATATTGGCAATTGCTCTGCTTGGGGGCTAAGGACCTCCTGGGGGAAAGATGACAGGGGGAGGAGGCGGAGAGGAGGCCTTTGTATAAGTCAATTGGAGCTGTTGTCTAATTTCCTTTCCTTTTCTAGTAGTAGCAGAAGAACCCCATTCCTCATCAAATGCTGGGCATGATTTTTGGGAGAAGAACCCGCTCTTCCCTCTGGGCCTGGCCATGTCTCCCTTTTCTCTCTCTGGGCTCAGGTCAGTGTTGTCCTCACCCTGGATTCCAGCTTCATGATTGTGCGCTTCCCTCCTTTCAGAGCCAGCTGCTCAGCCTCCTCCATCTTGGCCTGCAAGTCTTTGATGGTGATCTCGTAGTTCTTCTTGATTTTCTCCAGGTGCATGCAGTGGTCCTGCTCTTGCCGGAGCTCTTCCGCCATTCGGGCGGCCTGTGGGAAGTGAGAAGAGCATGAGCTGGAGCTGGGTCCCATCCAGGCTCATGGTGCCCTTGAGAGATGAGGAACGGTATCTCCCAGTCTCTGGGAAACCAAGTGGTTGATGAGAGGAACCTCATTGCCATGCTACTGGGGTTTCCGGGAGGGGCCCACACTCCCGTGTCCCTTGAGTGAAAGGGGAGGAGGCAGGCTCATGTACTTACAACCAGTCCTCCCCATCCTGTGGAGTCTGCCAGCCTGGTGCTGTCCAGCCAAACTCTGTGTTGTGTCCTCCAAGAGGGGCACAGCACAGAAGATGGGAAAATCACAGATCTGGCCAGGAAGACAAAGGCCTGCCTCCTGCCTTTAGCAAGTTGTTTTACATATTCTTTGTTTTTGCTTTTTAAAAAAATTAAATTTGTGGGGGTGACAAGATTAGTAAAACTATATAGGTTTTCAGGCATACAATTCTGTAATACATCATCTATCTATCACATTGTGTATTCACCACCCAGAGTCAGTTATCCTTCCATCACAATATTTGACCCCTTTTACTACCACCCTCTCTCCACTTCCTCTCTGGTAACCACTAAACTATTGTCTGTGTCTATGAGTGTTTGTTTCTTTGTTTGTTTGTCTTGTTCATTTGTTGCTTTCCGTTTTATTTCCTTCATATGAGCACAGTCATATGGTTCTTGACTTTTTCTGTCTGACTTATTTTGCTTAGCATGATAATCTCAAGATCCATCCATGTTGTCGCAGATGGCAGTATTTCATCTTTTCTTATGGCTGAATAATATTCCATTGTGTATATATACCACATCTTCTTTATTCAATCATCTATCAAAGGACACTTTGGTGTTTTCCATGTCTTGGCCACCATAAATAATGCTGCACTGAACATCGGGGTACATATATCTTTACAGATACATGTTTTGAGATTTTTTAGGTAGATACCCAGGAGAAGGATTGCTGGATCATATTGTAATTCTATTCTTAATTTTTTGAGGAACCTCCACACTGCCTTACCAGTTTACATTACCCCCGACAGTATATGAGGGTTCCTTTCTCTCACAGCCTCTCTAACATTTATGATTATTTGTCCTGTGGATAATAGCCATTCTAACAGGTGTGAGGTGGTATCTCCTTGTGGTTTTGATTTGCATTTTCCTAATAGCTAGTGAAGTTGAGCATTTTTTCACATATCAGTTGTCCATTTGTATGTCTTTCTGGGAGATGTGTCTGTTCAGATCCTCTGCCCATTTTTTTTAATTGGATTGTTTTGTTGTTATTGAGTTGTAGGAGTTCTTTATGTATTTTGGATATTAGCCCCAATACCGGAGGTATTGTTTGCAAACATCTTCTCCCATTCGGTTGGCTGCCTCTTTGATTTTTTACCCATTCATTCTTATATTCATTCCACAAATATTCATGGAGGCCTACTGTGTGCAGCATAATGAGTCTATGCTCTCGAAACGCAGCACCAATAAGACCGACAATGTTCCTGAGCTCCTGCCATTTCAGTCAAGTGTGAGGAGCCTGACAAGAAAATCGGTGTTTCCTCAGCCCTAAAGTGGGATACATAACATCCACCACTGAAGATCGGTATGAGCACCCAAAGGGATAGTGGGGCGAAAACATTTGGGGCACATCTTGCCAGCATACACCCCTACGCCCCTGGGCATAACACCCATCTTCCTTTCACAAACCCTCCCATCAAGGCTGGTTTGATGCTCCTCCTTGCCAAAAAGTCTGCTCAGGTGAGCCCACAGTGATGGCTCCTTTGCTATATGCCCTCAGGTCACACACACTCTAAACTCTCACATGATCATGTGTATTCCTTACTTTCATGTGTTTGGCTTTTCAGAAAAGCCTCTAGACGCCTCACAGCAGAGACCATATCCCCACTGGCAGGGTGCCGGGACTCCATAGTGACTCATGAGGGGAGGGGGGCCCGCCCTGCCTGGGGAAGCCTGGTCCTCAGTGGGCAGCCTGGCCCAGCAGCAGCAGGCAGCCCAGCACTTACGTCAGTCATGGCTTTCTTGGCCCTCTCGTCAGCAGAGCGGAACTCACTGATGAGCTCCTCATGCTCGTTGGAGATGCGCTGGACATCTGACTCCAGCTTGCGCTTGACCACCAGGAGGCTTTGGTTCTGGAGGAAGAGATGAGGACATCGCTGTGAGCCGGGAGTCTGCACAGCCCTTCTGTGTCCAGGAAAGAAAGCGATCCTCTTCCACACATGCTTGCCAGACCGCCCCGCATTCCCAGCAGAAAATGGCCCTGAGTCCCAGCTCAGGGGGAGGGTCTCTCCCTTGTATTCTTCTCTGGGTTTTAGAGCAGAACTTGCATCATGAGGAGCCCAGGAATAACATCATTTAGGCCTGGGGATGATGGCAGCATAGAACAATCCTAAAGTCAGAGCTGGGAAAACCCTGTTCAAGGTCGGGTCCTTCCACCTACATGGGTAAATTCCTTACCCTCTAGGCTTTGGTGTTCTTCTCTCTAAATGGGATTGCAATCCCTATATGTCCCATGCACATTTTTTCTTTTGGTGAATTCACATGAGATGATGAGTAAGAATTAAGCCATGCTGGTGAAGGACTGCACTGTGAGCCATATGCAGTGTCACCACTAGTAGCAGACAGGGGTCGTCAGTGTCCCTGTTGAGTGGGACAAGCCACTCAACTCTTTGGGCAATGGTTTTTCATTAGTAAAATGAATGTCAGACTTTGGAATATTCCAGATCGCTTCCAGTTCTAAAGTTCTTGCATCCACAACATTGGGGGCCCTTAAAATAGACTAAATCATCAGAGTCTTCTGAGGAGTTTCTCAAAGTTTAGATTTCTGGGGTCCCACCCTAGATCCATTGGATGAGAATCTCCAGGGGAGAGTCTGAGAGTCTGTCTGTAAAAGCTCCGCATGTAGTTAACACACCATGCTGTGTACTGAAAAATGGCTCAGATGGTACATTTTGTGTTATGGATTTTTTACCACAACAAAAAAAGCTCTGCAGATGAGTTCTGAGGACTTGACGAGTCAGGACACCAGCTGCCTCTTAGTTTTGAGGAGAACCCACAAGGTTTGGGCACCATCCACATGGCACTTCCCGGGGAGCCACCATCCTACCTGGATGTTGACCTCATTGTGCCGCTCTGTGATCTCCACCACCTCCTGTTCCAGCAGCTTGCGGGAGCGCTCACTGCCCTCCAGGCCTGAGCGCACCTCCTCCAGCTCAGTCTGCAGCAGGCTCAGGCGCCGCTCCTGCAGGTTGTATTGTTCCCGCAGCTCCTCGTGCTGCCTGGCGTCCTCGTCCATCTGGATCTGCAGGTCCTGTGGGGCAAGAGGACATGGACTGAGTCCATCTCACCGGCCCTGGCACAGCCTGAGCGTGCTGTGACCTTCGCAGACTGGGCGCAGGAGGGAGCTGGGTAGGAGCCAGGAGTGGAGGTCACAGAGGAAGAGAGAATGAGGTGTAGCCCTGCCCTCAGGGAGTTTACAGTCTGGTTGAGGACTAGGTGGGCCCTGACCCAGGTTTTGTCCAGCAGGTGGTCAGCATGAGGTCAAGACTTTCCTGATGACGGAGCACCTGGTGTTTATAGCAGGGCCATCTCAAGGAGACTTTCCTCAATGACCTTTGACAGTTACACCCCCACTTGCTAATCCCCATCTCCCTTCCCCTGTCTTGGGGTTTCTCCAGAGCACTTCCCAGTTTTTTATACTACAGTTTTATGTATTTGTTGCTTGTTGTCTATGTGCAGAGACGTTTGTTGTTTTGTCCATTCTCCTATGCCTAGCACCTAATACAGTGCCTGGACAGGACAGGTCTCCAATAAACACGTGCCGAATGCATTGATCCAGCTATGCCTGCTTTGAAGGGCAGCCTGGTGATGAACAGCGATAAAGGAGGACTTCAGCTCTATTCATGTTTATTTCTTAAGGTGAGGGGGTGGTAGGTAACTTGGTGTTTATATTCTTTATGTTTCTATGTCTGAAATCATTTATAGTAAGTCAAAAATGATTTTAAAAATCAAGACAGGCCCAACTTCCTGTTTCCCTCCTTTCTTCCCTTATTCCAGTGATCCAGGATATGGACTTTGGTGGTTGGGGCCTCTCATTTATATAGTCTCCAAGTCTCCTGCTCCCTGGACTGCCAGCTGCCCACGTTCTCACTCTCGTGTCTTTATCCTACCTGGAGACATGCATGAAGTTAGCTCCTTGGAAGCCTGCAGGCTCGAGGTTGGCTTGCTTTGTGACTAGTTCTTCCTCCTCCCAGATCATTACCTTGAGTTGCTGTTGCAGCCTTTTCAGTGTCTTCACAAGTTCGCTGTTGTTCCTGTTGGCATGGTCCAGCTGGATTTCCATCTCATTCAGGTCAGTCTCCATCTTCTTCTTGAGCCGAAGTGCCTCTGCCCGGCCCTTGGTCTCTGCTTCCAGGCTGGCCTGCAAGGACTCGATCGCCCGCTGGTGGTTCTTCCTGCAAGTCCAAGCAGAGAAGGCCTTGGCATACTGGACCTGCTGTTCAGTCTGTGCTAAGCCTTCCTAGATAAGGGATCTCTGAGCACCAACATGGGTGTGGCCATATTGTGAAATTAAACTATCTTCCCTTAAAGCATCTAAGTGAGGGGACATCACGCTTTGGGAAAAGGAATACAAGGTTAATGTTTACCACGTGTCTTTTATGATCTCCATTCATTTAACATACAAAACAGCCCTGCAAGGAAACTGAGGCTCCATGATGATGAAAAACATGCCAAAGAATGGGGTCAAGATTCAAACCCACATGCTGAGGTCCCTGTTTTTTTCATTACAAAATGTGGATTTTGGCGATACAAGTTAGATATATAGCTCTCTTCAAAACAACAGTCATTAATTGATTGTATTTAATAGATTAATTATACTGTAATCAACATAATAAACGTTTCCATAAAGGCCTCATATAAGCTGTATTAATCTCCTTTTACAGGAGGGGACCAGAAGAGGTAATTTAGATGTTCAAGAAACACTTGTTTCATTGAGGCAAATAAATGATGAGCATCTAAAGATACTGTCACCTGCCCCACACTGTGTTCACCTCTTTTCACTCCTGAACACTCTCTATGTGCAGGCACATTGCTGGACTTGCAGCACCTTGAGATGTATTCAATTTCCAGATATGAGCAAGGTTATCATGACATTCTCAAAAGTGAACAAAATCGGATTTACTTTGACTTAAAAATAAATACAAGCAAAAACTATAAAGCATGTTGAAAAAAATTAAAGATCTAAATAAATGGAAAGACATTCATATTTGTGGATCAGGAGACTTAATATTGGTAAGGTGGGATTCACTACAATACAGTTACAAAGGAGCACATATTGTATGATTTCACTTATATGAAATGCCCAGAACAGGCAAATCAAAAGAGACAGAAAGTAGATTAGTTGTTGCCTAAGGCTGGAGGTGGTGGTGGTGGTGGTGGTGGTAAGAAATGGGGCATGACTGTTAAAGATAAGGGGTTTCTTTGGGAGGTGACAAAAATGTTTTAAAACTGTAGTGATGCTTGTACAGTTAAAAACCATCGAAGTTTTTTCTTAACATGGGTAAATTGTATGGTGTGTGAATTACATCTTAATAAAGCTGTTACACACACACACACACACATTCACGCCACATAGTGGCATAGCTAGAAATTTAGGGTGAGTGTTGGGTTTAGCCTGCTGCCTGTGGAGTCATTAGTCTTCTCCTCCCAATGTACTTGTCTATAATTTTATTTAATCTTTACCACATCCCAGAGAGGTGATGAAGAAGTCATCATTCTCATCTGTTAGGTGGGATAATTGTATCTATCTCACAGGTTTTTTTTGTATGGCAAAATACGCATAACATAAAATGTACTATCTTAACCATTTTTAAGTGTCTAGTTCAGTGATATTAAATACATTGATAATGTTGTGCTATCATCACCACCATTCATCTCCATAACTCTTTTCATCTTGTAAAATTGAAACTCTGTACCCATTAAATAATAACTGCTCCATTTCCTCCCTCCCCCCAGCCCCTGACAACCACTGTTCTACTTTCTGTCTCTATGTTTTGACTACTCTAAGTACTTCATATAAGTGGAATCATACAGTATTTGTCATTTTTATAACTGGCTTGTTTCACTTAGCATAATGTCCCCAGGGTTTATGTATGTTGTATCATGTGTCAGAATTACCTTCCTTTTTAAGGCCGAATAACATTCCTTTGTACATATGTATCATATTTTGTTTATCCATTTATTTATCAATGGCCATTGGGTTGCTTTCACATTTTAGCTATTATAAATAATGCTGCTATGAACATAGGTGTACAAATATCCATTTGAGACCCTGCTTTAAATTCTTTTGGGTATATATCCAGAAGTGGAATTGCTAGACCATGTGGTAATTCTATTTCAAATTTTCTGAGGAATCTCCATACTGTTTTTCATAGCACCTGAACCATTTTACACTCATTGGAGAAATGTCTATTCAAGTTCTTTGTCCATTTTTGGGTTATTATCTTATGGAGTTTTGTAATGAATCACTAACGTACTATGTTTCAAAGTGTTTGTAAACCAGAGAGTACTCCATCTGTATAAGATACTCTCATATTCCCATTTAACAGATGGGGAAACTGAGGTTCAGAGAGGTTCACCTAAATTGCCCAAGGTCACATGACTAGTAGGTGGCAGAGATCCAGGTTTCTGGACTCTGCTCCATCACACTAGGAAAGTCAGCCTCCCATCCTGTCAGCCCCATACCTCGTAGCTTCAAATTCCTCTTCTTTCTCGTGAATTCTCCGGTCGATGTCAGCCTTAACCTGAGCCAGTTCCAGCTGAATTCGAATCACCTTGCTCTCTTCAACCTGCCAGGAATGTATAAACATCAGTCTTTCTGGCCAAGCAGGTGTGTGGTCCCTGACCAATGATCAGCCCCCAAGGAGAACGCCACGAGCTCACCTCCAGGGAAGACTCAGCTTCTTCCAGGGCCACCTGGAGTTCCTCCTTCTCAATCTCCAATTTTTTCTTCAACTTCTGCAGCTCGTGTACACTCCGTCCTCCCTCGCCCAGCTGATCAATCAGTTCCTTTATCTCCTCTGAGAGAAAAATATTCTTGTTAGCGAGGTACATGAGGACTGCCAACTTCCCAGGGTCATGGCAGGTGGCACACACATTCCTCCATCGGGGCCGGAAGCAGGAACTCCGAGCCTCAATGGATCACAAGAGAAGCAATATACTCCAAGTCGGAGAGTCGTGGAGCATCAGGCTCGGGTGGTGGGTCCAAGCTCCTCGTTTCACAGACGAGAGGCCGAGGCCCAGAGAAGACGGAGCAAGCACAGAGTAGCTTTAGGGCCAGTGCTCAGGGCCTCCCTGGGCCTATCAGGTCCACATGTGAGGACTTCCTTTCTCGGAGACACATGCCCCGTCCCGCCCTCCGGGTCGCAAATTCCAGCCCGAGACCCCTATGTGTGAGAAATAGATATGCGTATGTATATTATTTACATAGGACAGATATAAGGGCTCAAGTAAAATCTATTGAACCCTTATTTATCAAGCCCTTATTCTACTAAGTGAAGACTTTACACATTTTATTTCATTGACACAACTTTACAAGGAAGGCAGTATTATTTCCCTATTTTACAGATGAGGAAACTGAGGCACAGAAAGTTTAAGTAACTCACCTGCCTGAAGTTACGTTGCTGAGTGCTCAAGTGCTTCTACAAAGCGCTTGCCAGCCGATCAATAAACATAGACTGTGCACCAACTATGTGCCAGGTGCTCAAACCCAAGATGTACCCAGGAGGAAGGGAGCCCTGGCTGTGTCCTTGTCCCCGCAGGCCCACCCGCCTGCCCTCGGGCTCACCCTGCAGGGTCTTGTTCTCCTTCTTCACCGACTCAAGGTGCTCCAGGGACTCCTCGTAGGCGGTCTTGATCTTGAAGCTCTCTGTCATGTACATGCGGCATTCCTTCTGCGAACTGTCTACCTCTACCTGCAGCTCCTCGCACTTCTGCTGCCACTCAGCCAGCATCTTGTCAAAGACCCGCTGCTTCTTGTCCAGAGCAGCTGCTGCAGCATTGGCCTAGGGACAGGTGGGGATGGTCTCCGGGGCTCTCACTTCCCTGCTCCTTTCCCTGCCTTCTGCCCCTTCCCTTCCTTTCTTCTCCAATGCGGTGACTGCCGACTACGGACTTCTTGGGAATTAGGACATAATTCAACATTTATGGCACAGAGAATAGGGAGTCAGGAGAGAGCTACATTCCAGTTCTCAAACTTTGACTACAAGAGGTGTGACCTTTTGCAGTCTATCTTGTCTTCCCAGCCTAGAATTTTCTCAGGTGTAAAATGAGCAATCTGGGCCACAACATCCTTCCCAGATTTGTGACATTCACGTAACTCCCCATAACGTATTTCTCTATAAGGTACTAACATACATTATGCATCATTATCCAACTCAGAGATGAGTTTGGTATTTTTTCTTGTGGATCAAAGCTGATTATTCTTAGACATTATTTTTTCATAGACCTTTCATCTTTTTCATAACTCCCCGGGAACTATGTATTTGTGGCTCTGCAATATTAGATTTTGTAAATGTCAAAATCTGCAATATTAGATTTTGTAAATGTCAGCTTAATTTCTTAATTTGGGAGGAGCAAAACCTTTTAGGGTTTTAGGATTTCGCCCCCGAAACCTCTCCCATCGATGTGACCTTCTGCTTGTGTGACCCTCACAGCTGGCAAGAAGCAATGGTCCTGTTTAGACCAAGACCAGGTTGGTGTGTGCCACTGGGAATCTTACATAATTCGGCTGGAGACTGGGAAATCAGTCTGAACCAGGGATTCAGATAGGCATATTTACCACACAAAGTGTGTGGGATATGGTTTGTGTGAGAGAAAAGGGAGCAGGTATAATATGTTGACTTCCTGGGACTAGTAAGTTTCATCCTGGTCATGGACCTCTTTAAATGGTGGCTTGTTGAGTGTTAATATCTCAGAATTATGAGTATATATTTAAACACATATTCAGGCAGGAGCCTGTGTCCAGTGGGCCTGTGTACAAACCCTCCTTCCTCATGGGCTACTGTTTCTTCCTGCTCACCCCAGACATTTGATAGTCTCACCCTGCTCTTAGTGAGCCCAGGGACCTCGCATTTGACCTTCTGACCTTCTCCAAGTCGATGGTGAGGTCCTCGACTTCTGCCTGGAGTCTCTGTTTGTTTTTCTCGAGGGAGGCGGCCCGAGCCTGGGCAGCTTCAGCTGCCTCTTCTGCTTCCTGGAGCCTGGCAGCTAGTTTCCTCCTGTGGATAAGGGTAAGAGGGGCCCATCAAGGAACATAGGAGCCCACGGGCCGGGGGCAAGGGCTGTGGCGTTGAGCTCTGGTGTCACGATGGAAAAGATGCAGACAAAATGGAGCGTGTTTAGAGGAAGCAACCACTGTCCCTTCATTCCTTCAACAAATTATTGTTTCTATTCTATGCCAAATATTGTTGTAGGCATTAGGGAAATAGCAGTGAATAAAACAGACTAAGATCTCTGCTCTCATGAAAGCTCTGATCCGGGTGTGTGTGTGTGGGACAGACAATACACAACAAAATGGCATAAACACTATGGAGAAAATAAAACAGGGAGAGGGACACATGAGCAAAGGCCTGAGGGAGGGGGGGACAAGGGCCCCCGTGGGTGCTTGGGGAAGAGGTTCCAGGCAGAAGGAGTGACAGATTGAGATTTAGGTTTAGCCTGGGAGTGAGAGAGCCTTTGGGTGGGAGCAGGCGGGCAGGCAGCGGTCAGTAGAAAATAGAAGAGCTGGAGGGCAGGAGGTGGAAGCTATAGAAGGCAGATTCAGGCTCAATGGAAGAAGAGCTTTAGATAAAAGACTTGTCTCAGCTGGAAGGCACTGTGCTTTTTGCTATCCCGTCACCACAAATTCCAGTTGGGGGAAGGCACAGCAAGCAGGCTGTGGTCCCCTTCCTGCCTGGCACAGGGTGGCTCACGCGCAGGGCTTCCTTGCGTGTGTGGGCCCAGGGGTACCCAAGCAGCCTTTTCTTATGCAAGAGGGCAGCTCAGACCCACATTCACGTGTCCACTCATTTTCTCAGGCCCGTAAAGCGGAGTGTCCAGTTCTCTAATTTGTGAATGAGGAAGAAAGCCCAAAGGACTTGAGGACGTTGACCACAGAGCTGGGGAAAGGCAGAGTGGAGACGTTCGCCACTGAGTGTGGTCTGTGTAGTCCCAGCATCACCGAAAGGCCTTGCCCCACACCCACCAGGCCTGTGGGGCTTCCTGAGCAGAAGCCCTGCCCAGAAGAGGAGCCCTCGCCCCGCCCCTGACTTCCCTTCCTGAGCCTGAGCACTTTATGGCCGAGAACATAGGTAAGAGAACCCTTGGAGATGGAACCTGAAGGCTGGCGGTGTGGGCAGGGCCTTCCCCTGTCCAGACACTCATCCCTCCTTTATACGAGGAGGTTGGGAACTGCCTTTTCCCGGGGGTGGCCCTGGCCTCAGCTGTGGCTGACAGTGGCGAGCCCTCCGGTACCCACCCACCCGCTTGGCATTTCCTGCTCTCCTGGCACAGGGTACACTCACTTGGTCTCCTCGAGCTCCTCAGTCCTCTGGATGGCATCTGTCTCATACTTGGTCCTCCAGGTGGTCACCTCAGTGTTGAGTTTGGACACGAGGCGCTGCAGCTCTGACTTGCCTCCCTGCTCCTCCTCTAGCTGCTCCTTCAGCAGGTCCAGGTCGTGCTTTGTGTTGGCAAGACTCACCACGGCTGTGCTGCGAGACTGTGGGGACCACACGGGTCGGTCAGAGGCCCACCGGTCTCTCTACGGTCCCCACGGCCAGCACTTAGATTATACGTAATGTTTGATCAACAGTGCAGCAAGTAAAGGGGAACACACACACAATTCTATAACCCTAACCATCATGGTTTGTTTTCCTTGTTATTTTCCAATTACTGTCCACAAACACACGCAGTTTCACTTAGTCATACATACAGCATACTACAGTTTTGTTTTGTTTTCCATATGATCACAAACCATAGTCTCGGGGTAGTTTCTACTTTATATCCTTAGTTATAAAACTTTTGTTCAGTTAGACTTCAGATGGTTCTCCAGGTTGATTGTTCTATAATTTAGTTGTAATTTTAATGTGGTCTCAGGAGGAGGCAAGCACAGCGTTTATCTACTCCGCCATCTTGGATCCTCTCCAGCATACTACAGTGTTGCAGTTAATTTTTAGTAGTGAATCAAATATTTTTCATGTTCCTTCTGTATCTTCATAACCTATAACTTTTTTCAAGGAGGCAGCTCTATCACCCCCAAACAAACCTTGGATTCTTCATCCAGTTGCCTCTTGTAATCATCCACCTGCGATGTCAGTGATGTCTTTATCCGCAGGATTTGATTGAGCCGGCTCTGGGATTCTTCATATTCCCGGCTCAGTTCACTATTTTCAGCTGCGTGAGAAGGAATGGGGAGGTACTGGACGAAGAACTGGCCCCCCAGCCTGATTATAAGCTCCCCCAGGGCACTGCTCCCAAAGCACCCAGTAAATATGGCGGTATGGCTGAATGAACTGGAATGGGGAGCATGGCGACCACCACGCCAGCCACCCAAATCAAGTTAGCCCACAAGAGGAGCAAGTGCCCAAAGGTTGCCAACACCCAGGTGACTTATATGGGGTAAGGGTCTTCATTCAGATAACGAAGCCCTGATGCTGGCAGGAGATACAGCAAAGAAGTTTGGAGAAAGCAGTGGGGTAGAGTGTTCACTTTGTAAAGTGTATTTGTCACAGTCTCAGAACATATACTCCTGTCATTCGTGGACTGATTGCTGGGACCAGAGGCTAGCCATGAGCCACAGAAGATCAGGGTTTCTGGTTCTGCTCTGTAAGTCACTTTATCTCACTGAGCTTCACTTTCCTCATCTGTCAAATAGAAATATTGATTTTTAAAAGTATTGAGGATGTGGGCACTAAGGCCAAAAGATGCTTGCATGTTCTCGGGTGTCACACTGGAGCCTTGTCTAACTGCCTAAGGAGCGTTATCTTTTCTGAGGAAATGAGCCTTGGTTTGACTTACTTTTTACCAGGTTAGCCCAGTCTCTGCAAAGTTAGGTGTTGACTTGTTCAGTGCTTAAGCAAATTAGTTTTGGCCTAGAGATGTATTCTTCTGGTAGAAACCAAACCAAACCAGACCCAGACGCTGCAGTATTATTGTCCGGTAGGACATCAACATTTTGCATCCACCTTAGCAAAGTTACTTAAGCATTCCTTTCCTGGCTGACTATGTAAATCTCCGCCCCTCAGCTCTTCAATGGCAGCGTGACCGTTTTTTCTGGTTCCCTCATTAGGGACACATATTTGCTTTATGCTAATACGCGGATCATGTTTTAAAATGTTTGATAGTCGTTTTTTGTCAGTCTGACTGCCCCTCCTGCAGATCTCACAGGGTGGCCGAGAGAACTGATATGAAAATGCTTTGAATAGCAGTCCCTGTTTTACCCTGTAAAGACGCGACTTGGAACACTCAGTGGGTGGGAGAAAACCTCCTTGTTTCATCACAGGGGATGTGAATTTTCCAAGACCAAGAAATCTCTGGGGGGAGGAATCAGGCACTCAGTTTCCTTGCAGACACCTGTTCTGTCTCATGTACCTCTCCTTAGGGAGCTGCAGGGAGGAGTGAGCTCACCTTGGAGACGGGTCCTGATGGCGTTGATTTCTGCCTGGTTTCGTTCCAGCTCAGCCACCTTGGCGTTGGCTTCTGCTAGGTTATCTTCCAGCTTTCGGACGTGGGCCTCGGCATTCGTCTGCTCAGGGAGTAGGTACCCAGGGGGGAAATGGGGAGGCTCAGGCCAGGCTCTCCTGCTTCCTACCTGGGTTCCCCTAGTGCAGCCTCCCACACCACCCCTCTGGTTCTTCTAGAATGTCCCTGTCTCGGAAACCCCCAATGGCTCACCACATTCTATTAACATAAAGCAGGGGCACCTCCCCGTGGCTGTGGATGGGCCTCCCTCACCTTGGACTTCTGCATAGTCTCCACACTGGCATTGAGGTCATCAATCTCGGCCTTCATGACCTGCTTGTCCTTCTCCAGCTTGGACTTGACCCTCTGCAGGTTCTCCACGTGCTCCGTCAGCTCGGCCATGGAGTCCGTGTGCTTCTTGCGCAATGTGGAGGCTGTCGCCTCGCTCTGCAGGGCCGCCTCCTCCAGCTCCCGCCGCAACTTCAGCAGTTCAGCCTCCCGCTTGCGGTTCTGCTCAATCTGGGGAAGAGGAGAAGCAGGGCTTAGCAGGACTGACCGGCACTGGCGTCTTTGGGGTAGACACTGCCCACCTGCTCAATGGCCCCTTGATTTTCCTGCATCCCATTAATGAGGTGTCCTGATTGAAATATCAACCCTAAGCCTGTGGGGGAGTTGCCTGTAGGATTTGTTTAGATAGTGTTGTATGTGGAATTATGGCCCCCCAAAAAGATATGTTCAAATCTTAACCCCAATATCTGTGCATGGGACCTTATTTGGGAATAAGATCTTTGCGGATGTAAACAAGTTAAAATGTCATATTGGATTAGGGTGGGTCCTAATCTAATGACTGGTTGTCTTTATAAGAAGAGGGAAATTTGGACCCAGAGAGACACACAGAGAAGGCCACGTGACCACAGAGGCAGAGGCTGGAGCGAGGCAGCTAAATGTAAGGATCAGCACAGCTTGCCACCAGAAGCCAGCAGAGAGCCTAGAACAGATTCTCCCTCAGAGCCTCCAGAAGGAGGCTACCAGGCAGCCCCTTTTCCATGGCTCCTGCTCTCCACCCCCTGTTCTCTTAACTGTCCTTGTACTGCTAGACATGGTCCCTTTGTTAATGCCCTTCGTTTAAACCACCCGGGATTGTTTTGTTTCCTTCCAGGTCTGACCACAGCTGGGCACCTGCTTCAGGTCTTGGCAACAACCCTCCCCCCCAACCCCGCCAAGTTGTGGAATGGGGCCATGATGGTGAGGGAGTGGGACATGGAGTCTGGGGTGCCTTCAAATGATAAGGGACACTGTATATGTTCCTGCTCTCTGCTCTGACCCAGAGTCTGCATTTGCAAGAGAGCTGACTACATGGAATTAGAAGGAGAGTTTCATGTCACTTCTATTGGTCTCCATGATGCTGTCCTGTGAGCTGGAGGAAGATGCATTCAGATTCTAGCCCCCACTCGCCTCTTAGTGGGGTGCTCTTGGAGTGTGGGGTCACCCCACTATATTAACCTTGTCTTTATTTTCTGTATGATGGTATTCAGGGTCAATGAAGCCCCTGAAAGGGTCAGCTAATTCCTAGAGATAGCAAACAATTCGATTTCAAATGCAAACCAACCAATCTAGTTCTGTTACTCTCAGTCACTATCCACCTGCCCTAATCACCCAGGGCCAGGTACCAGACAACTAGGGCTCTGTGCCCCAGAGCCCTCTGAAATTATCCAAACTAGCCAATCCTGAGCCGGCTCCCCCGCCTCACTTGTTCCTTCATCAGAAACCACAAGAGCATCTTTTGCCCACAATTCCCCCTTCCTCTGCTTACTGACTGACCCTGGTGCTTCCCTGGGTGGCCCTGCTTGGCATGCCCCCTCCTCTTGGGAGCCATAACATACAGTTGACCCTTGAAAAATGCAGGTTTGAACTGTGCAGGTCAACTGAACTGTGGTCAATTGAAAAAAGTTCGCATATAAGTGAACCCATGCAATTCCAACCCATGTTGTTAGGGTCAACTGTAGCTCTTCAATGATAATCCCTCTTGATCTGCTGGCTTTACTGTTCTTCAAACTTTCTATTAACGCACTGTATTTTTAGGACACCCACCCTCTGCATTCAATCCAAATCCTGCTTCCATCAGTGCCACTGAACTAAGGAGCCCCAGAAGGAAGTGGACGAACCAGCCCCTCTCTCACCTACTCTTTATCACTAATTGGTTTCTTCTTAAGGTAGTGCAAGGAATTCAGCAAAAATAAACTGGTCTTTAGCCCACTGTTCATCATCCAACATTTTTTTTTCTCTCTGCAGGCAGGAAGGAATTGTACCTGAGCAGACGTGGCTCCCCCAGCCTCTTCCAGCCTGTCACTGAGATCTTCGAGGTCCCGGGACAGGTCGCTGCGTTGTTTCTCCACCTGGGGTGAGATTAAATGATACGGAAGCCATCCATGAGCCCCTCTTTGTGCATGGTGCCTGTGAGGCCGGGGTCCTGCACTTGGGGAGCTCTGCACTCTGCCTGCAACCCCACATACTCAGTGAAGGATGCTGTCTGTTTTTCTTCCTGCACTGGTGGGCCTTAGTGTCCATCTACCTCCCAGCCCAGTTTGGCTGAATCTGGAGTTTAGGTGTCATATGATTCATTTCTTACTCGTTTTCTGGCCTCATTCCCAGTAGGATCCCTGCCCTCAACTCTCCCTCCACTCTTTGCTCTTCCTTTTACACCTTTGTCCCTGGGCAGGTAGGTACTATTTCATTCCCTCTACCTAGAAATTCCTCCCTGCCTCAGCCTGTTGAATTCAATTTTCGAGTCAATTTTAATGTTTCCTCTACCACCTGCCTCAGGCAGAGCTAGCCTTCTCTCCTTGGACACCACAAGTAGCATCTTATGTTGTAATTAATGTGCACGTGTAGCACAGTGCCTGGCACACAGTAGGTGCTCAAGAAAAAATGAGGAGGTGGTGAAAAAGTACGCTGGTGTAGTCATTCATTTCATCTGTAACAATGTCCTGCCCTCCTCTCTGTTGGTTTCCTGAGTGGGCGTTTCTGCTGATGGTTGGATTGTACCTGGCATTAGTCCTTTGACTCAAGAAAGGCAGAAGTATATCATTTACCTTGGCTCTCATTGCTCTCTCAGCTTCTAGTTCTTCCTCCAGCTCCTCGATTCGGGCCTAGCAGATAAACAAGCAGATGAAAGGGGTGGGGGAATTATTTCTCTTGTGTGAAGTTAGAAACCAAACCACTTGACTTGTTAAAATGGAAATGGTAGAAGAGAGCTAAGCATATGATGGACACTGTCAAAAGCAGAGAGAAGCAGGAAAGTGCAATGGCCCTGAGATAGGATGGAGGCTGGGGAATGTCAGACCCGCAAGGAGCCAGCATGGCTGGACAGCATGTGAATGATGGGTGATGAAGGAGGGAGCAGGGGCCAGATTGTAGAGGGCCTTGTAACTATTGTCAGGACTTGGAATCTAACTCTGAGTGAGGTGGACATGGGTCAGTCTCTAAGGACACTGTGGCAGTCTGTCTCCTCAGGAAAACTTAGCAGCTCATCAGCTGATGTGAGGAAAGGGTGCCGGAAAGTGCATCCCAAAGGGCGAATTCAGTCTTTCGGTCCTGGACATACCTGGTGCTCCTTTAGTTTCCGCTGCAGAGTGGAATTCAGAGACTGCTCATCCTCATATTTAGAGTTGACAGAATTGATTTCCATATCTCTCCTGCAAGAGAAGGTTTGATCTCCAGAGGGAAAACTGAGGGTAGACCAGCAAGCTGGCCGGGCAATGGAGCCTGGGCGACTGGAGGAGGCCTTGAACCTGATGAAACCGATTTGCCCCCTAACCTCTGGCCTGTGGGTATGACAGCCTAGAAGGTCTCACCTAGAGAGCCCCAGGATCTGCTCCACGGGTTTGTCATTCACTTATTCTTTCACTCATTCATTAACTCATGCATTTATTAATTTGGCAAGTGTTTACTGAATATCTACTATGTGCCAGACATTGTTTGGGGTTCACATCAGTGAACAAACCAGACAGAAATCACTGCTCTAGTGCAGCTTACGTTCTAGGGGCTCTGGACTTGATGCTTTGCCTTTTTAGGGAAAATTTTCCTCCAAAAACTTTTCACAAAGGGCTGTTTCCTTCTGATGTGTGAGTTCCATGTGTCAAGGAGCTAAGTTGCCAGAGACCAAGCTGATGAGGGGGAAGGGTAAGGTCACATGTGCCTTTGGTGTGTACCACAGAAGAAACGTGCTGAGATGCAGATTTTGCTGCGTACGCCTCTCATAGCAGCCTGTGGTACTTCAAAACTGCCTTAGCAAAATATACTTCACAGATGCACTGTCTAAATCCTACTTCCTAATAGCGTTTCCTTCTCTGACTCTTTATCTCCACCCACTCTGCCTCTTCCTTAGTTCAGGTTTATGCCTGGACCATTGCAGTAGTATTCCTATGGTCTTCCTGCTTCTAACTTTTCTCCACTCCACCTTTCCTCTACATCAGTGACAGAGCGATATTGACAAAATACCCGGCAAACCCTTGTGATCTTTGAGATCCCAGGTTACAGGTTTCTATGAACACTCTGCCCTCCAGGGTGGAAGCATTGCTTAGTACAGTCTCCTTTTCCTCATCCAGCAGGACTTGTGTGAGGCTGGGAGCTCCTTGTGGACAGGGCAGCACTTCCTCCTTCCTCCCTATGTCTTCCATGCTGGGTACAGTGCCTGGCACATAGTGGGTTCTGGGGACAGGCATTAATACATGTGAAGCCCTCAGCACAGTGCCCGGTGCCTGGCACCCCTCAGGAACTGCTAGATACTGCTAATATTGTTACGGAAGAAATGAACGACGGCACGGGCATACTTTTTCACCACTTCCTCGAGATCTAGCTTGGACCGCTCCATCTCGTTGAGGTTGTCAATGGTCATCTTCAAGTCGCTCTCCGCTTTCCGACGCGCCTTTTCTACCTCTGCCCGGATTTTCTTTTCCTGCTCCCAGTTATCCTCCAGCTGCAGAGACAAGGAGAGCCAGAGAAGGGAGAGCGGGGCGTAGTGTCAGGCCACAATGCAGTCAGGAAGCAGACTGCTTCCTTAGTTTTGACATCAGAAAAGCTCTCACTTCCCCAGGGGATGTGTCAGTCCAGAGCCCCAAATCCATCCGAGGACCCAATGCCCCGGGATGGACCCGGCCCTCAAGCTGTAGGATTGGCCCAGCCCCGGGGCATCACCTCGTGGATCTGCGTGTTGAGCTTGCTGTTGCTCTTGGTCAGGTGGTTCACCTTGTCCTCCTCAGCTTGAAGGTCGTCGAGGGTTTTCTGGAGGGAAAGATAACACGTATGTCCCCCCAGGCCTGCAGGAGCACCCGCACAGACCTGGTTCTCTGCTATCACTTCAGAGCTGATGTGAGTTGTTAGTGAAGAGCTGCTGAGCACCCGCTCCTGGGTGCTGGGTGAGGCCAGGGCAGACCCGAGCATCCGTCAGCCGCAGGGGAGTGCTCGGGTCAGCAGCGGTTCTCTGGTTCTCTACAGGACATATGGAAATCTGTGGAGGGCTTCTGGTTGTCACAATGATTGGGGGCCCCCACTGGCACTAAGTAAGTGGTTCCAGGGATGCTGGACATCTTGTCTTTCTCTGGACTGTCCGACACCGTGAAGAATAATTCTGCAGTCCACACACGTGAGGTCCCACCCAGGCATTCATGCAGGTAAAACAACCATTTATCCTCTCTGAACCTAGGACCCACTACCACTTTACCTATAACTCTAACCCTTCTGTGCCTGTTTGCAGCCGTTATAGACAGGCTCGGGCAGACAGCCCACTGCTCACAACTTCTAGTCTATCTGCCTGAGATTTTACACACTGACAGCCCCATTATTTATTATAAATTACTTTACATTCATTTCTCCTTTATATTGAAGGGCACGCCATTGATTTTTTTTGAAGGTATGTATTAGTTATATCATTAGAATTTTTATTTCAGGAGAGTAAGAGAGCCTTCCAAATTACAGTCAGCTCACGTCATTTGTGGATTACCTTTCTGCCAATTTACCGACTTGCTAAAATTTATTTGTAATCCCCAAATCAATACTTGTGGT
Source organism: Rhinolophus hipposideros (assembly GCF_964194185.1). Lineage (NCBI taxonomy): Eukaryota > Metazoa > Chordata > Mammalia > Chiroptera > Rhinolophidae > Rhinolophus > Rhinolophus hipposideros. The sequence goes on from NC_138053.1 coordinate 10,735,414, forward strand.
GCTTTCATGGCCATTCGTGGACTTGCGCAGAGTGGTGAAAAATTTGAGTTGCCTGGTTTTCAGCTGAGATCGAGGGAGAGGAGGCTCTGCCTTCTTGTTTCAGCTCAGACTGCAAACAAGTGTCCTTTTCACAGTCTATTTTCTGCCATGTTTTTACATGTTTGTGTTTTTTTAGTTGGTGATTTCACTGTATAAAATGGCACCCAAGCACAGCGTCGTCTAGTGATCCTAAGTACAAGAAAGCTTTGGTGTGCCTTACAGAGAAAATGTGTGTATGAGCTAAGCTTTGTTCAGGCATGAGATACAGTGCTGCTGAGCGTGAGTTCAATGTTAGGGAATCAACAATATGTACTAGAAAAGGTGTCTTTAAACATAAACACACATAAAACAACATCATGTATCGATCGTAATCATATGTGTTATGTATTGACTGGTTGACAAAAATGTTGTGACCAGAAGCTTGTAGGAACTTAACTCTAAATTTCCCCTAGGAGCAGAGGTTTAGTATTTGCTAATTCAGTGTGTATGGTGACTTTATAATGAGAACTGACCATATTTGTTATAAAAGGAAGCTCTGGGTTTGATATGGTTGCGAGTCACGGTCTAAGGAGAGGCATTTCCAGAGGCAGTTCAGGGGACATGCTGTGGATTCATGGTGTCAGCAAACAGGGATGAGGGTCCATTGTCCAGGCCTGGGCTTCAACACACTCTTTGCATCTGTGTCCCCAGAGCTAGGAAGTACCCCGTACCACAGTCAGCACTGGTGGCTGGTCAGCACTGGCTGGCTCTGCATTTTGGAGCCTGAGCCTGTAACAGTCGGTGGGTCTCCCCGTGACCTCAAGAGCTCATGCCTTTTGTTTCCGTGATGTATCAGGCTTCACTGGTGTTTTAGAGTTCACAGGACACTTCCATATATCCCATTTCTCACTCTTAAAGTGTTCCAGTTTGGGTAACAAATTATAAAGTGACTCCACTTACAACAAATCTGGAAGCAAGGCATCAAGATGTGACCATGCTCATTCACTGATGATTGAATTGAGATTTAGGGAGTGTCTGCGACTTCCCTAAGGGCCCCTAGCAGAGGGGTGGCAAAGCTGGGATTTGAACCAGTGTCTCCAATCTCTGAGTTCTGCCTGCTCTGCCAAGGGGAGAAACAGGTGGTGCCTACCTGGTGCAGCTCCTCCAGGGCCCTCTTCTCTTTCTGGAGCTTGGCAATGGAGTCTTCACGGAGAGAGAGGTCTCCAGTCAGGGTGCGGACCTTGTGATCCAGGGCCTGGAAACCAGGGAAGGGGAGAGCCAGGGCTTAAAGGCTGGGAACACCCTCTGGTGGGAGGACAGGAGGGGAAGGCACTTGTTTTGAGAAAGGGTCCTTGGTTTGGCTCTACTCTAGAGTCATCTGGGAGCCTGAGAAATGCCAACACCCATGGCACACCCCAAACAACCAAGTCAGAATCTTAGGGGTGAGGGGAGCAACAAGAGCCACCAATTCATGACTTTGCTACTCAAAGCCTTGTCCTTGGATGTCAGCTGTGGCATTGACTGAGAGTGTGTTAGAAACATAGATCCTGAGGTCCTGCTACACCTGCTGATCCAGGATCTGTGTCTTATAAGGATCTCGATGGTTTGTGTGCGCATCAGAGCTGGAGAGGCATGGGTTTAGGCAGTGTCCACCTTCCCTTGTTCATGGACCCCACCCAAGTGCAAGGGTAGGAAGGGGGCCTTGGGGCCAAGGGCCAGCCAGATGGTATCAGGAGCCAGGGGCTCCCTCTCGTAGGGGCAGCAGCTGTTTGGGAAGAAATCCAGCAGCGACAGGTGGCCCCACCATACTGATAGTGTTGCCTCTCTGGGAAGGGTGGAAGGGTGGACGTGATGCTGCAGAACATTCTGGAGGGACCCAGGGATATGGAGGCTGAGTGGGCAGCAGTGCAGATGCCTGGAATCCCAGGCTTGAGGAGAACCCGTCAGGCCTGAGCCTGGATGTCAATATTATGGTAAAAGCTCCCAGTCCCTTAGTCAGCTGCTCTGTCTAGAACTTTCTGCAACAATGGACATCTTCTCAGTCTGCTCTATCCAACATGGGAGCGCTCGAAATGCAGCTAGGTCAATTGAGGAACCCTATTTTAAATTGTACTGAATGAAGTTAAAACAGCCCCATGTGGCTGCTGGTTAGCGTCCTGGAAGCACTGCTATGGCAACTTCAGGTGTGGCCCCTGCACGACGAGCAGGCTGGGGGTTCCCTGGCCCTGAGAGGAGTGTGGTCGGGCCCAGGACCTCCTCACCTGCTTCTCCTTCTCCGTCTTGGCCAGTGTGGTCTCAAGGCCCTCCAGGTCACGCTTCAGGTCACTCAGCTCCCCCTCCAGCTTGCGCTTGGTGGCGCTCAGAGAGGCAGCCGTGCCTTCCTCTTCCTCTAGCCGCTCCCGTATGTCAGAGATCTGGCTCTCCAGCTCCATTTTGGTCTTCATCATCTGGGTCAGGCGCTCCTCGGCGTCCATCAGGTTCTCTCGCTCCTGGTGGAAGAAAGAGCCCCAGTCAAAGGCAGGAGTCCAGCCACCTGCGACGGACCAAGATGGCAGACAGTCTTCGGGCTGATGGGCCCCAAACAAAAATGTTCTGGGGTTTGACAGAGGGCTGGGCTAGCTCTGAGCTCCTCTGTGATGTGTGTGACAAAGTGTGTCCAGGAGTGTGGGCCCCAGAACAGCAGCAGCAGCAGTAGCACCTGTGAGCTGGTCAGGATGCAAAATCTCGGGCCTGATGTGACACCTGCTACATCGGAATCTGCATTTTAACGAGATCCCAGGTAAGATGCACCTTAAGGTTTTAGCAGCAACGGAGCTGTCAGAAGTCACACAGGCAGTAAGTGGCAGAGAAGGGACAACCTGAGTGTTCACTGGGGTCTCCCCGAGATGGGGTTAGTGGTGTAAGACGGCAATTGGCCACAGAGTCAGAAGCCTGGACCAGCTGTGTGACTTTTGGTTCACGGCATAACTTTACTGAAATTCATTTCTTTGTCTGCAAAATAAGGGAAACGATCACCACGAGGTGCAAAGGGATGGAGCACACTAGGTGCTTCAATAAATGGAAGATTCTTTTATTACTGTGGTCTCGCTCAGCTTCAGTCTCCCCAAACACAAACAAGGATGGCAGCTTGAGCAACTTCTCAGGGGTATCGAGAGGATGTGGAGAAATGATGTCAGAGACAGCTTGGGGAAAATGCACAGACAGTGCAAGCGCCTCGCAGACACAGCTGTGGCCGAGCAGGAAGGACCCAGGATGGAATCAGACTCCTCCCGGTCGTGGGTTTTCTACTGATGGGCTTGAGACCTTGATCAAGTCTCTAAATGTTGGTCAAACTAAGTTTTCTACCCTGTAGGATACACATGAAAATTGGGCATCTTAAGGAGTGTTTCAGAGGGTCAAATCCGAGAAGGAGCCTTTGTAAACCAGAAGGGTCACGTTAGTGACTGCAGTTGTCACATTGGAATGCAGGGATGGGGGACATTGAATCAGGCACCCATGGAAACCAGGTCATTTGTTTTCCCTGTGCTGTTTGCACTTGACAGGAAAGGAAAGGAGACAAAGGAAAGAGAGCTAGTTCCTGATGGCCCACGGCAGAGCCAGGCTCACTGTAGGGGTGCTCCTCCCACCATGTCTCGTAGCCCCAGGTCTGGACAGTCCCCTTAGGCCCAGTATGTATGTGCATGCCCAGCCTCCTGCTATGGGCAAATAAGAATTGATAGAGACTTTTTTGTAGTTACGTAAAGGGTGACATTACAATGAAGAAAAAAGAAGGCTGGGAATTCCCCGTGGTCTGGAGGCTCACCCTCCCTTCATCCCTAGGTCTGACTTACAATGACCCCGAGGGTCTAGACAGTTGCCAAGACCCCCAGCCCCCATCCCTCCCCACATACGGCCTGCAGCTGGATGGTGAGGTCGTTCTTCTCCTGGCTGAGCGTGGCCGTCTTCTCCTCCATATCCTTGACCTTATTTAACAGCTCTTGTGTCTTGGACATGGCATTCCTCAGCTCTTCCTCCTTGGCCTTCATCTCCTCCTCTTGCCGCGCCACATTCAGAAGTGGCTTGACCTGGATGGCCAGCAATACCATAGAGTGTTAGGGGGGGTGGGCTTTGCCAGGGGGCCAGGAGGTGGGCTGTGGAGTCTCTGCCTCAGACTGGGTCTCACATCCCCCACTGGGGTGGAAAGCAGCTCTTCTCCACAGAGGCCATGAAGCATCTGACCTCCACAGAGAAGGCTCATTCTTGCTTAGAATCCAACCTTAGGATGCTCTTTGATCCCGGGAGACACAAAGTCAGATGGTTCTCAGCATCCAGCTGCACCCAGTGCTTGCATCTGTTCTGTAAGTTATGTGTGCTCGGAGCCCTGGCTACATTCACAGCTCTGCTTTCCTTACCTTTCTCCCTCACTGAGTCCTCTCTCTCTCTCTCTCTCTCTCTCTCTCTCTCTCTCTCTCTCTCTCTCTCTCTCTCTCGTCTATTTCTATCTCTATCTCTCTGTGTCTGTCTCTCTCTCTTCCTGTCTACCTCTGCCTTTTTCTCTCTGTATCTCTCTATTTCTCTCTCTGTCTCCATTTTTCTGTTTCTCTTTTACTGTCTCTATGTCTGTCTCTCTTGTGTCTATTCTCCGAAATGGCAAAATTTGCATAAAAAGTGGCAAAATTTGCATCCCATGCATTTGTTATATATAGTAAGCACCACAACTTGCAACTTGCAATAACCCTTTTTATTCAGTGAAAGCATACTAAAAAGTGTGGTTTTTTTTCTATTGACTCACCCAATTTGGCTTAGTTAAGTAAGATTAGAGCTTAGTTAATATACAAAGAGTAAAAGATTTGTATTTTATGTTTTTACTTATTGGGATAGGACCTTGCCCTGCCATATTTAATTAGTGAAGTTTTACTTTCCCTTAAAGAGCAGGGAAGTTTCCAGGCTCTGTCACCTTGTCATCAGCGGCCACTTGTTTCCTGCTTAAAAGGATCTTTTTTTTTTTTTTTTTTTTAAAGGATCTTAAAGGCTATTGATCTGGGACTTCCCAAAGGGTAAAATGTGCACCAAGAGGGCAGGTAAGATTGATTCAAGCATTGCATAGAAAGTGTTTAATTTTCATTGTTATACATAGTTACTGTAAAAATAATTTCTAAGAATAATAAAAATAATTTCTAACAATAATAATTTAATAAATAATTTTGGGAAAAATTTTAATGAAGTAGAACTTGTCAAATCCACAATCTTATGGATAACATTTGCTTAGAATGAGATTAAAGTGGGTTAAGGATATGAAGTTCCCTTTTAAAATAAAAATTTCAACATAAAAAGGTGAGTTGATATAAAGCAAAAAGATCAGGCATAGAATAGGTGGGGAAAGTGCTGGTGATGACTGAAATTTGAGAAATGCTCATCTAGAACCTTCTGCAACCTCAGGCCCTTAAGGGTCTGGCCTGTGTAGGGCACCTTTGGGGATGCAGAACTTACTATCCCTTCCTTCAGATTTGTGGTCAGCTCTGATCGTTAGAAAATTCTTTCCTGCAGAAGGGGAAAGAAGAAGCTGAGTAGGAGCTCGAGGCCACCAGAGATGACCTGGAGCCTGTCCTAATCCTCCACATGGCTGCCCCTTGCGGTAACCACTCTCCTGTCTCCTGAGTGGCAGCCCTGCATCTGGCCTCCTCTGGTGCCCAGTGGCGTGTTCCCTCGTAATGGGGGCCCCAGGTGGGACGCCATGACCCAGTGTGATTGGACCTGCATGCAGTAGCATGGTTCATGGCCTCCTGCGGGGCTGAGGGCTGCTGGGATGCTTGGGGCCCCTATGGGCCCCACCACCTGACTGACTCAGACAGCCGTCACTGCTGTCTCGGAAGAACCTAGGAAATGATTTCCTGAGGTCACTCCAGCTCTAAAGCCAAGGACTGCACTAAAGGAGTTGAAGAGGCCTCAACCTCCAGGGACGAGAAGCTGATACCCACGCACACTTTTGGGACTCTCTCCATCCTAAGTGGATTTTATTTTGAGGGGTGAGATGAAAGGTGGGAAGACACACTATGATTTTTCTCAGGGAGGAATTAGCCCCTGTCTGGAAGGAGGCTAGACTTCTCCTTTGTCTCCAAGGTGCTTTCAGTTTTAAAGGGTTTCTACAGCATCCTGTGACTTCCCACCCTCAAGAAGCACCTCCGTCTGCCCAGGACTGTGGCCCCCAGCAGCAGTGTTGCTTGCCTGGCCCCTCGGGCCTCACCTTATTGTAGAGCTTCCACCAGCCCCAGAAACGCAGCTCCAGGAACTTGCGTGTGTTCCGCTGGATGACTTTCAGGCCAATTCTGCAAAAGAGAACCCGGGGTTGCATGGGTTAAGATGCAGGCGTCAGGGCCTGGCCTTCCTAATGGAACCATTCCTCCCAGACAGCACAAGCTTGAGACAAACCACTCATTTCTTCTTGCATCCGGCCCCTCACTCCATCCACTCCCTCAGCAGAAATCACCCATTAGTCACTAAATCCCATCCATCCGCCATCTTGGGAACCCACCCCTCCTTGTTCCTTGCAGCTTCATTCCATTGTCATTTACCGAGGACCTCCTGGGCACCAAAACCCTGGACCGGACTGGGGTGCTGTCCCACCACTCAGCCCCCAACTGGTGTCCCTGCCTTCAGTTGGGGTCACAGAGGGCCTGCTGTGGATATCAGGACCTCATGACGGTTGTTATTTATTCATCCCAGTTATTATTACTAATACTATGAGCACAAAGAGCCAGAGTCAGCCATAGGCCAGCCGGGGGAGCCTGAGCTATTTTCTAATGACTGTTTTAGGGAGATGGCTGAAAACCAGGATTCTGAGTGCAGGGGTTTGGAATGAGGATTTCTGGGTTCTAATCCTAACTCGTTCCACAGGAACCTGGCCCAGTTCCTTAACCCCTCTGACCTCAGTTTCCACATCTGTAAAATGGGGATGCTGGCCCTCCCACACCCTTCTCATAGTATCATCATATGTATTAAAGAAGGAGAAGGCTGTGAAAGTGGCTTGTATATTGTAGAAAGAAGGGTTTATATTAGGTGGTCCCTGCTGTGAGTTGAATTGTGTCCCCTCCCCAAAGATATGCTGAAGTTCTCGCCCCCAGCCCCTGTGAATATGACCTTATTTGGAAATAGGGTCTTTGCAGACGTAATTATTTAGGTTAAGATAAGGTCATACTGGAGTAGGGTGGGGCCCTATCCCAAGGTGACACGTGTCCTTATAAGAAGAAGGAAGTTGATGGGAAGACACAGACACAGAGAGAAGGTCTATGAAGACCGAGGTAGAGATTAGAGTGATGCAGCCATATGCCAAGCAATTCTTGGGGCTACCAAGACTGGAAGAGGCAAGAAAGGATCCTCCTCTACAGCCTTTGGAGGAAGCATGGGCTGCCAACACCTTGATTGCAGACTGTTGGCCTCCAGAACTGTGAGAAAATAAGTTTCTGTTGTTTGAAGGCACTGAGTTTGTGAGTTTTGTTGTGGCAGCCTTAGGAAACGGATATAGGACTCAAACAGGGTTCGATGGGCCAGCAAAGACATCAGCACCCTGCCTTCATCTCACCGCACCATGTTGGAAGGGAGCTAACCACTGTGTGTATTGCAGGGTCCCTGGTCATTCTGTGTGGACATGTGTGGCCTTAGTGGTCCTGCCCACTTAGTGTTAGTGTATGTGCTACCTTCGTTCCAGCATCTTCTTGAACTCAACCCTCATGAGGAAACCCCGGAGCCGACACTGTAACATCGTCATGATTTTAGCCAGACGATCATCCCGCATGTCCTCAAGCTTGGCCAGGATGCCTGCTCGGAAGAACACCTGGGGGAAAGACACACTTCATCTGAAGAGAGCCCAGCTGTCACCTATGGCAGCCACTTGCGGGGGGCCTTCAAAATCAAAGCACCAGAGGTTCAGAAGAGTTCTTAAGAGTTAAGAGACCCAATCTGGTGCTGGTGTTTGAGGCCCCTCAGAAACAGCTTGCCCCAGCCTGGACACCTCCAATAGCAGGGCCACTGTAGCCTCAATGTCTATTTCCTCTTGTCCTTCGATTCTCCTACAGGCTCCAACCTTGGCCTTGCACTTACGTGGCCCTGCATCATGCTGGCGACAATAGCCCTATTTTCCTGCCGAATGACCAGAGGTCATAGGGCCTGAGGCCTGCTCTGTCCCACCAAATTCTATGAAATTGGGTTTGTCGCCTCCACCCCTCATCCCGGCTTTCTTAAGTTTCGTCTGTCAAAGGTAGGATGGGGGAAGGAGCTGGTCTCCGAGGTTCTCTCCAGCTCAAGTATTCAATGATTCTGTGACAAAACCTGAAGTTGTTCCTGTAAGGAAATTTAGCTACACCCAGCACATATTAATTGTGAAGGAGGCCAAAGCTAACAGTTCTGGCAGATTCTAGAGCAGTGTTATAATTCTGCTAATATCCATTGCTACAAAGCAAGCTTCAGGGAGTTAGGGATGCCTGTTCTGTTTATGGTGGTTACCCTAGAGCTGAGAACAATGCCTAGCACAGAAGAGGCGTTCCATGAACATTGGTCAAGTGACCAGACTCCATGGATGTCCACGCATGCTGGAGCTTCCACCTGCATTAGGCCACGTCAGGTCTGTGGAGAAGCTGCACCCGCCTGTGCTATCCATGAGACCTGGAGAGGCAAGTGACTTGCTTTGGGCTCTACAGAGGCAGGCTTTGAAGCTGACACTCCTGACTGCAAAGCCAGTGTGCCTCCCGTGTCACCCTGGCGGTCATGTTGGGGTGCAGTCTGGTTAGGTAGTTATAGATGGACACCTTGTGTTGTCCAGCCGGGCTGCCCTTATAATCTGAACAGGACTCTATGGGGCCAGGAAGTGGGACAGAAAAAGGGCAGCCCAGACCCCATGGGTTAGGTAGCCACTCCATCTGAGTCAACCCTGACTTACATGCTAGCTCAGGGCTGGGGCTGCCGGTGTCGGTGGGCTGGGATTGTGGTGCTTACCCTAAAAACCCTAACCACTCATGGACGGCCGAGCCCTGGTCAAATTCAGGACCTTGATTCTGATTGGCTCCTTTTATTTGTAGAAGCTGGGGTTCATACAATCCTAAGAAATATTCTACCATTTATTGAGTACCACTCTGAGCTGGATTCTCATGTACGTTACTGCTAATCACTCCCAAATCCCCTGAGACTGGCCTTATGAGCCCTGATTTTTCAGAGTAGGAAACTGAGGCTCTTGTTAGCTCAGGGGCTTGCCCAAGGCGGGCAACTGGCCAACGGCAGAGCTGGAATTCACACCCTGCAGCCCATCTTCTTAAGACAAGACTGAGAGGTATAGGGAGGGAGCCCAACTGGAAGAGCCTACCTTGGTATGTCCAATTTTGTATTCATTTGTATCCAGGCCAATGGACCCAAGCAGCAGCTCTGAGGCCTTCTTGTTGTCTACGAACCCCTGAGGAATCACATTGGGGTTCAGCACTTGGTACCTGTAGGGAGAGGGATGACAACAGTCATCATCATCCCCAAGCTGGCAGCATGGAAGCACATCCAAGCAGTTATCTCTTGACCTTTGACATGGCCCTCCAGTCAGGGAATAGACTTTTTTTTACAGATACCACAGCAGGAAGAGGGATGGGACTGACAGGAGACTTGGGGAGTGGACGTCGGTATGGGTCTGGGGTTTAGGGGGCAGACGTTTCTAGAAATGAAGACACCAAAATCTTTCTTGAGTTTGATTCTCCTGATCTTTTCTGCCAGGCAGAGGAGAACCGCCTCTTTTCCTGACCTGTCAGCAGCTCCCTTTGTGATCTTGGACAAGTCCTTCCCCAATTAGGGACTTCAGATGGCTTGGATAAGATGACTTTACGTGACCTTTCCTATTCCATCAATCTGTGGCCACATGGTCTAGCAACTAGGGAGTGGGTAGAAGTAAACGAATCCCTAAGATGGGGACCTTAGTTTGGGTTCCTCCAGAAGCAAACCCTGAGATCAAAATTCAAGTGCAAGCAGTTTATTTGGGAGGTGGCAGAATTGGGAAGTGGGGCAGGAAGCCAATAAAAGGCATATTATCAAGCCAGTTATCACAACAGGCAACTGGGTTTTAATCCTAATAGGACTGCAGTGCTGTGCTGGAACCCGCTCCCACTGGCTCGCGAAAGGCAATTGTGTGCATCTCTTCCCAACTCCTCATTCAGTGATGCCACATTGGTGGCTTGAAATCAGCCATGGCGGGAGTATTTATACCATGAAAATAGGAAGACACTACAAATCAGGGCTTCCTTTTTTTAAAAAAAAAACACACACAAACGAACTGGAAAACCAGTTGTTAAACATTTACCAGAACACTGCTATCTGAGAGGAGTATAGGGCACCCTTCAGAGTTAGCCCACCAGAAGGGTGAGGGAGCTGAAGTATTTATACGCCAACTGTCCTCAGTCATTGATTGAGGGCTGCTCCTGGGGAGTCTTTGATTTCTGATCCTTTGTAGCCTGACAAATAACAAAGCAGGCTCCAGCAGCCATCATCACACCCGTTGTGTGTGCTACAATGGGACAATATTTATCAGTAGTCAATCCCTGGAAACAGAGAACTTTATTTAAGGTATCAAGAAGACATTACCCACCTCTGTTTGAACTCTGGGTATTGCAGCCTGTTTGGGAAGCCCTTCCTGCAAATACGGATACCTTCCAGGACTCCATTGCAAGCCAGCTGGTGCATGATCAGGTGGGCATCCACCACACCTGCCAAGAGGGAGGGCACAGGATGGGGAGTCACTCCTCTATGGTGGGACACGCCACTCCCTGCCACTCAAGGAGGCTGAACTGACCATCCACATCATCACTTCCAATCTCCTCCTATCCCTGCCCAGGCGTGCCCAGTCTCCCACAATCAGTCAAGACCCAAAGGCTGTCCTGAGTGTGACTTCTGGCTGCACAAAGCAACTAAAACACAAAGTTTGGATGATCCATTGTTGGGGATTCTTTTATGTCCTGGTTTGCCCCAATCATCCCTTGTGATTGAAAGTGGACTTAATTTGGAGCAAACACCAACTTCGTAGATCCTGAGGACTTCCAGGAGGGAGCCATGTCCCCATGATGTACCTGATTGCTTGAACTCATTGGGGACAATACAGCGGACAAAATGGGGGGCGGTGCTATGGAGGGTGGTCATCAGCTTGTTCAACTGCTCCTGGGGATGGAGGAAAAAGAAAAAGAAAGAGTGAATAAAGCTCGGTATTGGCATTGCAAGACATCCACACTCAGGGGAGCCATTTACTTAGAGTTTGATTACTTAAATTTGAATTAAAATTCAGTTCTTCAGTCACACCAGCCACTTTTCAAATACTTGCCACATATGGCTAGTGGCTGCCACATTGGAAGGAAGAGAATGTTTTTGTCATTGTATAAAGTTCTGTTGGATAGCATTGCTTTTGGAGGTCCAGTGACTTGCCCAAGGTGACATGGCTTACAAGCAGCACGACCCCCTTCTGATTCAGTGGTGGGTCATCGTAGAATCTTGGTACTAGAAGGAACCATAATGCCTGTGTGGACAAACCTCTGCCCGTCGATACCCTCTCTACTAGATGTCCCTCCTCCTCTGCTTGGATACCTTCGATGAGGTGACCCACTCTGCCTTAGGACAGCTGGATCCTTGGGAAGTATCCAAATCTTTCTTCATGCAACATTTCTCCATTGGCTGTACTCCTGCGCTTCAGAACATGTTTCCAGTAATGCCCAAACTTTCTGGACGTTGTGATCAGCCCAGACCTGTCACCCAACTCTAGAGCACAAGATTGTAGGCATTGATATCTCCATTTGTCATGCTGGGCAACTCCCATCACTCTCTGGGTTTTAGTCTAAGACAATACAATTGAACTGGACCATCTCTAAGGGTCTTTTCTTCTCTGTGGTCCTGTGGTTCGGTGACCCCTTCAGAAGGAAACAGACTTCTCTAATGAAAGAAGCAACCATAGGCATAGAAATGAAATCATCCCATCCTGAACTATGAGGTGGCAGCTGGACCAGCATCCCACTGCAAGGGAAGGTTGGACGCAATGTGGCCTCTGGAGCAGCCGCTACTCACCCTGTAGAAGTTGGAGACTGTCATGAAGGAGGAGCCCCTCTTCTGCTTCTTGCTTCCAGCTGATGGAGAAACAAGCATGTTTTACATCAGCACCAGCATGGGTGGCAGACAGCCCCATCAAGTGCTCTGTCTCAAGGATATTCATTCTCTGGTTTTAAAAAGGCTTTAGAGGGGGCTAGATGAGGTGGGGCCCTCCCATCAGGAAAATGAGATCTACCAGGGAGTGGGTGAATGGGCTGACGGTGGCATAATTGCCAAACGGAGTGCTGTGCTCCTTGAAGAGTGTATAGCCCTTTGATTCAGGGCTGGCACAAGGTGACAAACTGCTCCCATTGCCTGGGAAGGAGGAAGAGCCCTCAGACCATCTGGTGGAATTGCATGTTGGTGATGAAAATGTCTCCGAGCCAAAAGAGATTCGCAGTTCTTGCTTGGCTGAGTGGCAGGGCCATTGGGCAGCTCCTGCCTAGGGAGTTCCCTATGGGCTATGACCTCGACTGGGTACGAGGTAGGGCGAGGCTTGGCATTGGCCTCAGACAGAGGAGAGCAGGGAGCAGAAAATAAGCACAGAGCTTTTGGGTGTCAACTTTTCCAAAGCAGTATTTTTCCACCTAGAGGTGATAATGGCCCAGTGATCAATTCAGTAGATGGAAGCTCGCAGGATATATCGATATCCCTCCATCACAGTATGCTCCATGGCCTACCTCAAACAACATGTCATGTCATGGCATTCATTCATTCATTCATAATTCATTCATTCCTTCAACAAAAGTTGAACAAAAAAGCTTTGTTTCTTTCTTTCCATTTTGACCACTAAAGAGCATTAGCACAGGGAGAGTGGACACAACAAAGGGTCAGTCATACCTGGAGCCTCCTCTTCTTTGAAGAGAAGGGCGAGGAGCGCCAGGGTAGATTTCTGGAACAAGCCCACCACTGTTTCATTCAGGGGGTCTTTGTTCTTCTCCAGCCAGCCTGTGATGTTGTAACCCACCTGGAGGGCGGCAAATGCCGGTGGTTATGTTTCAGGCCCAGCCTCCCTCTCTCAGGTACCACAGCTAGAACCTCTAACTACAGCTCTGCCTCCTCTTGGTTCCCAGGATATATTTCCCATCTCCTCGTGCTTCCATTCTTGTACTGATTACGTGCCTGGAGACCTGGGACATCCCTGATCTTAGGGACGTTTGCAGCCTAGGGGCATTTGCAGTTTTCCTGTCTAAGTCACCTTACCTCTGGGCTTTGCCCACAAACCAGGACTTCCCAGCTACTCTGCCAGGCTGTGACCTTCTCTTGCATGTCTTGCATTGCTGGCTACACTGAGCCTCCCTGACCCCTGGGTCTTTTTCTACTCAGGTGGGCTGATCTTCCAGGCTCAGCCTTTGCTGTCAGTGACTAGCCCTGAACAGGGGACTCCTGAGCTATATGAGAACTCCCTATAAGGGCATCTAGTCTCTCCTTGCTAAGGAACGCACGTCCCCTGGGGCATTGCCGGGTGGAACGGGGTGTTCTATCCATCCAGAACTAGGGGCTTCATGCACCCAGGTAATGGGTGGAAGCTCCATGTATCCATGAATTTCTGTTTCTCACTGTGCCATGTGGACCCGCTGGAAAGTCAAAGAGCAAGGAGTCTTTCAGGTCCTTCCATTGAGCACAGAGTACAACAGGAGCAGATGAGAAGCCCAAACCTTTGGGTTTTCCATCTCCTATATAGTACAGAGATGTCTGTCATCTCTGGGCCTTATTTTAGAGCCTTCTTGGAAGTGTATGGCTCCCATTTGACTTTAAATACTCCATTGCTGTAAATATGGAGCTCTTCTCATTTCAGCATGGGAGATGAGGTGGAGCACGGCAATTTGGCTCCAAGCCTGCTGTTTGTGCTAGATATCGGCACAATCCATTTTGCGAGTAATTGGCATTGTTCTGGTTAAAGAGACCATAATATCTTGGTTCTGAAACCCAGTCCAACAGCCACTTTCCTGACAGCTCTGTCTTAAGGCTGCTGTTTCCCTGCAATTAAACCCATGGAGGCTCAACAAACTCTAGTGGTACCAGGAATATTGACAGTTACAGCAATACTAACATCTCAAGGAAGCCAAACACATAAGCTTGCTGGGCAAATGTTGTCTCCCCTATCAACTATTCAAACAGAATCTGAGTCCTGGCTGCACTTAATTTCCCCCTTCCCCGAGGACTGAGCTTGTCACGAGTGAAAAAGCCACTGTAGACGTCACTTTGTTGGTTTTGGCAGCCGTAAGCTGTCAGAGGGATGAGTTAATCATCTGGGGAATAATTAACAGGCTCATGAATTTTTTTTTTTTTTTTTTTGCAAGTGTTGTTTTTTCTGACCACGATTGAAGTTCAGCTGTCAAACTCAGGGCTGTGGACAATGGTGTGGCCCTGGCAGGTCTGAGAGTACAAATTGTTCGTCGCCCCCTAGCAGGCATCCTTGGATGGATTACTTTTGATTTCTCAGATGGGGAAGTGATGAGAAAGTATGAGCCAGAGTTCATTTCAATGAGCTGTTGGATCGTGGCTGTACTAGTTGGAGGCAGGAAGCCTCAGAAAGGGTGTGTGAGGGTGGGCCTATCACAGCAGGAAGGAACAGCAGACAGCAGGTGGACACAGAGGGCGCCAAGGTGATACTCACGGTGCCTGCATAGTGGACGAGCTCAAAGTGGGCCTCGGCCACCTTGCCTTTGCCTCCTCCCTTAGGTTTGAGGAAGTTGTTGGACTTGCCCAGGTGGTTGTCATACAGGGCTGCCTTGAACGTGGCATCGGTGGCCTTGGGGAAGACACACTGTTCTTCCAGGATGGAAAAGATACCCATGGGCTATAAGAGAAGAAGAGTGGAGAGTGTTAAAGGAGGCCACACAATGCCAAAAGGGACACGCTGGTATTGGCCTGGGCTTGGTGGGAGGGGTGCCCACACACCCATGTGACTGGCCCGGAAGCGGAGCTCTGGGTATGGTGCCCGGCACTCCATGGTCTGGTCTTTGAATGCCACGACCATTTAGACGTGAATGAAGCTAGACTTCAGCAAGTCCAACAGAAGGGAAGACTGAAATCTGAAGAGGGCCGATAGCTCCCCACAGGTTAATCCCACCCAAACAGTGGTACCAGCAGGCTTGGCCCTCAGAAACACGGTGAAAACAATGATGCCTGACCTCTGCGTTTAATTCTCTTTCATCTGCTCTTCTTCCTCAATGACATTCCTGGGTACCCAAGGGCCTCATGTTGTCCTAGGTCTATTCTCATACAAAAAAAGGGGAGCTAATAAATGCTGTTACTGACTTAATATTCCCCTATCCATGGAGGGTTTGGATTTTCAAAGAAAACTTTTGGAAGAGAGCAGTGCTTAATCCTAAAGCTCAAACATGAGGATATTCCAGGCTGTGTGACAGCTGGACAGCGAGGGATTTGCAGGTGTGGCATGGGCAGACCACGCATGCAGTCTGATTTTGGACATTTGGTTTTCCTGGCAGGGTAAGGCGGGGCCCACATCGGAGATCCCTGGCTATCTGGATGATAAATTCTCTATGAGAGGCCCAAGGATGAGCCTGAGAGACAACATATGTTCTTTTTATTTTTTTTGTTTTTTAACTTTTCACTTGGATATAATTTCAGGCTTGCAAAAATAACACAAAGCATTGCTAAATACCCTTAATCTAACTTCTCCAAATGTTAATATAACCTCTGTACAATAATGAAATCCAGGCCATGAACATTGATATATTACTATGAACAGACTTTGTGCAAATTTGGTCATCTGTCCTGTTAATGTCTTCTTTCTATTCTTTTTCTGCATTTCATCAAACAATATCTATTCTTGAACTAAAACATCCCTCTAGTGTGATGATAGGGGAGACTATTAGTTGCCTGGCTTAGAGCCTGACTGTTACTCATAGGTTATGTGACCTTGAACAAGTGACTTCCTGTCTCTGTGCCTCAATGTTCCCATCTGTGGAATGGTTATAATAAATTGCACCCGGCATATGGTAGCTTGTGATGATCCAGTGGGGTAAGGCATACAATAGCCCAACTAACCATGGTCACGGCAGTCAGTGTTATAAACCATTTTGAAGAGAAGCTAGAGGTCTGGCCCATCAAGGTCATGAGCAGTGTTGCTGACTGCCCCGAATCCAGGTGCTGCCTCCCTGCAGACCCCAGTGACATCCCCTCCTGAGGTGTGCCCTGGTCACAGCCCCCGTCTCTCTCCAAGACCCTCCTTTGAGAAGCAGGTTACCTTTTCCAGGAGGTCGATGCAGGCCTGCAGGTCAAGGCCGAAGTCTATGAAGACCCATTCGATGCCCTCCCTCTTGTACTCCTCCTGCTCCAGCACGAACATGTGGTGGTTGAAGAACTGCTGCAGCTTCTCGTTGGTGAAGTTGATGCAGAGCTGCTCGAAGCTGTTGAACTGCAGCAGGAGGACAAACAGAGGGGTCTCAGCTCAAACACCAGCAGTGCCTCTCCCAGGACCAGGCGATGAGCCATGAGCTGAGCTCAGATCTGCCCAGGGTCCCCCTTCTCAGGCTCTGCCCCCGATGCCTTAGCGGCCCACCGTGTCAGTGCCCCCATCAGCCCTGTGAGACGCTGTTCTCCATTACTCTCCCTGAAAGACAGAGCAGCTTGAGCACGTGACCCTCACCACAAAGCGCCGATGCTGGGACCCCAGACCCAGGCAGACTCCAGCCCTGTGTGTGGTTAACGGAAATGTTTGTGGAAAGAACCATTTTCTTTCAGGGATGGAAATTATTTGAGACGTTTTATGGATCTGACTCCTGTTCTGCCTTTGGACAGCTCTCTGTGTAGTTTTTCTCATCCTTATCTGTAGGATGAAGAGATTTGAGGGATTTATAAGGCCCCCCTTTATTTAAATCAGACATTACTTCCTCTGAATGAAACCGCATTCTGAAGCCTCATCTGAAAAATAAGTTTAAGTAGAGGTGACATTGAAATTACAGAGCAACATTCATGGGCCACATGCCTGCATCAGACTCTGGGCTAAGCTGCACCTGCTCAAAAACTTTACAAGGCAAGAATGGCTAGTGTTCCTCTTTACAGATGGGAAAACAGAGGTGCACACAGCTTAGAAATGGCCGTGCTGGGATTCAACCCCTGTTTGTCCATTGTACACACTCTGCTGTTGGCACAGAGTTTCTGTCCTTCCCTAGTCCCACCACATTGATAGCTGGCTATCAATGGCTGCCCAGGCTCCAGGGAGCACGGTTTGGAAACACTCTCTGAGGCTCCTTCCACCTATGAAATTAAGTGATTCTATTGTAGACAGCAGCCAAATTAGCCTTTTAGAGCCTGAAAGAAATTGGGATAAGCTATTTAAAAGAAATCCATCTGTAGCTAGTAGACTATTAGAATAACAGGATAGCAGAGTTGAAATGGACCTTAGAGGTCATCTCCTTCAGCCTGCTTGTTTTGGAGTTGAGAAAACTGAGGCTCAGAGAGGGATAGCCACTTTCCTAAGGCCACACAACTGGTTGGTGGCCAACCTCAGCCCAGAACCAGTCTACTAACTCCTAATTATGCTTCTTCCAATTATAAAGGTAAAACCTTCCTGACCCAAAACATTAGTCTTGTGATGAGAACTGAGTCTCATTTGTGTGGGCAACAGTGGGAAGCTGTTGTGCTGCTAAATCAACTCTCTCTCGCTAAGGAGAAGGAGAAGGAGAAGGAGAAGGAGAAGGAGAAGAAGAAGCCTGATTTGTAGTATTGGCCAATTTCCCTGGTGTAAATATTCATACCATGGCCATATATCAACATGATGTCAACGGGCTCACAAAATTCCAGAAAATTTAACAATCAGCTCTTTATGAGCCAGTACAGGCTGGCTCCAGCATACCACTAATTCTATCCATCATCATTCTTTATGGCTAGGCATTATACTAATGAAGATAGAACTTTCTGGAGTCAGAGACCCAGGAGCAAACTGAGGTTGGCCCGACCCAGGTCCAAGGTGAGAAACCAGAAAACCACGGTGGAAAGCAGCTTATGAGAGAGGAGGATGACCAGCCAGAGCAGAAACGGAAGGCAAGGCCAGGCATACCTCAAAGATCTCGAAGCCTGCAATGTCCAGCACTCCGATGAAGAACTGCCTCTGCATCTTGGTGTCCAGGGTCTTGTTGATTCTGACCACTAGCCACTTGAACATCTTGTCGTAGACAGCCTTGCCCAGCGCCCCGATGGAGTTGTTGCACTGTTCCATGTTCTGGCCCTTTTGCACAAACTCATTGCCGACTTTGACCCGGGGCCTGGTGATGCCCTTCTGGAGTTCCCCGGAATTGAGACCCATGAGATGGGAGACTTTGTCAGCCACTGAGCAGGGATGGAAAAAGCAGGTGAGTGAAAGAAAGATGGTGCCCTGACCAGGAGAAACCTCGCAGTGTCTATTGTCAGGAGGAAGGGAGTGAGGGGAGAGAGGAGGAGACCCCATGTCGCCAATGAAAAAACAGAGGTCTGAGATGCTTTCCACCCTTGCTCAAGGTCATGTGGCAAAGCAGAATATAGAAAACAAAATCATATCCCTGACTCTCGGTCCTGTCTGTCTGAGAATATTGATATTTGGACTTGCAAGGAACATTCTTGGTTTATAACATGTCTCTGAAATGTGCATGAAGACTTGGAAAGCAGGGAACGCCTGCCACTGGCTTCCTCCTCCCTGAACGGCCCTGGCCCAACACCCACCCTCAGTGGTGTCCACTTCAGCTTGCTCCTCTCTGGGCTTCTGCTTGAACTTCATGTTGCCAAAGTGCATGATGCCCCCAGTCAGCTTATAAACACCGATCTTCTCTTCGGCGGTGAAGCCCAGCACGTCAAAGGCAACCTACAAGGTCGCAGGAAAG
Source organism: Rhinolophus hipposideros (assembly GCF_964194185.1). NCBI lineage: Eukaryota > Metazoa > Chordata > Mammalia > Chiroptera > Rhinolophidae > Rhinolophus > Rhinolophus hipposideros. Next base: position 10,754,328 of record NC_138053.1, read on the forward strand.
AGAAAGCTGAGAACCTCCTGGCTTCTCGTTCCAGAGTGGAGGCCAGGGCACTGCCACTATGGGGTGGCACCAGTGGGCCAAGGAGCCCAGACCACATGCTCTGCGATGTAGTCATTGCATTTGTTTAACCTCTCTGGCCCCTGTTTAGTCATCTGCAAAATGGGGATAGTAGGTGGTCATATGGATAAATCAGAATGATGTCTAAATGTTTGGCCCAGTGCTTGACACATAATAATAAGTGGGAAATACTACTATTAGTACCATCATTATTATTTTTCAGGCTTCATGCTAGGTATTGGGAAGAGGAAGGCAAAGATGCATCAGGAATCACTTGTGCTGTCAAAGAGGAGAGATTACACAAATACTTCTAACAGAAGTCACAGGTGCTCAGTGCTGTAAGGGCAGGAGAGAGGGTGCAGAGGGAACGTCTAGCTGGATTGGAGAAGGAAGCAAATGTGTGCAGTACACAACTCCCTTAAGTCCCTTTGGAGTCCCTTAGCTCTGCAAAGACAAACTCAACTTGGTACGACAGGCTGGGGAGAAATGCCAACTGCAGCCTCAGAAATCTCAGGGAAGAATCTGGGTTGTTGCCTGACAGCTCTGGTGGGGACCCCCACCCCAATTCTAATGGCAGTGCATGCAGGGCTCCAAAGTCTCTGTCTTGGCTGTCCCTGTCGTTCGTCAGCCACGCCCACCCACTTACGTCTGTGATCTGCAGCTCCTCCCCGTCGTCCATGTTATCCACCATCGTGACGCCCTGGCTCACCCAATAGTACTCCTTGGGGTTGGGGACCAGCAGCAAACTCTCTGCCAACAGCAGGAAAGTGGGTTAACAGCTGGGTGACATGTGTCTTTCTTCTTTCATTTTAAACCAGTATCTCTAAATGCCTCTCATGTGCCAGGCATGATGGTGGGCATCGTGGGGGTTACAGAACTGAATAAGACATGGTCGCTTTCCTCTAGGATCATGCAAGGACTTGCACAGGGTCACACAAGGAGCCTTAGAGTGGTAAGAGTGTCTCAGGGGCTTGGTTGTTTCCTGTCACTTGGCTCAGTACCTGGCACCTAGCAGGCATCCAATAGGTATTTTTGGAATAAATAAATTCATATCTTTCTCCTTCCTCCCTCCTATAAAGAGCAGGTCAGTCTCTAAGGAAGAAGGTAACACATGATTGCAGCGGGCAATAACAATCACTTGCATGTAATACACATGGGATGTTGTCGCTTTCACAAAGAAATGTGCTCACTTTTTTTCCCTTCAAATGTGTGTCACTCTTGGTCTGTCTTTGTTTTTTCACTTTTGGAAGAGACATGGGTGTCAGAAATAATTTCATTTCCTTTCATCTCTATTATCAAGAAAGACTATACTCAAGAAGGAAGGTAAATGGAAGCTGCCATTCTGCTACAGAGAGGCGACAGGGCTTGGTGGGGAGTGTGGCAAACAAGAGAGCCTGACCTTCATCCAAAGGGGCCACTACCACTCAGCTGCCCTGATTTGTGCTATATGGGAGAGCAGGCCCATGGCTACTAGGTCTTCTGTTATTCCAGAGAAACTAGGAAGTTGGCTTTTTATATGAAGTCTCTTAATTTCAAAATGGCATTCATTAATTAAAAGCACACTGTGTCAAACACAAATAAAGCCCACCTGTGAGTGGGGATGGTGTCCAATGCTCTAGTCTCTGGCTGGGTCAAGGTGTGCATACAGACGATTGAGTCTCCCTCCCTCCCCCCATCTTACATCCTGAGCAGTCTTCCATGGACAGTTGAGCATGTTGGTGCTTGCACAAGGACATCCAGCTGAGTGGATGAGTGCACTCTGCTCACCGAGCTGTACACTCAGTGTGTGCTGTGTCCCTCCAGAGGGTAGCCTGCTGTGATTTCACATGCAAGCACTGGCAGGGCTAACTGTGGTCCTGGGCTGACCTCTCTCCTGCTCTCTGAGCATCGGGCCCAGAGGCAGCAGGTCCAAGACACTGTGGGGGAAGGGATCTAAAGCCCCATATCCCAGGCCAACGTCTCAACCATGAGTTGCAGGCATCCCAGAGCCCCATCTGTGAAATGGGCCAATAGTGGGTTAAGCCTCATAAGGCTGTTGTGAAGATGAGATGAGTAGAACTTTGAGAAAGGTCCCTGTAACCTACTCACATAACTCTAAAGGGATTCATGCAGAACCACAGATCTTCTGCATATGTGAATTTTTTTGTTATTGACAAAAGAGGAAAAGCAAGTTAAGGGGTAGGCAGACAGACATAAAGATCTTTACCAACAAGCTCAGGCTTCTTGTTAGAGAGAATCTGGTAGAAAATGTGGTAGCCCCTCTCAGCTGCTTGCTGTGAGATGACACGAGATTTCTCTAAGAGATCTGGAAAAGAGTGAGCAAAACTGCCCGTAAGTTCAGTGTGTTCTGCCTAAAGTGCAAGGTTCCATGGAAAGCAGGGCTCCTCTCTCCATAAAACCCAGTGCCATAACTGGTCATAGATTCATTTTTCCCTCTCCCCCAGATATACAGCTCGAGGGGGCCTGACTGCTGATGGAGGGGGACAGGCTGGACGTGAGACAGGGCTGTGTTCAGAAGGGCCCCACATGTGGTTTAATGTCCCTCTGTTGCTGTTTTGAAATTCTTACTATTTTTTGAACCAGGGACCCCTAATTTTCATTTTCCACTGGGCCCCACACACTGTGGGGCTGGTCCTGCCGGGAAGAACCCTTTGCAAGGGCCTGACTCACAGCTCTCGATGTCAGCTCCAGCCAGTTTGCCTGTCGTTCCGAAGTGGATCCGGATAAACTTGCCCTGAGCGGGGAGGAGAGGGCAGGGTCATGAGGAAGGACACATGCAATTCTGGAGCAGCACGTGGCCCCAATTTGGCGGAGGCCACTCATTGGCCCCCTGAATTTGGAGGGCTCTTCGGGGAGTGTAACGGGGCCAGACGTGGCTGTGTGCGGAGTCGTGGATGTCCTACGCAGATGGGCAGAGGAGGTGGATGGGTTTTGGAACCCAATCTAGGGCCTGTGGCATAGCCTGTAGGATTGGGGAGGGCACCCACGGCTTCCAACCATTGCAACTCTCTGGCTCTCCTGTCTGATTTCTCAGCCTCTCCATCACTGCGTTCCTAAGTTCCTATGTTCAAACTCCTTGATTTAAATACTGATGTGGGCTCTGTTTGGTATAGACCCTGACTGAAATAAATCTCTAGGAAAGAGATGCCATCACTTGCCTAATCCCATGGGCATGTTTAAACTAGCCCCAGCTTCCTTACCTGGGTAGGGGTGAGGATAGCTGTCCCCCCCGACCCCCAGGGCCCACCGTTGCCGCGGCTCATACTTACGAAGCGAGAGGAGTTGTTGTTCCTGGTGGTCTTGGCGTTCCCGAAAGCCTCCAGCACAGGGTTCGCCTGGATGATTTGATCCTCCAGGGACTCCTGCCCCAGAAAGAAACACAAGGTGAGGTAGCCTGTTGCCTACTGCCTGGGGACCCAGGGGTTTCCAATGACAGTGGCTTATGTGCCAGGAAACGAGGAAGGGAACAGCCTGGGGGAGGCTAGGAAATCAGGGCTGGAGGGGACCTGGAAGGAGGGTCACTGTCTGATGAGTGTCTGCCTACAGCCCCTGACATTGGAGAGGCACTTGGCAGGTGATAGGCCTTGATTCTTAGCTGTTGTTTCCTCCCTTCGTCTTCATGGAGAGACCCCTGAGCGAGCCAAACACCCTTCTCTGGGCATCCCTGATTTCTCTTCTAACCCTCCATTTCTTTGTGGGCTTTTGACTGAGGCCAATAGTCCAGCTAATGCGACTTGCCCCAGGGCCACCAGGGCCTGCGTGTAAGAGGCAGTCTGGGGCAGCAGAGTCCATCCGGTGGGAGGAGATGCAGGTTTGCGGCCACCTTCTCCCTGTGTGACCTCATCCAAATTGCTTCTCTCTAAGCCTCAGTCTTCTTATCTAGAAAATGTCCCTAACCCACAGAGCTGTAGGTCACAGGGTCGCTGCTGGGTGAGCCCGAAGACAGGGCAGGCTGGGGATGGCAGACGCTGAGCCTGCCCAGTTGGCCTTACTTTTCCATCCGAGGACTGTTTGCCAGTTCCTCCAATATTGGCAAAGTACTGGATGACCTTCTTCGTGTTCTCAGTCTTGCCAGCACCGGATTCTCCACTGTGGGTGGAAAACGGGAGCAGACAAGTGAAGGAGGAACTGTGGAGCAGCCGCAGAGAAGTCGAGCAATAAAACGTTCAGGCTGAGCATGGTCACATTTCCCCCTTCAGTGGGGACAGACAGTTGGGGGACTTGAGGACACAGAGGCTCCCCTTGGTTTAGCAGGTGCAGACTTACTCGTCCTGCTAAGCCCTGTTGCTGCCTGCAGATTTCCATATAAAGACCCACCAATTAATTTAAGGAGGCTTCCGTACATGTGTAAGATACTGACCTAATTATATGTATATAGACAGAGGGACAAAGGGACACTTACGTGATTAGCATAGACTGATTTTCACGGTCTGCGGGGAAGAAAACAACAACCGGAAGGTGTAATTAGGAAACACTTAGAAACTAGACATTTCACATCCCCCTCACCAGATAGTCTGCTTCTCCCTGCATCCCGCCCAACTTGGAGAGAGGCCAGAGCATCCAGGGGAGTCCAAACACTCAGGATCCTGAGGCATCCCAAGTGGTATGCCTGGTGTCGCAGCGCACATCCTTGAGGAAGCGCCGAGAATTGACCAGCCACCCCGTGCCTAACAGCCCCATCCCATAAAGCTGCCCAGTCATCAGCAAAATAAAGAGAAATGGTAATAAAAGTCACTTCATGGGGCCTCTACTGTATAGCAGAGATCATGCAGGGAATGATCTGAGTTCTGGGCAAGCTACTTAGCACCCTGCTTTGTGTGATGCTTAAATGAGATAGGGCGTGAGGCCGGGCTGGTACTTAGCAAGTGCCTGGTACATTAATGTGTATTAAGATCACGTCAATGTGTATGAGTATCAACATTTAGCAAAGAACTTCCCCAGGCGGTGTGGGGTCAGGGTTGGGATGGGGGAGCGTGCAGTTCTAATGCATTTGGAACCACAGTGGCAAAGGAATCTCTGTCACCCTCCACGAGGCCCCCCGCAGGCCCCACCCCACGCACCCATCAGCATGTCGTGGTAGGCATTGTCTGAGATGGAGAAGAGGTGGGGCGGCATCTCTGTGCGCTTCTTGCCTTTGTACATATTGGCCACTCGGGCCCCGTAAATGGGCAGCCACCTATAGGGGTTGACGGTCACGCAGAACAACCCGGAGTAGGTCTGGTGAGAGGGAAGGAAGAAGGTTAGTTGGCCCTTTCTCCTGCTGCCCGCTTCCTTCTGTGGCCCTGCCTGTGACAGAGCAGCCTGGCTGTAGGTCACTGCCAGCTGGAGAGAGGAGGTGGTGTGCTCTCTGGGGGCCAAAATCTATGCCTGAGTCTTTATTCAGTAAGCAAAACAAGTCTTCCCTTTAATATATATTTGTTTCATTTTCTGTTTGACATGGTCACTGTATAGACAAATACGCAGCAAGAAGTGCCCCCACCTGCTCAGGGCCCACCCCCTCCTCCCACAGGTAAGTACTGTGTGACTTTCTAATCCCCACTTGCACAGTTTTTGATGCACATACAGACAAATCCAGAGGCACATTCTTATGTCCCACCTTGTTTTTACAACTGTAGATAGCATTTTATAATACTGTTTTATGTCTGGATTTTCCCACTTAATGTACCTGGAGATTTTCCATGAGAGTTCATGGAGAGATTTCTGGGGCTGTTTTTACAGCTGCGGAGCCCTCACTGTGGGGGTGCAAGCTCCTACTGTTGGGCAGCTGGGTTGGATTTACTCTTAAGAAGAGACACCAGCTTCTCTTTTCATCCCAAATCAATTTTGTAAGGAAATTGACCCATTGAAAAAAAAAAAACACATCAGCATAACCAACAAGGTAGTAAAAGAAATTATCTGAGGGGAGAATAACGGAGGGCAAGGGCCAAATCCATGGGTCCCCATCCATGGGTCCCAAACTTTCCCTTCTCCTTGGTGGATGCTCACGTTGACCTGTCACTGCCACTCTGTGCCTTTTTTCAATTCCACTATAAAACCTTCCACCTTGGTTCGCGTGGGAATGCGCCCTCCCCCAGGCCCAGCTTCTCTTTAGCATGGCTGTGATATGCTGAGGTTTTAAAGGGCTCTTATAGAAAGAGCTGATAGTATGGTGCACAGTCTCTCATCTTGGGACTCCAGCCATTGAATCACTCTTCCCCTCTAGTGAGGGTGGCGGGCGGGGCAGACAGCAGCCTGGAAGCCAGTTATATCCCTGTTTGGGTCAGAACAAAAAGGAGAGGCACTCCACTCCCCCAACCCTTGCAGGAGAGACATGAGAGAGAAACAGATGAGGCTGTGGAGCAGCTCTCGCCTGTCAGTTATTCAACCAGCAACCAAAGTGCTTTAAGAGGAGACTCCATGCCTTGGGCCCTGCAGTCCCTTAGCCCAAAGACATGGTGTGGCCACCCATGGGGAGCAAGGGCTTGGCTTCAGAGTGGCCCCGAGTAAGCCCCAGTCCTGAGCTTGGCCCTCGAACCCACACACACATTCTTAGCCCAAGCTCCAGGCTCAGCCAGGCGCGAATGTGGATCTTCCCAGACCTGAGGTCCAGTGATGACCCTACTAGCCTCTAGGCCCAGCAAGTATCCTTAAGATGTTCCAGCCCAGCAAATATCCCCAAGTTCTTCCAGCACCGCCTGGGGCTGTGGTATTGCTGGGGGCCTGAACCTGTACCTGAAGTAGTGCTGACCTAGGTTGAGGGGAATAAGCAGGCAGCAGCCCTCTTGGCTGTCAGCAGAATCTCCAGCCACCCCTGACCTTGAAGTCAGGCTCTACCTCACCTATTCCTGCCAGATAAGTATCTTTCTGTTATAGTTAAGATATCTAGAGAGGCAAACACCCAAAGTTCCTTACATCCCATGTTGAGTGTAGCCATGAGCACCTTCAGGAAATTATACTTCTGTCTTAGGATTTCCAAGACAGTCAAGGGACTGATGCCCTTTTGCTCATCCTCGCATACTGGTCAATGTCTGTTGAATGAATGGTTACATTCATTCAATGAATGTTGGATGAATGATGGACACAAGGAAGGAATAAAGAAAGAAAAAGAGGAAGGAAAGAAGGAAGGAAAGAAAGAAGGAAGGAAGGAAAGGTCAATGAATGGATGGACAGATGGATGGATGGACAGGGAGGGACTTCTAATCAAGCCATAGGAAATCACTAGGAGGAAAATGTTTCAATTGTAGAGTTCGCAGGGCAGGTTGGGGAGGAGGATTTCTGGGTGACAGCTTCAGCAAATGTATCAGATGCCTGTGGAAATGTTGCATCCCTGAGATGTCAAAGGCTTGGAGTGGGAGTTCTAACATGTCAAAGACATGATTCCGGTGCCCTTCCTTGTCATAACGTGCACTGGTTGCTGGGGAAGGGAGAGTAGCTGCCCCCTCCCGTCAGGAGGAGGGCAGAAGGTCTGCAGCGCCCTGTCCCCCGTCCCCGCCCCACCCCGGCACTCACATAGATCCTCATGTGGGTGTAGCGCTGGCGCAGATTGTCCAGGACACTGGCCTCATTCAAGAAGGTCATGTCCGCCATGTCGCTGGCCTGGTAGAATTTGGGTGGGTTCATCTGCTGGATATCATCCTTCTTCATGGTGACAGTCTGGGAAGAGATGGCAAGACAGAGTAGCATATGAATTAGGAAACAGCCGCATCTGGCACAGGTGGCCACACACAATCTGGAGTCCTGGAAGGAGCTGGAATCAGGTATCCAGTGGGCTCACTTCCTGGTCCAGCATGTCCCATTGTGAGACTTGGGATGCCGAGGGACTTCTGAGGCCATATGACCTCTAATCGCTTCCCCTCTGAAGTAGGGGTGACAACAGCACCCATGGCTGGTTTCGGGGAGAATAATATGAACTTAAGTGGGGCCATGGAAAAATTCCTTGTGAGCTATGAAGTTTCCTCCCTACATTCAGAGCACCTCTGGCCCACGCTTCTCTTCCCAACAAGTCTGTGCTGGTAGCTGATCAGAGCTTTCTCACTGATCCCAGGGACACTGTACAGAGATGTGACTATTGGTTCTCTGCCTTGGGAATTAGTGGTGGTTTCTAAACAGCAATGAGTGTTTTCACTAAAAAAATAAAAAATAAAATAAAATTCCTCTTCTCCCACCAAACCACCTTGAAGGATAAAATTGAAAGCAAGCAAACAAACAAGACAAAGAAAAAGACAATAATGTGTATTAGGCAGAAGATGTAGCAGGGTGAAAACAGTACAGTATTAAGAGTCCAGAGCTCCTGTGTACAGCAGGCAAATCCTGTCCTCCCTCTGCATCCCAATTTTTCATCTGTGAATGTGAATTAGCACCAACTCATCTTCTGGGACCAAAGCTCAAGATGTGTGATCCAGAAAACAAATATCTTTGAGCTGCCTGTAGCCTGAGATGGGAGGCTTGAACACATACTGGGATTTTTGGGACTTTCAGTAATTTATGAGTCCAACAGGCAGATAATTTGAAGCCTTGACAGTTCTGGAAAATCCACCCAGTAATGGTCACCACACCCCTAGTAAATCAAGCTGGGTTTTATTCAGAGTCCATTTCTCTGGGCTTCGCCCATAAGCTAGCACTTGTCTCTCAGGTCCAGTAGAGGAATGGAGGCCTTTGCCCTTATCTGAGGAGCCAAGTGAGTCAGGCTTCTCTGTCCCCAACCTGGCTGGATGGTGTGTCTGTTGCAGATGCCCATGGCAGTTCATTTTTGTCCTTAAATTGCATCCAAACGGGGCCTCTAGGGCTCCACCCTCGTCCATGATTCTTTGCAACACTGTAATGCTCCACTCTTCTGAAAAGTATGTTTCCCCTGAGAATTCAGCTTGACTTTCGTGTTCAAACTCACCTTACACCAACTACGGCCTCATCTCTCTCCTGCCAGTTCCCTTGCAGTATGCGGGGTTATGCAAAGTAAAGCTCAGCTGGTGGAAGTCCTGATCATGGAAGGTCTCTGACTTCTCTTATTCATGAAATTAGCCAGGATTGACCTCACATTCCTCCTTTGCAGCCCGTCACGGACAGATGGCATGGTGATGTAGAGGGGGCATGTGTGTTTGAGCCAGACCCAGCCAGGTTCGAATCCAAGTTCATCATTGTGATTATGGGCAAGTTACCTAAATCTCCTGATCCTACTGCAAAACAGGGTCAGTAAGTCCTACTCCTACTACATGAGATTATTGAAAGCATTGAATAAAATGTCCATCCAGTGCCTCACCAGGAGTCTGTGACAGGATAGGGGTTTAAGAAACCAAAATTTCTACCCACTCTCTCAAGTCATTCCTCACAGTCAGATAGTGTGGACTAGCAGAGAGAGTGGTGTGCTGGTAAACCATCTGTATGGAGTAGAAAAAAATGCCTGATTTGTGCCATTTGTCAATTCCTGTGGTGTAAATACTTCCACCATGGCTGACATCAAGCTGCCAGGGGTTTAACAACTGGCTGCAAAGCTCCCGAGGGTTTAGTATGTGTCCTCACAAGCCAGGACAAGCCAGCCCAGCACACCACTGCCATGCAGCAAGGGGCTCCAGACCCACCATCAGTTCCTTATGCATCTGAAGAGCTCACCCAGGTTTGCCAGAGTATTCCGGGCCTCGTCTCATTCCTCGTGCCATCATGGGCACCTAGTGCAACTGCTGATGGGTGGGTTGCTCATTCTCATTCTTAGAAAATAGATTCCACAGGAGAGCTGCTTGGGACTTTAAAGATGAGTAACTCTCATGATAATCTCTTACATACATGTACTATTTGAGAGCATGCAAAGTACTTTCACATGTCTTATCACGTTGGAATCTCTATTGTGAGAAACCCAAAGCTTGGAGAGGGGAAGTGTCTTTCTCAGGGCCACACAGCTTGACTGTCATTGAACTTGAACCCAGCACACAGGACTCAGAGGCATCTGCTCTTTCTGCCTCTTGAGCAGAAGCATGGACAGCAGAGCCTGGGTGTCGGCTACTCCCAAAGCTCAGTTTCCTCCTGGAGATTATTCCCCACTCACCTGGTTGGTGACTGTCTTTACGGTGACTTGGTCTCCCTGTTCAGACTGGATCTCCCCAGCGATAAAGCCCTCCTTCTCATCTTTGACCCAGCAAGACCTCTTGATGTCATAGGGCTTGTTCATGGCTTCGATCCTCTCCTTTTCAGGAGGTGCCAGGAAGGGCATGGGGTCCACATCATCCCCACATTCGCCTTTATACCCACCAGGCATTGTGGCTGGGCTGAGGGAGGCGCAGGAAGGAGCACGAGGCGAGAACCAGGACTTCCCTGGGTGCTGTAGGGGAAAGCAAGAACAGTTTGCCAGGACTGATGTGTGGGCTGGGGCAAATGTCCCAGGAGAGGCAGGGGGTTGCTTCTCCCACGTCACTTTGGATGTCTTGATGCCATTAGGCCTTAATAACCTAGAATAAGACAAGGCCACCCTAGGGTCAAGCCTGAGCCTCTTGGTTTCCAAACCCAGACAATTTCACCAAACCACCAGGAAGGAAGAGAACTGGGGACTCATGGGAGCAAAGAAAGAAGTCAGGGGCATCCCCGTTTATTTTGGGAGTGGGAGTGAATATCTTCTTGAAGGTTTGGGAGGGTGTTATTCTGAGTCTCTTTCCTAGCAGTGCTGTTCTTGAGTCCAAGAGTCCAGTCTCCACCTTTAAATAAGCCAGCTGGAGATGCAGGGTCTCCATACCGTGCTCCTGGGCCCCCGCTGCATGAGCTGTCCTCTGGAGAGCTCCAGCTTTTCCTGAGAGGGGCCCTGGTGTTTCCAAAAGAGGCCGAGCCAGGACAGGCATGCTGTTGGAGGCAAGGCCCGACACTTTCTTCTCGTCTTATCACCCTGTGGCGTTTGGCTTAGAGAGTTCTGGCTGGACCCAACCCCAGAGGTGGTCCATTTCATATAAATTACAAATTGGAGGAAGATAGTGGGGGTCCTGTGCCATCTGGTGGTATCTGGAGTCCCATTGGACAAAATGTTTTAACTTCAGGTAATAAAGTACATAGAGTCACCAAGGAAACAAATGACATTAAAATATAATTAACAAAATATTAAGCATGTATGACATGGTAATACATGTGCTTCTTTACGAACACATCAAATAACACAGCCTAACTGTGGGATTAATAACCACTGTTTTGAAGCAACAGTGAGAATTAAGAATCTTTTGAGCTCTCTGCCATGATTGTAATATGATACAAAAATATCGGTACTTCCATTGCTGACCAAGTCACAGTTACTGCAAATACGACTGTGATTTGTTGCCTATGTTAAAAGAGGAGGAAATGGTATATTTCAGTGGAAGGCAGTGAAAATCACGAAGGGATTGTTCTCCCACTAAAGATCCTGGAGTCCAGGGTAGGGACCTTGCCTACCCCCTCCTGAGTCCTGTCACTGAGGAGCACTAGACTGGGAGTCCCTGGTTTCTGCCCATAGCTTGGAGCAGTCTTCATTCAGCATCCAGGAGACTTGCGTCTCACTCAGCTCTGCCGCAAGTCACCTTGGCAGCTCAGTGGCCTCGTTGGGCCTCCCCCATGCCCTTTATGGAAGATAGGGTTGCTCAACATAAACTGCCTGTTGTTGCTGCCAGCTCAGTTGCATTGTCTTTTTGCTGTCTCATTTCCCTGGTTCTGTTGAACATAGATGGAAGTCACCAGGGAAATGAGACCAAAACCTTCACAAGAAGAAAGTGCAAGTGTTGGCTAGGTCAGATTAAAATGCGTTAGTCTTGTCATTAAAACAGAACAACTGCTTGGGAGGGCTGAGTTCCTTTTTAATTGTTCTAACTGGGGAGGAAGAGCCAGAAATTCTCCTTTGCTTATTCCACTCAGGCTGCTTGTATTTTTTTAATGGTGGTTTTGCTGTGAACCACAAGCTAAGGTGTCATTGCTATTGTTCTGGCCTGGTGGCCTGGGGACACAGATCCCTGGGACCAGGCACTGTCCCAAGTGCTGTACCGGCCTCTGACACCAGCTCCCACCCCTCTCAGTGGCTACCAGCCTCCTTCTCAGTTATGACCCCGATGCAAAAGTCTGCTGCATCCAAATACTCCTGTACCCTCAGAAAACAGCTCTTTCCAGGCATCCTTGATAACCAAGACACATTTAAAAAAAAATCACAAACCACAAAACATATAAAAAATTCAGCTCCTGAAATGCAAAAGCTAAAAGAGCCCCCAGGTGGAAGAGATACATTACAAAGTACGGGAAATGCAGGGCGGCATTGAACCCAGCATGAATCCAGCACCCCCTCCATCCCCTGGTGGAAGGTGGGTGGGGCAGTGAAGTGGGGCTGATCTGGGTTTGAATCCCAGCTGCTCCTGTCTCACTGTGGAATGGAGTCCTGCAAGTCGAGGTCCCTTGGAACACTGAATGAAATGCCCGCTCTGCAGCCCCTGGGTGTTCAAGAAATGCTCATCCCCTGTTCCCCCTTGCCCATCTCTCATCATTGCATCTACTTTCCTCAGGTGGCTCCTCCACAAACCCCCTCCCCAGTTCCCATCATCCCCAGCATCCCCTATGGTACCCACCTGAGACCACACTGGGAGAGACTGGGTGCGCAGCAGAGCTGGCCATTCCCTTTTATACCTGCCCAACAGGTCTGAGCCAGCAAAGTCTTAAAAAAGAAAACAGCCCCTCAGGGCTCCAGTGGCTCAGCTGGCCTTGCCATCCCGGGCCTGACTGGATGCTCCTGGGTCCCTTAGGGGGGATCAGTGAATGCTCTAATGCTAGGACATTTGCCTTCCTCCCATGGCCCTTGGGGGAAACTGATGACCTCAGCCCAAGGGTGCAGGTTGTGGGCAGAAATAGAACAGCTGGCTAATGAGTTTTCCTCTTAACGTTGTCAACTGCACTCACGGAGAGGCTGACTCTCAAGGAGGAAGATCTGGGTTGATGCACCCAAAACAAAGTCTTTGGCATGGGTGAGCCCTGATAGCCAATTGGTTGATGACTGTGTCCCTTTTACGTGCTCAGGATGGAAGGCCATCGTGAGCTGAGACTTCACTCATCTAACCACCGCCATGGGTCCCCTCCAGCCCACCGTGGCCAGCAGAGGCCATATGGCACCATGGTGAGTGCCAGCTCTGAGTTCTACAGCCAGCTTTGACTTCAGAATGCTTCTCATGCATTTTGGGGCCTTCAGCAAGTCCTTGCCATCTCTGGGCTTGCCTTTCTTATCTGTAAAACGGGATAAATGGACTCTCAGGGTGCTTCGTGCCCTTCTCAAGCTCGGAGATGGCCTCTGGGTCTAGAGGGAGAACTGACTGGGGGACTTTCTTCCTGGCATCTGCCATCACTCCTATCTCCACCCCTAATTCACTTTTTTTAAATTGAGAAAATAGTAACATGATATAAAATTAACCATTTTAAGCAACTAAGTCAGTGGCATTTAGCATATTCACATTGTTGTGCAACTACCACCTCTATCTAATTTTAAAACATTTCATCTGTCCAAAGGGAAACTTAGAACCTATTAAACAGTTTATCCCCCAGCCCCTGGCAACCAACAATACGCTTTCTGTCTCTATGGTTTTACCTATTCTAGGTATGTCGTATGAATGGAATCATACAATGTATGACCTTTTGTGTCTGGCTTTTTCCATTTGGTATAATGTTTCCAAAGTTCATCCATGTTGTAGCATATATCAGTACTTAATTCCTTTTTATGGCTGAATAACATTATCTATCTATCTATCTATCTATCTATCTATCTATCTATCATCTATCTATCTATCATCTATCTATCTAAATTTATTTATCCATTCGTCCATTGATGAACATTTGGGTTGTTCCCACATTTTGACTGTTGTGAATAGTACTGCTATGGATATAAGTGTACATGTATTTGTCAGAGCACCCATTTTTTGATTCTTTTGGACATTTACCTAGATATTTACCTAGGAATAGAATTGTTGGATTATTTGGTAATTCTGTGCTTAGTTTTTGAGAAACCACCAAACTGTTTTTCAAAGCGGTTTTACATTCCCACCAGCAATTCACAATTCCAGTTTCTCCATATCCTCACCACTTGCTATTTTTCATTTTTAAAACTGTGGCCATCCTGGTGGGTATGAAGTGGTATCGCATTGTGGTTTTGATTTACATTTCCCTAATGACTGATGATGTTGAGTATTTTTCAGTGCTTGTTGGCCATTTGCATATCTTTGGGAAAATGTCTATTCAAGTCCTTTTCCCATTTTTAATTGGGTTGTTTATCTTTCTATTGTTGAGCTTTAAGTTTTTTATATATCTTAGATACTTGACCCTTATCAAATATATGATTTGCAAATATTTTCTCCCATTCTGTAGGCTTTTTCAGTTTCTTGATAATGTCCATCGATGCACAAAAGTTAATTTTAATGAAGTCCAATTTATTTGTGTTTTTCTTTTGTCAGTTGTGCTTTTGGTGTCATATTTAAGAAGCCACTGTCAAATTCAAGGTCATTAAGATTTGCCCCTGTGTTTTCTTCTAAGAGTTGTATGGCTTTAGCTTCTATATTTAGGTCGTTGAGGACTCAATTCACTCGTAAAGGAAAAAGGAACCCACTTGAGCACAGAGCTGATTTCCTTTTTTGTCTCTCTGGGTTTGGCCCTGGGAAGCAGCTACTTTAAACCCAAAGAAAATTTGACTTAGCATATGTTAATGTTTTCTAGATGCTTTCTATTACCATCTGATCCCTACAGCATGTTATTGTATTGTGACAACTGGAATGGCAATGGAAGATCTCATAAAACAAGCAATTATGACATTGACCATTATTAGCACTTGTTCTACCTGAATAGTTCTCGCCTGGGGAGGAGGCTTGCTTCTCCCATCTGGGCCTCTGTGTCCTCAAAGGGAAAATAAGATTTTGGCTGAGATGCCTCCAAGCGTAGCTGTTGTCAAATCTGAGGTGCCATTCTCTCCAGCCTGCTGCTCCCCAAATTCTGACCACCTGATAGGGGGTTGTTTTTAATTTTTCTAGCAGCAGAACTTCTCGTGGACACAAGTCTGGGTTGTAAACAGATACAAGTGGAGCTTCTCAAGGTAGAGCAGGAGAGAGAGCCCTTGAAGATGGTGTTCAGATACCCAGGAGAGGCTGTGGGAAGAGTCCTCTCCTGGCAGCTGAGGCTGGAGTCCATCCTTGAAATGCCCCACCCAAAGCCTGGGTCTTGGGGTGCTCTGGCTTACTCTCACATGATCTAATCTCTGGTTAATGACAGCAGGGCCAGTGAGAAGAAACAGGACCCTGATCCACCGTGATTCTGGGAGGAGATACTCACCAGCAGCAAGTTTTCCATCTAGGCCCCAGCAGGAAAGAGCCTACTCCAATGGGGTCACTGCCTAGGTTTAATGGGGCAGGGTTAAGGGAAACCAACAGGGGAGGGTGAGGCACCCCCAGCCCCGACCCCCACAGAGGCGACAGGAAAGCCACCACACCCTGGATAGGGCTGTGGGGAAAGTGTGGCCATCAGGGGGATGGCATAGCCCAACCAGACCCAGCCGGGCTGGCGGCTTGCTTGCCTCTTCTGCCTGCTTGCTCATCTCCTCCCCACATCTGTGGCCACAACTGACCAGCAGCCACAGAAGAGGGATCTGGGGAGGCAGCTAGTGGAGCTCAGCCTACTGGGACATATGACAGGGTGGTCACTGGAGCAACTGTTGGATATCCAGTACCATGGGAAACCTGGGTTTCCCATGGTTTGAGCCTCTCATAAGGGAGTTTTTAATAGTCAGTGTTCCAGAAAGTTCCATTTCAGTAAGTGTACTTGGTCTGAGGAAGGCCCTCCAAGTAACTGTCAGGTGACTATTACTTCCCAAGAGTAGGTGGGCACATGCAATGTTCTCTGCTTTTAAAAATACAGTAAGAATCACACTGGACTGTGAATCAACTGGCTCATAAAGATATTGGGGGAAGTTTAGTGATGTCTTTCTATAGACAGCAAGCTGACTTAAATCCCCTAGTGGGGAAAAATTCCCTGGAGTCATGGGTTGGTGTTGGTGCAAAAAATAAAAACAAAGGGCTCCCATGTCCGTTAACTCATTTTGATCCTTTCAAGAACCTGGGCGGGTGGGTGGAACAGATGGGTAATAACCTGCTTTTAGCAGATGAGAAGACACAGGCTCAGAAGGGGGAAGCAACTTGCCCAAAGACACACAGCAAGTCAGCATCTGAGACATGGCTTCATTTTTCTTTCTAGCACTTATCACTATCCAAAAATGCATTATAGATCTACTAGATGATTTCTGGGCTCTTTTCCTCATAGAATGTAAGCATGGTGAGGATAGGGGCTTGGTATATTCTCTTTACTGGGAGGCAGCAGAGTATGGTGGTCAAGAACTCAGACTCTGAAACCAGATTCTCTGGATTTGCCCTTTATTTTTTAGCTCTGTGACCTGTCCGTGCCTCAATTTTCTTGTCTGTAAAATGGGAACAATGTAGTACTTACCCAATAGGCTTCTTAGGAAATTTACATGAGTTCACATATGTAAAGTTCCTGGCATCTATTAGATGATCAATAAATATTTGTTGAATAAATGAGAGCCAGAACTGCATGGTGGGAGCAATGACTCCAAGCAAAGTACTCTGTTCGGGTGGTAGGATATGGGAGTTATTTTCTGTGTCTACATCCAGAAACCCCTGGGCTTGGCATGCACAGAGGGCTGGGCCCTGCCTCTAAACAGCTGGCTTAGGGAATAGGCCCCTAGCCCTATGTGTCAATCTCTGCTGGCCCCTCCCCCTTTCCATCCCTTTCCCCAGTTCCTTGAACTCTATGCCAAATTCCTTGCTAGACTCTAGTAAAGATACAGTTAACTCGACACTTTCTCTGCCTTCAAGGACTTTGCAGTGTTGCCTCTTCGACTCCGGTGAGGAAACACTGTGCTGAGCGCTATAATGGGAGATGTACTGGGGAGGGCAGAGGAGATACGGGAGGTAAAGGTGGAGGGTGGGGCCACAATCAATCCTGTGCCCTCTGTTCCTCCCACCAGCCTGAGGAGCCCCACACTCCGTGCCCTTGGACAGCCCTCCAGTGCCAGGAGCTCATCTGGAACTGAGTTCTTAGTCAAGCTATGTTGAAGTACATCAGATCCCTGTCCAGATCCAGGGCCAGGAAGCCAAAGCTACAGGTTTCTTGCTGCGTGCCATGCCTGGGGCTCCGACCAGTTGCTCCTGGAAGGAGTTACTCTGGACCAGCTCTGGAAGGTCCATAGGGCAGGCCTTTCCCAGCCTATGAGAGTCCTGCTATTGGACGCTCATTTGCTCCATACTTTCCCAGGAACCAACAGGAGCAGGCCCTGCACGAGGTCCTACTGCTTATGAGGTTGGTCGGGATGGTGGGGAGTATGTGTGTGGGGCGTGGGCTTCTTGCTCTGCTTAAAATGAGAAGTGTGGCCTGGTCCAACTGGATACTAAGTGTTGGCTTCTAGAACATTCTTAGAATGCAGAAACCTCCCAAGTGGAAAAAATGCCATGGTTTTGAGTCTCAGTTCTGAGTTTGGGCAAGTCACTTAACCTCCATGAGCCTCATTTTTTTTTTTTTTTTTTTGCTGCTATACAATGGTAATAATAATAATACTAACAACAACTAACCTCACAGAACTGATGAAGTAATCAAGTGGGATTATGGACCTGAAAATATTTTTAAAAATTTGTTGCTAATCACCATCAACTAATGATGTTGAATACCGTTTCACATGCTTGTTTGCCACCCACATATCCTCTTTGGTGAGATGTCCGTTCAGATCTTTTCGCCTATTTTTTTATCATCAGGTAGTTTGTTTTCTTATTATTACATTTTGAGAATTCTTTATATATTCTAGATACAAGTCTATTGTTGGATATGTGCTTTGTAAATATTTTCTCTTAGTCTGTGGCTTGTCTTGAAACTGCTTTTAAGTGGCAATACGCTGCTTACATGTTAAGGGTCTCCCGAATGACTCAGAATTTCCAAAAATTTCCATTTTCATCCACTTATGCTTCTCTCCTGAGCTGCTTCTCTGGAGCGTTTTGGGCTCCTCTGAGCAAGGTCAAGGGTAGGAGCCATGAGTTCTGATAACTTGGCTCAGGGCTGGTGGAGGGAGGGAAAGGAACAGAATCGGAATATGCTTACGCGGCCTTGGTTCCTCAGCTGGTTTCTGCAGGGTTATGTCCTCAGCAGCCTGTCCCCTGGCACCCCTCCCCCCATGGGAACATCTCATTGCCGCCTCTCTGACCATCCCAGCTCCACATTCCACACAGTTTGGATGCGTAGGTTATTGTTAGGCTGCTGGGGCAGGGACAGCCTGGACCCAAGCCTCGAGGGCATTCAGGTTCTGGAAACCTCTTATCTGGAGAAGGGCAGCTGAGGCAAGCCTGAGGCTTCTGGTCTCTCCCATGTGCCTGTCACAGCTCCTCACCAGGCACTGCCCACCCCAGGCTCCCACCTCAGCTTCTTAGGGGACATTTTTAGAAGCCCAAAGACTTCTAAAGGCTTCCTTCCTCCCAACCTCTCTCCTTTCTGTCCCTTCTTCCTTCAGGCAGCTCTGAGCTGGCTTTCCATAGAAGGGAGCAGAAGAGGAAACATTCTGCAGGAAACTGTTATTGGGGTGGTCCAACAAATTGTGAGAATGAAAAGTTGGAAACAACCTAAATGTCCATCCATAGGAGATTAGTTAATAAAGTGAAATAAATAAAGTTAGAGGTACATGGATATTTTTAAACTAACAATGTAAATTCATATTTGTTGGCACAGAGCAAGGCTCACTGTATACTGTTGGGTTTTTTTAAAAAAAGGTTATAGAACAGCTTGAGCCCATTTTTGCAAAATGGCACCTGTGTGAACAGATGTACCAAGAGCTAAACTGAAAGGACGTTCAGCCAGGTCATCATACCCATTAGTTCTGGGTGGTGGGATTTCAGGTGACTTTTTTGTTAAACCCTTACATTTGTCAGTGTTGGCTGAAGTTCTTTTCAATGATAAAAACGATTTTTAAAATCTGAAACTATTTTTTAGGGAAAAAGTAAAGAAATGTCAGTTTGATGTATCTCAAGACGCTCCCTTCGGTTTTTTGCTCTAGGGTGGTGGTTGGAGGGTCCCTTCCTGATGTGTTCCAGAAGCTGCATTCCCAGCTGTTGTTTGCCACCTTGGAGAAAGGGGGATCAGTGCCCTCCCAAGAGGATTGTGGGATGAAGCTTTGGCAGATGGAAGAAAGTTCACAGTGTGCTCCTTGAAGACCAAACATGGACACCGAGCCTGAGCTCAAAAATAACCCCTTGCCCCAGAGATCCTTGGAATTTTGCAGGGTCATTGCAGAAAGGGGAGAGCCCCAGCAGGCCACTGCCCGAAGCTTTCTCACAGGCTCTGAAACGGAAGGGGAGGCCTAGGACATGCTTCTCTGAACACAATGCTCTGGAAGTGGGGCAGAAAACCTGGGACCTGGATGAGGGATTCCCTAAACTCAGTCCAGCTTGAAAAGTCTTTGATTCCAAGCCAACTGGAGATTTCCTCATTAATCATGGCTTCTATGGGATCCCAGAAATATAGCAGTCAAGGATGCCGAAAATCTATTTCCCCGGCTGCATTTCTTTCTTTTTCATACTGCATTTAAACTTATGTGTCAGTTTGATATTGTTTTGCACTGAAGTGCTGTTTTTATTTTATCTTGAAAATAGCTAAAAATCTTTCCAACTTTCATTCCCCCTGCCCAGCATCATGCTTCTTGATCAAGAAATATATTTTTTAAAACTTTTATTTATTTTAAGCGTATTTTTCCAGGACCCATCAGCTCCAAGTCAAGTAGTTGTTTCAATCTAGTTGTGGAGGGCGCAGCTCACAGTGGCCCATGTGGGGATCAAATCGGCAACTGTGTTGTAGAAGAGGACCGTGCTCTAACCAACTGAGCTAACCAGCCACCCAAGAAATATTTATTCTTATTTTAACAAAGGAGAGAGTCTCTTTACTTTCTGTGACTATCCCAAGGTCAAATAAAGCCCGATGTTTGAAGAGCTCAGGTGGATTCAAACTCCAGCTCACCTACGTAATCTCCTATTCATTCATCCATGCGTCCACCATCCATCCCTTCATCATCCATCATCTACTCATCCATCAGTCCATCCATCTATCCATTGGTCCAGCATGTATTTACAGCATTCTCTCTGGGGCCAGGAGTCTGGCTGGGGTGAACTTGGTCTTATTCTTGTGCACTCTGTGAGGACAGCCTGTCCCCCCATGGAGCCATCGCAGGGAGTGGGAGCATTCTACTGGACACTCAGTGCTGTCTTTGAATACCCACCTCACTTCCTTACCTCGGAGGGTAATATAATAGCATCTATTTTACCAGGTTGTTACATACAAAAAGGCCGTATGTAGTTATTAGACCCTAGGTGTTCAAGCGATGAGAGCTGTGAGTTCTAAGCTCCTTGGCAGCAAGGACCCTGTCTGGTTCAGTGCTGTACCTCGCAGAGCCAGCACAGAGTGGGTGCCCAGGAGCTGCTCCTGGATGGAGCCTTGTCCATGGCCCAGCTCCTGAGGAAACATGGCATCAGGAGAAAGCCACACATGACCGTGGACTCTGGCTGCGATTTGTGCTTCTGCTATGCAGAGGCCCCAGTTAGGAGAAAATTCTGTAGACTGCCTTCACACCTCCAGAAAAGAAAGCACTTAGGACAATTAGGTGCGTAAAAAGCCTCGGAGTGATGGTGCTGAACCAGCCCATAAAACAGAACACACTTTTAGGGAAAAACTACTGTATTGAGGGATTCAGGTTCTGATTTTACCAGAAAGCCCATAGACCTCAACAATAATCAGCCTTCGGTTTCCTTTGCTATCTTCCCACCCCAACGTTTTCCTTAATATTCCCTTTTCTCATCATTTCTTGGTTCTGGACCAAAGACTAAAATTAGCTCCGTAGGGGTCAGCATCTGGGAAGCTAAAGAGCTCCTAGGCCCTGGGACTTTCTGACCCCTGTGTGCACACATACACAGACACACACATGCACACACAGAGACACGCAGACACAGATGACACACAGAGATGACATGCACACACACAGACATACACACACCCAGAAACACACATGCACACAAAGAGACATGCCTTCACACACAGATACACACACAGACACACAGACACACACAGACACACACAGACACAGACACACATGCACATACACAGACATGCCTTCACACACAGATACACATACAGACACACAGACACGGACACACATGCACATACACAGACCTCCAGGCACACACGGACACACAGAGATCACACACACGCATGCACACTCACACATGCAGAGGCCAAGGATGTTGACAGCTGCGTTTGTCAGGAGCCAGTGGATTCCCAAAGACTGACGTCAGTCACAAAACCTTCCCTGAATCCCCTGAGGACTTGTGATATCAACTCTCCAATTCTGGGGTTCTTTTTCTCTTAATCTTTTAATATTAATAATATAAAGAATGAGCTTTTATAAATCACCAGTCAGGTACCAAGTTGGGGGGATGGTGGGAGTAGTTGGCTGGGGGTGTGAGCAACAAGGGGGTGCATAGACTGTAAAGGATTTAAAAACAATAATGAAAACGGCACAGAAATCAGTCTGCTTTTGTTACTGCCCAGCGCTGGCCATTAACAATGTCCGTGATAAATACTCCTCCCTGCCAGGCCGCTCCCCACACCCTGTGCCTTGTACTTGGAATGCCACTTAAATAACAGTGCTAATGATACTACAGAAACTCGGAGAACGCGTTTTTGTTTTCCAGAAAGAAATCAGAAGGAAGGGAATTCTGACACAGGCTACAACGTGGGTGAACCTTGAGGACATTATGCTGAGTGAAATAAGCAAAACACAAAAGGACAAATCCTGTATGATTCCACTTATATGAGGTACAAAGGCCCTGAGGCCAGCCAGCAGGGGCCTGATGTGTTTGAGGGGCAGTGAGGAAGCTGGGGTGGTGGGAGCAGGAGAATGGCAGGAATGAGGTCAGAAGGAACAGGATGGGGGCCACGGCAGAGCATGAAGGGCCTCAGAGGCGATTGTGGGATGTTGGGGAGCATTGTTTGAGCAACAAAGTGGTATAACCTGATTTAAATGTTGAAAAGATCCCTCCAGCTGTGTGGTGGAAAAGTCTGACGGGACATAGGCCAAAGCAAGGACAGCTGGGGTGAGGTGAGAGGGACACTGTGGGGCCTGGGTCACAGGTGGAGATGGAGAGGGGCGGGTTGTCTCAAATGCTATGGGCAGAACAGCGAGGCCTGAGGCAATCCCTCTGACAGCCTTGGATTCTGTGGGGTCAGGCCCCCATAAGTCTTCCTGACCCCCCTCTTCTGATACCACCATTCACAAGTCACTTCAGCTTGAAACCACAGCATCGGTTTATGAGTCTTTGTCATTGTCACCCACCACTGCCTCCCATGTCACCGAGACCTGCCCCGCTCTGAACCTACTGGCCTTTGCTGCCTCCCCACCTGAATTTCTTTTTTTTCTTTTTCAAGTCAAGTTGTTGTCCTTTCAATCTTAGTTGTGGAGGGTGCCATTCAGCTTCAAGTTGCTGTCCTTTCAGTCTTAGTTGTGGTGGGCACAGCTCAGCTCCAGGTCCAGTTGCCGTTTCTAGTTGCAGGGGGCGCAGCCCACCATCTCTTACAGGAGTCCAACCGACAACCTTGTGGTTGAAAGGACCTGCTCCAACCAACTGAGCCATCCGGGAGCTCAGCAGCAGCTCAGCTCAAGGTGCCGTGTTCAATCTTAGTTGCAGGGGGCGGAGCCCACCATCCCTTGCGGTACTTCAGGAATTGAACTGGCAACCTTGTGGTTGAGAGCCCACTGGCCCATGTGGGAGTCGAACTGGCAGCCTTTGGAATTAGGAACATGGAGCTCTAACTGCCTGAGCCACCGGGCCGGCCCCCCACCTGAATTTCTTGCTTCTCCCACTCGGAGCTCTGCTTCTCCACACCTCTCACCTGTAGAATGTCCTGGAGTCAGGCCCTCTTGTCACACTCTCGCTGGCTGACACCAG
This sequence comes from Rhinolophus hipposideros, assembly GCF_964194185.1. NCBI lineage: Eukaryota > Metazoa > Chordata > Mammalia > Chiroptera > Rhinolophidae > Rhinolophus > Rhinolophus hipposideros. The sequence continues at coordinate 10,777,361 of NC_138053.1, forward strand.
TGCAGGCTGCCTCCTATGCGCTCCCTCTCCTTCCAGCCCTGCCCGGGAAAGAATCCCCGTCTTACTTCCCCGAGGCTAGCCAAAATATCCCGAAACCACATACTCAGAAGGATTGTTGGTTTTGTTAGGTGTGATGGTGGTATTTTGGTTTCAGTTTTTAAAGTCTACGTTTATGGGTGAAATGATAGGATGTCTGAGATTTCCTTTAAAACACACTAACAAAAATCAGGAAATACTACAAAATGAAAAAGGCCAGGGGAAAAGAAAGAAGATGGTGTTGGTGATGGTTGGACCTGGGTGACAGGTACTTGATTCCTTGGTACTGTTCTATTTTTAGGGATTTGGAACTTTCTATTATAAAAAAAGTAGAAGCAATGCAAATAGGAGAACACCCCTGCTGAAGCCTTCAGGGCTCCCTGCTGCCCTCGGGACAAAGGCCAAACACTGTCAGAGAGTGAGGAACAAGGTGGGTGCTGCTCACTAACACCGCTTGAATTCCGGGTTTAGGATGATAACAAAGGCAAACAGAATTGTAGTCAGTTTTATCATTGGTTTAAAACTCCCTACAGATAGTGCAATCCCTCACTGCCTGGACCAGGGTGGACTGTGTCGTGCGGGGGACCCTGCTCGCTGTGCCATTTGTCATGCGGGGCGGCCTGCAAGGTCTCAGCTCCCGCTCCCCACACAAGAACACAGGATATGGTGAGGCCAAAAAGGAACCCACGGAGCCATAGGTGGGGGAGTCACACCACTGTAGTAGTCTTGCTGGCGGCTGTGTTGGAGACACAGGAAGCAGGAGCCACACTATCTGCAATCTGCCGTCCACTTCTCTGCAATCTGCAACCCGCACTCTGCCGTGCGAACTGCAGTCTGCACTTGCCAGCCACCATCTTCTTGCTAGCCCCCATTTTCTGCTAGCATAGCCACAGCAGTTATATTAGTGGCCAATGGCTCACTGGTTATAGCTGACGGCCAACTAGCCACAGCTGATGGCCATCCAATCACAGTTGATGGCCATTTACTACCTGAGCCAGCACATTTCCACGTGAGGCTGAGAGCCTGGAAACTGCACTGCTGGTTCTGTCCCCACAACGGCTCCCACTGACTCCTCCTTCGTATACCACCTCATCTTTGCTCTGGCACTTGATCCCATTGTCCCTCCAGCAATCTGAACAGCCTTTGTTCCCAGGGGAACCATGCAGTGCCTTTTCCTATGCTGTTCCATCTGCCTGAAGCATCTTTCTCACAATTTTTCACCAGCTAACTCCTGCTTTTTCCTGAGGACTTGGCTTCTGTATCATTTCCTCCAGGAAGCCCTCCCTGACCACACATGCCTTGTGTCATCCCAATTACTGTCCTGCTCCCACTCTGCTGGGAGGGCCCATCTCTGCTCCTGAAGGCAACATGGGGACAAGGTCATCTTGTTCACTCTTGCATGTCAGGGCCTGGCACACAGGAAGGACTCAATAAATATTTGTTGAATAAATACATGAAATTTTGTTCTTATTTCCATTTCAACATGGAGCAGACCCATTCTCACCACCACCCAACTGTCTTGCCAGCCTTGAGAATAAACATTTGTTAACTGTTCAACAGCAGCTTTAAGCCTAACACTCCAGTTTCAGGATGAAGCCCCTCAATCTAGCCAGATCCCAGAGGTCTTAAACACCCAGAATACCCTTCCCTGGATGGAGATCCCCGCCCCTTGCCTTTTGATAGTTAATCTGAGGGTCTCAAAAGGCTGCTGCTGCAGAACCTAAAGGTCTGTGGCACCTCCTGTACCTCTCTGGTACATGAGAATCATGTGGAGACCTGGGTCTCCCCCAAACCAACTCAGTCTTTGGGCTGGGGCCCAGGCGCAAGGTGTGCAGAGCTCCTCACGTGATTCCAATGTATATTCAGGGCTAAGAACATTGATTGAGATCAGAAACCAGTCCTGTGGGGAAGGGCCAAATGCCCAGAAACACCTGTACCTCCTAAAGGCATTAAAGGCTGACCGTGGGGCCGGAGACCGTGGCTCCTAGCCAGGTGAGTGAGGAATGGGTGGTGGCCCGGTTTCATGCTGAGGGTGGCAGGGGCTCTTGGTGTGGCCATGTTCTCCCCCAGCACGCTGTCTGGGTATTGACCAGACACCTTGCTCTTGTTTGGGGAGCAAGCCACAGAGACATGGGGGGTCCAATGAGGCTGCTGTGGTCTCGCCCTCCCCAAAGCTGGTGGTCTGCCGGGAGGGGCAGCTCCCAGACAGCCTCAGCTGGATCCGTCCTTGTTGAACTCTGCCTTGGTTTCCAGAAACTGTGCTCAGTGGCTCTTGGCTTGTTTCCAAGATGTATAAGGAGGATGTGGCAGATGTTAGGTGTCTGTTTGTTCTGCAGAGCCCAGTTGGGGGTTTTCAGGGTGTGAGAAGCTGTGTCTAACCAAACAGCCTGTGGATCTGTGTGCCCTATGGCTTTGCTTGTGTTTCCTCTCCCTGAAATATCCCTTGGGACATTTTCATCTGCGGTAATTGTCCAGGTGATTCTGCCCCCTCCCACAAAAGCCTGGTCTTCTTGTGGGGACAGAGCCCCAGAGAGCAGTTTCCAGGCTCTCGGCCTCACGTGGAAAGGTGCTGGCTCGGGTAGTAGATGGCCATTAGCTGTGACTTGTTGGCCATCAGCTGTAACCAGTTAGCCATTGGCCACTGATATAACTGCCGTGGCTGAGCTAGCAAATGCAGATTGCAGTTAGCAAGGGGTTGGTTGGTTTGTTGGCAGAGAAGCAGATAGCAGCTTGCTCATCGTGTGGAGCCTGCTTCCTGTATCTCCAAACCAGCCGCCAGCGAGACTATAGCGGTATGAACCCCCTATTCATGGCTCCATGGGTGTTCCTTTTTGGTCTCACCAGATCCTGCGTTCTTGTGCGGGGAGCGGGAGCTGAGACCCCGCACGATACTCCTGCTTCCTTCTTGCCTTCCTCTGGGCCAGTATGAACCCTGGATGGACGCCTGGCTGTGTGTCTTCCTGCATCAAATGTGGTATCTGGAAATGTCTTGCACATGTTGATAAAACCCTTTGGGGAGTCAAAGAATGCCAAGGTGGTGCCCTGTGACCCTCCCCTGGGGTTCCACCCTAGCCCCAGGACTACCTACTTGTTGACCTATGCACCTTGGAGCAGAGGTTGGCTCAGTCTTTCCTGAGGAATAAACCTCACTTACTTCAACTCCATATGTACTTTTAGCTCAAAACAAACCCCACTTTGTTTGAAGTCACTGTTAGTGATGTAGGTCTGAACTTACTGACATCAAAAGATGTCCATGGTGTAGGTGGAGAAATGTGTCCCAAAACCGCGTGTCAAGCTCCTGCTCTGTAATTAGCTCCTTGGCACCTGTGCAGAGTGGCTGGGGCTCATGGAGGGTGGTACAAGTATTTAAAGGTTAATTTGGAGGATGAATGGGGTTATTGGGAGTTAATGCTCAACACATTTCTGAAATATATCATTTTCTTATGTTGTGGGTATGTGTTAATATAAAATCAGAAAAATACTGCTTTAGAGAAGCCAGCTCCTGGATACTGAGATACAGTAAATCTTAATTTAACATAGTTTCTGAAAGATGCTCACAGTCAAAGCTTGGCTAGATCTAGAAAGCATAGAAAAAACCTGAGTGGCCTGTAATGCCCCACCCAGGGAAAGTGACTCAGTGCCAAGACTTGGCCAGGGGTCCTTGGCTGGGCCACCTGACACCAAGGCAAGGGGCTCACAGTCTATGGGAATCAGCAGAGATGGCCCAAGCCTGGATGTTTGTGCCTAGCCAGATAACACCATAAAGACCCTATTTTCAAGCAAGAATTACATGCAGAAGATACAAGCAGAAGTATCTAATACATATTAACTTATAATCAGTACTTAAAGGTCTTCAACCTAAAACTCATTTATCTATAAAAGATCATTTCCATAGGGTTCTCAATACTGAGTTTCGCTTGATATAAAGAGAAAAATGTTTTTTTTTTCATTTTTTACTTTTTTATTAAATTTATTGGAGTGACAATTGTTAGTAAATTTACATAGATTTCAGGTGTACAATTCTGTATTACATCATCTATAAATCCTATTGTGTGTTCACCACCCAGAGTCAATTCTCCTTCCATCACCATATATTTGATCCCCCTTACCCTCATCACCCACCCCCCACCTTCTTACCCTCTGGTAACCACTAAACTATTGTCTGCGTCTATGAGTTTTTCTTATTTGTTTGTCTTGTTTCTTTGTTGTTTTTGGTTTATATACCACATATCAGTGAAATCATAGAGTTCTCTGCTTTTTCTGTCTGACTTATTTCACTTAGCATTATACTCTCAAGATCCATTTATGTTGTCACAAATGCTCCTATATCATCTTTCCTTAACGCCGAATAGTATTCCATTGTGTATATGTACCACAACTTCTTTATCCATTCATCTATCGAAGGACATTTTGGTTGTTTCCATGTCTTGGCCACCGTAAACAAAGCTGCAATGAACATTGGAGTACACTTGACTCTATAGAGAAATGCTTTCAGATTTTTTGGGTAGATACCCAGGAAAGCGATTGATGGGTCGTATGGTAATTCTATTAGTAATTTCTTGAGTAACCTCCACACTGCCTTCCATAGCGGCTGCACCAGTCTGCATTCCCACCAACAGTGTATGAGAGTTCCTTTTTCTACACAGCCTCTCTAACACTTGTTACTATTTGTCTTGTTGATGAAAGCCATTCTGACTGGGGTGAGGTGATATCTCATTGTGGTTTTCATTTGCATTTCTCTGATGATTAGCGATGTTGAGCATTTTTTCATATGTCTATTTGCCATTTGTATGTCCTCTTTGGAGAAATGTCTCTTCAGGTCCTATGTCCATTTTTCAATTGGATTGTTTGCTTTTTTGTTGTTGAGTTTCATGAGTTCCTTGTATATTTTGGATATTAGCCTCTTATCAGAGGCACTGTTTGCGAAAATCTTCTCCCATTCAGTTGGTTGCCTCATTATTTTGTCTATAGTTTCTTTTGCTGTGCAGAAGCTTTTCAGTTTCATATAATCCCATTTGTTTATTTTAGCTTTTACTTCCATTTCCTTTGGAGTCAAATTCATAAAATGCTCTTTGAACCCAAGGTCCATAAGTTTAGTGCCTATGTTTTCTTCTATGCAGTTTATTGTGTCAGGTCTTATGCTTAAGTCTTTGATCCATTTTGAATTAATTTTGGTTCATGGTGACAGATAGCAATCCAGTTTCATTCTTTTGCACGTGGCTATCCAATTCTCCCAGCACCATTGATTGAAGAGGCTGTCTTTCCTCCATTGTATGTTTTTAGCTTCTTTGTCAAAAATTATCTGTCCATATTTATGTGGTTTTATTTCTGGGTTCTCAATTCTATTCCATTGGTCTATGTGTCTGTTTTTCTGCCCATACCATGCTGTTTTGATTATTGTAGTGCTGTAGTACAAGCTAAAGTCAGGCAGTGTGATACCTCCAGCATTGTTCTTTTTTCTTAAGATTGCTTTGGCTATTTGGGTTCTTTTGTGGTTCCAAACAAATCTGATGATTTTTTGTTCTATTTCTTTAAAAAATGCCATTGGGATTTTGATGGGGATTGCATTAAATCTGTATATGGCTTTGGGTAATATGGCCATTTTAACTATGTTGATTCTTCCAATCCATGAGCACGGAATGTCTTTCCATTTCTTTGTGTCATCTTCAATTTCTTTCAAAAATGTCTTATAGTTTTCAGCATATAAATCCTTCACATCCTTGGATAAGTTTATTCCTAGGTATTTTATTCTTTTTGCTGCAATTGCAAAGGGAATTGTTTTTTGTATTTCTTTTTCTGAGATTTCATTGTTAGTATATAGGAATGCAATGGACTTTTGTACGTTGATTTTGTAGCCGGCAACTTACTGTATTCATTGATTGTTTCTAACAGTTTTTTGGTGGAGTCTTTAGGGTTTTCTATAAATAGCATCATGTCATCTGCAAAGAGTGACAATTTAACTTCTTCATTCCCAATTTGCATGCCTTTTATTTCTTTCTCTTGCCTGATGGCTCTGGCAAGGACTTCCAACACTATGTTGAAAAGCAGAAGTGATAGGGGACAGCCCTGTCGTACAACACAGATTTGATTACTGTAGGTTTGTACTATGTTTTGAAATTGGGAAGTGTGAGTGTTCCAACTTTGTTCTTCTTTTACAAAATTATTTTGGCTATGTGTGTGTGTGTGTGTGTGTGTAGATTCCTTGGGATTTTCTACATCCAAGATTATGTCATCTGCAAATAGATTCGATTTTACTTTTTTCTTTCCAATCTGAATGCCTTTTATTTCTTTTTCTTGCCTGATTAACCTATCTAGAACTTCCAATACAATGTTGGATAAAAATGGCAAGTGTGTACATCCTTGTCTTGTTCCTGATCTTAGGGGGAGAGCTTTCAGTCTTTTGCTATTAAGTGTGATGCCAGCTGTTGGTTTTATGTAGATGACTTTATCAGGTTAAGGAAGTTCCCTTTTATTCCTAGTTTGTTGAATGTTTTTTAAAATCTGGATGGGTGCTGGAGTTTGTCAAATGCCTTTCCTACATTTGTTGAGATGATCATGTGTGTTTTCCCTCTATAGTTATTCTATTAATATGATGTATTGATTTCACATGTTGAACTACCGTTGTATTCTTTGGTTAAATGCCTGTTGGTCATGATGCATAATCCTGTTCATATGTTGATGCATATTGTTTTCTAGAATTTGTTAAGGACTTTGCTTATATATTCATGAGGAATATTGGTATGTACTTTTCTTTTTTAATAAATTTATTGGGGTGACAATTGTAGTAAATTTACATAGATTTCAGGTGTACAATTCTGTATTACATCATCTATAAATCCCATTGTGTGTTCACCACCCAGAGTCAGTTCTCCTTCCATCACCATATATTTGATCCCCCTTACCCTCATCACCCACCCCCCACCTTCTTACCCTCTGGTAACCACTAAATTATTGTCTGTGTCTATGAGTTTTTCTTTCTCATTTGTCTTGTTCTTTTGTTGTTTTTGGTTTATATACCACATATCAGTGAAATCATAGAGTTCTCTGCTTTTTCTGTCTGACTTATTTCACTTAGCATTATACTCTCAAGATCCATTTATGTTGTCACAAATGCTCCTATATCATCTTTCCTTAACGCCGAATAGTATTCCATTGTGTATATATACCACAACTTCTTTATGCATTCATCTATCGAAGGACATTTTGGTTGTTTCCATGTCTTGGCCACCGTAAACAAAGCTGCAATGAACATTGGAGTACATGTGTCTCTGTAGAGAAACACTTTCAGATTTTTTGGGTAGATACCCAGGAGAGCGATTGCTGGGTCGTAGGGTAATTCTATTCGTAATTTCTTGAGGAACCTCCACACTGCCTTCCATAGCGGCTGCACCAGTCTGCATTCCCACCAACAGTGGATGAGGGTTACTTTTTCTCCACAGCCTCTCTAACACTTGTTACTATTTGTCTTGTTGATGAAAGCCATTCTGACTGGGGTGAGATGATATCTCATTGTGGTTTTTATTTGCATTTCTCTGATGATTAGCGATGTTGAGCATTTTTTCATATGTCTATTTGCCATTTGTATATCCTCTTTGGAGAAATGTCTCTTCAGGTCCTATGTCCATTTTTCCATTGGGTTGCTTTTTTGTTGTTGAGTTTCATGAGTTCCGTGTATATTTTGGATATCAGCCCCTTATCAGAGGCACTGTTTGCGAAAATCTTCTCCCATTCAGTCGGTTACCTCTTTATTTTGTCGATGGTTTCTTTTGCTGTGCAGAAACTTTTAAGTTTCATATAGTCCCATTTGTTTATTTTAGCTTTTACTTCCATTTCCTTTGGAGTCAAATTCATAAAATGCTCTTTGAACCCAAGGTCCATAAGTTTAGTACCTATGTTTTCTTCAATACAGTTTATTGTGTCAGGTCTTATGCTTAAGTCTTTGATCGATTTTGAATTAATTTTGGTACATGGTGACAGATAGCAGTCCAGTTTCACTCTTTTGCACGTGGCTATCCAATTCTCCCAGCACCATTGATTGAAGAGGCTGTCCTTCCTCCATTGTATGTTTTTAGCTTCTTGGTCAAAAATTATCTGTCCATATTTATGTGGTTTTATTTCTGGGTTCTCAATTCTATTCCATTGGTCTATGTGTCTGTTTTTCTGCCAATACCATGCTGTTTTGATTATTGTAGCCCTGTAGTACAAGCTAAAGTCAGGCAGTGTGATACCTCCAGCATTGTTCTATTTTCTTAAGATTGCTTTGGCTGTTCGGGGTCTTTTGTGGTTCCAAACAAATCTGATGATTTTTTGTTCTATTTCTTTAAAAAATGCCATTGGGATTTTGATGGGGATTGCATTAAATCTGTATATGGCTTTGGGTAATATGGCCATTTTAACTATGTTGATTCTTCCAATCCATGAGCACGGAATGTCTTTCCATTTCTTTGTGTCTTCTTCAATTTCTTTCAAAAATGTCTTATAGTTTTCAGCATATAAATCCTTCACATCCTTGGTTAAGTTTAGTCCTAGGTATTTTATTCTTTTTGCTGCAATTGCAAAAGGAATTGTTTTTTCTATCTCTTTTTCTGAGATTTCATCGTTGGTATATAGGAAAGCAATGGACTTTTCTACGTTGATTTTGTAGCCAGCAACTTTACTGTATTCATTGATTGTTTCTAACAGCTTTTTAGTGGAGTCTTTAGGGTTTTCTGTATATAGCATCATGTCATCTGCAAAGAGTGACAATTTAACTTCTTCATTCCCAATTTGCATGCCTTTTATTTCTTTCTCTTGCCTGATGGCTCTGGCAAGGACTCCAACACTATGTTGAAAAGCAGAGGTGATAGGGGACAACCTTGTCGTGTTCCTGAACGTAGAGCAAAGGGCTTCAGCTTTTCACCATTAATTATGAGATTAGCTGAGGGCTTGTCGTATATGGCCTTTATTATGTTGAGGTATTTTCCTTCTATACCAATTTTATTAAGTGTTTTAATCATAAATGGATGTTGTATCTTATCAAATGCTTTTTCTGCCTCAATTGATAGAATCATATGATTTTTGTCCTTTATTTTGTTTATGTGATGTATCACATTGATGGATTTGCGAATGTTGAACCATCCTTGTGCCCCGGGGATGAACCCCACTTGGTCGTGATGAATAATCTTTTTAATGCATTGTTGTATTTGATTTGCTAGAATTTTGTTTAGGATTTTAGCATCTTTATTCATGAGAGAAATTGGTCTGTAGTTTTCTTTTTTTGTGTTGTCCTTACCAGGTTTTGGTATCAGGGTAGTGTTGGCCTCATAAAATGAGTTAGGGAGTACTGACTCTTCTTCAATTTTTTGGAAGAGTTTGAGCAGGATTGGTGTTAGATCCTCTTTGAAGGTTTGGTAGAATTCACTAGTGAAGCCATCTGGTCCAGGACTTTTGATTTTGGGAAGGTTTTTGATGACTGATTCAATTTCGTTACTGGTGATCGGCCTGTTTAGATTTTCCAGTTCTTCATGATTCAGCCTTGGAAGGCTATATGTTTCTAAGAACTTGTCCATTTCTTCTAAGTTATTGAATTTGGTGGCATATAGTCCTTCATAGTATTCTTGGATAATCCTTTGTATTTCTGTGGTGTCCGTGATAACTTCCCCTTTTTCATTTCTGATTTTGTTAATTAGTGTCTTCTCTCTTTTTATCTTAGTGAGTCTAGCCAAGGGTTGGTCGATTTTGTCATTCTTTCAAAGAACCAGCTCTTTGTCACATTAGTTTTTTCTATTGTCTTTTTGTTCTCTGTTTCATTTAGTTCTGCTCTGATTTTTGTTATCTCCTTTCTTCTGCTGACCTTGGGTTTCGCTTGTTCTTCTTTTTCTAGTTCTTTAAGGTGTAACATGAAGTTATTTATTTGGGATTTTTCTTGTTTCTTGAGATAGGCCTGTAATGATATAAATTTCCCTCTTAAAACTGCTTTCGCGGCATCCCAAAAATTTTGGTAGGATGTATTTTCATTGTCATTTGTTTCTATGTATCTTTTGATCTCTCCTCTAATTTCTTCTTTGACCCAGTCGTTCTTTAAAAGTATGTTGTTTAATCTCCATGTATTTGTGTTTTTTCCTGCTTTCTTTTTGCAGTTGATATTCAATTTCAAAGCCTTGTTATCAGAGAATATGCTTGGTATGGTTTCAATCTTCTTAAATTTGCTGAGGCTGATTTTATGTCCCAATATATGGTCTATCCTTGAGAATGTTCCATGTACACTAGAAAAGAATGTATAGTTGATGTTTTCGGATGAAGTGCTCTATATATGTCAATTATGTCCATTTCATCTAATGTGTCATTTAGGGCTGCTATTTCGTTATTTATTTTCTGTTTGGATGATCTATCCATAGCTGTCAATGATGTATTTAAGTCCCCTAGTATAATTGTGTTTTGGTCAATTTCTCCCTTTAGTTCTGTTAGTAGTTGCTTGGTATATTTCGGTGCTCCCTGATTGGGGGCATAAATATTGATGACTGTTATGTCTTCTTGTTGTATAGTCCCCTTTACCATTATGAAATGTCCATCTTTGTCTCTTGTTATCTTTATCACCCTGAAGTCTGTTTCATCGGAAATCATTATGGCTACACCTGATTTTCTCTGGGTACCATTTGCTTGGAGTGTCAATTTCCACCCTTTCACTTTGAGTCTATCCTTGTCCTTGTAGCTGAGATGTGTCTCTTGTAGACAGCATATTGTTGGGTTTAGTTATTTGATTCAATCTGCTACTCTGTGTCTCTTTATCGGTGAGTTCAGTCCATTTACATTTAGGGTGATTATTGATATGTGAGGATTTTCTGTCATTCTATCTTTAGGTTTCTGGTAAGGCTGTGTCTCCATTGTTTCTTTGCCTATTTGTTGTTGTCTATTATTTCTGTGTGGTGGTATTCTATGATGTTTCCCTCTGTTTCTTCTTTTATTACAGTATATATTTCACTTCTGGATGTTTTTTGAGTGGTTACCCTTAAGTTTATGTAAAAGAATGTTTGATACTTAGAGTATTCCAGTTTCTTCAGCACACTTACTTTCTCTATTCCCATATTCCAGTTCAGGCCTTTACTCTCCCCGTTTTTATGTTTTGGTTGTCACAAATTGTCTCTGTTGATGGTGGTCTAATAGCCTCCTTTAGTATTTCTTGTAGTGCAGGTCGTGTATTAGAAAATTTCCTAAGCTTCTGGATGTCTGGAAAGGTCTTTATTCCTCCTTCATATCTAAAGGAGATCTTTGCTGGATATATTATACTTGGCTCATAATTTCTCTCTTTCAATAGTTTGAATATTTGGTTCCATTCCCTCCTAGCTTGTAGAGTTTCTGCTGAAAAATCTGATGATAATCTAATGGGCTTTCCTTTGTAAGTTACTGTCTTCTTTTCCCTGGCTGCCTTGAGGATTCTTTCTTTGTCATCGATTTTAGACAGCTTCAATACAATGTGCCTTGGTGAAGGCCTGTTGGGATTGAGGTAATTAGGTGTTCTATTTGCTTCTTGGATTCGAGGATCCAGTTCTTTTCACAAGTTTGGGAAGTTCTCATCGACGATTTGTTTGAATATATTCTCTGTTCCCTTCTCTCTTTCTTCTCCTTCTGGTATGCCCATTATTCTTATATTGCTCTTTCTGATGGAGTCAGAAAGTTCTTGTAGAGTTCTTTCATTTCTTTTAAGTCTCAAGTCTCTTTCCTCTTCCATCTGTGTAAATTCCAGGTTCCTATTTTCGATGTCACTGATTCTTTCCTCCATCTGGTCAACTCTACTACCTAAGCTGGATATTTTATTGTTAATTTCTTCTATTGAGTTCTTAATCTCCAGAAATTCTATTTGGTTCTTTTTCAAAATTTCAATCTCTTTTGTAAAATGCTCATGGTGTTCTTTGATTGTGTTTCTGAGTTCATTAAACTGCCTTTCTGTGTTTTCTCGCATCTCGTTCAGTTTTTTCAGAATTGCAATCTTGAATTCTCTGTCATTTAAATCACATATTTCCATATCTCTAAGTTCCTTTTCTGGAGACTTTTCACTTTCTTTCTGAGCTATCTTGCTCCCTTGGTTATTCATGGCAATCACTGATTTACTATTTCTCTTCCTAGACATCTACTGGAGCGGCTTCTGCAACGGGTTGATAGGTATGGGAAGAGCTTTTGAATTTCCAAAGCTCTTTCTGCACCAGATTCAGAGCCCGTATGTTTCAGCAGTTCTGTTTACTCCTGCAGGGATCCGCCCAGATAGGTGAGGCCAGGGGCGGGGTGAGTTGTGAGAGGTGTCCCAGAGCAATGGCAGCGACCACCACCACAGCCAGTCCTGCTTCCACATCTCCCTCCCTTTTGCCGGAACTAGTTGAGCTGAGAATCTGTGTCTGTGGTCCACAGTTCTCAGAGCAGCAAATATTCTGTCCTTTGATCTGACACTGATACTTTATGGCTTCTAGCACCGGGCAGGTGGGGGCGGGGCGAGCTCTGGGAGGGTAGGGAGGGGGCGGCCAGTCTCCGTGCCTAAGGCTTCCATTCTCTGCTTGGCAGTGAGGGCTCAAACCACAGATTTCAGCCCTCCTCCCTCAGTCTTTGCTCCGAGGTCTGCTGTGAGCGAGCGTTGGGTTCAGCCGTGCTATATGCTGCCCCCTCAGCCCTGTGGGCCTTAAGCGGAGCCCTAGCAGTCCGAGTCCTTCCCTCTCCCGCAGCTGCGGAAGATCCGGGAGCAGCGGGCTCCGAGCACTGAGCTAGGTCTGCGTCCTGTTCCCGCGTGGCTCCGTTTCCACACTTCTCCTCTCCCTCCTGCCCTGCTCTTGCGATTCACCCACCTGGAGGTGAATTCAGTAGTGGGCCTCTTCGTCTTGCCCGTCTGCTGTGCAGGGAGTCCTTTGTGGAGTTATTGTTGTCCGATTCGTTGTAAATTCCAGAGGAGCGCTACAGAGGCTCACCTCACGCCGCCCTTTTTCCCCCCAAAGTTTTTTTATTTTTAATTTTAATCTCCTTAAGTCTGGTGTCCAAGTAAAATTGTTGGGACTGGATCAATGCTTCAGTGACCTATAGATTGATTCCCTAACAGTGGAAAAGGTCAGGGACATCTGGGGCAGGGGTGTTCCCTTCATAGTCTCCAGCCCCACCTGAGACCACACCTGGAAGACTCAGGTCTGCTCTTCAGGAACTAATCACCAATGAAGATGTGCTCTGACTTGGTGTAAGGACAAGAGTTAGTCAGGGTTCCCCCGCCCCGGCCATTTGGTGACACCGACCCCGTGACCTGCTGGGCACATGACATAGAATATTGCACAGGCGCTGTCCGTCCTGTAGATGTTGTCATTTCTATATGCTATATAAGCACCTTGGCTGTGTGCCACTATTGTCTCTGTATGGTATGAAGGGGTCCGGCCATTGTATGAGGCTGGCTGCTGTGGGGGCTGCTGCTGAGACATGGGGCTGCCGTGTGCCGTACTGTGCTGTGCTGCGGGATGGGACCAGCAATGAGGCTGCTCGTTGGACCCTGAGGAACCCTGGCTGTGCCCAGAAAGCCTGTGAATAAAGCACATCTATTCTGCCTTTGGCTCCACACATCTTCTTCCAGCTCCCAGGGTTGCGGACACCTTAACCCCGGGACCACAACCCACTTAGCCACTTGGGGTAATGGGATGCTTTGCTCAGACAACTCAACGGCTGAGAATCCTGGCCTGACAAGGGTGTATATGATCTTCCTTGCCTTTGGGAGGAAGATTGACCATTTTTCTAGATGTGATGTGGTAGGAGAAAGCAGAGGCGGTAAACCGAGTTGAGGCTATTTACTATTTGTGTGATCTTAACTCTTCCAGGCTGCTGTATCTATGAAAGAGAAATCAGATGCTTTGATGTGTGTTCTGGAGGCTAAATGTGGTGACAACCTGATGACCCAGCTCTAAGTGCTCCTTCTCTTTCTTTTCCTCCTTAGATTAGGTGGCAACAGTGGCTGGCAGTCAGCTTAGAGCTCAATAAGGCCAAGATGAGTAGACCTTAATGAGAATATATATCACCCATCTCACCCAGGACCCAGCTTCTGAACAACCCACCAAAGGGGTGCATCCGAAATGTGGTATTTAGAGTAGTTGTGGTAAAATACATCCTTACTGAATTTCTCTGGCTTGAAAATATTTAATAGATTCTGAACTTGCAAGCTCTAATTGAGGGTCTTTAAGGAAAAGGTAGAGAGATCATGGTTAGAGCTAGATTGATGTTGTCAGAAAGCTATGTGTCATTACCTTTGCGGCTGCAAGTCTGGGATTTATGTTCTAATGGCAGAAGGTGCTGCTTATAATTGAAAATTCACTTGCTGCCACTCATCTGGAAACAGGAAATTAGGGGTCCAGAGGTTATCTCTTAGTAGAAGTAGCTAGTCATTCGACATGTAAGGTCTTGCCTAGGACTTGAACGCTGCCTTCTATCTTCCCTTTTCCATCCACCCCAACCTCGCTAAATACAGATCTTGGGTTAACCTACAGGCCAATACCGTCTTTTTCTGACTCCTTTCCAGAATGCCCTGACCAGGAGGTTTCCAGTACAACTCCAATAGCATTGTATCTACATGGGTTTTATGATTTTCCACTGTCTATGTCCCACGTTAACTATCTATGGGCATCACTGCACCCCAGTAGGCTTAGGGCTCTCAGAGAGCAGAGATTGGTACAGTCTGAGCAAGTGGATCTGATGATGTGTTCCTGGCCAGCAAATAGAGGGGCTGTAATCATTCTTTGAATCGCCATACGACTCTGAAGCATATCTCTACTTAGCTTCGTAGGTTTAGAATAGTCCCTAAGATTCACCTCACCCAGGGAAGATGGAACTATGAAACTAAAAACTTGTGTTTTTATCCTACATTAGCATGGATTTTAAAAAGATTACAATTCGTGTGCCACAGAATTCATCCTTTTAAAGTATATAATCAGTGGTTTTTAGTATACTCACAAGGCTGTGCAACCATCACCACTAGCTAATTCCAGAATATATTCATCACCTCCAATAGAAACCCCATCCCCATTAAGCAGTCTTTCCTTAATCCCCCACCCCCCCCAGCCTCTGGGGATCACAAATCTACTTTCTGTCTCTATGGATTTGCCTATTCTGAATATTTCATATCAATGGAATCGTATAATATATGGCCTTTTGTGCTTGGCTTCTTTCATTCAGAATAATGTTTTCAAGGTTCATCCATGTTGTAGCAGGTATTAGTGCTTTATTCCTTTTTATGGCTAAATAATATTCCATTGTGTGGATAGACCGCCTTTTGTTTATCTGTTCGTTAGTTGATGGACATTTGGTTTGTTTCCACTGCTTAGCTATTATGAAGAATGCTGCTATAAACATTTGTGTACATGTTTTTATGTGGGTATATTTTCAATTCTCTTGGGCATATACCTAGGAGTAGAAGTGACAGACCGTATGGTAACGATGTTTAAGTCTTTGAGGAACTGCCTGTGTTAAATTGAATAATCCCGCCCCCCCAATATCTTCATCTCAAATCCCCAGAACTTGTGAATGTTACCTGATATGACAAAGGGACCGTGTAGTCATGATTAAGTTAAGGATCTTGAGGTGGGGAGATTATCCTGGATTATCTGGATGGGCCCAATGTAATCACATTGATCCTTATAATAAGAAGGATGCAGGACAAGTCAGAGCAGGTGATAAAACAGAAGCAGAGATTAGTATGCTGTGCTTTGAGGGAGGAGTCATAAGCCCAGGAACACAGGTGGTCCCACTAGAAGTTGAAAAAGGCAAGGATTCTCAACTCAGAGGCTCCAGGATGAACCAGCCCTACTAAAACCTTTACTGTATTCCGGTGACACTGATTATGAACTTCTGACCTTCAGAACTGTAAGTGAATAAATCTGTGTTGTTTCAAGCCACTACATTTGCAGTAATTTTACAGTAGCAATAGGACACAAATATGCTGCCAAACTGCTTTCCCAAGCAGCTGCACATTCCGACGTTCTTACAACACTTGTTATTGCCCATTTTTGGATTATAGCCATCTAGTGGGTGCAAAGGGCTATGTTGTTGTAATTTTGATATGTTTTCCTAATGACTAATGATAATGAACACTTTTTTCATGTGCTTATTGCCTATTTGTATATCTTCTTTGGAAAAATATATTCAAACCCTTTGTCCATTTTTTAAAAATCAAGTAATTTGTCTTTTTGTTGAATAGTAGGAGTTCTTTATATAATCTAGGTACTAGACTCTTTTTGGGTATATGATTTGCAAATATTTTCTCCCATTGTATGGGTTGTCTTTTTAATTCTTGATAGAATCCTGAAAGCACAAAGTTTTAAATTTTGAAACAGTCCAATTTATCTACTTTTTTCTTTGGTTGCTTGTACTTTAAGTATCATATCTAAGAATCCATTATATAATTCAAGGTTATGAACACTTGTGTTTTCTTCTAAGAGTTTTATTGTTTTAGCTCTTATGTCATTGATCCATTTTGAGTTAATTTTTGTAAATAGTAGGGGTCCAATTTTATTGTTTTACATGTGGACATTCAGTTGTTGCACACCATTTGTTAAAAATACTATTCTCTCCCCATTGAATGGTCTTAACACCCTTGTCAAACATCAGTTGACCATAAATATGGGGGTTTATTTGTGGACTCTGAATTCTCGTTCATTGATCTATATGTTTATCCTTATGCCAGCACAACACAGATTTTTTTAAAAAAATTTATTTATTGGGGTGACAATTGTTAATGAAATTACATAATTTCAGGTGTACAATTCTGTATTACATCATCTATAAATCCCATTGTGTGTTCACCATCCAGAGTCAGTTCTCCTTCCATCACCATATATTTGATCCCCCTTACCCTCATCTCCCACCCCCCACCCCCTTACCCTCTGGTAACCACTAGACTATTGTCTGTGTCTATGAGTTTTTGTTTCTCATTTGTTTGTCTTGTTTTTGGTTTATATACCACATATCAGTGAAATCATAGGGTTCTCTGCTTTATCTGTCTGACTTATTTCACTTAGCATTATACTCTCAAGATCCATCCATGTTGTCACAAATGTTCCTATATCATATTTTCTTACCGCCGAACTGTATTCCATTGTGTATATGTACCACAACTTCTTTATCCATTCATCTATCGAAGGACATTTTGGTTATTTCCATGTCTTGGCCACCGTAAACAAAGCTGCAATGAACATTGGAGTACACGTGTCTCTATAGAGAAACGCTTTCAGATTTTTTGGGTAGATACCCAGGAGAGCGATTGCTGGGTCGTATGGTAATTCTATTCGTAATTTCTTGAGGAACCTCCACACTGCCTTCCATAGCGGCTGCACCAGTCTGCATTCCCACCAACAGTGGATGAGAGTTCCTTTTTCTCCACAGCCTCTCCAACACTTGTTACTATTTGTCTTGTTGATGAAAGCCATTCTGACTGGGGTGAGGTGATATCTCATTGTGGTTTTTATTTGCATTTTTCTGATTATTAGTGATGAGCATTTTTTCATATGTCTATTTGCCATTTGTATATGCTCTTTGGAGAAATGTCTCTTCAGGTCCTCTGTCCAATTTTCCATTGGGTTGTTTGTTTTTTTGTTGTTGAGTTTCATGAGTTCCTTGTATATTTTGGATATCAGCTCCTTATCAGAGGCACTGTTTGCAAAAATCTTCTCCCATTCAGTCGGTTGCCTCTTTATTTTGTCGATGGTTTCTTTTGCTGTGCAGAAACTTTTAAGTTTCATATAGTCCCATTTGTTTATTTTAGCTTTTACTTCCATTGCCTTTGGAGTCAAATTCATAAAATGCTCTTTGAACCCAAGGTCCATAAGTTTAGTACCTATGTTTTCTTCTATGCAGTTTATCGTGTCAGGTCTTATGCTTAAGTCTTTGATCGATTTTGAATTAATTTTGGTACATGGTGACAGATAACAGTCCAGTTTCATTCTTTTGCACGTGGCTATCCAATTCTCCCAGCACCATTTATTGAAGAGGATGTCTTTCCACCATTGTATGTTTTTAGCTTCTTTATCAAGAATTATCTGTCCATATATATGTGGTTTTATTTCTGGGTTCTCAATTCTATTCCATTGGTCTATGTGTCTGTTTTTCTGCCAATACCATGCTGTTTTGATTATTGTAGCCCTGTAGTACAAGCTAAAGTCAGGCAGTGTGATACCTCCAGTATTGTTCTTTTTTCTTAAGATTGTTTTGGTTATTCGGGGTCTTTTGTGGTTCCAAAGAAATCTGATGATTTTTTGTTCTATTTCTTTAAAAAATGCCATTGGGATTTTGATGGGGATTGCATTAAATCTGTATATGGCTTTGGGTAATAGGCCATTTTAACTATGTTGATTCTTCCAATCCACGAGCACGGAATGTCTTTCCATTTCTTTGTGTCATCTTCAATTTCTTTCAAAAATGTCGTATAGTTTTTAGCATATAAATCCTTCACATCCTTAGATAAGTTTATTCCTAGGTATTTTATTCTTTTTGCTGCAATTGCAAAGGGAATTGTTTTTTGTATTTCTTTTTCTGAGATTTCATTGTTAGTATATAGGAATGCAATGGACTTTTGTACGTTGATTTTGTAGCCGGCAACTTACTGTATTCATTGATTGTTTCTAACAGTTTTTTGGTGGAGTCTTTAGGGTTTTCTATAAATAGCATCATGTCATCTGCAAAGAGTGACAATTCAACTTCTTCATTCCCAATTTGGATGCCTTTTCTTTCTCTTGCCTGATGGCTCTGGCAAGGACTTCCAACACTATGTTGAAAAGCAGAGGTGATAGGGGACAGCCCTGTCGTACAACACAGATTTGATTACTGTAGGTTTGTACTATGTTTTGAAATTGGGAAGTGTGAGTGTTCCAACTTTGTTCTTCTTTTCCAAAATTATTTTGGCTATGTGTGTGTGTGTGTGTGTGTGTGTGTGTGTAGATTCCTTAGGATTTTCTACATCCAAGATTATGTCATCTGCAAATAGATTCGATTTTACTTCTTTCTTTTCAATCTGAATGCCTTTTATTTCTTTTTCTTGCCTAATTAACCTATCTAGAACTTCCAATACTATGTTGAATAAAAATGGCAAGTGTGTACATCCTTGTCTTCTTCCTGATCTTAGGGGGAGAGCTTTCAGTCTTTTGCTATTAAGTGTGATACCAGCTGTCGGTTTCATGTAGATGACTTTATCAGGTTAAGGAAGTTCCCTTTTATTCCTAGTTTGTTGAATGTTTTTTAAAATCTGGATGGGTGCTGGAGTTTGTCAAATGCCTTTTTTACATTTGTTGAGATGATCATGTGTGTTTTCCCTCTATAGTTATTCTATTAATATGATATATTGATTTCACATGTTGAACTACCCTTGTATTCTTTGGTTAAATGCCTGTTGGTCATGATGCATAATCCTGTTCATATGTTGATGCATATTGTTTTCTAGAATTTGTTAAGGATTTTGCTTATATATTCATGAGGAATATTGTTCTATACTTTTTTAAAAAATAAATTTATTGGGGTGACAGTTGATAGTAAATTTACATAGATTTCAGGTGTACAATTCTGTATTACATCGTCTATAAATCCCATGGTGTGTTCACCACCCAGAGTCAGTTCTCCTTCCATCACCATATATTTGATCCCCCTTACCCTCATCACCCACCCCCACCCCCTTACCCTCTGGTAACCACTAAATTATTGTCTGTGTCTATGAGTTTTTCTTTCTCATTTGTTTGTCTTGTTCTTTGTTGTTTTTGGTTTATATACCACACATCAGTGAAATCATAGGGTTTTCTGCTTTTTCTGTCTGACTTATTTTACTTAGCATTATACTCTCAAGATCCATTTATGTTGTCACAAGTGCTCCTATATCATCTTTCCTTAATGCCGAATAGTATTCCATTGTGTATATGTACCACAACTTCTTTATCCATTCATCTATCGAAGGACATTTTGGTTGTTTCCATGTCTTGGCCACCGTAAACAAAGCTGCAATGAACATTGGAGTACATGTGTTTCTATAGAGAAACGCTTTCAGATTTTTTGGGTAGATACCCAGGAGAGCGATTGCTGGGTCGTATGGTAATTCTATTCGTAATTTCTTGAGGAACCTCCACACTGTCTTCCATAGCGGCTGCACCAGTCTGCATTCCCACCAACAGTGGATGAGTGTTACTTTTTCTCCACAGCCTCTCTAACACTTGTTACTATTTGTCTTGTTGATGAAAGCCATTCTGACTGGGGTGAGATGATATCTCATTGTGGTTTTCATTTGCATTTCTCTGATGATTAGCGAAGTTGAGCATTTTTCATATGTCTATTTGCCATTTGTATATCCTCTTTGGAGAAATGTCTCTTCAGGTCCTCTGTCCATTTTTCCATTGGGTTGTTTTGTTGTTGTTGAGTTTCATGAGTTCCTTGTATATTTTGGATATCAGCCCCTTATCAGAGGCACTGTTTGCAAAAATCTTCTCCCATTCAGTCGGTTGCCTCTTTATTTTGTCGATGGTTACTTTTGCTGTGCAGAAACTTTTAAGTTTCATATAGTCCCATTTGTTTATTTTAGCTTTTATTTCCATTTCCTTTGGAGTCAAATTCATAAAATGCTCTTTGAACCCAAGTTCCATAAGTTTGGTACCTACGTTTTCTTCAATGCAATATATTGTGTCAGGTCTTATGCTTAAGTCTTTGATCCATTTTGAATTAATTTTGGTACATGGTGACAGATAGCAGTCCAGTTTCATTCTTTTGCACGTGGCTATCCAATTCTGCCAGCACCATTGATTGAAGAGGCTGTCTTTCCTCCATTGTATGTTTTTAGCTTCTTTGTCAAAAATTATCTGTCCATATTTATGTGGTTTTATTTCTGGGTTCTCAATTCTATTCCATTGGTCTATGTGTCTGTTTTTCCACCAATACCAAGCTGTTTTGATTATTGTAGCCCTGTAGTACAAGCTAAAGTCAGGCAGTGTGATACCTCCAGTATTGTTCTTTTTTTTTAGTATTGCTTTGGCTATTCGGGGTCTTTTGTGGTTCCAAACAAATCTGATGATTTTTTGTTCTATTTCTTTAAAAAATGCCATTGGGATTTTGATGGGGATTGCATTAAATCTGTATATGGCTTTGGGCAATATGGCCATTTTAACTATGTTGATTCTTCCAATCCATGAGAACGGTATGTCTTTCCATTTCTTTGTGTCATCTTCAATTTCTTTCAAAAATGTCTTATAGTTTTCAGCATATAAATCCTTCACATCCTTGGTTAAGTTTAGTCCTAGGTATTTTATTCTTTTTGCTGCAATTGCAAAAGGAATTGTTTTTTTCTATCTCTTTTTCTGAGATTTCATCGTTGGTATATAGGAAAGCAATAGACTTTTCTACGTTGATTTTGTAGCCAGCAATTTAATGTATTCATTGAGTGTTTCTAACAGCTTTTTGGTGGAGTCTTTAGGGTTTTCTATATATAGCATCATGTCATCTGCAAAGAGTGACAATTTAACTTTCTTCATTCCCAATTTGGATGCCTTTTCTTTCTCTTGCCTGATGGCTCTGGCAAGGACTTCCAACACTATGTTGAAAAGCAGAAGTGATAGGGGACAACCTTGTCGTGTTCCTGAACGTAGAGCAAAGGGCTTCAGCTTTTCACCATTAATTATGAGATTAGCTGAGGGCTTGTCGTATATGGCCTTTATTATGTTGAGGTATTTTCCTTTTATTCCAATTTTATTAAGTGTTTTAATCATAAATGGATGTTGTATCTTATCAAATGCTTTTTCTGCATCAATTGATAGAATCATATGATTTTTGTCCTTTATTTTGTTTATGTGATGTATCACATTGATGGATTTGCGAATGTTGAACCATCCTTGTGCCCCGGGGATGAACCCCACTTGGTCGTGATAAATAATCTTTTTAATGCATTGTTGTATTTGATTTGCTAGAATTTTGTTTAGGATTTTAGCATCTTTATTCATGAGAGAAATTGGTCTGTAGTTTTCTTTTTTTGTGTTGTCCTTACCAGGGTTTGGTATCAGGGTAATGTTGGCCTCATAAAATGAGTTACGGAGTACTGACTCTTCAATTTTTTGGAAGAGTTTGAGCAGGATTGGTATTAGATCCTCTTTGAAGGTTTGGTAGAATTCACTAGTGAAGCCATCTGGTCCAGGACTTTTGATTTTGGGAAGGTTTTTGATGACTGATTCAATTTCGTTACTGGTGATCGGCCTGTTTAGATTTTCCAGTTCTTCATGATTCAGCCTTGGAAGGCTATATGTTTCTAAGAACTTGTCCATTTCTTCTAAGTTATTGAATTTGGTGGCATATAGTCCTTCATAGTATTCTTGGATAATCCTTTGTATTTCTGTGGTGTCCGTGATAACTTCCCCTTTTTCATTTCTGATTTTGTTAATTAGTGTCTTCTCTCTGTTTATCTTAGTGAGTCTAGCCAAGGGTTTGTCAATTTTGTTAATCTTTTCAAAGAACCAGCTCTTTGTCACATTAATTTTTTGTATTGTCTTTTTGTTCTCTGTTTCATTTAGTTCTGCTCTGATTTTTGTTATCTCCTTTCTTGTGCTGATCTTGGGTTTCGCTTGTTCTTCTTTTTCTAGTTCTTTAAGGTGTAACATGAGGTTATTTATTTGGGATTTTTCTTGTTTCTTGAGATAGGCCTGTAATGATATAAATTTCCCTCTTAAAAC
Organism: Rhinolophus hipposideros; assembly: GCF_964194185.1. Lineage (NCBI taxonomy): Eukaryota > Metazoa > Chordata > Mammalia > Chiroptera > Rhinolophidae > Rhinolophus > Rhinolophus hipposideros. Next base: position 10,800,067 of record NC_138053.1, read on the forward strand.
TGCTTTCGCGGCATCCCAAAAATTTTGGTAGGATGTATTTTCATTGTCATTTGTTTCTATGTATCTTTTGATCTCTCCTCTAATTTCTTCTTTGACCCAGTCGTTCTTTAAAAGTATGTTGTTTAATCTCCATGTATTTGTGTTTTTTCCTGCTTTCTTTTTGCAGTTGATATCCAATTTCAAAGCCTTGTTATCAGAGAATATGCTTGGTATGGTTTCAATCTTCTTAAATTTGCTGAGGCTGATTTTATGTCCCAATATATGGTCTATCCTTGAGAATGTTCTATGTACACTAGAAAAGAATGTATAGTTGATGTTTTCGGATGAAGTGCTCTATATATGTCAATTATGTCCATTTCATCTAATGTGTCATTTAGGGCTGCTATTTCGTTATTCATCTTCTGTTTGGATGATCTATCCATAGCTGTCAATGATGTATTTAAGTCCCCTAGTGTAATTGTGTTTTGGTCAATTTCTTCCTTTAGTTCTGTTTTAGTTGCTTGGTATATTTCGGTGCTCCCTGATTGGGGGCATAAATATTGATGACCGTTATGTCTTCCTGTTGTATAATCCTCTTTACCATTATGAAATGTCCATCTTTGTCTCTTGTTATCTTTATCACCCTGAAGTCTGTTTCATCGGAAATCATTATGGCTACACCTGATTTTCTCTGGGTACCATTTGCTTGGAGTGTCAATTTCCACCCTTTCACTTTGAGTCTATCCTTGTCCTTGTAGCTGAGATGTGTCTCTTGGAGACAGCATATTGTTGGGTTTAGTTATTTGATTCAATCTGCTACTCTGTGTCTCTTTATCGGTGAGTTCAGTCCATTTACATTTAGGGTGATTATTGATATGTGAGGATTTCCTGTCATTCTACTTTTAGTTTTCTGGTAAGGCTGTGTCTCCATTGTTTCTTTGCCTTTTTGTTGTTGTCTATTATTTCTGTGTTGTGGTATTCTATGATGTTTCCCTCTGTTTTTTCTTTTATTACAGTATATATTTCAGTTCTGGATGTTTTTTGAGTGGTTACCCTTAAGTTTATGTAAAAGAAAGTTTGATACTTAGAGTATTCCAGTTTCTTCAGCACGCTTACTTTCTCTATTCCCATATTCCAGTTCAGGCCTTTACTCTCCCCGTTTTTATGTTTTGGTTGCCACAAGTTGTCTCTGTTGATGGTGGTCTAATAGCCTCCTTTAGTATTTCTTGTAGTGCAGGTCGTGTATTAGAAAATTTCCTAAGCTTCTGGATGTCTGGAAAGGTCTTTATTCCTCCTTCATATCTAAAGGAGATCTTTGCTGGATATATTATTCTTGGCTCATAATTTCTCTCTTTCAATAGTTTGAATATTTGGTTCCATTCCCTCCTAGCTTGTAGAGTTTCTGCTGAAAAATCTGATGATAATCTAATGGGCTTTCCTTTGTAAGTTACTGTCTTCTTTTCCCTGGCTGCCTTGAGGATTCTTTCTTTGTCATCGATTTTAGACAGCTTCAATACAATGTGCCTTGGTGAAGGCCTGTTGGGATTGAGGTAATTAGGTGTTCTATTTGCTTCTTGGATTCGAGGATCCAGTTCTTTTCACAAGTTTGGGAAGTTCTCATCGACGATTTGTTTGAATATATTCTCTGTTCCCTTCTCTCTTTCTTCTCCTTCTGGTATGCCCATTATTCTTATATTGCTCTTTCTGATGGAGTCAGAAAGTTCTTGTAGAGTTCTTTCATTTCTTTTAAGTCTCAAGTCTCTTTCCTCTTCCATCTGTGTAAATTCCAGGTTCCTATTTTCGATGTCACTGATTCTTTCCTCCATCTGGTCAACTCTACTACCTAAGCTGGATATTTTATTGTTAATTTCTTCTATTGAGTTCTTAATCTCCAGAAATTCTATTTGGTTCTTTTTCAAAATTTCAATCTCTTTTGTAAAATGCTCATGGTGTTCTTTGATTGTGTTTCTGAGTTCATTAAACTGCCTTTCTGTGTTTTCTCGCATCTCGTTCAGTTTTTTCAGAATTGCAATCTTGAATTCTCTGTCATTTAAATCACATATTTCCATATCTCTAAGTTCCTTTTCTGGAGACTTTTCACTTTCTTTCTGAGCTATCTTGCTCCCTTGGTTATTCATGGCAATCACTGATTTACTATTTCTCTTCCTAGACATCTACTGGAGCGGCTTCTGCAACGGGTTGATAGGTATGCGAAAAGCTTTTGAACTTCCAAAGCTCTTTCTGCACCAGATTCAGAGCCCGTATGTTTCAGCAGTTCTGTTTACTCCTGCAGGGATCCGCCCAGATAGGTGAGGCCAGGGGTGGGGTGAGTTGTGAGAGGTGTCCCAGAGCAATGGCAGCGACCACCACCACAGCCAGTCCTGCTTCCACAGCTCCCTCCCTTTTGCCGGAACTAGTTGAGCTGAGAATCTGTTTCTGTGGTCCACAGTTCTCAGAGCAGCAAATATTCTGTCCTTTGATCTGACACTGATACTTTAACGCTTCTAGCACCGGGCAGGTGGGGGCGGGGCGAGCTGTGGGAGGGTAGGGAGGGGGTGGCTAGTCTCCGTGCCTAAGGCTTCTGTTCTCTGCTCGGCAGTGAGGGCTTAAACCACCGATTTCAGCCCTCCTCCCTCAGTCTTTGCTCCGAGGTCTGCCGTTAGCGAGCGTTGGGTTCAGCTGTGGTATATGCTGCCCCCTTAGCACTGTGGGCCTTAAGCGGAGCCCTAGCAGTCCGAGTCCTTCCCTCTCCCACAGCTGTGGCAGTTCGGGAGCAGCGAGCTCTGAGCACTGAGCCAGGTCTGCGTCTTGTGCCCGTGGGGCTCCGTCCTGCACTTCTTCTCTCCCCTCTCCCTCCTCCCCTGCTCGCTTGATTCACCCACCTGGAGGTGAATTCAGTAGTGGCCTCTTCGTCTTGCCTGTCTGCTGTGCAGGGAGTCCTTTGTGGAGTTATTGTTGTCCGATTCGTTGTAAATTACAGGGGAGCTTTACAGAGGCTCACTTCACACCGCCATTTTTTTTATTTCTGTTCGGTCTTTACTTTTTCTTGTAATGTTTTTGTCTGGTGTGGTATCAAGGTATTGTTGGACTCATAGACCCTCTTTTTGTTTTTTGGTATAGTTTGTGAAGGATTGTTTCTTTAAATGTTTGGGAAAACTCACCAATGATGTCAAGAATCCCATCTCTTGTTATAGGTCTATTAAGGTTTTCTATTCTTGAGTCACTTTTAATAGTTTGTGTGTTTCTAGGAATTTGTCTGTGCATACTTTGTCCATATCGTCTCTAATCTTTTTTATTTCTATGATTAGTAGTAATGTCCCCACTATCACTGCATGTTATTTTTTTTTTTAGGGGAACAGGACTTTATTGGGGAACAGTGTGTACCTCAGGACTTTTTTCCAAGTCAAGTTGTTGTCCTTTTAATCTTAGTTGTGGAGGGTGCAGCTCAGCTCCAGGTCCAGTTGCTGTTGCTAGTTGCAGGGGGCACAGCCCACCATCCCTTGCGGGAGTTGAATGGGCAACCTTGTGGTTGAGAGGACGCACTCCAGCCAACTGAGCCATCCGGGAGCTCAGCTGAAGGTGTCATGTTCAATTTTAGTTGCAGGGGGCGCTGCCCATCATCCCTTGTGGGACTTGAGAAATTGAACTGGCAACCTTGTAGTTGAGAGACCACTGGCCCACGTGGAAATCGAACCGGCAACCTTCGGAGTTAGGAGCATGGAGCTCTAACTGCCTGAGCCACTGGGCCCTGAGTTTTCTGTTTTTCTTGGTTAGTCTAGCTAAAGATTTGTCATTTTTATTGATCTTTTGAACCAACTTTTGGTTTCATTGATTTTTCCCCTTTAATTTTTCATTCTCTGTTTGGTTTAATTCGACTCTAGTATTTAATATTTCTTTCTTCTGCTTCTTTTGGATTTAGTTTGCTCTTATTTTTCTAGTTTTCTTAAAGGTATAAATTTAGTTTATGGATTTGAGCTCTTTCTACTTTTCTAATGTATGTATTAGTGGTGTTATATTTCCCTTTAAGATCTGCTTTAGTTTCTTCTCATCAGTTTTGGTATGTTGTGTTTTTATTTCATTCATCTCAAAATATTTTCTAATTCTCTTGGGATTTTTATTTGACCCATTGGTTAGTTAGAATTGTGTTGTTTAATTTCCACAAATTTGTGAATTTCCCAAGTTTTATTCTATTATTGGTTTCTAATTTCATTGTTGGAGAATATAGTTTACATGATTTCAGTCCTTTTAAATTTGTTGAGACATGTTTTATGGCCTAACACATGGTTTGTCATGGAGAACATTCCATGTGCTCTTGAAAAGAATGTGTATATTCTATTGCTTGGTGTAGATATCTGTTAGATTTGGTTGACTTTTAGTGCTGTTCAAATCTTTGTTGATATTCTGCCTAGTTTTCCATCATTATCAAATTTGGGGTTTGATACCGTATTTTCCCCAAAATAAGACCTAACTGGAAAATAAGCCCTAGCATGATTTTTCAGGATGCTTGTAATACCATATAAGCTCTACCTCCAAAATAAGCCCTAGTTAAGATCATCAGCCAGACTGATGCATTTAGTACATCCGTTGCAACACACGACAGACGTATTGAATTATAAAATAATATTAATATATAATTAAATATAAATAATGTTATTGACATTAATACTTAAAATAAATTATAATGTAAATTATAATTATTTGTAAATACCCAAGCAGGACCTCGAGACTTATTGCCAAATGACCAAGTGGAGTACAAATACAGCACACGAATAACATATGCACTTGATAATGAATGGACGTGGTTGTGTCTCACATGAATCTTCATAATTCAATATGTCGTGTGTTGTAACAGACATGCTTAGTGCATTCATGTGAAATAAAGAAACTTTTTCTGAATTTTGGTGCCTGCAATTTTTTGTTGCTTTTGTGTGGACCATCATTTTTTTTTATAGTTTTATTTTATTTTATTTTAGTTTTACATCCCTCACACCATGAACCCCCCTCCCCCCATCCACCACCACCCCGACCTCACACCAAGCCATCACATTATACACATAAAATTATAGTTGGCATTCATTAATGTCCAGCCTCTGGTGTACAATGCCATGACCAGGCATCCACAGCATCCCTGAGGTGGCCTCCCAAACAGGACACATGTCCATCGGACACCCAACAAAATCCCCAAACACTATTGAATAAGTTCCCCAAAGTAATTCTCAAAAAACCCTGAGGCCATCCTGTGGTCACCAGCCGCCCCCCAATCCCTTCACCCTTCCCCCCATCCCCAACCCCCTCCCCCCCGCCCATCTAACAACTCTCGGTTTTTGTGTCCCCAAAACTGTTTCTGATTAGTTCATACACATATTCTTTTCTTTAGATTCCGCATATAAGTGAGATCATATGGTACTTGTCTTTCTCTTTCTGACTTATTTCACTTAACATAATGTTCTCTAGATCCATCCATGTTGTTGCAAATGATAAGATTTCTTTTTTCTTTATGGCTGCGTAGTACTCCATTGGATAAATGTACCACAGCTTCTTAATCCAGTCATCGACCGATGGGCATTTCGGTTGTTTCCATATCTTGGCTATTGTGTAAAGTGCTGCAATAAACATAGGAGTGCATACAGATTTTTGAATTGGAGTTTTGGATTTCTCCGGGTAGATGCCTAGGAGTGGAATTACTGTATCATAGGGTAGTTCTATTTTCAGATTCCTGAGATACCTCCATACTGTTTTCCATAGTGGCTGCACTAATCTGCAATCCCACCAACAGTGCACTAGCATTCCCTTTTCTCCACATCCCTGCCAGCATTTGTTGTTTGTTGATTTATTGATGATAGCCATTTTGACTGGGGTGAGGTGGTATCTCATTGTGGTTTTTATTTGCATTTCTCTGATGGTTAGTGAGGTTGAGCATTTCTTCATATGTCTTCTTGCCTTCTCTATGTCCTTTTTAGAAAAATGTCTCCTCAAGTCCTCTGCCCATTTATTAATTGGGTTGTTTGTTTTTTTGGAGTTGAGTTGAGTAAGTTTTTTATAGATTTGTGATATTAATCCCTTATCAGATATATCATTGGCAAATATCTTTTCCCATTCAGTAGGATCCCTTTTTGTTTTATTGATGGTTTCCTTTGCTGTGAAAAAAACTTTTTAGTTTGATGTAATCTGGACCATCATTTTTAACTGTCATCATTTTTGTAGCCACTCCTGTCTCGTAAGTCTTCAGTTAACACTTGATTTAATGGTAAATTTAAAAGGAATAATATTTTGACCCCCAGACAAGATGAATGCAAAAAGAAAGAGCTATTCTGTCGAGTACAAGAAAGAAATGGTGGAGGACTCCAGGGTCAAGAATCTTATGGCTTTCTGCAAAGAGGAGAAGTTGGATCTCCGAATGGTCCGAAAATGGCAAGCAGAGGATGATAACCTCAGTCAACAGGTGGACGAGGGAAATGCTAAGAAGCACAAGTGTGGATCAGGTCGGTAACCATTATTTCCTGAGCTGGAAGACATCATCTGTGAATGGATTATTGACAGGAGAGCAAAGGCTTTGGCTGTGCACAGAGCTGATATTCAAGCATTTGCTCGTGCAATAGCAACACAGTTAGAAATATCCCCAGAAGAATTCAAAGCATCACAACACTGGCTGGATGGCTTCCTTCAGCGATATGAACTGTCTCTAAGATCGACAACACTGTTCAAGCTGGAAGATACTGAAGTTATAAACGTGCACTTACATTCAAGTCCTTTGTTGATGGCATCGACTTTTCTAAATAACAACTCTCTAACATGATTGCTATGGATGAAACTGCAATGTTTCTGGACCAAGGACCTCAAACGACAATTGATCAGAGGGGTGCCTCGTCAATCTACATTCCCTCCACTGATTATGAAAGTGGACGTGTTACCTGTATTTTGGCAATTCATCTGGATGGAAAGAAAGCCCCACCTGTAATCATCACTAAGGGCAAGATAGATAAGGTTGAACATGTTTCAGGCATTTAAGTTCTTGAAACTGAAAAGGCCTGGTGCACACAAGCAGTTATAAGGAAATGGGTCGATTTAATGCTGCCACTTGTTTTGCGAGGTGGCCAAAGAGGTCTGCTAGTCTGGGATTCAGCCAGCACTCACCATGAAGAACTTCCTTGCAGAGAGAAGAACAGATCCTGCAGGAACGACTGCTTATCTCCAGACTCTTGATATTGCAATAAACAAGCCATTCAAGGACCATTTGTACATGGAAATCAATGATTACATTGAAAATAGAAGGGAGAGAAATCAGAGTGGAAACACTGTGAAGCCTAGCCTACAAGAGGTTGTGACTTGGGTGAAGAATTCCTGGGATAAAATCACTGACAGCTGTGTTGCCAATGCACTACAAGCAGGCTACATGGACAAGACGTGCTCATTGAAGGAGAGCTCTATTGCTGGACATAAGAGATTGGGGCCAATGGTTCTACAGGAAACGGAGTCGCAAGAAATTCAAGCCGGAATTTGGGGTTTGGAGAGTTCCAGAACTCTGGGGTATGACAACATTTCAGAAGAAGATGACATGACTGTATTTGAATAAATGTAGATTTTTGTACATGAATAAATGTAGATTGTTATACATGAAAAAAATAAGACATCCCCTGAAAATAAGCCCTACTGCATCTTTTGGAGCAAAAATTAATATAAGACCTGGTCTTATTTTGGGGGAAGTACAGTATCTCCAACTTTTATTGTTGAATTCTGTATTTTCTCTTTAATCTGTCAGTTTTGCTGCATGCAGTTTTGGAGTGGCTGTTAGGTACCTACATGTATGTTATAATTTATTATATCTTTTTGTAGATGAATTGACTATTATAAAATGTCCTTCTTCGTCTTTAGTAACAATTTTTGTCATTGTTTAGTCTAATCTTAGTATACCCACTTCAGCTTTCTTTGGTTACTGTTTCCATGGTACATTGTTTTCAATCCATTTGTGCCTTTGAATCTAGAGTGTGTCTCTTGTATACTACATATCATTGGATCATGTTTTTAAAATTCATTCTGCCAATCACTGCCATTTATTGGGAGTATTTAACGTATTTACATTTAATACAATTACTGATAAAGTAGGATTTACATTGACCATTTTGCTATTTGTTATCTATATGTCTTATGTCATTTTTGTGCATCTATTCCTCCATTACTATCTACTTTTGTGCTAAATGGATATTTTTTAGTTTAATATTTTAATTTCTTTGTTGTTTCTTTTACTATAGTTTTTTTGAATTATTGTCTTAGTTTTTGTCCTGGGGATAGTTAACATCTTATAACAATCTAGTTTGAGTACTATCAACCCAATTTCAATATATTCAATAAAAAGTATATAAAACATTGCTCCTATATAGCTTCATTCCCTCCCTACCCCCTTTTGCTCTTATTTTCATACAACTTATTGCTTTATAAATTGTGTGCCCATCAATATAAATTTATAATTATTGCTTGGTGCAATAGTTGTCTTTTAAATCAGATAGAAGAGTTACAATAAAAAAATGTATATTTAAAAATTTATTTTTCCATTACAATTGATATACAATATTACATTAGTTTCAGGTATACAACATAGTGATTAGAAATTTATATACCTTCCCAAGTGATCACCCTAATAAGTCTACGTGGCAAGATACTCAGTTATAATATTATCGACTATATTCCCTATGCTGTACTTTACATCCCCGTGACTATTTTTATAAATGTCAATTTGTATTTAATCCTTTTCACCCATCTTCCTAACAACCCTCCCTTCTGGCGACCATCAGTTTGTTCTCTGTTTCTATAAGTTTGTGTTTTATTGATTTATTTTGTGTTTTAAATTCCACATATAAGTAAAATCATGTATTTGTCTTCCTCAGCCTGACTTATATAGCATAATATCCTCTAGGTCCATCCATGTTGTTGCAAATGATCAGGTTTCATTATTTTTCATGGCTGAGTAATATTCCATCATGTATATGTACCACATCTTTACCTATTAGTCTATTGATGGACACTTAGATTGCTTCCATTTCTTAGCCTATTGTAAATGATGCAATGAACATAGGGGTGTATATATCTATTTGAATTAGTGCTTTCAATTTCTTTGGATAAATACCCAGAAGTGGAATTGCTAGTGGAACTACCAAAAAAAAAAAATGGTAGTTTTATTTTTAATTTTTAAAGGAATTTCCATACTGCTTTCCATAGTGGCTGCACCAACTTACAATACCACTAACAGTGCATGAGGGGTCACTTTTCTTTACATCCTTGCCAATACTTGTTTGTTGATTTGACGATGGCCATTTTGACAAGTGTGAGGTGATATCTCATTGTGGTTTTAATTTGCATTTTCCTGATGATTAGTCATGTTGAGCATCTTTTCATATGTCTGTTGGTCACCTGCATATCCTCTTTAGAGAAATATCTATTCAGGTCCTCTATCAATTTTTCAATCAGATTGTTTGCTTTTTTGTGCGTGTGTTAAGTTGTTGTATGATTTACTTACATATTTTGGATATTAACTCCTTATTGGATTTATCATTGGAAAATATCTTCCATTCAGTAAGTTGTCTTTTTATTTTGCTAATTATTTCCTTTGCTTTCTTCCCCAGATTAGGAAAGTTTTCAGACATTATTTCTCCAAATATTCGTTCCACCCCTTTCTCTGTCTGTTCTCCTTCTGGAATCCCTATAATGCAAATATCAGGACACTTGATATTATCCCAGAGATCTCTTATACTAACCTTATTTAAAAAAAAAATTCTTTTTTCATTTTGCTGTTCTGATTAGGTGATTTCCACTATTCTGTCGTCCAGGATGCTAATCCATTCTGTATTAACTAATCTGTCAGTTCCTCCTAATTTATTCTTCATTTCTGTTATTGTATTCTTCATGTCTGGTTGGTTCTTTATTACATTTTCTATTTCATTGTTGAAGTATTCTCTGAGTTCCTCTATTGTACTCTCACGTTTGCTGAGCATCCTTATGATTGTTTCTTTGAATTCTTTACCAGGCAAATTACTTATCTCTGTTTCATTAGTGTTTTTCGCTGGAGTTTTTTCTTGTTCTTTCATTTGGGGCATAGCCATCTGTCTCCCCATTTTGTTTGACTTTCTGTATTTGTTCCTATGAGTTGGATAGAATAGCTGTCCCTCCCAGTCTTGAAAGAGTGGTCTCTGTGTAGACTGTGTGTTGAATAGTTTTGGCAGGCCAGCTGTAGTCAGGACAGGCAGGTGCCGCGGCTGGTGTGCCGCCTGGTCTGAAAGAATGGGTTCCAGGTGGGGCAGCCTGGTGCGTGTGTGCACTTCCTTGCCCTTCTAATCCAGGTGGGGCTGCCTGATGTAGACGGGGATGCTAGGTACCTATTGCTTTAACTCTCTGTGAGCAAAGTGGGGTCTGGGTGGGACTGCTTTGGGTGCTTGTGTCTCAGCCTCACTAGTTGTACCCTCTCTCCGAGTGGGGCAGGCCTGTGTACACACACAGCCTCACTCTACTAGGCAGTGCAGCTCCTTGTATGCTCAACTGTGCCCCGCTTACTCCATACCAGCAGCATTGTGTGCATGCCCTGTTGCTTTGTCTGCAGTTAGAGCACAGTTCTATGTGCATGCTTCTCAGTGCCTTACTTGCTCCACCCTTTCTCCAGATGGAGCAGCCTTGTGAGCCCACAGCAGCACCCCTCTCACTCTGCATGGGTCAGCCCTGCATATGAGTGCTGTAAAGTTTGGCTAGCTCCACACTTTCTTTGGTGAGGCAGTCCCACATGTACATGCAGCAGTGCCCCACTATCTCTGCACTTTCTTTGGAAGGGGCAGTCCTGCATGCGGGTACTGCAATGTTCTGCTAGTTCCATACTCTCTCCAGGCAGGGGAGCCCTTGTGTGCACTGCCCAGTGGGCGCATGAAACAGCACCCTGCTGTACCTGCTAGATCAATCCCCTTGTATGCACGCTATGGCACCCTCCTGTTTCTGCTGGATCTCTGTCCTGGAGTAGTGGCTGGGGACATGCCACCACACCCTGCAGGTTGGCCAGAGAATGTGGATGGAGCTCCTGCCTTCTATCCATGCTCAGGGGAAACAAACAATGGTGCTCAGCAGTTCCTCTGGTCCGGAGTTTTTACCTGAGCTCCTGGAGAGCTCTTGTGGTTCCCTGACTTTCCATATACGGTCCCTCTTTCTTATTCTGCAGAAGCTTTTCAGTTGGCTCACAATTGTCTCTCAGGAGGAATTGCTTTAAATATGTGTGTACATTCGATGTGTTCTTGGGAGAGGGTGAGCTCACAGCTGCCTATGCTACCATCATGGACCCACCTCTAATGTATTCTTCATTTCAATTATTCTTCATTTCTGACTGGTTCTTTGTAATGTTTTCTATCTCCTTTTTTATGTTTTCTACCTCTTTGTTGAAGTTCTGACTGACTTCATCTATTCTTCCTGTAACCAGTGTTTTGAGCATCTTTATAACCAGTATTTTGAACTCTGCATTCTGGTAGATTGCTTGTTCTCACTTTGCTTAGCTCTTTTTCTAGAGTTTTATCCTCTTCTTTAATTGTGTGTGTGTGTGTGTGTGTGTGTGTGTGTGTGTATAGATAAATAAAATATGATATGATCTCCGTATTTTTGGTGATTCTCTGTATTTGCTTCTATGGATTAGGTAGATCTACTGTGTCTCCTGGTTCTGACCGAGTGGCCTTATATAGAAGGTGTCCTCTGGGCCCAGTGGCACAGTCTCCCTGGTCACCTGAGCTAGATGCTCCAGGGGTGTCCCTTGTGCAGCTTGTGTGTGCCCGCCTGTTGTAGTTGAGCCTTGGTTGCTGTTGGCATGCCAGGAAGTGGATTTGACCTTCAGGCTGACTGGTTGTGAGGGCCAGCCATGACTACAGAAGATGAGTTGTTGTGCAGGGGCAGACTCCACAGATCAGGAGTCATTTAAGCAGGGCTCTGGTGCCAACAGTGTTCACCCTTCAGATGTGTTGTTTGTGGAGCTGGTCGGGTGGTGCTCTCATGTGGTCTGAAGCTGGCCACTAGGTGTGTTGGTTCTGGAGCCTCTTGGGAGGGGCTCTGGGGCAGGCCAAGGTCAGCTGGTGCTTATGCCAGGCTTGGGGCTTTTTTGGTAGAGGCGACAAAGTGATCTATGGTTGGTTGCCACTTGTGCTGGGATTGGAGGTGCTTGGGAGAAGCTATGCTGTGAACCAAGGCTGGCTGTTACTGTGGGACTTGGGACCCTTTGGTGGGTACCACGATACAAACTGAGACCAGCCACCACTTGTACCAGGCTTGTGGCCACTTAGCTGTAACTACATTCCAGGCCAGACTGCCACCTCTTATGCCAAGTTTGGGGGCACCTGATGGGAGGTATAATGCAAGTTGAGACTATAGTTGCTGCTTGTACTGGGCTTGGGACCACTTAGCAAGAGCTACAAGACATGTTGAGGGTGACTGCTGCTTGTCTGGGGTTTGTGGACTTTTAAGAGACTTTGGGAAAGTCCATAGCATGAGCTGTGGCCACTTATTTTGGGGACCCACTGGAAGAGGCCCAGGCCAGATGGGTGAGTTGGGTGGGGTGGAGTCTCAGGGGATTAACAAAGCAGAGCGAATGGTATTAGCCTCGTTCAGATTTGGTGGTCACCTATGTGGGGCCAACTTGGTGAGAGAAGAATTCAATAAAGGAACAGCACTTCAGTCCCCAGATAGAGTTGCCTTGACCCCTGCCCCTCCAGCCCCCACCCTGAAATTAGTCAATTTAGTTCCTCCCCATATGTCCTTGGCACTTTTTGAGCTCCTGCCCCTGCGCTGGAACTTAGATTGAGTGAGTCTGTGAATGAGTTGTGCATGGTCCCTGCAGCGCCTCGGTCTCTAGTAGCCTGTTGTCTTTCTTGGACAAAATCCATGCTGATTTTCACAACCAGATATCATGGGGATTCCTTTTCCCAGCACTAATGCTCCAGGGAGGGGAGCCTGGTGTGGGAATGCTACCCCTCACTCCTCAGAGGGACCTCCACAGCCAAGATATTCCTCCTGATTCTTAATTGCCAAACTGTTGCTATGGGACCTGCCTGTCCCGTGTCTCTGCCTCTCCTACCAGTCTTGATGTGGCTTCTGTATCCGAGTATCCTTAGTTATAGGACTTCTGGTCAGCTAGTCTTCAGGTGGTTCTCAATGATGGTTGCTCTATAATTAAGTTGTAATTTTGTTGTGACCATGGGAGGAGGCAAGCGTAGCATTTACCTACTCTGCCATCTTGACCAGAAATCTGACAGTTTTCTTGAATAAACTCTTTTTGGCTTGAATAAAACAAATTGCTGCAAGCCTTTGGTCAGTTCCTAGAGTTCTAAAAAAGGTGATTATGGCTATTTTGGTCGGTTTTCTTGTTGATTTTATAGAGGAGGGAATTTTTGGAGGTCCTTATTACTCTGTCAGTTTGCTGATCTTCACTAGCATGTTCTTACTGCATTAGATAAAGGTGCTGGAAATCCAAATGATACTAGGAATTATCTATCCTCCAGAATATGGGAAGTATCCATATACGTGTGAGACCTACAAGACCACTAAATGTTCTGTCCTCCCCAAATACAGACCAACGTGCAGATTGGGACCTGCTTTTCAAGCCAGCCTGTTCTAATCAGATAGATGGCTAGACTAGATGACTTTCACAATTCCTTTTGGAAGAGACTGACCTGAATGCGCCTCTCCTTCCTTGTAGGTCATTCTCACCATGCAAGAAATAATCAATGGTGTGAATGCCTCAGATCCAGACCTATGTTTCCAGGCTACCCACACGGGCAGGTACCACAAGATTTCTGCTGTTTACAGGTTCATAGCTAGAAATGAGGTCAAGTAGACTATCTGGCTTTTTGGCGGTGGAAAAATGCCCACACAATATAAGAAAAGGCTAGTCTATCCAAAAATGAGACTAAATATCTCCTCTGTACTGTCCTTGAGCACCTTAAGGAATTTAAGTGTTGTCAGAGATGAATTACTTACTTTAAATTGGCCTCTACAGGAATCTCAGTGATAGATAATACCTGAAGGGAAAAAATGTTGCTTTATCACTGCAAAGCACTATAGGCCAAACTCTAGAATATTAAGTAGCTCTTAGCCCAGCTGTTTGTCTCATTTGATAGTTAGGAATGCCAAGAACATCGGAAAAGGGGGTTCTTAATACCTGCTGCAAATGACTTGTTTTTTGTTTTTTCTTTTCCATTGCAAAGGATAAGACTATCCTGGGAATGGAACCCTTCTCTAAAAATGATTGAAGCAGGTTCATTCCCAGGCTGGTGGAGTTCTGAAGTCATCAGTTCAGAATTCTACCAGCCTGGGAATGAAGTTTGAGGCAACCTGGGCTCTAACCAACATGGCTTCAGAGGTTTTGAAGCAGACTTGAGTTGTTGTGGAAAGGAGGCCATCCAGCCCTTGGTTGAGTTCCTGTCTTCCCTGCATATGACTGGGTGTGAACAGGCATTGTGGGCCCTTGGTAATATAGCCGATGAGCCTATTCCCTCCCGGGGGCTAATAAAACAATGGGCCAGGCATGTGGCATGCTATGGGAGTTTTTTGAGTATTAGTGTAGACTCAGTCCTCTAAGTATAAATACCTAGAAAAGCTGGGAAAAGTACAACAGACTTTTTAAAGATTTAGAGTCAAGTTCAGAGGCCAGAAATCGAAGCTGAAACCAGATGATACAGGATGTGCTAAAGCTACAGACTGCTTAGGGACATCGGCCAATACTGGTGTCTTACAGCTTCAGGCCTTAATGGCTTCAGGAATAGAAGACAAATCTTTGGCCCATGTAGTGTGAGGGTTTATGACAGACCCTTACATAACCCAGGACCCTAAAAGAACTCAAAAAAAAAAAAAAAAAAAAAAAAAAGAACTCTATCTCCAGTGGAAGTTGCCAAGGGAACATACACAACAATTTTCCTTAGCTGGAGGAAACAGTCTCCCCTAAAAGTGCAATCTTAAGATTGGCCTCGTGGATTCGGGACCTGATGCTCTATGCTTTGTGTGGTCCAGAAAAGTACAAGCTGAGGAATTGGTGCTGCAGGTTGGGAAGGTCCTGGATTCCTGGCTGAATACAAATACAATGTTTTCTGGGGAAAACAAACTCAATTGGGCCTCTCAAGATTTTGACAAGTTAAGATAAGCCAAATATTAGCAATTTCAAGTTCAGAGAATCAATAACCCACCATGACTGAGTCAGCAGAAACAAATTGTATGATTAGACCTCCAAGGACTTCAGATATTGGGATTAGCAAATAGAATATAAAATAAGTCTGCTGTTTAAAGGCTTGCAGAAATAAAGAACCTATTGTAGAGACTTTGTCTCTCATTTTGCTTGGTTCAGCAAGGAACAGGCAAAGTTGGGTGGTATAATGTAATTTATGCCTTGCCTGATAGCCGAAGAATTACAAATTGAGTTACAAAAAGAATTACAAAATTGGTATTCTAGCCAAACTAGCAGATACCTGATGACTAGCACCTCTCCATCTCCCAGCCTGTGTTCTGAGTTGTGTTTGGAAATTCCTGCCCCATGCTAATGTCTTTTGGAAAGACAAATTTTTTTTTTCCCCTGCAGTGGCCTTAATCTTCTTGAGAACCATGCTGTGAAATGCTGGAGGCCCACTTGGCTGGCTCCTTTATGCATTTACAGACTCTGCTTGTAGCAATTGATGCTGTGAGGTGCCTGTTTTTTAATGTCAGGTCTATCCACCCAACCGACATGTTGAAGACCCAGGATCTAGTTCATGACTATACTAAGGATTTGCTCAACCCAGGAATGAACTTTGGCCGTTTTCAGACTTTTAAAAATTTAGTCACCCACCCCAGGATTCTCTTTGTTCCCTCTTTGAATGTCATGTTCTTACCTATTTGTAGGTGACAGTCCAGAATTCAGAGACATCATGATCTAGAGCAATGCCATCCCACGTCTGTTGGTCCCAGTGTCATCAACCATAACAGTGAGTGTCTTTAAATTTGAAAACCTAGCTAGGTGACAAGTTCCTAAAGTTGGGAAATGGGGAAAGTACTTCTAAATAAATGCTAGGTAATGTGGTTGCTGCCTGGTCTCGTATGACAGCAATTATAAACAAGACCTAGGACTGAATATCACTTGGGGTAGAGTTTGATCCAAATTTGTCCTCAGGGCAGGGGTTCTTATCTTTCTTTTGGGGGCATTGGAGAGGGTCCATTAAAATTTTTCTAAGCCTATAATCCTGCAAAAGTAGATGACTAAGCTCTCCATTCAAGGGCACAGACAGAAGTAATGGTTCACCAGCTCTGTTCCTGGGTAGTAGGCTCTAGGTTTGAAGCTTAGGGTCAAAGTTGATTTATGTGGCAACAACAGAGGACTCCCTGGATTAGAAATTAAATTTGGGCTTTACCTTTGCTTCAAATAAAAATGAAGAGAAGGTAGCTTCCAAAAGCCAAGGGAATACACACCCAGCACTCAATGTGGGAGAACACTTGATATGGTTAAACCAGAAAAAGGCTGACATGACTAATGGGGTTTGCAAGGAGAGAGCAATGTAAGATGACAAGGGACTTGGACATCATCCTGGTGGCAAAGGGAAGCCTTTGGAGGATTTCAAGGCAGGAAGTGTCATGGCCTGATCTTTCAGAAAGACGCTTCTTTTTGCTTGTAGGATTGTAGCAGAAGGAGATGGTGAAGCAGATGGACCTGGATGTTGCTGTGCCAGACGTGAAAGTGACACAGAAACAAACAAGGAGGACCCAGGTATTGGGTTAGGTCGTTGAGATGACTGTCCTTCTAGAGAAATGGAGGGAAGAAGGAGTGACAGCTTCAGTCATACATATGAAGTTGAAGTGAGCGAGAGGCACCATTTCAGCAACCATTTCAGCAACGTCAGGTAGATGGATACACAGGTTTAGGTGATTGTGCTCACGTATGTCATCCAGCTGGGTAAGACCAATGAGAGCAGGGTCAGCAAAGCTCACCTGGCCAGCAGCTACTTGCTTTTGTTAGTTTTATTGGAACACAGCCATGACCATTCATTTACATACATATTGTCTGAGGCTTTTGTAGTATTACAAGGGCAGAGTTGACTAGTTGTAACAGACCCTATGGGCCCACAAAGCTGAAAATGCTTACTATCTGGTCTTCTACAGAAAGTTTGCCAACCCCTGACCTAGACTGTGAGGAGAGCCTGGGACCAAGTCCTGGGATCTCTGACATTCAGAAGTCAGGCAAGCCTGCCGAGAAGACTGAGAAGAAATAGCCCACTTGGCAATAGAAAACTAGGTTTGGTGTCTTGGATACCAAGAAAAGGTTTTTCAAAAGAGAATGACTGGCTACTAAATACAGCTGAGAGGGACAGTGACTTAGGACTGGAAAGCAGCTGTGGGATTTGGTGACTTGGAAGGAGCCGATTTCATCACTAACTACAAAGAAGTGGGGGCAGGAACCAGACTAGAAGAGGTAGAACAAATGGGGTCGATACGAGGTAGATGGTAAATATAGATGCCTCTTTGACGATAGACTCTGAAAAATAGCAGTGGGCTGATGGCTGGAGAGGTGCCAAGGGTAAGGGTGGAAGGTCATAGAGTATGTTTCTATACTGGTAGAGTGATGGGGGGGGGAGGTGATCCTGGGGACAGAATCTTTAAAAGCAAAAAGTAATGGGATGCAGACGTGGGGTAGGAAGACTGATGCTTGAATACAAGATCAGAAATGAGGTAGGATGGCCTCAGGGTTTTTTGAGAATTACTTTGGGGAACTTATTCAATAGTGTTTGGGGATTCTGTTGGGTATCCAATGGACATGTGTCCTGTTTGGGAGACCACCTCAGGGATGCTGTGGATGCCTGGTCATGGCATTGTACACCAGAGGCTGGACATTAATGAATGCCAACTATAATTTTATGTGTATAATGTGATGGCTTGGTGTGAGGTCGGGGTGGTGGTGGATGGGGGAGGGGGGTTCACGGTGTGAGGGAGGGATGTAAAAATGAAATAAAAATAAAATAAAATAAAATAAATGACCTTAAAAACTGCCGAAAAAAAAAAAAGAAAAGAAAAAAAAAAAGATCAGAAATGTGGTTATGGCATGCTGGTTACAGACTGAGGGGCAGAAAAACTAACTCCTGCTTCATCTTTGTTTTGCCAGGGAAAAACGAAATTACGTCATCAATTGAGTCAAGTGGGAAGGACGTTGTGAAGAACATGGGGAAACCTCCACCTCACATTTGAATATGAAACATCAAGCTCATCCTGTGTGTCCCTTGCATATATCACTACTTCGGACAAATGCCTGTTTGAAGCTCAAACGCTTTGAGGTTCACACTGATGGGTAATACTGATCACAGATGGCAAGGACACACTGCCATTCACTTTTCTTTGCACCTGATGCTGGAAGCAGTCTCCTTGTTACAGATGACATTTCTGCGGAACATCACGTGGACCTTGTCCAGCCTGTGCCGAAACAAGAACCTGTACTGTAACCTTGGGGAAAAGTAGTGAAGCAAGTGTCCATTCTCTTCCAGCACCAAGACACCTGCTGGGTCCTGTCCTGCCTCACCGATGGCTGCCATGAGTGCCAAGTGCCTGACACGAGGGGTCTGCCCAGCCTGTTTGAGCTCATGACCTGCTTGGAAGTCGGTGTCTCGGTAAATGTTCCAGGTCCCGTCTGTCTTTCTGTGAGTCTTCAGGTTAGAGTCTATGAATCATATTCGCTTCAGCAAGTCCTGCTCTTTCCCACCCCCAGCTCTTTCACAGTCACCTCTAATTCTTTACCTAGAATAAAGCTTCTCATCTTCATCCTCTGCTATTCTCTATAATCCCCTCCACCCAGGGAACTATCCTTCTGTAGCCGTCTAGTGGTCTATGCATGTAGATGTTAACGAGTTGGCTGATGCAGGATGTGTGTATATTAATGTAAAGCTCAGGGTAACATTTGGGTATCTCAGGGTAACAGGTAGATAAGGAAATTCCCTTTTATTTTCTCCCCAGTTTGTTCTTTAAGACTGCTTCAGATATAGGTGAACAGAAAGTAAAACAAATATCTAGTACTTTGCTATGTTATGAAACAGTTCTTATATAATATACTTCTTGAAAATGTAGTTTAAAATGTGGGTGCCCCTTTTGATTTCTATGCTTAACAATGTATATTATGCAAAGCTTAGTGATCATTTATTTCAAGATTAGTATAGTATTCCTCAGATGTCAAGGTTAGCTTGGGGATAGAGGTGGGGGCACGGAGGATGTGAAGAGAATGTAAGATATTATCCTGGGGCTTTGGGGCCAAATCTCCAGTCCTGGTAAGGCTATGATTGGCCGATAGCACTATTTCCACCTCTCACTTGAATAGCAGATACTTAGCATAATAGCCTAGGAAAACTCTAGAACTGTTGATGGGCTGCACTGGGCTGCCACTGCAGTGCAGAGAAACCAAAATAAATCCACAGTCAGCCCTCTAAGGACAGTTGTCTTGAGCCCAATTATAGACCTACCCTAGAAGTCTTCAGTGTTAACGAGAGGGGGTTTGTGAATACACCAACAAATGCCATCGGATTCTCATTAGCTCCAATTTAATATACAGGCTTGACACTGGTGCTAAATATAAATTCATTATAAACACTACAATCAATTTAGCAGTTTTCGCACTGTAAGGATATAAAAGGGACAGCATTATTTCTGGATAAAGATATTCTTTGACTTCTGTCTCACTTGAGCCCGAATTTTTGGGAGGCGGGCACCTCTAAGCTATATAGACAGCCCTGGATATGCTGAATTAATAAGAGTCATGGATGTCATCATTGTTCTGGCTTCCAGAGAGCTTTCAGCATAGCACGACTAATGTTTGGGAGGCACAGACCTGGCTGAGATTGTCACCTTCCACTCTGATAAACGCGCAATATGCTCTTGGTTACACTTCTCGCCTTGTTCTTCCAGGATCTCTCTCTCTGCACTGTGGGGATCATCATCATAGACTTGGATCACCAGAGCCAAGTGGCCTCTGATGCAGGCATGCTGCCCCCACTCCCCATGCACCCCACGTCCTCCAGCTAGAAGGAGATAGCCTGGTCCCTTGCTCATACATGGAGACCCAGGGAAAATCCCCAAGATTGAAAATCTCCCTCCTAGACTGAAGAAAGAGGCTGGTCACTCCATTCGGGTAAGTAATGAAGTTTATTAAGGAAAACTTACGTCTGAGGTGTATCTTGGGTGGCTGCAAGAGAAAATGGATCCCCGTGCCGCTTGGCAGGCAGCAAAGTATTATGTAGGGTACAGGAGGGGTTAGTCACGGCTACGAGGACGTGAATGCTACCAGGTACAGAAAATTACTTTATATGCTTGACCAGGTCAAAATAGCAGCCTGTTCCAGGAACTGGCACATAGCAGGAGGTAAGGGAGGGGTACTGACTTATATCAGAATGAACCTCAATTATGATCAGACAGTCTCTATGGGAGGTTTGTGGAAAGCAACCTCTATTCTGGCCTGGGTGCAGCTTGAGGGACAGATAGTGATCTTTCCATGGAACAGCCTTCCCCTGTGACCATTTTTTAGAATCTTACATGCCCCCTCTCTTCTGTGAGGTGCCAAATCGTCAGCAAGGGGCTTCAGCAGCAGGGAGGTAGCTTGCTTAGCTGCTAACTGGTCACATTGGAGACCATCTGCAGCAACAGTACAGACACACAAAAGAAAAGAAGCAAAAGAAGCATCCAAATATTAGTAATATTTTTTTCCCATCATGCCCTTCAGGCTCTAAACCAGTGGTTTAGTCGGTGGCCTAAGCTTGGGGTCAGATCACTTCAGGCATTTACTTCAGTTTTCATATGTGCTAATAAGTAAGAAATTGTAGCAGATTTATCGGGTATAAAAACACAGCATTCAGTTTGGATATGGCATAGGTGCCCTGCCCCCTCCAAAATGAGATGGTGCAGTAACAGCATGATCTTTCTAAGATCAGGAAGAGACACATTTAGCAGAGTCTCTGAAAAGTATACTTGTAGCCTGATCTTTAGATGTTAAAGTAGCTGCAACCATGAGAATCGGGCCAGGGGGAGGAATATGCCAGAACAGGACTCCAACCTTCTCCCCTCTTGTAATGGTGCATGTACTGCTTTATATATAGCATGTCTCTATGGTCCCGACTGCATTAGGATGACAGGGTCCTACCAGACTGAGCAATTCTTCCCCACGCAAGGGCATGCATGCAGTACCGACTCATCCCAGCAGACGGTCCCATTGTGGATTCCAGTAAATGGTCGCTGTTCCATAGAAAGTAGAGCTTGGTGCCCTCATTATCGTAGCTCGATGGCCCATGCAAGCATGGGGACTGTTGCTGTGTCCTTTGTTTTCCACACCTTTACTGCATCGGGTGCCTCAGTCTGAATTCCCAGCCTGGCATATGGAGCAATAAGCCACGGATTGGTCATTTAAATATATTAATACTTGGGAACACACCTTTGTCCACCCGGCCAAAGTAACTTTTCCAGTTAATAACTTTGTTGTGTAAAGGACACCATTTTTCCATTCTACCTACCCAGCTGCCTGTGGGTTATATGGGAGATAGAACCTCCATTCAACAACTGTCGTGACCAGGTCACTGTATTTTAAAGACAGCCCTGCCTCCTAGCTATGCACCATTCTATTTGAGCATTACAGTGCCCCCTCTTCTGGTTTACCAATCTGCAGTGTTAACTGACAGGTCAGTTGCTAAAGCGTGTATTTTTGCCAAAGCACCTGCCTCCTGGTTACCTGGAGGTGTAGACAGCTTATGGGCAGGGACAACAAGATCTGCCTTGGGCTCTTGCAAGTGAGTCCAAACATCTTTCCACATCTCTTGTCCCCATAAAGGTCTGTTATAGTTACTCACCCCTCCATTCCCCTTGTCCAAGCCATAAAGTCAGGCCTTTAAAACTGCCAGTGTAAGGATCAGCAGCCAAGGTTCACATGGGATCACCAACCAGACAGCTCTTAATTTAGCCAGTTGACAACTGTGATTTGTTCCTGTTTCCATCCAGATAGTTTCAGTGGATGGCTGGATAGCAACTGCTGTCCAGGTGGATGGATTACCCCGACTGGAGCCATTGGTGTACCAGGTTGTCGCTGGAAGTACCCCTGTTCTTTGGTTGCAGGGCCTGACACAGGGATAGGAGCAGCCACATTTGGAGGGCAGTACTGCTCTGCTGGAGGTAACCATGCCATTTAGTGAGTGCGGGAGTCTGAGCCCTGGCAGAGGCACATGCTTGTCGATCCCCTCCTTGATGGGAAGGGAAGTTCTTACTGTAACTGGCTGCTCATGGGAAAAGGCTTTACTTGCAGTGTATACACTGGCAACAATTGCTGTTCTATTGGGGTGTATCTGATTTCTGCCCCTTTCCACAATTGGGACCAGAATCCAAGAGGAACTCTCTTCTTTGGTGTTTTTTGCTGTAATGCCCAGCCCATGCCTTCCAGGGTAAATGAAACATGTAATTCAAATGGCAACCCCATCTGGGAGAGTCTTTAATCTGTTGGGCTAGTATTTTTGCTTTCTCATAGGCAGCCTGTTGTTTGTCTCCCCAGTCCTATATGTGGCCATTTTTAAGTAGGCAATATAATGGGCAAAGGCATTGCCCTAAATGGGGTATAAATGTTTGCCAGTACCCCAAAATTCGCACAAAAGCCTATACCTCTTTCACATTTTTTGCTATGAGGTAGGTTTGTCTGTGACAGCCTCAGGGACAATGTGGGTCTTACCTGACTGAATGACTCCCAAGAACTTTACTGTGGTGCCTGGTCCTTGAATTTTCTGTGGATTTACTGCCCATCCTCTGTGTTGTAGGTGGTTCAACAAGGCCTCAGCGTTTTCTGTAGCAGAGGGAAATCTTCACAGGTTAACATTATGTCATTAGTAAAATGAGTCCATTTCATAGAGATTGGGAAGGAAAACAGTGACAGTCCTGAGCTACCATCCCATGGCATATGGTGGAGCTACGGTAAATAGCTTGCGGAGTACTTGGAAGCTATACCTCAACTGGGAAACACATTTCCTAACAGCTTCTTTATCATTGTGAGGGCATTGGCCTTGTGGCACGGGAAGGATTCAACTCATCCAAAAAATATACACATAACAACAAAAACATGCTGATAACTCGTACTAAGTGGCAGTTGAATGAATCCTAGCTTAAATGCACTATGGTGAATGAAGGAATGCAAAAAACTAAAAAATAGGGTTTGCCAGGGAGAACCATGGGCCATATTGGGTTTCCCATAGCCCGAACTATTCATTTAATTTACATCCACTGTTTACCCATCATAATTTCCCTGATTCAGGAGCAGACTGTTGCCATGTTACAAGGACATCAGGATGGCAAAAGTCTGGCAACGAGGAGTCATTTTTGCCGAAGTAGAATGGACTTCATTTTGTTGCTGCTGCCTTTTTCTACAAGTCAGCTCGGGCGATTCTAATACGAAAGGTAAGCTTTCCTATGGAGAAGATTCAGTTTCTTCAGTAATCAAAGACGTGATTAAGACAATATAAAACACAAAGTTATTTTGATAAAACAACCTTTGTTTTCTAGGCAGAAAACTTGTTAAGATATCATTTTTTTAAATTAAAATCTTTTTTTTTTAATTTATTGGGGTGATATTTGTTAGTAAAATTACATAGATTTCAGGTGTACAATTCTGTATTACATCATCTATAAATCCCATTGTGTGTTCACCACCCAGAATCAGTTCTCCTTCCATCACCATATATTTGATCCCCCTTACCCTCATCTCCCACTCCCCTCCCCCCTTTCCTCTGGTAACCACTAAACTATTGTCTGTGTCTGTGAGTTTTTGTTTCTCATTTGTTTGTCTTGTTCTTTTGTTGTTTTTGGTTTATATACCAC
This sequence comes from Rhinolophus hipposideros, assembly GCF_964194185.1. Taxonomy (NCBI): domain Eukaryota; kingdom Metazoa; phylum Chordata; class Mammalia; order Chiroptera; family Rhinolophidae; genus Rhinolophus; species Rhinolophus hipposideros. The sequence continues at coordinate 10,823,887 of NC_138053.1, forward strand.
ATATCACTGAAATCATATGGTTCTGTGCTTTTTCTGTCTAACTTATTTCACTTAGCATTATACTCTCAAGATCCATCCATGTTGTCACAAATGTTCCTATATCATCTTTTCTTACCGCCGAATAGTATTCCATTGTGAAGATATAATTTTTTAAATTTATTAAGATGACATCGGTTAGTAAAACTATAGGTTTCAAGTGTACAGTCCTACAATACATCATTTATATATACAAATGCATTGTGTGTTCACCACCGAAAGTCAGTTCTTTTGTCACCATAAATTTGACCTCCTTTACCCTCTTCTACCACCCACCGCCCCCTTTACCTTCTGGTAACCACTAAACTGTTGTCTGTGTCTATGAGTGTTATTTGTTGCTTTCAGTTTTATATCCCACATGAGTAAAATCATATAGTTCTCGAATTTTTCTGTCTGATTTATTTCACTTAACATGATACTCTCAAGATCCATCCATGTTATTGCAAATAGCAGTATTTTATCTTTTCTTGTGACTAATATTCCATTTTATACATATACTATATCTTCTTGATCCAATCATCTGTTGAAGGACACTTCAGTTGTTTCCATGTGAATTTTGGACATGTGTGTTTCCATGTGCCACTGTGAATAATGCTGCAATGAACATAGGGGTACATATATCTTTACAGATAAATGTTTTCAGATTTTTTTTGTTGATACCCAGAAGAGGATTGCTGGGTCATATGGTAATTCTAATCTTACTTTTTTGATGAACCTCCATAGTGGCTGTGCCAATTTACATTCCCACTAGCAGTATGTGTTCCTTTTTCTCCAGAACCTCTCCCACGTTTGTCATTACTTGTCTTGTTGATAGTAGCCATTCCAACAGGTGTGAGTTGGTATCTCATTGTGGTTTTGATTTGCATTTCTCTAATAGCTAGTGAAGTTGAGCATCTTTTCATCATATCTGTTGGCCGTTTATATATTTTCTTGGGAGAATTGTCAGTTTAGGTCCTCTGCCCATGTTTTTAATTGGATTGTTTACTTTTTTGTTGTTGAATTATATGAGTTCTTTATATATTTCGGATATTAGCTCCTTATCGGAGGTATTGTTTGCAAATATTTTCTCTCATTTTGTTGGTTGCCTCTTTGTTTTATTGATGGTTGCTTTTGCTGTGCAGAGGCCTTTTAGTTTTATATAGTCCCATTCATCTATTTTTGCTTATACTTTTATTGATTTTGAGGTCATATTCATAAAAGCCTCTCTGAAACCAAGGTCCATACATTTAGTACCTATGCTTTCTTCCATGCAATTTATTGTTTCAGGTCTTATATTTAGGTCTTTGATCCATTTTGTGTTAATGGTAGTATATGGTGACAGATAGTCTAGTTTCATTCTTTTGCATGTGGCTTTCCAATTTTCCCAGCACCATTTATTGAAGAGGCTTTTCATTCTCCACTGTATGTTTTTCGCTCCTTTATTGAAAATTAGTTGCCCACATATGTGTGAGTTTATTTCTGTGCTCTCAGTTCTGTTCCATTGGTCTGTGTGTCTTTTTTCTGCCAATACTATACTGTTTTGATTATTGTCACTTTGTAGTATAATTTGAAGTCAGGGAGTATGATTCCTCCAGTTTTGTTCTTTTTTTCTTAGGACTGCTTTGGCTATTTGGGGTCTTTCGTGGTTCCAACAAATTTGATTTTTTTGTTGTTGTTCTATTTCTTTAAAAAAACATCATTGGAATTTTGATAAGGATTACATAAAATCTGTATATTGCTTTGGGTAATATGGCCATTTTAAGTATGTTGATTCTTCCAATCCATGAACACGAACTATCTTTCCATTTCTTTGTTTCTTTTTCAATTTGTGTGTGTGTGTGTTCAATTTCTTTCAAATGTGTTATAGTTTTCAGCATATAGGTCCTTCATATCCTTTAAGTTTATTCCTAGGTATTTTATTCTTTTTGTTGCAATTGCAAAAGGAATTGTTTTTCACATTTCTTTATCTGATATTTTATTTTAGTATATAGGAATGCAATGGATTTTTGTACATTGATTTTGTATCCTGCAACTTTATTGTATTTGTTTATTGTTTCAAATAGTTTTGGTGGAGTCTAGCATTTTCTATGTACAGAATGATGTCATCTGCAAAAAGTGACAATTTCACTTCTTCACTGCCAATTTGTATACCTTTTTTTTCTTTCTCTTACCTGATTGCTCTGGTGAGGACTACAAATACTATATTGAATAACAGTGGTGAAAGGGGGCATTCTTACCTTGTTCCTAATCTTAGTTTTTCACAATTATGTATGATATTAGCTGAGGGTTTGTCATATATGGCCTATTATGTTGAGGTACTTTCCTTCTATAATCATTTTATTAAGTGTTTTAATCATAGATGGATGTTATGACTTGTCAAATGCTTTTCCTGCATTTGATCTATTGATATGATCATATGATTTTTATCCTTTGTTCATGTGATGTATCACATTGATGGATTTGTGGATGTTGAACCATCCTTGTGCCCCGGGGATGAACCCCACTTGATCATGATGTATAATCTTTTTAATGCATTTTTGTATTCGATTTGCTAGAATTTTGTTTAGGATTTTTGCATCTGTATTTATCAGAGATATTGGTTTGTATTTTTCTTTTTTTTTTGTTTTGTCCTTACCAGGTTTTGGTATCAGGGTAATGTTGGCCTCATAAAATGAGTGAGGAAGTACTGTCCCTTCTTCAGTTTTTGGAAGAGTTTGAGGAGGACAGGTATTAAATCATCTTTGAATGTTTGGTAGAATTCACTAGCGAAACAATCTGGTCCTCGACTTTTGCTTTTGGGGTGGTGTTAGATGATTGTTTCAATCTCCTTATTGTTGATTTTCCAGTTATTCGTGATTCAGTCTAGCAAGGTTATATATTTGTAAGAGCTTTTCCATTTTCTCTTATGTTATTGAATTTGGTGGCATGTAGTCTTTCATAGCATTCTTGTATGATCCTTTGTATTTCTGTGGTATCTATCATAATTTCTCTTTCATTTCTGATATTTGTGTTTTTTCCTTAGTGAGTCTAGCCAGGGGTTTGTCAACCTTATTGATCTTTTAAAAGAACCAGCTCTTTTTTGCATTAATTTTTTCTATTGTCTTTTTGTTCTGTTTCATTTAATTCTGCTCTAACATTATTAATTATCTACATTATTTCCTTCCTTCTACTAACTTTGGGCTTCATTTGTTTTTTCAGTTCTTTAAGATGTAATGTTAGAGTGTTGATTTGGGATTTTTCTTGTTTTGTGAGATTGGCCTCTAACGATACAAAATTCCCTCTTTACCACTTTTGCACCTCCCCCAAATGTGGGATATGTTGTATTTTCATTCTTGTTCGTTCCTATGCATTTTTTACCTTTTTTTAATTAAAGTTTATTGGGCCTATGCATCTTTTGATCTCTACTTTTATTTCTTCTTCGACACAGTTGTTTTTTAGTAGCATGTTGTTTAATGTTCACATATTTGTGGGTTTTTTCCTGCTTTTCTTTTGCAGTTGATCTCCAATTTCAAAGCATTGTGGCTGGAGAATATGTTCGATATAATTTCAATCTTCCTAAATTTATTAAGGCTAGTTTTGTGTCCCAAAATTTGGTCTATCCTTGAGATAAACCAAGATAAACATGTTATACTACATGTAACTGAAGTATAATTCATTTACTTTGATATTTCAGGGTGCATACAATTGAACAATTCTCCTATATAGAGAGTTCCATTTTTAATTTTAAAATATTGTTTCAGACTACCATTAGAACTTCTTTTTCCACAGCCTCACTCTATTGGTGCCCTCTTGTACTTCTACTACACATGGTATATGAGTAAGTGAGAACATTTCTTTTCATTCCCCTTCTTTCCCATATCAGGAGTTAATCATAAAACTATGGTCTCTTTAACACTGCAAAGTACTTTAATGAGTCAAGACCATTCAAAACTTCAAATCCTTTTTCAAATGATGTATAGTATAAATAAAATATGCTCAAGACTACATAGATGGCAGGATCATATTCATCACCCATTATTAAAATTCTTCACCAATTGGCAGTGCTTAGTGATGACATTCAGTACTTCCTTTATTTTCACCAAACTATGTACAAAAGCTTTTGCTGTGAGATTTTAATTAAGCGATTAGGAAACCAAGCTAAAAGCTGCTATATTTTCCCTCAGAAAGGGAAATATTATGAATAAAGTCTTAGATATATCAAAGATGAAAAATGATTACCCTTCGTGGAATCCTCTGTAGCAGTTTAAATAACTTTTTCTCCTGTAAAGACTAAAATATCACAGGATGTTTAAAGTTGCTTCACTGTTCTTTGAGAGAAAAGTGGGAAGCAGAAAAGTATTAGCAGAGCAACTAAAAATCATATTAATACCATGTTAATAGTTTATCAAGATGATATTCCTGCAATTTGGACATGTCTATAGAGTTATCAGCAAAAAATATCTACTTAGAATGAGGGCTGATTTTGTCTAAAATCTCATGAAGTTTTTTGGGGTAATTTAAACATAATTGTTAAGAAGTAATAAATAAAATAGAATTAAATAGAATAAAAGGTTTTTAGGTGAAACCTTTAGCAATATTCTGATTGTAGAAGCTTTGTGAAAAGAAAACTTTGGAAAATTTTTAATGTGTGGTCAAGCTGGCTAAGATTAATAATAGATCTAATTATGTAAGTTGATTTAAATATCAAAAGTAAACTGATGCAAAATTAGAGTTTGTTTCTCTTGCTGTCTGCTAAACAGATTAAGCTTTCTTGGACTGTAAGTCTGTTCCTGATAAGATATTGACACCTAGGGATAGATCATCCAAACAGAAATCAATAAGGAAATATCAGCCTTAAATAACACATTAGACCAAATGGACATAATCAACACTTGTAAAGCTTTTCATCCCAAAACACCAGATTATACATTCTTCTCTAGTGTACATGGAACATTCTCAAGGATAGACCAAATTTTGGGACACAAAACTAGCCTTAATAAATTTTGGGACACAAAACTAGCCTTAATAAATTTAGGAAGATTGAAATTATATCAAACATATTCTCCAGCCACAATGCTTTGAAATTGGAGATCAACTGCAAAAGAAAAGCAGGAAAAAACCCACAAATATGTGAACATTAAACAACATGCTACTAAAAAACAACTGTGTCGAAGAAGAAATAAAAGTAGAGATCAAAAGATGCATAGGCCCAATAAACTTTAATTTAAAAAAAGGTAAAAAATGCATAGGAATGAACAAGAATGAAAATACAACATATCCAACATTTGGGGGAGGTGCAAAAGTGGTAATGAGGGAATTTTGTATCGTTAGAGGCCTATCTCACAAAACAAGAATAATCCCAAATAAACACTCTAACATTACATCTTAAAGAACTGAAAAAACAAATGAAGAATGCTTTCTTTTTAGCAAATTTTTAAACTCGCTGCATAAAAGACTAATAGATACAACAAAATGCACTCGACTGCTGTGGCTATAGTATTTGCTCTAAATGCCAGCTGGATCAGTAAGTACATTTTTGGAGAGACGAAAGACCTGAATGGCTGGTACTGAATGAGGTATAGAATGTTTCCTGACAGTGAGTGTTACCTACAGACACTCTCCTTTAATTCAAAAGGACATGTAAATATATTTAATAAATTAAAGATTTATATCTTTATGTTAGATTAATATAAATTAGTAGTATTACTATTAAATGTTAGGGTAGCTATCCTTATTTCTATCAATCACATTGCCTTTAACCAAAGATAGAGGGCAGTTCCTAGGAAAGAACAAAGAACTAGCTCACAGATTAGAGTTTTTAAAATAGTTTGATCCGTAGCTCTGTTATTTTTCTTATTAACCCAGATACTGAACAAATTTATCTGTCATTTCAATAAATCTATAATTGAGAGACAAAAGCATTTGAACGGACAGTTGAAAAAGGACAATCAATTGAAAATTGGATGCAAGAGAAATCCCTCAAAACCATGCTAGATTTTTCATATTGTTCAAGATTGTGGGTCTCAGATCTGCATTAAAGGCCAATAAATAACACTGATTTGAACTGCCAAGATACAAAGTTCTGACAATTAAGTTCGTGAACTTGTTGCAATGATGTTGCTAAACTTTTTTGATATCAGAGGGATTATTCATTATGAAGTTGTACCAACTGGACAGTTAACCAAGTTTACTATTTGTAAGTGCTGAAAAGGCTGCGTGAAAAAGTTAAGATGATCTGAACTTTTTGCCAACAACTCATGGCTCTTGCATCATGACAATGTACTGGCTTACTTGGCACTGTCTGTGAGGGAGTTTTTAGCCGGTAAACAAATAATTGTATTGGAACAGCTTCCATACTCTCCTGATGTGGTAAATAGAGAATGACTTCTCTCTTTACCTGAAGATAAAGGAAATATTGAAAGGAAGACATTTGATGACATTCAGGACATCAAGGGTAATACGACGATGGCTCTGATGGCCATTCCAGAAAAAGACTTCCAAAATTGCTTTAAAGGGTGGACTAGGCACTGGCATTAGTGCATAGCTTCCCAAGGGGAGTACTTCGAAGGTGACCATAGTGATATTCAGCAATTAGGTGTGTAGCACTTTTTCTAGGATGAGTTCGCAAACTTAATTGTATTACCAGCACATGTCTAAGGAAGTCACTTTTTAAGGAGAATGACAGTGAAAGCAATTTTAAGCACTAGCATGCTCTCCTCTCTGCTCCTCTTCTCACCTGTCAGGGGTCATTCTCTTCTGGTTTATTTGAAAAAGGAAGAGGGTTTTTCTCCCATGCACTATTAAGTATCCCCATGACAGTGCTCCACCAACCCCCACTGCTGCTAGCTCTGCCTTTTTGATCACTGTACAGAGTTTGCAGGAAACATCAGTGCTGTCTCTCCTTGACACAGTACTATGTCTGCCATGCCCACCTTGGCAGAAGGGAAATGTGAAGATGATGCCAATTCTCTCAACACCTGAGCTTCATTCTACACGTATTGAAACATCCACTTTACTGAAAAAGCAGGAATATTGACAAACTATTATAACAAAGGTATGTAGGAGGAAGGAAATACTTTTAAAACTGTACGGTACACTCTTTGGGGAGTAAAAAAAATATATGGGCAATTCCTCTTTTCTAGCTTTTACTTTTCTGTCTGAAGGTCTGTCAGAGGTAACTTCTGTTTCTAATCTTCCCTCTGCAAATCTCTGCCCCTCAATAAGAGGTTCCATTTCCTTACCTTCAGAGGAACTTCTCGCCTGGCAATCTGGCCTCTTCCTCAAGCCCTATAGTTCATCCATTCCTCTAAATTGAACTCCTGAGACTAGAATAATAATACCTCCGGGTGTGGCAGCAGGAGACTATACTCAGGAGACCCAAAGTCTGGTGTGCTTAAGACTCCCCACCTCTGTGAGATAAACATATGCTTTCTTGGTCTGCGTTGTACCCCCACCTCAACCCCATTTGAAAAGTAAGCTCCTTGGGTCTTTATTAATTTTTAAGAGTGTAAAGAGGTTCTGAGACCAAATATTTGACAACCACTGGCATAGACAATAACCGATGTAAAAATCACTCATTTGTACTCCTTTAAACCATAGATTGAGCCACCTCTGATGGACTCTCTTCAGGTATATCACAAATACTGAGAGTCTTACAATTACAACTTCTCCTTGCCTTGAGCATATCAAACACGTGACTTGATGTTCTTCCATACAATTCTTTCTAAATAGAATGCTAGCAGTGTAGTTTTCTGTTAGCCCAGAATTGGGATTTAAAAAAATTTGTCTACCTCCAAAGCTGAGACTTTCTTCCCCTAGGTTGTATCTGTATATTGTATAGTTTAAACATAAATACACATATATTGAAAATCTTTAAATTGAGGAATTTCTGTAGATGTTATATCATCTCTATAAATAGATAAGCATTTATACTCTACAAAATGACAGTTGGTCTAAGGACATACGAATACCATCTTTTAATTACTAGAGAAGAAAATGAAAACTTCAACAAATTTGATTTTAAATGCATTTTTTTTTTTTTTTTAACAAGAAGGAGCTCTAATAGGTAACTGCTGAGAAACTATCAGGGCTGTTATTTGCCATGAAGTTTGAGAGTAAACAACGAGTTAAAATTGACCATCCAATTATAGTTTAATAGACAGTGAAAAATTTTGCTTTTTAGTTTTGAATTTCAATTGGATTACTTATATTCTAATCCCCTTAAAAACAGCAGGAAAAGGGGTGGCCGGTTAGCTCAGTTGGTTAGAGCCCGGTGCTCTTAACAATAAGGTTGCCGTTTTGATCCCCACATGGGCCACCGTGCACTGCGCCCTCCACAACTAGATTGAAACAACTACTTGACTTGGAGATTATGGGTCCTGGAAAAACACACTTAAAATAAAATGTAAAAAAGTTAAAAAAAAAACAAAAAACAGGAAGGGAAAAAAGTGGAATTCTATCAATAAGCTAAAATTCATCTGTAAAGTTGATTTCTGGTATTTCTATTCCATTTGGTTTTTATGTGTACCAGGTTTACTGTTATTTACATAGAAAGCACTTTTCTCCTTGACTGCAGGACCTAGCTGTTGTTTTATCCCAGATGGTCAAAGGCAAAGCATAGCTCAAGAACTTATAAAATCTAAACAGGTAAAGAGTTTCTTATTCAGACTCTTTACCACTTTACAAGTTGCCTCCTAGTGCCAGGTGTACTGAGAAACTGCTAAATGTGGTTCACAACCAAAAAGACTGAGGAATTAAGAAAAAATAATCTATTTTATGACTACTTCAAACGTATTTTTAAAAATAAGCTCTGTTACTAACATTTGTCACCCCAATAAACTTTAATTAAAAAAAAAAGCTGTTTTACCATAAGATCATTCAAACATTAAAAACCTAGTTGGAAGTTACTTCAAAAAAAAAAAGCTGTTTTACCGTAAGATCATTCAAGCATTAAAAACCTAGTTGGAAGTTACTTCAAAGTTTTTTTCACTGGCTTTTCATTTTGTTAATGTTAATACACAGAATAAAAATGATAGGCATGATTTAGAACTCAGAACAAACCCCAGAACCTATACACCAAGCACTAACATCTCAGAGAAAGAATAGAAACATCAAACATCCCCCATTTTGCTCCCTTTACCTCAGTACAGTAGTTAAAAGGAGCTTCTAGGTGTGTCTGCATTGTGAAATGGTCTCAGGCTTTCAAGGTGCTAGCCAAGCCAAAACACTCAATTCTTTAGAACTGAGCTTTCATACACATTTTTCTGCTGAACTGTTGAGTCCATATGTCAAGTTTATGCCTTCCTGATTATACCTGACTTAGAGAGTTTTATAAATTGGGGCTGGGCCAATCACATATGATCTCAAGAATTTTAACTAAGGGGAACAGATAGACTGACAAAAACAAGCTGGGAGATTGCAGCCCCTTCCTACACACACACACACACTACATTGCATGGATAAGCCTCAGTTGAGGCACATGTCTTGTAAGAAAGTAGCCTCAAAATGCTCCCTACCTCTCCTCCTGGCTAATATACCAACACTAGGATCAAAACCTGAGCATAGCCCAACTGGGAAAATACTGACCCTACCAAAAGATAAAGGGATTATTTATATAAGAATCTGCAGGACCTGGTAAATAGGTTCCACAAGGACCCCAGAGAATATGCCTGGGAATGGGACCTGAGGGGACTAAATGGGAGTACAATATATAGCTGAATAATGGCGTTTGCTGATTGAGGATATTCTGCCATGACTTAGAAACAATGTACTTGCAACAACTCCTAAAGGGGGTTATGATAAGGTAAAGGTGTTAGAACTGCCTTGGCATTGTTGGCAAAGGGAATGAAAGGCTCACAGGTGTAGTATACTTAAATGGGTCGATTATGTAAGACTCAAGAACATCAAAAGACCATGTTTACCAGGAGAACAAGTAGAACACGACTTGTACTAACACATAAAGAAATACGCTAATGAAGGGGTCACAGCATTACTGAGCTTAGTAATGGCTGTCCTCTGCTGGACAAAATTGATGGTAGGGATAGTGTGACAGAACTGGGATCTCTGACAATTGAGAAGATTCTGGAATAGAAGAGGCCACATAGCAATACTTAACCAAAAAAACTCAAGTCTGATGTAAGTACTGGAGCTGGCAGCAAGGCCAGATTGTTTGACCCATGGAGATTCATGATGATGGCTAATAAACACAAGGGCAAGACAGATGGGAAACCAAGAAGGTTGTTTCTTATTATATACAGGCTGATATCATTCTCCTAATAGAAAGAATCACAATGCCTTGCTTGCTCAGTTTCCATTCCTGAACAGGTTCTCAGACCCAGTGTCCACTGATTGAAAGAGAGGATTAAAGCTTAAGGATAGACTCTAATACTGATGAAAGTGGGCATCGTTATAAAAGGGGATTGATGATCACTTACCAAGTAACTGAATACTGGAAAAAGTGTCTAGATCTTTCCGAAGCTTTTGTATACAGGATCTGATCTATCACTGACACTAAAGGGCCCCAAATGCTGTCATAGCCCCCCTATTATTCAAGGGTATATGGAGGCCAAGTAATAAAGTCCTGGCCAGCTTCATATCATAATGAGGCCATTGGATCCCAAAATTCCCCTGCTGGTCATTTTCTGAATGTCTAAGTATATCTGATGGGTATACTTAGGATCTTGCAGAACTCTCACATTGGTTCCTTGTTCTGTGTAATAAGAGATGTTGTAGTAGGGCATTGCAAGTAGAGTGCTCCAAAAGTCACCTATGATGGAGATAGTTAATCACAATAATACAGCATTCTGGGTAAAACAGACAGCTTCATTCTCAATAACTTCAATGTCTTTGTTATATTGTGACACTATCTTCAAGGTCAAGAGCACCTCATACCACTTATCACTAAGTAGTAGGGCATTGCAAGTAGAGTGCTCCAAAAGTCACCTATGATGGAGATAGTTAATCACAATAATACAGCATTCTGGGTAAAACAGAGACAGCTTCATTCTCAATAACTTCAATGTCTTTGTTATATTGTGACACTATCTTCAAGGTCAAGAGCACCTCATACCACTTATCACTAAGAAAGAGAGAGCTTGGCGATCTGCTTCATGTTTTGGAGGTGTTATGTACTCCTTGAGAATACTGTTCCAATCTATTTTTACTGCAAGTTTTGAGAGGGGTGCAGAGCAATGGAAGTCTATGCAGTACAAGTGGGATGCTGCTAGGGCCACAGGATCCAGATTTTCCCATGGTGCTAGACACATTAAGCATAGATGACAATGTAAAATGGAGTCTCTGGCATGCCACAATAGGACATTTGCACACCTCTCCAGGACTTAGAAACAAAGCTATGCCAGAAAACAGTTCCTGGCATACTACTAGGCCCTGGTAGAGACTGAGCATCTGATCTTGAGACACCAATGCCTATGCACCAAAGTCACAAATTTTGAGCTCTTAAGTCTACATGACCATATATCCTTATGTGGGCACAGCAGCTACCAATTGTATGGCAGGATTCATACATTTGGGATAAGTAATTACAGAAAGAGTTATCCCAGACCTCCTGTCACCATGTCATCTACCTCTATTGTACGAATGACTATTGTCTTCTGCCAATAATCTCTGGGGGTTGGACATCACTAATGGTTAGTTGAACAGAGAAAGAAAACACAAAGCTGAGTCAAAGATGGGTCAACTCTCTATGTTGGTACTGATCAAACATGGATTACATTTTTCACAACCCTGGCGACATTGTCTCGCAGTGATCCCAGAAGTCCCAGTAGTGCAGGTAAGAGAAAACAAAAACTGTACTATAGCACCATCTATTGGAAAACAAAAGAAAGACCTGTACTTATTAACTGCTGAACAGTTAAAGGCAACAGCACTTTAAAAAGATTTCAATCCCTTAAATGCCCCAGCAGAGAAATAATTCATCAAGTACCATGCACAACCAAGGTAACAAGTTAGTTCAGAAAGGAAATGAAAAACCTACAGAAAATAAACTCAAAGACACAGAAGATTGTGACTTAAATGACAGAGAATTCAAGATGGCATTTCTAAAAAAGCTCAATGAGATACAAGAAAACTCACAAAGGCAGTGCAATGAGCTCAGGAATAAAATCAACAAAAGGAGTACTTTACCAAAGAGATTGAAACTATAAAAAACAAGCAAATCCTGGAGCTAAAGAACTCAATAAATGAGATGCAGAATGAATTAGGGAGCTTAGGATATAGGGCAGACCAGATGAAAGAGTTAGTGATCTTGAAGATAGAAATCTATAAATGGCTCAGGTATAAGAGGAGAGAGAATTGAAAGTAAAAATAAAAGGAAAGAACTATGAGAACTATCAAACTCCACTAGAAAGAGCAATATAAAAATAACGGGTATACCAGAAGGAGATTAGAGGGAGAAGGGAACAGAGAGCCTATTCAAACAAATAATCATTGAGAACTTCCCAAACCTATGGAAAGAGGTAGACCCATGAATCCAAAAAGCTAACCTAAAACCTAATTATCTCAATGCAAAAAGACCTTCTCCAAGGCACATTAAAGCTGTGAACAGTTAATGACAAAGAAATTCAAGGTAGCCAGGGAAAAGAAGATTGTAACCTATAAAGGAAACTTCATTAAATTATCAGATTTTTCAGCAAAAATCCTACAAGATAGGAGAGTGGAATAAAATATTAAAATATCGAAAGAGAAATTGCCAGCCAAGAATAACATATCCAGCAAAGTTATCCTTTAGATATGAAGGAGAAATAAAGGCTTTTCCAGACAAACAAAAGCTGAGGGACTTCACCACCATGAGACCTGTATTACAAGAAATGCTGAAAGGAGCCCTTCTTCCTGAAGAAAAAAAAAAAAGAGACAAAAGGATACAAAACTAAGATGACAGACAGACAGAAGCAGAAAATTACAACGCTTCTTCAAAATAGGACATTAAACAAATACAACATTAAATAAAAAAGTAAAAGCATTTTAAAAAGACTATAGCTTCTGCAATTTGGAAATAAATTCACGGCATAAAAATATAATTTGTGACAACAAAAGCATAAAGGGGGAATAGGGAAAGGTGTAAACTTGCACAGGTGAATAAAGATGCAATCAGAAAATAAAGGGCTACTGTACATGTGAAATTTTCTTTTTGCATAAACCTAATGATAACCACAAAACAAAAATTAAGAACTGAGATACATAACATAAAAAAGAAAAAATAGAGGGGAAAAAAATCATAGAATACTACCAAACTAAAATAACAGAAATATAAGGGAAAATAAGCAATATAGACAGACCTACCAGAAAACAAAAGAAAATGGCTATAGGAAGTTCTCACATATCAATAATCATCCTAGATGTAAATAGACAAAACTCACTAATTAAAAGGCACACAGTAGCAGGATAGCTTGAAAAATAAGACCCAACTATATGTTATCTTCATTACATCCATCTCAGCTACAAAGACAAACATAGAGTCAAAGTGAAGAAATGGAAGATGATGCTCCCTGCAAATGGCACCCAAAGAAAATCAGCTGTAGCCATACTCATGTCAGACAAAATAGATTTCAAGATTAAAAAGTTAACAAGAGGCAAAGATGAACATTTTAAGAGGTCTGACAATTAAGTTCGCGAACTCATCCTAGACAAAGTGCTAACTCATTGCTGAATATCACTACAGTCACCTTTGAAATACTCCCCTTAGGAAGCTACGCACTGATGCCACTGCCTCATCCACACTTCAAAGCAATTTTGGAACTTTTTCTGGAAAAGTCATCAGAGCTGTCATCGTATTACCCTTGATGTCCTGAATGTCATCAAAATGTCTTCCTTTCAATATTTCCTTTATCTTCAGGTAAAAAAAGAAGTCATTCGGGGCCAGATCAAGTGAGTTGGGAGGGTGTTCCAGTACAGTTATTTGATTACTGACTAAAAACTCCCTCACGGACAGTGCCGTTTGAGTTGGTGCATTGTAGTGATGCAAGAGCTTCTTCGGGAGCATTTTGTTTTTTTTAAAAGATTTTATTGGGGAAGGGGAACAGGACTTTATTGGGGGAACAGTGTGTACTTCCAGGACTTTTTTCCAAGTCAAGTTGTCCTTTCAATCTTAGTTGTGGAGGGTGCAGCTCAGCTCCAGTTGCTGTTGCTAGCTGCAGGGGGTGCAGCCCACCATCCCTTGCGGGATTCGAGGAATTGAACTGGCAGCCTTGTGGTTGAGAGCCCACTGGCCCATGTGGGAATCGAACCGGCAGCCTTCAGAGTTAGGAGCACGGACCTCCAACTGCCTGAGCCACCGGGCTGGCCCCTTCGGGACCATTTTTTGCACACACCTTTCTCATGCCAAGATTTTTAGTTAAGATTTTCCTAACTGTGTCTCTATTGATGTTCTTTGGTTTCCTATGCTTCTCACAGTCAGCCAATGATTTTGATGCACAATTCGATGAGTTTTTGCAATGTTTTTGCCTGTTCTGCTCATTACTGGCTGCCCTGACCTCCATCAGTGACATGTTCGCTCCCCTCAGAAAAATGTTTAATCCATTTGTACACTGCCATTTTTCTTCATAGCATATCCCTGTAAACTTGGACTAACACGTCCCTGATTTCACTTTCACTCTTGCCAAGTTTAACAAGAAATGTAATGTTTGTTTGTTGTTCTAATTCAAGCTCAGACATTCTCATGACGGCAAAAACACGCAACAATAATGAATGCCACTTAGCAAGACACCGCCATATGTCAACACAAACACAGCTGTGAGACACTGATATACCAAGGTTATGAAACCTTACTGAGCTGTTGTACAGTGCTCCAATGTAAGCACATGGTGGCGAGTTGGCAAACTTAATTGTCAAAGCTCATATAATAAAGGGAACAACAAACCAAGAAGACATAATATTTATCAATATATATACACCCAACCTATTTGGGAGCACCAAAATATATAAAGCAATTACTACAGACCTAAAGGGAGAAACTGACAAAAATATAGTTATAGTAGGAAACCTAAATACTCTATTGACAGTTGTGGATGGATCATCCAAACAGAAAATGAATATGGAAATGGCCTTAAATGCTACATTAGACTAAGTGAACATAATCAATATTTATAGAGCTTTCCATTCCAAAACAACAGAATATAGATGCTTCTCTAATGCACATGGAACATTCTCAAAGATAGAGCATATGTTGAGGCACAAAACTAGTCTCTATACATTAAAGAGGACTGAAATCATAACAAGCGTGTTCCCTGATCACAATGGCATGAAAATGGAAATTAACTATAGAAAATAAAGCTGGAAAAACCACAAAATGTGGAGATTAAACAACATGCTACTGAACAAATACTGAGTCAAATAAAAAATAGAAGAAGAGATCAAAAGATACGTAGAGACAAATGAGAATGACAATACAACATATCAAAAATTTTAGGGTACCGCAAAAGCAGCAATAAGAAGGAAATTTGTAGCATTACAGGCCTACTTTAAGAAACAAGAAAATTCTCAAATAAACAGTCTAACATTTCATCTTAAAGAACCAGAAAAAGAAGAAATGAAGCCCAATGTCAGTAGAAGGAAGCAAATAATAAATATTAGAGAATTAAATGAAATGTAAAAAAAGCAATCGAAAAAAATTAATGAAAGAAAGAGCTGGTTTTTTGAAAAGATAAATTGACAAACCTCTGACTAGACTAAGGTAAAAAGAAAAAACACTCAAAGAAAATCAGAAGTAAAAGAGGAGTTACAACCGACACCACAGAAATACCTGGGATTATATGAGTATACTATGAAAAGCTATATGCCACCAAGTTTGATAACCTAGAAGAAATGGACAAATTCTCAGAGATCTGTAATCTTCCAAAAACAAGCCATGAAGAATTGGAAAACCTAAATAGACTAATTAATAGTAAGGATATTGAAACAGTCATAAAAAACCTCCCCAAACACAAAAGTCCAGGACCAGGATGGCTTCACTAGTGAATTTCACCAAACATTCAAAGAAGATTCATTACCTATTCTTCTCGAATGTATCCAAAAATTTGCAGAACAGGAAATACTTCCTAACTCATTCTATGAAACCAACATTACCCTGATACTAAAACCTGGCAAAGAAAACACAAAAAAAGAAAATTACAGGTCAATATCTCTGATGAACATAGATGCAAAAATCCTCAACAAAATACTAGCAAATCAAATGCAATACATTAAAAAGATAATACATCACAATCAAGTGGGGTTAATTCCCAGGACTCAAAGTTGTTTCAGCATATGCAAAACAGTCAATGTGATAGGCCACATTAACAAAGATAAAAATTATATGATCACATCATTAGATGCAGAAAAAGCATTTGACAAGATACACTATCCATTTAAGATTAAAACTCAATAAAATGGGTATAGAAGGAATGTACCTCAACATAATACAGACCATATGTGACAAACCCTCAGCTAACATCATGCTCACTGGTCAAAAGTTGAAAACTTTTCCTCTGAGATCAGAAACATGACAAGCATGCCAACTCTTGACACTGCTATTCAACATACTGAAGTTCTAGCTATAACAATAAGGCAAGAGGAAGAAATAAAAGACATCCAAACTGGGAATGAAGAAGTAAAATTGTCACTTTTTTCAGATGATGTGATTCTGTATATAAAGAATCCTAAAGGCTATTAGAAACAATAAACAAATACAATAAAGTTGCAGGATACAAAATCAATGTACAAAAATTCATTGCATTCCTATATACTAACAATAAAATGTCAGAAAAAGAAATGAAGAACTCCATTTGCTATTGCAATAAAAAGATAAAACACCTAGGAATAACCTTAACAAAGGAAGTGAAGGACCTATACACTGAAAACTACAAGACGATTTGAAAGAAATTGAAGAAGACACAAAGAAATAGATATTCTATGTTCATTGACTGGAACAATCAACACAGTTAAAATGGAAATATTATCTAAAGCAATCTACAGATTTAATGCAATCCCCAATCAAAATCCCAATGACATTTTCCAAAGAAATAGAACAAAAAAATTCATTAAATTTGTTAAAACCACAAACGACCCAAAATAGCCAAAGCAATCCTGAGAAAAAAGAACAAAGCCAGAGGTATCACACTCCGACTTCAAATTATACTACAAAGTGACAATAATCAAAATAATATAGTTTTGGCAGAAAAAAGACACACAGACCAATGGAACAGAACTGAGAACACAGAAATAAACCCATGTATATATGGGCAACTAATTTTCAATAAAGGAGCGAAAAACATACAGTGGAGAATGAAAAGCCTCTTCAATAAATGGTGCTGGGAAAACTGGAAAGCCACATGCAAAAGGATAAAACTAGATTGCTATCTGTCACCATATACCAAAATTAACTCAAAGTGGATCAAAGACTTAAATATAAGATCTGATACAATAAATAAAGAAATTAAAATCACCCATATTGAAAAGGAAGAAGTAAAACTGTCATTGTTTGAAGATGACATGATACTATAGAGAATCCTAAAGATTCCACCAAAAAACTCTTAGAATGATAAATGAATTCAGTAAAGTAGCAGGATACAAAATTAATGTTCAGAAATTGATTGCATTTTTATATACCAATAACAAACTATCAGAAAGAGAAATTAAAAAAACAATCCCACAATTGCATCAAAAAGAAAAATAAAATGCCTAGGAATAAATTTCACCAAAGAGGTAAAAGACATGTACTCACAAAATTATAAGACATTGAAGAAAGAAACTGAAGAAGATACAAATAAATGGAAGCATACTGTGCTCATGGACAGGAAGAATTAATATAGTTAAAATGTCCATACTACCCAAAGAAATCTGTAGATTCAATTCAATCCCTATCAAAGTACCAATGGCATTTTTCACAGAACTATGGAAACACAAAAGACTCCAAATAGCCACAGCAATCTTGAGAAAGAAGAACAAAGTTGGAGGTATCATGCTACCTCACATCAAACAATACTATAAGGCTATAGTAATAAAAAATGTTGATCAAATATAGGGTGATGGAAGGAGAACTGACTCTGGGTGGTGAACACACAATGGGATTTATAGACGATGTAATACAGAATTGTACACCTGAAATCTATGTAAATTTACTAACAATTGTCACCCCAATAAAATTAATTAAAAAAAAAATGCATGGTACTGGCATAAAAACAGATACATAGATCAATGGAACACAATAGGGAGCCCCCAAATAAACCCATATCTATATGGTCAATTAATCTATGACAAAGGAGGCAAGAAAATACAATGAGGTAAAGACAGTCTCTTCAATAAATAAATGGTGTTGGGAAACCTGGACAGATACATGCAAAAAAAAAAAAAAGAAACTATTTCTTATACAATATAAAATAAATAAACTCAAAATGGATTAAAGACTTAAATGTAAGACCTGAAACCATAAAACTCCTAGAAGAAAACATAGACAGTAAACTCTCTGACATTGTTCTTAGTCGTATATACATATTTTTTTTTTATTGGGGAAGGGGAACAGGACTTTATTGGGGAAGAGTGTGTACTTCCAGGCCTTTTTCCCAAGTCAAGTTGTTGTTCTTTCAGTCTTAGTTGTGGAGGGTGCAGCTCAGCTCTAGGTCCAGTTGCTGTTGCTAGTTGCAGGGGGCACAGCCCACCTTCCCTTGCGGGAGTCGAACTGGCAACCTTGTGGTTGAGAGGACGCACTCCAGCCAACTGAGCCATCCGGGAGCTCAGCAGCAGCTCAACTCAAGGTGCCGTGTTCAATTTTAGTTGCAGGGGGCACGCTGCCCACCATCCCTTGAGGGACTCGAGGAATTGAACTGGCAACTTTGGCAACTTTGTGGTTGAGAGCCCGTGCTCCAACCCACTGAGCCATCCAGGGGGCAGCTCAGCTCAAGGTGCCGTGTTCAATCTTAGTTGCAGGGGGCACAGCCCACCATCCCTTGTGGGACTGGAGGAATTGAACTGACAACCTTGTGGTTAGAGCCCACTGGCCCATGTGGGAATCGAACCGGCAGCCTTCGGAGTTAGAAGCATGGAGCTCTAACTGCCTGAGTCACCGGGCCGGCCCTTAGTCGTATATTTTTTTGATATATCTCCTCAGGCAGGGAAACAAAAGGAAAAATGGGAGTACAAACTAAAAAGTTTTTGCACAGCAAAGGAAGTCATCAACAATACAGAAGACAACTTATTGAATGGAAGGACGTATTGGGCAATGATACATCTAGTAGGAGGTTAATGTCCAAAATTTATAAACACCTCATACAAATCAACACCAAAAAAAACAACCCAGTTAAAAAAATTGGTAAAGAACCTACATAGATATTTCTCCAAAGAGGACATACAGATGGCAAATACACGTATGAAAAGATGCTCAACAACACTAATCATCACAGAAATGCAAATTAAAATTACAATGAGATATCATCTCACACCTGTCAGAATGACTATCATCAATAAATCAACAAACAACAAATGTTGGTGAAGATGTGGAGAAAAGGAAATCATTTTGCACTGTTGGTGGGATTGCACATTGGTGTAGCCACTATGAAAAGCAGTATGGAAATTCATCAAAAAATTAAAAATAAACCCAGTCATTCCACTTCTGGGTATTTATTCAAAGAAATGCAAAACACTAATTTGAAAAGATACACACATCCTTTTGTTCATTACTGGTGTTATTTACAATAGCCAAAATATAGAAGCAACCTAAGTGTCCATCAATAGACGATTGGATAAAGAAGATGTAATACATATTTACAATGGAATATTACTCGGCCATAAAAAGAATGAAATCTTGCCAATTGCAACAACATGGATTGACCTAGAGTATATTATGCTTAGTGAAATAACTCAAAGACAAATACCATAGGACTTCATTTATATGTGGAATCTAAAGAACAAAAAAAAATGAACAAACAAAACAGAAACAGACTCATAGATAGAGAACAGATGGTTACTGGATGGGAGGGGGGTTGGGGGCTGGGTGAAAAAGGTGAAGGGATTAAGAAGCACAAATTGGCAGTTACAAAACAGCCATGGGGATAGAATACAGCATAGGGAATATAGTCAATAATATTGTAATGATTTGTATAACTGTAAATTATATAAATATCTAACCACTATGCTGTATACCTAAAACTAATATAATATTGAATGTCAGCTGTAATTGAAAAAAATAAATGTAACTGCAAAAAATGAAATAAGGAAAGATTCAAAGAAAACATAGCCTCATAGGCAAATAAATGAGAGACACAGTTCAAAAGACTTGGTGTGATAAAGAACTTCAAAAGTTTTTGTCACTGATTATCAATTATAAGAAGCGACTTGGTATAAGTATATGGAAAGTCCAAGAAGTCTTCTAGAGAAATTACAGCTCTTCATATAGTGTGATAAGAACCGGTTCAATCTTCTGGAAAATGATGTAGCTGTTAGTCCAAAATGAAGGTGAACCAGATGCTCCTTTTCTCTACACACTTGTAGAATATATCTATAAAAGTATTTTTAATTGAGAGAAAAGTTTAAAGGTCAAAATAAAAAGAAGAACTTCTTTTTGAATGCTCAATGCTCACAAAATGCAGTTTAGTTCCTAGTTTGATTTTTTACAGAATTCATATATACTTGTAAAACTAATGTAATATAAAAGTTTTAAAGAAAATGCCAGTAAAAGTCCTTGCCGATACACGTCACATTCCCATTTCCTGTCAACATGAAAACAGTGTTAATGTGAGTGTATGCCTGTGGACCTTCTTCCCTGTGTGCATCTATATGTCTATGTCTTTGGATATGTGTGAACATATTTACATGTATGCATTTAGAGGTTTTCTTTTTTTTTTTTACTTTTTTTTTTATTAGTTTCAGGTGCACAAAACATTTTACACCCCTCACAAAGTGATACCCCCTTCCCGCAATCTACTACCTTTCTGACATCGCATACAGCTATTACAGTTTCATTGACTCTATTCCCTATGCTGTGCTCCACATCCTGCGACTACATATACATTAAATTATAATTGACATTCATTATTATTCAGCTTCAGCTTCAGGTGTACAGTGCAGTGATCAGGCATCTACACTGTTCATGAAGTGGTCTCCCTAATAAGACAAGTGTCCACCCTACACAATCTTTACATTATTAGAGGTTTTCTTAAATATTAATTCTGTATCCTTTTTTCTGAATCGTGCTCTTTTTACTTAACAATATTGAACCTTTTCTATGGCAGTTCATAAAGATTTATCTTGTTCTTTATCATGTTTAGGATGGTAGTAGATTTTTTTTAGTATTTCCCCTGTCAATTTCCATATTACATTACCATATTTTTGCATTTTGTATAAAGTTAAAGCAAACACCTTTGGACAGTAACCTTTTGACAAATACTTGACCATATCTGTGGGACAGAATTAAATAAGAATGCTGTCAAATGTTTGCTGAGATACTTTACAAATAATGTTTCTACTAATGTCTATAAGTACATGGTTCCCCACATTCTAATAACAGTAGCTATTATATGTATTTTTAATCTTTAATAAAATAATTAAGTTTTATCTCAGTGCTGTTTAATTTTGTTTTATATTTCCGTTTTGCTGATTTTCAAAAGATTTTTAAATATTACAGCTATTACTCCTTTATTATTCATGCTGCAAACATTTTCTTCAAGCCAATTTTCTAAATTTGGCAGATATCTTTTGCTGACCAGCACATTTTCCAATTTTAGGTTTTGTTCCTGTATTAAACTTTTTAATTAACTATATTTTCAAAATCTGTAAATCCTCAGTTATTTTATTGTCTACCTGTTTTTTTTTCCCTAAAGAAAATGCGTGTTAATGCTTTCCATAGTGACTGTTAATTTCTCTAGTTCAAGTTGCTTCATGAACTTCAAAGGTATTTTAGGTACAAAAGTATTTCTGACACATACCTTTTTGGTAGCTTTGCCTCATTGTCTCAATGAATGATTTTTGCCTTAAAGTTTTCACTTTCATTCATTTTGTTTGTCATTTCTTAGTTTATGTGGGTGTAACTACTTATGCTCATTTATGTTTTACATGCTTCTCTTAGAAACAGCATGTAGATGGCCTTTTAAAATCTAAACCTAAAGGTCTCTGTCTTTAATAAAGATATTCCATCCATTAAATTATATTTCTCATAATTGATGTATTTGACTTATATTTGCTTTCCTAATTTTTGTTTGTTTGTTTCTTTCTGATATTTGAAGATTTTTTGAGTTAAGGTTGTTGTAGATGTTTTTACTGCATTCAAAGTCTATTTATCTAAATGTTACTTTTCAGTTTTAGCAAATTAGTTTTAACTTCTTAAATTAACCCCTAAAAACCCAGTTTAAAATTATTCTAAACATGTAGTAATTTTTAAGCACTTTGTGATGACTCCTGGAATTTCCAGTTATAAGCGCCTTATGGAGCATTTTGCAAAGCAGTAGAAATATATTAGATCACTGAGAAGCCAAACTAATGAGTAAACCTTAGCATATAGGAGGCACAATTACACAGTGTTAGAATGAGTTTGTAAGAGAGCCAGAGACAAAGCTAGGGTGAAATATAAGCAAACATTCCCCATTCTCCCTTTCCTCCTACTCAATGAGATATTGCAAGCACGCGGTACTCCCACATGCTTTCCTTCCTTTCCCACATAAAGAATCTGTGGAAAAAGTTCCTAAAACTTATCTGAAGTAAGTGGAAACAATTTAAAGTGTTCCACAATGTTTTTGGAATTTCAAAGATAAAGGATAAAAGAATTCAAGCTCTCACATGTGGAATTTCAGATTATCCACTTGGTTAGAAATAGAATCTTTTAGCAGGACACATTTTTCTTTTGTCCCAGAAATCACAATGCCAACTATTCTACCAGGATATTAAAAAAGAAGAAAGAATGAGAATAATTTATCAAGAAAACCAGCACAACAATATATAATTCAAAGAAAATGCTACATTTTAGGTAAATGAAATAATTAAGATCATCGATGCTGGAGTCAGACTGGCTGGCTCTATGAGTTAATGTCTTTGTGACTTGGGTTCATGACACCCTTTTGCCTCCTTTTTCTCATTGGTAAATAAAATAATAGAAGATAGAACTTATTTTATTGGATTATAATGATAATTGAGGCTATATCTTCATATGTATGTACTACAAACACACACACATATACTAAATATATGTATATGCTAAATGTTAAATATATACAGAGTGCCAAAAAATGTATACACATCTTAAGAAAGGAAAATTGTATTCAGATTGTAATATTCAATATATACCGATAACAAGCGATGAATACAAGTCACGTTTGACTTCTGCAATTACAAGAGGTGCTCAAAGTGGTTACCATTAGTGTCCAGACACTTCTGATTACAGCAAACTACTGCTTGAGCAACGTTGACCAAAGTGTCCACTTGTATACATTTTTTTTGGCACCCCTGGTGTGTGTGTGTGTGTGTGTGTGTGTATAATTTAGCACAATGCCTACATGGCATATAAGTGTTCAATAAATATTAGTTATTTTTATCATAGAGAATATGGTATTTGATTTATATCTTGTGACAGCTTCATGTAAAAATGAAAGCAACTCTTAATTTCTCAAAAGGGAACAAAATTTTAGAAGAAATTAATTTATAGACTTATTCATAATGAACAGTGACGATCAAAATGTAAACAAAACCATTTTTAAATGACTTACACTATGAAGTGACATTAAACAAGGAAAATGTTACCTTTGTACTTAAGCAATATTTTAAATTTCTAAATTGAGAAAAAAATCTTGTAAGAACTCCAAATAAAGAAAAAAATTCATTATGATTATACCAAGATGGTACTTTTGCTTCATTTCATTGCCACCTCTGTACCATATAGGTCATATCCTCATTCATATGATAGGCAGGCACTCTTGACTCCAATCAGATTGGCAAGATTCCAGTTCTGACTCCACACTCACTGTCTATTCGTTTTTTCAGTATTTGGAACAAAGTACGTGATTTTTATACTACAGTTTCCTCGGCGGGATGAAGTAGATTTATGAAGACCCTAATTTACTACCATATTTTACATCCATTGAACCCACAGGTACATTTGAAACCTCTCTGGAATCCGTAAAGCCTCTAACAGCACCAGGTACTGGCATATCCAGATTAAACTGGTCTTGTCCCTGCCTCAGCCCTCAACAGATGCAGGAGCAACATTCAGCTCTTTTTACATCTACCATCAGAAGACACGATTTTCTGGGCTTAAAGAGAGAAAGTTGAGGTTTGCCTGCTGGTCGCAGAGATGTTAGTAAGACAAGAACATTCACAAAGAGTAGACAATAGCTGAAACCCCATCTCCGGGAATGAGGAAAATTCAGTGTGTGATGGCTATCTTAGAAACTTTCCTTTCATCACACATGGTATCAATTTGCTCGAATGGTATATCTGATCTTTATGTCTAAGATACAAATAGAGTCCCAAAAGGAAATAGGAACTGTACAGAGGTCCTGGGCAGAAAAAACGGGGCGGGGGTGGGGGGAGGAGGAGAAGGGGCAGGGTGGGGAGGACGGGTAAGAAAATCTTACTCTCCTCTCCACTTACTTTTCTGCCTCTCTCTGTCTTTCTATGCTTTTTCACACTTCTGTCTTGATATTTTTCTCTCTCCCTGTACATCTAACTCTCTTTTACTTCTCAATCTCTGATACTTTTTCTTCACATCTCTCGAGATATCTCTCTTTCCCTCATTCATTTTTTTGGGGTAAGCTCCAAAGAAGATCAGCAAAATGAAAAGATTTTCCATAAATGTAAACAAATTAGACAATAGCCAGTGCATCTGTGATTAGAGATTATCTCTAATTCCTTCTCTAAATTGTACCTTGTCTATGACTTTTCTATCCAGATCTAGAGCCACCATATTGTTCTAGCCCTTTATCATTCTTTTTTGTTTATTGTAAAACAATCATAATTGACTTGTCTAACTTAGTCTTTCTAGCCACATTAATTTATTCACCTAAAAATAGCTTTTATAATTCTGTTTTGCTCAAGAACAATAATTAGTCACTATTGTCTTTT
Organism: Rhinolophus hipposideros; assembly: GCF_964194185.1. Taxonomy (NCBI): domain Eukaryota; kingdom Metazoa; phylum Chordata; class Mammalia; order Chiroptera; family Rhinolophidae; genus Rhinolophus; species Rhinolophus hipposideros. Next base: position 10,848,913 of record NC_138053.1, read on the forward strand.
GGATCAGATTTTAAAGGACTAGTCTAGCATTCCAGACTCTCCTATAACCACCCAATCTCATTGCTAAATTGACCCAGTGCACCTCATCTCCATCTGCCTACCCAGCCCCCTCACTATTCTCACTGCGTTATTTCTCCAGCTGCTCTGTTTTTCCTCAGAATATTTTCATTTCCTCGAATGGCTATACTCTTTCACTTTATCTATAGAATCAATTATTTCAATCTTGTAAGGACCTTTCAGTTACATAGCATTCTTTTATTCCAAGATTTAAATTATTTTGAAAAATGAAAGTTCACATTTATATCCCCAGTACTTGAGAATTGATTTTTTTTTTTCTGTAGAAGACTGTAAATGTTAGTTGAGTTGAATTATAAGTTCTATCTCTACCTAAATCTTCTAACAAAGAGATGAATCTTCCTTCACAATTCTAATCATGATAATTGCCCTTTATATTTTTTCTTTTGATATTTATAATTAAAAAATTATGGAACTACCCTATTATTCCATTTTTACCCTGTACATCTACTATCTTTGTAATCTAATCTTTATAATATAATCTCACAAATTTGAATTTAAGCTTTTGGGAGAGAGAGTACAAGCTCTGTTACCCTCTTTACTGCTGCTTAAATAAGTTTTGTCAGGTTTTCAGCATCTGAAGTTCCTTAGTGAGTGTACTGGTGGCCTGATAGATGAATGCATAAGTGATGAATGCATGCTTAAATAATTGATAAATGTTAATTGGAGTTATCTTTGGAATGTTTCCCAAACACAGGAAGTTCTTTCTATTTTTGTTTCTCACTTGCATACTTGCATTGTATCATTCAGTATGCCATAAAGAATTGAATAATTTACTTGGATATTTTGCTGTAAAGGAAGGAATTGATGCCATTTGGATATTTAAAAAAAAAATTTTGTCTTCTTTTTCCCCTTAACTACTGCATAAGAAATAAAATTCCACAGGGTGGGAAAAACAGATGAAATTTACATACTTATTTACCCATTTATCTTTTAACTTATGGAAACTCACAATTAAAAAAAAAATCCTACAAGGAAACATGGATATTTTTGCTGCATTTTGTAACTTTAAATTTTTCTAAACTATTATCTTAGGTCTCATACTATTTATCACAGAATAGGCATACTAGATCCTAGCTAATAAACCATAATATTTTAAGTAAACATAATGAACACAACTTAGAACTTGAGTACACAATAATCATAGATTATACAAATTGCTTAATGGCATCCAGATTAATATAATAGCTAGTAGAATACCTTCAAAATTTCTAAAACATATCTATATCTTCAAAAACAACTCAACATTTTTAGTTTTAACTTATTTTATTTTTTTTTAAAGAGTTTAACTTATCACACATGCTGGTGTACATCGCCAGATTAAAAGGAAAAGCTAGAAGTTTAATTATTCTAAAATGTAATTTTAATTACATAGTCTCATTATAGAAAAATTAAACATCAATCAAGAGAAAGCTTCCCTTTCCTACATCCCTGCCTCTAATTGCACTGCCTTCCCTACTGTTCTCATTTTTCCATGGAGAAAATTTCCATAAATATACTTAAATTATTTGTATATATGCAAATGTTTAGTTTGTACTTTAGCTTTTTTTTATTAAAAAGTAATGCTTGTACGTGGTAAAATTCAAAGATTACAAAAACATATGCAATGAAACATAGTCCTCTTTCCATAAACAGACTTCACATCTCTACCCAAGAAAAATTGTAAGCATACATATGTTTAACTGTACATAAGTGTGTATATTACGTGGATATAAAAGATATTAGAGATATAAACATAGTCACGAGATAAGAGTATAAGAGGTTAATTAAGCAAATGGGAGAATATATCAGTTGTTTTGGACCTTGCATTTTCCCCTTAATGATAATCTTTCCAAACAAGCACATAAAGAATATTATTTTTAACTATTGCATTGCAGAATGCTATCATAATTTATCAAATCCTATTGATGAACACTTGGATTCTTTCAAGTCTTTTGTCATCACAGATAGTGCATCAAATAAGCTAAGTACATGTTTTTGAACATGCATGATTATATCCCTGGTAAAATTGTTGCATTAAAACATGTGCATGTATTTTTCACTTTGATATATATTTTCAAATTGCTGGGCATAGAAGTCATAACAGTTTTTATAATGGCTTTCCATTCATATCTTCCAGATGTTGTATGTTACGAAACATTTTTCTGTGTGAGTAGTTTAGTGATTTAGAGTTCAAACTCTGGTGATTGGGTACAAAAATTAACTCAGTCACTTATCAGCTATGTTTTTGGGCAAGATACTTAACTTCTTTGTGCCTCAATTTCCTCATTTGTAAAGCAAAACTATTCAGTCAATAAACATTTATTAAGTACACGCTGTTCTTAGCAGTGTTCTAAGCACTAAGAATCCAAAAGTGAACAAAAACAGGCAAATATACTTGTATCAATGAATGTTAAAACTCTAGAGGGGAATAATAAATAACTACCCCTTTAGGTTTTGTGAGTATTAAATAAAGCAATTCATATAGAGCACTTAGAACATGTCTGGTACATAGCAAATGTTTAGTAAACATTTATTATTTTATTATTAGTATTACTACTTCTATTACATTACTATCATCAACATTATTCAAACAAGAGAAAAATGATTTTTCAATACCTTAATTTCCACTTTTATAATTTCAGCAATCCCAAATATGTTTCTAAGTTAAAATATTGTTTATTTTGCTGCAAGCTGCTGCTTTATGCCTTAGCTCATCTTTCTATGCATAGTGGTCTTTCTCTGAATATGTTGTAAAAGCACTCTACATTTAAAAAATTATTCTTTATGACACATCATTTGCCATGTAAAAATTTAAATATTTTATATCTTCAAGTGTAGTAATCTTACAAAACTCAGAAATGCAGTAGTTAAGTCTTTTTTAGAATAGCTGCCTAATCCAAGATTTTTTAAAAACATCCCATATTCTATTCTGGAACTTTAATACTCTTACATTTTAAAATTTTATACTGGATATCAATTTCAGTTCACAAACTTCTGAGTGTAGAAATTATAATTTTATTTTCTGTTGACTCAATTTAATTTTTTATTTGAATCCCTATCCCACTCGGTTGGTGGAAAACCTAATCTCAGTCTTTATGTTTCTCTTTAGACTCCCTGGGATTCTAAAAGGTTCTAGGGACTCACAAAACCAAGGTTTGGGAAAACATCCATACTTTTGATTTATTTGTTCAAGAAAGGTTCACCTCCCATTAACACAGTACTTCAGAACTCACAGCTTTAAAAATGCTCTGCTAAACACACAGGAATCTTTTGCTTTAAAACTATCTGTGACCTCATCTATCTAGATGCACTCCCCAGGCATTTCCTCCCTGGGGTCTTGCTACCTTGCTGAGAGCTTGTTAGGAAAACTGCACAGGCATCTCTCTTTCCTCAGCTCTCCTCCTCTCAGTCCTCAAGAATTTGTGTCTAATTTAAGATGACCTCTACTAACCCTGATTCTGTTTCAGGCGTTTTATCAACCTGATTTCAAAACTTCAATTTTTTAAAAACAAAGCCAAAGTTTCTTCCTAACCCAGCTCTACCCCTTTCTTTAGGCAATGAGCAGGTAGGCTAAGAAAGAAGGAGGAAATAAGTAGAAAGAAGATACACAGAGCTGGACATTTAGTTGTAAAGCAAAAAAAGTTAACTCTAGCTACATTAATAATAATAATCTCTAGGAAAACTGAAGGACCTAAAATGGAAAATCAACAATGTCTAAAATCAGGTTATAAACATCACTTCTAAGTCCACTAAGCCCAGACTCCACAGCTAATCCGTGCCATATCACTGTCCACTGGATTTCACCACTACAGCTGCTGTGCCATTGCTATTGCTGAAAAATTAAAATCACAACCACTACTATGAGGTGTGATAAAAACTATGGTGAATGTTGCTGCTGAGTGCCATCCAACGGAAAAGCAGGGGTCTTCAATATGGGAAGCTGTGCGTCTAACCTTAGTAAGAGTGGGTGACAAGTTTCAACTTGTTCAGTGGAATCAGTTGGGTGTGAGCTACGGTTGACAGAAAGTGTGTTTTAACGTGTGACATAAACCATCCTCCATCATGACAACGCTCTGTGTCATCGCTTCTGCTACAGCAATTTCTGCCAATTAAAAACATTATGGTGTGTCTTCATTCACCTTATTCACCGGATCTGGCACCATGTGACTTCTGGCTCTTCCCCAAAGTTAAAATGACCATGAAAAGTAAACATTTTGAATTGATTCAGGACATTGAGGCAGCAACAACAGAGCAACTAAAGACAGTCACAAAAGAGGACTTCCAGAATTGCTTCAGAAAGTGGCAGGAAAATGGGATAAGTATGTTCTAAGCAAGGGGGGGTATTTTCAGGAGGGTTAATGGCAATGAGTCTTTTACTGTAATAATTTTTTAAATTTAAACCTTCACTGTATTTTTTTATCACACTCCATTAACCATAATGAAAATCTGTTGGTTGACTTCTTTATGTCACAAGGTATTGATTGAAAGTTTATTTTTTGATGTTTGGTGGAGCTTCAGTCATGGGTCATCAATGGAAAGGAAACTGCTAAGGAGAATGCTTGGCATTTTCAGCTTTTATAGAGTACAGTTATTTCTGACACAAAGTGAGTAATTGTCCGAACAGGATGGAGATTTATATGATCGGCACTCCCTAAAATGATAAATGTCTGCTACAGTCCCTTTGGCTGTCAAAAATAGATATGCTCATCTGTACCTCTAAGCAAAACAAACTCAATTCTGCCTAACTCAAGTAGCCTCTCATGCAACAACAAAAATACACGCAACTACTCTCTAAAAGGCATAAATTCAAAAATCATCAGTTTCTGGGCCCCAATCCAAGTCTAGGATCTCTGGGAGATATGCATTCCTCCTATGGTTCCATGATACTTCCATATGAATATCCTTTAATATACTGAGAAAGTGATAAATTTCAACGCTATCACCATACTCTATAAGGAAATAAAATACTGTATAACAAGGAATAAAATACAAATATCTTCAACTGGTACAGAGATCTTTTTGGGTATTTATGATTTTTGTCCTCTGCCACCTATTACATGATCTTTTGCTTCAGCCTTTTCCTCAGCTGACTTGGGTTCTACATCTGGTACTGCCTATCCAACCATCATTCCTAAGAGAGCTGAACATTTATAGGTTCTGCCTATGGTTGCTATAGTCTCCATTAACTTTTACCACTGGCCCAGAGACCTCAGTCTAGTCTCTGGTTTCATCCATACTCTCTCTTGCAACTAGAACACAATTGCCCTTCAACTGTCAGCATTAATCAGTTCAGTCAACAATATATATCCCCTTTTTTTCTATTCTTCCAGTGTCATGAGAGCCTGAAATGGGCACATGGCACCATCAGCTTCAAATTCAATGGAAACATCTTGAGGTCTCTTGGCAGAAGCATTCTTTTCTTGGGTAATAAGACCTTTAAACTAGCAGAGCCTAAGTCATAGGACAAATTTTCCAAGTGGGTCAACACACACAAATGTGAGTGGTGCCACTCATCTTTAATTACAGTTCCTTGACCTGTGTATTGTGGCCAGATATTGGTCAACAGCTCAGAGCACAGATGTAATATATAACCCTGAGAGCCCTCAGTCTGTTGTCTGTTATCAAGTGTACAAAACCGTTTTCAATTGGTCATTCCAAATGTCTAAATGACTATAGTGGTAGCTGTATGAGTATTTTGGTGTTGGAGTACACAGAAAAATTAATAAATTTTATCAACTTCAGCCCATTGCTAGATGATACAAATTGAGTTAATTGCTCAGAAACATTTTTTCTATGTTGATGGACGATGGTGCTGTAGAAAAATGGTGGGCAAGAAAAATAAGTCCAAATTTAGCATGTGTTCATTTTAGTGTGGAATAATAGTTGTCCTTTCCATGATAGGAAAAACTGAGAAGCCATAAAGGAATAAATATTTGCTAGAGTTAGTACCTGAAAATGTTATAATATTTTAGTTAATCTGGAATGTATTTTGATTTAAGAAGTAGAAATCCAGCTTATTCTGTCCCAAATAATTAGTCAGTTGTCACACAGCATTCATTATATAATTAATTTTTCCTAGTGCTTACAAATTCTTTTATACTGTTTTCATATGAATTTATTTTTAGTTCTTTATTCTCCATTGAGTTCCATTGATCTGCTGTGTCTTAATGAGCCAGGGCTAAATCTTTTTAATTATCATGGCTTTGTAATCAATGTTATACATGATAACAGTACTTGTTCACTGCCTTATTATTTTTACTATATCATGATTTAGAATTTTTTTGCCTTCTCTTATGCGTTTGAATTTAGAATCAGCTTGACTACTTGTAAAAGTTCCCATGGGTATTTCTATTAGTATTACATCAAATTTATAGATTAAGCCTGGGAAAACCAACATCTATACACTGAGTCTTTCTAAAAAGAGGGGATGTCTTTCCATTAATTCAAGACTATTTCTACAGTTCTTACCAGAGTTTTACAATTTTTTTTTATACAGATTCTACATATTTCATGTCAGGTTTCTTTTTTTTCTTTTTTTTGCATTTCATATGTTTGTTTATGTTAACTTGTTAATAGTCTTCTAAGACAAAATGTTTCAATGATAAATTCTCAGAGGTTTGACTTTCATATATAAAACTAGGGTAACCTTGGGCATTTATCTGCTGTTTTTATTAGGACATAACACTTATGAAGGAATGAATGGTCATGAGTATTAGAGATAAAATAATACCTAAACCCACAAAAATGTTCTCCCAAGAAATGTATAGTACTTCTCATATACCCTCAAATATCTTGGTAGAGTTAAAAGTCGTTATCCCTACATTTCAATAGACCCAGAGAACATAAACCACTGTTCTAATAGTGTTCAGATATTGAATGGTATAACTAGAAACATATCTAAGTCTCTTGAATAATGTCTGCATGTTTATTGAGTGAATAAAAGGGAGGGAAGGAATGACAGAGGGAGGATGAGAGAGAGAGAGAGAGAGAGAGAGGTAGAGAGAGGGAGAGGGGGAGAGGGAGAGGGAGGGAGAGAGAAGTTTGGGGAGTAGTAAACTAGGGAAGCAATTGGCCAGCTATCCTTCTTATATATAGTCTCTGAATTTTCAAGATAATAAACCAGGCAGACTAGACACAGCCTATTCAAACAAATCTCTACCTGCTGAGTGAGGGAACAAAATAATCCCAATGTAACACAAAATAGCTGCTTAAATTTGACAAATATTATTTATTATCCTTAAAGCAGCATTAAATAAAAAAAAATATATGGATGAGTAAACCATTGTTAAGAACTGGAAAACAACATGCATTTCACCCAAATTTAACACAGTAAAACGCAGGTCTTTCATATCCTTAGGAAACACATTTCTCAATTGCTAGGCTTCTGTGGTCTTTTTCAATAAGGTTGTCTTTTCTAGAGGACATCATTAGTGGGAACCCAAGGAGTCCTAAAACAGTATTTCCTGTACATTAATGTCATATTATTAATAGTAAAATCTCAGAATACAAGTTATTTGGCCCTTTCACTCAATTCTATTAAGATGTGCCCCAATTAATCCAAACACTCCCATTTTCCAGTCTCTACCTTTGCTCATATCATCTTTAGTATCTATAATCTCTTTCACAGTCATCTCCTTTTTACACTCGAATTTGGGATTCCCTGGTTGCTAAAGCTCAGCTCAGAGATTACCTTCAGATTTGTCTTTTTAGGTCAGAACATACAGCAGTTAATAGGTGGAACCTGAACTCAGAAACCTAGATCCACGCTTTCTAGTTCTGGGCAAATCAACCTTTTGTTATTGCAGTTTCCTCCTCTCCTAAGTGGAAATCAAAGGTTTAACCTCCCACAAGGTTATTGTGAGGATTAAATAAATTAACAGATACAAAGCACAAGGCTGCTGGCTGACTTATGCATAGTGCATTTTCAATAAGGGTCAGCTGCCATGTTCCAAAAGTAAAACTAACCACTTCTTCTTCTGGCTCCAATTGTACTTTTTGTTCTTCTCTACCAATCTTTCCATATTGGATTAGTTAATAGATACATCAAATTGTGTTTTCTCTGAGGAGAGGATAAAAGCCTTCCTTATTTCTTATACTCTATAGGCTTTGCATACTATAATGATGGGAACGCTAGCATTTATTGAGCATACAATATGTGCCAAATATTAAGTGAGTTTCTTATATGTATCATCTCACTTAATCTTCATAATAACTCTATGTGGCAGGTAATATTAGACATCCCCACTTTACAGATGAAGAAACAGGTTTAGAGAGGTAAGCTTGATGTTCCATGGTTCATAGGGATTTTCTGATTCTAAATCCCAAACTCTTAACCACTGTGTTATATAATCTCCCAGTTGCTATACCATAAAAGTGTTGAATGACACATTGAATGACCATAATCTTTACCATAAAGATTTTTATAGACTCTGCTGTGTGGTGAGCACATTATAAATAACCAGTACTTGTCCTGAGGAGTCGTTTGACAACTTTTACTGTGAAGAATGAAGATAACAATAAAGTTTAAAAAACTGTGTAATCGAGTCAGAGAGGAACTGAAGTACATTTAATCCATACTGTTGTTGTATGGAGCCTTGTTACTCAGAATGGCCCATGGACCAGCCATATCAGCATTACCTGGAGGCCTGCTGGAAATACAGAATAACCTTGGGCCTCATCCCAGATACACTGAATCACAATCTATATCTTTGTAAGATCTCTAGTCTATGTATCATTTTTATAGATGTCATGAACCAGCAATTCTCCACTACTTAAGAATAAACGAAAATTGTTTGGACTTAGGGAGATTTTTTTTTCTAAGAGTAAATACTAAGAGATCATGGAATAGAATATGAAAGGAATGTGTAAGAGTGCCTTTCCAAAAAGTTACTTTTGAATGATAAATGATAATCTAAGAAATCTCAACTAGGAAAAGGGTCTTAGCTCCTGAGCATATGGAAGACTACAATTAATTTTAGAATATAAGCTTCCTGAAAGCAGAATCTTTGTCTCATCTATTGCTGCATTCTCAATGCATGGAAGAGTACCTGGCACATAGTGGGGATACAACAGATACATGTCAAATGAATAAATGTATGTTCTTAAGATGCTTAGGGAAATTTAAGTATAAGGTGTGATCAAAAGATATGGTGAATGTTTATATTTTTAAAAATTTATTATAGTAAAAGACACATTGCCATTAATCCCCCTCAAAATACGCCCCCCCCCCACTTCAAACACACTTTATCCCATCATTCTTTTCACTTTCTGAAGCAGTTCTGGAAATCCTCTTTCGTGTCTTTACTTCATCCTCCATCATGACAGTGCTCTGTGTCACACATTACTTCTTGTATGGCAATTTCTGTCAGAAACATTATGGTGTGTCCTCATCCACTTTATTCACTGGATCTGACATCGCATGATTCTGGCTCTTTCCCAAAGTCAAAATGACCATGAAAGGTAAATGTTTTGAATCGATTCAGGACATCGAGGCAGCCATGACAGCACAACTAAAGACACGAAAAAGGACTTCCCGAACTGCTTCAGAAAGTGGCAAGAACGATGGGATAAGTGTGTTCGAAGAGAGAGGGCGTATTTTTTAGGGGGTTAATGGCAATGTGTGTTTTCCTGTAATAAATGTTTTTTATTTAAACATTCACTATATTTTATGATCACACATCCTATGTCCTCCAAAAAGTAGGGTTAAGGACAGGAATAGCTCTGGCTCAAACTTTAGAGATGTGATTTATCTTATGTGTCCTAATATGGAAACGTTTTCTACCATTAAAAAGGACACAAGGAGATGAAGAGAGCACAATGTTTATACCTTAATATGTCTTACATAAGAGACAATTATAAATTACATAACAGAAAGAAAAATCATCTTATCTTGTGGGCCAGGTATCAGTTCCATTTTCTTGTTTTAGAAAACTACTGGGAAAAATAAACTCTGAATTTTATGCTTTGAATGTTATCCCAAGAGTTTTGCTTGGGACAAGATAACTAATTTAGCACCTATTTCTGGACACCAGGGAGCATGTCTTAGAACAGGCCCCTAGCTCAGTGTAAAGAGAACAGCTGTTTTCACTCTAGCTAGCATCTCCTCATAATGATGAACTCTCACAGTGTGTCATGTCCTCTTTCTGTGTTAAGTCTCAAGGCCAGAGATATGATTCTGACATTAGGAAGAAAAACAATAAATGTGTCCAGATGTCAAATCACCGACAGTCTAATTAACCCTTAAATTTTATAGTTAAATAGAACAAATGTAGACATGAAAGGCTTTGCCTCATTAATTACATACTGGACAACCAAGATTTCTCATTATCCTTAAGTACTGAAATATATGACTCATTTACCAATTTCACTGTTAGAATATTACAAAGGTTGCTGAGGCTTTGCTATCTTGCATCAATACTGTGAAGAAAAGAGTAATCTATCTTACATTGTTAGAACAAAAAAGTTTTCCATTGTAAATTGAAATTTTGAAATGCTTTTAGCTAAATAACTAAAACAAAAGCACGACAACCTCTATTATTGTCCCACAAAGCCACCTATACTAATGACATATTCATGACAATAGCAACATTTTTTATTTATTTGTGGGTTTTTTTTAAATGCAACTTTCTTTCTAAGGAAGATAATGTAATTCTAGGATTTCTTGGTTAGTTTTACCGTTGTGACAAGAGAAAAATGTATAAGAAAAAGAAGTTATTTTGTAAGAATTTAATGTTAGCAAAACATGTAAGCAGGGACATGTTCTTCACAAACGTTCTTGGTGTCCTGGTGGTGTCTACCTCTGAAAGCCATTGGCTTACCTCTCAGCTAGAACTCTCCTGGGTAAACACAGGGCACTATTTCCTATGACAAGGAAAACTGAGAATATCCGCAGTGGAATGAAGCAGTATTTCAAATCTATGGAGCAAAGTAATTCAGTTGATAGATGACAGGTCAACAATGTCAAGTTCTCCAAAAACTAAATAGATCACTCATAAATCATTCAACCTAGGGAAGAGCAAAAATAATAGTGCTGGACCTAAGAATCACCAGAGAAAAAGGACACATTCCAGCCACAGTTGCTTTCCCCTGCAATCCCTAACAACAGCATGTTTGGGAGCATAGGGAGGACAAAGAACAGAAATATCTATCTTAATGGGTGGAACCGCATGGTGTATTTCAAAAAAATAATCAAAGAGAGCAGCTCATTCAGAGAGAGAAACAAAACAAAATCAGAAAACCAGAACTGCATCTTTCAACAGCAAGATCCCTGACACATCTACAAAACTGTAAGAACACTGACCATGGCAGTCACATGGGGTTGAAATAGACAAAGTAACTGCAAGGGCATGGGGTGGAATTTTTCCACCCCGATGTACATACCAAGGAAACAAAAGAGGTTAAACAGGGTCAAGGTAAATAGGTGTCATATGGATATCATACAGATATGCGTCATTGTGTACGAGCACATGTATCAAGAGCTGCCTGAGGCCACTTACCCAAAAGTGCAAAATGTCACATGATCTTTTGTCTAGTCTTTTTATTTTTTTTGAACTAGTGCTTTGATTGAAGTATAACACCGTTATTGGTATATTCTTCTACAATTGTGTGTGTGTGTGTGTGTGTGTGTATGTATATTTGGTTTGTTTGTTTTCTCTACAAGTGGAAGTATACTTTATATATGTATAAGTACTATTCTGAACCTGGCCTCTTTTTGCCAAAAAATATTTTGGAGATATTTCTTTGTTAGCACATAAACATCTGCTTCACTTTAAGAGACTAGATAATATTATGTTGATTGAATGCCCCATCATTTATTCAACTAGTCATTAATACTAAAATTGTTTTTGGTCTTTACAATTAAAAATAATTCAGGGACCCTCTTTCTGGGGTTATCTGTACATGTGTATGAATACATCTACAGGATAAATTTGCAAGTATTGAACTGCTGGTCAAAATCTGTGTCCTTACTTTTAATAGACCTCATCAAATTTAAGGACATCAGTTTGTCTCTGAAAAGAGTTTAATCCACCACCAAAACTGTATGAGGATGTCTGTTTACAGGCACCCTCATTCACACTGGATTCAATCTTTGGTGAATCTGATAGGGGAAATGGCATTTCATTTTGTTTTAATTTCTATTTTCAAAATTATGAACAACACCAATATCTATTCATATTTTAAGTGCCATTTGTATTTCCTTAAATGTGAATTTGGATTGTTTATCTTTGATTTGTCGAAGCCCATTATATTCCATATTTCATCAAAACTATTGATTGTAACTAGGAAAAAAATCTCTGCCCATTAAAGTAAGAAACTACTTTCTTATCACCTATAATTTTTAATTTGAACATATTTAATTCTTTTACACTTAAGAAGGCAGATGTTTTTGTCAAGTGTCACTCTCGACCATATAGACAGGGAATAAAGCCAAACAAATTTCTCCGATTCAATGTCTAACTCTCCAGCATCACTTTGCAACACTGAATCCTCCATGTCCATAGTTTTCTCCATAATGGTGTCTCTGTGCGATCAAGAGCACTGGTACTGAAGCATTTCTTTCTTTCTTCCTTTTTTATTAGTTTCAGGTATATAAAACAATGTACTAGACAATTGACACCCCTCCCAAAGTGATAACCCCTCCTCCCAACCAACTACGCGTCTGACATCTTATATACCGTAGCTGTTACAATCCCATTGACTATATTCCCTATGCTGTATTCCACAGCCTGTGACCATATAGTATATATATTTGAATGTATATATATATATGCATATATATACATATATATACACATTTAATTTTAGTTGACATTCAATATTATTCAGCTTCAGGTGTACAGCACAGTGGTCAGGCATCTACACAGTCTATGAAGTGGTCTCCCTAAAAAGTCCAGTGCCCATCTGGCATGCTACATAATCTTTACAACATTATCAAACTGTATTTCATATCCCCATGACAATATTGTGACTACTAATTTGTGCTTTCTAATCCCTTTACCTTCGTCCCCATCAAAACAACCTGATGGTTGAAGCATTGCTTAAAAACAGTTCCTCAAAACACGAAAAGCCACCAGGTCTGGGCTCTTAAAGTGACACTGCAATTAGGTAGAGATAGCCTGCTCTAGAGTCCATCTGCAGGAATGTTGTTAAACCAGTCTGATAGCCCGTCTTCTCTCTTCCCCTCTCACAGACTTCTGTTTCCTATACTGATGCCATGTTAGGAAGCATGTTGACATCCCCATTGTAGATGTTGAAATGTGGGTGAGATGCGAATTGCAATTAACAAAATCCTCAATAAGAAAACTACACTTTGCATTAGGGGTTGTAAATATCTTTCTCAGTTTTGGCACTTATTTTGACTAATAGTTTTATTATTGAAAACATTTACTTTTTCATGTGGTCAAATGTATCATTTTTTTCCTTTATGGAGTATAAATTTTGTATCTGGATCTTCCACACACCAATATTATAGAAATTGAAACAATCTTCAGGATACAATATTATATAATAGAAAAAAAAGCCCCTATTTTCCAAGGAACAGTTTTATTTTGCTTTTTTTTTTTTTACTTTTAAATTTGTGATCTAATAGGAGATTGGGTATGTGTGTAAGTTGTGTGTTCAGTCTGAGGTTGACACATATATAAATACATACGACAAAATGATATGATAGTAGGAATTAGCTTTAAGTGACTCCAATAAAGAGTAAAAAGAAAAAACTGAATAAACAAAAACGTTGATAGCTGTTGACTCTGGACGATGGGTATATGGGATGCATTATACTGCTATTAGTTCTACTTTTGTGTACATTTAATTTTTCATCAAAACTTTAAATAATGTATTATGCTTACTCACTGCTTTAATAAAACTGTTTAACACTAGTTTAGAATGGTGGTATTATTTGACTGTAGACTTTCCTAAAATGGCAGGCAGATTTCCTAAAAAGACAATATTAGCCTCTAGGATTTACCTGGCAAAACTGTAACATGAATATTGAAGTCAAACTAAAAAAAATTATCACCATAAAACTTAAGAACTAGAATGAATTACATTTCTGATAGTATTAAGTGGTTAATTGTCTGAACAAACCCTTCCAACGCAAACAGTAAATTTGTGGTATAGTGAGAAAATCTCTTCCTTGATGCATTAAAGAGTTAGCATGAGAGTAAGACATTCTCAGATCTAAAACAATAAAAGCAAGCAGGACTCTAATGACGTAAGTAGGGAGCTGCAGGCTGCAGTCACCCTGAGCGTATTTGCCTTTGAAAGACAGTATCATGGTATGTTCTTCCCCGATGAATTTAAGGACCAAGAACTATAGAAGTCATCTGCAAATCCTATTACTGCCTCTGGAATTGCAAAAAATTAATTTTTTAAACCTGGATACACCATTGAAAAAGGGAAATATCACTGTTGAAAATTTATAACCAAAATCTCTTTTAAAAACCAAGTTGAAATGATTCTCATTTGAGGGAAAACTCAAGTAAAATTTTATTCAGAATGATTCAGAGCCATTAGTATGCCTGGGCATCAGGAATAGCAAATGAAAATCCTCTCTGGAGAAGACCATTCTCTCAAAGACTGTTCAAAAGTAAAATTCTAAGGAAAATACACGTCATATCAAAAAATAACTGAACACTCGAGCAATGTAAAAAGGTACAGCAATCAACAGAACCAAACTAAATATGGCCCAAATATTCAAAGTACAAAATAACTTTAATTAATGTATTAAAGTCTCCAGAGGAAAAGGTGGACAACATATGTGAACAGTTGGAGAACGTTAGCAGAGAAATAGAAAATATAAAAAGAGTAAAATGGATAGAAATAAAATTCATGACAACAGAAATAAAGAGTGATTTCACCAGGCCGATCAGTAGATTGGACATACCTGAGGAAAAATGAGTGAACTTGAAGATCAATCAATACTTATTACCCAAACTGAAACACTAAGAGAAAAATCAGTGCGTGTGTGTGTGTGTGTGTGTGTGTGTGTGTGAGAGAGAGAGAGAGAGAGAGAGAGAGAGAGAGAGAGAGAGAGAGAGAGAGAGAAAGAGAAATTACAGAACCACAGAATCTAAGAATAATGGAAAAGTATCACATGGTCTAATATATGCGTACCATATGGTTGAAGACCAAGAGGGGGGACAGAAGAAACATTTGAAGACAAAAGGCTGAGAAATTTTATTTTAAAAGGCCATCAACCACAGATCTATAAAACTCAGAGCATCAAGTATTTTAAAAATCACATTTAATCTGCTGAAATCCAGACACAAAAAGAAAACCTTACCAGCAGTCAAAGGAAAAAGTACTGATAGCAGGACAAAATAAAAACGATAGCAGATTTCTCATCAAAAACTAGGAAAGTTAGAAAAAATTAACTCGTAAGTCTACACATAGTTAAATATCTTTTCAAAAGCTGGTGAAATAGATTTTTCAGGAAAAAAAACCCACCCAAACCCTGAAACTGTTCCAGTAGAACTGTACCATAGGAAATGTTAAAAGTTCAAGAAAAATGAACATGATACCAGACAGATACTTTATCTCTGGACATGTTTAAAGTGAAAACAAATATAAAATACTTTTCTTATGTTCAATTGCTCTAAAATGTAATTATCTAAGGCAAAAATAGTAGCAATGTACTGTGGAACAGTAACATGCAGTATCAAGATAACATGAAAGATGGAAGGGAAGAATTTGAAATATATTGTTTTAAAGTTCTTATACTACATGAGAAGTATAATATTATTATTTGAAGGTAGACTAGTTATTTAAAGATGTTTATGATAAACCATAGGGAGCCCACTCTTAAGAAAATGAGAAGTAAAAAAAAAATAAGCCAGCAGTGAAGTAAAGTGGAAGCAAAAAAAGAAAAGTTCAATTAATAAAATGCAGGCAGAGAAAAAGAAGATATAATGAAACAAGTATAAATTTTTAGCAAGATGGTAGCTTTTAACCATATAAATAATTACATTAAATGTAAATTGTCCAAATATATTAGAAGATAGAGATTGTCAGATTGGAGTTAAAAATGACTCAAATATGCATCATATGCTTTCGATAAGAAACATCTGCTAGGTATACAGAAATGTAGTAAAAGACAAGAAAATAATATATTGTTCAAACACAAATATAAAGAAAATGGGGCTGGCAAAATTTATATCAAAGAAAGTAGATTCAGAACAAGGAATATTACCAGGGATAAGTAGGTACATTACACAGTATTAAAAGGGTCATTCACCAAAAAGTCATATACATCTAACAAAAGTTTTAAATATACACGAAACAGACTAAAACTATAGCTAGAGATTTCAATACTCTTCTCTCAGTAATTGTCAAAACAAGAGCAAGTCACAGCAAGTAAGGATACTCATATAAGAACTGCAAAATATTACCAGACAATTTGACCTAAGGGACATTTATAAAACAAACAAAAAACACCTAACAAAAAAATACACATTATTTTCAAGTACACATGTTTTGGGGAAGGGTAAGGTGAAAGTTATATTAATTCTGGGACATCTCCAGAGTTCTCTCTTTTTAGGGAGACACTAACTATGGTTTCCAAGGCAAGTTTGTTGTTCAGAGGCTTTAACTGTTCAGGAATGCAATACATACAGGGAGAATTGTTTCCCCATAACTAGAAGCTGTATTTCAAGGAATCCAAATCATAGAATTTGTGGTCTATGATCATAACACAATTAAACTAGAGACTAATAACAAACTACGAATTAAATCAAGGTCAAAGAGGAGGTCACAAATGAAATTAGAAGACATTTTCAATGAAAAGAAAACAAAACAAAGTATCAAAATTTATGGGCTACAGCTAAAATGGTGTTATAACTTTATAGCAATACATGCTTATATTTTAAAAACAAAAACTGTCTTAAATAAATTAAGTTTTACCTTAAGAACTTTAAAAAAATTAGCAAATTAAATTTTAAGCAAGCAGAAAATAAAGAACAAAAATCAATGAAACTATAAGAGAGAGAGAAAGGGAGAGAGAAAGAAATCAATAAAACCAGAAGTTGAATCTTTGTAGGAATTGATAAAATTGATAAACTTCTTGACAGACTGATTAAAAAAATAACAAAAACATGAGAGAGAAGACAAAAGTACCAATATTAGGAATAAAAGAGAATTCGGGGGGCTTCCTAAAGACACAAAATGATAAGACAGTATTATCATAAATAGTTGCCCATAAATTCAACAACTTAATGAAATATATAAATCCTTGGACAGACGCAACCTAGCAAAGCTCATTCAAGAAGAAATAGATCATGTGAATAGTTTTATATCAACCAAAGGAATTGAACTTATAGTTGAAACACTTCCAGCAAAGAAATTTCAAGGCCCAGATTGTTTCACTGATGAGTTCTACCAAATCATTAAAGAATAACACCAATTTTACACAAACTCTTCAAGAGATTAGAAAAACTTTAAAAATAATTTTATAAAAACAAAAACAGAAAAAGATATACAATTTAACATCTTTCATGAACACAAATATAAAAATTCCTTTGCACAATATTTGCAAATTTAATCCAGCAATACATAAAAAAGATAATGCCTTGTGATCAAGTGGAATTTACCCTGGGACTGTAAGGCTGGTTTAACATTCAAAATTCAACCAACAAAAGGGAATATGATTAATAATGTGGTAATAACTCTGTATAGCGCTACGTAGGTACCGTTGAATAACTATGATACAAAGCTGAAACTAATAATATTGTATGTTAGCTATATTTTAATAAAAATCTTTTAAAAATAAAAATAAATGAAATTAAAAATTGAAAAACAATTCAGCCAACAGAATTCATCATGACAGCAGACTAAAGAAAAGCCACATGTTCATCTCAACAGATGCAGAAAAAGCATTGGCGAAATTCAACATCCATTCATTATAAAAGCTTAGCTAATTAAGAACAGAGGAAACTTCCTTAACCTGATAAAGAACATCTGCAAACCCCCTAGAGTTAACATATTTAATGATGAAAGTTTGAGTGCTTTCTCTCTAATATTGTGAAAATAATAAGGATGTTCTTTTTCATTACTTCTGTTCAATGTCCTACCTAGTGCAATGAGGCAAGAAAAAGAAATAAAAAGCATACAGTTTGTGAAATAAGAGATAACACTATTTATATTCACTGATTATGATTGTCTATGTAGAAAACCTCAAGGGATATGTAGAAATGCTATTAGAATTGAGTATAGCAAGGTTTTGAAATACAAGACCAATATATGTAAAAAGTGAGTGAATAAATAGATGTATTACTATATGCTAGTCATAAAATATTTAAAACTTAAATAAAAAAAAGAAAACAGTACCATTCCCAATTAAACCAAAAACATGAAATACTCAGGTACAAATTAAAACCTAAGTCTAAAGGAATTAAGAAAGCCTAAATAAATGCAGAGCTATACCATGTTTATGGATTAGAAAACTCACTATTTTAAGATGCCAGTTCTCCCTAAATTAATTTATAGATTCAACACATCCCAATCAAAATCCCAGCAAAAAAGTTTTTTTTTTTACCAGTGACATGCTTATTCTAAAATCTATGTGAAAACTCAAAGGAACTAGAATATCCAAAAAAATGCTGAGAAAAAAATTGGAATACTCAGATCATTTGATTTCAGACTTAATATAAAATTATAGTAATCATGACAGTGTGCTGTTGGTGAAAGACAAACATACAGATCAAAAGGACAGGATGGAGAGCCCAAAAGCAGACCCACGGGGGTGGGGTGGGGGGGGAGGACCTAAATTATACCTCATACTATATACAAAATGGACCTAAATATAAAGCCTAAGTTAAATTAATTGAAAATTTAAAATATCATTTATTATAATATCAAAAGTTATGACATGTATGGGGGGAACTATAACAGTAATATTCAAGTACTGTACAATTTAAACTAAAAATATTGTAAAGATATTAAAGATAATCTAAGTAATTGGGTTATATCATGTTTACAGTGTGGAATGCTTACTATTAAGATGTCATTTCTCTTCAATTTGATCTGTAAATTTAACAAAATCTGCAAATTTCAGCATACCTATTAATATAAAGAGCTGATTCTTAAATTTATACGAAGTCTGACAATTAAGTTCGCAAACTTGCTGCACCGATGTTGCTAAACTTTTTTGGTATCAGAGGGATTATTCATTATGAATTTGTACCAACTGGACAATTAACCAAGTTTACTATTTGGAAATGCTAACAAGGCTGTGTGAAAAAGTTAGACGACCTGAACTTTTCTCCAACAATTCATGGCTCCTGCATCACGACAATGCACCAGCTCACACAGCACTGTCTGTGAGGGAGTTTTTAGCCAGTAAACAAATAACTGTATTGGAACATTCTCCCTACTCACCTGATCTGGCCCCCAGTGACTTCTTTCTTTACCCAAAGAGAAAGGAAATATTGAAAGGAAGATATTTTGATCACATTCAGGACATCAAGGGTAATATGATGACAGCTCTGATGGCCATTCCAGAAAAAAGTTCCAAAATTGCTTTGAAGGGTGGACTAGGCGCTGATGTTGGTGCATAGCTTCCCAAGGGGAGTACCTCGAAGGTGACCATAGTGATATTCAGCAATGACATATGGAGCACTTTTTCTAGGGTGAGTTCGCGAACTTAACTGTCCAACCTTGTATAAAGATGCAAAGGATCTAAAAGAGTCTATAGAAGTTTTTAAAGGAAAAGAAGTGGTGGGAATTACATTATGTAATTTCAAAATTTATGATAATGCCACAGTAATCAAGACTGCATAAAGAGTTCAACAGATCAACTGAACAAAATAGGAAGTTCAGAAATGTATCCACACATGTGGCCAATTAATTTTTCCATTATGCTTTCAAGCTAATTCAATGTATTAAGGAAAATATTCCTAGAAACCGGTACTGAAATGACTGGTCATTTATATGTAGAAAAATAGTAAAACTTGACTCTTATCCCACACCATAAAGTTAAAGAAAATTAACTTTAAACGTATCATAGATTTAACATAAAAGCTAAAATTATAAAAATCCTAAAAGAAAACATAGGAGAAAATCTTCAGAAGTCTTGGGGTAGGCAGTTTTTCTAGATGGGAAGCAAAAAGCATGGATCATGAAAGACAAACTAATTTTGCTCTTTGAAAGTCACTATAAAAAAGTGAAATGACAAGACATAGACTTGAGGAAAATAGTTCAATGCAAATAGCTGAATACAAATTATGCCTTAGGAAAAATTTGTAAAAATCTAAATAAACCTTGACAACATAAAAATAACAACAACAATAAATAAATAATGTTTTGAGTTAGAACAAGGCAGAAATGCACAGCAATCTTAAGTTCTTAAATATATAGGAGATAAAAAATATCAACATTTTCTAAGATCCTTATATTGTCTGCAAGGGAATTTTAAAAATTGAGTTTAGATTCTGATATAGTTTTAGATGGAAGAGTAAACACTTATATTAGGGAAGTAGAATTTATAACTTCTAAATTAGCATTATTTTTTAAAATTGAGAAAGAACATTTAATTATTCCAAAAATACAAAAAGGAAAGAAAGAGCGTAACTTACAACGTGCAAAATAAAGGGTACAAAATAAATCTAAGACTATCAGACTCAATTTTCCAAAAAATCAACTTTAATTAATATGCTTACAAGACACATCACAACATAAGGATGAAAGTAAAATGATGGAATGAGTTTTACCATGCAAATTACTACCAACAGGTAGTCATAGAATTAATGTCAGACAAAACAGATATCAAGGAAAAAAGCATTGCTAAAGATAGAGATGATTACTTCATGGTGAAAAAAATTCTGTTCCCCAGGAAGATATCAATTCTCAATTTTAAATCTGGATGAACCTAATAATAGGTCAAAATATATGAAAACCTAGTGAAAGAGAAATGGGACTTAAGTTCTTACCAAGTTGGTCAGGGTTCAATATTCCAAAAATAGATTATTTTTTCTCTTAAAAAATGCCAAATACGGTCTAGTAGAATTTAATTCTCTGATTTAAGGATTTCCCCTATTCACACAATGACTAAAGCATTTTGTATACACTAGGCCCCCAATAAACAGTCACCTTCCTTTTCACAAAATCTCCACAGAGGGCAAGTATACTGACTGTGTGGGTATGTTTCACTCCATTTCTCCTGCTAACTGCTAGCACAGCACGTTACTGAGCTAAAACCCTGATGTCACGGAAAATCTGACATAAAATGATCAATGTTGTGTCACTCAAGTCTAAACGTGAAAAATGAAAGTTGAAATGTTTATTTTGGATTCAACGGAGAGCATACTGAGAAAGACTTAAAATGTTGATAAGAATAATTTTTCTCCTTCTCTCCATCTGTTTTTGTAACAGGCTGATCCTCTCCTATAAAACACATGACCTGCCAGTCCATAGCATGTGTCAATCATAATATAAAAAGGCTTGCTGATGTTTGTAGTCACACAGCAGCCTAGCCGTCCGTCCCCTCCAGTCTTTCCTTAGGGAAAGATGACCCTGCGGGATTGTCCCTCATTGGGGTTGAGTTTATGTTATCCTAAGTCTCCATGTTTGGTCCTTGTAAGCAGGGTCTGCAGTCAAAGACGAGTAAGTTTCCTCATGGGAGGGATGACTTAAGCCAGACGGGACCCCATGAGTTAATATAATAAAGTTAGGAGGTAGCTCCTCTAATTCCTTCTGAGAAGCTGCTGACGCATGCCTCAACTATTGTCCTGCACCCTCAAGTGTAAAGAACCCATTAGAGCGATAATATCTCGTTCTTCCTGCTTGGCTCATGGGATAGTGTCACCTTGTGAGACTTGCTCCCCCAGGGATTGTATACACCGCACCTTGGTCATTTGGAGATGGTGTGCATTGGTTTCTATGGGACAATTTTGGGAATTGGAGAAATGTTTGTTACGTGGAGTAAGAGTTTCACAGACCCTGCCCCTAATCATGTAATTTCTATTGTATTGTGATTTCATAAGTACCACAGTGACCAGATTCGGGGCTCCAGTCCCTTGAGGCTGCGAATCCCTTGGTCCTCTGTGATTTAACTGTATATGAGTCTTTGTCTCTTTATTATAGTTTAACCCTCACCGCCTCCCTCGCCTTCCCACGGCTTGTGTTGTGCAGGTCGTAACAGATGTTGGGGCATAAATAATCTTTGACTTCTCTGCTAGTGATGACATAAACCTGGAATGACGTAAAATTTTTGTTTGTTCTACATTGTCTATGGTTTTAAAAAAAGATTACAAAAAGTCAACTCTGGCAACAGTCGTCTATGTAGTTTTATGCATTTCACATAGGAAACATTGCTGTAATTTTGAAAAAATTTAGTAAAGTAAATCTTCTGAAGTATCCTTAATATCAAAAATCTCTTCCTGGTATATATTTTGGTGAACCAAATAATTCTTTGAATATAAGCACCCATTCAATAATGTATATAATTTTGATGTTGGTATTTTTACATTATATACATACTAAAGACATATTGGTTGCTGTAAACTATCAAAGGCTTATAGAATTATAAAACCAGAATTTAACATGAAAGTTCATATATTATCTGGTGATTGAACACTTTCTGCACATTTGCTTAGTTTTGATGGGTCAAAACACAACTTAATATGTTTATTATGACAATATTTTCTCTCAAGTGTATATATGGACTTATAATGAGGCAGGATAAGTAGCCTAGAGAATTAACCTTCCCCTCCAGGATACAACATGAGGCATGTTTCAGTTTCACAAGAAACTGTATCTCTGGTACCTGTGCTAGAGTAAAAACAAAAACCAGTTTTATCTAGCAGGGCCGGCATCCCTGACTGCGACCGGTTGACCTTGAGCTAATAATGATGTCAGTTTAATTTACATTGTGGTTATAGTGAACCCCATTATACTGACGCCATGACAGTTCTGGAGAAACCAAATAAGGACAAAAGGGAGGGAAACTGAAGGTCCCACCTACTGGGAGGAAACAGCGGAGCCATGTCAACACATTTTTTTTAAGCTACTTGGGATACACAGATGAACAAAATAAAGATCCCTGGCATTGTGGAGTTTACATTCTAAAAGGAGAAGACAAACATATAAACAAATAAAAAATGTAAGTAAATAAAACTAATGTTAGAAAATAAGACTGTGCCCTTGTCAGGACATGGCTGCTGCAATTGCTTGCTCACCATTATCACTGGGCACAGACCCACGAAGAGACGCCCCAATGAATCTCCTGGCTTTCAGGTATGTGCTTCTCTGCACTCATTGCATGTGGAACATCAACTATGGCTTCTCACGGCAACCAGAGGCAATCATCTTTGCCAACGTGCTAACTCCTTTCTTGGTCTGAGGGTCCATTGGCATGAGAAGTTTAAAGTGTCCAGGTGGTAGTCAGACCTGCAAGTTCAGTAGAACCCTCACCATGTCCTCTGATAGAAGCGTTCTGCTAGGAATCCAGAAATGTCTATGATTGCAAGCGCAGTGACAGTGAGAAGAGCCAATCTTGCTACTACCTCTTCAGCTCCCAAAGCAACATATTCCAGTCAATGGAAAACACCACGATCATTTGGCAATTGGGTCAGGGCACATACCACAGCCTGCAGGATAGCAATCCAAACCATCAGAATTTTGTCCTCAAGCTAGTTTCTTACCTAAGCCTATAACAGGCTATTCCACCATTCTGCTTCTAGGTCGTGAGGTATATGGAAAGATAAGTATATTTCCTACTTATGGGCCAATTATCACACTGCTTGATATAAAATATGTTTCTTTGTCTGAGACAATATTGTATAGAATATCCATGACAATGGAGCAGGCACTCTAAATCCTGGAGAAGTTGAGCTTGCAGAAGCACTGTGGGCAGGGAAGAAAAACGCATATTCTTACAAGGGTCAATTGCTGCCCCCTCAATGATAAAAGATCAGACATAATCAACTTGTCACTAAGTGGATGAGATAAGTCCTTGAAGGACAGTTCTATATTCAGGGATCAGTACTGGTCTTTGTCACTTAATGTATTGGCAGTTGCTAGTTCAATGTTGGTAAGAGGGAGTCCTTGCTATCAGCCACTACCGGCATCAAGTACTGGGAAGGACACCGCACCAGCACTGGAGTAGCCCAGTGCAAGGGTGGCTGATCTCACAGAACAAGTCATTCTGTCCATCCATTTACTGATGACTTCTCTGTAGTGGAGGCTTTTTGTTAGACATTAACACAAGGCACAAAAATCCACATCTTGACACCACTCCTATAAGACTATCCACAATCTAATTTCCTAGATATCTTAGACTCTGAACTTCCAGTTTTACTCCTTCTAGGATCTTGACCAACCAGCCAAGCCACCAGTCACTTTCAGGTGCCCATATATATGTATACCTCGTGCCACTTCTTCATCCAGGCAAAGGCCACAGGCAAAAGTAGCTCCTGCGATATTATTGGACCTTGATAAAGACTAAGGGCCTGGCCATTAAATACCAAGTGACTACGCAATGGCAACTTCATATCATGATCTGAGTCTTACTAGATCCACTACTAATAATTAGTCTGGGGTATCTGGCATATACTGGAATTATCCCAGGCAAAGTGGGATATGAGGTCACTGTTTCCAGATGATCAACGAAAAGAGAGTCTAGTTTCCAGATCAGAAATTGAACACCATGTTGGTGCTAGCTGTAAATGAACTCCGGCACCGCTCAGACCATTGGAATAAAGAAATTCCAGAAGCGATGTGAGACACGGAGTGTTGCCATGATGGTTTATGCCACACTTTAAAACACACTTTCTGTCAACGTAGCTTACACCCAACTGATTGCACCGAACGAGCTGAAACTTGTCACACACTGTTGCTAAGGTTCGACATGCCACTTCCCTAATTGAAGATCCCTGCCTTTCTGTTGGATGGCACTCAGCAGCAGCATTCACTGTATTTTTTTTATCACAACGGAAAGTCTCCATCTTACACATCGTTTCTGGTATGGTAATTTCTGTCAAAAACATTACGGTGTGTCCTCATCCATCTTACTCAATGGATTTGGCAACCGTACAACTTCTGGCTCTTCCCCAAAGTCAAAACGACCATGAAAGGTAAATGCATTGCATCGATTCAGGACTTGGAGGCAGTCACGACAGTGCAACTAAAGACACTCAGGAAAGAGGACTTCCAGAACTGCTTCAGAAAGTGCCAAGAACGATGAGATAAGTGTGTTTGAAGCGAGGAGTATTTTGGGAGGTATTAACGGCAATGTGTCTTTCACTGTAGTAATTTTTTTTAAATTTAACCATTCACCATATTGTTTGATCACACCTCGTACTTGTGGTTTTGCAGGGTTACTCCAGAAGGATCTTCAATCAATGGTTCTAGGTCAGCGAACTGGGCTTTGATCTGGAAACTGAATGAAGAGCCATGATTGTTTTCATTGCAGTGGCTGACATCAGCCTTCTGCTCACCAAGTTTTTATTCATTTTTTTTCTTGTCAGACAAGCCGAGTCACGTCCAAATTAGTCACTTATCTACCTCACCATTTGTACCCCAGGATTTATTAGCCACCTGCAGATATCTGTGGGTCATAGCACTCTTGAAGTAATTACATCCACCTTGCCTCAGATAGGTGATGCCACTAGCTGGCTTCTGCAGTTCCTGAATAACATCACTCCTTTCATACTAGGGAAGCCGTGCATCTGCTGGAGCCTATCCAGGCTACAGACGACAGCCACCATCAGACTTCTCACGATGCTGATTTCTTCCCGGGACATTCCACTGCCTTAGTGAATCAGATCTGTACATTGCAGTACTGTAGATGGAGTTTGGGCTTTGTAATTTTATGCTCATGCTTCAGTACTGGCTCAGCTACTTACTAACCGTAACATTAACTTCTCTGAGCTTCAGTTTGCTCAGCTGCAAATACAGAGACAAAATTATCTACCTTGTAATGTTGCTTTTAAGGTTCAAAAAACTCTAAGAGAATGCCTAAGACATATATGCACTAAAAAATGTTTCTTCCTCTTCCTTCCTCTTCATCCCTCACATCTCCTCACTGTCCATACCCACCTTTTACTACTTACAGATACAGTGAGTGGAATGTGTGTAAGTTTTACTTCAAATTCTCAAAAACAGCAAAGGCATTAAACAATGTCAGTGATTCCTTCTTTTCCTCATGTCTTTTCTCACTCCTCCCATCCCCCAATTTCCATTGAGAATACAGGAAAATATGCCAAATTTGTAGTGAAGACTTGTCCTATAATTTTAAACTAAAAAGAAATTAACATATTACTAGGATTTGCAGAAACTGCTAAAGCTAACATATTAGCCATATTCTAGAAAATCACTCTTTCTGGCTAAGAGATAAGCAGTATAAAAATTGAAAAGAGTTTTATCCTTTTACAAATATTAACTCCAGTGGAGTTGTTTTTTCTAAATACTATAATTAATTCATAGACATTTTTTACAAAATCATACTAATTTAGCACCAAGAACAGTATCATGGAAAGTATGGCCTAAAACTCTTAACTATCCAATTCTGTTTTTTTCACTTAAGTCCCTATTTAAAGTTCTTTCAAAACAGGCCCACTACCTGTCTTTGTAAAGTTTTATTGGTCACCGTCACACCAATTCATTTACTTATTGTCTAAGGCTGCTCTTGGGATACAACATCAGAGTTGAATCACTGTGACAGATACCATCTAGCACATCCAGAAAGCCTAAAGTATTTATTCTGGCCTTTTACAGAAAAAGGTTGCCAGTCTCTAACGTGTCACTGATGTGAGGGATGTCACTGATAACCTTGTTCAAGTTCACCACACAAATATTTAAACCAACAGCAGCAAGAGGTATGCATTGCTGAATGAATCTGAATTCACTGAATGAAGCCTATGTTCAGAGTTCTTCTTTTCTTTCTTATACTTTGGAAGACGAATGGTCATCTTCCAAAAGGTGAACCAAATACTGAGCTCTTCTCTAACACAAACATCTTTAATGACAAGTATTCTCGATGATGTCTTTCAATAGACTAAGAATTTGTAAACATTACTTTGCTATCCTAAATACTATATATGTAAACTGGAAATAAGTAGCTTATTCTATATAAAGTTCCTAAAGTATACTTAATGAAAGTTCTAGCACACAACTTTCCATTTTAGGATTGCCACAAGGAAACTACGTAACCTCAGAATAAAGACTCTACTACCTAGGCTTCAGCCTTCTCCATTCCCAGCCAAAGTTCTATAGTTAACAATAGGTATAAGGCAAGAAGTATAAAAGTTTCAGCACCACAACAATAAAGCACAGAAGCCGAGCACATATATGGTTTTGTTACAACAGAATGCAAATAATTTATCACAAATGCTTTTCCTCATTTTTATCAAGCATGCCTTGAAACTTACTGGTAAGATTCCCATTTTGTTAAGAATGAATAAAAATGCTGAAGCAGCACCCTGTCACTTCGATTTTCCTGACTGAACTCGGATTCTAGTGATGTTTTTGTAGGGAGGAGACTGTGGTTCTTTCTATTATCATTAGGTTGTCAATCTCTTGGAAATTCTGAATCCCAGTTGGATTTCTAGCTGCATAATATCACTGGTTTTAACCTCATTTTCTGAAAGTGCTTTTCTTACAACACATGACTCGATTGAATCCAAAGCACATTTGTTCTTGGCATTGTTTAGTAGGCCTTTTCCTACAACTTTGACTTTTTCATTCCTCTCCATCTGCCTACACAGCCTCCCTTGCTTGCTAAAATATTACTTGGAATAGATAGCGTCTATGAAGAAAATAAATTATTACTGAACAAGTCAAAACCAACATCTAATTCCAAGTAGAGAAAACGTCCCTGGTTTTTATTTGAAACTGACCCATGACTAAACTGATTTGCTGATATGCTTGCAAGCTTGGATTGTCTGGAACATGCTCCCTCGCATGTGTGGTAGGGAGTTCTGAGTTTCAAGGAGGCATTTGTGCCCCTGTAACCCAGCCACATTTCATCATACAGCCTCACTCGGGGCTTTGCCTACTGCTGTCCAGTTCTATTGCACTGCTAGGATTCCTGGAGCACTATGACCTACATTGACCTTCCTCCTTCCTCCAAATCCCCTTATCCACTGCACACAACCTCTTGATTTCTCTTCATCCATCTAAATCCTACCTGTCCTCAAATCTCCCCTTGCCACAACACTTTCTCTGACCCTTCCAGTTTGTAACTTTTCTCTATAAAAGTCCTTTAGCACTATCTCTTCCACTCCTCAGACTCCACATGTGCTAACTTAGAACCTTTATTTCTCTTTTCCAGCATGCTGTCTTATTTCCAGTGTGTTGTCCAATATCTTCCCCAATATTCATAGCAATTCTCAAAATGACTCTGGTCTTTCCTGAGCATATGAATATCCCTGGTCTAATCACTGTCATGGCTCGATCTCACTGGCTCACGCTCCCATCCCTCAAGCAGGGGAAATGGGGCCACATGATTGACAGCCCAACAGAAATGAAGTGGAATTATCCAGGCTAAGCTCACAAAAGGAAAAAGGATGTAGGTCAGGCAAAACTACACAAATTAAGTTCCAGTATTAAGCAGATAAATCTTTCAGTGTTTGAAGTTAAATCACTATGACTACTGGAATTAAGAACTAACTCAAAGGATTTTAAATGCAGATTTTTCAAAAACACAAGAAAATTCTCAGGCAACCAGGAAATTGCTTCAAATGACTGATGGCACAATTCCTGGTTGTAAGTAGCTTGCCTGCCAAGTAGTATGTAAAGTCTAACCAACCTCTGAACTCTCCACCCCGCTTACCCAGACTCCCTACTCATCGCCAACCTCCAACAAGAGGGTAAGTAACTGGCTGAATTTTGTGGATGGAATGAGACAGTTTCATTTATTTATAAGTCAGTTTCATTTGTTTCTTAGGAAAAAAAACACCTACAAGTGAGACAATTTGTTTATCTTACTAAAACTCTCTCCCTTTTAGATGAGCTTTGATGACTCAAAAAGCTATTTTGTGAGCTGTCCTATAAAAGAACACCCATGAGAAAGAAACTGAAGGCAGCTCTGGGCAATAGCTAGCAAGGAACTCAGTCCTGCCAAGATAGACATTAAAATTTTATGTAATGTAATCATAAAGGTAACATCCTATCACCTTTGTTGCATTCTGTTGGTTAGATCCAAGTCAAAGGTCAAGGCCATACTCAAAAAAGAGGGGGTTACACAAGGGCAAGAGTACCAGGAGGTGGGCAGCAGTGGGAATTACCTTAGAGTCTGTCTGCCACAGGCAAGAGAGAGACAGAAGTACAAGAACATTGTTGTCATCTTTTATGATAACAAACACATTAAAACTGTCAACACATGAAACATGGACTTAGAAAGTTAACTCCAACCTGAGTGTTCTCCATTTGTCATGACCTTAAAACACTTTTAAAATTAATAACCTTTGGGTTAAAGAAACAATTATCATTAGGAATAGAGACAGTGGAAATGTAATGGCTCTGTGCGATGTCAGAGGGGTAGTGGATGGGGGAAGGGGGCTTCACACAGTGTGAGGGATATAAATGATAAATGTCTAAGTATTACTTTGTCTTGTGCACCTGAAACTAATAAAAAAAATTTTTTTAAAAGAAACAATTATCAAACATCAGCATTTGTTTCAATTTCAATTGTTTAGTTATCTATTAAAATGAAATAAAATTTAAAATTTTATTGAAAATATCATCTGTAATCTAATTTCATTGTTATAGTTTTTCCATTTCTTTCTACCCGAATATATATGCAACAGGACGATGTTTGAAATAACTTGTTTTGCTGTCTTCTTTGTGCTTTCATTTTATTTAAATTTTATAATGAGCAAGTGTTATTTTTATAAAAACAATAATTCCTAAATTATGTCTGCATTATAGACAAAACATTTACTCATATCATTATTATTATTATATCAGTAAGATAATGGTATTATAAACAAAGTTATTTCACCAGCATTAATACATTTCATGGAGCATTTGACAGTTACCAAGATTTATAAAGTTATTACCAATTTTACCCAAAATGAACATTTAATGACATTTTATTAATAGTTTGGAAAGAAAGCTAAGAAAAAACAACAAAAGAGATTAGGAACATGAATAAGTGTCTTGAGTTCACTGAAAACAGCGACTTTTACAACAAATTACATAAATCCTAATTAAATATTAATTCAATTATCAACATTCTTTGACTTAAGAAAAATACCTAACATTCATCATTAAAGAACTTCTGAATTTTTATTTTATTAGTTTATCTATATGAAGTAAAGTTTTATAAATAATTTTCGGACTATGAAAATACATGAATTATTACTTTTGAAAATTATTTCAACTCCAAGTGTTTGTACAATGGTAAATTCTAACAGCTGCAGAACCGAACAGGATACCTGGTATAGACCTTTAGACACGGGTGATAGGGCTCTTAGTAAACAGTGTATATAAATATGCTTTATGTTTTATTTATTTTGCTGGCTGGAAAGGATTCTGAAACCAAGACAGATAATCATCTCAACACATTTAAAGTAGTATTTTCCAACATCTCAAATATTTTGAGCAAATTATAATTATAGCATATATATATCTACACTTCTATACATATATGTATGCTATTATATATTATATATAATATAGGTACATACATATATGTACATACATAATGTTATATGGCAGACAGCTTCTGTGATATTTTTAGAATTAAAATATTCACACTACAATCATACTCCTTGTAAAGAATTCTAAAGTTCCCTTACCCCTTTTTATTAGTTTTCTAATGTTGATATAAAGTTACCATAAACTTAATGGCTTAAGACAACACAAATCTACCATTTTATATTTCTGGAGGTCAGAAGTCTGACACAGGTCTCAATGGGCTAAATTCAAGATGTCACTGAGGCTTCATTCCTTTCTAGAGTCTCTAGAGGAGAACCTGTTTCCTTGTCTTTTTCAATTTCTTGAGGCCACCTGCATTCTTTAGCTTGTGGCTCTTCCTTCACCTTCAAGGTCAGCAGCATCTTCAAATCTGTCTGTGACTCTGACACTCAATCTCCTGTCTCCCTGTTTCATTTAGGAGGACCCTGGTGATTACATCGGGTGGACCTGAATTATCTGGGATCATCTCCCCATCTCAATGCCCTTAATTTAGTCACACATGCAAAATCCATTTTGCCAAATAAAGTAAAATATTTACGGACTCCAAAGATTAGGATGCGGACATTTTGCGGGGCCATGATTCTGCCTTCGACACCCTTCATTCAGGTTCATTTTCTGCTTGTATTTTTAGGCAAATTTTGAGGTAAGGATTTGTTTGTGTGGTTGTTTTTAAAGAAAGAAGAGGGAACGCAAGAGTATGACTGTACATCATAGGAGAGTTCCTAGGGTATACGAAGGCACCGTTTTACCAAGAACAATTTTTTCTATAGTCCTCTATGAACAGGTTTCTAATTTGAATGTTCAGGGGAAGTTGTTTGGAGTGCACTTGAGGTAAAGCGTGTTTATAAGGTGAGTATTCTTGGGAAGAGGAGACATCAGTTTAAATGAGAAGAAGAGCTGGGCAGACAGGTCAAGGTTAGATGGGCAATAGAAATGTGTATGGGGCTGATGAACCTAGCATCCAAACAGCTACTGAGCAAAATATTTCTGGAGACTAAAACTTAAAAAAAAATTCTCAGTGAGGGACTGGAAAACATGGTTTCATAGGAGAGACAGCTTTAGATTGTATGTAAGGGGAAAAGGAAGTGAATTCGTTTAAAACACTCCTTTAAGAGAATGATCTCTTAGGTAAACATAGGAACTAGGTAATGCTTGAAAGTCTGGAGTGGATTTTATTTGCTTGCTGAAAGCAATAGTATGCACAGGGGAATATGATTAAGCTGGTTGGTAATAACAGGATCTACCACCACTTTATGCCAGGACTGTGGAAGGGCAGAGTCTGAAAAATCAACAGTAAACTAGAACAGCCTCTCCAGGTAAGTCTGAAACCATAAAGACAGTTCAAGCCTGGAGATGCAGACACCTCTATCCTCTTGAAGCAGCTAGCCCATGAGTGTGTTGTCTGAACCTGCATGCTGCAATCAAGTGAGAATCATATGTATTTCAATTCTTTTAACATTTTTTACATACCTTGTTTCCCCGAAAATAAGACCTAGCTGGACCATCAGCACGAATGCACATTTTGGAGCAAAAATTAATATAAGTCCAGGTCTTATTTTAATATGAGACCCAGTCTAATATAATATAGTATAATATAATACAATATAATATAATGTAATGTAATACTGAGTCTTATATTAATTTTTGCTCCAAAAGACCCATTAGAGCTGATGGTCCAGCTAGGTCTTATTTTCGGGGGAACACGGTTGCAAAGAGTATAATATAAGCACTTGAATTTTTTCTTTTTTATTTTCTTTTTTTTTCCGCTAAAAGATGATTTTTCACTTAGTACTTTAATATTAGGAAGAAACATATTAAAAAGCTTTTAAAAATTTAGGATATAGTCTTGACTTCCTGATAAGTGAGAGTGAGAAACACCCATAACGTAAATGGAAATTTGTCTTCACTTCCTCCTATGTGTTAAAGGGCTAATATATACAAGTTAGAAATAGGGAAATGTGTTTTCCAAGATTGATACATTTCTAGGGACTATCAACACATACTGAAAACTGCAAACTTTTCTCAGCCTCCAGGAGCTGGCAGTTAGGGAGGAAAATCATGCATCAGAAATAGAAGCAAGTGATTGGTAGTTATAAAATAGTCACAGGGATGTGAAGGACAACATAGAGAATATAGTCAATAATGTTGCAACAACTGTATATAGAGCCAGGTGGGTACTAGACTAATGGGGGATCACTGCATAAATTATATAAATGTCTAACCACTATGCTATACACCTAAAACTAATATAAAATAATATGGAATGTCAACTATAACTGAAAAATAAAATAAAGTAGAAGGAAGGGCTGGATGAATTGCCTGTGAAATTTAGTCAGCTGACAATCGTTCCTCGTTAGGTCTATAAGGGGTCATTCTTGCTGAGCGTGATCAAATATCCCCTAAAAGGAACAGGGCAGTTTCTTATCAGAAGGTCAGGAGAAAAGAAAATGGAAGTCTCACGGTCTTTTCAAATTCAGTACGGTCTCGTGTTTGTAAGGTGCCCAGGTAGCATTCCATATGCCATCCTGCAGCTCACGTTCTCTTTCTTTACTTTTTAAGTAACTTGACTCCATAGCTACACTAAGCTCCAAGCAGGGTGAAAAGGTTCCTTGTAGCCAAATCTTGTTCTCTGGGAGAGAAGACCATAGGTAGGCAGGCTCTAGCTTATGAAAGGGCTATATTTTAAGTCCTTGGAATTTATTCTCATAAAAACCATGCTGTGAATGAGATTTATTCCCTGTGCAAGTTTTCAAAGGTCTATTTAACCTAAACAGTTCTAGAAGCATGGTTTCAATGGCCCTATTTTAGTTATTTACCACTTGACGTTTTTTGAATATCAAATTTTTCTTTCACATAGTTGAAGAGGTATACTGTGATATAAAGTTTACAGTATCTGAAATTATTGTTCCCATCCTAGTAGACTGCCTTTGCCAAGGAAGAGGAACACAAGAACAATACGTGAACATACCTGTAACTACACCTATACTTATATCTATTTATCTAGGTATTCGGAATCTCAACACTCCAGAAACACAAATGTACTCAAGTTCACATCCTACTCTACTTTTTCCCTGCTCTTCCTTAGCAATGACAGTCTATGAGCAGAATGAGAAAGATACTCCCAGATATAAACATTGTACTGCACTGTAGTTCTACAATGCAGTTCTGACGCTGGTGTTCTGTGAAATTGTTAATGTTCAATAGAAGAATATTGTGGACTACTTGTGAGAATAGGCCAGATCCTCTTAGCAAAATTAAGGCCTAGATGATATAAAAAAAGAAGATAATCGAGAATTCTTCATTCAAACTATTTTTCAAAAATAAAGGAGAACTAGAGACATTTCCAAATAATGAAAGACTGAGAATTCATTGCTAGCAAAACTGCCTTACAAAAAATACTAAAGGAAAGCCTTCAGGCTAAAAGGAAATGACATCAGACAGTAAATTAAATCCACATGAAGAAATAAAGAGCACCAGTAATGGTAATTACTTAAATACAAAAGAAAGTATGAACATATTTTTCTCTTTTCTTCTCTTGACTGATATAAAAGTATATAAAACAATCCTAAAGGTATTTTATAACTTGTATCATATAATATTTAAGGATATAATATCTATGACAATAATAGCACAAAGGATAAGAGAGAGTAGGGGGCCAAATTAAAGCAAAGTTTATTTTGTTGGAATTAAGTTAGCATTAATTTGAAGCAGATTATTTTATTTTATTTTTATTTTTTTGCTGACCATAGCATGAATTTATTTTATTTATTTATTTTTTAAATTTTGTATGTGTTTTTTTTTAAATTTATTAGTTTCAGGTGTACAAGACAAGGTAATACTTAGACGTTCATCATTTATATCACTCACACTGTGTGAAGCCCCCTCCCCCCATCCACTATCCCTCCTATCCCTCCGACCTCGCACCGAGCCATCACATTATATATATAAAATTATAGTTGGTATTCATTATTGTTTAGCTTCTGGTGTACAGTGCCATGATCAGGTATCCACAGTTGAAGCAGAGTATTTTAAATTAAGATATATATTGCCATCTCCAAGGGACCATAAAAAAAAAAATCACTCCAAAAATGTTTTTAAAGGAATTAAAAAGATACCCTAACAAAAATCTATATGAAGCTAAAAAAGGCAGTAAACGAGGGATAGAAATTGCAAAATAGCTGATGTAAATCCCATTGTATCAATAATTACACTAAATGCAAATGGATTGAACACTATGATTAAAAGGTAGAGATTGATAAAATTATATGTATAAATGATACAATAATATTTTATCTATAAGAAACTTTAGTTTGAATGACACAAAGAGGCTGAAAAAAAGAATGGGGAAAGCTATACCAGGGAAACAATAACCATAAGAGAGCTGGAAAGACTATATCAGTATCAGGAAAAAATATATACTTTCAGACCAAAAAATAATTCAACAGGAAAATATAAAATACATAATTATGCGTATATGTGTACCGAACAATATTACCCCAAAATACATGATGTAAAAATAAAGACAGAATCGAAGGGAGAAATAGAGATTTCCACAATTAGCCAGAAATAGAGATTCCACAATTTCCACAATTTCCACAACTGGAGATTTCAACACTAAACTCTCCGTAATGGAAAGATCAACAAGACAGAAAATCAGCAGGGATACAGAATACTTGAAAAACAGTATTAACCCATCTGACCTGACATCTCTCAAACACTCCATCCACCACACAGCAGCACACACATTTCTTGCAGGAACAAATGAAACATTCTCTAGAATAAATTATATCCTAGGCCATAAGACATGGCTCCATAAATTTAAAAGGATTAAAATCATACAAAGCACGTAATAAAAAAAATTAACAACAGAAGGCAATTTGAGGAGTTCATGAAATAGAAATTAAATAAACCTTTAAATTAAACATACCTCTAAATAACCCATTATGTTTCCATTAATATGAAATATCCAGATAAGGCAACTCTAGAGTGATAGAATATAGATTAGTGATTGACTGGAGCTGGGAGTGAGAACTGGATTCACTACCAAGGAGCATCGGTAATCTTTGTAGGTGTCAAACTAGATTGTGGTGATAGTTGCATATCTCTGTAAACTTACAAAAAATCATTGACTTGTACCCTTAAAATGGGAGATTTTATGGTATGTAAGCCATATGGTATGTAACACTTCTAAATAATCCATAGTTTAGAGAAGAAATCAAAAGAGAATTAAACAGTTTTTTCTCTAAATGAACATAAAAAGACAACATACCAAAGTCTGCGACATGCTGTTAAAACTGTACTTTTTACAGTTTGAAAACTGAAACTTTATAGCAGTAAATGCCTACATTAGAGAATAAGGTGTGAAATCAGTGACTTGAGCTTTCAGCTAAAGACTAGATAAACAAGGCCAATTAAACCAAAATTAGGAAGACTAAAGAAAAGAATGAGTATTAGCTAGCGGGTTAGCAACGGTGGCGGGGGAGTCAATGAAATAGACAAGAAAGAGTAGAGAAAAATCTAATCTGGTTCTTTGAAAAGTTCAATGAAATTGATAAACATTTGGTTAGACTGAGCAAGAAAAAAATTAAAGACATTTACCAATATCAGAAATGAGAGATATGGCATCAATATAGATTCTACAGATATTAAAAGGATAAGGAAATACTATGAAAAACTTTATGGAAATAAATTAAAAAGTTAGATAAAATGGACAAACTCCTTGAAATATATACCAAAGCTCACTAAACATGAAATAGATAACCTGAATAGCCTTATATATATTGAAGAAATTCAATTCATAATTAAAAATATCTTCCTACATTGAAAATTCCACACCCAGGTTGTTTTAATGATGAATTTTACTAAACACTTAAGGAAGAATTAATAACAAATTCTACAAAAATATCTTTCAAAAAAATGAAGAGGAGAGAATACTTTCCATCTTAGTCTATGAAGCCCTGATCCCAATATCAGACAAAGACATGGTTAGGAAAATGACAGACCAATGTCCCTCATGAACATAATTCAAAAATTCTAAACAAATTTTCAACAAATCAAGCAATATAAAAAAAGGATAACAATCATGACCAAGTGGAGTTTTCCAGGAATGTCAGGCTGATTTAACACTCAGAGGTAATTTTATAATATTACCTCAATAAATTTATAATATTTGCAAACTAAAAAGAAAAAAATATCATTTCAATTGATTCACAAAAGTATTTGACAAAAGCCAATATCTATTGCAAGTTATAAATCTCAACAAATTAGATATAAAAGAGAACTTTTACAACATGATAAAACACTCTATAAAACATCTATAGGTAACATCATAATTAGTAGTGAAAGACTGAATGTATTCTCTTCAAGTAAATGGGTTCCCAATTGCCAAAGCTGGAATAATTTGACCAATCTAATCCATAACATTATATTGGAGGATAACTCCAAGTATATAATAAATATACATGAGTTAATACTTATATAATAAATGATTATATAAATAAAGACATGGGGGATAAGAAACAAATCTCCTGTACAGAACAATTTCAAGTAATTTATATAGATGAGTTTTCCCTTTAAAGAGATGGAGCACAACTCCTCAACCTTAAATATGGGCTACACTTAGTGACTTGTTTCCAGAATGCAGTATGAAAGTGGGGGAAAGGGACTTTTTAGCATGCAAAACTGAAACACACTACCTTAGCCAGGTGATCAAAATTAACATCAGTGATAAGTCATGTTGACAGCAATGTCCATTTGATACGATGGTTTGAGAATCACTTCACCTCTGTGGTTATACTCTGAAAAGCCCTTAGCCCTACTCTAACCATGAGAAAACCATCAGACAAACCAAAATGACATTGTCTAAAAAAAACAAAATCCCTGACCAGTACTTCTCAAAAATGTCAAGGTTATAAAAAACAAGATTGAGAAACAGTTACGTCTTTCTAGACCCCTTTTGGCTGTAACAATTAAATGTTATATGATATTTTGGATTGGATCCTGGAAAAAGGCACTAGGGAAATACTAATGAATTTCAAACAAAGTACAGAGTTTAGTCCATAAAGAAAAAAAGGAACAATGACTGATACATGCAACAACAAAGATGAGTCTCAAAACATGATGCTAAGTGAAAAATCAGATACAAAATAGTATGCACTGCATAGTAATCCAATATTGGCATTTTATTCCATTGTTGAGGATAGTTGCTGACAGTGTGGAGATAGAATCTATAGGAGGTCTTCCCAGTCTCTGAAAGGGATTTTACTATCCCACGTTTTACATGTTTGATGGGTGGTCAACTTGTTCCAGAGAGACATTCTGTTCTCTTTACATGGAAAACCCAGAGAAACTAAGTTTTTCTAAAGAAGACAATAATTTAATAGAATATAAAGTACCTGCTATTTGACATTACTTTACATGACCTAGGCCAGATACTAAATTAGTTATAATGTGTTAGTGTCAGGAATTATCATTTAATTTTATTCATGACACTGTTTAAAGAGGATGGGACTTCAAGGACACGAGAGAAACCCTGTACAGGAAGGGATAATTGCTCTTCCAAGTTCATGTAAACAGTTTGGTTTGCTGTGAAGGTGGTAAGTTTATCACTTTCTCATATGTTCTATCACGTCAAAGGATCTTCTTTCTTGGAATATACTTATGTGATTTTTCTTTTTCCTTTTCTTCCTACTGCCTTCGACCACCCTATAGCAGTTGTTTTAATGAACACTTTGCAAGTCAGCAGAATAATCCCAGGTGAAATGTCCAGACTTGATCTTGGACACTTCTTACTTGTGCTGTTTATCTTCTTACCGGTTCTTTCCCAGAAGAAAAAATATTTTGTGTTTCCCCAAAAATCAGACCTAGACGAACAATCAACTCTAATGCATCTTTTGGAGCAAAAATTAATATAAGACCCGGTCTTATTTTACTATAACATAAGACCGGGTCAATATAATGTAATTAATATAATATAATATAATATAATATAATATAATATACAATAATATAATATAATATAATACAATATATTACAATACAATATAATAAATATAATATAATATAATTAATATAATATAATAATATAATACCGGGTCTTATATTAATTTTTGCTCCAAAAGACACATTAGAGCTGATGGTCCGTCTAGGTCTTATTTTCAGGGAAACATGGTAGCTTTAATCTAAATAGCCACCCAGCTGTACATTCCCTTTCATTGCTCTTGCCTCTGGCTTTATTACTATATCTGTTGGCTTTGTTTATAGGTGGTCTACAATTTTAAATATTACACATGTCTTGAATTCCCAGCACCTAGTCAAGTGCCAGGTCTATTGAATATAATCAGTAAATATCTGTCAAATGAGAAAACGAAAAAACAAAAACAAAGAATGTAAGTTCATTTTTAAGTGCCCTCTGGGTTCTATATCTTTGAATCTTTTCAAGAGTTAGTACACTTCTCTGCACACAGTAAATACTTAGTAAAGGTAAACTGTTGGCTGACCATGTTTCTTATACTTTAAATATGCCAGGGCATATAGATGCTATTTCCTTTAAAAAAAAATCCTGTAAATTATTTAGTTTCTCTTAGACTTTACCTCTTTAATCCACAAGTGTGCAAAGATCAGGCAAGCAATGGCTATGCATGAAAAAGTATTCAGAGGCTAGAGCTACTTTTCTTCAGACCCTAAAAATGTGGGATTTTGGCCATCTCACACCATATGGAAATGAACTAGAATTGAAAATGGTCAAGAAACAGTTGAACCTATGAACAATGGGAAATCATTTAACATTTGATTATCATCCTTTTAAGGTCTACCACGAGGACCACCATTGTTGTAAGTAAGAAAACATCTTAAAATAAATGCCTGGACAACAAAAAAAAAAAAGAAAAGGAGAAATGATATTTGTATTACATAGCATTCTACCCTTCCCATAATGATTTCACAATCATTCTGTTTCCACCCTTAAAACAACACAAAATTGGATAGTTATTATTATTCCAGCTTTACTTACAATGTTATTTAAAGACTGTGAGATTAAATTATTTTTGTAAAGTCATAAGGCCAACCAGAAATACAACTGGGACCAGGGCTCAGGTTTTCTGAATCACAATCCAATATTATGACATGTTTGAATGTTGCTGCACTTACAGCCCAAAATTCATTCACAATTGCTTGTTTTGTGATTCAGGGGTCTATTTGCTAAACAGTGTTACCACCTGCTGGTATATTTTCCAATAATTCACATTATAGCAAATCCTAAAATGGCAAAAATTAAAAGAATAACCAATTTATTATTGCAACTACATTTACCTACTACGTTCTCTAATTGTACTTCCGGTTGTCCTGTCATGTCTGCTTAGACACTCCCTTATAAAGTAGCGAAATGAATCTGGCAAGATTAGATGTCTAAACATTTCTTAAGAATTTACATAAGGGAGCAGGGGGGTAGATGAGGATAAAAGGGATCAAATATATGGTGATGGAAGGAGAACTGACTCTGGGTGGTGAACATACAATGGGATTTAAAGATGATGTAATACAGAATTGTACACCTGAAATCTATGTAACTTTACTAATAATTGTCACCTCAATAAACTTTAATAAAAAGATTTACAATTACATTAATTTTCTCTACTTTCTTGAATGTGGAATAGCATTTTACTGAACTTTGATACACTATGAAATCAAATTTGGTGCCTACCAATAATGTAAACCAGTAACCCCTGATTATGTGTACACAGAAGACTCATCTAGGTCGCTTAAAAATGCACATTTCTAGGTGTGAAGGTCAATGTTACGTATCATTTTGAGTAGGCCAAGGAGTACCCAAATTAAACATTGTTTCTAGGTAGGGTTTCCAGGCGGTAATTCCCGCCTGTTCTCGGGAATTTTTTTCGCTTTTCCATTCCCAAATACCGAGAAAAGTTGGTCAGGAAATCAGGAAATTTGGCTCCTCGAACACAGGTGGTTGGACGTATCGGCCGTCACTTTGTGAAAACAATTCATTTTTGAGAACAGAAAATAGTTTATATCTGGGGATTCGGGAATGGGAAAGTGAAAAAAATTCCTGAGAACGGGCAGGAATTCCCACCTGGAAACCCTATTTCTAGGTGTGTCTGTGTGGTTGTTTCCAGAGAAAATTAGCATTTGAATCAGAGGACTCAGTATATGAGCCTTCCTGAAGAGGTTGAGTGCTACTAATCCTTTGAGGGCCTGAATAGAACAAAAGGCAGGAGGAGGAGGAGGAGGAAGAGGAGGAATTCCTCCCTTTTTTCTGCCTCACTGATTGAGCTGGGACTTTTCATCTCATTTTTTCCTGTTTTCGGACTGGGATTCATGCCAGAGGCTCCACCAGTTCTCAGGCATTGGAACTCTTACTGAATTACACCACTGGCTTTCCTG
The DNA here is from genome assembly GCF_964194185.1 of Rhinolophus hipposideros. Taxonomy (NCBI): domain Eukaryota; kingdom Metazoa; phylum Chordata; class Mammalia; order Chiroptera; family Rhinolophidae; genus Rhinolophus; species Rhinolophus hipposideros. Next base: position 10,890,001 of record NC_138053.1, read on the forward strand.
GACCTCCAGCTTGCAGATCCTGAGATTTCTCAGTCTCCATAACCATGTGAGTCAATTCTGATAGGGAAGGTAGATAGAGATAAATAAATAAGTGGGAGAAGGAGAGACCTAGCCCCAGTTAGAAAGCCCCTTGCTGCAGCTTCTTCTTGGGTCAAGACCCCTTGCAGCTGCCCTCAGTTAGGACACCAATGCCTTACCAGCCCAGCAGGATTCCAGCTTACACATGCGCCTAAATCAAAGGGATGTGCTGTTAAAAGCCAGGGAAGAAAGGAAGACATCCTGCTTATCAGGACCATTTTAGTGAGCTTTCAAACAAATCACAAAAAGAAATGAAAAGAAACTACCTTGAGAATGAAAAGGAAGGACTGGGCATCTCAGCAGGAGAGAAAGAAATAAGGAGAAGCGAGACGGGGAGGCAATTCTACCCGTAGAAATAACATACAATGTAAAGAAAAGCCTTTCCCCTCTTGGGATTGGTCTGCTACATATCTTGGAGTATATCTGCTTTTACTAATAAACTTCTTACTATTCTATACTTGCACAAAACTGTGTCTGTCGGCTGAATTCTTTCCCTCAAGAAGAACCGAGGAAAAATCATCACAACCTGGTAACAAGTCCTACTGGATACACACACACACACACACACACACACACACACACATTTTCTTCCTCTCTGATTTCCTTATCATAGAACATAAGATGTACTGATTTTATATCATAGACTTTTAGTATTGTTAAGTTAACATCGTATAAATTATGGGATATCACGAAGAAGAGTAAACATAACTTAAGGACTTTACCTCTTCTGGGGAAAGATTTAGTACATTTTCGGTTGTACATAGCATAGTTGTCTCATGATAGGCAGAATTATTGTCTTTATTTGGAGATTAAGCATAGTTTAAGGAGATGCATATGGGTGCCAAGTTGACAAAAGGGGGATTTGTGATGGTTAATTTTCTGTGCCAACCTGTGTGAGACACTAAGTGCCGAGATTAAACATTAGTTCTGGGAGTGTCTGAGAGAATATTTCCAGATGAGATTAGCATTTGAATCAGTCAATAAAGTAGATCTCCCTCCCCAAAGTGGTTGAATCTGGCTGGACTGAAGGGCAGCTTTGAAGTCACACAAACTGCTGAGGATCTGAACAGAACAAAAGGTAGAGAAAGGAGGACTTTGCCCCATTTTTCTGCCTTACTGATTGAGCTGGGACATCTCAGCTCATCTCTGTCTCTTAGACTGGGATTTACAGCATCAATTGCTCTGATTCACAGGTCTTCAGATTTGGACTGAATTTCACCACCAGCTTTCCTCGTTCTCTACCTCGCAGATGATAAATTATGGGACTTTTCAGCCTCCATAGTCACGTGAGCCAATTTATCATAATAAATTTCCACATATATACATACATCCCTTCCCCCTACCCTTACATATATTAGTTTTATTTCTTTGGAGAACCCTAATACACTGGATTTCTCTCCTAAACGTTCCAATTCTGTCATTTCTGGAATGCAGTCAGGAATAAAATTTTTAATGAGTACCCCAAGTGATTCTCATGATGACGGAAGTCACAAAGCTTTGATGTAAGCAAGCGATTTATCCTGGCTCTACCCACAGTTGTCTCAGTGACACACCTAAAACTCAGTTCATCATAAGAGAAATATGGGGACTATAGCAGAATCCAATCACTAGGTATTCGCTAAGAAACTTCCATTGCGTGCATTCTTTCCAAAATAAAAACATTTGGGTAGCCATAAAAATGATCTATGGAAGACAAACCCATCTGTGGTAACTGAATTTTCACAAATGAGATCGTTGGAAAAAAGCTTGTTTTAATATTTAGTCAGCAATGTTGTAATTTTAATTACTATCCCACTGTACCACCACAGAGTTGCCAAAAAAAAAAAAAATTAACCTTATAAAATAAAGGGAGACAAGAAAAAAATAAATAACACCTCAATATCAGGGGTTCAGGAAAGTGATATTTAAAGTGTTTTTGAACTAGATGTTTCATCACAGTCCTTTACTCTCTCAGAGTCTAATTGAATAATGTCAGAGCAGAAAGATAACTAGGAGAAACTGTGAAGAGATTCCTGGTTGTAATTTCATTAGCTTACAGCCTCCAGATGCTGAATCCAATGTTGCATAATAGGAGAAAATTAGTGAAAAACTAGCCTTATTCGGAGAGGGTTCGACAGGTAAAGGAATGATGTTAGAAGGAAGTAGAGGATGGTTTAGGACAGACTGACCTGGGAAAAGGGAGATGAAACCATTAGGTGCCTTACAGACTTATTCTCTATCCCATCATTAACTTGTAAAACTAATAGCGGCATCATACAAGATTCTTCCGGTGAATGAAATCATCTGTGACTCAGTAAGACAAAGGAAAGAATACAGAAGCTATATGAGTCCTGCTCCAGAGTCCTTTGTCCTCAGACTCACCGGCACTTGAGAGCTACACCTTCCACGTGGGAAACAGGTAGGTTGTCTAAAGGGGTTGCTTAGGCCTGAGGTACCTGGTCAGGAGTTGGCTTTGCTGGCTCCTGTGCAGATATTTTGATTCCCAGGCATGCCTTCATCTGGTCGTTACTAAACCCTCCTCCTCACCCTCCCTTATGCTGCATGTCTCCACCTGTTACAAGACTTCAAAGCTGCCCTTCAGTCCAGCCAGATTCTACCTACGAAAGAATGTGAGCTGTGACAGAATAGCAGAACCAGAACTGACAATCTCATGTAGCAGGTCGTCCAGTCATTTTTCCTGTTGCCTGAAAGACTCCACTGAACCGCTCTATCCAAAGTGACCACAGAGTGTGGTATATTTGAAACCTAGCTATGTTCCAACTAGAACATCAAACTGCGCCCTGTTGGGATGGGAGTGGCTCTTTGGGTGCATAACATCAAACTCAGGGGAGTTAATTTTATTGATGGGTCCCAAGTATTACAACTCAAGAAAAAAGTATCTCCATTTGAACCACCGAAGAAAAAACAATCTCTTGATCTTTTATTCCATATTCCTATCAAACATACTAAATATCTAAATTAAGAGATGATAAGCTGATATTTCTAATTTTATAGTGAAAAAAATAGTGTCTTTTCATATTGCTTGCCTGTTTTAAAATCCTTCCACAGATCCCCTTTATCACATTGAGTGGCAATAAATTGGACCAAACCTGAAACCTAGGAATCTTTCTTTATTCTTCTGTTTCTTTTTCTCACTTCCGAAGTCCAATCTATTTCCAAGATTCTCATTTTTACTTCCTAAATATCTTTGAATCTCTGCTCAGTTCTTTCCATCCTCCATGCCTTTTAGTAAACTAAATTCATCGTATCTGACCAGGATTACTAAAATGGCCTACTAAGAAATCTTCCTATATTTAATCTTACCCCTCTCCAGTTAATCCTGTATTCTAAAATCAAGGTCACCTTTCCAGAACACGAACAAGATATTGATCATATTTTATGCTCTGTTTGAAATCCCTCAAATCCGTACCTTGTCCCTTAGGAGCTTGCTATTTTAAAGTATGGTCCGTGGACCTTCAGTATCAGCAATACTCAGATTAGAAATGCAGAAAAGTAAGGTCCATTCGAAACCTGGTGAATAAGACTCTGCACATTGTAACAAGATTCCCAAATGGTCTGAATGCACATTGAAGTTTAACAACCACTGCATTGGGATAAAACCCAAACTCCTTTCCATGGATTACAGGGCCCTTCATGAAGTAGCCCCATTTACCTTTCCTGCTGCATCTCTTGATAATCTCTATCCATCCAACCTACAAAGATGCTCTGAGGTCTCTTCCATCTAGATTTTCAAATGTCTGTACTTTTCCTGAACCCTCTTTCCCAAACCACCCCCAACTCCTTCCAGGCTGACCCCTACTCATTCTTTAATTATTTTCCCAAGAAACATTCCCTGATAGACTGAGATAGGTGTTTCAGTTAGGTACTGTAATGACACTCTATACTTCTTATCAAAGAACTTCTCTCACTATTGTAATGGTCCATATCTTTCGGAATACTACAAGCACTCTAGAAATAGGAACCTAATTGAATCTGTTTGCTATTGTATACCTATCACCAAAAAATAGCACATAGTAAATGTACAATAAATATTTACTCAATAAAGGTTGGGGAAAAAAGATACCTGCTAGCCTAGTTGTTTTTTTTCCCCTATCCAAACAATGCAGAAAAGTAATGTTTTTTCTTTTAACTTCCAGAAAACCTAATTCTGGAAACCTACGCTGAATGTAGTTGAAGGATGTACTCAGACAATCACTTGGGTGCAGTTAGGAAAGAGGAGGCAATTCAGAAAGCAGTATTTCGGAAAGATAAATCTAAAGCCCACTAAACTATCTAGGAAGTTGTTAATCTGAAGGCAACAGTCCACATGGGAGATTTAGGCATGTGTCAATGGGGAAGACCCTCAGATGAAAGAAAGAAGGTATGAAGTAGGACAGAGAACATAGATAAAATCACCGAGTCAAAGAATACAGCTTATAAAGCAAAGTCTGCAACCTTAGGAGTGGATTGGTTCAAGCAGTAAATAAAGAACCCAACTGTTTAGATTGTTATGCTTTTTTGTTCTCTTTCAAGGATATATCTTCTTCTCTCATTCCTTTCATCTACAAATAATTTCTACTACTTAATGCAGAGGAGGATTTTACACACCAAATGATGACATTTGCATTTTTAAAATGCTGCTGTACTCTGTATAGCTGCTATGTGGAAGCTAGGAGATCAGTGACAGTAAACCAAGCAAGTAATTATAAAATCCTGGACAGAGACTGTGACAGTGAAGGTGGAGAGGATAGGATACATTTGAATGATATTAAAGAGGCAGGGTTGATGAAATGGATTATGAACTGAAATGTAACCTAGTTGGCTGGTCTTTTTAATACTTTAATATCTGATTATATCCAATGCATTGCTGAGGAAATTGTAAAAATAGAGTATTCTCTTCCTAGGCCAGTCCTCAACAAGGAGGACATGTTCGGAACATGAAGACTGTGGAGCCCAATGGCAAAAAGCCATGTGAGTTCTAGTTGAGCATTTCTTAGGCTCTCCTTGAGCTGGAGATGAATTCGAGCCTTAAGGCCCAGCTAAGGGAGTTGAATAAAATAGCAGCCAAGGAAACTGAAGTTGATGGCAGTCAGAAAGCTACTGTGATCCTTGTTCCCATTACTCAACTGAAATCTTTCCAGAAAACCAAGTCTGGTAAGTACTTGAATTGGAGAAAAAGTTCACTGAAGAAGCACATTGTCTCTAACATTCAGAGAATTCTGCCAAAGCCAACTCGAAAAACATGTACAAAAAATAAGCAAAAGTGTCTGGAGACTACACTGATAGCTGTGCATATGTGATCCTAGAGGACTTAGTCTTCCCAAGTGACACTGTGGGAAAGAGAATCCAGTTTAAACTGATGTCAGCCAGGTCATAAAAGTGAATTTGGACAAAGTATAGCAGAACAACGTGGAGCACAAGGTTGAAACTTTTTCTGGTATTCACGAGAACCTCATGGGCAAGTTTGCTAATTGTAGATTCCTAGAGGTTTAGTTGTAAACAAAAATGACTAAATAAAATATCATTCACCAAAAAAAAATTTAAAATAAAGTAAATTTCATAGTCTAATTTCAAAGACATTCTAGAAATAAAAGGAGCTTCTTTCCAGGATGATGAATAAAGTCTCAACAAGCAAAGCATAGCCATCCTATACAGGCTTTTGGTGCAGAAGCTACCAACACTGAGGTCTGGTTACCTAAAACTACTTAGTATCTAATAGAGTAACTTCCAAATATTTTGGTTAGAGTTTACATCACTTTGCTTTACTGTTTTTGTATTGTCAAGAAAACAGCAGTACCGAGATCTTATTAACATCTCATTAATACAACGTACATTCAGCACAAAGCAAAGCCAACTTTGGAAATAAGGTCCAAGCCCTAAAGTAGGGCCTACTTTAAACCTACCCTAAAACAAATTGAAACCAAGTCCTGAAATATCAGCAAGAAAGAAATAGTTTGAAGATTGACTTCACAAGTAATAGGGGCTTGAGAAACGCTGGAATTTCCAGAGATTTTTCTCTAACAAAGCGTAAAATCAAGTCCAATGTGACTGACTAGTAATTTAACTGCATGGTAAAAGAAAAAACTAATATTTTTTTCTATAGCATTTTGTCAATAATGTGCAATACACATGGAACAAATACGAAACATACAAAAACTAAAATACTGTTACACAGGGTATGACAATTAAGTACTAGAAAAAGTGCTATATACCTTATTGCTGAATATCACTACAGTCACCTTTGAAGTACTCCCCTTGGGAAGCTATGCACTGATGCCAGCGTCTAATCCACCCTTCAAAGCAGTTTTGGAACTTTTTTTTTTGGAATGGCCATCAGAGCTATCATATTGCCTTTGATGTCCTGAATGTCATCACAATGTCTTCCTTTCAATATTTCTTTTACCTTTGGGTAAAGAAAGAAGTCACTGGGGGCCAGATTAGGTGAGTAGGGAGGGTGTTTCAATACAGTGATTTGTTTCCTGGCTAAAAACTCCCTCACAGACAGTGCCATGTGAGCTGGTGCATTGTCATGATGCGAGAGCCATGAATTGTTGGTGAAAAGTTCTGGTTGTCTAACTTTTTAATGCAGCCTGTTTAGCATTTCCAAACAGTAAACTTGGTTAATTGTCCAGTTGGTACAACTTCATAATGAATAATCTCTCTGATATCAAAAAAGGTTAGCAACATCATTGCAACAAATTCTCGAACTTAATTGTCAGACCTTCGTATGTGTACCAGGGGTGCCAAAAAAATGTATACTGTTGTCACACAGCAGCATGCCTGTCTGTCCCCTCGTACCTACCCCTAAAAAAAGAGAAGAGTCTGTGAGACTATTCCTTTCAGGGACATTGCTTCACCTTTATGCCATCTCCTTGTTTGGCCCCAAAGGATGGCTGGCTAGCTAATGATGGGTAAGATTCCTCAAGAAAGGAACAACCCAAGACAGGCACAGTCATGTGGGGACCACCAGGAGAATTCACGGGGTTGATAGCAGTGGGCATAGACCGCCACCTTCTCCCGTCTAAGGAGAACTTCTGCCTCTGTGGCTGTATTCCTTCCCACAACCTGCTTGGGAAGTGATAATATCAGTTTTCCATCTCAGTAAGTTTTCAACATAAAGGTTTTGTCCCCTGGGGAGGTACAAACAATAATTATTTATACATCATGAGACTTTGGACAGGCAAGGGTGATTGGTTTGCACCAGTTTTCTGGTATGGTGTATGGGACTCACAGACCGTAGTAAAAACAATGCTGCATCCTTGTATGTGCTTCAATAAAAGCTACAAGGTGGCCCGATTTGGGGCTCTCAGTCCTTTGAGGCTATGAGACCCTTGGCTCCTGTTTCAAAACTTTCTTGATTTCTGTTTCTTTCTTAACCCTTCGCTACCCCTTCTCGTTCTCTCACTGCCCGTGTTGCGCTGGACGCGACAATATAAAAGTGGACACTTTGATCCACATTGCTCAAACAGTAGTTCACTGAAATCGGAAGTGTCTGGACGCTGATGGTAACCACTTTGAGCACCTCTTGTAATTGCATTCATCTTTTGTTATCTGTATAACTCAATTGTTATTGAGTACTATAATTTTAATGCATTTTGCCTTTCTTAAAATGTGTATACATTTTTTGGCACCGTGTGTGTGTGTGTGTGTGTGTGTGTGTGTGTGTGTGTGTGTAGGTAACCCCCGTATAACATGGTTGTTAGATTCCTAAAAATGCTGTTATGCGAATCTGTGCTATATGAAACAAAGAACCAGTACAAAAAAGGGGGTTAGGTTCCAAAAATTTAAAAAAGCATACTATTATAATAAAACTATCTTTATTAAAGTAACTTTTACCAAAAGTATAACATATTAATATGTATTAAATAATGTTTTCTTCATCATCACTACTAGGCACCATTAACCGAGGGCGTTTTCTTTTTGACAAGATGTCTTCATCCTCTGAACTTAATATTCCACAAACAAAATGGATTTAAAATTCTAATAAGTTTTAAAATTCTGCAGTCAAACCTGACATGACATCCACGCTCGAATGAAAAATTTCAAATGAGATATCTTTTGCTCTTAAAAGCTCTTATCACGTTCCATGTTGTTCGGGGATTTCCCTAATTTCAAATGAGATATTTTTCGCTCTTAAAACCTCTTATTGTGCTGTGTTGTTCAGGGATTTCTCTAATTCTCAAACTGTGTGAGAATGAAACCATGTTCTAGGATGCCGTGTTGTACAAGGGTTTTCCCCAATTCTTGAACAATGTTATAGAAGTGTCACATTATATGGGGGTGTCATACACACACACACACACACACACACACGAAGGTGTGCAACTCCACTAGTCACTAGTCATCAGGGAAATCCAAATTAAAACCACAATGAGACACCACAAGCTATCACTAGAAAGGCTAAAATTATTAAGACTGATTGTATCAAGTTTTGAAGAGAATGTACAGCAACTCTGAAACTTTGCTCTTGGGAGTGCAAAATGATAAAACCGCTTTGGAAAGTCACCTGTCAGTTTCTTTTAAACATAAACTAATCATATGACCCAGAAATTCCATTCATAAATACTTAAAAGAAATAAAAACATCTAACCACACCAATAGTTACACACAAATAATCAGAGCAGGTGAATAGATAAATGAACTGCAAAATACATATGAATACTAGTCAGTAATAAAACCAGAAAAAACATTAAACTATGATACATGCAAAAACATGGGTATATTTCAAAAATGTGGTACGCAAAAGAAGCCAGATATAAAACATCATTACTACGTAATTCCAGTTATATGAAGTTCTAGAACAGGCAAATATAAGATTAGTGGTTGCCTAATAGGGATGGGGGTGTGGAGAAAGACTGACTGTAAGGGGATTGTGGGAATTTTCTGAGGTGATGGAAATGCTCTGTCTTGATTGGGATAATGGTTACACAGGTGTACATATTTTTCAAAACTCACCAAACTGGACACATATAATGCAATTACTTCAATAAAGTTTATTTAAGGAACTTAGTTTTTCTTATTTTACTGCAAACCAGTAAAAACATGTACAAGTGGTACCAGGCTTCTTGGCCCACTTGAGGAAGCATCCATTTCCAAAAAGGTCAAGTTAAATGACTAGTCAGAAAGAGCAGTTATTTTGTTAACTAGCCACATTTTTCCTTTCAATCTTTTATTTCATTTAGATTGCACTGGTGTAGATCTCTGTTTCCTAATAAAGTAATAATAATATAAAAATGAAAGATGAATAATAGCACATAAGAAATATTAGCCATGTTAGTCGTACTGCCTGCCATTGACACCCAATGAGCTGATCTCATAGTCAGCAATGCCACTGCTATGGTCTGAATGTTTGTGTCCCCCAAAATTCCTATGCTGAAAGCCTAACCCCCATGTGATGGTAGTAGAAGATGAGGCCTTTAGGAGGTAATTAGGTCACAAGGAGAGAGTCCTTAAAAATGGAATTAGTGCTCTTATGCAAAAGGGCCAAAGAAAGCTTCCTTTCTCCTTAGGGTAGAGCAAGCCCTCTCCTCAGACACCAAATCTGCTGGCACCATAACCGTGGACTTTCCAGGATCCAAAACTGTGAGAAGTGTTTGTTATAAGCCACCGAGTTTACAGTATTTTTGTGCTAGCAGTCAGAATGGACAGAGACAGCCACAGACCTGTTAATCATTTGGTTTCCAGTTAGGGGAAACTAGAGTCTTTATATTGCCAGACGTCATTGAAACCCATGCTTGGAAACACACAGTGATTTACGAGTATAGTATCAATAAGTGACAGTTCTAAAATAAATGCATTTTTTTTGACCAGAGGGTAACAATTCATAACATCTCTTTATAGATTATACATATTATGGTTTAAAATAGTACATTCTTGACCTTCATTGTATTTTTAGGAGCACCATTTGAAGCACCTCTTCTCAAAGCAGATTGTTAAGGATATTAGATTTAAAATAAACACTGGCTAGAAAGTTTGTATATTTTTATGTGAATATTAATAAATTTCTCATTTTTCTCTAGAGCAGCACAACTTACAGTCAATGAAATTTCTCTTGATCCTGTCAAGTAAAACCTTTTATTTCCAGGAAATACAATTGGTATCTTTGAGAGAGACACTATGGGGGCTAAAAGTAGAAAACAAAGAACTTGACTGATATCAATAAAAATAGCAACTGTTGAGTGAAAAGTGAAGTCTATAAATTTGTCAATTCTGTCATAAATTATTTTTCTTAAAATGTTAACATGAAATATAAAGAAGCCAAGATTATATCATTAAAAAAAATCACAGAATATTTAAATACTAGGACAGTAAAGTATAAATTAAATAAGTACTTTAATAACTCATCTTCCCATAGTGCATTTTAAATATCTATTCCTAAGAAAATTTTTAAAAAATATAGCACAGGTAAGAACAATGATGCTTTTTATTTAACCAAAACAAAACAAAACATCCCATTCTTATTTATTCATTCAATAAATATCTATTCGTTAAACACCTAAAAGGTTCTAGGCATACTGTAGATGCTTGGAGTTCGTTAATAAAAAAGATAAAGATCTCTACCTGTATGGAGCTTATATTCTAGCAAGGAGAGAAAGAAGTGAAGAATAAACATGATTAAGTTGGTAAGCTATCTAATATATATAAAGTTACTAAGTGCCGTGGAGAAAAAAAAAGTAAAACAGAGTGAGAGCAAGAGTGCCAGACTTGTATGTGAAATCCTCATACCTGATCTATCAAGTATATGTATTTTTCCATCACACCAATATTTTAATGACAGAATTTATAGTGCAAAACACATTTTATGTTAAAAATGCAAGATCCATAAGTACCCTCTGATCCAAGGTTTATTGCAGAATAAACATTCCTTTGAATTGCCAGTTCCTTTGAAATTCCAGTTGAATTAAGTTCCAGTGACTTCTTCATAACTTATATCATGTAAAAGAGTCATGAGAACAGTTCAATTAAAAAATTATAGGACATATTAAGTTCTATTTTTCTGTGAACTGTTTTTCAGGTAAGACAGTTGAGCTAAAATTATAACACCAGTTATTTCTTTGCTCAAGAAAACACGAAATCATGTTATCCAGTGCAAGGTTAAAAGTAAAAGATTAATCTTGCGTTGGATAATATGATTAAGATTTATAATCATGATTTATGAGTATAAATCTTCTGATTTGTGATTCTGATTTATCTTATGACACACTAGTTAATTATGGAGAATTTAGAATGGTTAATAGATATAGAAGTTTAATACCTTAATTTTAAACATCACTCAGTAATTTTCAGACCACACTTTTTATACCCTATACAAAAATAAACTCAAAATAGGTTAAGACTTAAATTCAAGGCCTGAAACCAGAAAAATTCCTAGAAGAAAATATAGGAAGTAAATTATCTGACATTAGTCTAAGTAATATCTTTTTGGACATGTCCCCTTGAGCAAGGGAAACAAAAGCAAAAATAAACACATGGGACTACATCAAACTAAAAAGCTTCTGCACAGCAAAGGCAATCTTTAACAAAACAAAAAGGCAACCCACTGAATGGGAGAATATATTTACAAATAATGTATCTGATAAGGGGTTGAGATCCAAAATATGTAAGAAACTCACACAACTCAGTAACAAAAAAATAATCCAATTGAAAACTGGGCAGAGGACATGAAAGGACATTTCTCCAAAGAAGACATACAGATGGCCAACAGACATGGAAAGATGCTCAACATCAGTAATCATCAGGCAAATGCAAATCAAAACCACAATAAGATACCACCTCATACCAGTCAGAATGGTTATTATCAAAAAGTCAACAAATAATGTGGGATGGCGAGATTGTGGAGAAAAGGGAAAACTTGTGTTCTCTTGGTGGGACTGCAAATTGGTGCAGCCACTATGGAAAACAGTATGAAGTTTCCTCAAAAAACTAAAAATGGATATACCACATGACCCAGCAATCCACTTCTGGGTATTTATCCAAAGAAAATGAGAACACTAATTTGAAAAGATATATGCAACCTATGTTCCTTGCAGCATTGTTTACAATAGTCAAGATATGGAGCAACCTAGATGTCCATCAATAGATGACTGGATAAAGAAGATGTTATATAACATATATATGTTATAAATAATATACCTCACATATATATAATATATATTATATATATTATATATATAATATATGTGTATATGCACAATGGAATATTATGCAGCAATGAAAAGAATGAAATCTTGCCATTTTTGACAACATGGATGGACCAAGAGAGTACTATGCTAAATGAAATAAGTCAGGTAGAGAAAGACAAATACCATATGGCTTCACTTATATGTGGATTCTAAACACAAAACAAAAACAGACTCAGAAACAGAGATCAAAGGAATGGTTACCAGAAGGGAGGGATGGGAGAGACGGGTCAAAAAGGGCATACAATCAGGAATATTGTTATGCGTTTGCATGGTGACAGATGATTACTAGAATTAGTAGGGTAATGACATTGTAATATATCAAAATATGTCAAATTACTATATCGTACACCTGAAATTAACATAACCAATATAAGCTACTATACCAGCTATACTTACATACTTATATTAAAACAAGGAAAAACAACAACTGAGTAGACTTTGAAGTGGCTCAAGCATAGCTCTCCCTGCTTCAAGGTTAGCTCACTGACCCAAAACAGCCAAGAACAGAGTGTTCCCTGGATATAATAATTTGCGTGTCCAAAGTTAGGTTCAGTTGCCAGAGAAGATGTCCATTTCCTCTGAGAAAAAGCTGCTGTGACTAAAAGTGACAATTCAGTGGAATGTTTGTACTGCAGACTTGGGGTCAGAGGGCGCCTGACCCATGGACACGCATGGATCTACAGGAGAAAACCATGCCAGGCCAGCATTTGCTGCTTTCCACAGCCCAGAGTAGTCAGATGGCTTCAAGGCAGCATCAGCATCAGTGACTTAAAACAATTGTTTTAAAAACAGTTTTCATAACACATGAAAAGACTACACAATATTTTTATTAAAAATTTCTGAAATGTAATAATGGAAACGTTTGGGAGAACAAAAAAATATTAGATAAAATACAGAACATAAAAAAAGCTAGAAGCCTGGCATCTCCACAAACAACCAGCTGGAAATGTAGCCTCCTCTCTTTTTGCTGCACCAGCCCATCCTCAGCCTACCCCATCCCGATTTTGATGCTTCTTTATTTAGTTTTAAATTTTCCCTCTTTTGCACCTCTAATTAATGATAATGAAATCTGACAGGAATGAGGGAGAATAGGCCATCATAGGGAAGCAGAAGACACGGAAGGGTAAGAGGGCAGAATGTTTTGTGTAGCTAGCAAACTCAGGGTGTGCCTTTTAGACTGATTAAGGACATGACATCATTCTTGAGATCTCAGTCACCTGTGTTCATCAGTCTTCTGTCACCTTTAACTTCACAGAAAATGGAGGTGAGGTTAACTTGTCAACTCAAGTTAATAACCTAAGTGCTTTTGTCAAAATCATGAATTTTAATTATCTTCATGTTCATTTCAAGAATTTCTCTAAGTATGAGGTACTACTCTTGGCTGACTGGCACAGGCATTCATTGTCTTGTCCACAAAGTAGAAAAAGTTTAAGACCTATCTTATCCTCTGCATTCTGTGTCCAGTTTAGCAAGGAATTCCAGATGTACAAAGTGAGTTCTTCAGAACTATCTGTCCAGGCCAGGAAACTTAGGATGGAAACAAGACCAGAAGTTGGTTGGGTGGGAAAAGACAGAGATGTGGTACTCTCCTTTTCTACCTCCTCAAGCTAGAGAAGGCTGCTAAGAGAGGGATACAAATTTTCAAATGCAGGCTTCTTGTAGCTTAGGGTATCATGACAAATGGAATTAATAGGACATCTCTCGTTGTCGGCATGGAAATTTGTACCTCTACAGAGTACTTCTCTTTTATCTTGTAGTTAGTTCTTATTTCTTGTATTAAGCTATAATTAGCTTAAACTCAAGGATAATATTAAGTTATCTCCCTAACTCTTGCAGTCAACAGTGCTTTGCACACTGAAGACAGTAAATAAGTATTCACTGAATAAAAATCCTTGTTTATATGATCCTGACCCAAATAGTCCCCCAATCATGTTGCTCCCATACTGTCTTTAAAAGGCTGATGCTAATCTGCAGATTAGACAAAATACTAGTTGTTTTATTATAAAAAATCATTTCAGTACCTTGCCTAGGCATCAGAAGACACCAAATATACAGTACTTAAATGTTATAAAACTCCAGGAAATACATGACTCTCTTGGCTAAAGACATGGCTGTGTAGGTCACTGATCACTAGTAGTATTCTAAAGGTACTCGTCTCAAATGTGTGCTCATAATTCATTCTAATTTTAGAAAACTTACACATAAACTACAAAAGGTACATAGATTAAGTTTTATGTTTAGTTACTTAACTGAAGGAATTTAAAATACAGCTATTAGAAATTAAATTATATATGCTTTGACTCTATGTAAACAATCTCAGTCACTGGAAAGAACTACTTAGGTATGTAAAAGCATCTATTCTTTTGTTAAGCAGGAACAAGTCTTCCTATTTTACTCAATGTCAGGAGAATGTTTAAATGACAATACAAGGTTCCTAGTTTTTTAAGGGGTAATAAGCAGCTAAGTTTGCAAAGGAAAACACTTTCTTAAAAATAATTTTGCTATGAGATTGATTTTCTGTTTCCATCCTCATCTTGTCAATTTCTGGCCCTGTCTTTTCATTAATCAATGAAGAATTTAAATGGTTTTGGTAAATGTAGTCTACCAAGATGAGTGATTTTATAAGTTAGTTGAATAGAATTTTTTAAATTTTAATTTATTATTATTATTATTGGTGGAGGAGAGAGACAATGTGAGGAAGCAGTGGGGTAATCTGTTTTCAGAAATCAGTAACAAGTTTCTACCTGTAACGGCTCTTGTAAAATGGAGAATGGGAAGACATTTTTATAAATAATTGGCATCAAGATAGGTTTAAAAAACAAAATAAAATCCAATAGGCAGGTACATCTTCAGTAGAAGCAGCATAAAGAACAGGGTCTCTTCAGGATCAGTGTCAGATACGGTCTTATTTAAGTTTGCAGACAGCCATAGCAAACCTCTATGGACGCTGAAATATCAAATTGATGAAGGGAATGCTCCAAAGGCTATAGAGACAGACAAAAATATTCTGGGGGAAGGCCAAGTTAGTGTCTAGTAATATATTTAGAGGGGACTCCAACTACAGAGCCCATCATCAGTCATAACCCAAGATAGGGGGCTCATTTCTATGGTTCTTGACAACTGAACTTAACACAGAACAGTAGTCATGAAAGTCATGAAGGAGATACATGTGGAAGGAAAAGGGACAAGAATTGTCACAGAGCACCTGGTCTGTGCCTTATACAATGTTTAAATAAAAGAACTATCTTTATAAGCGGTAATAGGATTATAGATATTTTCCCCCTAAAGTAATAACTGTTGAAAAATTTTTTAAATACAAAAATTTTAGATATATGTATATTGCTATCATCATAGGATATTAAGGAGACCCGTGTATTTTGTCTCTTCAACTAATTTCCTGAGACAAATAGCAAGGAAAACAACCAGGCATTCCCACAAGTTCTTTGGTGTCTGCCAAAGACAGAGCCCAGACCAAGGCAGAAATGATTTGTTTACTTAATTCAAATCCTGGAAACACATAAAGGAACATTTAAAGATTGTATCTCTTCTTCTTCTTTTTTTTTTTTTAATTGGGGAATATTGGGGAACGGTGTGTTTTTCCAGGATGTCAAGTTGTTGCTTTTCAATCTAGTTGGGGAGGGTGCAGCTCACTGGACCATGTGGGACTCGAACTGGTGACCTTGGTGTTATGTCAACCTTGTTCCAACCACTGGGCCAACCAGCTGCCTACCAGGGGCCCAGCTCCAAGCTCAAGTCGCAAACTGTTGTTTTCAATCTAACTGTTGAGGGTGCAGTTCACTGGCCCCTGTGGGAATGGAACCTGCAACCTTGTTGTTAAGAGCTCACGCTCTAACCAACTGAGCCACCCGGCCTCCCGGTTGTACCTCTCTTTTGGTTAATTGTGAAAGTTTAAAATATATAAATGTTGATGTTTGCAATGGAAGTCCTTTATTTCTCACTATATATGTCATGTATCTTAAAAACGTGTTAAAAAAATTTCCCCTTGGAGTCACCTTTCTTCTATCAACCAAATAAAGTGAAAATATGTCTTGCCTATTTGAGAGAGCCCAGAGTATGCAACCCTGCTGTTTCATGTTTATTTAATTATGCAATGGTTCATCAAGTTCCCATTTAGTCAGATATTTACTTAAAAAAAATCATAATGAAATCAGCACTGAGGATAAGTTATATCAAGAGGCAGGACTTAGAAAGTTATATTGCTGTTTTTCTTCCTGGCTGGTCCCGAAGCCCAGCATTCTAGATGTTGGTCATGAAATCACTCACCAATGATAATGATGAAGAATTTTCAAGATGTGTTAATGGAACATTGGAACGTATTCAGTTTACCTCTGCCTGCTGACATTCTTCTGTGTTGGCTTATGGTTTTTATAACAGAGAAGGTTATTTTAAAGTCAGATGACAGTTTTAGAAATGCTATGGCCATGAAAATGCATGAAGTCATTCTCAGATGACTTTATGAAGTAGACAACAGTAATTATCTTGATTGGGTCCTGGCTGAGGCACAAATTTTATGCAACTCTTCTAAAGCAATGCATCAGACAGTTCCAGAGCCAAGTCTGAAACCCAAGAATCTGACCCTGCAACTGCTACAAGAAACCTATGTATAAAAAATAAACAAATGAGACTTCATCAAACTAAAAAGCTTCTTACAGTGAAAGAAACCTTCAACAAACCTAAAAGAGAATCTACTGAATGAAAGAATATATTTGCAAATGATATATCTGATAAGGGGTTGAGATCCAAAATATATAAGAAACTCACACAACACGGTAACAAAAAAATAAATAATCGGATTGAAAAATGACATTTGAAAAATGACCTGAAAAGGCATTTCTCCAAAGAAGACATACAGATGGCCAACAGACATATGAAAAGATGCTCAACATCAGTAATCACCAGGGAAATGCAAATCAAAACCACAATGAGAAACCACCTCAACCAGTCAGAATGGCTATTATCAAAAAGTCAACAAATAAGTGCTGGTAAGGATATGGAGAAAAGGGAACACTTGTGCTCTGTTGGTGGGACTGCAAATTGGTGCAGCCACAATGGAAAACAGTATAGAGTTTCCTCAAAAAACTAAAAATGGATATACCATACAACCCAGCAATCCACTTCTGGGTATTTATCCAAAGAAAAATGAGAACACTAATTTGAAAAGATATATGCAATCCTATGTTCACTGCAGCATTGTTTATAATAGTCAAGATATGGAGCAACCTAGATGTCCACTGATAGATGACTGGATAAAGAAGATGTGGTGTGTGTTAGCAATAAAAAGAATAAAATCTTGACATTTGTGACAACATGGATGGACCTAGAGGGTATTATACTAAGTGAAATAAGTCAAGCAGAGAAAGACAAATACCATATGGGTTCACTTATATGTGGAGTCTAAAAACAAAACAAAAACAGATACATAGAAACAGAGACCAGAAGGGAAGGAATGGGG
The DNA here is from genome assembly GCF_964194185.1 of Rhinolophus hipposideros. Taxonomy (NCBI): domain Eukaryota; kingdom Metazoa; phylum Chordata; class Mammalia; order Chiroptera; family Rhinolophidae; genus Rhinolophus; species Rhinolophus hipposideros. The sequence continues at coordinate 10,907,713 of NC_138053.1, forward strand.
AGAATGGATGAAAAGGACAAGGGAAATCTAGTCAGTAATATTTTGATAAATTTGCATGGTGACTAGAATTCGTGGGGTGATCATATTGTAAGGCATAAAAATGTAAAATCACTGCATCGTACACCTGAAATTAATATAACTAATATAAGTTTGTATACCAACTATGCATATACTTAACCAAAACAATAAAAAGAAACCCATGCATATGTCAACATTGGCTATTTGTGCGTGTACCAAAAAGAGAACTGTGGAGGCATGAGGGTAACAAGTTAGCCTGAGACTGGTAGTGGAAAGTTATGGTTAAAAGAGAGCTTCCTTGTTGCTTGTTCAAAACTGTATAAATATATGCTTTGCCTGCCTCTCTCCTTTCCCAAAACAATAAAGGAACACAGAAATGAATAAACTTATAAGAGGGAGGAGATTTGTAGGCAGTTATTCGGGAATTAGAGACTAATAATTTTCTGGAAGTCTAAGCACAGCAGGTTTTCGAATAAAGTCATTTTCATTCACCATCATTGTGTTATAATGTCAGAGATGCTGTGGGAACTTATCTCCTTTAAGTAAATTAGCCTAAGGTAAAATTGGTTTCATTATATGTTGTTTGGATTAAAGTTGTAGAACCTATTGGCAATATTAAATAAGGACTTACTGTGTAGGGAAATCTGCTAATGAGAAAGAAAGACCAGGAAGGAACCAAAATATAGGTGAAAGTCAAACTCTCCAGTAGAACCCCAGAATGGACTAAGCCCGGTGTATGTAGTCATGAAAGTAAAAAGAGCAAAATAAAATAGAAGTTTTTATTTAATGTCTCTTTAGAGAGTGACCACACCAGCAAATTCACCTACACACACACACACACACACACACACACACACACACACACACACACACACACACAATGCTTGCCCCCCTCTTTCCATCATAAAACACATTTAACCTCTTCATTAAAAGAAGAAAAATTGTAAAAAAGCTGCCTAGGGAAAGCTACAGTACTTGTGTGGGCGTAGATATCTCCAAATAATTCCTCATTCTAGCATTTGGGGAACTCCTAATTTACAAGTCAGTTCTCTGCCTCTGACCATAAAACTTGTCAACAAAGCTCACTCAGAGAAAAAAAGAGGACAAGATTCTAATCAGCCTTCTCATTCAGGAGAGTGTCCTATGAGAAAAGCACATTTTCATAGACAACATCGGAAACCCATACCAAGTACTTGGCATAATCATTTTTTTATTCTTAAATTTGAACAATCACTAATTACTGACTATATGAAGATAACCACCAGCAAAGAAAAAAAGCCAGGTCAACAGATAGAACTGATCTTGTTAAGCAAATAATGTATGGACAAAATGGGACTTTTAAAAAATATTCATAAGTATTCCAGAGAGACCTTAGAATATACCGCACCCCCAAATTGACATCTGTTCCTCAGGCCTAGAAGTCAGAGTCCAAATTAGAGTAGGAATCAATCAATGGACTCTAAGAATCTGCCTTCAATAAAGAATGCAATAATTTCTATTCAATAAATAGAAATAATTAAATGTTTGAAGGCATTTGGATATTTCCTCTTTTCATAAGAAAAAATATAGGGTTTTAAAAGATTATTTACCTAAAACTGAATCTAAAGCAAATTAAAGTATGCCATGATTTTGAGCACTAGATTGGGAGAAAAAAATTCATTTAACTTGCATGGGATCCTAGCACATAGTTACATTTTGCAGTAGAGTATATACGAGTATATATGACCATAATAATGGAAGTTATTTATTGCTTTCCTACATTTAGAATTAATTAATATGTAAGACATAAAAGACAATGTTGATAGTAAAAAGAATGTAAGTTTGCCGGTCTTAAGCATCTGTATTAATTTCCTGTAATTTTTGGAATTAATTTTTGATTGTTGTATCACAAATTAACTAAAATCTCTCAGCTCCAAGAGACTGCTGTCAGGGCTTAGCCACGTAGCCTTTTACAACACGGGGCTTACTTTTTTTAATGTCACCAGGAGAATCTCTCTCCAGTCTGTACAACGTGACAGTCACAGCAGTCACTACCCCATCACTTTTGTCATTGCCTCATTATATTACAAGCCCTGCCCTCACCGGAGAGGAAGGAATTATATACAATATAAATACCAAGAGGTGGGAAACTTGAGGATCATTTTAGAATCTGCCTACCACACTATTTAAAAGTGAGTGTGGCCTAGATTTAGTGACTGGCTTCCAAAGACTAGAGTATGAAAAGGAGATAAATAGTAACTTGACAGTGGAGAAACCCCATCAAACACTACCTTAACCAATGATGAATGTTAACGTGGCTAGGGATGTCATGTACCCTGATATGATGTGATGTAGATACTTAGTTCTGTGGCAGTCTTCCCCAAATCTCACAATCCCAGTAACATCATGAGAAAATTCATGGTACATTTTCCAAAATACTCAACTAGTACTCAAAACTTTCAAAGTCACTAAAAACAAGGTGAGACTGAGAAACTGTCATAGACCAGAAGAGAATATGGAAGCATGATGACTAAATGAATTCTAGTGTCCTAGATTGGAACCTGGAACAGAAATGGGCAGTAGCAGAAAAACTAGTGAAGTACAACTAAAGATTGGTGTTGTTAACAGTAATGCACCAATATTGGTGTCTTATTTTTGGCAAAATACCATGGTTATGTACTTAGGGGAAAATGTACTATATTTGCAGTGTTTCTATAAATGTAAAGTTAACCCAAATAAAGATTTTTTAAAAATTCATGTTATAGATGATAGGAGTTAAGAAAGAAGTATAATAGAAAGTCGTTAGTATTTACATCTACCGTAGAAGAGAGATAAGGGAAACTGCTTAAAGATGACAGCAAGAAGACACAAAAAGAGTATCATGTTAAGTTACAAATATAACCAACAGAAGAGATAATTTAATCACAATTTTGGGAGGAAGGTGAGGAGACACAACGTGGGTGGTGTAAGTGCACATACAACGGTGTCAGTCGTTCCTTATAATTATGTACAATTTAGAGGAATTAACTACCAAAGAGAGAGAGAGAGAGATAGAAACTACAGTGATGGGTTGTTCTTATACTATATTGAATGTAAAGTGGCATGATAACTTTGGAAATCTTTCTGGCAGTTTCTACCAGAGCTCTATAAACGCGCAGCTTATGACCTAGTAATTCCATTCCTGCTAATATATCAAACAGAAATGTGTGCAAATATTCACTGAAGAGACATCGACAAGGTTGTTTGCAGCAGCACTATTCATCACAGCCCAAAGCGGAAACCACACAAATGTCCATTAATATTACAGTAGATACAATGTTGTATCAAGTTAAAAAGCAGGCTAAACTAATACATAAGGAGTCAGTATAGCACTTACTTTTGAGGGGAGGGAGAATTGAGAAAGCATACGATGAAGAGCCGGGATGAGGATTAGTGAATAGTTTTGCTCCTAATTATTTAAGGCAAATCATCTAAACCATCTGGGGCTCAGACCCCTCATCTGGAAAAGAGAGGCTATATTAGACAATATGTGATTTCTCTACCAACTATGAAATTTTATGAATGAATAAATGCAAGCTGGGTAAACTTAAAATTAGTAAGTGTATGAGTCTGGGTGAAATGACTGCCTTGGTCTCACATAGCCTGCTAGGGGCAGGACCCAATTTAGTGCACTTTCCACTCTGCCATTTTAGAGTCTCTAGATCCCTACTTCCTAAACCAATCAGCAAATACCTACTGAGGGCCTACAACATGCCAAACAATAGGTTAGGCTCTGAATTAAAAACATAATTAGAACCTGTTACAAGTGGCTTATCTCTTTATTGCTCTTTCAATAGAAACTTTCAAAATAAAACAAACAAAACTCTGAGGAACAAAAATCATTAAGTACAATTAAGTACACCAATATCTGATGAGTTGACAAAATAAATCTCTGGTGTTTCATCAGCTAGTGCAACTGTTTTTGTTTTTATCGTAGCACATATTTTCAACTTGATACGCATGTCTCCATTGTCCTATGTCTCCATGATACAAGACAAATACAGTTCTTGCAAAATAACCATGTAAAAACCATTACTTGAAAGTAATCTCCATTTTGTAGCAACTTACAGGAAATATGGGAATATATTAATATATATACACATTATCGATTCATATAAATTTTTATAAATTCATATTCATGTGTTTAATTTGCTTTAAGAAACTGTAAAGGAAAAATAAAAGAAACATATTAAGAGACACAGTTGAGTGTCTATGATTAGGATGGTATTTTATGACTACCATATTATTGAAATATTAAGGAGGAATAACAAAGGTCAGGATGATTTCTCAGGGGGAAGATAGTCTCGGGGATTTTGATTTCAGGGGAAACACTTTAGCCCCCCCACAAATGTTTTCTGAACTCTTGTAAATATTCAACATCCCTCCAGAATAGCACAAAATCTTCCGTTCACAAAATGCAAAAATCCCAAGAAAAAGTAAAACATCTACTTCTATTTGTATGATACTGTTAGTAGCTAAGAAAGGCAGGTTTGAATGCTAGAATTAACTGGAATAGTAGAGAGAGCTCTCACAGGCCCTGTGAGAAAGGTAGAAATGGACACTTTTCCAGACAGGGCAGAATCAGGAAGTAGAGATGAGGGACCACCTCGGTTTACTTTATAATTTTATGCAATGTTGGATCAGATTAGATCATGCTTGAAGCATCACCATTTAAGTAGATTTAAAAATGTACCTTAAACTGGCAACTGAAGATCCACATGATTTGCACATCTATTTTGGAATCCATAAACCGAGAATTTTTAATTTTCAGGTATTCATTTGATATGGGAAGCTAAGAAAATTTGTTTTGCTAATTGAAAAGCCAAAATCTATGTTTTGCAATGATATTTCCACTTGGAAGAGCATCGTGTTTCAGTTCCTCAGGCCAGCATTTATCAAATAGAGGTATTTGGAAGTCTATTAAGTCTGAAAGATTCTTCCCCTGAGCACGGATGGCTCAAGTTTGAGACACAAAGACTAGGAAAACCAACAAAGAAAACAACTGTTCATGCTGGAGGTGACCTAGCCATTTCCATTCAGTCCAAAGCCATTTGATTCGGAAAAGAGCTCGAAAGTAGAAGAAATGCTTGGCATATACCATATTTTACCGTGTACAATGCATACTTGTTTGCCCAAGTTTGTGAGGGAAAAATAAGGATGTGCATTATACATGGGTAGTACTAATTCCATATCTATATAAATGTTTTTAATTCTTTTATTTATGTTTATGAGTTAATAGTGTAACTCTAGAAATCAATAACTATACCTGTCTGCAAAATAACACCCTGGAACAGGATAATTGGTTTTGTTGAACTTACAATGAACTTACAACAACGAAGAGCTCTTGGCCTTCTATGATGCATGATACTGTAAATTTGTTACCAGTACATAACATTTCTTGTACCTTGTATCTGTTTTTGTGTTTTGTAATTATTTGTTACATACAATTTCTTCTACTGTAATATGTTAAAAAAATAAATGCTAAAATTCCTTTATAATATAAAAAACAAGTACCTAAATGTAAACCAATAAAAATTTGAATTAAAAAATTAAAGTGAAAGATTTTTTTCCCTGAAAGTTGGACCAAAACACAGGTGCGCATTATACATGGGAGTGTATTACACACAGCAAAATATGGTAATTGTGCACAGGACTTAGACAGCTTTTACAGAAATGGGATATCTGAGAGCCAGGCTAAAGGGAAATGTTTTCTTAGAGACAACTACCATGCTTCCCCGAAAATAAGACCTAGCCGGACAATCAGCTCTAATGCGTCTTTTGGAGCAAAAATTAATATGAGACCCAGTATTATATTATATATTACATGATATTATATTATACCCCGTCTTATAGTAAAATAAGACCAGGTCTCATATTAATTTTTGCTCCAAAAGACGCATTAGAGCTGATTGTCCGGCTGGGTCTTATTTTCCGGGAAACACGGAATTTAACATCTTAAACCTTACAGGGCTATACTTCAAGCCCTGGGTCGCTTATTCTCAGTGTTTTCTAATATGTAACCACTGCCATCAGAACCACTTGAGATTACTTGATAAAAATAAACAGAGGCTTGGCCCAGTCTCAGACCTACTGCATCACAAGTCCTTGGGCAGACGCCTGAAAATCTGCTTCAGTTTAAGCTCCGCGGGTCATTCTGATGCACACAGACATTAAGAACTACCACTCAGGTTTAACAGGTAATTATGCAACAACACAGCACTTAACCCTGAATGACCCCATTTCTTCCTCCTTACTACCCATAAGATATAATACATATTGAAAAACGGTAAAAATGACAGGTACAAGTCAGGATTTTGATATGATCCAGGGGCATCAGTGACGAGAGAAATATCTCTATACCCTCTTCATAGGTTTTTCTCATTCTTAAAAATTCTCAAAATCCTTCATTGTCAGAAGAAATTTGGAAAAATGATGTTTAGGAAGTCTACTATTAGCTTGATATGATGATGGTGGTAAATAAAAAAGGTTAATATACAGTCATACATTTTTGTATACAGCAAGGGCCTTTTGTGGCCCAATTCAATATGTAACATGTCAAACACTTAAGGAACACAACAGAGAATCATTTGTTTAGTCAAAATATTTCAGCCTGACATGATATTTAAAAAGAACAAATGTTTGTCTTTTAACTAGGGTAAATTTAATAACCTATATTTCTAATAATGTAAGAAAATACATTCACTGGAGATATTTGGAAAATACTGAAAAGAATATGGAATGAAATAAAAGACATCGAAGATCAATCTTAACTAGAATATAAGCTCAATAAGCAGAAATTTTTGCTTCAGGCATCGGTATATATAAAGTAATTTGAATGGTTCCTAGCACTAGTCAAATTGACCATTCAATAAATATTTGTTTAATGTGATTGAAAAGTATATGTTATTATTGATATTTTGACAAATTTCCTTTCGATTACTTATATCCCTCCATGTTTTCTCTCAAACATCCATTAATGTAATTCTTTGATGTTTCATTCTTTAAGAGAAATTGTTACGCTAGAATTTAAAGAATATGAATATATATATATTTTTACACTGTGGCCCTTAAATAATACTTTGTTATCATTCATATATATATGAATATATATATGAATATAATATATATGAACATATATATATATTTAATTTACCATCTGCCCTCTGGAAAATTTGTGCCAACTTATACTCAGAGCTGTATCAGATTGCCTTTTTGTTTGTTTGCTTTTTGCAAGTATTGGGAACAATGGTAGTTTCCTATTTTTATTCGCATTTTTGAAGATTAATAACTTTGAATTGTTTTTCATGCTATGGTCATTTGCATTCTTTTTTGGTAAATGCCTGGAAGTTTCCTATTTGCCCACATTTCCAATGGGAAAAAGCTGTCATTAAAAAAAAAATTAGTGAAAAGTGTTTATATTAAAAAGAACATAAGTTCTTTTAACTTAAATGTTGCAGAATTTTCCTCAGTTGATATTTGCCTTTTAATAGTACAAAGTTTTGTCCAAACAAGATTTTAATTATTTTGTGGTCACATTTCTTAGTATTTTCTTTATTTTTTTATTGCTTTTTCAGATTCCACATATAAGTGAAATCATATGGTATTTGCCTTTCTCTGACTTATTTCTTAGTATTTTCTTATAACTTTTTTTCAACATTCATCAGCATAAAGAAATCAAAGGTGTGTATCTGCTCATCACATATGGGGGATCATTAGAGTTCAATTTGGTGAAAGTGTCTTTTTTTGGGAAATGTGAGCTGACTTTCAGTATTAAATAAATTATAAATAAATGAATCAAGTTCTGCCACAACTTCAAAATTAAGAGAAATATTTGAAAATATACGATTCATCTAGTTAATGCATTTGATAAAATACAAGTTATAAGCATGAATAATTTAGAATACTTTCTATTTACAATGTGGCCCTTAAATAATATTTTGTTATCATTCACTTTTCTTTAAGACTGAATAAGGTAGGCTTGGAAAATGACCATTCATTTTCTGGTCTTAGTCATCTTTTCAAATCTACCTTGTTGATCGATATTCTCAGTCTCCTACTTCTGTCCTTCTGCCATTGTGGACGAACTTCAAATCTCAGCCCAGTCTACTTTGCCAATTAACTTCTGAGTGTGGTTCCCGAGAGAATACAAACACTATATTTAGAGGCTCTAGATGTAAGCTTGTATTTACCTGAATTTACCAACTTACCCGTCTGTCCTTATTTTAGGATTGACATTAAATCAACTATCAGGAGAATGCAACAGAACTCGGTTAAAATTTATTTTTAAAGGACAAAAGGAATCAGCCCTGTCTTGCTTTTAAAATGACCTAGAAAGTAGGCCCAATTCAGTACGGTGGAAATTTACTTTGGTTTTAATATTTAAAAATGAAAAATATGAAAAATATTTAAAAATGAAAAATATGAAAAAATGCATACAAACTAATTTGTTATAAAATTTAAAGAACTCTCTCAGAATATTACTCCTGAACTTTGTATAAAGAATGTGTTTATTTCTAAAAATCTCAGATCATAAAACTACACTAGAGTTCACTGGAGGAAAAAAATGCATTGTTTTGTTATGGCTCTGCCAAAAGTCTTTATCTGATTAAATTTATGATGCTTCCTATATGATAACAGTCTTTAATTCCACTAAAAAATTTGTACATATTTCTGAATACCTAAAACTAAGAATTTAGTTTCATGAAATATTTTTTAAGTGAAAAAATAAGTTTTTATTATACACGGCATTCTTTATTACTAGTAGGAATTATGGATGTTTTACTGTTGAATTTTTAGGTGAATCAGAATTTCCCTCAAGAGCAGATAAGTGCCTTAAGGTAGGGCCCTTCCTTTTTGTTTTCATACTATTATCAGAATTCGTTTGACATGTAGAACACACACATATACACACTAGATGTTGAAAGAATCAATCTGCAGAGAGAAGAATGGCTAGAGAAAGAAGACAGGAGAAAGAAAAATTAGCCGTGGCTAGTTTGGTTTTAATCAGATTGCTGATTTTAAGTAAAGGGAAGCAGACAATCAGATTAGAAAGCACCACCAAACATCAACAACTAGGTATGATTAGCAAAACTCTCAGCAGGGCATTGGAGTTTTATTGCAGGTGTTCATTTTCTCTCCCCTGCACGGTAACTTCCTTATTTGGGGTTCACTCCATTCTCAGTGCAGAGGAGGCACTAAATATAAATGGTTAAATACATGCATTCATGAAGAACACAGATGAGTCGTTTAAGATCCTGTCAGGAATTTTAATCAAATAGGACATACTTCATGTTAGCTAAAAATAGTAGGCATGCTAATTCAAAAATCATTTTGAGGCCGGCCCAGTAGCTCAGGCAGTTGGAGCTCTGTGCTCCTAACTCTGAAGGCTGCCGGTTCGATTCCCACATGGGTCAGTGGGCTCTCTACCACAAGGTTGCTGGTTCAACATCTTGGGTCCCACAGGGGAAGGTGGGCAGCGCCCCCTGCAACTGGGATTGAGCACGGCACCTTGAGCTGAGTTGTGATGAGCTGTCAGATGGCTCAGACTCCTGCAGGGGATGGTGGGCAAAGCCCCTGCAACTAGAATTGAACACAGCACCTTGAGCTGAGCTGCCGCTGAGCTCCGGGATGGCTGGCTTAGTTGAATGGAGTGCATCCTCTCAACCACAAGGTTGCCGGTTTGACTCCCGCAGGAGATGGTGGGCTGTGCCCCCTGCAACTAGAAAATGGCAACTGGACCTGGAGCTGAGCTGCGCCCTCCTCAACTAAGACTAAAAGGACAACAACTTGAGGCTGAACGGCACCCTCCACAACTAAGAGTGAAGGGACGGCAACTTGACTTGGAGAAAAGGACTGGAGGTACACAGTTCCCCAATAAAGTCCTGTTCCCCTTCCCCAATAAAAATTTTTAAAAAATCATTTTGATGTATAAATTTACATTTTTATAAACAATAAATAATGAATCTTCATTTTTCATAGCTTGACTCAGCTTTTCTATATTTGAGGCTATCAGGCCCTAAAGCTTTGGTTACCAAATCAACAATATCCTCTCAAAGCTGTGTGGGAATCTGAAGGCCTTGACGGGGCCGGAAGCCCACTGAACAGGTAGCTGGCTGGGAAGGTAAATGTACATTTCACTATCTCCTCCGTAGAGGAAATTGGATGAGGTAACCTCTAAGGTTGCATTTACTGGAAAATTCCTAGATTTCTAATTAAGCATTTACAATCTATGTATCTCACCATCTAGACTTATTACAGTAACACAAAAGCTATATGCCTTTGCACAAACGAGAACAGAAAACCAGGGGGGAAATACTAAGAACCTGTCATTAAAACGGATTCTGAAAGGTCTGTCGGAAATACTTCAGTGATTCAGTATTTTCATTTTCTTCAAATGGTTTTTAGGTAACCGGATCCATGTTTATAAAATGAAAGCTGAGATACCACCAGAACATAAGCTCTATAAAAGTTGGGCCTTTCTTTTCTGTAAATGAAGACTTATGTGGAAGATAATTAAGAAAACGTTTGAGCTGAGCTGTTCTGGATGAAGCCACGTTGAGAGCCTTATTCCCAGTGTACCCCAAGGGGGCGCCATCGAGCTTCTAGTCCGAGTGTCCCGGGACAAGCCTCCAACGTTGCTTGTGTGGATCTTCCCAGCCCATCCAGCAGCCAGAGCATTTGAACATGTTGTCTCTCCTAGACAACCTTTATCTTTATTTCTATCCCCAAGTGCCCTAGAGACTTAGCTTTTCTTTTTAACTTCTACTATGATAGGGAGATTGGAAGCCATTGTGGCCAAGTGACATCAATTAGCCTGTTACACTTGAGTAACGTGTGACCTGTTGGCTCTGTGACCAAAGAACCTTAGTATGAATCTTAAAGTACATTTGATTGCTTTCATCCACCTGAATTAGTTTTCCAGCATGCCCCACAAAGCTGAATAAACTGAATTGCTGAGTTGAATCGCTTAGTTTGTCCGGGTTGGGTGGAGACCTCAGCGGGGATCATTTGGCTTATTGGAGATACTTCTGATTCTTTATGGTAAACCATGCCATCTGCATAGGGTGAAATAATTATTTTCTATCTTTATAATTGGAAGGCATGCAACTAGTTCATTAAAAACAAAACTGCTTTAATTCGGGTAGCCGTTAAAGAAAGGGAAGCCAAAGTCCTAATAGTACTATTATACATACCACTTCATCAGAATGTCCTGTCAGGAGACCCGCCCCCGTCTGATTAGGCTTTGAGAAGTATTGAGAGGTGACACTGTGCTGGGAGTTGTATAAACATTATATGGTATTCTCTCATAAGTAACACATAAGATAACAAAGATGTTATCTCCTTTTTTACAGCTGAAGAAACGAGTTCACAGGAGTAAATGACGATATAATTTGATTTATTCCAAGTGATCTCTAAGTCCCCTCAGGTAAGACACCTTGTTGAGCCATTCCTGTACTGTGTTTCCCTGAAAATAAGACCTAGCCAGACAATCAGCTCTAATCTAATGTGTCTTTTGGAGCAAAAATTAATGTAAGACTTGGTATTATATTTATTATATTATGTTATGTTATTGCACATTATATTATATTATATTTCCGGCCTTATAGTAAAATAAGACTGGGTCTTATATTCATTTTTGCTCCAAAAAATACATTAGAACTGATTGTCCGGCTCTTATTTTCGGGGAAACAAGGTAGCTTACGAACCTGTGCTTGGGGGACTGGAGCACTGATTCTGCCCTTCATTCCATTACAATGATCTCTTTGAGTTCTGTGAAAACATAGTAAATGTGGTTGTATCCAAACATCCTGTTTTTTTTTAAAAGGTCCCCAGTCGATTTTGCGGTGTAGACAGACTGAAAACCACACCTGTTTATAAACTAGGGCAGTCTAACTCTTAAATCCATTTTCAAAAGTGGCAGCTGAAGAATTAATTAGTATAAATAATCAGAAAACATTCAGACCTAGATATAACTGATAACACAATTTTGGTAGCAGGCAAAATTCTCCCAAAGCCTTTTTCAACATGAGTTATCAGATGACTCTGTAGTAGAAATATTTACTGGGTGAAGACAAGTTCATAGAACTACAAAATGAAGAAAACTGAGCTAAGGCAGTTCGTCATTTTCAACCCTGGCAGCCCATTAGCCTCACTTTGGGACAGTTCTTAAAAATACTGATGCCCAGGACTCCCCGTAGATTGGCAGCAAAATGTGAGGCCACTTCCTTGGACAGCTTACATGCGTGAACTGAAATAAAGACCGAAATCAGCCGGGAATGAGGAATTAGAAAAGCACAGTGTGCAGGTGATGAGCTGCATCAGGAAACAGGTTTCATGACCCACGGATGATATCTAGAGTGTGGCTTTTCATTTTCTCTAGAAGATTCAGAAGCTTTGCCACCACTGGGCCTGCATTGTGATGGTAGCAACCAGGTGGCACTAAGTAGGACCTGCCCCTTTAAGAGGTATGTGTACTTTGCCGTGTGCCAGGCCAACATGTCCCATTTATTTGTATTACCAGCCTCATCCCTTGGCAATCAAGTTTGAGAGCTCTGGTTACACAATGCCTACTACACACTGACTCCGGGTCACGTGGCATGAGTAACAACCCCCCAGCTGAGCTCCCTGTAATGAAGAGTGACTACCATAAAAGGAATAATTGGATTACTCAGTAGAATCTGTAGAGGTTGCCCTGGTATGGATTAAAGAGCTGTCCTTGATATTTAGGAATATGCAAGTTAGTGGGGAGCCCACACAACAAGGCGCACGCATTCCAGATCCCAGCCCCAGCTACTTGACCTCTCTGCGTGTGAGGATAATAGAAAGAAACCGACAAGGTTATGAGAATTAGATAATGGACATACAGCACCTATCAAACTGCCGGGCTTACAGTACATGCCCCATCCACATCACACTGCTATTATTACCTATTTTGTTCCTATGCCCTTCACCTGTGCACTGGAGCTGAGTGTGCCCAGTGCATATTGGGCAGCGAAATGTAGACAATTAAACCATAAACTCCTTCAAGAGATTATGAGCTTGGAGTAAAAATTCCTGTCCTGTTAAAGAAGAGGCCAGGAAATATTTTGTGTATTAACCCAAACCAACCAACCACCAAACAGACCCTACCAGAAAGAACTAAAATGAAAGGCTTAAAACCCCCTAACCCCTCTGGGGGGAATCTGTCATCTGGCATTCCCTAATTGTGTCCAGCACCTCTTCGTAGTACTAATCACCCAGTGTGGCCTTTGTTTTGTCTCGCCCTACACTGAGTTCCTTCAGAAATCATTCCTTTCTCTTCTCTAGACTATCCTCAGCGAGGAGGTTTTCAAAGCATAGGTAATCAATTAAACAGTACTGAAAGAATGAACGAATAAACCCATACATACTCATTCCAGAGAATTCGTGGTAGCTACGGTTTGCTTGTATTGTTTCTTATGTGTTAAAATATTTCAAAACCTACGTTCCTAGTCTATCAGTGACAGAACAGCTTTTGTTGGATGTTAGCAAATCCCTGTGCACCTGGACTTCTATCTTTCCACAGTTAAATCAGACAAAATAGAATTTGTGTACAGTCCACATTTCAACAATTAATGATAACACAATATTGATTGTTCCAGAACTGTGCTTTACTATTTCGCAAGTTAGTGTGGACTGAAATCATTAACACTTTCCCTTCCCAAGTATCTGTCATTTATATCTTTATTAGGTGTTTCAATAGATAATTTTTTCAAGTGGTAAAGAGAAGATGCTAAACCTATTTTGAGAACTTTTGACCAACCAAGATGATCTAAACATCGTACTATTTTTAGCAAATTTGTATATTCACAGAATTTATTCCATTATCTAAAATAAATAACTATAAAGTGTTTCAAAAAACTAAGCAATGAGTTTTCATTCATTTCTTGAAAAAACTTCTCAAATAATACAGTCAATTTAAAATATCTCTAAGGTAATCCAGACATTCCATGAAGATAATTTTTAAATGCTCACAATACCCTTATGCTGTATTCAATCATTGGATTTTTTTTTTTATGGTTATCAAAGGTAAAAAAAGTGAGGTAGTACTTCATAATTGTTTGCATTTTCTAAGATATATTTCTCTTTATACAGACCATCCTTAATAATTACAATGATTCACTTTCCTTTCTATAGCATCCATTTAACACTTGAGGGCAATCAGACATACTGTGTGCTTGGTTATGTGAAAATTCTGAGGCTCAATTTTCAGCCTTCAGCAAGCTGTAGAACTTATTTTAAATGAAGATTTTTCAGAGAAGTTAACATCTAATATCTAGATGAAATGGTAGGTATTTTTTGTCATCTCATTTCCTGTAGGAGAGAACCTAGAGATCTCTCAGAAAGGCTTGAAGGCTGCTGGAGAGAGCGAGTGAGCTGGGACAAGAGCGAGTGCCCTGCCAGACTCTCCCCTTCCCAAGGACAGGACACTGCCACCTGTTGGGAGATACAGTCCCCCTTAGACTTCTTAAGCTCCTACGTGTCTTGCTGGATGTGTCATGTCTTCAAGGCCCTGAACCGTTCGTTCTACCCAGGCCATTTCTCAGTGTCGTTTATGCAGCTGGTAAACTTGAGAGATGAAATTTGCCCCAAGTATCAAAGCTATTAAGAATGGAGCCTGGCCTGGCATTTCAATGCTTTCCATTATACAATGGATTTCATAACCAGTGGCTCTTTCTCCAGGATGGAAAGGAAAGTACCCCATTCTTCTCTTCTTTCCTGACAACTCCCTCCACCAAAAACCCCAACCACTTTTTTTTTTTTAATTTGAAAAGACAGGTATGCGTATGTGTGCACGCGACACGGACACGCAGTTGTATCTATCTAAACCATGTTGTTCACCTGCAGGAATAAATTGCTGAGATCCAATACTGATATCATGGGACACAGAATATTTAAATTTTGCCAAATTCTCAAAAAAAAAAAACAAAAAAAACAAGCTCTTACTTACTGGCATACAAACAAGACAACCAAAATGACACTAACATTTGGGTTATGGGCTAACAATTTTTTTTTCCTTTTTTAGTGGCTAACAATTTATACCTGTGTTCTTCACTCATATGTGTCATATACTCTTTCTAGGGTCTTAATTTCTTGGAAAAATCTCTACATTTCTAACAATTATAAGGCATTCCATATTTTTAGTTGGGGCTGCCAAACAAGCTATTCTGAAAGTACAATATGCATTTTCCAGAAGCCCAGTTCAAAGTTTCATATTCAATATATGTTAGCAATGAGTACTTGTGTATTAACTATAGGTTCTAAGACCCATCACCTTTCATTGCATGCATTTACTGTCTTAAGTGGGAGGAACATATTAACAAGCAAGCAGCTGCAAGAACAATGACTAAATCCGAAGCTAAGTGACTTTGAGTTGATTAGTAAAATATGCTATGCAACTAACAATCCTATCAAGAAATGAATCTTCATGTATGACATATGCGCTCTAAGTTGACTATATTCTGCAGTGAAGAATACAAAAAGCTAACCTTACAATAAAAAAAAAAGCTATACCAACACTACAGGACATTATTTTCCTTGCCTACCCCCCTTTTCTGGAAACAAATTAATAGGAGCTAATTGGAATTGAAAACACAGACTTATTTTATTCTTTTGACAGAGTCCCACTTATCTCCTTCCTCCTTTTCCTCATATAAATATGACTGCAAATTAAAAAGAAACAAAACCACACAACAAACCAGAACAGCTAGTATTTGTTTTCCATTGCTTCGTATCACAAGGTTTCACAAACTTCGTGGCTTAAAACAAGATAAATGTATCACAGTTCTGTAGGTCAGAAATCCAGGCACAGCATGACTACCTTCTCTGTTCAGGGTCTGACTAGGCAGAAATCAAGGTGTCAGTGCAATCGCGTCCTTACCTGGGGGTTCTGAGGCGAATCTGCTTCCAAACTCATTCAGGTTGGTTGTTGAATTCAGTTCCTTGTGATTGTACAAGTCAGGTCCCTGTTTCCTTGCTGGCAGCCGAATTCTTAGCCTTGGACTCCCCTCCATGTTCTAAGTCAGTGGAGAGCCTCCCTCCCACGGAATCCCTCTGACACTGACTCTCGCGCCAGAGAGAGCCCAGGCCCTTTTAACAGTTCACCTGATTGGCTCGGGCCCACAACGGCAATCTCCCTAATCCTAAAGTGAACTCATTTGAGATCTCAGTTACCTGAGCTAACCAATCTACAGCTGAGCCAAGATTAGTGTTCGACTACCTAACTGGGAGACGGTGTGCACACCCCAGAGTGGGAACCTTGGGGGCCATTTCAGAATTATTTCCTATAACAGGCAAATGAGGATTATAATCTCTCCAACAGGAATTAACAGGTTATTTTGACCTCCATATTGGATTTGAATCGCTTCTAAAAATAAACTTTATTGATGTTTGCTGTTCAGGCTTGAAAGATAAACAACATGGAAATAAGAATTTTAAAAGTCAACTGCAATTATTTAAAAAATGCCTTTCAATCTTAGTCATTGATATATCTCATTATGGTGACCTTGTGATTTTTAAATTCTTTTTCATCTAAGGGTTAAACAGTAACAATAATACTTCCTGAAGGATTAAGTAGGCATTAAATGATGTGGGGATATTGACATGCCGTTATTTGACAATGAAAACAATAATTTTCATATTATAAGCCATTATCCTGAATTAGAAAACCATCTGGAAAGAAATAAGGCTAGATTGAAGACCAGCGCAGGAAAAGCTATCAGCATAGAAGTATCCCATTAGCTTTGCTAATATCTAAATGTCTATCTAATATCTAAATGTCTATCTAATATCTAAAGTGTACTGTTGCATAGATTGTAAAAATGTATCCTTTTTATTATTCTCCCTTTCCTTCTGATAATCTTTAGCATTATTAACTAATGTAAGAAAGTAAAGATAGATGTGTTAAGTAACCTGGTTCTCATCCCACCGCGATTTTACCTACATATGCAATTGTAAACGGTATTCATCTCTGGGCCTCACTAGCTGTATTTGTAAAATAAAACCATTTTAGAATTTTACACCTGAAATGCACCTTTGAGATCACAATCTTTACAGTTCTAGACAGCTCTAGGCACATTTACCCAAATATCAACTTTTAAATGGAAAATATTCCACCGAGTTAGAGAAATGTGATATTTGAATGGATATAATGAGGTTATTTGGTTTCCTGGTTGGAATAAGTTATCACTTTTATTACTTTTAATTTTAGATTAAGTTTCTGAAGATGTGGTAGTATTTCATTAAATAAAGTGTTGTGGGGATAGAGCCAGGAGTGCAGTTTCCAGGCTAACAGCCTCACATGGAAAGGTGCTGGCTCAGGTAGTAAATGGCCATCAACTGGGATTGGATGGCCATCAGCTGTGGCTAGTTGGCCGTCAGCTATGACCAGTGAGCCATTGCCACTAATATAACTGCCGTGGCTACGCTAGCAGCAAATGGGGGCTAACAAGAAGATGGTGGCTGAGCTAGCAAGCGTGGACTGCAGTTCGCACGGTGGATTGCAGTTAGTAAGTGAGGTTGGTAGACTGGCAGAGAGAAGTGGACGGCAGGTTGCGGGTAGTGTGGCTCCTGCTGCCTGTGCCTCCAACCCAGCCGCCAGCGAGACTATAGTAGTATGACTCCCCTACCTATGGGTCCGTGGGTGTTCCTTTTTGGCCTCACCATGTCCTGCATTCTTATGTGGGGAGTGGGGACCAGAGACTCCGACAGACACCCTACGTGACAAGTGTCTTCATCCTGCTCCTAACCCCCTTGCAATTCAATACACTGTTGTCACGCAGCAGTCTAGCTGACTGTCCCTCGTATCTTTCCCTAAGGAAAGAAGAGTCTGTGAGACTGTGCCTTCTTGGGACTTTGCTTCATCTTTATGTTTACACCTCATGTCTCTCTGTCCGGTCCGCAAAAAACTGTTTGCCAGCCAAGGACGGGTAAGATTTCTCATGTGAGGAACAACCTAAGACAGGCGGAACCGTGTGGGGACCCCAATGAGCTACTATGGAAAATATGGAAAATAGGAGCATTGCCTCCCCTTCCCTCTGCTTAAAGGAAGCCACTGCTGACACTGGCTTTCCCTCTCACCTGATTGTGAGAGAAGTTAGGAGAGCGACAATATCAGCTCTCCCTGTTTAGCTCAACAAAGTTTTATCATGAGAGACTTATCCCCAGGAGGGTACACACCTTAAATAAATCATAGGACTTTCTGTTCTGGCTGTTTGCAGGCGGGGATAATTGGATTAAATCACCTTTGTGATATGATGGATGAGTTTCCATCCATGATTACTCCCTTGTATAATCAATAAAAGCCACCAGTCGGCCTGATTTCGCGCTCCAGTCTTTCATGACTGTGAGACCCTTGGCCCTCTGAGATTCAACTGCATTAAGTCTCTGTTTCTTTCTTTCTTAAAACTTAACCTAAAGCCGCCCCTTCTCGTTCCCTCACTGCCCGTGTTGTGCTGGACGCGACAATACACTATTTTGCTTATGTTCATATTCTTTATATCAGTTAAAAGAATTTTATCCTACAAAATTATAGACACTTCCAAATTCAAAGCTTAATGTATTAAAATCAATTCAGTTTTCCTGTAATAATGAGGCCTTGTCACTCTGCTTTGCATAATATGCAAAAAAAGTGAGATGGCAGAAATTCACAATTACGTTACTCTGGGCTTTAATACTGAATTGACATTCCTGAACCTCTGACATAACTTAATTCACATTTATTGAGTTTATGATGTATCGGATTTTGTACTAGACCATAAGTTTCCTAGGGGCATCTTTTCATCCTTAACACATAGCACAATGTTGAGAACTTAGTAGGTTCTCAAAATGTTTCCAGAATGAGTACTAAAAACTGCACAGGTCCTGCTTTCAAGGAGTTTACAATCTAGTGGGAAAGATAGGTTTTAGCCCAGGGAAGACCCGTTTCAGACTTCTAACTTACAGAACTGTAAGATAAGAAATGTGTGTTGTTTCAAGCCACTAAGTGTATGCTAACACGTCATAGTAGCCATAGAAAACTAATTCAGGGTCACAGCCTTGGTTTCAGCTCTGAAAAGGCTTCACTGTGCTGGCATTTCGTGAGAAATGAAGGGTCTGGTGCAGCGAAGGAAAACAGGTGTTGTTAGTTAAATCCTTGCTTCTCAAAGTGTGGCCCCTTCTGTGCAGCACGAGTGGAAATGCAAAATGTCAGGCTCGACCCCAGATCTGCTGAACCAGAGTCAGCATTTTAACAAGATGCCCAGGTGATTTGCATTCATATTAAAGGTTGAGAAGCACTAAATTTATTAAAAACTAAAGTGTGGGGCCGGCCGGGTGGCTCAGGCGGTTAGAGCTCCATGCTCCTAACTCCGAAGGCTGCCGGTTCGATTCCCACATTGGCCAGTGGGCTCTCAACCACAAGGTTGCCAGTTCAATTCCTTGAGTCCCACAAGGGATGGTGGGCTCTGCCCCCTGCAACTAAGATTGAACACGGCACCTCGAGCTGAGCTGAGCTGCCGCTGAGCTCCTGGATGGCTGTTGGTTGGAGTGCGTCCTCTCAACCACAAGGTTGCCGGTTCGACTCCTGCAGGGGATGATGGGCTGTGCCCCCTGCAACTAGCAAGGGCAACTGGACCTGGAGCTGAGCTGCGCCCTCCACAACTAAGACTGAAAGGACAACTTGACTTGGAAAAAAGGTCTGGAAGTACACACTGTTCCCCAAAAAAGTCCTGTTCCCCTTCCCCAATAAAATCTTAAAAAAAAACAACACCCAATAAAGTGTGGAGAAATCTTTGATTCTTCTTTTCGACATACAAGTTTGCTGGAAATAAATATTTAAACACACCTGCCCAAAGAAGAATGCTAGGTTGTTGTCTGTTACCACTGAAGAAAGAACAAGCATTTCTACTGCTCTGAAATCATGAAGAAGGCCCTTCAGTAAAATCCATTTACCCCTGCCTGCAAAAGAGTCTCCTTTGAAATTTCCATGAGTTGAAAGATTATAAATGTCAAAAATTTTATATCTTTAAATAAGTATTAGTATCCCTGGAACAGTACTCACAGAGCCATGTTGTGGGGGACAAAATAATCTCATTCACATAAGACATTTTCTTTAACTATTTTAATATAAAAGACAGCAATGTTCTATATTTCACACACTATTTAAAAGTTTTAAAACCCTCTAATAAGTGTTTAATGAAAATAAATTTATTGAAGGGTAGCAATGACTACAAAATTAATACTATAAAATCATTACTGGTGCCATTATAATTGGAGGGTAGGTAGAGAAAATATCAAACAAAAATATGGTTTAAAACTGCACTTTATCCAGCCTTTATCCTTTTGCTAAATCTTGTACATATTAGAAGATGTATTGAAGATGGTTGTAAAGATAATCAGCTAAAGTTAAGTATCTCAAGGATTTCAAACAGTCCTCTAGTAATTATACGACATTGCAAATCATCCCACTGGTTTACAAAATTAAAACAAGCAATGACCCAATGAGTCCCTCTAGGAAAAGATTCAGCTAAAAAAAGAGAACATTAACAGAATGAGTGATGGTGACCAGACTAAGAAAATTAGCATAATCAAGAAAGATACATAATTATTCAATATAATTTCATCTGGTTAGATCAGTGCAACTCCTTTTGTAAGTTGACTGCAGTGTGAGGGAAAGGAGTAACAGGAATTCGAGTTCTATGCTTAAATTCTTTTTAAATTGAAATAATGATCCTATTTCAATCAACCTGTAAAGTAAAAACACTGAATCCACATTAACATTATAACAATCTTACAGTAATACAAAAGTCAAACTATTAATACATCTTTTTCTCTACAGTGCACAAAAGAAAATGTCACAAGAGTGCACTTTTGAAAGTTATCATCTATGTATACAGTATAGACAAACAGGCACCCCCATTATAATTTTATTTTTTTAATAAATAAAAGCACATTAAGAAAAAAGGTAAGCAGCACCTGAAGCCTTTGACGTTTGTAACTAAATACTAGTACCCGAATGGTCTAACTGGTTAAGTTTTACTAAGAGGCGCAAAAAAAGAGCCAATTTTCCACTTGACATTTTAATTCTAGTAGAGACAAGAGCTTGTCTGGTTGCAGTGCTGTCACCTGAAGGTGAGGAGCGTACCAGTCCTTCAAATGTCCTATACTTTGGAAAGCAGACCCGACTCGGGAGCACTCGCCTTAATTAGATTCTGAATTTCCTTGAATTTTGGATGGTCTTTATCAGCCACAAGCTGTAGCAAAACAGCCTCACTGGTAGTCACTATGATCCCGGTTCGAGCAAGACGCTTGAAAAAAAAAAAAAAAGATAAAGATAAATCAAGAAGCAAGCATGAGAATGAACACTATATTAAAACAGCAAAAAATAGCTTCGACAAAATAATTAGTATCCTCTATTAAAATCAGGGTCCTGAGCCATACTATTAAATTCAGTGATGCAGATAGATTTTAAACCAGCCACACTACAAACCCATCATGGTTATTCTTCTCAGTATTAATAACATGGACGAGAAATAAGTAAAAGAAAACAGGTAGCTAATATCATGACTTCCACGTGCCACGGATAGAAAGGAAATCAAAGCTAATGACTGTAAAACAATGCTTCTAATTTTTTTTCTGTCTCCACACATCTGACATAGAGCCTGTCTGTCCTTCCACTAAGTAAGAAACGACTCGTGGCAGAAGAGCCTCGTGTAAGGTTGAAGAACGTAACCCCTGGATGATAACAGAACCACCACCACTGCCACAATCATCCACTTTTTTAGAATCACTAAACCAGAGTACAAAGTTTCACTGTCAGGTCAAAGAATGTCTTTGCCAAATTGCTCCAGGGGAAATCAAAATAAAGAACCAAGGACAGAAATCTCAAAGAGGGGGAGAAGGGAGACAGAAGAAAGAGGGAGGGAGGACAGCAAAAAGAGAAAGTGGAGGAAAAGGGGGAGGGGGAGGGAGGAGTGGGGTGAGAATTCTAGAGTAGAGATTCATTTTCTGCACGTTGTGTGTTATCAGAAACCCTAGGCCAAAGAACTGGCCAACTAGCATCCCAAGAAACATCCACTGTAAGAACCACGGACAATGAGGTGCTTAAAAACTTCCCAGACGTCAGAGGAAAGACCCAGATCAGTCTCTCATCGGAAGAGCCACTTGAATAGCCAGGGCACCCCTGTGGAGTGCAAGTCAGTGGTCCTTCAGATGCTTGTAGATCCACAGGCCCAACCTTCCCACTGGCAGACTCTTTCTTTTTATTCCCAAGGACGCAGAAAGGAGTATAAGCCGTAGCGGACTTATCGGAAAGCAAGCTTGGACCTCAGAACAAAAACAGTGTGCTGAGCAGCTGACCCGAACTCAGCAGGGAAAAACATAGGAAAGAGGAAGATAAAAAGCAAGGCTGCTAGTGCCCTTTATGTTGGGACAAATATCAGAAGGTGAGTTCTTTCTGAGTTTTTTAAAGACTTCTGGAAATGAATTTCCTTCTCCTTGCCTTTCCATCAACTCCTGACTATATCAAAACGCGTAGAAATCTCAAGGACTGCGTGACAGCTTCAGACAGAGGGCAGGGAATAACTCTAAGACGAGCTGCGGCTCAGCCGTGCATGCGAACGTCCAGTCATGCCAGCCCAGCTCCCGCCCTCCCAGCTGGCTGGCCTGCGCTGACTTCTGTACCCCTCAATCACTGCTGACTCGGTGTTTTCAATATTAAGGCTGACTCTGAATCACACCCTTGTCAGTGAAAGTGCTTTATATACTCCAAACTGCCAACAAAAGTCAGTTGTCACTAATCTTTCGAGTTCCTTAGTGAGGCAGGAACTAGAAAGCTGTTCTCAGGTCTGAGGAAGAAATCTGATGACCCAGGAAGAAGCCAGCTTTCCCCAGAGCTCTGCTGACCCGAACCAGGTCCACTCGAGGCCAACAGCCCTCAGTGAGGCTGAGTCAGGTCACTGTGGCAGGGACGCGTCAGGCACAGAAAGACATTTCAGTAAGCTGAAACCTATACAGTATTCGTGGTTTCAAGACTGAGATATGGCCAATACTGATCGGATTAAAATAATCAAGCCCAGAACCTGTGTTAGGGGAAGGTGTGGCTCACCTCACCAAAAGCAAAGTTTTCAGATGAGGCTCGAAGACCTTCCCCATAGAGCCTGCCCAGCCCCAACCAGAAAGGGTACCTCGGCAGGGAGAGAACAGCAGCAGCTTTTCCCGATACTGGCTGGTTCCCGCCCACCACCCTGAGCTACAAGGCCACCTACAATACTGGTCCTAAACTCACTGCTTCCCTGGCCTACATGGGGAATGAAAACCCCAGCTGTCTAACACGGGTATGTGGCGAATAGTTTCCGCAGTTCTTGCCTTACACTGGCAACATCGGTCCAACCAGGCCAAAGGAAAGGAACGATTGCTCTGGCCCAACTGAAAAATGCAAGAGCACAAAGCAGTGACAGCCTCAGAGAGGGCGGGAGTGGGGATGGGGGTTTGGGGGGGAGACAAACCCATTAGATTTCCAAGCAACACTAACAACTCCCCAAAAGTACGAGGACATCAAGTCCAAGTGAGGGCTTTATTCTATTTTATCCTGCATTTACTCCACAATTGTTAGTTGAAAGCAACAATGCCTGACAGATGGCAGGTGCTCAAAATGTTTTTGTTGAATAAAGCACATACCACAGACCCTGGTGCAGAAGTTTCAGTAATGGTTAACTATAAACTTTTTAGTATAATAACCTTAACAGGCAGTATGGATGGTCAGTAATTATCTTCAGGCATTGTGTTCTAAAGGAATAGAGAAAGGGAGCTGGCCAGATTGCTATTTAACTTTCATAGTCATAGAATAAAAACAACACATTTCTCTCAATCATTTAGGGGCAACTTAAAACACCTCCATATCAAATTTAGATGAAGAAGAAAAATCAGGAATGTGGCATTCTTCCCCGCCATCACCGCCTGACCTGATTCTTTTTCCCCTTTCACCCTTGACACTTTAAGCCAAGGCCATGCTGTTTGTTCCACGCTCTCCCAAAGCAACCCAGACCATATTGTTTCCTTCCCTCCTTAGAACTTCCCAGGACTAGCCCCTGCTGTGTCTTGGAAGCTAATACATGTGTATACATTTCTGATAAGACTAACCTCCTGAAGATAACAACAGATAATAACAACAACAACAAAAGCAGCAGCTAACATCTGACTGTTTACTGTGTCAGGCACTGTACTAGGTGCTAGCAATACACAATCTCATTCAATCCTCACAAAAATCCTCCCATATGGTGGCTATTATGATTTCCATCTGAGGCACAGATAGTAGGTAACATTCCCAGGACACAAATTCACAAAATGCTAGCACCTGCACTCAAACCTGTATTATCCCTCCACTGTGTGGCTCCTCGTCACTGAGGTTACAGACCACCTTTCAAAGAATAAGGTTCAGATGGTAAATAGCTGACTATGTTTTTATTCTGAGTCTCATGAGAAGACAGAATCACCAACAATCAGAATCTTCTGTAATAAATGTCATCATAAGGAAATGATTGCAGAACAAAAGTCCTTGAAATGTCTTTACAAGCCAGGAGGATTTTTGTTTTTCACATGTTTTTAGTTTTCACTTCCTTGGAAACACACTTCAAGTCTTGGATCTCAGCATTAGCAGAAAGATAAATTATCCACAGAGGAAAGGAGCTGCTTGTCAAGATGGTAAGGCTCTGACAGTGGGAGTGTTTAAACTCAAAGTACTAAGGGGATTTGAAAAGTGGAAGTTCTTTAACTCATGGCTGTAAGAATAGCTTAAAGATCTTTGCTGAGATGGGGAAAAGCAACACTTAGAACCTAACTACCAGAGAACCCAATGGTCCAAAGGGACTTAAAAACAGTTAAACAAAATGAATAATTCCAAAATAGTACTCACTGCCTCAGGAATAAAATAGAGAAGGGACAGCCAACCAGGGCCTTAAAACAACTGCTGCTGCCGCCCACCCACCTGCTCGTGCGTGAGTCAGCCCCCCACACTGACCTTCCTGCCTCTCACTTCCTCATTTGCCTTACCTCACCACCCTAGGGAACACTGTAGGCTAAAGAGATGATTTAGCAATCCTATAAAGTGCTTCATAGGCCAGCTTGTACATGGAACACGGGAGGGTCTCAAAAAAAATCTATTTTTCTCATTCTCAATAAAAATAATGAAAGAACTTGGCAACTGAATCCACACATACATTATTCTAAAATTATTACTGAATTAGAATTAAATGAGAACAGACAGAGAGAGAGAGAGAGAGAGAGACAGAGAGAGAGAGAGAGAGAGAGAGAGAGAGAGAGAGAGAGAGAGAGAGAGAGAGAGAACACACCACAATATGGAGCGAATGTGTTAAAGGGTTATGTGGTAGTTTGCTTTTCAACGTCTGGGAACAGGAAATGCTTACGTAAGACTGCTGCTATGCAACACTGTGCAGAGATCACCGCCACCCTGACATTTTGGTGCAAAGAGCTGTGAAACACTGTATGTGAGTGGCGTCCACACTCAGTGACACACCTCCTAGCCCCAGAAACTCACGTCTGAGGAAACCAGATGTGAGGCTGAACCAGGCTTAGGCCCACTGTGCCTGGATCTGGCTAGATCTTGGCTGAGTTAAACCTAGGGGAGCTGTTTCTAATTTGCAAATCTCTGAATGCTTCAGATTAAGCTTACTGGAATACCTTAGTTCACACATTAACACTATACAGCAAACTTATGACAAAAGGTATAAGGTGTCACTAGTAATCTAGTCCTAAGGAAACAGAAGATATAAGACATGGGGGTGAGACCTCACATGTTCGTCAATGCACAGTTCAGACTCCAGGAAATCAATGAATCAGATACTGTCTGACCAAACTCAAATTTAAGAGGTCAATCTTTCAGTTGCTGTTAAATATTCAGTGCTCTTCAAATTTATTTGGAAAAGTGATAAATGATTTATTTTAAAGCAGGACAGTTACCTCAAGAGCAAACATCCTGTCCATCATGCTTCTTGATGAGGTGGCGTCAGCAACAATATGGACCTCGATACCTCGGCCAACTAGTTCCAGAGCTGTTTGTTGGATGCACACGTGAGTCTAGTGGGAAAGTGAAAAATCGTATGTAGTAAGGCGGTCAACTAAAAGCATTTTACAAATGTGCAAGCACACACGAAGCAGAGAGAGCACTGTATGTCTAACAACCTTGTGATACCTCTAATTTTGTCTCTCACTGGCTCGGTGATTGTGGGCATAAACTGCATCTCTGGCTTTGGTTTCTTCCTTGTAAAGTTGGGAATTGGGTTATATCAACGTTCCTCATACTAGGAACCTTGATCACATTCTTAGAGCTCTGTGATAATTTTTTAAAAGATATTCCTCTACAAGTATGTCACCCGGATGACCTTTATGCAGCTGACTAGTACCACCCAGTTTTGATGCCACTCACAGTGGAGGTTATATGTGAATTCACACCAAGTGCTTAATACAAATAATGAGTCAGCAGTACTGCAGACCGAGAAAGTAGTGGGAAAGCTGAGTTGTTACATGGCATCCAGGAGGAAAGGTAGGCCAAGTTAAAAATAGCATGTGACACAGGCAAAAATACCCAGTCTATATCATTAGCAAATGTATTATACAGGTTCCATCTTTGTAAGTACTAACTTGTAACAACACATCATTAGCAGAAAATATAGAGTAAAAACATGCTCCAATAATAACGGTGTTATTACCAATGAAACAACCAATAAAAGCAGATTTCAATAATGCCATGATGCCAATAATGCCACGTATCTTACATGACAAGAGAGCTTTTATCTAATGACACCTTATTAAAATTAGCACTGGAGGACAGCTCAAAGATGATTTTCCTTAGGCATGAGGTTTAATAATGATAAATGAGCAAAAAAAGTACAGATGTCGGCAACAGCATCTGGTGTGACATACTTATATGAACAGGCTTTCTCTATATTATCCCTGAAGTCAAAACACAGATATTTAACATACATCTAAACCCGAGACTACATCTTTCTACTATTAAAACCTACTACCGAAATATCGTAAATAAATTAATATTATTATTTGGATTTCACTGTTTTTATACTTTTTTCATACTTTTTAAAATTTAGTTCAACAGTTGTTTATAAGCTATGAATAAGTACTTATATTCTGTTTGTGCATGTCCAAAAAACTCAAACAAAATATCATTTTAATCAGTACTAGGAATCCATGAGTATTCTTTCCTTTTAAAAAGTTATGTACAAGGATGACCAGTTAGATCAGTTGGTTAGAGCGTGCTAATAACCCCAAGATTGATGTTTCGATCCCCGCATGGGCCACTGTGAGCTGCGCCTTTCTTAAAATAAATAAATTAATTACTTAATTAATTAATTTAAAAACAGGTATGTACATAATTCAAATGTGAAGGACAATGAGTGACATGACTTCTAAGATTCTTCTCAAGCAAAATACGACCAAGGTGAAATCCTATAGCACATAAATAAAAAATTATGGCTTTGATGAAAATGTGTTCCAAAGGAGCAGTTAATAGTAAAGGCCCAAGAATTCACCAACCTAAGATTCAAATCTAGCTCCATCCCCCAACTAGCTGTATGACCTTGTGCAAGTCACGCAGCATCTGTGTTTTAGTTTTCTCATATATGATATGGGAAGACCAAGAAAACTTAGCTCAGAGGGTTGCTGTGAGAGTTTCATGAATTAAAACGTATATATATTAGGTTGGTGCAAAAGTAATTGTGGTTTAAAAGGTTAAAAATTGCAAAAACCGCAATTACTTTTGCACCAACGTTATATAAAGTGTTTGGATCAGAGGCATGCTGATCCATCAATAATAAACGGCTATTTTTCATCATGATTACCACCTACATGGTATTCTATATACAAAAATGCATTCTGGAATCAAGTTTTCTACAAATGATATCATGTCCAAAATATAACAAAAAGTACTTACTTCCACTCCAAATAACACAACACTCCTGACTCCAGGAATCTCTGCTAATGCTGCTTCTACTTCTGGTAATACCATTGAAAATTTGGTCTTTGGAAGTACCAGTTTTACACCTGTTAAATCAATTTCTTGAACAGTGCTTCCAAGACCTTTAGGGTACTGTTCTGTTACGATAACAGGAATTCCTAAAATCCGGGCCCCTTGTAACTGCAAAACAAAACAAAACCCACAAAGATAATCAGCAATATACGTATGTGTGTATATATGAATGTATATTATGCTTCAGTGAATTGGAAAAAATAAACAAGCATACCAATCTTTGTCCCACGCTGATAATATCCCCAAAATACTTGATGGCCGGTCTGAACCTTTCCTGCATATCACAGCAGAAAAACACAGTGCTTGAAGGTGTAAGATTTCCCAGGGTAGTGAGCTGAGAAAAAAAGAAAACAATGATTTAGTACTCACTGTATAATACAATGACATTTAGTTTCAGTGGAGGTCAATAAAGAAAGAAAAATGTTCCTACTGTTTGACCCTGTAAGTCAATTTCTGCAACTATTAACCAAAAGAAATGATCTGAATTACAGAAAAAAAAAGATCCATGAAGATGTTCACTGAACTGCTTTTAATAGTGAGAATTAGTAATAAATCCAGGATCAACAATACAGAAATCATTTTACAAATTTTAACATATTCATATGGAAAACATTTTTTAGCCAATTAAAATAACACATGTATATGTTTTCAAAGAATTTGTTCCATCTAAGAAGAAATATTCATAATCTAATGTGAATTTTAAAAACAGAGCACAGTTCAATGGTATTTCAATAACGTAAAAATAGGAATAAAAAACAGAAGCTAATATATGAAAATAATAACAAATGGTTATATATTATGGTTAGGGTTGTTGGTAATCTTTTTTTCTTTATACCTTTCTTATCAACCTACCTTTCTACCTAGGTAATATTTTTTCTTTATACCTTTCTTATCCATATACCTACCTTTCAATCTCTATAATATTTATTCTTTTTATTAAATTTATTGGGGTGACATTGGTTAGTAAAATTATATAGGTTTCAAGTGTACAATTTTATAACACATAATCTGTACGCTGCATTGTGTGTTCACCACCAACAGTCAGTTCTCCTTCCATCACCATATTTTTGACTCCTTTTACCTTCTTCTTTCCCCACCTCCACCATCTGGTAACCAGTAAACTGTTGTCTGTGTCCATGAGTTTTTGTTTGATTATTTGTCTTGTTCGTACTTTTTTACATTTTCCAAGTGCTATTTAAAAACATTTTCTGGATGTCATTTTAAAAATATGTATTACTTTTATAATCAGAAAAAAAGTTACAATAGGAAAAAACATAAACTTGATGATGGCATTGTTTACACATAAAGAGTTAAATTTAAAATAATCTGTAGTAGAGACCATGGAACATAAAACTAAAAAAGCAACAGAAACAAATCCACAATTATTGCTATAATCAAGATAGAAATATTAAGACACTATTCTCAAGAGTAATTTCTTAGAGTTCACAAAAATGTAATGAAATGATGCCAAACACATCACTACTGTTAAATGGACAGACATAAATTTGACATCTGCATTTTTAAACATATTTACCACAATCAGGAAACTCAATGAATTAGGATGAAAATTGGGTATTCGAGTACCAAGAGTTTCGAATACATTCCCAACAAGTTTGGCTGTTTGGATTCTAAATTCCCAGGTTATAAACAGCAAATGAGAAAGGAAATTGCTGGAGATTGGCAAACTGACAGCAGCAAGAAATGATAGCCAACAGAGAAAAGATTCAAAATACAATAAAAGCAGATCAAAACTCAACTCGTTCTATAATCTAGACCTCTAGTGAAGGAGTAACAAGCTGTATATAACTTATAAATTGGGACATCATTTTAGCACACTCATTAAGAAAATGTTGGAACTACAATATAAAATGGTCAAAATATTTGGGACATTTGAAGGAATAAAACCTTACACAGAAATCCTAAACATTCAGAGTTGTGGTCTACTGGGGTTCCTGTGACCTGGTGCTTCTCTGTACCTCATTTCAGCAGTGAGGTACCCTTTTTTGTGCAGGAGATCACATCAGATATATGTCATATTAGACACAGATTGAGATCAGAAAATGCAGCCCTAAAATACTCACCACCCTGCAAAATCTTTCTAGTCTAGGAACTCATGATCTATAAACCCTCCGTAAACAAAGAAAACAGCCATAGAAATAAGGTGGCAAGGCACATTTTTATCCAGAGATAACTGGTTATAATTCAGTGAATCAAAAATGCCTAGATATTCTCCTTTCAAGGAGATGGAGTTTAACTCCCAGCACCCCCTAAATGTGGCCTGCACTTAGTAATAATCTGGTACCTCAAAGTGGAGTATAAAGGGAGGAGGGTAACTTTACCCTCCTGGCAAAACCTGGCAAATACTGCCTCAACCAGATTAAGGTAATCAATAACATCATGTTGATGGTACCGTGTTTTCCCCCAAATAAGACCTAGCCGGACCATCAGCTCTAATGTGTCTTTTGGAGCAAAAATTAATATAAGACCCGGTATTGTATTGTGTTGTATTGTACTGTATTATTATATTATACTATACCCGGTCTTATAGTATATTAAAATAAGACCGGGTTTCATATTAATTTTTGCTCCAAAAGACACATTAGAGGTGATGGTCCGGCTAGGTCTATGTAGCCTTGATGTAATGTAATGAGAATGACCTTCCTGATCTTCCTCTCTAAACCCCACAACTCCCATCTATGTATGAAACAAAAATCACATAAACCAAAACTGAGGTACATGCTACCAAAATATCTGACCAGTACTTCTCAAAACTGTCAAGATCATCAAAAACAACGCAAGTCTGAGAAACTGTCATAGCCCAGAGGAGCCTAAGGAGACATGACAACTAAATGTAATTAGTACCTTGGATTGGACCTGGGAGCAGAAAAGGGCATTAGGGAAAAGCTACTGAAATTTTAACAAAGTGTGGAGCTCAGTTAATAGTAATGTACTAATACTGGTGCCTTAGTTGTGAGAAATATGCTACAGTAACGTAAGATGTTAATAAGAGGGGAAGCTAGATACAGGTATAAAACTCTGTGTTATCTTTGCTGTAACTCTAACATTATTCTAAAATAAAAGGTTTACTTTAAAAAATGGTCTCCCTATGAAATAGTAGTTGGGGAAAAAGATA
The DNA here is from genome assembly GCF_964194185.1 of Rhinolophus hipposideros. Lineage (NCBI taxonomy): Eukaryota > Metazoa > Chordata > Mammalia > Chiroptera > Rhinolophidae > Rhinolophus > Rhinolophus hipposideros. The sequence continues at coordinate 10,938,936 of NC_138053.1, forward strand.
TTAATTTATGAATAAGCTCCAAGTCTTATAAGCCAAAAGAGGCTTTGAGGCTACAAAAAACTGAAAAATAAAAAATCCCAAATCAACCCAAAAACCGCTCTAACCATGTCTAACCAACACCCCCTACCCCTCACTAATCTGTATGAATTCCAAAAGCTGTTGTTAAATTACACACTGACTATAATTCAGGGACTTCTTACTCATGAATTTCTCTTAAAACAAAACCTTGTAGTTAACTAAAAATGCTGTTCATAGCCATTTACATCTTGCAACTGCAAGATAGCAAATTAAAAGTGGACTTGACCAAGTGCCATCACAAGTAAATGTAGCAATTAAAGATCAATGTATGTTCAAGAAGCATGAAGAAATCACATTTAAAAATATATATGTATGTATATAGATACACACACACACCCCTTCACATATCTATATATCTACACATATCCATACATAAATAACAAATACTCGGCCCGCCCGGTGGCTCAGGTGGTTGGAGCGCTGTGCTCCTAACACCGAGGTGGCCAGCTGGATTCCCACTTGGGCCAGTGAGCTGCACCCTCTACAGCTAAGACTGTGAACAATGGCTCTCTCTGGAGCAGGGCTGCCATGAGCAGCTGGAGGTTGGCATGAGCTGCCAGGCTACCGTGTGCTGCCATGAGTGGCCGGTGGCCAATGTGAGTGGCCAGCAGCCATTGTAAGCGGCCGACCGAGGACTGACCACCTCAGCCGGGGGGAAGCGGAAGGCCCGTAATAGCAACATGGGCCAGCTGTGTCCTACACAACTAAACTGAGAAACAACGGCTTGAACTAGATTGGGGGGGTGGGGGAGGTGGAAGAAGGGGGGAAAAATTAGTTAAGATGAGGTCATACTGAAGAAGGGTGGATGCCTCGTTCAATATGACTGGCATCCTTATAAAAAGGGGATATTTGGACAGAGTGCCCTTACGAACAGGAAGGCAGAGATCAGTGTGATGTATCTATAAGCCAAACAATGTCAAAGATTACCAGCAAATTACCAAAAACCATGACAGAGGCATGGAACAGATTTTCCCTCACAACCCAGAAGGAACCAACCCTAGTCTCTAGCCTACAGAACTGGGGAGAAAATAAATTTGTTGTGTAAGCCACTAAGTGTGTGGTACTTTGGAATAGCAGCCCCTCAGTCAACTATTACAGTGAGTAAAGTGTATATCTTCAGGAATGATTAAAGTTTGGAATTGTAAATGTGATGTTTTCAAAATGTTGGTAGTCTATTAAAGTCACAAAATAGGCATGATCTGCTTGGGTGAAAGTCCAGAAAAGGACATGGGGCATCATTATTTCACTCAGAAGTGTTTTTAAGGAAATCTGATTACCCAGCTACAGTTAAGACCTTGTTCCAATACTGACTCACTGAAACCAGAAGTTTGCGTGATGATTTCCCCGGGTTACAAGGCTCCCTACACAGCACAGCCCATGGACATTAGAATCTGAGTCCAAATCTCAATTTCACTAATTTCAATTACATTAAATTAGGCCAATCCATTATTATCTCCAAACAGCAGTTTCTTAATCTGTAACAAAGCAAGTAAAATAGTATCATTGGGCTATTTCAAGGATTTAATGAGCTTCATGTAATCCATCAATAAATACATTAGGCTATTGTGCTATCTCTCGTATAGGAAACATATATCACACTCTGAAGTTCAGCATGTTAAAAAACTTTTTGTGTAATGAGGTTAAAAATACCATTTACTACTAAGATCCATATATATGCATATGCATATATATATATATATACATATATATATACACACACACTAATATTGCCTAACTTGTTAACGTAGTCTGCAGAATTATGATTCATAAAGTAGACTTCCAAATGTCACCAAAACCATTACATGATCTGTTTCTGGCAAAACAGGTTTTAGACTTTTTAATTTAGGCTGCCAAATAACATTTATTTCTACCTGCTCCTCCCATATGCTCCCATAGTAACGATTCCATACTAAAAAGTCACCCATTTCAAATTAGCAAGCCCAAGGGGAAGCAGATTCCTTTTCCTCTTCTTTCCAAACCTTGCTTTCTCTCTCTTCCCACCATGAACTCTCGGGTCTCTTCTAGCTATAAAATGTCCACACCCCTGTTTAAAATAGTAACAGTAGTAATAAACTTCTAAGTGAAAGCTGGGGCCAAATCCCTTCCCAACTAACAATCTCAGGAAAAGGTCAAAATAACCTTCCCAGGGAAGCCCTTATCTTTTGCCCACACAAAGCTGTCAGAGCCTTCCCTCCTCCGTACTAAAGCAAAATCCTCTCACTGGCATCCTTCTCACAACGTCTACAACTTCCTCTCTTCTATTTGGGCTCTGCCTTCCCTGGTGACAAGCTGGAAAACACACTGGTGGAGGTATGATATCAAATTTACATGAATTTCCAGAGATGAATGTTTCCATTAGTTAAAAATTCCATTTGAAAAATTAAAACTTGTAAGTCATAAAAATGACCTAAATTCCCAGTGCATAATCCTCTCATTTACATTTCTTCTCCTGCATCTCAAAATTCCTCAGACTTCGAGCATTCTGCAAAGCTAAAGACACATAAACCATGCTTGAAACAAGAGCTGTTCGGCTACCTGAGCTGTCAGCAGACCTTGATCACTTTGACAGACTATTTTATAAAAGACACTAAATAGTTACTATAGGCTAATACTGGCAAAGGGGGGTCTTAAAGATCTGTCCCCATAGAACCACTAACCAAACATGGGTGCAGACAGTGTGGCACAAGCAACCACTGTGTTTTACAAGGTCACTAGCAATGGCAGTCAGAACAAACATGAAAGCAAACTTAGATCTCTATGGAAATGGAGAATATATTCTAGAATACATAGTATGTGACCCAGGGTCATGGAGGCTCTAAGGCTATGTTTGGAGAAATAACAAGTCACATTATTTAAGCAGTGGACGATATGTGGCCAAACTTCCGTTCTTTGTCTCTGCCTCTGGGAGAAGGGGCCTACCATCCCAGTAGCATGGCCTCACCAATGGGCCACCTTGAATCTTCCTACATGATAGGCATCTATTCCAAAGAATGATGAATAACATCAAAACAAATGACATTACAAGTTAAATTGGTGGCCTATTTTCCATTCAGCTTGATATTTTCATTAAGCATAAAAAAGAAAACATGAATGCTACAGTCAGTTATAATGGAGGTCCTTCACATACTTTCGTACATCCACCATGGAACCTTGGCAATCCTCTGTATGTTCTGCTCCTCTGCAGAACGAGAATTGGGTCTTATTCACGTTTGCATTCACTGTGCCAGGCACTTATAGCTGCCACCCAAATGTCTGTTGAAAGAACTCTAGCATAAAATGTTCATGTCTCTAGGATTATAAGCTGGGTTCCAAAAAACGTATAGTAAAATGGTCATGAAAAGAAATATCTTCTCTTTCTCTTCTGAGAGTATATACACACATATATACACATATATGCATATATTATGTTTTCATGTAGATATAAATAGGTATCAGAATAGGTATATGGATATATGTGGGGAGTGTGTACGTATGTGTGCGTGGATCCCTCCACGTTATCTATTTTTAAGCTGGGGGAGGCACCTGGCTGAAGAAATCAAAATATAAGATTACTAAAATGAGATGACATAAAAGAAAAATATTTTAAAATATTTAAGAATATATAAGTATTATATAACAGATACTTAAGAATTCTTGGACTATTTAGTGAAAAAAAATTTTTTTAAAGAATGGTACAGAGTAGTGCTATTATTATAATTATTTTAAATAGCACCACAAAAAATTATCTCCTATACCAAGTGAAATGTTTCAAAAGCTACGAGTGACCTGAATTCTATAATGCCTTTTGAGAATGTACAAGACATTTCAAGTATATACATATGCATTATTCATTTCCAGAACGTTTAATTACGAAGAGTTGTCAGACACAGGCTTTGGCTTTTTCAAAAAACAAAAAAAAATCCTACCTTGGAGGAGGAAAAAAACCTTACAGATGTGTGTGGGGGGGTGCTACTTTGGCACAACATCTTAATAGGTAACAGCCCACCCTCCCTCCCAACCACTACAGCAAATCATCACAAAGAAGTCTGAGTCCTCAGGATAGCTCTAGACTTCCTCAGTTGGTATTTGGATTCCTGCCTTTATTAATGGATTTGTCAAAGGTGCATCCAACTTCTTAGGTATTTTGGCAGCAATAATCTAAATAGACGGACAAGGAAGGCTGCAGAGAGGTGTCAGCCTTTTTTTAATTTAATTTTTTATTTTTCTAAAATTCATTTTTCAATTATAGTTGACATACAGTATTATATTAATTTCAGGTGTACACATCGTGATGAGACATTTACACACCTTACGAAGTGATCACCCCAGTAAATCTAACACTCATCTGGCACCATATATAGTTATTACAATATTACTGACTACATTCCCTATGCTATACTTTACATCCCGGTGACTGCCATGAAAACTCCTGAAGACATAAAAATGGTGAGTAGTAAACACCACCGAACCACAATTGTCCAAATTCTCCATTAGGACAGCAGGACAATTTCTAGGGTAATAGAGACCATCTGCCTCCCTCTAGACTCTCCAGGGTTGGCAGTGGACTCTCAAGGCCTTTGTCCTCTGAACAGGAACTTTATCCAGGTTAAAGTACCTGCTTTGGAAGCTTCTGGCAAGGGCGTTAGAGTGAGAGGAAGCAAGACCAATTCCACTGCCTATGACAGCTGGAAAAAAAACTAGAGAATAATCCTCAGAAAACACTTGAATATTAAAATGCCTTTTAACTCTGAATCCCACATTCCAATGTGGCCTCCTGAAGAAATGGCTTATCAATTTCTCGACTAAAGAAAAAACGCTGATGGTGTAATATCTAAAATATACCTTTATGTTTTCTTTTCAAAACTATAAATCCTCCAGTGAATCCTCTGAATGTAGAAAGCAGACAGGAGACCTGACCCACTGTAGTATTAGCGCACAGCTTTTAAAAGAATATTTAAAAGATGTGAGCTAGTCCTGAAGTATAACAAGTTTCTCATGGGCCAGCACGACCAGGAAATCATGGTCTAGCTGAAGTTAATAGTTAATAAGGTATTGCAGTCCTGGAGTCAATCGACGTCTTCAATGTAGGCGATGCGTGTACATAATCAATCAACAGATTCAGGTGACAGGTACTAGGCAGAGGCTAAGGAAAGGTTACTCCATTTAAGGTTCGGGAGGCTTAAGGTCAAGAAATTGAAAGCTGGGGAAGAGGAGGGGGAAAGGGTCTGACTCCTTGAAGTTTGTGTTCCCGCAAGTGCTGAACCCAACTCCGGGTATCAAACCCTAAGGCCAATACTCCTCGCAATCTCTTTCCCCTCGTGCCGCATCACCTCCACGTAAAAACACAGCCACTACTGCACAGCCTTTTGGTTACGCAGGAGGCTGGGACTGGGTCCTGGCACACAAAGCGGATGCGGGCGGCTGAGGACCACACACGTGGGGGCGTTCGCGCGCGCCGCCACCAGCTGGGAGGCCCACGCCCCCGCCTCGACCCAGGACAGCTGGTGACCGTCACCTTCGGACCGGCACCTTCTCTGGGCCGCCTCCGAAGCGTGCGATAGCGACGTGGCCCTTCCAAGCCCGCGAGGCGCGCAGGGCCCGGGCGGCGCGGGGCACCTGAGGAGCGCAGCGGGGACAGGGACGCGCGGGGACCGGGAGCAGCGGCGGGGCGCGCAGCCGCCCCCACCGGCAGGACCCACCTGAATCTGCAGGGGCACCAGGCGCACCTTGCAGCGCTCGCTCACCGCGAAGCCCTTGGGCAGGTCCACGTACTGGCCCCACTCCTCCGCGAAGAGCTGCACCACGAATTTGCGGTGCATGTCGAGCTGGTCGCCGTAGAGGCTGAGGAACTTCTGGATGAGCAGCTCGTAGCCCGCGCCGTGCGGCACGGACGAGGGCCGCGCAAAGACCGAGAAGCAGAAGAGCACCGGGACCGTGCCCGACGGCGCCCCCGCGCCCACGCCGCCGCTGCTGGGGAGCGCTGGGACCGCCGCCTCCGTCGCCGCCATGTTCCCCCGAGCGTCTGCCAGCTCCGAGGCCGCCGAGGCGCAGACACCGCCGGCCGCTGCGGCCCCGCCCCTCCGCGCCGCCCGCCCGCTCGGGCAGGCGAGGGGGCGGGTCCTCCTCCCGCTGGGGCAGAGGGCGGACTCCCCGGAGGGCTGGGCGCCGGGGCGCGGGGGCGCGCGCGCGCGAGTCAGCGAGCGCCTGCGCCCGCCTCCGGATCGCCCTCTGCAACCTTAGCTGCTGCGGGGCCGCCTCTCCGAGAAGTTTGGGGCACCCCTTCCATCCGGCTCCGCCCACCTTAGAAGGAGTGGTGTTTTCTGAGAGTTTGGAGTTGCGCTCGGGGACACAGGCTGCCAGAACCTGCTGGGAGGAGTTACCTGTTGATCCTGTTGCAGAGGCAAGCTGTGCTCCTCGGTGACCGCAGCAGTAATCTAAAATCAGTAGGACACGCTGATCGATATTCTAGGAGCAGCAGAGTTTAAAATGCTTCCTGATGGCCACCCAAGGCTCAGAATTTTATGTTTTGTTTTCCAGTCCCATGGAACACACATCTCGAGTCTGGATTTGATATCTTGACCTCCCTTTATCTTGAACCCAATTTCCGGGAGAACTTGGACTGGGAATTGCAAAATATAAGGAGGTTTAAGAGAAGATATCAGGACTTTAAAATTAAACTGAGGATTTGTTTTTAAGCGAGTAAAAGCGATCATCTTCAAATAAAATAATCCTCTGCCTTATGAACGCTGTACGGCACTATAATTAACTGGAATTAGAAAAGCATACACAATGAACAAAGTTTCCTTAACATCAGGTCCTAGGAAGATAGGATCTTGAATCTAAACATACAATTAGATTTTAGATATTAGGGGTTTCCTAGTTGTGTAAAGTAATAACTTTTAAGGCTGGGTATCCCAACTGGCACATTTGGAATGGTTACTACTTTTTTCATGGGAGGCTAGCTTGTGTATCGGTAAAATGTTTTGCAGCATCCTGGCTGGGGCATGCCAGTAGCACCCCACTCCTCCTGAGTCTTCGCAATCAAAAATGTTTCCAGACATTGCCAAAAATCCCCCAGGGGGAGAATTTGCCCTCAGTTGAGAACCACTGCTTTAAAGTAATGCTAGGACCAATCTTTGTCCTTTATCACTCACTTGTATCCAAACTAAAGGAAATAGTCCGTTTGTTGGCTTCTCATCAACCTTTGAGAGATTCCATTTGAAACTCTGTTTTCTGAACCCCTTAGAGTCAAAATGATATTTTTACAGCTATTACTCCATTGCAGGGCCTTCTGTATGCAGATGTGCAAATCTGTGCTAATAAGAGAAAGGTACTTCCTCTAGGCTGACTGATTACAAAAGGTACCTATTCTGGGTGGGCCAACTATAAAAGTGTTCCTTCCAATCTATCAATAAAACCTGATGGTCAGAACCCTCTCATCCACACCAGTGCTACCACCCGAGACCAACTCACCATCATTTCTCATCTGACTATAACACTACCCACATAAATCGTGCCCATTATTTGATTTTTGTACCGTTAAGGTCCATTTACCATGTAGCAATCAGAGTAATTCTTTTAAAAAACATAATTTCAGAGTACATCATTTTTCTATTCAAAATTCCGTAGTACATAGAAACAGACCTCAAGAAAATCCAGATGTTGGAATTAAAAAAAAACAAACGTAATATACCCTGTTTCCCCCAAAATAAGACCAGGTCTTATATTAATTTTTGCTCCAAAAGTTGCATTAGTGCTTATGTTCAGGGGATGTCATCCTGAAAAATCATGCTAGGGCTTATTTTTTGATTAGGTCTTATTTTCGGGGAAACATGGTAATCGCAGTTACTACAAGTACATTTAAGAATGTAAAGCATGGTCATAAGAATGAACAGATGGAGAATATCAGCAGAGAAATGAAAATGACAAAAAAACAAATGTAAGTTTTAAAACAAAAGTACGATATCTGGAATGAAAAATTCACTGGATAGTCTAAACATCATATTATAGGTTGGAAAAGAAATGATTGGTGAAACTGTAAACAAATTAATAGTAATTACCTAATGTGAAGAACATAAAGAGATTCACAAAGCATGAAGATAGTTTTAGTGACTTGTAGGACAATATTAAGTGGTCTAACATATGTGTAACTGGAGTCTAAGAAGGAAAGGGGAGACATAGTGGGATGGAAAGAATATTTGAAGAAATAATGGCCAAAAATAGCAATCCTATTAAGCCTTCAGCATGCTCATATTTATGGGGTTGATGAATCCAAAAATCATGAATCCTCAGATTCCTTAATGACTAGCATTCCCCCATTTTTTTTCAGACAATGAACTCCCCCAGGATTCTATTCTCTGACCCCTCAACTTTGCTCTTGGTACCTATGGCCATTCACAGACTTAAGTAACAGCAAAACCAGGCCACAGATGTACTGGGCCTGATAAGGAAGGAAAGGAAAGGGATTGCAGAATCTAACCAACATGTACCAGCAGAAACTGAGAGATTATGTGTGGCACTAGATTATGAGGGTGAATGATCAAGGTTGTCAAACTTTTTTACATTACAGTAGGTGGTTAAATTGGCACAACCACTTGGAGAAATTAATCAGGCAGCTTTTCACATAGTTAAACATGCACCTGTCCTTTAACCATAAAATCGCAATCCTAAGTTTTATGCAAGAGACATTGAAACATATATCCACAAAAAGACTTATGCACAAATATGCATAGCAGCTCCATTCACAATATCCTAAAACTAGAAATAAATCAAATACCAATGAGATTGGATAAATGGTAACAAAGTCACAGAATGGAATACTACACAAAAATAAGAAAGAACGTGTATCTGATACACATAACAACATGGATAAATCTGGAAAAAAAACATTAAGCCAGATGTAAAAGAGTGCATATTGTGTGATTCCATTCAAATGAAGTTCAAAAACAGACACAACTAATTTCTGGTGATAGAAATTAGAACAATGGTTGCCTATGGAAGGATTGGAATGATTCAGAAAGGTCACAGAAGTTTCTGGGGTGATGGAAATATTCTCTAATTCATTTGTGTACTTAAGATCTATGCATTTTACTGTATGTAAATTTTTATCTTAAATAATTTATAAAGTACAATCCAATGTCTTATATTATTTCACTGATCTTCATTTCTGCCACTCTCTCTACTCCAGCCCAGCCCCACTGACTTTTTGTTTTTCCTCATCCTTTGTACCTGTTTTTCCTTCTGCCTGAAAACTACTTTTGTCCTAGATGCCACACCATCTGAGTTTTACATGAGTCTATGACTTTTTGCTCTCTCTTTAAATTTAGATCTGAGTTCAAATACGGGCCTCAAATCAAAGAGGAGATCTACCCTTCCTCTCTCATATAAAACAGGGCACTCACAGTCTATGCCCGTTTCCTGCCTTATTTTTCTTCCCATTCTTAACACTTACCACCATCTGTATGTATTGTAAGAGCAGAGACTTGCTTTTGTTGTTTCCTGTTGGATCACAACCTGAAGAACACTTCCTGGCATATAGTAAGCTCTTTACAAATATTTGGTGCAGAGTTGTTACACTGAATATATCTTCAATCTTACTATACTGAAAAATCAAAGGCATACTCAATTAAAGGTCTTTTTTTTTTTTTTTAGGTGAATGTTTGTCTACATTGTAAATTAATCCTGGGATAGCTACTAGAGGATTTCTGGATCCCTCAGCAGGCTTCACACAAGACTTTTTGATTCTATTTGTGTTCTGTGGAAATTTTGTGATAATAAAAGCAAAGACAATCAATTATCACAATAGCTTTCTCACCTTTCACCATGAGGAATCCTGATAATTTTCTGCAAAGGAAACGAAGGGTGTCAAAATGTTAATTTATACATAGATGGAATGTAGTACAATCAAATGATCTGAAGAGCTATCAGATAAATTTTAGAACCAGAAGAGACCTTGGAGATCATCTAATAGAGACAAACAGCAGAAAATTATTGCTAGGATTTATTATTATTTTATTATAACATCATGAAATGTTAGTCAATTGTGGGCACATCCAGCTGTGGCTATTACCCATAAAGTTATTCAAACTCACATTAATATAAAACTAAATTTTTGAATTTTTCATTGAATTATTCATTATTCATTTGAATTATTCATTGACCTATTCATTTGATCAATGAATAATATACACTAAGGAATCTGTGGTGAATGAGAAAGATATGCTCTTATAGAGTTCCTTGGAGCTTACAGTCTACCGGGGATAGGTAGACAAAAACATAGAAACAAATTAATGAATGAGCTAACCCTAGTTAGTGAAAAGGTTAAGAAGAAAATGTCATAGAGCACAGCTGGGAGTGGTAGGATGCAGGATCTATTAAATAAGATGGTTTGTGATCTGTTTTCTCAGGTGGAGACATTTAAACTGTGATCTGAGTGTAAGAAAAGTATTCCAGACAGAGGGAAGAACAAGTCCAAATGCTCTCAGAATATAAGAAGCCTAGTATGTTTAAGGAATGGTGTGTTTGGAACGTAGTGAATTGTAAGGTGAGATCAGAGATGTGAGCAATGGCTAACCCCCATAAAAAATATGGTTTTATTGCGAGTAAAATGTTTTTATCAGGTAAATGACATGAACTGATTTATAATTTTAAAAAACACTCATTTTACTAGTATGTGGAGAATTGAATGTAAAAGGTGTAGGAGGTCAGAGGTAGAAGAAGCAAGGAGACCTGCTTGGTTGGCTGTTACTGTCATCCAGGTGAGAGGTAGTGGCAGATGGCTCTGGGGCAGTGGTTCTCAGTAAGGAGTGACTTTGCCCTGGGGCATATTTGGCAACCCCTGGAGACACTTGGTTGCTACAGTTGGAGACTGAGATGCTACTGGCACCTATTAGGTAGAGGCCAAGTATGGTGCTAAGCACCCCATGAATGCATCGGACAGCCCCCCACAATAGAAACTGATTCAAAGTGTCAATAGTGCCAAGGTTGAGGAACACTGCCCTAGGCTACTGGTACTGTAAATGGAAATGCGTGGATGAATTGCTAGTATTTTGGAGGTAAAAGCAGGACGACTTGCTATAGATTAGATGGGGGAGATTAGGAAAAGGTGGGAATCCTGAATGACTTGTGTTTGCGTATCTGGCAACGCCAGAGCACCATTACTGAGGTGAAGATGACTAGGAGAAGCGCGAGTCAGGGGTTAAAATCAAGAATTCCAATTCGGCCATGGTAAGTTTGAGATGCTTATAAGATATCAGAAGTAGGAGATGGGCAGGTAGTTGCACTCATAGCAGAGGAAACTCGCGATATAAATATAAAAGACACCAGCACAAAGAAGGTATTTAAATCATGGGAATAGATGAGATCACCAGGAGGGAGATGAGAGGTAGAGGAGAAAATAAGGCCTATGTCAAAGAGGAAAGGTAAAGCTAAGGTGATGAAGGTAGAAGTGAGATTGATAAGGAATAGATACTACGGGAAAAAAAACCCAGACACTGGATTCATGGAAGTTAACAGAAAAATAAAGTATGTATCACGATTTTATTGAGCCAAATGAAATCGCCTAAATCACTTTTGACCTACTAAGCCAGAAATTTCATATAGTTCAACCTCGTAGAAAGAACGGACAACTATGTCAAATACTGCTGAGAGAGCAAGTAAGAGGAGAAGCATAGAGAATATGGTGACATAAAGGCTCTTGGTGGCTTTGACAAGGGCAGTTCCATTGGAATATAGAGGATAAAGGTCTGGTTTTATTGAGATCAAAGAAAAAATTGGTAGTGAGAAATAGGACAATAAACTGTTTAGATTAAGAGTAACAGGGATTTTAAAGAATGTCTTTAAAGATAGAAAATGCTCCTAACATTAAATTATTGATCTGCACTGGTGAGAGTTAACCAGAAGAAAGGAACAGATTTATTGTGCAGTGGGAGAGAGGAGAACTGAAAGAATACAGACTTTGAAAAGGATGGAATCCAGAGCACAGAAAGAAGCTGGGGCTTCTTGTAGGATCAGGGACACTTGTTCTATTGAGAATGAACAGTAGAGAATTTGGGTAACCATGTAGTCAGGTTAATAACGTTGGAACAAGAAAATGAGGGAGTTGTCTAATTATACTTTCTTTTTTATTGTATATAATTTTGTTTACTATTCTCAAATGTCTGCTATCCTTAATTCTTTATATATATATATATATATATATATATATATATATATATATATATATATATATAAACACTATATTAAAGGTATAATAATTTTAGTCTAGTCTGGTATTCCTAACAGTCTTTAACTATTTTGTTTTCAAAAAACATACTTCCAGAGCCACATTTCTATTTTAATACATTCACCTTGCTATGACCATCTTTTGTAGATAGAAAGGTGTTTATAATTTATTATACTTTTTATTTCAGAATTTCCATGTATTGCATTAGGAAGTTTCTCTCCAATGCTGAGTCTGGTTCATTTTTCAATAAAGGGACTCCTGGAATGGAAAGGAAAAAGCAAAATTGTATACTCTTTACTAAACCCAGAACTCCCATTGTCTCCACATAATTTATCTTGCTGTTCAGTATTCATCTTTTTCATAAGTTTATTCATGTACACGCTACATGAAGGCAGAGACTTTGTCCATCTCTTTCATCGGTATTCTCAATAGCTCGATGCCTGTCAAATAATACAAACTTAATAAATACTTGAACAAATAAATGAATAAATAAATTTGATTTATCTTTTTCCTTCACATTCTTTTTATTCTCTGGTTGAATGATTTGAAGTCATTTCTCACCCTTTCCCCAAGGATGTAAATATACAGTCTCCATTCAGTATCCATGGGAATTGGTTCCAGGATCTCTGCAGATACCAAAATCCATGGAAGCTCAAGTCCCTTATAGAAAATGTGTAGTATTTGCATATAACCTACACACATCTTCCATATACTTAAATCATCTCTAGACTACTTATAATACAATGTAAAGGCTATGTAAATAGTTATACTGTGTGAATTAGGGCATGATGACAAGGAAAAAAAGTTTGTGCATGTTTTGTACAGATACAACAATCAACAACGACTAACATTTGTGTGCTCCAAGGTCCCTGAACCAAAATCATTGACAATCTGAATTTATTTGTATATATTGTATCAATTGCAAATACTTTTACCTGCAAGAATGGCATGCCTGACAAATAGTTTACATTTGCATGTAACTAGAAGTCCCGAGGAGGGTGGAGGCTGCAGTGGGAATACCGGCTCAACAATGTCATAGTTCAAGGTCGGTCTTTCTAGTTCTCTTAGGGTCCTGGGACAGGCCCTGTAAGTCCAGTCGTACCACACAACTGTATTTAGTGGCTGGAATCAGGACAGCACAAGGCAGAGACATTTTCTCTGCTTCCCTTGCCATTATTGAGGAAAAAATATCTTTTCCAGAAACCCCTGAGTAAAATTTTTCTGGCATGTTATTGGTCAGAAGTAGGTCACACGCCCACCCTTAGACTTACAAGTCAGTATCTTGGTACTAAAGGAGAGAATGGCTTCCGGTGAACAACAAAGACTAAGGGCCACAAACTATCACAAGAATAGCCAAATTCAGCCTTCCATCTCTGGCTTTGTATAGTGAGGGCAGCAGATGGCTGTTGCCCCAATTTCTGCTCCATTACTCAACAATCTTGGGATGTTTTTCAACACGTGAGCATTGTGACTGAAGCAGATGGGGAGGTTTTGTGTTTTTTCCACTTGGGTAATACATGTCTGGCTTTTCTACAAGGCCTCTGTGGCCACTTCATATTGTCAATTCTTTCACCTTCATTAAGAAAATGAGGGAGTTAAATTTTAAAATCTAGCTATGAAGAGTTTAAGTGATATCTTACAACCTCCTTTCTGGAGCGGTGACTTAGCAAAAGAGGATTTCTATAATTAATATTGCTTTGATGCCAACCTCTACTTTCATAGGCAGGATTCCCCCAATTTAAGTTTATTAAAACATTGTGCTATCTCTTATTACTTTTCTTTTTAGGAACAACCTTTTCAACCCTAATATGATACCCTCAAACATTGTGCTACTGGATTTTTAAGTTTTATAGAATAAAAGCAAAATAAAAACCAATATTTGGGACTAAAACAAACAACAAAAAACCAAATGGGATTTTTTTGTTTTTGTGCACAAATGTTTTTACTTTCCCTTAGCCTTATTTAAATCAGTTGTCTACTTAATCCTCCGTATCTCTTAATAAATTAGTTCTTTGACCTCACTTTTTGTGGATACTATTTATTGAATATTTACTGCTCAGCAGGTCCAAGCCCAATTACTTTGCATGTATTATTTGATTCATACAATAATCCAATGAGGCAGTGTTTCCTCCCTCCCTCACTCCTCCTGCCTCCTTCCCACCATAGTTTACTAAGAACACTGAGGCCCACAGAGGTGAAATGGCAGCTTGGGTTCATTAACTTGTGACTGCAGAATAGGGACCCAGTAGCGGGTCAGTTTATCTGACTCCAAAGTCTCTTAATCACTATAGTAGACCAGCTTCTCCTGCATGAGTTTCTCATCATTCTTTGGAAAGCAAAATTTTATCACAGGATACCGTTTGGGGAAACCATTTTCAAAGCTTTGACCATTTTCACATATCCTTCCAGGTGACTTTGCTGCCTGAAATATAAATAGGACATCTTCTTAATTAAGTGGAAGGGGAAGGCTTTGGAGTGCGGCCACTGCCTCCCTCTAAGGTTACAGGGGTCCCTTCTCCCTTGTTGCATTTGATTAAAAGGTCTGCTGGTAGAAAGTGGACTGCCACACGGCATGTTCTATTCGCTTCCACCTGGAACCTCCTTCTGTTCTCAGACACAAATTCCCTGAAAATACACAGTTAATGTTCTTCGAGCTGTTCAGTTCTCAGTATTTCAGAGTGTGAACATCTGGCCATTTTCTTGGAAAACTAACAAATGCTTTTTAATGCTGAGTATATTATAAGCATGGGTCTAAGTATTTGTATTAGTTTCCTGTGCCGGTTGTAACAAGTTACCACAAACTAGGTGACTTAAAACGATATGTTTATTCTCTCACAGTTCTACAAATCAGTACCGTTGGGCTAAAATTAAGATGTTAGCTGGGCCCTCTGGAGAGTAGAGGAGAATCTGTTCCTAGCCTCTTCCAGCTTCTGGTGGCTGTTGGCATTTTCTTGTGGTCACATCATTCCAAACTTTGCGTCCATCTTCTTATCACCTTCTTCTATATCCATCAGATCATAGATGGTCAGATCTCCCTCTGCCTCCCTCTTATATGGATACATGTGATTGTATGTAGGGCTCACCTGGATGATCTCTCCATCTCAAGATCCTTAACTTAATCACATGTGCAAAGACATTTTTAACCATAGAAGGTAACATACAGTTTCCAGGGATTAGGACCGGATATATTTGGAAGGTAGCTTTGCTCATCACTATACCACCAACGCCATATAGGACCAGATATATTTGGAAGCCATGATTCAGCCTACTAGTGTATTTTATACATTTAAGTCAATCACACAGCCATGGAGATAAATATTGTTATGATCCCCACTTCATGATGAAAAAACTGAGGTAGAGAGAGCTTATACAACTTATCCAAGGTCATATAGTATAGTCATTAAGTGACAGTGTCTGGATTTGAACCCAGGAAATTAGTGACCTTAAAAAACTAGCTGCCACTGTTAAAAAAAAAAAAAATCCTATAGAAAAATTGCCCAGAACGAATGTGTCAAGATAGAAGTCAAATGAAAAGAGGTTTTTCCTTTAAAGGCAGTCCTCCTAGGTTATGGAATTTTCCCACTTTCTCGTCTTTGGCAGGACTCCTTGTTCCATCATGTACTTTATCATCTTATACATACACAGTCACTGTAAGTGCAGGGCTTTTAGAGTAACGTGAGAAAAGTATGCTGTATAAACTGTATGCAGTTGAGGTATTTGCTGAACGAATGGACTTTTAACCAATCCATCAAAGGAACACCATGTTTGAGTTGGCAACAAGCAATAAACAAATGAGATACACCTTATCATTTAAAAATTTTTATGACAGACCCTTCTAGAATAGCTTGCTAGACTCCTGTACCCGCAATACCCCATCCTAGTTAAAGTTCTTGCTGTAACAGGTAGATTCCGGGAAAGGGTTTTTTAGACTAAACATCAAACTTGTCACACTCCTAAACCATCTCTAGAGCATATTATCGGAAGTAAAATTAAACTGAGGTTTATGAAATATTGTCAAATTGGTCTTTTATTGAGTTTATATTCTACTAGGAATATATGCGGTTCAATTTTCCATCTCGTTTTGCCTTTTCTTTCACAGACTTTTTCCCGTTTTTGTCAGACTTATGGTGTTTAATGATATCTCTGTGGTTTTAATTTTCTTTTCACTGATTAATTACGAGGTTAAACATCTTTCATATTTTTGTTAGACATTTAGATTTCTTGTTATAACTGTTTATTTTAATTCTTTGTCATTTGTGTTTATCTTTTACTTATTGATTTACAATGTCCTGTATGTATATTCTCAAAACTAAATTCATTTAAAAATACAAAATATCATTGCTTATGTTGTGGCTTGATATATTGTTTAAAAAATAAACTTAATAAACTAATATTTAGTAACTCTAGTTGGAAATCATAATGATTTTCAAGTTGTTTTTATTGTGATTAATACATGCAGTTCACTAAAGGGATTTCTGGGGACAAACGTATATTCTGCACAGATCAAAGAAAGACAAACCACTAAACTTCTTGCAGTACCCTTTCCCTGTGACTAAAGATAACAGAATCTAAACACACGGCCCAATTCTGAAAGATTTTTGTATTGCTCATCCAGACTTAAATATGTGCTAATTTAGATAATGGCTGCAGTCCATAAGTTAATAATACTTACAACAAAAACATATAGTCAGCACTTGGAAGGCCAGTCATTAACTAATGTGAGTCATTTCCTGATGATGTGGAGATAATTTATATTGTCATCATGAATTCTATTTGAGTCGTATGGCATCTACTGTCAGGGTTGACCTTAAGATTAGACATTGGTGGCTACTTACATGTTGTCTATTGAGAGACCATGAAGAAGACCACTTGCCCATCACAAATTATGCGGTACAGACTGAAGCAAGCACTAGAGCTTGTGGGAGGTAGGGGAGAGATGAGAGAAAAAGAAGGAAATAGTCAGAAAAGGCTAGGAGGACAGAGAGTGAGCAAATTAAAATCTACATTAGTCAGACTAGATACGTAGGTTATGATGTATAACCTATAATCCCTAGTAATAATGGCTTAATCCAGTAAAATTGTTTTCTTGCTTGCAGCATATGTTCAGCATGGGTCACAGAGGGCTCTGCCCAATGTAGTTATTCAGGAGGTAGAAGTTTCTGTGATCATCAGAACTCCTTGCTAAATTAATATGCATCATTTCTGATCACAGTTGTCCACAGCGAATCCCATGGTCCCCTATAATTTTACAGAAACCAGTGTACCTTCCACGATACGCCTAGAAAGAAGTGAGCTGGAACTATTTGGTAATCAACATAATGACTACCAAAGACTAATGTCAATGAAAAAACATCCAGCCTAAGAGAAAGTTTATGAGAGTTGATTTGAGCCAAACTGATGACAATTGTCAGGAAGCAGTCTCAACGGATTGAGAAAATGCTCCGGAAAATGGCCGTTTTGCAACTTATTTTATATATTAGAATCAAATGAGGAAAGTTACATAAAATCCATTGGTTGTAGATTAAAGGGGTGGGAGAAAGCAACATGGAGAAATCTCTGGAATTGGATAAAAAGCAAAATGGAGAGACACACACTTCTTTTACATGGGTGAGTACAGGATAGTTAATAGCATTTTGCAGCACATAGAGATGGTATTTGGGGAACAAGATAACAATGAGAGATTTTGTAATTTCCTGCTCTGAGGTGGTGGGTTGTGCCCCCTGGGGGGGTCTGGAAAAAGGGATTACTTTGACATTCCAAAGGGTATGTTATCTTAGATGCAAAAAGACAACAGACTGGCTCACTTAAGGTAAAGACTGACCTTTGTCAAGGAAGCTACAGGCCAAGGACTTCCTGCCATGGCCCACCTTAGTCAGGAATTTTTATGTTCACGCCATCCTATGTGGTTATTTTCAGTCTCCTGAGCTTGCCAGGTTTAACATGTGGCCCCTTTTCCATCCACGCCACCATTTTGTTTATTCAGTATTGGTTCAATTGATTCACACTCAACCCCCCAAACAGAAAACATCTAGCCCTACTTTGAGGAAGATAACCCAAGAATTCCACTCAGTTATGGCTCTAAGCTCAGTATCTTGGACCTCTGCAATATACTCATCAATTTCTACCTCAAAGTTAGATATGGCTACTTTTAAAATGGAGATCTGTTAACAGAGAGCAGGCCCTTCTCAGCATGGTGTCCAGGTTTTTGGCATCTCGAACAAAGAATTGAATGCGACACAAAAATTCCGGGGTGAAAGAGCAGTTTATTAGAAGTGAAAGTACACTCCAAAGAGATAGGAGTTGGCCTGAGCAACAGAGTGGCTCAAAAGGCGTCGACTGGCAAGGACTTGGAGTTATTTTATTTTCTCTAGAATAGGCTACTTCTCTCTAGGTGTGGGGCCACTTGATTGGCACCTGCGATTGACAGGAGGCTATTACCTCATCTTTTTAGACTGCAGCATGTTCCTTCCCAGAATTCAGTCTGTTATTCAGTCTGTTATAATGATTTAATGAACTTCTGGGCATATGTATGATATTATAATGATAATGAGGCTAAGGTGAAGTGAAGGTCATTGTAGCCTTTAGGTGTGAGTGACTGGTCTAATCTAGTTAGGTATTTTGTATCCTCTAGCTTCCTCATAGTAGTCGATGGTTATAGGGGATATGGGAAAGGTTTGGGTGGAGAGGGGAGGTCTTCTGGGCAGTCTAGGCCATGTTGGACATGCAGAAATATTATCTGACATTCTCAGGCGTCTCGGAAATCCAATTCCTGTCTCTAACTGCCTGCCTTACATCCCCTTTGAGAGACGTGATCCTCATAAATCTCTATGGGAAGCTGGGGGACAGGAGATCCCTTCTGTATCTGCTTCCTGCTGAATGTGGAGTGTCCCTATGTATCGGGGATTCATGGAACTCTAGCCCTATCTGATCTTAGATGAGGGGAAGGGGTCTCAGGATCTGCCCAGCAGGCTGTGTTGCCCTCTTTGGATGGGATGTACTGGAAGTCTGGCGGGGGCATCATTTGTATCCCATCAGCCCCTAGATGAGGACAGATAGATTTTCGTTAAGCAGAGTTAAAAGTGTTGGCCTCAGAAGCAGGACCAAAACTACTGATGCAAGCTGGCTGTGCGATAGAAATTCTGTTTAGCCTCATGGAGCCTGTGGCCTTTTCCTCTGGTTAATCCAGTCATTCAGGTGTCAGTGTGCACCCAGGAGCTGGACCTGGAATGGCAGGGGACTTCCTATGATTCAGGCTGCTAGAAACAATCTTCTGTTAAGATTAAAAAGCTGATTTGAGAGGTGATTAAGATCAGGAACTAGGGAGCTAAGAAACTAGGGAAAAGGAGACTTAAAATTCCTATAGTGGCAGGGGCGGCCCAGTGGCTCAGGCGGTTGGAGTGCTATGCTCCTAAAGCCAAAGGCTACTGGTTTGGTGAGCTGCGCGCCCTACAGCTAAGACGGTGAACAACAGCTCTCCCTGGAGCTGGGCTGCTGTGAACAGCTAGAGCTCGGAGCTCAGTGTGAGATGTCCTGGGCTGCCGTGAGTTGCCGGTGGCCGCGCAGGCCGGCAGCTGGTGTGAGCGGCCAGCAGCGAGCTACTGTGAGCCACCGACCACTGACCAGTGACTGACTGCCTCAGCTGGATGGAGTGCAAGGCTCATAATACCAGCATGGGCCAGCGAGCTGTGTCCTACACAACTAAACAGAGAAACAATGGCTTAAAAACTGGGGAGGTAGGAGAAAAAAAAAAGAATTCCTATAGTGGAAGGCTCTCCTGTATCAGATCTATCAACTAAAAAGACAAGTTAACAACATCTAACACACACACACACACACACACACACTATACATTAGTGTAACAGACGCAGGTAACCATGATAAAGCTGTAAACGTAACAGGCCAGTTCAGGAAGATAAGAGCTGCTGAAAATTGCTAGTACAGTGATTTTTCTGTGAGGCTGTCTGGCATTTCACTCATCCTAAACTAGGCCTAGGGTGATACCTGGAAAAGATAGACACAAGAAGCGTTCACCGTTCAGAACTTTGCCAAATTAATATGAAAAAGTTAAAACCCCTATGTAGCACATACAAAGATAGATAGGCACCAGAATATGACATAGTTTGCTTTTATCCCAGGCATTTCTGTCAGTTTGTAGATCTGCAAAATAAAATTCCCTTGTGAGCTGACTAAATTCTCTTTAAATTTAAAACTCTTTAAATTTAGGACTTCTTTAGCAAATGCATTTCTCTTGTATTTCACCTTATTTTCCTCTCACCTGTGTGGTCTGCAGCCCCTGAACTCATTTGGGCTGAAGTCTAGTATCTGTGCTTCTGGCATTTAATTTGTTTGGTCCCAAGTGAGTGCTCCCCTTAAGAAGATAGATCTACAAAAAGAAACGGGATATTTTTTAGAAGAATGGAAGACTTTCCTATCACAACTCTTAAATCAGTAACTGATAGCACAATCGGCTGAAAAATAAATTATAAATGAAAGAGTTTAGGGTTATCTTCTAACATGTAGATTATACTTCAAGAGGAATAGAACCAGGAAATAGCAAAATAAGCCAAGAAGAAGTAAAGAATGCCAAACACCAAAAAGAAGAAACAATTGAAGAGGAAAAAGCCTGGGGAACTTTTAAACAGCAGTACAGAAAGCTCACCCTCACTGTCAAAGCGTGATCTGTGCCCCAGCCGTATGGGTACCATCTGGGAATTTGTTAGAAATGCAGAATCTTGGATTCTGAACCTTACTGAACCCAAGTCTGCATTTTAACCACATCATCCGGTGATTCATGTGTGCGTTAATGTTGGCAATCATCTTGATTGTAGTTATTAAAAGTTATTTAAAAATAGAAAAAGTATAATTGTTTATGTAATCTTGCATTCAGAAAACAGCACGTAACAGGGTCTGGTAACTAGGTGGTTATCAATGACTGTTAGTAAAATCAAACTACCCCTTTTATACTGGAAACACTTCTTTTGCTATGTAGAAGATTATTACTGAGATAAAGTTTATGTGAATGGCAAAACAATGAATATAAAATTTGAAAAAATAAGTAGAGGAATGTCTTACCCTTTTATATATTTACACATTCCTGTACACGTACACACATAAATCATGCATACAAATATCTAAAATGTAATACAAATAAAAAATGTAAACGTTGTCATGTAAGTATCTTTATATATTAAAGGATTCTTAGACAGAGAGAAGTTAAGTGTATCCAAGGTCACAAAACTCCTAACAGGTAAAATATGGAATAGAATTCTAGTTCTCCTGACTGTAATCTTACATTATATCCAATAACTTGGAGGCTTAAATATTTTTGAGATGAATTCTCATAGTATTCCATGATAAATTTCAAATAAGAATCAGGTTATAGCTTGAATGGTAAGGATTTTGTATTCATGTTCTTTTGGAATTTTAAATTAATAAATGAAATTTTCATCTTGCAGTTAAAATATATTTTGTAATTTATAATCATATATTTTTTAATATTCATGTTATTTTATTATTATGAACTTACACTTGTACTTTCTAAATAAGATGAGGTAAATTTAATTTAAACAGTAAGTCTTTAAACTCAGAAATTTTAATTTCAGTAAAGATTTTCATAAAGTTTTAAATCTGAGTTTCTTACACATTTGATTTGTTTTAATCTATCTAATTTTTATAATGGAAACCACAAAACATGGAAAATGGTAAAAACTAATTTATTAAGTATTTTCCACGTGTCATTCATTTATGCCATACTTTTTTTTGCATCAGTAAAAGTTCCTTCTCTTTACAATATTAATATACATTAGCTCCAACTTTTATTATACATAACTACCTTATTTATTCCTATGAAGACTTTAAAAACATGAGAATGTAGAGAATGTAGAAAATCAAAACATATTTATGTTAAAATAAAATAATCAAAATTGTATGTACACCATAATTACAACATAAAAATATTCATGCACATAGAGGGTAAAATGCAAAACTAACAAGCTTACTTTACTAATATAAGGTTATATATTTTTGCTATTCTAGACATTTACTTAATGTTATGTATTCTTTTCAATAAAAAGTGAGTGCTCTGTGTGTGTGTATACACACATATGCACAAATGTTTTCTCATACTCTGTGGTTTTAATTTTCATCTTTTTAAAAATATATTAAAAAATTTTCAACTGCAGTTGACGTGTAATATTATATTAGGTTTCAGGTGTACAATATAGTGATTAGACATTTATATAACTTATAAAGTGATCACCTGATAAGTCTAGTACCCCTCTGACACCATCCATAGTTATTACAATATTATTGACTATATTCTGTATGGTTTACTTTATATCCCCATGACTATTTTGTAACTACCAATTTGTACTTCTTAATCGCTTTTCTCTCCTTACCCATCCTCCTAACCCCCCTCCTATCTGGCAACCATCAAAATGTCCTCTGTATCTATGAATTTGTTTCTGTTTTGTTTGTTCATTTGTTTCGTTTTTTTAGATGTGATTAGATTTTTATTATCAGGTCAGTAGTTCAGCCTTAGCTAATTTCCTGTAGTCGGAACAACTAATTTCCAACTGAATTTATTTAATAGAAGAATATTCAGATATACCACTTCCTTCTGTATCAGTTTAAGTAAGTAAGTTGTATTTTTCTAGAATGTAAAACATGCATTTAATTAAAGTCCTAGAAGGGAGAAAAATGGGACAGAAGGAATATTTGAAGAGATACCCACCAAGAGTTTCCCCAAACTAATGAAAGACTTTAATCCATAGATTCAAGAAACTCAAACTTCAATCAAAATAAAAGTTAGGTTAGAGGCAGATAAATAGGCAGATGGTTAAAGAAGTTACAAAAGTAGTAAAAGGAATAGCAAATAGGCAGCATATATAGGAAGCAAGTAGGAAGATTACCGGTTTTAACTCAAATAATATTAATACTAGTCACATTAAATGTAAATGTGCTAAATGCTAGAACTGGAATTTTTTCAGAACCTCTCAGATACCTTAAAGCTGTTCTGCCATCTCTGCAAGAGCTGATCATTCCCAGTTTACCCTAACTCCTAGAATGCAATCTTCTGAGACCTAAAGCATTGTGGGTTTCTAAGTGTTCCCACTTAGAACACTTGGTGGACTCTGGAGTGCAAAATTTGTCCCCATGTCCCCTGAATTCTTTCACTTGTGTTGCTCAGCTTCCTTGACCCTACTTCTGGGTTGACCAAAGATCCCTCAGCCAAAGCAGCTCCAAAGGGATTTTTTTCTCCGTATTTCTGTCAAGGCTCAATTTTCTGCATTTCTGTCTCCTCGTCCAGTAATTCTTTATTGCCTTGTTAGGATCCTGATCACTTCAAATACATTTTTTCACCATATATTTTATGCAGGTTTTATAGTTGTTCTCAGTGGGAAGAGTGGACTCAATAACTAGTTTGTCCTACCAGTCAAGGTAATTACTCTTATTATTTTTTATATGCACAAGGACTATCCAGTTAAAATGGTTTCTTCATTTCTTAAACTTATTAAAAATAAGTGTTTTAATAAAAACTGCATACAAATCACATAAAAGTCAGATAATTTCTGAATTTAATCATTAGTAATATATTTATTATTTATAAGTAAAGGGTTTCATGAATTTATTATATGTATTGCCCCAGTACCAGTTCCATCAATATTCAAATGGGCATAAGTTCTATGTAAGCATGTTTAACATCAACTTCCATTAGCTTAGCTAATTCTAAAGAAACAACAACAATAATAATAATAATAATAGATATAATATTAGGGGTATGGAGCAAGTGGACTCCAAATATCTATAACCTGGGACTCCAAATATCTATCCAGAGAGAGGAACATCATGAAGTTGAAAGAAAAGACAGAAACAAATTTCACTTCTCAATTTTCCTAGAATCTAGTATGACTCTCTTGAGCTGTTCTAGAATAGCTGACAGTTCTAGTATGCAACTTATGTTGAATTGGGGGGTTCATGTGAATATTTTATCCATCTCAGTTTTATAGTTTCATACTTGGTTTTTTATTTAAATTAAAGTTTATTGGGGTGACAATTGTTAGTAAAGTTACATAGGTTTCAGATTTACAATTCTGTAATACATCATCTATATCACATTGTGTGTTCATCCCCCAGAATCAGTTCTCCTTCCATCATGATATATTTGATCCCATTTACCCTCATCTATTCTTTATAATGAAAACAAGGCCAGATGGTATGGCCAGTTAACAGGCTCTAAAAGATAGCCAGAAGAACTTAAATCGAAGTTAGTCTTAACTCAAAGGCTTTCAGTTGCTTTTCTTAGTGTGAACGAGAAATGTGCAGTCAGTTGGCAAGAGATGGACTCAGTTATTTTCATACTTCCAGCTTTGCTTTGTGCTATTCAGAAATTGCTTATGGAGTAGGGAAGATTTCCAGGGAAAGACAAAGTCTCTGATGACTATTGAATAATGAGTATGAATTAGCAAGGTAGAGAAGGGCGTGAGGGAAGGGTTATCCATGCAGGGAGATATTTAAGAGATATATTTTAAGATCTTATCATGGGAATCTCAGGAGTAATTTCTGCCTCTAATCAGACAAAATTTTCTGATTTGAGTAGTTGAATGGATAAATAATGGTGCAGTTTACTATGTCAGAAATAAAGCAGGTTGAAATCCTGAGATACATCAATAGCTAAGAAATTAGTTAGAAAAAGAGCAAAAGATTTTGAGATGAAATGTGTTGATGTAAGGAATGTCCAAAAGTGTAGGGAAGTTTAATGAGTTTATTTGGACCTAACTGACAACAATTGCTGGGAAGCAAAATCTCAACAGATTAAGAAAATGCTCCAGAAATTGGCAGTTCTGCAGCTTATTTTATACATTAGAATCAAAAGAGGAGACATAAGACGGGTTACATGAAATCCATTGTTCGTACATTAAGGGGATAGGAGAAAGCAAAGTGGGGAAATCTCTGGACTTGGATAAAAGGTAAAACAGAGAGACACATACTTCTTTTACATTGGTGGACACAGGATAGTTAACAATGAACATTCACAGCACATAGAGTAGATGGTATTTGGGGAAACAAGATAACAATGAGGGGTTCTGTAGTCTTATGCTGTGGTGAGGTGTGTTGTGCCCTGAGGGGGTCTGAAAAAAGGATTACTCTGATATTCCAAGGGTATGTTAGATGCAAAAAGACAGGCTCATTTAAGGTAAAGATTGACCTTTGTCAAGGAAGCTATGGGCCACGGATGTGACTACCTGCCATGACCTGCTTTTAGTTAGACATCTTGGTGTTCAGACCATCCTATGTGGTTCATTTCTGTCTCTGAGTTTGTAGAGCCTGCCATGCAGGCCTCCCCTGAGCTTATCAGGGTTAGTATGTGGCCCCTTTTTCATCCACCAATGGAAGAGAACCCAGAGAAAGTAATAACCCAGAAATCAAGCAATTTGAGAGTTTCAAGAAAAAAAGTTCTCAAAGGTGTCAAACAAAGCTTGTGAGTTGAAATAGAAAATACCGAAAAGCCATTGGATTAGCAATATGTTGATCACTAAGGACTTTTGGAGAGCCGTTTTGATGTCATTACGGCATCAAAAATAAGACTTAAGTGGGTTAAGACGCAAATAAGGAAGGAGAAATAACAAGGGCACAGTAGACTTTCAAGAATCTTGGCTGTCATGAGATGGTATAGTAGCTATAAAGGGGTGCAAGGTTGAGGGAGTTTCTATCTCTCTCTTTCTTTCTCGCTCTCTCTCTTTTTGTTAAGGAGTAAACCTAGAAACTGTGAAGAGACCCAGGGGACTGGTAGGATAAATGTAGGAGAAAAAGTGCGTAACTGATGAAGAGAATACCAAGTGAGAAAGAAGAGTCTTAATGGAAAGCAATGGAAAGTGGTTGGCCATAAAAAAGAATATTTTTAACATTTGAGGGCAGGCAAAAGTTGCCTAATGAAGACACACATGTGTGAGGTGGCTGGTTTACCCAGTGGTCAGAGCACAGTGCTCATAACACCAGGGTCGCTGGTTCTATTGTCAGTGAGCTGAGCCCTCCACAACTAGATTGGAAAAAAAACAATGACTTGACAAGGAGCTCACGGGTCCTGGAAAAACACACTGCTTCCCAGTATTCCCCAATAAAAAAAATAAAAAAAAGATACAGGTGTGTGTATGTTTGTAGAAGTTTACTGTGCAGATGATGCCTGATCAGACCCTAGGCTACACACTGATTAGCTGCACTCTGAAAACTCAGTTGAAGTTGATTTTTTATTTATTTATTAGCTTCAGGTGCACAAGACAAAGTAATACTTAGACATTTATCATTTATATCCCTCACACTGTGTGAAGCCCCTCCCCCATCCACTATCCCTCTGACATCGCACACAGCCATTACATTTCCACTGTCTCTATTCCTAATGCTGTACTCCGCTTCTTGTAAGTATATATATATATATATATATATATATACACATATACATATAATTATAGTTGGCATTCATTATTGTTCAGCTTCAGGTGTACAGTGCAGTGATCAGGCAGAAGTTGATTTTAATATAAATGTTATACTTAAGAAAAATAAGACAATTTGTAATAGTCATCCACATAATGAAGACTTTAAATAAGGAATTATATTGCAAACAAATCCAACAAAAAGATTTTAATACAAGAATCTTGTATGCAAGATTGAGCTTGAATGACGATTATGGGCTGAAAGGAAGTTGCTGAAATTCCAACAAGGGCTATTCTCACCTGTAAGGCTACCTTTAGACTTCAAGGACATCCAGTCCATCAACCAAAGGAAATGCCAGTGGTCAGGATAAGGCAAATACTTGAGATGGCAGAAGTCAATGAAGAAGCCATGCCTAAAATTATGATACAAATTAAGAGCTGAGAAAAGGGTCTTTGAAGCATTCACTACAATTTATGGTATCTGGTAACCTTCTATAATATATTAGCCTTCAGGATTTAAATAGAGATCACTGGTCCTTGTTTGCCTGGTTTGTATCTGCTGTCACAGCATCCTTTCCTGTTTAATGTTTGTCATATGGTTATCCTAGATTTAGGCACACTGATTGGACATTGAAACAAAGAATGGTCATGCTGGAGTTGAGTGAATATGTTAAATCAGGAGAGCTAAGACATTTTAAAACCAGATTGTGGGCCGGCCCGGTGGCTCAGGCGGTTAGAGCTCTGTGCTCCTAACTCCGAAGGCTGCCGGTTCAATTCCCACCTGGGCCAGTGGGCTCTCAACCACAAGGTTGCCAGTTCAATTCCTCGAGTCCTGCAAGGGATGGTGGACTGCGCCTTCTGCAACTAGCAATGGCAACCGGATCTGGAGCTGAGCTGCGCCTTCCACAATTAGGATTGAAAGGACAACAACTTGGCTTGGAGAAAAAAAAAGTACTGGAAGTACACACTTTTCCCCAATAAAATCCTGTTCCCCTGCCCCAATAAAATCTTTTTTTTATTTTATTTTTTAAAACACACACAGATTGCTATGTCCATTGGTGCTGGCCCTAAACCACTCACAGCCAACGCATTTTGCTTTAATCTCATTTGACCTTGATTTGCTTGAAATTATAAGCTTAGCTGTTCAGACTACAGGAAATTAGTTAAGGCTGAACTATTGACCTGATGGTAAAAATCTAATTAGAAAAAATGCCTAAGAGGCTCGTAACTCCTGGAAACTTTCTCATGGTTTCCTAGTGGTTCCTGGGAGAAGAGCTAGTGCCCTAGAAAAAAGGAGCTATTTGTAGCCATAAACGTAGCCAAAGGATTGTGTTAGCATTTTTTTCCCCCTTTCTTCCACCTCTCCTCCCACTCATGTTCAAGCCGTTGTTTCTCAGGCTAGTTGTGTAGGACACAGCTCCCTGGCCCATGCTGGTATTATGAGCCTTGCGTTCCCCCCGGCTGAGGCAGTAATTATCATTTAACACACACTAGCTCTTGGTTAATTATCATTACTTTCAGCATTAGTCACATAAAATGAATAAAATGACTGTGGATGTCAGTTAAGCATGTATAACTTACTTCTAACATTTGGTGGATTGTAATAGCCACTCCTTGTAAAATGAGATATTTATACCCATACAATAAAATGTTGCTTCCAGTCCTCTCATGTAAAACTTGCACATTATGGAAACATGGTCAAATAATCCTATATTTTAAGACCGACTGTAAAAAGAGGAAAAGAACAAATTAGTTTGCCTTAAAAGCAGTGAAAATGATATGCTTTCACAGAAATATTGTCAGAAATAAAGTGTTATGGTTTTTCAGTTGACTCCATGTTCAATACGAATTTTTAAGATAATGCAATTATAAGCTGAATTAGTAGGGGTATAATATTTCGAAAAGGAGATAACATTCATCCATTCAAAAAAGATAGTTTTTAAAGCACCTCTGAGCCACGTGCTATGCTAGACAACAGAGACGCTCCAATGTGTGCTGTTACTATGGCCTCATTAAAAAAATAGGTTAATGTAACCTGGATAAAAACTGACATAGTTATAGGAAAAGGCCTAACCTTTAAACTCAGTAAAATCCTGTACAACAGTTTTTTCCTGAATTATTATATCTGATCACATACATTTATTAGGAAAAAATGTATTTAAAATTCCTTATCATCTAGGTCATGCATACTAAGGTGTTAAGTCAGCTGCTTTTCAAAATGTTCAAACATCGCCATCTGCAATGTTTGAAAACTGTTTATTCTTTTCTTTTAATTTTATTTATATTTCTACTGCACATTTCTCATGATGAACTATAATCTTTTGTAGAATTTACATTCTATTAATATTTTAACTAAACTTTTAATATATTGAAACCGCAATAAGAGTAGTAAAGAAGGTGTTATAAAATTTTAAAAATAATTATGTAGATAATACTCTAAATTGTCTCAACCTTTTCCACAGACTCAAATCCCGTTCTCATTACTAAATTTCAGACACACGCATATTATTAAAATCCTGAATTGATACAGAAGTAGGCAGATGCTATTTGTGCTACCAGTTTTCTGACAAAGTAGCCATTCATACCTCTTTTTCAGCAAAGTAAACATTGAAGAAGACTGGAAAAACATGAGCGGTGACTGGTGAACGTATCAGGCCACAAACTCAGGAGCACAGGAAATGACACCAGTCTTTGGTCACTTTTATCACTTCGTGCTGGAATCTGCTGACTTGTCCACCATCCCATGAGCCCATCTGGCCAGCAGATCAGCGGCACATAAGTGACAGCTGAGTGTTCCTTCTTCCCAACATCAACCCTTTTTGCTTCAGTTCTTTCATTACTACAGTGCCCCGCTAAAAGGCTTGGGAAAATCCTTGGCTGTGCTCCCAAACCATGCTGGAAGAAGAAGAATTTTCTCAGGCTGTCTGTCTCACACTGTTGTTGCCTAAACATGCAACAGGAAATTCCTACCCACACCACACATATTGGATAAAGGGGCCCTTGAGCTCTTGCAGCCTCCCAGCGTTTCACTTGGACTGGGGTTCAGACCTTCCACCAGTGCTCTAATTAGGGTTTCTGTTGTTCTTTCCTGGTATTTGGTCTCAGACATCAGTCAGCACACAGAGCCCATTCTCTGGGAATCACACCAATATCTAACCCTTTTGTATCTGCCCCGCCCTCTTCCTTGAATATACTCTCCAGAAAGAGGAAACTTGACTGCCTTTGGAGCTTAGACTTCTGAAACTCAGAAATGAAGTACTGACTTCATGGTTCTGTGTTCTGCTACAATTAACAGGTCAACTTTGAGGTAATGGATACCTCTTGCCTTAGCTGGTTGAGAGGGTAGTGAAGAGGCGATATGGGCCAAACGAAAGGGCTTCTCACTATAGAGACTCTAAGTTTTCTTCTCACTATAGAAGCTCTAAGTTTTGTCTTGCTTTGTACCTTCTACCTGCTGGCTTGTATTTGCCTTAGGCCTGGAGAAGCGCCTGGAATATAAAAACCATCTTAGCCTAAAAGCCATCTTGTCTTGCTTTGTACTTTGTACCTGCTGGCTTGTGTTTGTCTCCTAGTGGCTTATGATCAGTGGGCCTGGGCTGTGGGTCCAGAAGGCGGCCTGGGGGCCAGGATGTGTAGCCAGAGGACTCGGTCATGCTCAGAAACCCTTTGTTGCCAAGAGACAACACAATGAAAACCCCCTGAAGGGTTGAAGGGGGAGCAGACTCATTTACCCCTCTCCTATAACACTCCATACCCCTTTTTGCTCGGGGAAGTATGGTCTTTTCTAGCCTGACCTCCCACAGCCCAAACACGCCAAATAAATCCTAATAGACCAATTTTGGTCTCCCGCAACTCATTCTTCCATCCGTGCCTAAGACTGGTTATAGTCATTTTTCAAATCAGTTTCTTAATCATAAATAATATATTGTTTTTAACCTGAATCATAGACATCCCCTACCTCCTGCTTTAGGTAATTACCCTAAAGTCTGTTGACTATGGTCATTGTATTACAGTGCTCTTTCCAGGCCTAGCTCCCAGGTGAACAATAACTGAATGACCAGTCAAACCAGAAGAAAGGCCAGGCTCCATGAAGCTGAACAATTTTTCATCATGCAGTCACCCTGTGTCAATGGCTTTGAATCCTGCATCTTGGGCCAACACTATTAACTAAAATCTAGCTCTCCTCATCTAGAGGCCATTAGGATACAAGTGATGCCCCAACAAGACTTCCACTATATCCCAACCACAGAGGTCAACCTGGTCCTCCAGGTGGATCTCGAGACCCCTTCCCCTCATCTAAGATCAGATAGGGTGAGAGTCCCGTGAATCCCCAATAGGTAGGGACAACAGCCACTTTCAACAGGAAGCAGATACAGAAGAAGAGATCTCCTGTCCCTCAGCTTCCCATATAGACATACAGGGATCATGACTCTCAAGGGGGACATAAGGCAGGCAGTTAGAGACAGGAATTGGGTCTCCGAGATGCCTGGGTAAGTAAGGTAACATTTCTGCACGTCCAACATAGTCTATGGGAATAACCGCACAAAAGACCTCCCCTCTCCGCCCAAACTTGCCCATGTTTACCATAACCATTAGCCATTGTTGATCACAGGTACCAATCAAGTGGCTCCACACCTAGAGAGGAGTAGCCCATTTGTCATGCAGGGCGTCTGGTGGGGTCTCAGCTCCCGCTCCCCACATAAGAATGCAGGATATGGCTAGGCCAGAAAGAAACACTCATGGAGCCATAGATGGGGAAGTCATACTACTATATTCTCGCTGGTGGCACTATAGTCTCACTGGAGGCTGGATCCACACTGTCTGCAACCCGCCATCCTAATTGCAATCCGCGCTTGTCAGCTCAGCCACCATCTTCTTGCTAGCCCCCCATTTTGCTGCTAGCGTAGCCTCGGCAGTTATATTAGTGGCCAATGGCACACTGGTTACAGCTGACGGCCAACTAGCCACAGCTAATGGCCATCCAATCACAGTTGATGGCCATTTACTACCTGAGCCAGTACCTTTCTATGTGAGGCCGAGAGCTGCTTTCTGGGGCTCTGTCCCCACACCATTCTAGAAGAAAAGGTGTCACGCGGGGTCTCAGCTCCCACTCCCCACATAAGAACGCAGGATGTGGTGAGGCCAAAAAGGAACACCCATGGAGCCATAGATAGGGGAGTCATACCACTATATTCTCGCTGGCAGCTGGGTTGGAGACACAGGAAGCAGGATCTACATAATCTGCAACCCACTGTCCTAACAGCAGTCTGCGCTTGCCAGCCACCATCTTCTTGCTAGCCCCCATTTTTTTCTGCTAGCGTAGCCACAGCAGTTATATTAGTGGCCAATGGCTTATGGGTTACAGCTGACGGCCAACTAGCCACAGCTGATGGCCATCTGATCACAGTTGATGGCCATTTACTACCCGAGCCAGCACCTTTCTATGTGAGGCTGAGAGCCTGGAAACTGCTTTATGGGGCTTTGTCCCCACAAAAGGAAATAAAAACTCCAAGACCTCACCAGTCAGAGCCTTTTGAGCCTTGCTTTTGCTCAGGTGGGGTGGGGGGGGCTGCTCCAAACCCTTTGGAGTGTACTTTTTCTTCTAATAATGAGCCCTTTGAGCCTTTTGGGCACTCCTTTGTGCTTTGCCCACTCCAAACTTTTTGGAGTGTACTATCTCTTCTAAAAAACTTCTCTTTCACCACTTTACCTCTGTGTCTCATTCAATTCTTTGCTTGAGATGCCAAGAACCTGGACATCGCGCTGAGGACGGCCTACCCCTGGCAATGTAGCAGCTAGGATCCCCAGTTTTTCTCCCCAAGGCCTGGGTTCGACCCCCAGTGTGGGAATCTAGTCCAGACTGCCAGGTCGAACCCCGGTGTGGGAGCCAAGCCTGGACACCGCCATGTTTGACCCCGGATGTAGGAACCAAACCGGGACACTGTGCCAAGAAGGGCCTGTTCTCGGGTAACAGAGGGAGGGAGACAGGTGAAAGGTGGTTCCTGGGATTGAAAATGGGGCCACAGGTTAAACCTGACAAGCTCAGGAGCCTGAAAATAACCACATAAGAGGGTCTGAACATAAAAATTCCTAAGTAAAAGCGAGTTGTGGCCAGTAGTCACATCCTTGGCTTGTGGCTTCCTTGAGAAAGGTCAATCTTTATCTTATCTGTTATCTTTTTGTATCTAAGATAACAGAGTCTTAGAATGTCAGAGTATTCTCTTTTTCCAGACCCCCCCAGGTGGCACAACCCACCACCTCAGAGCAGGAAACCACAAAATCCCTCATTGTTATCTTGTTCCCCAAATACTACCTCTATGTTCTATAAAATACTGTTAACTATCCTGTACCCACCCATGTAAAAGAAGTATGTGTCTCTCCATTTTACTTTTTATCCAATGCCAGAGATCGCCATGCTTTGCTTTCTCCCATGCCCTTAATCTATAGCCAATGGCTATAACTCTCCTCCTTTGTTTCTAATGTAATAAAATAAGTTGCAAAACGGCCATTTTCCGGAGCATTTTCTCAATCCATTGAGACTTTGCTTCCTGGAAAGTGTCGTTAGTTTGGCTCAAATAAACTCTTATAAACATTTTTTTCTTAGGCTGTATGTTTTTTCATTAACACAGTGCAGAGTCTTAGTCTCA
Source organism: Rhinolophus hipposideros (assembly GCF_964194185.1). Taxonomy (NCBI): domain Eukaryota; kingdom Metazoa; phylum Chordata; class Mammalia; order Chiroptera; family Rhinolophidae; genus Rhinolophus; species Rhinolophus hipposideros. The sequence continues at coordinate 10,972,292 of NC_138053.1, forward strand.
AACTCATAAAGACAAGGAAAAGAACGAATATGAGTGAATATTTGGAGAGGAAGCTCTTAAATTATGTGGAATTCTTGAAAGTAGATGAGTTGTGAGGTGAAAATGGCTTTTCTTGAGAGGGAATAGGATTAGAGAGTTAAATTCAGGCTGGAATAGAAATTTATCTTCTCAGGGGAGAGGTAAAAAAGTGCTAGTTAATTAACCAGTTTTTTAAAAATATATGCATAATTTTGTTTATTGTAATTTTTCTTGATATAAGTTAAATTTTAGATTTTTAAAAGTGCTATGAGGAATAAAATGTGCTGGGGAAGAAAAGAATTCACTCACATTTTTACAGCATGTTCTCTTTCAGTCACATGGTCACATGGTACTTGCAAAATTTTATCTCAGGAAAAAGAAAAAAAAATACAGAGAACTTATCTTCCTCATCCTCTCCCCTTCTTACTGAAGATCAATTATAAATCTCAGATGCTACCAAATAGTACGAGAGGGAGTTTTCATTCTCTTTTTCTTAAATCAATATTTTTATATTGTTTTATAAAGTAATACTGTTTTTGCTAGACAATGATTCATTTTACTACAAAACTCCATTTGATCTAAATGTCTTTCTATGTTTTCATATAGCAAACAACTAGATCATAATAACTTCAAATAATGTCCTCTTTTTGGATTTAAATAGGGTATGAAGGTATTTTGATGCAGATAAAAACCAATGGACCATTCATAAGCTTTTCTTTTAATAATTTAGCTTGATTATGAATCACCAAAATATTTGGTTAATGCCCGATTTACAACAGTAGGTTTGATTATTATCTTTGATATAAACCAATTAGTTCATATTTCTCCCTTATTGGTTTTCTTGGCAACATGAGAATGAATTGCCTTTTTCGTTTGCTAAACTCAGTCTGACAGAATTTGTTCATTATATTATTGCCCTTTTGGCATAAGCTTTCAGGTATCACCTTCAATATTTTTAGCTTGTTTGCATTAAAATATAATATATAGTCTCAATACTGCAGCTCTTAATATATGGAGAATTTGCTTTAATTTTTCATTATGTCATTGACAATTTGTAAAACAGAAAATGGCATTTTTTTGACTCCAATGCCCACTTACAGAGAATAGCACATTCAAGAAATGGCACAAGAAAGAGTCATGGTGAAAAAGATAGTGAATGAGTTACCTATTTCCTTTCCCAAATCTGGAAATGGTAGTGCTTTTATTGTCTTTTGCTTTCAGAACTTTGGTTTCTTGATTTAATCTGACATTTCAACTATGTGTCCTCTTTGACTCAAATCTTTCTGGAGATAAGAGCACAGCTGTGTGATTGCCGTCTGCTTCCTCTGTCACATTTCAACAGTGAGGTGAAAGGGTTGCAAGTGTGAAAGGGTTTCAAAGTGGACACACCTGACCTTGTGAACAGTGTGGCTCCTCCTTCCATAAAGTTACTGTCAGAATCCTTTATTACCTTAGTACCCAGCCTCCAATAAGACACAAAGGTTCTCCAGGTCAAAGCGCTTAATAATTATTTGTGCAGCTTTTAATATGCAGATTCTAGGTGCTACCCAGCTCTATTGAATCAGAAACACTGGATGTAAGCCCTGGGAACTTGTATTTTTAACACCTCTCCAAGTATTCTGAACTCGGGCAATGTATTATATCCTGGTTTTTTATTCTCATTCTCTAACTGTCCCTGCTGCCCAGACTTTCCTCTGGGCCGCAATGGAACTCAGATATGTGCACATCAAATTCCTTATAAACCCTCAATGTCTTATCAAACCCATCCTTCCATTATTTGCCTTATTAAAAACTTGGCTGTTCCTGGAGAGACCCACTTTCCCTTTGGTCCACTGAAGTGAAGGCTGTAAACTCTCACACACCCTAAATACTGTGGTCAAGATGTGCTCCTTGTACTTCATGGTCTCTTCTGGACTATTATGCTTCCTGGTTCTGTGATCGTGCTTTAACTTTCTCATATCCTGGTACCTCTACCTCAACCTCTGAAGACTTCAAAGGGCTTTCAGCTTTCTTCTCTTTCCAATTCATGTCATCAATCCATTCCAATCTCCAGTTAGGTTTTGATTATTTTCCCACTCTATCATACTTTTCCAATCTTTCATTCCTCACCCAGGCCACTCCATTCAGATGCTGGCTCTACTCACTCATATTTATTTGAAATTACACAAGTCATCAGATGGGAACACTGTCATTTTCATAGCATTCAAATAATGCATATGCCAGTTGTCCTGATTTTTCTTGCCATGGAATGAATGAATGTCCCTTTGACTATCAAAAGCCATTCTTACTATACATGTTCTGGAAGTCATGTTCTCTCCCCCTATTAAGAATTGTTCCTGAGTTACGTCATAGCAATGGCGGCAGCGGGGCGCACTTTTTGAGTTCTCCTCCAGATCTTATCACAAACGGGACATATAACCCATCAAAGGACTCTCTGCTCATCACACAGAACAGCTAAGAGTCTCGTGGAAGAATTACTTGAAGGAGCACAAATTGGGCAAGCAGGGGAAGAGGGAAGGGAGCGGAGTGGAGACGAGGCCTGCACCTGCGGCGGTGGAAAAGCGGCCGGCACCCGCAGCTACAGAGATGAAGGGTATCTCAGGACAGAACAGAGAACACAAAAGCCAGGAGGACAATATACACAACACAAGAGTCACCTTCGGAGCACACTCAGAGGAGAAGAAAGAAGTAGTGTAAGTCAAATATAAAGGACACATACTACATAAGATAACCCAGCAAGAACTAAGAACTCTAGGGGATCTACCTAATACATCAAAGCAAACACAGAGTGCCAGCCAGAATGGGGAAACAAAGAAACATGTTCCAAATAAAAGAACAGAAGAAACCTCCAGAAATGGAACCAAATGAAACAGAGGTAACCAACTTATCAGAGACAGAGTTCAGAACACTGGTGATAAGAATGTTTAAGGAGCTTAGAGACGACATAAAGAAGGATGTAGAAATCATAACAAACAACCAGTTAGAACTAAAGAACACAATTACCGAAATTAAAAACTCACTTGAAGGAATGACCAGCAGGTTAGATGAAGCAGAGGATCAAATCAGTGACTTAGAAGACAAGTTAGCAGAGATCACCCAAACAGAACAACAGAAAGAAAAAAGAATAAAAAACAATGAAGATGGTTTAAGAGACCTCTGCAATAACATCAAGCGCAACAACATGCACATCATAGGAATACCAGAAGGTGAAGAGAGGAAGCAAGGGATTGAGAACATATTTGAAGTAATAATGTCCGAAAACTTCCCTAACCTGATGAAGGAAACCAACATACAAGCCCAGGAAGTGCAGAGTTCCAACCAGGATAAACCCAAACAGGTCCACACCAAGACACATTATAGTTAAAATGGCAAAGCTTAAAGACAAAGAGAGAATCCTAAAAGTAGCAAGAGAAAGACAGAGGGTTACATACAAGGGAACTCCCATAAGACTATCAAATGACTTTTCTACAGAAACATTGAAGGCCAGGAGGGAGTGGCAGGAGATACTCAAAGTGATGGAAAACAAAGGCCTACAACCTAGATTGCTTTATCCAGCAAGGCTATCATTTAAAGTTGATGGAAAGATAAAGAGCTTCCCAGAAAAGAATAAACTAAAGGAATTTATTACCACCAAGCCAGCATTGCAAAAAATACTAAAAGGACTTCTGTAAATAAAAGAAAGATGAAAACTATCTAACTACAGATTTTAAAATGGCAATAACTATGTACATATCAATAATCACTTTAAATGTAAATGGATTAAATGCTCCAATCAAGAGACATAGGGTGGCTGAGTGGATAAGAAAGCAAGACCCTTGTATATGCTGTATACAAGAGACTCACCTCAGATCAAAAAGACACACACAGGCTGAAAGTGAAGGGTTAGAGTAAGATATTTCATGCAAATGGAAATGAGAAAAAAGCTGGAGTTGCAATACTTATATCTGACAAAACAGACTTTATAATGAAGAACATATTAAAAGATAAAGATGGCACTATATAATAATAAAGGGATCAATCCGACAAGAGGACATAACCCTAGTAAACATCTATGCACCCAACATAGGAGCATCTAAATATATAAAACAGATACTAACTGACATAAAGACAGAGATCAACAGTAACACTATCATAGTAGAGGACTTCAACACACCTCTGACAACAAGGGACAGGTCTTCCAGACAGAAAATCAATACGGAAACAACAGCCTTAAATGATACATTGGACCACTTGGATATAATCGATATTTTCAGAGCATTTCACCCCAATGCTGCAAAATACACATTTTTCTCAAGCGCACATGGAACATTTTCCAAGATAGACCATATGTTAGGCCACAAAACAAATCTTGATAAATTTAAGAAAATTCACATCATACCAATTTTCTTCTCTGACCACAGTGCTATGAAATTAGAAATGAACTACAGGAAAAAACCCAGAAGACACACCAATTCATGGAGGCTGAATAACTTATTACTAAATAACGAATGGGTCAAGCAGGAGATGAAGGAAGAAATCAAAAGATATCTCAAGACAAACAAAAGTGAAAACACAATGACCCAAAAATCTATGGGATGCTGCAAAAGCAATCCTAAGAGGGAAATTCATAGCATTGTAGGCCTACCTAAAGAAACAAGAAACATCACTAATCAACAGTTTATCTTCACACTTAAGGGATCTTGAAAAAGAACAGCAAAATAAGCCCAAAGGGAGAACAAGGAAGGAGATAATAAAGACCAGAGTGGAAATTAATGAAATAGAAACCAGAAAAACAATGCAAAAGATCAATGAATCCAAGAGTTGTTTCTTAGAGAAGATAAACAAAATTGACAAACCTTTAGCCAGACTCATTAAAAAAAAAGAGAGGACCCAAATTAATAAAATCAGAAATAAAAGAGAAGTGACAACAGACACTGCAGAAATAACAAAAAATTTTAAGAAATTACTATGAGCAACTATATGCCAACAAATTTGACAATCTGGAAGAAATGGACAATTTTCTAGAGGCGTACAACCTTCCAAAGCTAACTCAAGAAGAAACAGAAAACCTGAATAGACTGATTACCATCAGGGAAATTGAATCAGTAATCAACAATCTCCCAACAAACAAAAGCCCTGGACCAGATGGCTTTACAGGTGAATTTTACAAAACGTTCAAAAAAGAATTATCACCTATTCTCCTCAAGCTCTCCCAAAAAATCCAGAAGGAGGGAAGACTCCCAAACACTTTTTATGAAGCCACTATCACCCTGATCCCAAAATCAGACAAAGACACCACAAAAAAACAAAACTACAGGCCAATATCTCTAATGAACATAGATGCAAAAATCTTCAACAAAATATTAGTGAACAGAATTCAGCAATACATTGAAGAGATCATACACCATGATCAAGTGGCATTCATCCCTGGTATACAAGGGTGGTTCAACATCCGCAATTTAATTAATGTGATACACCACATTAACAAAATGAAAAATAAAAATCACATGATCATATCAATAGATGCAGAAAAAGCATTTGATAAAATCCAGCAGTCATTTATGATAAAAACCCTTAAGAAAGTGGGAATAGAGGGATCATATCTCAACATAATAAAGGACATATATACGATAAACTCACAGATAACATCATACTCAATGGGGAAAAACTAAAATCATTCCCTCTAAGATCAGGAACAAGACAAGGTTACCACCTTTCTCCACTTCTATTTAACATAGTGCTAGAAGTTCTAGCCACTGCAATCAGACAAGAAAAGGAAATAAAAGGCATCCAAATTGGTAAGGAGGAAGTCAAATTATCACCATATGCAGATGATATGATACTATATATAGAGAACCCTAAAGACTCCACCAAGAAACTATTAGAGCTGATAGATGAATTTAGTAAAGTAGCAGAATACAAAATTAATATTCAGAAATCAGTTGCATTTGTATATACCAATAATAAAACATCAGAAGGAGAAATTAAAAAAGTAATCACATTTACAATTGCTCCAAAGACTATAAAATACCTGGGAATAAATTTAACCAAAGAAGTAAAAGATCTGTACTCAGAAAATTATAAGACACTGAAGAAAGAAATGAAAGAAGATATAAATAGATGGAAAAACATATCATATTCATGGATAGGAAGAATTAATATAGTTAAAATGTCCATACTGCCTAAGGCAATATACATATTCAACGCAATTCCTATCAAACTACCAACGACATTTTTCATAGAAATAGAACATATAAACCTAAAATTTATATGGGACCATAAAAGATCCCGGATAACCTCAGCAATCTTGAGAAATAGTGGGAGGTAGAACAATACCTGACATCAAATTATACCACAAGGCTACAGTAATCAAAACAGCATGGTACTGGCATAAAAACAGACACATAGATCAGTGGAAAAGAATAGAGAGTCCAGAAATAAATCCATGCCTATATGGCATTTAATCTACGACAATGGAAGCAAGAATGTATGGTGGGGTAAAGACAGTCTATTCAATAAATGGTGCTGGGAAACCTAGACAGACACATGCAAAAAAATGAAGCTGGACCACCTCCTTACACCATATACAAAAATAAATTCAAAATGTCTTAAAGACTTAAATGTAAGATCTGAAACCATAAAATACATAGAAGAAAATATAGGAAGAAACTTCACAGACGTTACTCGGAGTAAGATTTTTACTGATATATCCCCTTGCACGAGGGAAGTAAGAGAAAAAACAAACATGTGGGATTACATCAAACTAAAAAGTTTTTCACAGCAAAGGAAACCATGAATAAAACAAAAAGGGATCCTACTGAATGGGAAAGATATTTGCCAATGATATATCTGATAAGGGGTTAATATCACAAATCTATAAAAAACTCACTCAACTCAACTCCAAAAACACAAATAACCCAATTAAAAAATGGGCAGAGGACATGAAGAGACATTTTTCTAAAAAGGACATACAGATGGCAAGCAGACATATGAAGAAATGCTCAACCTCACTAACCATCAGAGAAATGCAAATAAACCACAATGAGATACCATCTCACCCCAGTCAAAAAAAAAACCACAATGAGATACCACCTCACCCCAGTCAAAATAGCTATCATCAATAAATCAACAAACAAGTGCTGGCGCAGATGTGGAGATAAGGGAATGCTTGTGCACTGTTGGTGGGATTGCAGATTGGTACAGCCACTATGGAAAATAGTATGGAGGTGTCTCAAAAATCTGAAAATGGAACTACCTTATGATCCAGTAATTCCACTCTTAGGTATCTATCCGGAGAAATCCAAAATTCCAATTCAAAAATCTTTATGCACACCTATGTTTATGGCAGCACTATACACAATAGCGAAGACATGGAAACAACCTAAATACCCATTGGTAGATGACTGGATTAAGAAACTGGTACATTTATGCAATGGAGAATTACGCAGCCATAAAGAAGAAATCTTACCATTTGCAACAACATGGATGGACCTAGAGAACATTATGTTAAGGGAAATAAGTCAGACAGAGAAAGACAAATACCATATGATCTCACTTATATGCGGAATCTAAAAAAAAGAATAAGTGAATGAACTAATCAGAAACAGTTTTGGAGACAAAGAGGAAAAACTGAGGGTTGCTAGATGGGTGGGGGGGTGGAGATAAGGGGGAAGGTGAGGGGATTAGAAAACCGTTGGTAACCACAAGATGGCCACGGGGTTTTGAAAATTAATTTGGGGAACGTAATCAATAATGTAAAGATTGTAGGGTATCTGATGGACACGTGTCCCATTTGGGAAATCACCTAAGGGATGAGGTAGATGCCTGATCACTGCAATGTACCCCTGATGCTGAAGCTGAACAATAATGAATGCCAACTATAATTTTATATATATGTGTATATATATATATATATATATATATATATATATATATATATATATATATATATGTATGTATGTATATACTTACAAGAAGCAGAGTACAGCATTAGGAATAGAGACAGTGGAAATGTAATGGCTCTGTGTGATGTCAGAGGGATAGTGGATGGGGGCAGGGGGGTTTACACAATGTGAGGGATATAAATGATAAACATCTAAGTATTACTTTGTCTTGTGCACCTGAAACTAATAAAAAAAGAAGAAAAAAGAAAAAAAAAGAATTGTTCCTGATTGTTCCCCTTTCTCTTTTGATTTAATCTCTCCTCTCCACCACATTATTTTCCTTAGCATATAAATATGCTCTGTCATTTTCCACATTTAAAAATACTTCCCTTTTCTAGAACTAGACAAGGTGATTTTAAAGTTTGTGTGGACAAATAAACAGGAGAATCATCTAAGATAACTATGGAAAAGGAAGAGCCATGAAGGATAATGAGTCACATCAGATATTAAAACATACTATAAACCCTCAGCAATTAAAGCGGTGTGTTACTAGTTCATGACTAGAAAGACAGACCAATAGAAAGAGATCAAAAAAGTAGAACAGAGATAAAAATTTAGTATACAGTAATAGTGACATAAATAGGACAAAGATAAAAATTTAAATGAATGGTCTTGAGACAATAAGACTACAATCTGGAAAAGATAAAGTTAAATTAATACCACACACTACATATGAAGATAACCTCTAGATATATGAAATATTTTATTTAAAAAAAACCTCATAAAAATCACTGAAAGAAAATATAAACAATTTCTTTTGAATACCAGAGAGGTTAAAACCTTTCCAGTTTAATTCAAAATTCACAAACCAAGAAGGAAAGATAAAATATTTGACTACATAAATGGGCAGAAGGAAGGAAAGGAAAGGAACAGGAAGGAAAGGAAAGAAAGAAGGAAGAGAAAGAGGAGACAGAGAAAGGAGATAGAGGGAGGTGGAAAGATGACAGAGAAAGGAGGGAAAGAGCAGAAGAAGAGTTAGGAGGAGGGGGAGGAGAAAGAAAAGGGAATAGAAGAGAGAAGAAAAAAATCTGCCTGGGAAAAAAACACCCCAAAATCAAAAGACAAATGAAAAAGTGGGGTAATATCTGCAACTCATATCACAGATAAGGGATAATCTCTTAAATAAAGATCTCTTAGCAAAGGTAAGTAACAAAGTGAAAAAAAATAGACAAAGGTAACTTTGTGCTATTTAATGAACACAAAGTTAAGAGAATATAATTCTTTAAGAGTATAAAAATGTCCAACTTTATTCATGATATGAGAAACACATACTGAAAGTACACTTAGCTTCTATTTTTCAATTATCAGATTGGCAAAATCCAAAGGTTTCACAACAGTTGGCAAGGGAATAGGGAAGCAGGCCCTCATGTACTGCTGATAGGAATGTAAAATTATATAACCCCACAGAATTCAGTTTAGCAATACCTATCTACACTATAAAAACATGGTCCAGCAATCTCATTTCTGGGAATTTATTCAACAGATGCACCTAGATGTTTACAGGAAGAAATATTTACAAGGTCATTAATTTGGGCATTGTAGTAGCACAATATTAGGAACAATCCAGGAGTGCATGAATAGGGAGCTGTTTAAATAAAGTGTAACATATGCACCAAAAACTACTATAAAAAATGAGGAAGCTCTGTATGTTAATTTGGAAAAGTCTCCCATGTATATTATTAAATGAAAAACTTCATGCACAGAATAGTATTTTATATGCTTAAAATGGCACAGAAATAAGAATATGTATGCCTACTTACTGTATCTTCATAAAAAAACACTGAAAGTTTTCCCAAGAAATGAATAAAATAAAAAGTGTTTATCTACCAAGAGTGGGAGACAAAGTCAGGATAGAACCAAGACTTATCAATGTATCTTTTCCTCTTGTTTTATTTGTTTCATTTAAATCAAGATGGTCCAGTTAAAACAAAACATAAATAAAATATTTAAATTCTCTTTTGACTCCACATACTCCCCAAAGTTTTTATTTCTCTGTCCCTGTTTAATGCAAAATTTCATGAAAGAATTATCGCCTCTTCCTCGCCTACCATTCACTCTTCAGCCTATCTGAATCTGGTTGCTGCCTCCCCATCAGTCAAAAATTACTCTTGCTGAGGTCTTTAATGACATCCATTTTGCCAAACCCATGTAGCTTCTTTCTAGCCTTGTCTTTCTAGATCAATCAGTATCATTCGACACTATTGACTATTGATAGGTCTGTGACACTCTAGGCCTCATTTGCCTTCTACTTCTCTGATCACTCCTGTGTTTCCATCTATACTGAGCTCTGTGTGTATGTGTGTTATCTATATCTATTATCTACATCATCTATATTATCTATCATTTATTATCCATCTATCATCTATCTATCTATCTATCTATCTATCTATCTATCTATCTATCTATCTACCTACCTACCTACCTACCTATCTATCTTTCTATCTCTATCATCTATCTAATCTATCTATCTGAGTTAAAGGAATTTGGCTTATATGATTGTAAGGGCTGGCAAGTCAGAAATCTCTAGGGCAGGCTGGCAGGCTGAAAACTTCGGCAAGATTTCTGCATTAGTCTTGAGGCAGAATTCTTTCTCTAGGAAACCTGTTTTTGCTCTAAAGGCCTTCAGTTGATTGGCTGAGGCCCATCCACAATTTGGAGGGTCATCTCTTTATTTCATGTCAACTGATTATAAATTTAATCACATCTATAAAGTACATTCACAGCAACATCCAGACTAGTGTGTGCTCAAACAATTGCACACCATGGCCTACCCAAGTTGATGCATAAAACTCACCAAAACAAATAGTTCTATTTGGTTTCTCATTTCCACTTTTGCCTCATTTTCCACTCTGATTTCCAAATAGCAGTTGGTGTAATCTTTTTCATAGTGTCTCTTCCATGATTAAATGATTTCCATTGATTCTCATTGCACTTGAAATAAAGTACAAACACTGCCTACAGGTCCATCGTCCACTCAGAGTTTTCTCCTCTGCATTTACTTTGCTCCAGCCACTTGGAATACTGGCTTCCTTTCTGTGCATCCAACATGCCAAATTCTTTCCTTTTCTAGGGCCTCTACATATACCTCTCAGATGTGTGATACATATTTGTTAATGAATATATAATAAATAACCCCTCCTATGGAAGATAACTCACTCTGTTAAGAGACTCATTCATGTGCTTCCTGCTTGAAGCAAACACTGGAGTCTGGTGCTTCCAGATTGAGATAAATACAATTGTGCTTATTACACTACCCTTGCAATGCATTTCCCAGTTAACTACTCACAAATAAAACTGGAGTTATATTCTTGTCTATTCTTTTCCTGTATTGTTATTAGTTTCTATAGCTCTATTGGATTTTATCATGAATTTAATCCCATTTACATATCTTCAAAAAATTTCTAAATGCTTCAGGCTTACCAGTTTTCCTGCTCTGTTGTTTCAAACTTTCATATTTCTTCTATCATCTTAATGTGAGTTTAAGATAAGGGAGACTGGAGTTTGTATTGAATCAGTTTCCTTTGACTAGAAATTTATAATCAGAACAAAATCTCAAAATACATGTTAATGAAGATGATTTTATTGAATTACAGGACAGAGAACATAAAATATTTGATTAAAATTTAAACATTTATTCAAAATTAGAAACTTTAACTATTACAAAGTACATTTGTAGTATCTAAACTATTACCCACTTATTTATTACTTAAAAATTTTATGATTAAGGTAAATATTTAGTACTGGATCCCCAAATAGGTAAAAAGAACATCAACTAAAGTTTTTTTTAAATCAATTAAAACAAATTAAAGTTCTTAATTAAAGAAAAGCTTTAATTAAGGAAATATAGCACATGCTTAATTAATGTCAGTTCTTTTTTTCCATTTCATATTAAAGAACTGCACACTTTCCCTTCACCTCTCCTAAGAAAGCATATGAAACCCATATATATATATAAAAAAATCTTAAAGTTTGATCTCACCTAACATTATTTGATCATAAAGTTCTTTGGTCAATGGAACATAAGATTTTTTCAAGTTATCCATGAAGTAAAGTGGATCAGAAATTTTCAGTGGACTAAATCCTTCTTCCACCAACTGAAGCTTCTTTGGTTTGAATGTCCCTGTAGTTTCCATCTTTTCCTATAAAGCAATTACCAGGATTAGTGGAATCATTTAATATTATATATAATACATAAAGAACATATTTAACAATATAAACTATAATATTGAGTTACGTATAACATTTTCATATCCAATGGCCATCTCTATTTACTACTAATAATTTAACATTAGAAATAAAAAATGCCCTCTAAAACATCCTTCTCTGCTCTCATCCCTTTTCTCCCCTCTCCTACCAAACACTGTCATCACAGAATCAGATTTGACTGTGTAGAAACAAATATTCTTTTTTACAAAATTGGAAGCTCATTGTTTCTACAATTTTATGTTCTGCTTTAAAAAAAATGCACCATACCAGGTACATTTCCCCAGGTTAGGTAATTTTCATCAAAATAGTACTTTTTAATGGTTTCATAAGGTCTCATCTAATTATAATATTTTAGTTAACCTCACTCTTATTCTTGAACTTAGAACATCAAAAAATTTTTACTACTATAAATAACACTTTGAAGTACAACTTTCTACATAACATTTGTACGTCTTTGATTACTCCCTAAGGATAAATTTCTGGAAATAAAATCACTAAGTCAAAATATATGCAAATTCTAAGACTCTGGTCATATATTTACCAAATTGTTTCTTAGAGAGGTTTATAACAATTTGTGTTTCCACAGGCAGAATGAAAGGACCAATTTAATTTCTTTGCAGCCATACTGGAATAATGTAACATTTAAATTTTTATTTTTTGTAATTTTATTGGCAAGAGAATCCTTTCAAAATTTGTGCTGAACAGATTTTTAATAAGATAATTGTTTTATTCATTTTGTTAGAAGTAACTTATTCTTTTGTTTATATCATATCATTAGTTCATTTATTAAATAAATATTTTGACTGCCAACTAAGTGTCACGCATTATGCTAACTATAGCAAATACTCTAATAAACATAAAAGTCATAGCCCAAGTGCTTTTAGTTGTTTAATGATGCTAAAATATTTTCTAAATTTGTACAAGACTGATTTAGTCTTCTAGAGTAGTCTTATGCCAAAATATTTCTTCTGCTTAATAAAAGTGAATTTTAAGTGGTCCTAGGGGAAAAATTGTTTAAAATATTATTTGATTTGTCAACTTTCTATTCCATTAAAATACATTGTTTCTGGGGTGGTGTAGGGAAGAGCAGGAGGGAGCTGGTGTGGTCATAAAAGGGCAGCATGAAGGATTCTTGTGGTGTTGAAATTGTTCATATCTTGACTGTCTTCATTGATATGTAAAGCTACACAGCTGATAAGAGAACTTAATACTGGAGGGGTTCAGAACAGGCCTCCCCCAAATGTACCACTTTGACATGTGAATTATTTTTGAGCTGAAAGCAATTGGGACCCTGCGGGTTCATAAGACACTTTTACCTCTCCCTTAAAAAATTTAAATCAGAGGACTTGCCCATAATGAGTTATCACCAGAAATAACTTTTTATCACCTATCCATATGGCAGGGAAAACTTCTAATTACTGAACATCTGCTCTTCTTATTGTCCTGCAAATGACCTTCCTCCTCTCTGAAGACCAGGAGCCTACCTCATCCTTAGCTCAGAATACCTTATACGTCTCATTTTAACTTTCTGTTTCTGAACCTCTCTTGTATGTGGGGTCTCTGACTCTCTCAGATATGTGGGATTCCCATATGTACATATGTAATTAAATTTGGTTATTTTTGCTTGTTAATCTGTCTCATGTCAATTTATGATTAGACCAGCTGGAAGAATCTTGACTGGAGAAAAATTTCTTCCTCCCCCACAATACAGACATACATAAACACACAGACACACAGATACACACACACACACACACACACACACACACACACACACACACACACTTGAGTACAGAGAAAAGTTTAATAAGATGGATAGATTGTATCAGTGTTAATATCCTGGTTGTAACAGTTTTGAAAAATGTTACCATTGGAGGAAACCAAGTAAAGAATACACAGGATCTCTCTATTGTTTTTTACTCTCATGTGGAGTTCTCCATGTGACTCCACAATTATCTCAAAAACTTTTTTCAATTAAAAATGTGTCACTTCTGCTTTATATTTACTTATCTTTAGTGTTTGAGACTACTGTTAGGAAAATAATCTGATATAATGTGTAAAAGTTGTCAAAAATAAAAAAATATTATGTAAATGAAATATGTGTTATGACAGTTCAGATGTGTCCCATTGGTCAAACAGTGACTTGACCATAAGGATTGCTCAGCAAATTCTTTAAAAATGAACAAACATGACACCATCTGTTGCTCTATTGAAAATTTAATAGCAATATGACAAGTGTATCTGGAAAAATTCTGTGTTTGGGTGTTAAGAGGTGATGAGTACTAGCTTTGGGAAATTATATTTGAAGCACAGTATTAAATAAATGAATGGCTGAAAAAAATGAGCAAGCAAAGTTACCCAGTAGCTGAGTAAATTTATTTTCTTTTTACTGTGCTCTATTCTAGTAACCTAACAAGAGAGCGCTCACCTCTCAAAACAAGTAAATTCAGAATTCCTCCGAAATATAAAATCCCAGAGGGAAGTTAGACAGAATGAAAACAAAGATTAAAAGCAGAATTGCTTAAAGCAGTTGCCTTTAAGTTCTGCACACATCCTACAGATACCTTGATGTCAGCTTGGCAGAACCTAATTTTAGGCACAGAGCACCAGATATTTTCACAAGGCAAGTGTAAGATGGGCTTTGGCTTGCCACTATTTGTGGGGCCACAATTTTTGCTCTTGAGGTCTTGATTGAAGAGGAAGAGAGCAATTCCAAATTAGGATAAAGAGAAAGACACCCTAGCATTTCATCAAATTCCCCCTTCTATAATTAGGCTTAAAATATGGCATAAATTAGCATCCCAACGCTTTTTCATTGCTCTTGAAATTCTCCAATATAAATAAAATGCACATATTATCGAAAGGATAAAATATTATTTTGTAATTAAACCATCTCTTAGATTCCTGGTCTTAAATTTGATGGGTAAGTAAGATTACCTGAATTCTTAAAAATCGTGGGCAGGCGTACACTGGTAGAAATGTTACAACTTGTTCATAAACTTTTTCCAAGTCTAAAGACTTATTTGGTTTTAAAATAATAGAGGCCATTCCTGTTTTTCCTTCACATTCTGAAAAAAAGTTTGAAACAGAGTCAATTTTATAAGTACTAGGTGAATTTTTAAAATAATCCTGTAAATTGCATGTTAATTGTTGTAAACAGAGACATTAACTCTATTGCAACAAGAACAGTGCAACAGTATCGTGAATGAGTGAGTCCTTCCCTGAGCATATGATTTATACCCTAGAAATAATTTAGGAACAGGGAAGGGTAGAGTCTATCCCTAACTGTCTATGCTACAAAAATGAAATAGATGGAATAGAAAACATCATAAATGACCCATAATTTGCATCCTACCAACATCAATACAAAATATTGAGGAAAAAATTTATTTAAAGGCAAACATGTTACAGAGAAATGTCCATGTTAAGTATCAATGAAAAAAATAAAGGACATATTTCCAGGTTAAGAAACTAGAGACAGTATTTCCATAACTAATTCCACAGATTGCTTATTGCTTATCATGCCACCAATCGATCCTTCCAGAAGATCAGAATTTCCTGGACCATTTCTCCAGCACCTAGTGGTTGGCTATTAGAGTAAGCATCTCCTTCCTTTGCTACCCTATCCACAGTCCCCCATCCTCCCCCATGTAAGCATTAGTTGAAAAATACTGTCATTTGTAAAGAAAAAAGCAAAAAATAGACAGTGAAGGGGAATCCTGTGATTTCGAGTTGATCATTTTTATTTACCATTTGTACCATCATGAGACAATCCTAAAACGCATATTTATAAAGATAAATGAGGCCAAATTTTAAAACAATTTTTTAAAAAGATACAACTTAACTACAAATTAGTGTTGTTGAACATTTAAACTAGAACATGTTTCTGTTTAGTGGCATGTATAAATTCTAGTCATAAAGAGAAAAATAATAGACTATTGAAAAGCTGTAACCTATTGTCAAGCAGTGACTCACTGACCAGGGTTTTTAAGCTTTGCTGAAAAACACACACAAACATTAAAATTCATTGGATACCTTTCCCCTGATGTGCCCGTGAAGTTTGTTAGCTTGGTCCAGGGCATTATTTGCCAAGACGAGACTACAATAATCATTTAATATACAAAAATAATAAAATGTCGAATTACTATGTTTGTAGCAAAACTAAAGAAAAGTTCTCTTTTTAAGAATCCTTCCAAAACCCAGAATATATTCCTACCTGGCACAGCCACACCATAGACATTTGATTCCTGTATGAAATCCAGCATTCCAAGAACATCAGCAACCTCTGTGGTTGCAACATTTTCCCCTTTCCATCTAAATAAAAAGCAAGTTCCAGTTACAGCACCTATATTTGAAGTACTACGTACTCAGTTTTAGTGCCTTGCATTTGGCTCTGTGCAAGTATCTAATAAACAAAAATAATGGCAGCTTTCAAAACGAAAGGCATTTTCTAAAGAAGCACTTTGTTGATAAGTCAACAAGATTAGTATGCTTTTTAGTTAAAATTACTTTACCTATGTCTCACTGGTATAAATTGCTTACTGTCAGTGTTTTTGTAATATAATAACAGTTAAGTAGAAACATTTCCTATCTCTAATAATAGAGATAAGAAAAAAAACAAAATTAAAAGGAAAGCTATAGTTGTCTTTCATGTACTGACCTCCTTTAATTTCTAGGGATTAATCCCTTTGAATCTTTTAGTGTATATTTTAATTAAAATAATTTTACATGAAGTGAGCTCCTAACATAGCACAAGGAGGTGAGGAAGTAAGTATAATTCATTCAAGCATTTTTGGCATGTCTACTGTCTGTCTTTCATTGTTCTATAGTCACTGATTAGTAAAGTATAATAATTTCATAAGCCTAAAATAATTTTAAGTAATAAAAAATGAAAATAATAGAAAGGGAAATTTTGCCATTTCATTATTTTTATCATTAGGTCAAGAATTATACCATATTTGACCAAACTGGTTTTCTGTTTTAACCTTACCATTTAGACTTCACATCTATCTGTTTAATATACTAAAGAAAGGAGCTCACTGATTTGGATTAATGGATTCATTAAAATAATTATAAAAATTGACATCAAAATTTAACTTATGTTTCAATCTGGAAACAGATAGCCGAATTTTTCATTTTTAAATGGGGAAACATGACTGAGCAAAAGGCCTCTGTCTACCCTGAAGATAAAGGGCATGTGGTTTATAATGTTCCCATAGAGCCTTGGTTGTGGAGCTCAGTTCACATTTACAGAACAATTAGTGCAACTGATGATATTTCAGACCTGAAAGTGTCTCCAATACGGTCCCAAAAATAAAGGAAATTCTCCTGATCTTGGACCATTAAATCTCCTGTGTTAAAGTAAACATCTCCCTTCTTAAAAACATCACAAAGCAATTTCTTTTCTGTGTGTTTCTTATTCCCAGCATAACCAAAGAAGGGATTCTTTTCATTCACTTGAGAAATTAGAAGTCCAGGCTCTCCTGTAAGAAAAAGGTATTCTTCAGTAATCTGATCAAAACTATTATTATACACACCATGCATTATGTACCTAAATTATATCCGACCAACACAGCCAGTGTTACCTATCTTACTTTCCTTTGAACTTATTTTTATTATATTTGACATTATCTGTTCTGGGTGCTTACAGGACAACTAACACATTCTTCCACTTTGGAAAAACTAACAAAAAGGAAATTGAATGTAAAAATAGGTATATTATTTCACATTCTGGGTGGGTAGACCAATGGCTAGTTTTCTTTTAGATTATACAACTGATAATAAATAATGACAACTATATTATAAACAACAACCATAATAATAATTTTAATAAGGATATGATAGTACTATAGCAATATTTATTTATTGGGCATTTACTACGTATGTAGCAAGCCCCATGAGCCCTTTTATTCTTCACAGATATCCTTTGAAATTGATAATTATAATCCCTATTTCATGGGGAAGGAACCAGGGCCCAAAAGGGTAAAGTTACCAAAGTTCAACAGAAAGAAAGCAATGGACCTAGAACTCAAATTCAAGTCTCAATGATTTTGCCTCAAGGTTTTTGTATAGTACCATTTCTGATCTAATTAACATGTTATTAGAAGTTCAGGAAAATGTTTTAATCCTCTGGGATGTTAGTCTGGAAATCCTTGACGGGCAAGAGATGAGACATGAAATTCATCAGTTTTAATTCAAATGAATCAAGATTTCGCCCAGCAATCTGCAAGGTGGAAAACCACTTCTAAGAGAAGGGGAGAAGACAAAGGGAGCAGCAATCACTGCCTCAGAAGATCCCAAGGCCATTGTTGACTTGCTTTGCCCCCTGTGAAGAGAGACAACATCCAGGCGAGAGTTAGATGGGGTTGAATTGCAGTAATTTATGTCATTTTAACCGTCTCTATTCAACTCCCATCACTCCCAGTCCTTCTGGGCATTCTGATTTCCAAGGGCACACATGCTACTAGCCTGAACAAGCCTGCTCTGCTACAGCACAGGCCTCTCACTGTCATCACCATCACCAGCACCATCATTAACATCATCGTAGTAATCACTGTCATTACTACACGTATTGAGCTCTTTCTGGGGACCAGTCACTATTCTGAGAGCCTTACAAATATATCCCATCTGATTCTTATCACAAACCTGTAAGACAGGCCCTCCTATGATCTTCATCTAACAGCTGAAGAAACGGAGGAATAAAAAGCAACTTGCCCACTGTCGCACAGCTGCCAAATATTGGGGTTGAAGTTTTTTTTTAAATCAGGTCCATCTCACTACAAAGCCTTTCCTGCATTGCCTATTCCATTGGTCTACATTCACTGTACTTCAGAATTTTTCCAAGCCTCATATTTCTCTTAAAATTTATTTTGTTTTTCTTCTTCAACACACAAACTGACAGTTTCTTCCCTGAGAAACCAATTATTGCAAATGCTTAAAAAGACTATAGTGCATTCTTATCTATCCGTTATAGGCATAATTTAAAGCAAAACATGATGCTTTAATAGAAACATAAAATATCTAGTAACCCATAATGAGAATTGCAAAATAGTAAAGCAGACATTTGGGGACAATCCACTTTTTAAGAAACTCCGAGGTTATGTAAGCATTGGATTCAAATTCCAATTTCAGATATTATTGTAATTGTAATACTAAATGAAACACACTAATAAAGTGTGTTTAAATAAAGTACTTGTGATTTCCAGTCAAGAAGGTGGAGTATGTAAATGCTGTGCTTGCCTCCTCTCATGACCGCATGAAAATTACAACTAAACAACCATCATTGTAAATTGCCTCAAGTATAGCTGAACAAATGTCTGAACAACTAAGGATACACAGAAGGAGACATGTCAAAACTGGTAGGAGGAGTGGAGATGCATAACACAATGGTCCCACACCCACGTGTGGCAGTTAAAAATTGGGAGGAATATCATGGCTGCGGAGGTTTCCCCTGGAGGAGCGAGGGGTCCCAGGCTCTCTCCAGCTCAGGGTTCCAGTGCCAGGAAGAGAAGTCCCCATAACTTCTGGCTATGAAAACCAGTGCAAATTGTGGCTGAGTGAGACAAAGGGCAGCTGCACTCCCAGGCGTTGCTCTTAAAGGGCCTGCGCACAGATTTTGTTCACTGATGGACTCACTGGCTCTGAGCTGCAGCACTGGGGCAGCAGCTCAAAAGGCACCAGGGACTTACAAGGAGGAGCTGAGCAATCCGGCTTCAGGGTGAGGACTGGAGGGGCTGCTTTCTCCCAGTCAGAAGTGCTGGCAGAATCTACTGTTCCTTTGCTGAGACCTCCCCCTTCCCAACGTGCAGACATAGGTGGTCACCATATATGAATCTCCATCAACCTGGCTAATAGTGTTTGCCCTGTTCCGGTGATTTCTTGAGACCCTGTACCACCCAACCTGCCAGCCCACCCAAGCTGCTTCCAGTGTTTATTCCATCCAAAAGATCTGTCTTGACTCCTGCTGCAGACTTTTCCAAAATCTCCCAAAGGTTCTCAAAACTCAAAACAAGCAGAATCTGGCCTCCACATGCCCTGTACCTCTTGCTAAACAGCCTGAAGCTGGGCATTGGTGGCAGCTGACTTTGGTTTGAGACTTGGCCTCTCCCAGGCGCTTCCAAGCCCAGTACAGGTGGCAGCCATCTGCGGATTGCTTTACAGATCATCCCAAGGAGCCCTGGGCAGGCCACAGGCTGCGGCTGAACTTGGCCTGAGGCGGGGCCCCTCCCAGGAGGACCACTCCACTGCCTCCATGAACAACACACCCAAAGGGCAGACTGGGCCAGCACCAGAGTCCTGATAAAGTGAACCCTGCTCCACAGGGTCAGCCCCTGAACCGCAAATCCTTCACTGTAGTCACAGCTAGTCCTCCCACTGATGGGCAAACAGCAACCAAGATTCAACTATAACAGGAGGACACACTCAACCTACACAAGGAAAACAAGGGACACACCTGTAGCACCTGGTTCAGGTGACCAGGGAGACTGTGCTACTGGGCATCACAGGACACCTACTACATAAGTCCACTCTACTAAGACTGGGAGACATAGCAGCTCTCCCCAACACGTAGAAACAAACACAAGAAGGGAGCCAAAATGGGACACAAAGAAAGGTGTCTCAAATGAACAAACAGAACAAAACTCTAGAAGAACTGAACAAAATGGAGACAAGCAATCTTCCAGAGGCAGAGTTCAAAACACAGGTTATAAGGATGCCTAGTGATCTCAGGAAACTTCAACAAAGAGATAGGAAACATAAAAATGGAGATAGAAAATATGAAAAAAAGGACCTGTCAGAAGTGAAGAATACAATAACAATATGAAGAATATATTAGAGGGAATCAATAGTAGGAGAGATGAAGGAAAAGATCAAATCAGTGATTTAGAAGATAAGGTACAATAAAATACCCAATTACAACAGCAAAAAGAAAGAAGAATCCTAAAATATGAGTATGGTTTAAGGGCTCTCTGGGACAACATCACGTGTACTGACATTTGCATCATAGGGGTACCAGAAGGAGAAGAGAGAGAGCGCAAGGAATTGAAAACTCATTTGATGAAATAATGACAGAAAACTTCTCTAACCTGGTGAAGGAAATAGAAATATAAGCCCAGGAAGTGCAGAGGGTCCCAAACAAGGTGAACCCAAAGAGGCCCACACCAAGACACATCATAATTGAAATGCCAAGGGTTAAAGGCAAAGAGAGAATCTTAAAAACAGCAAGAAAAAAGCAGTTAGTTACTGCTAAGGCAGCTCCCATAAGACTGTCAACTGATTTCTCAACAGAAGCTTTGCAGGCCAAAATGTACTGGCACGGAATATTGTATTGAAAAGCAAGGACCTACAACCAAGATTACTCTATCTAGCAAGGCTATCATTTAGAGCTTCATTTAGACAAGAAAAAGCTAAAAGAGTTAGTTCATCACCACCAAACCAATATTATAAGAAATGTTAAAGGGACTTCTTTAAGAAGAAGAAAAAAGATAAAAAAATATAAGCAAAAAAATTGGCAATAACTACCTATCTATCAACAATTACTTTAAATGTAAATGCATTAAATGCTCCAATCAAAAGACATGATGGCTAAAGGGGTAAGAAAACAAGACCCTTACATATGCTGCCTACAAGAGACTCATTTCAGATAGAAATGTCACAAACTGAAAGTACAGGGATGGAAAAAGATATTTCATGAAAATGGAAATGGAAAAAGAAAAAGCTGGGGTAGCAATATTTATACCAGACCAAATAGACTTTAAAACAAAGGCTATAACAAAAGACAAATAACGATCCAGTAATCCCACTTCTGGGTATTTATAGGAAGAAACCCAAAACACTACTTCAAAGGGACGTGTACCTCCATAGTTTCATTGTTTATTGTTTACAATAACCAAGATATGGAGGCAGCCTGGGTGTCCATCAATGGGTGAATGGATAAAGAAGTACATATATGCAATGGACTACCACCCATCCATAAAAAAAATGAAATCTTGCCATCTGAAATAACATGGATGGACCTAGAGGGTATTGTGCTAAGTGGAGTAAGTCAGACAGAGAAAGACAAATGTCATAGAATTTCACTTATATTTGGACTCAAAGAACAAATAAAGAAACAAACAAAACAGTTAAACAAACTCATAGATACAGAGAACATTTTGATGGCTGTCAGATGGGAGAGGAGTTGGAAGAATGGGTAGGGTAAAAAAGGGGGAAGGGATTAAGAAGTACAAATTGGTGGTTACAAAATAGTCACGGGGATGTAAAGTACAGCATAGAAAATATAGTCAATAATATTGTAATATCTATGTATTGTGCCAGGTAGGTAATAGACTAGACAGGGGGTTCACATCATAAATTATACACAAGGTGTGATTTAAAAAAATACAGTGAATGTTTAAATTAAAAACAAATTATTACAATAAAAGACACATTGCCATTAATCCCCCTCAAAATACTCCTCCTTGCTTCAAACACACTTATCTGATCATTCTTGCCATTTTCTGAAGCAGTTCTGGAAGTCCTCTTTCCTGAGTGTCTTTAGTTGCGCTGTTATGGCTGTCTTGATGTCCTGAATCAATTCCAAACATTTACCTTTCATGATCATTTTGACTTTGGGGAAGAGCCAGAAGTCACACAGTGCTAGAACCGGTGAATAAAGCGGATAAGGACACACTGCAATGTGTTTTTTTGACAGAAATTGCCGTATACCAGAAGTGATATGTGACATGCAGTGTTGTCATGAAGGAGAATGAAATAAAGACCCTCATGAAAGAGGACTTCCAGAACTGCTTCAGAAAGTGGCAAGAACGATGGGATAAGAGCTTGAAGCAAGGGGCAGTATTTTGAGGGGGATTAATGGCAATGTGATTTTTACTGTAATAAATCTTTTTTCATTTAAACATTCACCATATTTTTCTATCATACCTCGTAAATGTCTAACTACTACGCTGTACACCTGAAACTAATATAATATTGTATGTCAACTGTAATTGAAAAAGAAAAATATTTAAGAAAATGAAGTTCTTTGTAATCTCTTTGAAATGACTTTTCTCTTGGACACTGCCTATAGAGTTGAATTAGGGAAAGACATTTGATAAATGCCCTTAGGCTTGAAATGCAGAGGATAGGGAAATCTGTTTTTTAATAGACAAAGCTTATATATTTTCCAATCTTTCAGCTGCCAGTAAAGAGACAAAACAAAACAAAACAAAACAAAAAACAGGTTTGGAACCTTTATCTCCATATTTGAAGTGAAGATTTAAAGGAAATTATGTCTGAAATATATTTTAAACATATTCTGAGGCAGTAAAAATAATTTTGGCTTGATTTATTCAGACTGGATCCCTAAACAATTCTAAGTGCACCTCTCTACATTTAATTTTCTAGATTGATTTTATGCAGCAGCAAGTTAATTGGGGCACTTGCTTTCATTAAAATTTCTAACCAAAAATTATAAGAAAGTCTACTTTGGTGAAGGAGGGAAATGAGAAGGAGAAGAGAAAGGAGGGCATAACTAGCCCATGCCAGACCCTCCAAAGTGCTTTGCATACATTATCTCATTGAAATGTCAACAATAACCTCACAAAATCAATATCGCCCCCTCTAAATAGGAACAAAAAGTGACTCAGACAGGTTGAGGGACCTTCCAAAAGTAGTAGAGTTTCTAAGTGTGAAAGCCCTGATTTAAATCCAAGCCTGCCTGACTTTCCACTACACCTAGAATGTTAAATTAAGTCCTTCATTTTTATGTTATATTTTGGTGATACAGGACATTGGACATATGCCTCTATCACAAACCAGAAGTGATGGATTAAGAAAAAGATGAGTCAATAGTAATCACTTTTAAATTTTAACAACTTACCTGGGGCCCCTAACATCTATTAAGGTGGTGCCAAAGTACTTGCGGTTTAAAAGGTTAAAAATAATTGCAAAAATCGCAATTACTTTTGCACCAACCTAATATTAATAATTAAGCCATTCTACCTGCATTGAAATTCCAAGTAAGTCACATTATATATTAGAAATAACCATTCTTCCTTTTCTAAAATCAGCAGTAATTTCAAAGGAAATTGAGAAACTTTGCCTGAGGTGACATCTTCAGATACAAGAATCTTACCTTTTTTCACATGACTACACCAGCCCTGTTCATTTCTAATAGGTTCATCTTTCTGAAAATCATACTTTATCAAATCGAAGGCAAAAAAAAGCTGCAAAAACAAAATAAAATGAAAACAAGATTTAGTTATTTATTTGTGCAGTGACATCTACTGGTAGCAGATTTTATGCTCAATTGAAATAAAGAATTAGAATGTGGATTTATTAAAACACGTAACCTTCTGAAAGGCAAAATTTAATAAATATTTGAACATCAAAATTGAAGGTATTAGTAAAGAGCACTCATGTACTGGCGTTACTTTCATTTCTTTTATGTTGCACACTACCCGAGCCAAACATTAGTAACTTCTATCCTGACTGAGTGAACGTCAGCAATCTCTGTACTCAGTCACCTATTCTACAAATTCTAGGGAAGAGGACCACTTTCTTGCCTTCTTTTTGCAATCATTCAAAACATCCCTTGAAATGGAAAGTTTTAATAGAACTAAAATGTAAACTATGTGAATGCAAGGATTTTGTTGTCTATTTTTAACTTATAATCCTTTGAGAAGGCACCAGATGCCAAAAAAGTACTTGTTGTTGGACGCTCACTTTGACCGTTTCCCCAGGCCTTTCACTGTAACGTCTCTCAACTAACCCTCAGTACTTCTCTGTACACTACTGTGGTGTGAGGTGGCAAATTTGTTGGAACATCCACATTCCACTGGAAACCACACTTATCGGACATCTCTCCTTGTTTCCAAATATTTGCAGCTGCCCTGCTCCTGAAATGTCCATATTACCATGTCACGCAGATTCATAGATCCACTAAAATCTAATCCTGGGGGAGAATCACAGATTGGTTTAATCAAACACCCTCATTTTATATATAAGAAAATTGAGATTTTTCCTGATCAATTAAATAAGCAATCTTAGTAAGCTGAGCTAGAAAACAGTAAACTACAATGGAGGTAATGAAATGAAGTGAGGAAAAATAATAAGGAAGGACAAATAGAAGAGAGAGAAAGAGGAGAAGGACAGAGGAGGAGAGAAATGAATAAATATAGAACAATAAGAAAAGATAAGATTTCGAGATAAATGTAATAATGTTATTATCAAATATTATTAATCTCAGTGAAATCAGCGTGTAACTAGAATCACAATTCACTATTTGAATTAAAATATAAATAAGAGCAACTAATATTGATTCAGCACTTACTGTATGCAGACACCGTGTGAAAAGTTTAAGAGCAGTATTTAATTGAATCATCAAAATACCCTGTGAGGTAGAAGTTAGTATTATCTTATTTTAAGATGAGGTCCAATGAAAGTGGTTGCGAAGCAAAACACATTGTTATTCTAGACATATAGATTCTTTATTAAAATGCAAGCTTTCATCTTGTTGGTCTTTGTCGGTAATTGGGATAACAGGATACTGGCCACTTGCCTAATAACTGGTAAAAGAAAGATTCCAGAAGTTCCGGAACTACAATTATCATTCTAGCCAAACAAGAACAGAGCCCTGTTCATTACACAATCTCTTCCGTCCTGTTTTAACATGCTTTATATTTTGAAAAATTTGTCCAGCAACTGGTGTTATCAGCTTTAGTGTTATTTCTTTTATATTCATTTGGCAAACCACATGTGTGGGTGAGATTCACTCCACAACAAACCACTGTTCAGTGTGCTGTTATCAGATACAGAGGACCCGATGGTCAGCAACTGGGTAATTTTATAATACAAATGAAATTGACATATGTCACGACATCTTCTAGAAGTGGCAGGGATCAGAGTATTACGTCTCTGCCAGAGGGATTTCTGTTGTTTTCCCCTGCCCTTGAAAGGTCCCATGACATTACAAAAATGGCTGTGTTATAAAACCAAATAAAAAAATAGGCACCACACTTTCATATACCCTAAATGGATGCCTATGTACAAGTATAGGGACATGTGTCCAGAGCACAGCTGCAGGGAGCCCATCCATAACATTCTAGATAAATGGATCCCCCTAAACTGCGCAGCACACACCTATGTGGCCAGACACCTTGGCCTTTGGAGTTCCCACACACACCTGGATGCCTTTGCATATTCAGATTTGTAAACCTACAATTTAGAAAGGGAACACAAAAATTATTTCCTCTATTAATACATGAGGAGACTTTGAATACAGAGGAAAGTGACTTGTCAATGTCAAAAAGTCAAGTAGGGAAAGAGCAGGGACTAGGGCCCTTGGCACAGTGATTCCAATTCAGGGTTTTTCCTTTCAACATTATATTATGTTGTCTTGGCCAGTATAGTAGAGGCTCATTTACCTGGCACCATAGGTCAAGGGCAGTTTCTCTGTTTTCTCAAATAGACGACCCTAAAAAAAAATACAAACACACACACACAAAGCACAAACCTATCCATCTATGTAGCTATTATAAATATATATTTATATATTATAACATATAATATCACATATAGCTGGGCTATTTTGAATACTTAGTTTTAGAATGCATTGTTATGCAATAGCATAGTTCCGAATGGCTGCAGAGTTCATTGTGGTTAAAAATCCTCATTTTAAAAAAGTCAAGCAAAACAGAAAAATAAGAAAATTTAAAATTTCCTCAAATCTCAACTGAAAGTAAACCAAAATCAACATGCTGTAATATATTCTCAACACCACCAAAATGTTCCCATTAGAGCTAAAACAGATGCACTCAATCTTCTGCTCAAAATCTTTGCTCACTTCCTTTTCACCACTGTGATCTCAAACATACCAGGTCTAGCGAGACCTCAGGGCGTTTGCACTGGCTATTCATTCCACTTTGAACACCAGATAGCCTCATGACTCATTCCCTTATTTCCTCAAGTCTTTCTCTAAATGTCAATTTTGCACTGTGGCCTTCCCTTTCCACCCTGTCAGAAACTGCAAAATCCCCTCCCAACACACACACCCACCCACACACACACACATACATACACAATCTCCTTTTCTATTGAATTTTCTCCTCGGCACTTATGTGTATGTAATATAGACTCTATTTCACTTTTTATCTTGTTTTCTGTCTTCCCCAATGGAATATGATCTGCACATGGGCAGTCTGTTTTTATTGACTGTGTTCACAGTGCCAGGCATATTGAAAATTTTTAATAAATACATACCGGTGATGCCAAGAAATGTATACACGTGACTTGTATTCATCTTTTGTTATCGGTGTATATTGAGCATTACAATTTTAATACAGTTTTTTCTTTCTTAAAATGCGTGTACATATTTTTGGCACCCTCTGTATAAAGGAATGCACTTGATGAATGTCATTACAAACTTGTTTTGAAATTGATATAAAGGTTGGAAATTGATTAATAAAATTATTTGTGAAAAGTGAAACCACACCATTTTAATACATGCAGTCAATTTAAAATTTCTTAAATTTGACAAAATTCCTTCATTGAATTTCACTGGAAAGTTAAACTGAAGTGTTTCTTTATCATGAGAGATATCAGTCCCTGGGGTAAAGAATTTAACGTTAATTTAACCAGAGGTCTGGCTTTTGCTCTCAGCTTCTGGGAAATAATTTCTAAGCCCTAGTAATGTTGTGACCAATGGGAGTGTAATTGTTTGCCTAAGGGTGTTGGGCAACCAGATGAAAACAACAAGAGTTAGAGCCACACTAATGATGTAATCAGTGTAAGGCTTGAGTCACTCAGCTTGACCTCCTGAGAGGTTGTAGATGGAGGTCAGCTACGGATGCAGCCAACTAGATTTAAATAATCAAGACTCTGGATACCAAGTCTGGGTGAGGTTCCCTAGTGGGTAATACTCCATTTACCACATGGAGTATATTGTCACACATTGGTTACTGGAAAGTAATTCTGTCCTGAGTCCACAGGAGAGGACGACCGGGAGTCTTGCATTTGGTGCTCTTCTGGATTCTGTACTATTGCTTTTTCCCCTGGCTGATTTTAATCTGTGTCCTTTAGATGTAATGAGCTGTAACTATAACAGCTTTCAGTGAGTCCTTCTAGTGAATTATCAAACCTAATGGTGGTTTTAGGGGCTCCCAAATTGCAACTGAAGTCAGAAGTAAGGGTGGTCTCATGTGGACTGTTCCCTAACTTTGCAGTTGGCTAAATTTTCCAGTCCCTAAAAGATGCCTACTTCAAAGACAATAAAAAAGTTTATAAAAATGTGAGGAGAATGAACCTTTTTATTAAATGACATATTTTATCTTTACATTGTATCTACAGATTTACTACTATGAAAGATGAGAGAATTAGCATTTATGCTTCTTCTTCTCTTCCCACCCAATTTCCATTTGTTAGTGCATTAATTATCTTTATATTGTGAGGATTTATACTTCCATTCTATCTGTAAACATAACTCAGAGCCATTCAATCTTCAATATGTAAACGGATTCAATCAAACCTTTTAACTTAGGTCATTCCTTCATTGCTCAGTTCTGCTTTATCTTCAGGTTGACCAGAAACTCTTTCAGTGAATTTTATGAAGAAATATTGCATTTCTGTATATACATGGGTATTATATTGTCTGACTTCTTAAAATTTTGAGAACACCTCTTTGCTGCCTTTATACTTGAAGAACAACTTAGGTGAAAACATTGCTTTCCTTTTTTCTTTTTCTGTAATTCAGTGTTTTGTTTTTTAAATTTTTATTTGGGAACAGTATGTTTTTCCAGGGTCCATCAGCTCCAAGTCAAGTCGTTGTCCTTTAATCTAGTTGTGGAGGGCGCAGCTCAGCTCCAAGTCCAGTCGTCATTTTTAATCTTTAGCTGCAGGGGACACAACCCACCATCCCACATGGGAATTGAACTGGCAACCTTGTTGTTAAGAGCTTGTGCTCTAATCAACTGAGCCATCTAACCAACTGAGCCATCTGGCTTTCCCTCTGGAAGCTCAGCAGTAGTTCATGGTCTTCAATCTAGTTGTGGAGGGCACAGCTCATTAGCCCATGTGGGAATCAAATACGCAACCTTGTTGTTAAGACCCCACTCTCTAACCAACTGAGCCATCTGGCAGCCCCTGTTTCTGTTTTGAGAGATGCCTGAGATGTTTTCCATTTCTACCCTACACTTAATACATCCTTTGCTTTTTTTGCCTTAGTGTCTCCTTATGGTTCTTTAACTTATATTCAATAATTTCACCAGGATATATTTTTCTGATGATCATTCTGTGCCATATTTTTTTTTTTTTCATGGAACACAATGTGCTGGTTTGCTGAAGATTCAAATCTTTATCTTAAGAAACTTTTCTTCTATTAGGTTTCAAATAATTTTCCATGTCTTTGATTTTTTTTCCCTGTGGAACACCAATTAAGCATATGTCAGATCATTGTCTATGTTTTAAAAATCTATCTTGTTAATTTATTTTATATTATTACATGTGTATTCTTTTTTTTTTCTTTTCTTTTTCTTTTTTTTTTTTTTTTTTGGTTACGTGGCTCCTTAATTCCATCCATTTTGCTCCCTAACAGTATTTACAATTCTGTTTATTTGTAAGTCCTTTAATGTGGTGTTCATCTCTGTAATATTTTTTTTTCATTTTTCTGAGCTGAGCATGCTTAGTTTCCAATCCCTTTTGTTGATTTATACGTATATTTTCCTTGCACTTTCCTCTTTCATGAGCTCCTATTTATAAAAAGCATATTATTGCAATTTTTATACCTATGTATGGGAAATTGTTTTTCTAAACATTTTCTGGCCACTTTGGAGGACTTATTATTTTGATGTGCATCCATATTTTTTTCAGCTGTGTTTCATTTAGATTCATTTTCTCTGCTTTTCAAATTTTATTTCTTCTAGGGATTTCATGTTTGTTCCTTCCCAATTATTATCCCCATGTGTTTAAAAGAAGGCAGTCCAGAACTTTTACTTGGGTTTGTCTCTCAAATGCTTTTTCACCAAATTGTTTTTATATTGTTTGTTTTGGAGGCATATATGGGACACATATCCCTTTAGTGTCATGCATTTAAATAGTATGTATGGCACACAAGAAGGACTTTTGGGTCACATGAATTCTGTATTGCCCCCTTATCTTTTTCCATCACATGCTAACTACGTTTAGGAGCTGATTCCTCTCTGAGACAATAAGTGTAAACTTCCATTAGGTTTAAATTTTTTAGAGGCACACTTATCAAATCTTCCCACATAATTATGAAACAGTTATTGGGCCAAAGTGTTTGGACAGCTGGCTATGTAACAAAACAATATATGAGTGAAATGATAAAAGACAGACTAGAATTCATTATGATATTAGGTATATACTTTTTTCATTTCCAAACTGAAAATAAAACCTCAGTTGAAAAATCAGAAGTTTTCTAAGTAAATTGGAGGCAATCATGACTTCCTGTATTATTGACATTATTATAGTCTGACAGGGAATTTGAGATATTAAAAAATTATAATGAAGCTAAGCCAGTAATAAAAATACAAATTTTCTTCATTGTACTCCTGTTGGATGATTGCCTTGGCATGACTCAGCTTCACTAAGCTGAGTCTTTCAATATAAATGCCAATTTTTAATGGAATCAGTGCAATGAATTAAGAAAATTAACCATAAGGAATGTAAAACTCAGTAGTATCAGCACTTACTTTCCCCAAATTACTTTTGTTCAGAATGCAGACGCATATCTGACATGGCGACAAGACACTTAAAATCCCAAAGAATGTGCTGTAAAACCAGTCTGCGCCTTCTGCAGGTTCCAAACATTAGGGCAATTTACACCAGCTTTGAATCTATTTCTTTACTTTTAAAAAATTATATTTTTATCTCTTTTGACATTAAATGTTTTCTTTCTATTTTAAAAATTAGGCTCTTTATTATTTCCTTCTTTTTATTTTCTTTGAGTTTATTTTAGTTGTTTTTTTAAAATTAACTTATATAAATGGTTATTTAGCCCACTAATTTTCAGGGGCTCTTATCTGAGTCCACAAATTTTGAAATGTAATATTTTCATTATGATTCAGCTCAAATTGCTTTCTCATTTTCTGTCGACACATGGAAATTTAGGGATGTTTTATTTCCAAATATATAGGAGATGATCTAGCTGCCATTTAAGAATTTTTCTTTTACCTTAATTAAACTGTTGTCAGAGAACATAATCCATATTTATTCAATCCTTTGAAATTTGCTAGAATTCCCTAAGTGGTCCAGAAATGTTTGTGAATTTTTCATAAATGCTTGAAGAGAATGGATATTCTGCAGTTTTTAGATGCCGTGTCCTATACATTCATTAGTTAAAGTAGTTTGTTTATTGTGTTATTCAAATATTCTATATCACTGAAAGTTTTTTTTTTTTGCTTGTTTTGTGAAATACTGAAAGAGCTAAACTAAAATATCCTACTATGATCCTGAATTTTATTTTCCCTTGAGGTTATATAAATTGTGCTATATAATTTCGAGACTGGTTTCTTTTTTTTCAATTTTATTCTTTAAAAAGTATTGTTGAGTACAAATTCTATTTTGACAATTATTTCCTCCAAGACAGTTGAAGGTATCTGTCCACTATCTTTTGTCTTTCATGGCTGCTATTGAGAAATCAGCTGTAAATCTTTTACTTCTAGGAAGGTGTTTTTTGGCTGCTTTTAAGATTTTAGTGGTATCTTGATATAGTTTTTAAAGAAACCATATATTAGAAGCTTATACATAATTTTTGAGTGATGCTGAAATGAAAGGTAAGTAGAAATAGTGGATTGAAAATATTCACGGAGGTGCCGCTCCGGAGCTCCTAGCGGACTGCAGAAAGCCTGAAAGGCCATCATGTCAGAGAAGCCTAAGCTCCACTATCCCAACGGAAGAGGCCGGATGGAAACCGTAAGATGGGTTTTAGCTGCCGCTGGAGTCGAGTTTGATGAAGAATTTTTAGAAACAAAAGAACAGTTGCAGAAGTTGCAGGATGGTAACCATCTGCTGTTCCAGCAAGTGCCAATGGTTGAAATTGATGGGATGAAGTTGGTGCAAACCCGATGCATTCTCCACTACATAGCAGACAAGCACCATCTCTTTGGCAAGGACCTCAAAGAGAGAACCCTGATTGACATGTATGTGGAGGGGACGCTGGATCTGCTGGAACTGATTATCATGCATCCTTTTCTAAAACCAGACGATCAGCAAAAGGAAGTGGTCAACGTGGCCCAGAAGGCTATAATTAGATACTTTCCTGTGTTTGAAAAGGTTCTAAGGGAACATGGACAAAGGTTTCTCGTTGGCAGTCAGATGAGCCTTGCAGATGTGATTCTACTCCAAACCATTTTGGCTCTAGAGGAGAAAATTCCTAATATCCTGTCTTCATTTCCTCACCTCCAGGAGTACACAGTGAAAATGAGTAATATCCCTACAATCAAGAAATTCCTTGAACCCGGAAGCCAGAAGAAGCCTCCTCCGGATGAAATCTATGTGAGAACCGTCTACAACATCTTTATGCCGTAAAACAACACATGCATCTGTGAGTGAGAGGTCCTCCTTAGAAATTGCTGTATCTACAAGTAGTATCTTAATTCATGCCAGGCTGCCGTGATCCCAGCTTTGTCGTGGTGCTATGTATAGTTATTCCTAAGTTGGGTCTTTCATGTCAATGAAATCTCTTCTAGAAACAGACTTTTTTTTGTCCAGTGAATGATTGTTATGTGACCCTTTTCTGAAAATCTTTTTGGAGAGGCTGGCATTTAAATTAGATCTGATTTAAACTCATTTCCTGATAACAGGGTTGGGCAGGACCTCATGTTCTCCTCTGAGCTTCTTTTTTCCTCTCCTTCTCCCATTTTAAACCCCCTCTGGTCTCTTCCTAGTTTTTAGTGTCTAATAACAACAGAATGTCTAGTGAATAACTCTCCTCTGAGCAATGGTAATAATGAATGCCGTCCATTATTAGCTAAAATAAAGAATTTACAAATCAAAAAAAAAAAAAAGAAAATACTCAAGGAAAATGGAGTCAAATTAATATATATCAAGACCTATGCTTGCTGTTTATACTTATTAAATTTGAAAACAAACAAAATAATTAGGTATCATTATCCTCATATGACAGAGGGAAGACACGGGAGATGGCTGAGGTTTTCGTAACTTAGAGCACCGTAGTTTATTTAGAAGACACTACTTTTTTATAGAAGTTTTCAACTTAAAAAAAAAGGTGATTATGTTTACCATACTTTCCAAGCACAAACCTAGAAGAGAGGTTAGCGGACCTCAAAATATTTCTTTTGTGAAGAAAATATTGTACTCACTTTGTAAAAGAAATTTGTTCTTCCAACTGCTCCAATTTTCCCGGTGTGATTCATAAAACAAATGTTTCCTTCGGTAGCTCCATAAAGCTCACACATCTTAATATTTCCAAATCTGTCTAAAAATTCTCTCCATACATCACTCCGTATA
The DNA here is from genome assembly GCF_964194185.1 of Rhinolophus hipposideros. Taxonomy (NCBI): domain Eukaryota; kingdom Metazoa; phylum Chordata; class Mammalia; order Chiroptera; family Rhinolophidae; genus Rhinolophus; species Rhinolophus hipposideros. The sequence continues at coordinate 11,005,900 of NC_138053.1, forward strand.
CCATTTCCAACTGCCAAACGTACCTGATGATCATTTTCTCCTTCTTTCTGTTAGAACAAAAGATTTTACTTGTAATTTATTAATTCTAGTTTCCAATTCTTCCTTTTGTTGCTAATTAAATGGCAAATATCCAGAAGTAAGTTACATATGTGCAATAATGGAAGGGAAGTAAAAAAAAAATCATGTAAGTCTCTGCTGCAGAATTGTGTTCAATAGCTCATGAAACTAACACTGGCCCAGAGTAATATACCATATTTTACCATTTATAATGCGCTCCCATGTATAACGCTCACCCATGTTTTTGGCCCAAACTTTCAAAGGGGAAAAAAATCTTTTGTTCTAATTTTTTAATTCAAATTTTCATTTGTTTACATTTAGGTACTTGTTTTTTGTATTATAAAGGAATTTTAGCATTTTTTAACATGAAATTTTATGTGACAAATAATTACAAAACACAAGAACAGATACAAGGTACAAGAAATTTTATGTACCAGTAACAAATTTAGGATATTTATGCATCATAGAAGGCCAAGAATGCTTTGTCGTTGCAAGTTCAACAAAACCGATTATTGTATTCCAGCGTATTATTTTGCATATGGATATCATTATTGATTTCTAGAGTTACACATTTAATTTATAAGCATAAATAAAAGATTTAAAACATAGATACGGAGTGCTACCCATGTATAATGCTCATCCTTATTTTTCCCTCACAAATTTGGGCAAAAAAATGCGCATTATACATGGCAAAATGCGGTTGCTTTTATTTCCCTCTATCTGAAAAAAGCTATTCCTAAAATCCAGAATTCTGAAGCCTTATTTTGGTAGAGATCAAGTGAGGAAGAAAGCGTATTTCAGGAAAAAAGCATTATTTCACAAAAAATTATAAAATATACTTGAGTTTGTACTCTCATCTTTATTATATATTACCTACGTAACTTTGAACAAGAGGTTGAATACCATTCTGATTCTTAGTTTATTCGTCTGCAAAAACTGATAATAATACCTGTCTCACTTATATACTGCAATATATAGTTAATTCCAGTGCTTAGTTTATAGTAAACAAGAAACTGAAGTAATCTAATCACTGTAATATTTGGCTTGCAAATATTACAATTACTTGTAACTATTATTTTTGAATGTGCAATATTCTCGTATTTTTACTGCTAGTTCATATTTTGAAATTAAAAAAATAGAACTACATTTTATTCTATATTCAATAAGCACTATGTTAATTAACATGAATTGTACACTGATCAAAAATTATAACCCCATCCCTGTTAGAACGACTATTATCAAAAAGACAAGAAATGACAAGTGTTGGAGACAACATTGAAAAAAGGGAACCCTTGGGCACTGTTGGTGGGGATGTAAATTGGTGCAGCCATTAGGAAAACAGTATGGAGATTACTCAAACAATTAAATATAGAACTACCAAACAATCCTGTAATTCCATTCCTGGGTATTTATCTGAAGAAACAAAAACACTAATTTGAAAAGATATTTGCTACCCTATGTTCACTACAGAGACAAAGTATTGATGGGGGGGGGACAGGATGGGGGGACACTTTTTGTCTGGAGAGTACTATTTGATTTTTTTAACTGTGAAAACTAATTTGATAAAATAAAAATTAAATAAAAAAAGAGAGACAGGGCGTTGGCCTGGTGGCTCAGGCAGTTGGAGCTCCGTGCTCCTAACTCCGAAGGCAGCCGGTTCGATTCCCACATGGGCCAGTGGGCTCTCAACCACAAGGTTGCCAGTTTGACTCCAGTAAGGGATGGTGGGCTGCGCCCCATGCAACTAGCAATGGCAACCGGACCTGGAGCTGAGCTGCGCCCTCCACAACTAAGATTGAAAGGACAACAACTTGACTTGGAAAAAAGTCCTGCAAGTACACACTGTTCCCCAATAAAGTCCTGTTCCCCTTCCCCAACAAGATCTTTAAAAAAAAAAAAAAAGAGAGAGAGAGAGAGAGAGACAGCTAAGACTGTGGATAAAATGGAAATAATAGTCTGATTTGCTGATTTCCTTAGGGCCACATCAATGGGGTTTATGGTAGATATTCTGCAGATAGAGAAAAACAAAACAAAACTCAGATAAGAGCGGCTCCTGCCAGGACAGAGGATTCTTTTCTACTGCTAAGTAAACCCTGACCAGTTCTACACTGGTTCTCATTTATGGGCATGTTAGATACTGCCTACCTGGCAAGAATTAGCTTTTGGATTTTCCACTGCCATTTTCCTGTATAAAACACTAGTGTTGCAAATCAAAGGATTAATCCTGCTTGAACAGAGAACACTCTTTAATATGGCTTAACTCTTGGATACTTTTCAGGTCAGAGATGGGTTTTAGCAAGTATCATTATTTACAGAATGTGTTGGCACACTCCAGAAACCAAAAAAAAGGTGGTTTATAAACTAAATTCCTTAGACTTTAACCTGTGTGGGATATAGGTACACAAGCTTACTAAATAAAAATAAACACTTATTCAAAATCATTTAATTGATATAGAAAATCAAATTATCAAAATCAGGATAGGGCTTTTGTCTAGAAATATAAAATTCATTTATTTAACTCTCAAGATATTTTTATTCTATTTTCCTGTCCATTAAAAGAAAAGCCAGAAGATCATGCTTTGAAGGAAGGGTGTGAGAAAGGATTAACGAATTCATTATTTAGTGTTTAGTTAGCGGGGAGAAAAAGAATTATATTTCTTCTGATGTTGAAATGCATGCACATCATAGAAAATTTCAAAAGTATAGAAAAATAAAAAAGAAATAAAAATAATCTAAATTCTACCACGCCAACATTATTTTTATATGTTTATATATACACACGAAAAGTTTTAAACACACTGTATATAGAACAATATACTATTCTACTTTGTTAATATACTGTTATATGCTGAGCATTGTTCTAAACGATTAGCTCTTGTCCTTTACAAATATAATTTTTCATGTTTATATGATTTTCATATAATTATGTCATAATTTATTTACTATCACCTATGTTTTGATAGCCACACTGTTTATAAATATTCAACCTTATAAATTACACAGAATGAATATCTTTTCTATAAATCTTTGTATCTTATTAGAATAAATTCCTGGAAGAAGCCAATAGTTGTAAATATTTATGATTTTGTTGCCAAATTGTTGTATAAAAAGGACTTCCTACTTACATCATATCTCTTTAAAGCATTAGAATTAAGGATTTCCATTTAATTTAAAACATTGTAGATTTGATAAGAAAATGTGGTGTATTCTTTTTATAGATTTAATTTGTTTATCTTTGATTTTAGACAAGTTGAATGTCATTAATAATTTATAAAATTAATGCTTTATTTTAATAGCATTATTTATTTTCTTTTAATTTTACTTTTAATATTTGTTTAGTGTGTTTATTTTTATAATAAATATACTTTTTTCTTGTTATTATTTCTACTTAATTTGTTATTAAAAATCTTTCCCATCCCATAGTAAAAAAAAAAAATCAATAGATTATTTTCTTCTTTACATTTAACTATTATATTCATCTAGAATAATCTTGTGAGAAAGGTGTAACTTTCAAAATTTTATAATGATTTATCTCATTTATGACCAATTTAGACTTCATAAAAGTTTAGTTTTAAATTAATTCAATTGTACTTATCCATAGACTTGCAAATAAAAAGTCATCAATTAATAAAAGTCTAAAATTTTACAAACATCTTTAAGCTAATTCAATAAGCATATGTACACAGAATACTTTTAAACAATTATATCAAATCTTCCTCTAAAAGATAATTGAGAATATAAACATAAGCACTCCTGAAGGAGAAAAATATAAATGACATAATTGACATGTGAGATAAATTAGTTATTTTACAGTTTATTGAGATAATTATCTAAATTTGTCAATGACATTATACAGATTTTGTTTGCTTGATTCAAATCATAATCCATTTAATACATATAAATGAAAATAATATGAATTCTTTATTTTATTTTTTATTTTTAAATTAAAATTTTTTGGGGTGACAATTGTTAGTAGGGGGGTAGTCGGGTAAATGGGGTCAAATATATGGTGATGGAAGGAGAACTGACTCTGGATGGTGAACATACAATGTGATATATAGATGATGTATTACAGAATTGTACACTTGAAACCTATGATTCCTTTATTTGTAATAATGTAAAAATTATGTGACGCCCTATAGCATGCCCAAAAAATATAGTTATTTTTGGCATACATATACACACAAACTTACATGTATATACATGTAAAAAACCCAGAAGTTTAAAAAAACCAGTTTACACAGGAATGGAAATATTACCTAAAAGATATGTACAATAAGATGTTATCATAAACTGTAGATGAAGGGTTAGCAAACTACAGACTTCAGGGTCCAAATTCAGACCACCTCCTTTATAACTAACTTTATAAATAAAGTTTTATTAGAACACAGTCATACCCATTTATATGGATTGTCTATGGCTGTTTTTGCAATACAGAGGCAGATTTAAGTAGTTGTGACCCACAAAGTCATGACCCACAAAGCCTAAAATATTTACTAATCTGGTGCTTCACAGAAAAAGCTTGGTGACCCCTTCCTAAATTATAAATAAAGTGAAAAAAGCAACAATTTCTCAATATTAACACAAGTCAAGTATCATCTGGTTAATTGGATAATAATACATGAGTGCTGCAAATATTGATTCACTAAGTTTTCTCATCTAGATTACCATGTATGTTCACTTTGTTTCTTTATCGCATTGGAAATAACTGGGAGTTGGTTTTATTTGTAAAGTGGGTGAATAGCTTCTTATGCACAGTGAGTATATTGGTAGCAAAATAATTATTGGCTAGCTGAGCCTTTTTATAAATGATATTGTGAAGATCTCTTGTTACCGTGGAAGGTGACTGCAAGCCAGGGGCAGGGAATCAAGCAGAGCCTGTATAAAAACAGCATTAACCTGGCTCCAACTGGCACAGTGGGCTGGGAGGTTGGTGGGGTGACGGTTAGCAGCTGAAGTGGTCCAGATAAAAGACGATAAGGGGAAGAAACCAGATTATGGTTGGAGAAATGGGAAAGGAGAGTCAGCAGAATGACAAATGTGCGGAAGAAAAAAATCGTTAGGATTGGCAAAGGGACCATTAAAAGGTGACCCTGGAATATATGCAAATTGAGAGGAGGGTCTGAGGGTTGCTAATTATATTTGGTTTTATATTTGTCCATTTTGAAATTGTTGTGAAACTAGCAGTGCATTATCTCAAAAACAACCAGATTTTCGTAACATCCATCTATAATTAAAAAAATCCCCTACTCTGTCAATAGGTTCCCTCAATGCTTCTTTAGAACAAATTCCTATATCTTTTAATTCTTCCTGAGCTATGAGGCTACTACCTAAATATCACTGGATATCTAAGCTGTGCTGGGAATGGAATGAGGGGAATATACATAAATATAACTACAATTAAATGAATGAATGAATACAGAACACCTACATATATACATATATCAGAGAAAGCCATAGAATGGCAGAGACTGAGAGACAGAGAGAGACAAAGAGATGGAGAGAGTCAGAGAATGCATGAGAGACAGAGACAGACAGAAAGCAGGAAAGAGAGTGAAAGGGGAAAAAAATTATAGAGACCCACAGAGAAAGAAAACAAGAGAGACACATAGAGGAAGAGAAGGAGAGAGAGAGAGAGACGGAGAGAGAGAGAGAGAGAGAGAGAGAGAGAGAGAGAGAGAGAGAGACAGAGAGAGAGAGAGAGAGAGAGAGAGAGGAAAAGATAAATTAGACACAGAGACATACTTTAAAGAAAGACATACTTGAAGAAGACAAACTTGAAGAAAGAGAGCCATACACATAGAGACACCCAAATATGGAGACACAGTTGCACAGAGAGAAACAGGTACTGAGATACATGCAAGTAGAAAGACATACAAACAGAAACTGAGGTAGAGAGAGACCAAGAAAGAGGGCAAATACAGAAATCCAGAGTGTGGGACAGGAACAAAAATCATGTTTGCAGCCAAATCAGGAGAAGCAAAGGGAGTGAAGCTCTATGTTTGAGCTCTACATGTCCAGTTTACTGTATTATCTCATTTTAGTCACCATGATAACTCTATAAAACAAGAAGCATTATTCTTATTTTGCATACAGGGATAACAAAATTCAGGGCCAAGGTCACATGCCAAATAATCAGAGACAGAATTTGAACGGATTAAAAGGTAGGCGTTATGTGGGCAGGTACTGCTGCCTGTTCTGTCCTCTGCTGTACTCCATTTCCTAGGACGGTGCTTTATGCATAGAGGTGTTCACAACATATTTGTGGAAGGTAGAAAGAAAGGGCAGGAAGGCAGGTCCAAGAAAGAAAGGGAGGGAGGGAGGAAGGGAGGGAGGGAGGAAGGGAGGGAGGGAGGAAGAAAGGAAAGGAGGTAGGAAGGGAGGAAAGAAAGGAAAAAAGGAAGGAAGGAAGGAAAGAAGAAAGGAAGGAAGGAAGGAAGGAACTTAGGAAGGAAGGAAAGAAGGAAGGAAGGAAAGGAGGAAAGGAGGGGAGAAAAAGGAAGAAAAGAAAGGGGAGGAGGGAGAAAACCAGCTTAAAACACCCTGAAAAGCCCATGTTCCATTTTCCCAAGCCTTTCCCCATGATTTCAATAATAGCAAGCAATCAAAACATGAATTTTAATTTAGTACTTAGTGTTTAAATGTTTACACACTCACACACACACATAGCACAAGCCATTTTACAATATACAGAAAGTACTCATTTTGTCTTCAGCCATTTAAATCCTATTAGTAATTTAAAGAGAATTTGCTGAATGAGTCAGAGCTTTCAATATAGAGATCCCAAGATGTTGGATTTCAGCAGATCAGTTTTCCTCTGGCTTTCAGTGTCATGCATTAAATTGATGTGACCACATCAGTAAAGGAGTCGCATGGATTTTGAACAAAGGCTCTTGTTTCTTCAAAATGTTAGGGATCTGTTTTTCCAGCAGTGTCCTTTGAGCGGCTATAGGTGAGGCAGTGACTGAACTATAGTTACCTCCTACCCGGTCATAGATTTATTTATTCAGTTGCTGAAATAGCAGGCCTCTAACAATGCCCTCCTAGAAACAAAGTCTCTTTCTTCCAGAGCATGTGCTTAATCCTACTCAGAGAATCTATAACACACCCAGGCTGAATTGCCTCTTTATATGACTATGAAAAGTGAAACTTTGGAGGTTCTGTTTAAATACGGGTAATTTTGTATCAATCTTCATTTCTCAGGAAACAAAGACTGTTCTGTTTATTAATGATGGAAAGACAGAAAGGAAACATAAATTCATAGGGAAAATAAAGGGGCAAATCACTCCTGCCTTCAGCTCTGGAAAACGAGCTGCTTAATACCAAAAATGAATATATGGTCTAATTCCTAAAGGATCAATTAAAATATATAACAATATGTGTTAGTGATTATAATTCTTTGATCTTTTAAAAAATTAATAATTGTTTTATTTTTCAGTTACAGTTGATATACAATATTACATTAGTTTTAGGTGTACAACATAGTGATTAGACAATTATATAACTTACAAAGTGATCACCCCATAAATCTGGTACTCATCTGATACTATACATAGATATTACAATATTATTGACTATATTCCTGTTGCTATACCCTACATCCTCATGAAAATTTTGTAACTACCAATTTGTACTTCTTAATCCCATTCCTTTTTTCACCCAGCCCCCCAAATCCCCTCTCAGCTGGCAATCATCAAAATGTTCTCTGAATTTACCAGTTTGTTTCTATTTGTTCGTTTTGTTCTTTAGATTCCACATATAAGTGAAATCACGTGACATTTGTTTTTCTCTTTCTGACTTGCTCCACTCAGCACAATACTCTCTAGGTCCATCCATGTTGTTGCAGATGGCAAGATTTCATTCTTTCTTATGGCTGAGTAATATTCCATTATATATATAAGTATGACCTCTTTATCCATTTGTCCATTGATGGACACCCAGGTTACCTCCATAGCTTGGCTATTGTAAATAATGCTGCAATGAACATATTGATGCAAATGTCCCTTTGAAGCAGTGTTTTGGCTTTCTTCGGATAAATACTCAGAAGTGGGATTACTGGGTCTTTGTCTCTTGTTATAGCCTCTGTTTTAAAGTCTATTTTGTGTGGTATAAATATTGCTACCCCAATTTCTTTTCTTTTTGTTTCCATTTTCATGAAATATATTTTTCAATCCCTTTACTTTCAGTATGTCTTTTGATCTGTAGTGAGTCTCATGTAAGCAGCATTGCAAGCAGTCTTGTTTTCTTATCCATTTAGCCACCCTAGTCTTCTGACTGGAGCATTTAATCCATTTACATTGAAAGTAATTTTGTTGATAGATATGTAGTTATTACCATTTTATTGTTCATATTTTTTAATTTTTTTTCTTCTTAAAGAAGTCCCTTTACCATTTCTTGTAAATGATAGCCTTGCTGGGGAGAGTGGGTAGAGTAATCTTGGTTTTGAGTCCTTATTTGTCATCACTTGGAATATTCCCTGCCACTCCCTTCTGGCCTGCAAAGTTTCTGTTGAGAAATCAGTTAACAGTCTTATGAGAGCTCCCTTGTAGGTAACTAAACTAACTGCTTTTCTCTTGCTGCTTTTAAGATTCTCTTTTTGGCTGTAAATTTTGGCATTTTAATTATGATGTGTCTTGGGTTCATCTTATTTGGGACTCTGTGCTTTTTGAGCTTGTATTTCCTTCCCAGGTTAGGAAGTTTTCTGTCATGATTTCTTCAAATAGGTTTTCAATGCCTTGCTCTCTCTCTTCTCCTTCTGGTATCTCAATGATGTGAATGTTGGTATGCTTGATGTTTTCCCAGAGGCTCCTTAAACTGTCCTCATTTATTTTCTTGATTCTTTTTCTTTTTGCTGTTGTGATTGGGTGTTTTCTGTTACCTTATCTCCTAAATCGCTGATTTTATCCTCTGCTTCACCTAATCTACCGTTGATTCCCTCTAATGTATACTTCATTTCAGTTATTGTATTCTTCATTTTTAACTGTTCTTTTTCTATGTTTTCTGTCTCCATTTATATGTTTCCTATCTCCTTGCTAAAGTTCTCACTGAGTTCATCTACTCTTCTCCTAAGTTCACTGAGCACCTTATAATGGGTGTTTTGAACTCTATACCTGGTAGATTGCTTGTATTCAGTTTGTCAAGTTGTCTTTCTGGAGCTTTGTTCTGTTAGTTCATTTTGGACACATTTCTTTGTCTCTCCATTTTGGCTACCTCTCTGTGCTTGTTTCTATGTATTAGGTAGGGCTGCTATGTCTCCTAGTCTTAGTAGAGTGGCCTTATGTAGTAGGTGTCCTGTGGGGCCCAGTGTCACAGCCTCTCTGGTCACCTGAGCCGGGTGCTGCAAGTGTGTCACTTTTGTGGGTTGAGTGTTCCCTCCTGTTGTAGTTGATCCTCAGTTTCTGTTTGCACATCAGTGGGAGGGACTGAATCTTGGGCTTATTGGTTGTGAGGACTGGCTGTGACTACAGTAGAAGGGCTATGGTGTAGGAGCTGACCCCATGTAGCAGGATTCACTTTAGCAGGGTTTTGGTGTCCATTCAGTCTGCCTTTTGGTTGTGTTGTCTGCAGAGGCAGCTGGGTGATGCTCTGGCTGTCCAAAAGCCAGCCACTGGGCAGGCCAGGCCCAGGGAGTCCTGTGATGGGTCCTGCGATAGGCCAAGTAGCCTGTGCCTTGTCTGCGGCCACCTGGAATGAGCCAAAAAGCAATTCGCAGATGGCCGCCACCCACGCTGGGCTTGGAGGTGCTTGGGAGAGGCCAAGCCAAGAAACGAGGCTGGCTGCTGCTATTGTTGGCCTTGGGGCTGCTCAGCAATAGGTATTGGGTATGCTGAGGCCAGATGCTGCTTGTCTGGGTTTTGTGTACCTTTGAAAGATTTTTAGGAAAGCCTGTAGCATGAGCCAAGACAGATTGCTTATATGGAAAAACCACTGGAAGTGGTTTGAGTGTGCCCGAAAGTTAGGTGGTGTGGGGTCTCAGGGAATCACTAGGGCAACAGGCTAATGGAGACACCAACATTGCAGACACCTGTATCTGTACGTCGGGTTCGGGAAGGGCTCAGCAAATGAACAATGGCTTCTGCCAGCACTTCTGTTTGGGAAAAAGCTGCCTCTCTGGCCCTTGCCCTGAAGCCAAATAATTAAGTTCCTCCCTGTATGGCCCTGGTGACTTTTGAGCTGCTGCCATCGCACTGGAGCTCAGAATGAGTGAGTCCATCAGTGAGTAAGTCTGTGCATGCGTTCTTTAAGAGGAACACCTGGGACTGTAGACACCTTTCATCTCACCCTGCCATAATCTCTGCTGGGTTTTCACAGTCAGAAATTATGGGGAATTCTCTTCCTGGCACTGGAACCCTGGGCTGGGGACCTTAGTGTGGTGCTGGGACCCCTCACTCTTTCAGAGGGTAGCTCCACAGCTGAGATATCCTTCTCGATTCTAAATCACCACACGTGGATGTTGGAGAAGACTGTTCCACATCTCTGCCATTCCTACCAGTCTTGAAATGGCTTCTTCTGTATGTCCTTAGTTGCAGGATTTCTTTTCAGCCAGACTTCAGGCTATTCTCAAAGATGGTTGTTCTGTAGTTTAGATGTAATTTTGATGTGGTTGTGAGAAGAGGCAAGCACAGCATTTATCTACTCCGCCATCTTGACTGGAAAACCATAATTTTTCTGTCTTGATTCTATATAAGACCCCCTTTCCCTAAAATGTACTGATAATTATACATGCACAAGTGTCATGCCAATCAATATACCCCATATAATGGAAGGTATAGTAACTATACATTCCAACAGTTTGCTTCTCTCACAGACATTTTAATACTTGTATACATTGAAAAAATACAGACAGCAAGCCAAGAGGTATTACAGAAAGGTACAAAGTAACGTTAAATGCAAACAGGATATCAGAGAATCCTGGGGCAGAAAAACAGGCATAATATAACAGACTTTCTTATACTGAAGCAGGAAAGGAATGTAGTAGGAGAGGGTAGGGGCCTTTTGTAGAGAGAATCAGAGAATATGTAAAATGAAAGGCCTACAAGGCTAAGACAGTGGGGGCTCCAGCTGTCCCTTACAAGTCTTTGTCATGTTGCCTCTACAGTCCAGGTTTGGGCAAACCATGGTTTCAGAGATGACAGCCATCCTTTCAGCAAACCATTTAAAGGCAAAAATAATACTCTGAAAAACCTCTATGATCTCAAGTATTACAGCAAAAAGCAACCACGTTGTGGTCTAATTTCAAACTCGTTTTCTAGACATAATAGTAATGGGGCAGGGGCTGGCTGGGTGGCTCAGGTGGTTGGAGTGCCATGCTCCTAACGCTGAGTACACCGGTTCGATTCCCACATGGGCCAGTGAGCTATGCCCTTTAACAGCTAAGATTATGAACAGCAGCTCTCCCTGGAGCTGGGCTGCTGTGACTTGCTGAGAGCGGATGACCAATGACCGGCGACCGACTGCCTCAGCCAGCTGGGGGGAACGCAAGGCTCATAATACCAGCATGGGCCAGGGAGCTGTGTCCTACACAACTAGACTGAGAAACAGCGGCTTCAACTTGAGTGGAGTGGGGTGGGGTGGGGTAGGGGAGGCAGAAGAAGGGGGAAAAATAATAGTAATAGGGGTTGTCATTTACAGACCATTTATTCTGAATAGGTGATTTCTATCCTGGCAGCACTTGGGAAAACTGAAAGTGGAAAGAAAGCAATGTTTCAGGGTTTCTGATTTTACATTCTTATTTCTAGTGTTCTTATTTGTGACAAGTATAATAACATTAAATTTTAATATTTTAATATTATTAAATTTTATTTTAAATTATGCCCCATTTAAGTTGATTTTTGCAATCAATGTGTGATTTTCATTAGTCAAAAACAAATTATTTTTCAACACCCACAAAAATTAATTTTATAATGACATTCATGGAAAACATTACTACATTCTGTTTAAAAACAGAATCCTTCCATTTGTACTGGGCTTTTTCACATATATCTCATAACTGGATTGTGGGAATCAAGGGCCAAATTAGGAGAAGTAGCTATGGTTACCTATTTTATATAAAGATAGGAACTATGGCTCAAAGAGGAAAGTGACCAGCAAAAAGTCATACAACAAGAGTTTGAAATTTTGAGTGTTGCAGAGAAGAAAATGGTAATGAAACTAATGAAGTTAGTTAATAATACCATTTTCTTCTCTGCAACATTCAAAACAATTGATTCATCTCCAAGACCTACTTGTTTTAAGAAATTTATACCTTTTTTTATTATTTCTTTCCCTCAAATATTTGAAGCATATTATTACATGGTTGAGAAAATCACCTGTCTTTTAAAATCCAGTTTTCCTTAAATAAATCAAAGATGCATTTAATATTCTCACACCAGATATGAAGGCATATAGAAAAGTTATCAACATATCTTAACAACAATTAACATTTACATTAATTTAAGAATGTCATTCTTTAGTGGTTACTAAGTATGATGAGAAAAGCTTACAAAGATTAATGCTTCAATAAACTATATCTTTTACAAGATGTGGAAGGGAAAAACATGACGATAAAACACTTGAAGTTATGTAGAAACTAAGGAAATGAAAACATGACAAAGGAATAAATATTTTTAATATATTCATTTTTAATAGAAAAAATAATAAATAGTAATGCACTGAACCAGGGACAAGGTAATGCCAATGCATTTAGCCTATAACTACTGTTAGACCCATTCAAAACATAAACAAATTCAAGAGATCTAGGTCAAGTCAACTTCATTTAGTCTCCCCTCTTAAAATTTTACTCTCTGGTACTGTTACATCTTCCTCATCTCCACAGCTTATCTAAACATGACAAGGAAAACTCTTAAAGCTTGAAAGAAAGGATGGGCTCTCACTAGAGCAAATAAAGTAGGTCTCCTTTCAAACTGAAGTCTTAAAAAAAATCTCACAGTGTTATCATTTGATTCTTGTTACTCAACATTTTCATTTTGCTACTGTCAAACTTGAACTGGAGTGAGCAAACAGGAATTCAATTAAGGGTTGACTAAACATTATTAGTGGAAAATTTAATACAATTTGTATGGCTTTTAATGAACGATATTTAATGAATATTTATCAAATATCTGGATTCTTTATAATGTCTCTCTTTTCATAATGGGAGTAGAGTATAATCCATTTTGTAAAAGTTTTAATATAGTTTAATGAAAGTCCCTAGAATCATAAGGATACTTTCTGGCTCCCAGTGAATTTTTTAGCTTTTAAGAAAACAGAATAAAGAAAAGGGATATAATTTATAGAAAAAATATGTATGCTAAAGTACATATATTAAAAGGTATAGGCTATGCCTTGGGAATGCCAAAATGTCGGTGTTTCACCTCAAAAGCTATGGACAAAATATACAGCCTAAATGATAAACTATAATATTAACTTGAAAAGCAGGCATCATCCATATGCATCATAACAGGTCTTCGCTTTGTTAATTAGACCCCATCCTCCGGACTCTTTGGGCTCCAGATTCATAGATCCAACTGCCTATTTTACTTCTTCATCTAGATGCCTAATTAATATACCAAACTCAACAGGTCCAAGAGAAATTTCATGTCATTCCTCAAATCTCAGTTTCCCTTATCTCTGCAAATGGTTCAAAATTCACCTAGATGCTTGAACCAAAAACCTGGGATTCATTCTTGATTTTATCAATTCTTTCTCTCCCTATCCCTGAACTAACATGTCGTTCAAAATAGATCCCAAATTGGTATAGTTTTATTTTTCTAGTTTGCCTTTACCTTTTCCCAAATGCTCTGTTGGGAATAAAATCCAAATTTCTTCTCTATGGTCTACCAAACCTACAAGCTCTGGTCCATAGATGGCCAAGCTACACTCTCCTTCTATTCCGAGATTCAGGCTGCATTCTCTGTGGGCTTCCTCATTTTCAGGTACTTCTGTCAGGACTGCAATCCCCCAGCTTTTCCATGGCTGGATCCCACTTGTCCTATTAGCTCCTCAGCTCACAGGCCACCATTTCAGTGAAGTCTTCCCTGACCACTCGATCTAATTAACAATGCCCAATCCCACCACCCATCACTCTCCATCACCTCAATTTGTTTTATTTCTTCATAATACTTATCATTGTCTGCAATTACTTTCCTTTATGCGTTTGCTGGTTTATATTCTCTCTCCCCAAACTAGAGTGTCAGTTCCATGAGGAAAGGGTCTTGTTTGTCTTGTGTGCCTCCCGTATACGCAAACCTACAATATTACTTAAATGAATGAAGAAGTGACATATCTGACACTATCCCTAGGTATATCCCTAGGTATGGTTAAGCATTGACTGCCTTAGGTGGGTTTTTTTCAATAAGATATACGCTGTAGAAGTTCCCCCAGAGGATCACTGATGACTAAAGTTCCACCATTTTCCCCAGCTATCAATACTAAATGCAGCATTAATATTAAGGACATACAAAACCAGATCCAACCAGATATTGTGCGATGGTACTTTGACAATGCAGAAAACTTAGGAAATTGGAAAGTGGGGAAGAGCTGCTCTCCCAGTTTCAGGGGAAGAGAATAATTACCCCATCGTTCCATTAGTGAGAGAAGCCAGTACCTTGGCTTTTTTTTTTTTTTTTTACAGGATAGCGCTGCTGCCAACAGTTTGAGGCACAACCAATGTTTATGCCTCAAAGTTAAAAGGAACTTTTGTAACTAGAACTCTGAGAAGAGATAGCGTTGGGTGGGGGTGTATAAATGCTTTCTGCCAGGGAAAACCCAATTCTAGGGTGTTTTTATGCAACTACATATAAACATTCAACTCAGACTGTGACTTCTGCCTGCAGATAAATCTCTTTAGGAATATATTACTTACCCTGAGACGGACAACAAATCTGGATATACTTAGAGAATATGTGGTTTCTCTTTGTTTTACGTAAGGATTTATGTTAAATAAATGTCTGGGGCTTCCAACCATGGCTTACGAGACATTCAATTTTAATTCCTTGAGGGGGTGGACCACATCATTTGTTCACTCTCTGGCCCGACCTGAATCCACTGCTGTGCTGGCTGCACAGCAGATGCCAGCCCTTCCCTGCACACGTCCATCGAAAGGAATGACTATTGGACAGCAAAAAGCAAGCTGTCCTTCAAGGGCTAAGACGTCATCACAGAATGACTCTCCTTTTCCTAATCTCTAACGCCAGGAACTGCTTGTACTCATTCGGATCGAAATCAACAAAGGGGATTAGGTAACACAATGCATCTCTGCTCAGAAAAATGATTGTTTTCCTTTGGGCAAATCTTTATATTTATTTCCCTCTCGCCTTCTCAATTTGCTTGCAAGTAAGTGCGGAGAGATTATTTCACAAACACTATCTTTTCTTCAAAGAACTTTAAGAATTAAAAAATATATAAATATATATATGTAAATATATATTTACATATATTTTATATAAGGAAGGTGCAGCCCACAGTGGCCCATGTGGGGATCGAACCCACAACCTTGTCGTTATTAGCACCACGCTCTAACCAACTGAGCTAACCAGCCGCCCCAAGAATTAAAATATTTAATTAACTAAAAGCAATCAGGGATTCTTTTTCAATTCTCAGTTCTTTCAAATTCTTTCATTTCCGCCTAATTGGTGCATTACAAATAGGTGAAAAGAATATTTCATTTCATAAAAAATAAATAAGTAAAAGGAAAACACCTTGAAAAAATGTTTGTCGCAAGTATGACAAATTATTAATACCTTTACTATACGAAATCATAGCTCAAATGGCTAAAATAAAACATTATATGCCAAAGAGATAAATGAGTTAAAAATTAAGAAAAGACATTTTAAAGGGCGAAATACAGCTAGAACACTATCTCACCTTGCCCGTAATCTTAATGAAGAAATTAAAAGTGTTTCTAGTCTATAAAATTATAAGTAAAATTAAATAATCTTTTCCCCATTCTTTGAAAAAACAAACAAGACATTTTTTGTTAAAACAAAATGTTATTAAGAAGCTTAAGCAAACTGGGTTTCATCTACCATATCTGAAAGGGTGGGCCATGAAGTCTGGCCCATTTTCCTTGTTCTCCATCCTTTGGGGACTTTTGAGGATGCTGGAGGGAGCATTAGTTCTCCATGAAGCACAACTGGAAGACCACTGTTTTTAATGGCATCCAGTACTGAAAGGAGACTGTGCAACGGGCAGACTCCTACGTTGTTGAGATTCTAAATCATGTCAATGACTTTGAAAAAGCAATCTGGGAATATATCATGAAAATCACTGAAAATAGCTATGCCCTTTGACAACCTTTACTTCTGAGATCCTACATTGGCTATATTGCATGAAGATAATAATTTCAGCATTATTTAAGATAGTGAAATTTTAGGAAAAAAAAATAAATGCATGTATTTAGTCATTCAATAAATACTGAGCAAAAGACCCTGTAAAAACTAATGTTTCTATTACAGGATGAGAGGAAATAGGAATGGCTGGGGGCATAGTTTAGAAAGGCCACGAAGAAGTTCATTATGTAGTGTCTACTATGTCCTTTACTGAAGGTGACTTTTACCTTACTGGAGGACATTAATTCCTTAAACTAACTTAGTCCAGATATTATATTACCAAAGAATACAATAAAAACTGGAAGAGAATATATGTCAGGATGTGGCATTATAGTTGTTCTACTTGGACTCTTCAGGTAAGACCACAATGCTGATATAAGCAAAGTCTCTCCGAAGAGAATAAAGGTAAAAAACAATTATAACATTTCTCTGGGACTCCCTGTCTTAGCTATGGATCTAGGAAATTGGTAGCTATTTGAAGCACTCCTGACCAAACAAAAAGAATAAGGATGGCTTCTGCCACAAGGAGGTGGGTCAGAAGCTAGACAGGAGGTCTCTCCCTGGCAAACTCCAAGCTTAAAATGAAGAAAAGCATTTTGTAAATAAGATTATCCAGTTTCACATTCTTTTCTGTGTTTATTTCCTCTGTGTAATCCCATATGTTTAATAAAGTTTTATTTAAATGCCTCCAGCCTAGTCTCAGCTGCCCTGTGGGTAAAAGAAGGATTGCATGTCCTTATTTTAGCCAGACAGAGAAGATACCCCAGCCACCATTCATGCCTTAAGCTGGAGTGATGAAGGCAAAGGTCCTGAGTGAGAGATGCCCTAGCCTAGGAGGGATGTTCCTCCAAGGCCAAGGGCAGGCCCTGGGGTTCTGCTGCCCCAGCCCACACAGGGAAGCATTCTCTATCATCATTCTTCAAGGGGCTGACATTGATTTGATTACAGAGTCACTTCTTGGTAGTCTCAAGAATGTTTAGAAATCAGAGAGTTAAAAAAATAAGCATCTTGAAATATAAATGAGACCAGAAAAAGAAAAATAACTTGTGAGGACAAAAAAGCAAGGAAACCAGTAAAGACAAACTTCAGGCTGTTGCAATTCTCTCTGCTAAACAAGTTTCAGAAGGGGACAATTTATCAAAAGTATGTGGAAATGATTGCTTTAGGTGGGGAGACAAGTATAAATCAAAGCAAAATTTCTTTTTACATTTAAAGCAAAACCAAACAAAAATATATTCTCATGTAACCACTTATACAAAAGAAAAAAGTAGAAAAACAAGGCTAAATCAGTGTTGTGAGTTTTTAGAGAACAGCATTTTAAAAGATTATTTAATTCAATCTTGGAATAATTGCTTTCTGTAAACATAGCATGCATCTACTTTCACAATCGGATGTAGGCTCTTGTGTGCAGAAATTTTAATCAGTCTAAACATGAAGTGGACTGGATTGCAGGTCTGTCCTTTCCTGCCACCATATAAAGCACATTAGTACATTCCTGGATAGCTCTCCTTTTATTTTCTCTGACTTGTTTTATATTCATTGTATCTTGGGGTATTGCATATATATTTGTAAGGCAGCTAAACTATGTTCTGGAAGAAGGTGGAGTATAACACACAAAAATTTACTTTTTCTCTCAATACTTTTTCTTTCTGAAATTACTATTTCTCTGTGAGAATGATTACTCTTACCTTAGGTTGTTTGCAAAGGTAGCGACAAAGTTCTCCAATATATTGAAACACAGTCACATTATACTTTTTGCAGTCATTCCAAAATTGGCTTGCTGAGAATTTCTTCTTTAGCACACAAGTAGCTCCTACGAGAAAAGGCAAAAAGAGGCACTAGGGAAAAATATTCCAGGGCAGAATTAACATAAAATACGCATGATGTTGCTCTGTCTAGAACACTTTTGCTCACTTTCAAGGCTTTTATAATCCATCAGTGGCCATTTATATCAAGCTCATTTGAAAACATTAATCGTACAGTCCATATCTTGAGGCTGAGAGTAAGGTAGTGAGATAGTACCAACAAAAAAGTTCACTGATGGCAGTAGAACCTAACTTTAACAACAATGTAAGTCATATGAATATGTTCTGAGGAAAATGCTAATGACTTGACTTTCATCTTTACTTACTCTGGACATTGATCATATTCTAAATAGGCTATTCTATAAAATTACTTTACAGTATTTTAGACATATATGTAGTAGTAAATGACCTCTATATATTATTTCAGGACTAGCTAGGAATGAACAAATAATGTCAGCATGTTTATGAGTGGAATCTACTATGTCACAAGCTCTACAAGCCAACTTATGGGGTGTCTGGGGTACATTGTTTGCAAAGATAGTTTCAGCAATTCTTTTTTTTTTTTTTTAAAGATTTTATTGGGGAAGGGGAACAGAACTTTATTGGGGAACAGTGTGTACTTCCAGGATTTTTTCCAAGTTAAGTTGTCCTTTCAATGGTAATTGTGGAGGGCGGACTTCAGCTCCAGGTCCAGTTGCCTTTGTTAGTTGCAGAGGGTTCAGCCCACCATCCCTTGCAGGACTCGAGAAATTGAACTGGCAACCTTGTGGTTGAGAGCCCACTGGCCCATATGGGAATCCAACTGGCAGCCTTCGGATTTAGGAGCATGGAGCTCTAACCGCCTGAGCCATCAGGCAGGCCCAGCAATTCTTATCATGCACTTACTTTTGCAATGTGAATTTGCCACTCCTCCCTTCAAGAGATGGGGTGTATTTCCCATCTTGAATCTGGATTGGCTTGTGACTTGCTCTGATCAACCAAATGCAGTTGAAAGGTTTTCTGTGACTTCCAAGGATAAACTTTAAGAGCAATGCAGCTGCCACATTCTCTCTCTTGAAAGACACGTCCCACCATTTGAAGAGATAAGGGCAGACTATTAAAGGATGAGTGACCCCATGGAGAAGGAAGCCCAGGCAAAAGCCAGCTCCAACCACATGGCCATCCCAGAGCACTGCTCCTTCCATTTCAGGAATACACTGAGTATATCATAAAATTGTATCCTTTTAATAAATACTGTGTTATGATTTTATAATGTGCACATAATCACTCTGAATTCTACTGGTAGAGTTTC
This sequence comes from Rhinolophus hipposideros, assembly GCF_964194185.1. Classification (NCBI taxonomy): domain Eukaryota; kingdom Metazoa; phylum Chordata; class Mammalia; order Chiroptera; family Rhinolophidae; genus Rhinolophus; species Rhinolophus hipposideros. The sequence goes on from NC_138053.1 coordinate 11,025,360, forward strand.
AGACTTTAAAAACAGGAGTTCCAATTATTAGGCATTGTGAAAACTTATCATACAGAAAATGAAAACTTACCCAATTCAATACATCCACCAATTCCCAGGAGAGATCCTGAACTATGATACAGAGGAAGGGTTATATAAATAATGTCATCAGAAGTACAACCGAAAGCCCACAGTCCAAAAGAACCCTTTAAAGCCTGCAACTGAGTAATCACAGCTGCTTTAGGGAGACCTGGAAGAAAAGAAAGGAATACATATGTAGTAGAAATCAAGTCTAAGTTGGTACCAACTACAATCATGCTTGAGACAAAACACATCAAAATATGCTTTGTAAAAGGGTCCATGCAAACGTAAGCTACTACTGTAATTAATTTCTAGAAACTTAGATGTTTCCAGAAGAACTAAAACTACAAAATTACATAGAATTTGAGATACCATAAGAGCCCTATCTGCTATAAAAGTGACAAAAATGACAAAAACCTGAAAATGTACATCCAAAATGAGGCAAATCACAATATAAATCTAAATTATTTTAAAGTAGAAAATTTCTAGTGAACATTCCAAGTAAGATTCTGTCTGAATTATGAGCCATTAATTTTGTCATGTTTAATATGTCCCAGAATATGATCATTATAGAATATCAGATTCCATGATACGTATGTTGGAATTGTTTTATACATTCATGAAAAAATTTTAAAAGTTTTTCTTTCCAGTCTTCTATGCATCATGGGTTTCTTATTAAAAAAATTGTAATTGTAATTAGTGTATAAAAAGTTTTGCTTTTGTTACTTTGCATTTTTAGCCTAAATATTTTTCATATTGTTATAGTCCTCTGTATTATATAACGTCAGCATAATAAATTCATCCAGTTTGTATGTAACATAATATGAAATTGCCCTGTCAATGGTTGAATAGCAGTGATTTTGTGATTTAAACTATATTTCTTTACCATGGAACACAACTTGTTTTTATAAAGATAAGTATCAACACCTAATTAATTTGTTAGATTAGGTAATATTTTAGTCATATTCTGCCTGTGAGTTGACATCTAATATTTTTAGAGGGTCTTCATGGAGAGGGCCACATCCTAAATCTACCTCATCAATAAAGTTACTTTGATTCATAAAGTACAATGGTGACAAGTATCATTAGTTGTTCCAGAGGCATGCAGAGACCAATGGCAGAGAAATCCCAGGAAGCAAGCAAATGGCAGAATCAGGTGAAGAGCAGCGGGCAGTGCAGCTGTAAGAGTCGTCCTTTACCTCGTGCTGATACAGTCTTACTTAGCCACTTGTCAAAGGGGGGTTACTAACCTCAGTGGCTCTGCAAACTTACACTGCATCTGATTTGACTTTATTTCCCAATTCTAGAAACTGAGTCCTAAATTGACAATGAAGGACTTCCTTGCTGTTGTCTGCTTGTCTAAGGCTAGAGTCTAAAACAGCTTCTGTGCCCTGGCTCCATGCCATGTCCTGTTACTGCCGTTTCTTCTTGGGTCTCTGCCTCTGATCCTTTACCCATATTGGCTCAACCTCCTTGACATGATGCTCTATCTTCCAACTGACATTTGACCCACACTTGCTGCTCTTTGTATCTCCCAATGCATAGCTACTCAGACAACCAGCTCCATCTCTTCCATACAAACTAAATCCCAATTTTTTCTCTTGTAGGCTTTCTCAGGTTTCATAATATATCCTGTGATCCGTATCAACCGGAACTACTTATACATTCCGCAGTCCACTGGCATACCATCTCACCCAGAGTACGACACTATGTTTTCTCTGGTTCAACATATTTACTGATTCAAAGTTTTCACTGGATTTTTGGTCACAGCAGCACACAGAGCTATGAACCACAATCTACAGTGACTTTTACACACTTATCAGAGTGAGTCTCAAGCCGACCTTGTTGCTGCACCTGCTTTGACATTTCCACAGGCTTTGTGCTCCATTTCCACTAACTAGGAGAGACTCAATCTTATACACAAAGCTGGCATTATCTTGCCTATTATCCTAACTAAGATTTGTTTATTCATTTTTTCAAAAGAAGTCTCTGTGGCTTTTCCTGATAGCTTGGCATCCAACAACCTGAAAGAGTTTATTGTCCTCCACATGCATACAGAACCTCTCAAAGCCATGTATAAAGATTTAATATATTAATATGCTTTCTAAATCTTTTAAGAGGGGACTCTAAAATGCAGTTTTAACAAGGCTTCATTTATTCTCCTGGTTCTTTCCTTCTTTCAAACTTCAAAGTCCATCAACCTTTGATCACTTTTGTTTGTTGAACAAGCTCACTATCTGTTGTCTCCTTTATCAAAAAACCTGACTAGCTCCCATTTGATTCTTAATAATGCAATAGCTTTCCTTCATTCTAGGGGATCAAATATTTATGCATTTTCTTCTTCAAGAAGTTTCTATCCATGTTTTTCAGTCACCATGTTATTCCCACACTGTTCCTGATCTCATGGCAACCCAGCTTGAGAAATAATAACTTTTCAATTGGAGGTATGTCAAGAAAAGAAGGATGCTTTATCTAGTTACTTTCCATCTGAGTGCTTATGTCACTCCTTCAAAGCACTTTAGTAAACTGATTACCATGTTTCTTTTCCGAATTTGGTTAGCTAAAAGTGAATAATGATCTCATTAACTTATTATAAACTATCCAAGATACTCAGATTTTTTGATAAAGGAGACAACAGACATGAGATTGTCCAACAAACAAAAGTGATTAAAGGTTGATGGACTTTAAAGTTTGAAAGAAGGAAAGAAGGAAAGAACCAGGGGAATAAATGAAGTTTGTTAAAATTACATTTTAGAGTTCCCTCTTAAAAGACTTAGAAAGCAGATTAATATAGTAAAGCCCTTGAAAAGCCCAGCAGTACAGAAACCTTGGCATTTTTGTTAATGGCATTTTTTCAAACTTATGTGGTCATAAAGCCCCTTTTCAATTTTTATTTCATTTCTTTGAAATCATGAAGGGATATGGTGTGGAATATGCTTTGAGAAATGACACGTTAAATGTTCTCTAAAATCCTTTGTTTTTCTAACTTTCTATGAATTCTCGACATCAGAACTCTTCAAATATCCCCAGACATAAGTAGATAGTTATGTGGTCCAGGCATGAAGGTGGGAGTGAAGCTATGTCCAGTGAATTGGGCATTAGGAGGAAGAAGGAGGAAGAAATGATATTAAGAGAAAACTAAAACAGATGAGGGGATAAATAATTTGGGGAATTCTGGGGTAATTTTTAACAAAGGAAATGAATCCATAAGATTAAGGAGAAGGAGAGACAAACAGAAATAGAGATTTAGATGATGATAGCAACTGGTTCCCAGGTGCAGAGCCGCAGGCAGTTACCTTGTTTCCCTCCTCCCACTGCTTCTAGGGGTTTTTGCATGTATGGCTGCTCTGTCTGGGCTTAAACAGCCTTCCATAGACATTCTTGAGGCCGCCTAACTCAGGCCAGTGAGCAATGACAGAATTAGAAGTTGGCAGATTGAACACATACACAGACCCTCAAGGCAAAATAAAATGGATTTGGAGATGACAGCAACAACATTTAGAATAACAGATGGACGATTTGGGAACTGACACAGCAGACTCAAGAAGTTGAAATTTAAAGTGAAGCCTTGAGGAAAGCTGATTTATTCCCACCGAACCCCAGAAAGGCTCAGAAATTTGATTACCTCACAGAGTAGAAGATAAATATGGAACTATAAATAAGGAGCCTTATAGAAGTTCTGTTTAAGAAGCAACTGCATCAAGGTCATAGAAAAGGGAATCTGTATAACGCATTTCTTATTCATCAAGATATCACACAATCTCCTAGGTCAGAGAGACATGAATGGTATGAAAAGCGACCACAATCCTTTTCTTATTCAGAGACACTCTGAGTTTGTTCCTGGGTTCTGGAATATAATATTTTGGTGAAGTTGGGCAAACAGGACTTGGCGGTAGTAAGAGTGGTTAGGAAATATTCAATATTATCCAAAGGGCTTCCTTATAACCTTCCAAAAGGGGCTATAAGCAGACTGTTCTCCCATCATTTAACTTTTCAAAGCCTCACTTCTTTATATCACTTCCTAACTTGCACCAACACTTTCTTCATTATTAACATCATGAGATTTTTTTTGTGTGTGTGAGAATCAAGTGATTTTTCTATTAGGTGGCATACTAATACAAATTCTCATATTACTACCATTCCAATCACTTAATTCAGCTGTGGGTTTTGAGTTGTAAAACATCGGTTTACAGTAGAGAGAGAGAAAGAGAGAAATGCCTTTTATAATTGACATTATAAAAAACGTCAATTAAATCCTTGTTGAGGCGCAAAGTGATATTGTTACACTCTGTGATGGCTTCAGATCCATACAGCACAACATTGTCTAATTTTGTACATTGCTCTGCTCTGCTCTCCACAAGACCTCATGTTGCTCAGGACTTGAAGCTAAAAGAATACATTGATAAACTTTTCCCTGTATAATAAGATCACTCACAAACCTATTTTGGAGGAGTGTCAATAAATGCTTTTGATATTTGTTTTAAAATGCGAAAAATAAAACAACCAAATTACAGCCCAGGTTGCTTCCTCCATACTGGCAAGAGATCTGAGATTTATTCTCTGGAAAAGATGACCCTGGAAACACCAGGAAGAGGAGGGATTGAATAAACAGGGGAAATAAGAGAAAGTCTGTCTACTCCTCCAGCTCCCTTTTGACACTTGACTAGTTTTACCCCTCAAGATTCTTGTCTGAGGAATCTGAATAGCCCGCAAGTAAAAACTGAAAGACACTGACAGTCATTCTGAATCCCCCCAAGAAGTGACCTGGACAGTGAGGCTAAGCAGTCCACAAGTCAAGCTCTGGCACACAGAGCTTCTAGTCAGGACTTGGTTTGTTTGTGTGTGTGTGTGTTCTGGTATCTGCATTTTAGATATTAACTTCTAGCCAAACGTCACCAGGTAATTGAGGAAATTCTCCAGGATAAAGGTTAGAGACCAATACAAACCAAAAACAAAAGGATGTTGAAGAAAATAAAGACAAGATAGAGAGGGGAAATTTATAAAAAACTATTACTATTAATATTCGGAGAGATATGAGACTGTAAAGTATCAATAATACAAAAATAACACGCTACAAGAAGAGGAACATTCAGAGAATACAAGGGTTAGAAGATAAATGTCTCAAAAAAGTAAATCAAACGGTAAGAGAAGGAAAATGGGATAGAAAAAATTTTAAAAATAATAATTCAGTCCAGGAGGGCTGAATTCAAAAGATAAAAGATAGAAGAATAAACAACTAATCAAGTATAATAGAAAGGAGGGAATGGGGAGAAAGAATAGAAATACAAATGAAAGAGAAGGGAATGCAAAATTAAAAAAAGTTTTTCATGTATCTTGAATCATAAGACATGAGTTTCCAGACTAAAAAGTCCTGTAAATTTCTCAGTAAAATGAATGAATAAGACCAGTTCCAATATAAGTCATCATGATGTTACAGATGACTGAAAACTCATAAGAAATTCTAAAAATCCCCAAGAGAAAGAAAGAAAAACAACACCAGTTTGCATAGGATAATAAATCAGAAAGAAAAAGACTTTTCAATATATATACTGAAAATCAGAAAATAATAAAGCACAGAAAAAGTAGAGAACCATATGATTTCACTGATATGTGATATATAAAACTGAAAACAATAAAAGAACAACACAAACAAATGAAGGAACAAAAACTCATAGACACAGACAATAGTTTAGGGGTTACAGAGGATGAAAGGTGAGGGGGCTATAGAAGAGTGTAAACGGGATCAATGAAAGTGATGGGATCAATGGGATCAATGGATGGTGATGGAAGGAGAACTGACTCTGTGGTGAACACATAGTGTGAGATATAGATGACATGTTACAGAATTGTACACTTTGAAATCTATGTCACTTTACTAACAATTGTCACCCGAATAAACTTTAATTAAAAAAAAGAAAATAATAGAGCAATGTCTTCAAACCCTTGCACAAAAATTATTTCTAACTTATAATTCCATACAAATAAGTGTAATGGTAGAAAAAAGGACATTTTCAAACATGTGAGGACTTAAATTTACTCCCTAAATACTCTTTATCAGACAGCTACTGAATGCAGGGCAATGATAAAATGAAAAGTAAATCGAGGAAACAAACTTAGGATCTAGGAATTAGGGGATCAGAGAAAAGAAGAGTTGAAGGGAATTCCCAGGAAGATGGTGAAGAATGATCCCAAGAGAGCAACTGGTCAAGACTGAAATGAAGGGAGGAAGGGAAAGAGGTGACCAAAAACATGGGCTTGAAAAGTATAGGCCATCTTTTCAACATCAAAGGTGAGTTACCTTTTTGACAAAGGGATGAATATGAATCAGTTACAAGTGTATAGAAAACTAAGCAAGCAAACACACAAACAAAACAATGGCTAATTCCAGGTTGGAGGGAGTTTTATGTGAAAAGAAATAAATATACTTTTGTTATACTATAGGGCTCAGTTAGAAGTAGTGTTTAGTAAGTTATGATGCTAATACCAACCAAGCCAAAATTTATGATGAAACTATTAGTGTGATGCTGGGGAGAAAAAGTGCCTGAACGAAAGAGAAAGAAATGAGTGGGGGGAGAGAATGGTGATAAAAGAAGACAAAATCCTTGTCTTCCATTGTGAAAAATCAGTAGATAGTTTTTACTACGTATCCATGAAGTATCTATAAGATACTGATTCTATTTAGACATATGGGGATGATTACGGAAAGAAAGATCTAAAATTACTAAATGTGCTTGGTTTTGGGAAGGAGAAATGAGGGCGGGGGAGAAGCAAGGTGTTTTTCTTTAAAATTAGAATTTTTTATCTCTGTGCCGTATAACTTTAACATAAATAAACATGAAATGAAAAAATAGTAATGCGTCTGATTTCAGCCTACTGTGCAAATGTATAAAACACTCTGGTTTTAATCTTGAAGAACAAAAGCTGATAACAGTCTGCTCCAGCCTGTTCTCTTTGGGGTGGGGAGAAGGGGCAGTGGTGAGATTGCTCTAAAGACCAGAGTCACTTTCTAATTTTCACAGGAAATCAGCCATAAAGACAAACTGGTTAGGTACGTTCTGTTGGAAGTTTTCAAAGCTTATCATTTCTAAAATTTTATTTGTTGTTTTCCAAGTTCAAAGCCTTACTAAATTTATGCTAACAACTTGATACATATTAGCATTTTCCTGTTCATTTATCAAAGCTCTTCTAAACATAGTAAAAATATAGTCTACTGTCTAGTGTAAAAGAGAGCATTGTTAGACTCCAAATAGAAAAATAAAAAAAGAAGGAAGAAAAGGAAAGAAGAGAAAAAGAAAAAAAGTAAGACAATTTTACTCATACAATAGTAGTTCTGCTTACAATGCTACCTGTGCACAAGAAATTAGTATCAGCATATTTTCAATATGTCCAATTCAAACTGCCAGTTATCTTCAAACTAGTTAAAAAAGCTTATTCAGCCTACTATAAATACCAGTTTTTTTCTAAGACTCAATTAAGTTTAACATTCCTTTTGAATTCTTAGGCAGTTGTGTGTGTGCGTGTGTGTGTGTGTGTGTGTGTGTGTGTGTGTTATCATTTAACTAAAAAAGGGAAAGTTTAGTTACTTGATTCTATTTTGTATTTTCTCCCAAACCTGTAAAAAGATTTCCTGTTTGTCACGTGTTCCAATCACCCTAAGGAAAACCAGGAGAGCCAGCAACAGGTGCTTAAATTGAAGCTATAACTGGATAGCGTTTAGGATTTAACATTTTACACAAGAATATAGAAAACTTTTAAAGTAGACTAATGAATTTTTCAATCCAGCAGGATGATTAGAAACTATTTAAAATAATCTCTTCATTTTATAAATCAGGAATCTAAGGAACAGAGTAGTAAACTAGCGAAGACCTTCCCACAGAAGCTGGCCAAATGTCATGCTCTAAGCACCAAAGCTGCTGGTCAAGGTCTTCAGATATCCCCGTGCTGCTGGTCCTACCAAACTTGAAGACAACGGCTGTGTGAGTGAACACGGTGACTTTCCAAGTTCAAGTTAAACCAAGTTAAGGCCCAAGCTACCACTCATGGCAGCAAGTTGCTTGACACTCTTGCTTTCCAAGTTTTAAGAAGAAATGAGTCATACCTGTTGTTCCCGAGGTAAAAATATAAAGATAAGAAGACTTGAAGTTTGTGGCAACATGGTGGCTGTGTGGCACCGGCTTGTCAGATGCTGTGCTCAGTTTTTCTTTAAGTGAAATTACACCTCGTGGGACAGAATCTTTCATCCCCCAAACACTGATATCTTCTGGGAGGCTGGGAAGGATTTCTTCTATAGTTTCAAGCAAATCTAAAAACCAGACGATTAGGAATAAGTAAACAAAACATAAATCTCAAACCATTTGCCCTGTATTTTCTTTTGCGTGTTGGAACAGGGATAAAATGTAAATACAATGCTGATTTCCTTTCCATGTTGGGTAAGTAATATCAAAGCCATTTTATGATTCTGTTTCAACAGGACCACAGAAAGGGAAATCTGGTTATCACCTGATTTAACCAATGCAAGTAGGCCAATTCAAATTGAATTATGGAGACTCCATTATCCAGACTATGTTTTTTCCCAAATTTTAAATAAAACTGTTTTTTAAAATATTTTTTGTTGGAGAATATTGGGGAACAGTGTGTTTTTCCAGGATCCATCAGCTGCAAGTCAAGTCGTTTTCAATCTGGCTGTGGAGGTCGCACCTCACTGGCCCACGTGGGAATTGAACCCGCGACCTGGGTGTTATAAGCACTGCACTCTAACCAACTGAGCCAAGCGGCTGCCCCATGAAACTATATTTTATATTCTGCTTTAAATCTAAGTTCAGGATACTGCACTAAACATTGTCCTTGAAATACAACTCAGTAGCTCATTATTCCAAAAAGCCATCTACCTGTCACTGTTTAGTTCTACTTGAACGCAATACATTCAGGGGAGTCCTCTGACAACTCAGGAATCACAAAGTCATTATGTCTTAGAGATAATTTCAGAGCCAAAAGTGAAATGAGGAGATTGAGAGATGCTACTGGTCTTTTGGAGTTAATGCTACATGTCTTTGGTGAGACATGCCAAAGATTGCCAGCAACCACCAGAAGCTAGGAAGAGGTGAAGAAAGATTCTTTCTTAGATCATTGAAAGAGGAGCATAGCCTTACAGACACTTTTATCTTGGACTTTTAGCCCCCCAGAACTGTGAGGGGATGAATGTCTGTCGTTTTAAGCTACTTCATAGGTGATTCTTTATTACAGCAGCCCTAGGAGACTAATACAGCAAGGTCACAGTTGGTGGACAGTAAAATTGGTTTTAGTCTAACCGAAGTCTAACTGTAAAATATATACATTACCTCATAAAAGAAATCAATGATAAAAAAATAATGTTATTAAATGTAAAAATTACCCTGGTCAGAATGCTCAACAGAATGGAAAGGTAAATATGGACCTTTCCATCTAAACAATGATATTTTTTTGTAATTATTTAACAAAACTTTAAAAATAACCACAAGATATAGTCTGCTTTGAAGCTGACTCCACGATGCATCATCAAACATTTTCCTGGGAACGTGAATCAGCATCTGGTTATCTCAAAAAGCCATCTGTTAGTCACTGTTTAGTTCTACTGGAAAACAACACATTGGAGAAAAATCATGATTTACTTCCTCAAAATCTATAATCCAGATTGACCACAGATAGGCAGCAAGAGAAATTTGTCACACGGGACTAGGCAGTCCACAAATAAAGCAAGAAAACGAAGGAAACAGAAAATGGTAAGGAGTTGATATGTCAGGGGTGGAAGGCAGAGTGGGACTTGAAATTTTTTGAGTTCATTTTTATTTCTGTGACAAATCCAAATAATGCAAAAGGTAAGAGTCCAGAGAAAATATCTAGTTCTACTGAGCACACACAGCAAGCTTCTGTCTACAGATTGCTTTGGTAAAAAGGAGTAGTGAAAAATCAGAAGGAATGCTGAGGGAAGGACAAGTCATAAAGAAATGAAAAAGCAAGACAAGCAAATGATTTAAATGGTCTATTTGCTTTTAACTTTTAGTACTAGATTTTGTTTTAATGACTCTATCTGGCACTTTGCAGGTAAAAGTACAAGTCTCTGAACTGACTCATTTCATTACCTTAATTTAAATTTCTCATCTGGAATTGTGAATTAACACCATAAACTTTTATATGTTCTTAGTGATATGTATATCTGAATAGGCAAAAGTAAGTGCAAAGAAAGTTACAGTATGATTAATTGTGGCCCAAAATCTTTGTTGGAATTGTGGAGTCTGAAGAAACAGTCAGCATTTACAAAGAGTGATGACTTTTACAAGAAAAAAAAAAGTGAGCGGATTCCTAAGAATGAGAGGAGACACAATTTAATTTCCTTCAATTTAATTTTAAATTGACTTAGCTGAGACATTTAGAATTTTCAAGCAGAATTTTATCCAACAAAATTATTTATTCAATAGTGGTAGGAACTGTGGGTGAGGACAGTGAAAGTTGAAATTCAAAAAGTGAAAAGTCATGTAGGGGATAAAGAGTCATTATTTACTTATCACTGTCAATCTTTCCTAATAAGATGAAAAGTTTTACTGTCATTTTGAAAGTAAATTCTGAATATTAAGTCCTGACACAAACTAGCATTTGTTTAAATACTTCAGGGAAAACTTGGCTGTATTTCACAAAGGTTTACTGTATTGCCAGTGACGCGTATTGCCATTGAAATCTGTAGAACTGTAAGTGCCTCAAAAGAATGATATGTGTCCTCCATCATTTGGCACCTTGCACACACACCATAGGGGCTGGACAGACACCTGGTTGTGGAAATGACTCTGCCCATGGGATCCACTGTAGTTGCAGGTCTTGACAGTAAAGTACCTTAAGAAAATGAGACAGCTGAATATTCTATGACCTTTAACAGAGTCTGCAGTACAGGAGAAGCCTCAATCTCTTCAAAGCAACAGGTTCTTCCAAGGAATATATTGTTTCTTGCATATGCATGCCACTGTGTTAGGTGTGTTTGCAAGCAGAAAAACAGATAAATTATGCTCCCTCCGTACAATCCTTTAGCACTTTTTCTACAAATTAATTTATTTTTTTCTGTATCATTATAGTATCTCTTATTCAAATTTCTGAGACTATAAAGTTAGTGAGGAAGAATGTACTACATCCTCTAAAATGCCATTCGTGTGAATTATGTTATCATACGGCATTAAAAACTCGTTAAAATACCCTATTAATATTATACAGGAAACCAGCTAATGTTTTCAAAGGTATTGTTTGTAGTTCTTAATACATTGGCAAATGTTTAAACTTCTGTGCATTAGTACAACCAATACGATATTCCACTACAAATGGTCAATTTGAGTTTTCCATACTGCAAAGCAATATTCACACAGAATCCAAAGCGAAATAAACGATAGATCTCACCACATACTTGTAACTACCATCCATCCTACTACTTAGAGCAGCTCCACAGGTTTTTCATAGGATGCATGGGCAGAAAACTGACGCATAAATAAGAAAAGTCCTAAAGCAATTCATATTGTGATGTAGATACTAATACTTCTTATTAGGCCAGAAACTCATTTCATGAATAATATCAGCTTTTTTTAACAAATATTATTTTATTAATTATTAGTATAACCCTAGAAAGTGCATAGGAGCACTAGTCTTTCAATTGTAGTTACATTTTCTTCCCTGAAACAATTTTACTGACTGCCCTGAACATATGCACACAAGTTTGTAAGTGGGTTTATGTGTTTTCACTCTCAGCTGTCCTCACATCTTTTGGGGAACAGAAAGGCAAAATTGTGCAAGAAAATAAAAAGTATAACAGCTTATTTGACATTATTTCCAACACATCTCCTACTGCCAATGAATAATTATTACTCAAATAGGACCAAAATGGTATGATGTACTTGGTTTACTATTTTTCAGTAAGTGAATGATATATTTTTCAAAAGGCAATTCCAAGGTGACATTTCTGCAAGATTCAGACCCCATCAGAGCTATCTGCCACATGCGTTCTTGGTTATAAATGGAACAATCCTCTTGACCAGAGAAGAGCTAACCATCTAGCTCCTAACTTGTGCCTGACAGCATGTCAGCCCTGGCCTTTGGGGTTGGGCAGTAGATATGACTGTTCCGTCACTGGGGGAAGACAGGACGGCTGCTTAAAACCAGTTCTCTCAGGTCACGTGACATGTGCCTGGCTCTCCCACAGCAAATCCCAAATAAGGAGATTTGGGCAGACTTATGTCATATTTTGCATATATGTCTCTGCCCCCATACAATTAAAAATAGTTATGGCGACCATTTATTGAATATACACGGTGGTCCAGCCATCTGTGTCCTTGACGTTTAAGTCACAGAAAACCCAATGATATTCCTCATTATCTGCTATGTGTTAGCAGTCTCAGTTAATGGCACAGTTAGGGTTCAAGCCCGTGTTCACCTGACTCTAAGATGCGTATTTCTCCCATTCAGCCGTAGGACTTGCCTGAGGGGATACAACCTTCCTTTAATTTGTTTTTGCTCCTGCCATTATTCAAGCATCATTCTCTTCGAGCAAACACACGTTCAGCAAATACTGAAAATAAGAACCCCTAGGTCAGTGCCTCCATGATCAGTAAAGAATAAGCCATGCATCATCAGTGCTTAGCACACTGCCCTTTCCAGCTAATAAACCATGAAGCCACTTAAACTTCCTATCAAAATCAGGTTTTTCTTTTGGAATGGAGGTAATCCTTGACCTAGCTGAGTCTAAAATGGAAAAAAAGGCAAAACAACTATCCATTCTACTAACGTAAGTAAAAATATAGAATTCCCTAAAAATTAAAATAGCTATATGTCAGAATATCATAGTACATGGGTGAATAACAAAATTCACATAAGCCATGTATTTTATCTATCTGAATACATATTGTTTTCTATAAAATGTAAAGGGTCTTTATTTTTCCTCTAGCTCTTCTTCTTGGTCTTTAAAAAGCAGATGCCTTTATGGCTGCAAGTCATTTGGAGAATTACAATGGCTCGTTTGTTAACTGGAACATTTGTCCTGCACAGTCTGAATGAACAGTTTGTGAAAAAACTAACAGAGCAAGGCTGCATGGATTACTGTAAGTACATTGAACTGACACAAGATTTTTACTTCTTGTGAACAGAAATCCAAAACCCTTGTAAATATGTTGCGACACAAAATATTGAATATAAAGTAAAAGTGTTCAGTGTAATATGAACATAATCTTTCTTAGTTATTTATGTATAATTAAAATGATTTAATATGTGGTATATTGACAGAGGAGAGAGAGAAAAATATGTACATGCAAGTAAATCTGAAATTCTGTGGACGCTCAGTGTGTCTAAAACACTGTACTTCTAGGGCAGGGGTGTCCAAACTGCTGCCTGCGGGCCAACTGCGGCTGCGATCCATTGTTAATTGGCCCGCAGCAAATTCCAAAAATATATTTAGTTTACTTAAATAAACCAGGTGAGGCAATATGTACTTCACCTCGAGTGAGTGGCCCGGCTGTTTATGTATTTTACTGCATATGGCCCTTGGTGAAAAACGTTGAAAAAACTTTGGACACCTCTGTTCTAGGGTGTCATGATTCTAGCACTTATTTTATTGGTATAAAATAATACAACAAAGAAATTCTATTGATATATCTACTCTCAAAATCAGTTACCAAATGGACAATAGAGGGACAATTTATTAGCAAAACTTTGTAAGTAAATAAAATTACCAAATGCCCATACGTACCTCATAGTGTTTTGTTAGGTCATTCATTCATTCATTCATTCATTCATTCATATATACACACATACATACATCCAGGCAATAAATATTTATTGAGCATCTCCTTTGTGCTAAACTCTGAGAATTTATCAGTGAACAAAACAAACGTCCTCAGCTCAAAGAGCTGACATCCGAGTTCTGGTCCTATTCCTCAAAGCCACACAAATATCTATGTCTGTGAATTGGCTAATAAAACTTTACCGTTCCATTGGGGTGCTGTGACTAGCCATAGCACACCTGAGGCTTACACTATGTCTTAGTGTAAAAGGTGCTGAAAGTAGATGGACAGATGGAAGGTGAGAGAGAGGGAAGGAAAAGGAGCAGGTGAGGGGGTTGGTAAGGAAAGGGGAGGGGAAGGTAAAAGACGGAACAAACAGGAACAGAAAGGAGGACAAAGACAATCATGCACCCAGCACGCTTTTATGGTTTAGCATCAGAAAATGCAGGCTACGTCCCCACACTGCCTCTCCGAGACTTATAAGCTAGAGGACAGTCTGTGCCCACTTTAACCAGGCTGCCCTCAGCTTTTACAGGAGGCTACAGCTGGGATGCAGCTCACATAAGATAATACGTATAAACCACTTTGCAATGTATATAGTAGTCTTAAAATGGAGGGGATTGTTATTATTATGGCTCAATACGTCAAAGGATATAATTACACAGACTTTTAAAAATGATATACACGCATCACAACATATTCTGTTTGTACTAAGTAAAGAGAAACAAACACACAGGTAGATGACAATCTTGGCACAGGCACTGTTAGGAATGTCAGAGTTGAAATATCAGGGGGAAAGGAGTAGGTTTAATCTAAGACTATTTAATTCTCAGTAAGTGCTGAAATTTTCTGGGGAAATTTTAGATGCCACTCCACATCCCGTCTAAACCAAACTACACAGATACAAAACTTCTTTGCAAGTCTTTTTGAGTCTTCAGACTATGAGAGAAAGGAATACTAATTTTATAAACATTTTAATTTTTTCTAGTTATTTGTGTATTAAAAGCCTGATGTCTTAATATTGGAAACTTTTACTTTACTATTTTTATATAACTGGAATGCATATTTTATCATAAGGGGATTGACACTCTCAGAAACAATTGGACTATATATGGTCTCACACCAGAGACCAGGTTTTGAATCTTTGCTCTGAAACCTACTAGGTTGTGTCACCTTTGACACCCTAGATGAATTTCTTTCCCTCTCAGTCTTCAAAATATAGCTCTGTATCTGCCTCACAGAATCACTGAGAGTGCCTTTTACATAATCAGCCTTGAGTAAATGGCAACTGTTAATATTTTTGTTAATGACAATAACAGCAGAAATAACATTTGGTGGGGGCTTAGCTGATAACTTTTCCTTTGGCTTGTTCCTGGAGACACTTAGCAGTCACCTGCCATGATTGAAACTTCACCTATCACCATGGACATTATCTGTCCCGTCTGTTAAACCTTTCTGAAACTGGTTCTATATAACTTCTGAAAAAGACAATTTTGCTAAAGCATGCCAAAGTAGTGTTCAAAGTCTTATTCCAAATAAAAGTCTTTACTAGTCTTTCTTATACCTAACATCAAAGTAAGTTGTAGCAGCAAAATTCAAATGAGATCCCTTATTAATCTCGGATGATTCTATTATAATAATAATAGTAATTATTTCAGGATCTAGTTAGTACATACCAGGCACTCAGCTAGCCACTTTACTAAAGGTATGCCATTTCATTTTCAGAGTTACACTGTGAAGTAGATGGTATTATCACCATTTTACAATGAAGTAAAGTGAGCCCAGGGCAACTGATCTTATTTTCCACCACATAGTTAAGAAATGGCAGACTGCAAATGAAATCCAGGTCTGTCAGGCTTATCTCTGTCTAAACCACGTGACTAGTCTTTCCACCTCAATGTACTCACCCTGGGGATATAACGATTTAACTGTACACCTCCATCAGAAACATCCAATGAAATTTAAAGTTGTAAAAACTATATGTATGTATTGTTCACTGATTAAACTCAAGATACTAAGAACACAGTATAAGTATTTCAGGGTAAGAGGCTCAAATACAGAAAAGTGACTTTGATGTAAGCTATATCTTATTTTAAAAAAAGCTAGTAATTAAACAAAATAGAATTGTCCCATCTTTGAAAAACATGTAATTTCTATACTTTGGAGGTATGCTAAAAAGAACTGTTAGTAAGATTGAAGGTTGATTTCTTCAGCTATCTACTTACTGAGCAAATTGACTATATTGTTTTGGCTTAAAACTCCAGCGTCCCAAAATGGCTTTCATATATAAAAAAATGACTGTTATTATTAAAAACAAAAACAAGGAAACAATGAAATTAGTTATCGGCAAGCGATGGGAAAGCAGGCACAAGTAAAACTACGAAATTAATTGGTCCTAATTAAGCAACAACTCAGTCAACAGCAAACTTTGAATACTCTATTTTGAGAGGTAACCGTCCTGTGCGTGTTAAGAGAGCCTCAGGAGACTGGCTATGGATGGTCCTCTGGTTGGCCTTAACATCATGGCCACAGAAATCTTTTCAGGGATACCGTAGCCCTCTCAGTTTGCTTTTCTAATGGAAATTGATGGCTTTATCCATTTTTAACACAATTTGAGTTTCAGATTTGCTCCCAAACCTGTAATCTAAATTAGAATGAGCAATAATATAAGAAGTGGAATAAAATGTCAGAGTATATCCAGAGATGGACTGTGGTCACATGATCACTTGTCCCTGCACAAGTGGTAAATGTTGCTTCAACATGTCATCCAAATTCTGTGTGATTCATTTATCCTACTTATGGCTATAGTTCAGAGAATAACTATCATTTTTCATACTTCAATTTTGCTTTGTAATTGCAGCCCATTTTCCTAAGTACTTTGTTAATTAGGCCCCTAACTAAAGACTTTTCTTCATAGTTCAGTGTCAATATGTGTATCCAAAATCTAACTCCAAGGGTGGGGGTTAGGGGCAGAAGGTTAGAACTTACTGAAGGAAAGAAATCGTGGACAGATCCCACAGGGGAAGAGAGAGAAAGAAGCCTATAGAATCTGCCAAGAACCCGCCCACTGGCTGGTATGTGGAAGCCCAACCTTGCTAGGCAAATCCTAGCTTGCAGGAGGTACAAAATAAGAGCAGACATGCAGATAGGAATTCATGTACTTCAGATGAAACACACCGGGGGGTATTGAACACAATGTATACACATGACTTGTATTCATCTTTTGTTATTAGTATATATTGAGTATTACAATTTTAATACAGTTTTTTCTTTTCTTAAAATGTGTCTACATTTTATTTTGGCACCCTCTGTATTTGTTCTGTAATTGTAGTCAACCCTGATAGTGTTACTATTAGAAGCAAGTCGATATTCTGCAATGAAATCAAGATAACTTTCCTACTCATCAAATAATTTTGTCAGATCTGATAAAATTTAGAACCGACAGTTTTACCTCTCTGTTCTTGCACTCAATGAAGCTGTCCATAGCAGTGAAATTGCCCTTTCCCAAAATAGTTAGAAGCAGAGAGTTCATAAAAATTTTCTGAAGCTGTCTTGATATTTATTAATCTACATCAGAGTGATTGGAGTTGGGTTATTAAAACACCAGTCACAGAACTGTAAAATTATAGACTTTGTAAAATTATTTTGTAACATGCACCCTTTGTCACAGGCCCAAAGTATTAGTTGTGCACTGTTCTAACAAAAAAAGGAGGTGGGGAACCCGCAGGGCTGACATTCTGCAGAAGCTGAGCGGACCCCATACTCTACCTGCGCCCACCACGACAGCCCTAGGTTCACAGCTGCGGAGGCAATGCAGGAGCGAGTTGGCGCGGATGTTGGAGTTGAGGAACGCCACCACACAGCCCCGCTTGGCCAGGCCGAACCACACGTGGACGAAGTCGGGCTCATTGCTCATCAGCAGAGCCACGGTATCCCCCCTTTTCAGCTCGGAATGGTTCAGGAAGACATGGGCCACTCTGTTACTTCTTTTGTCCACATCTTCATAGGTGTAGACATCTCCCTCGTAGATGATGAAAGGTTTCTGGGGCTGCTTCTTGGCATGGCTCAGGAATTTATCCAGGACAGTGACCAGCTTCCCTTTCCGACTGTACAGCTTCATCCGAATTCCACAGTGGACCACCTTCACAAGGTACCAGAAGTCGTCCCAGAAGTAAGGGAACAGGAGTTTCTGCAGGAAGTGCAGTAAGACCATTGCAGCCCCCAGTCCTGTTAGCCACGATAGGTACATGGGGGCCACCGGGCCAGGCGGCAGCTCTGATCCCAGCGCCGTCAGTGTCCTCAGGGCCCAGGGCTGGCACCTGTATGTAGTTCGCTAGCCTTTCCGGGGTGAGAAGGGGACCTTGCGAAACAGAATCAGAAGTTTTCAAACAAGAGGTTGCTCGGAGGACGGGATCCTGGCGATAAGGCTTTGTGCACCTGGCGGCGAAGCAGAGAGCGTGCGGTTCTGGCGCGAAACCAACGCAGGGAGCTGCGGGGCCCTCGCCTGGGGAGCCCGACGGCGGGATCTCCCGCAGTTTCCACTCTTCCCTCGCGCGGGCGGGTCGGTGCCCGGCGCCTCTGCGGCCCTAAACCAGCCCACCCCCTCAGCAGAGGTAGGTCCTCCGGCAGATGCTCTCCTTCTCGGGGTAGTCTTTCCCGCCGCTGCGACCTGGAGGCTGAATTGGAGCCAGGAAAAGCTGGGATGGCGGCGGCTGAGAAATCAGAGGCTTTCCGTCTGGATTCGCTAGACTCTGGGGAGGGTCTCGGGGCCACGCCTCCGCCCGCTGTGTCCCCAAGGCCAGTGCGATCTCCGCCCGGCAGCGCCGCCCTTGCTGCGCTCCGCGCTCCCCTCGGACACACCTGTCCCGGCGAAGTGCTCCCAGGTGACCGCCGAGCCCGCTGGACGGAGCTGCCGCCTAGCCCGGCCCCAGCTCCCCTCCGAGGACCCTTGGGGCTGGTTTAGCTCTCCTTCCAACTGCAGCGTGGGTGTCGTTCGCCTACCTCCGGCCTCCAGGCTCCGGGCCAACCGCAGCTCCGACCGCTGGGTCGCTGGAACAGCTCGCCCCCCACCCCCGCGGGCTCCTCCCTTGGCTCCCGGCCGCCACCCCCGCTCGGCTGCTGTGCGGAGACACCAGCCGACACCGACGAGGGCCTCTGGAGGCGAAGCGGACAGTCCCATGGCACAAAGCCACGTACGCCCGAGAGCATAGCATGAGGTCGAGGGGACCAGGCTGCTGGAACTGGGTCAGGGTTTTTCATTTATTAAACTGATAAAGAATTAAGGGAACTAAATGATTACAGAAAACAAAAAGAGAGAGGGAGGGAGGGAGGAAGGGAAGGGAGGAAGGGAAGGGAGAGAGAGAGAGAGAGAGAGAGAGAGAGAGAGAGAGAGAGAGAGAGAGAGAGAGAGAGAGAGAGAGAAAAGAGAGAAGAGAGGAATTGGACAGCCAAGGAATATATTTGAATTCTTTGTTCATAAAACACCACAAAACTGGTTTGTTCTACAAAAAGGATCATTTATATTGGAATTCCAGAGTGCCTAGACAGTGTTTTTCACAAAACGTCCAAAAATATTGACTGATTTGGGAGCTTTTCCATTTCTACCTCCATATTTTTAAAGAAGTATAAAATACTGACTATTCTCTGTACTTAAAAATAACAAAACATTGTTTTCAATTATATTATTTAAAAAATTATCCCGATTTTCAAACTAAGGATTCTAAAGGGGGGAGAGAGTGGAGAGGAAATAGGTAATTGCAAAGAATAACAATAACGTTTTATACAAAGATGAAATTTTGCTGAAGATAAAAAACTGAGGCGTATTTAATTACACACTCCCCCCCTCCCTGCAGACACTATCCTTCCAGCTCTCTGCTTTTAAGAAGTATGCATAAATGCTTAATTATACGTGTTGAAATGATTACAATGCCTCACTTTATCAGGCTTCTGCTTCTTCTGTCTTACATTCCGTAGCTGGGGTCTAGCTTACCTCAGATTTCCTAATACAGAAAAAACTGATAACTCCATAGACAGACTCTGGTTTATTAATCTGAAAATGATTACTTAAAGTCACAGTGAAGAGCCCAGAAGTAAGAAAGTCTCTTAAAACCCTTTTGTGTTGATGAAGGAAACACTTTCTGAATTTACTCAGAAGCCCTGGTCTTTTCAATTCAGAAACATCTTTTCAGTTAAAAGAAAAAGTATTAGTATCAAGTAGTTTACAACTAGGGATATCAGTTTACAACCTGAAAAGTATGTTTGAAATTCTCTCCTTTTCTATCCTAGCTCTAGTCTGATTCAGTCACCTCCTAGAAAACAATATTTGAAGCAGAGAATAGAAACTGGAGCAGTTGGTCTCAGACTTTTGGATTTCCAATACAAGTAAAATCTGTCCTCCTCTAGTGGAAGAAAATGAGTAAAGAAACAAGATTCCCATTGTTTTATTTTGTTAAATTAGAAACCTTAAACGCACATTACAATTATGACATCTACTGTCACCATTGTTTCATAAAAGGAGGATTTATTTCAACATTAGAAGGGAGGGAATACCATTATAATAAAGGACCAAATTTCAAAATAATAAAATTAACTTTATGAAAAACTCATTGTGTTACACTTATTTTTCTTATCATGGATCTGCTAACACCATTCCAAGGCATGGAAATAAATTTTCAGCAACTACTGATATGAGTCAAGAATATTTTTGGCACCATAAATGTGAGACAATTTTACTTACCAGGAGTACTACCAGCATATGTTGCCAAAATTTATATTGGCCAAGACCAATTTCATGCCTGAAATCTCATAATGAAAGAAGGAGTCGATGAAAATCTTGGGATTTTATGCATTGTGTGCATGCCTACATCAGGCCATGTGTCTGTTCCTATTTTTTCCAGAAATTTTGTATTCATTTTCAAATAGTGTCAAAGACAGGTGAGTAAAATAGATAATTATTAATTGTAATTTTTAATTATTGCAAAATGGTGGGACAGACAATAAGCTAGTTGTGAGTAAATTTATCATTTAACTAAAATGAACAGAATAAACATATACAAATAGTCTAGACATTTGTTAACATTACTTTTGATCAGGGACAACGCAATATTTCCCAGGTTTCCCTTTAGGAAATATAGAAATGTTATGTTTTTATTTAATGTCATTTGGAAATAAATATTGTGACAATGCAAATCAATGCAAAAAGAAAATTTTTATTTTCAATCTAAATATGCTCTCCTCTATCCTTTTCCCATTTCTGATTTGAGTTTCCTCTCGAACCCTCTCCCAGTTCCCTCTGCATCCTCAGTTCTGTTGAAGATGAATTGTTTAGTGAGTAGATTAAAGACTGAACAAATAGCGTCATATGATGGACACTAATCTTACACCCATAGGATTTTACCACTGCAACTCCAGAATTCTGACTTTGTGCAAGTTACTTGGGTCCAGAAAAAGTCTAATGAAATTCTACCCCAGTCACATTTTGGATTATGGGAGGTTTGGGTGAGAAGGAAAAGGTTCAGAAAGGACCCAAATGTTGCTATGTTGGTATCAAAATACAACGGTGGGTGCTTGCAATGGACCAAGAACCTCTGAGTACCTAGACTGCAGATAGGAGTGGACAGGATATGTGAGGGAGATGGATGGCTCTAAAAATCAGAGTGAGAATGCTGAATGCAAGACTCACCCACTTTACAGTTCTGTCCAGGAACAGGGTTCTGCTCAGGTTATAATCACTGTTTTAGTCTCTGATCAGAGCTTGGTTTTTGATGGGAAGCTTACTCTTCCTACAATCTGTCTGTATTAATAAACAGTTATTGCCCAGAATATCATTCCTCACAAGGACTCGTGAAGCAAACTTCAACATTAAACATGAGAACAGCTGTTAGACGGTTGGGAGGTGTTAACATTACTATAGGTCTTCAACACATCAAACGCTTCTTAAAATATAAAAATTTTATAGCACCAAATAAGTGATCCTGTAATAATAGTTTTGGGAACAATTCTCAAACAAATTAAATATTTAACTATCATTTATGCCACAGACTACAAACTATGCCCAGAAATTTATGCCAATCAGGATCCTGCCGAGAAGACATTTTACATATATATTCATGGTTTTCTAAAACAGCTTTCTTATATACAGATACTGCTGTTTATGATAACTTCCCCTTTCTCAATGTTGGTGGCTCTGTTCCAACAAACTGAGAACCAGAACAAACATGGGGACTGACACCCTTCTTTGAAGATCAGAGTATTTGGGACACAACTTCCAGCTACCACAGGCTACAAGAGCCTTGGGGTAGAGGACTTACCCAAGGGAGGGTAGAAACACGGTTAGATCTGGCTGCTGTCATTTGGGCACGTAATTAGTCAAAGTGTAGGCACAGGAGTACCTCATGCCACTCAGGATGGATGATATGTGACAAGGTTCTGAAAGGAATGTTAATTAATTAAGTCATCTCTCACCAGACAAGCTTATGTCTGGCACTCTACCTGGGCACAATACTGGTGGACCACCAGCAATATAAAACACACAGAATCTGAGCTTTGGGTCATCTGCTGATGCCACCTCACATAAATGATCCACACTGTACAGAATATATTCATCCACCAGATGAACCAAAGAGTTTTCTTTTCTTTTTTTTAAAAATAAATCTTTATTCACTTTTACTCTATTATTATTATTATTTTTATTGGGGAATATTGGGGAACAGTGTGTTTTTCCAGGACCCATCAGTCCATGTGAAGTCGTTTTCAATCTAGTTGTGAGTGCACAGCTCACTGGCCTATATGGGAATCAAACTGGCGACCTTGGTGTTAGGAGCACTGCGCTCTAACCCCTGAGCGAACTGGCTGCCCTGAAGAGTTTTCTGTACCTGCTTTTGATGCCCAGGTGCCCTGGGGTCTGGTCTCAGTGGACCTGCCTATTGGTCTTCACACCCTTATTAGCCAAGGTTGCCCAATTCAGCTTTTTTATATGAATCATCCTCAGATCTCCACACTCAGTCTTTATGTCTTCTGGCTTTCACGATCACATGATATAAAACTAAAAAATTCTAATTAATATTCTCTTGGTGGGCCCTTTAAAAAAAATGCCAGGTACCCATTCCCATGCCGATAACAAATGCAGAGAAAACTGGAAGGTGAGGGCATCTCCAGTGCTCCATCACCTAGTGTTTCACCATTGCTTTGGGACAAAACTGGCATACTTTATTTCTCTCCAGGCATTTCATTAGTACACATCCTTCATTATAACAGCTTTTATCTCTCCCACTGTCACTGTGGCTATTCCTATAGCAGGCTTGGATTCAGAGAAGCTGCATGACAAATAAAAGTGTTCAAAGTAGGTAAACCAGAGATAGGAAACCATAGCCAATAAGACCTCCATTCTCTAGTTCCGTACATATTAGGGAGCCTTGGTAGGCATGTGCTATAGCTCTCATCTCTCCATAATCATTCTCCTTGGACTTTCCGATAACAAGAGGTTCCCTGGCTGATGTTCAGGCCAGAGTTTCCAAGCTAATACCCCAGGTTAGAAGTTACAAGCTAATACCCCAGGAAAACGTTGGCCTGAAGTTTCCTTTCCCTTCTTTTAAGACTTGAACCCTGGCTTCCACCATTCCCTCCTATTATTATATTAGCCCATAGGATCTGCCTGGTTGCACCTCTCTCTTCACCAGGCTCAGTACCAAGAGTAGGGATTGGGATAGATGGCATGATGATCCTGTAGCCATGTAACCACAATGGTCATTTGTAGAATCATGAGGACTGGGAGAGATGCAGGCCCACCTCAAGCATACTTTAGTTTCTTGGCTCTGTTTAGTCAGCAGAACACCAAGGGGCCCAGCTTGCTGTCTTAGCAAAAAGCACCTACGAGAAAATCGACGAGTAATGTCTGATACTTGAAGGACCCTCAGCTCACATATACGAGAAATATCACTGCTGGGATTCATTCTTGGGCTTCTCCACAAGAAGTGCTGAGGCTCTAACACTGGCAGGTTGGCGTATCCCATCTTTCAACTTCTGCAGCTGGCCAACCCCCACTGATTCCCATGCTTGATTGATCCTTACATTATCAATGTACCAATGATCAATTTGACGAGTGACAAATTCACCAGAATTTAATTCATTTCAAAGATAATTTGCTGGACTATTGAGAATTTTTTTTTTTAAACATTTTAGGGTATTTTGTTGTTTGTTTCTTTAGCATCTAACTCTATTGGTACTAATGCTTCAAGCTTGCCCTTGTAGCTTCCAGAGGCCATCAGACAAATACGGGAAAGTGTGTAAAACAATCAGTGTTGCCCCTAGAGACAGGAAGGGACAGACCCAACTTCAGGAGCGGGGTGACATCAAGCTGCAGAGAGATTTCAGTCTATGAAGTTTCAATCTATAAAGTTTCAATCCCAGCAGTGATATTTCTCTCCCACGTGGGCTTAGGGTCCTTCAAGTATCAGGCAAGATTACTCATCGATCTTCCAGTTGCTGCTTTTTTTGCTAAAAGAGGACAGATTGGGCCCTTTGGTGTTCTGCTGATTAAATGGAGCTAAGAAATTACAGTATACTTGAGGTGGGCCTAGATCACTCCCATTCCTTTTTTGAATATAAAACAGGGAGGTCAACACAGGGTCAAGTGTAGATGGTGGAACAGGAGATGTAGGAGAAGGCAGGGACCTCATTTAGCAAAATGGAAACTTTCTGAATAGGCCAACATTCTTCTTCC
Organism: Rhinolophus hipposideros; assembly: GCF_964194185.1. Taxonomy (NCBI): domain Eukaryota; kingdom Metazoa; phylum Chordata; class Mammalia; order Chiroptera; family Rhinolophidae; genus Rhinolophus; species Rhinolophus hipposideros. Next base: position 11,049,924 of record NC_138053.1, read on the forward strand.
CAAGCACAATGCTTGGTATATTTCCTCACACTGGATTAGGAGAAGGGTGGAGTAAACCTACAAATTACTAGAGATTTATTATGGAGCTAGAATGAGGGAGTGACAAATCTTAATGAGAACTTTTTTATCCCCAAAGCCTCTTAACTATTTGAAAATTCATTTAAGGGTTATAAGATGGGTTCAACAGATAAGAGAAGATATTCTAAAAGGATGAGAATATACAAATTACTTCTTTATATTTTATTGCTAGGAATTATGATTTATTTAAAGCACCAGGCTAAGGCTACCCACCCCATTTACGATCCATTGCTTGAGCAACTCTTCTGTTTTTAGCAAAGCTAGTAGATTGTTTTCTGATGTGCTTTCATGAAACATTTGGCTTCTGTGTAGGCTTGGTTTTGAAAAAACAAAACCAATGTTTGTTCACTGGACTAAAAATAGTGGTTCACCAACATGAATATACAGAAACATCTATTACTGAGGCATTCGAAATAGTATATGGGTTCTTTTTGTTTGTTTTAGCTTCACAACAAGGAAAACAACTCAGAATTAGCTCATGTATATATGTCTGTATGCATGTATGCATATTCTTTTACTTTCTAGAATCTAATAATAAGATATTGTTATTAGTCAAGTTTAAGTGTTCTTTATATGAATGAGTTTTCGTGAATGTCTTGTTTTGAAACATTATTGAGGATTATTATATACATAAAATAATAACTGTACATATTAAAAGTATATGATTTGATGTTTGACATATGTATATACTGATGAAATCATTGCCAAAATCAAGATAATAAACATATCCATCACCCCCAAAGTATCTTCACTTGAAAATCCCTCCTTGTCACTCCATACATTGTGTTTCCTAGAAGCAGGCATAAGGAGTCATCACATTTACATATGGGTGTTAATCCAGCGCAGATTTGGTAGGCTGGTGACATTTTGGGTGTGAATTCAAGTTTTCAGCATATCTGCACTAGATTCATACACAAAACATTTAGTCTGAATTTCTTGTGCAATGAGGATGGTTGAAATGTCAAAACATAATGTTCCAAAGAGGAAAGCAACAATGGAACTTAATGCGTTTTTTTTTCCAACAAACCCACGTCTTTGTACTTGGGTATTCCTTGTTCCAATCCTATTGTCTAGAAATTGTACATAAACTGAGGTACCATCTGGATGGACTGACCAGGAGAATTTATACTGGTCATCTAGCCCTTGACTGGGAAAAATTAAACTGGATCTCACAATCTATTGACCAAAATAATAATAATGATGATGATGATAATAATAATAATAATAATAATAATAATAATAATAATAATAATATTCAGATGGCTGCTCATGGGTAATAGATGTATTTTAGTGTCACATGTAGTTCTCCATTCATATATACTCTGGACTGGCCTTTTACATGTGAAAGCCTATCTCAGGGAGTGTTTTTAGTCCCTAATGCTGCAACCAGGGCTCCCTTCCCTTTCATTACCGATGACTATCTTACCTTTTTGCCCACAGAATCTTGGTCTTTTGGTATCTAACCACCCCACTTCAGAGTTTTAGACAAGAAGGGAAATAATGGGGAAGCTAGTTGAGAAAGTAAAATGGAAAAAGCCCCAAATGGGTTCTTCCTCTATTTACTGTCTCACCAGCAAGCCACATTCTCTACCTCTCAATCAAACCTTCGCCTCTCAGAGTTACCCATCCTTCCCTTCACTGGACTTCTGAAGTAGATTTTGCAAGGAATTGCCAAGACAGTCTTCTTTTGCATAAAGCAGATATAAAATGCCTAATGTTTAATTAAACCTTAGGGAAATTGATTGCAACTGATTGCAAACAAGAGACAGTAACTTACACAATGCAGATTTAAACAAAAAGGGAATTGCCAGAAAGGCTGGACAAAACAAGAATTAAAGGAGTCTGGGTACAATGACTGTGACTAAACCACACCACCAAACTCCAAGTGGACACAGACATGGCGATTGGGTGCAGCATCTGGCACCCAGGTCTATTTGGCACAAAACAGTGTACACTGGTCCACCATGATGACTGTGGCCAATAGTAATTTATGCTGCCAGATGAATTCTTGTTCCATGACCAGGGCCTGGAAAGTTGTACTCATCCCTCACTCCTAGGGACTGGAGAAAGCGGGTGTTTGGAGAGTGGAGATTTTGGAGTAGGAGATGAACCCTGCAGCCCCAAGTATCATGAGGTGGAGAATTTTACAAACATAGGAAGGAGCTTCAACATCTAAACAAGAAAAAGAAAACTAAAGTTCCAGTAGAGTGACATTTTTGAGAAGACTTGGAATTTTGTGATTTTTCCCTTATCTGTTAGTTTCAAGCTGTATTTGTTTTACTTTTATTATTAATTTTTTTTAAACCTTCAAATAAGAGTTCTTTAAACTGTGGGATATAACCTGTAAATCAGATGTGAAATCAATTTAGTGATTTGTAACTAACATTTTTTAATAAAAAGAATGAATAACAATTATCAATGTGCATATCACATAATATGAGTTTTGTTCCATAAAGCTTTGTTTCAGTTATGTATATATGTAAGTATGCATTTATTTAATTATGACTTAAACACTTTTATTATTGTGGTTCATAGTTTAAAAATTTTGAAAACCACTGCTCCAAAAGACTGTACACTTTCACTCAGGAACTTGGGGACTAGAGAATAACTTTAGTTTTTCATGCCAGTGGTCTAGAAAAGAATCCAAACTGTAGGCAGAAGGGACAGGTCAGTGTAACGGGATATGAATGACTCTCAGAGTCCTATAAGAAATGTAATTAGGAGCTGATGCAAAACCAAGGACCTCCCAGGACTTCTTTTTTTTTTTTTTTGAATGCACTATCTATAAGGATTTTATTTAAATATTTTGTTTGAGTTACAGTAAAGAAATTTTCCCTGGCAATTTTCATTTTTTAAAATTTCAGGTGTACAAAACATGTAATAGTTAGACATTTACACCCCTCACCAAGTGATAATCCCCCCCAATCTACTACCCCTCTGACATCATATATGATTGTTACAATTCCACTGACTCTATTCCCTATGCTGTACTCCACATCCCGTGTGTGTGTGTGCACACGTGTGTATATAGTTGACATTCAATATTATTCAACTTCAGCTTCAGGTGTACAGCGCAATGATCAGGCACTCCCAGGACTTCTTGTTCTCTTCCTATTATCCTTTACCATAGCCCCAGATGGCTGGAACTCTTTATCAGGTCCCAGTAATCATTCCCAGTGATTGAGGAGAGTGTCAGAAAGGTTGACAACACTGGAACATGGTTCCTGACATCCAAAGTTGGAATCTGTTATGAATTTCCCCTGAGAAAGCGTGGAGTACCTTGCTAGAGCCTGCAGTGTTATTATTGCTATATTTAGACACATCTTGAGTTAGGGAGGCTACATGTATAACATTATTTCTATTGAAAATATGTTCAATTTCTAAAGAACTGATACAACTTTCCAAGCTTTAGTAACTTTCTCCAGTAGTTCTAAGTAGGGGTGGGGGCTGTCATGTTGACAATAGTGGAAGCATCTCTCAGCATAAACATATGAACAGGCGGTAGAAGCCATGTAGAAATTGCTTTGTCAGTTTTTTCATAGTATAATTTTTTTAAAGCTTTTATAGTTTAATTTGGCATTTGCACAAATTTCAGTAATATTAGACATTTTTCATGTTGTCATACTTTGTCATACTTTGTCTCCCTAAAACTGAATTATCTTCAACTTGAAGGTATTGAGAGCCAGTCTGTTTTCCCTTTTTGTGGGGTTAAAAAATCTCATGATACTCACTTTGATCTTTCTGTACACCATGCCAAAGACATCCCTTCTTGGGACTGGAGGATGCACTGAATTGCATAATTTATCTGCTGATTAAGCATTGTTCTGTAACTCAGACTTGCCTGTTATGATGTGGTTAACAGGACATGGAACTATGTAGAGAATCATCTCCAAGAATGCAGACACATTTTCTCTCACAGGGCATTAGACTGTCAATTTCTAGGGAGTAAGGAATGAGACTTAATTAACTCTGTGCTCCCAAGTTGAATATAGAGCTCAATATACAACTGACGCTCAACAAGTCATTCTGGGGTGGGATAGCTGTGTTTCTCTCCAACATTTACTGTTACGTGTTTCCTAATTAATAATCACAAAAGCCCTACAAACTGCAGTTCATCACTCTTTATACTTTGCAGTTGATGAAACAGAGTGATTAAATAATTGCTCAAAGTCACACAGCTCATGAGAGGCCAAGCTGGGATCCTAACCATGTATTCTGACTCAAGAGTCCATAGAGCTAAACTACCTCTTCTGATGTGGAAGTATTGTTGGAAAAAATGAAGACCACAAGAAATGTTACCAAAGGCTTTATAGAAACTATCAAAATGAGAATGAAAGTAAAATTAAAAAGTAGTCCAGTAGAGTGCTGTTTCCTTTGCTAGAGTAGCTATTTCCTTTGCTATTTCCTTCTGCCTCCCTTGAGTGAAACTCTCTAGGGCTGGTAGTTTTAGGATCTGCTTCAGCTGTATAGACAAGAATATATCTAAATAATAGGGGCTTACATAAATTAGTCTTTTGTTCTTAGGTAAAATAAATCTGGAGGCAGGAAGTTCATCCCATGTTTTCATCAGATACCCCAACTCTTAGCTTCCTTTTTTCCATCATAGCACAGAACCCAAAGTATTTATTTTAAAGCCATTATAGATGATATCTATACCAGACAATTTGAGTGATATATTATAATCACTCTGATCTATACTATAATCAAATCCTAATTCTAGCCCAAATCCACTGAATGACTTTTTTTGCTATGTCTCCTAAATGTTTTTCTTTTTAAATTTTCAATTACAGTTGACATACAATATTATATTAGTTTCTGGTGTACACTATATTGTTTAGACATTTATATAACTGACAAAGTGATCACCCCAATAAGTCTAGTACCCATCTGACGTCATACACAGTTGTAACAATACTACTGACTATATTCCTTATTTTGTACTTTACATCTTCATGACTATTTTGTAACTACCAATTTGTGTTTCTTAATCTCTTCTCCTTCTTCATCGCCCCCCTAACTCCCAACCACTCTCTCATCTGGCAACCCTCAAAATGTTCTCTGTCTCTGTGAGTTTGTTTTTGTTTTGTATGTTTGTATTGTTCTTTAGATTCTACATATAAGTGAAATCATATGGCATTTGTCTTTCTCTGTCCAACTTACTCCACTCAGCACAATACCCTCTAGGTCCATCCATGTTATTGCAGATGGCAGATGGGATTGTTTTTTTATGGCTGAGTAATGTTCACTGTGTATATGTATCCCCTCTTCTTTATCCATTCATTCACTGATGGACACCCATGTTGCCTCCATAGCTCGGCTGTTGTAAATAATGCTGCAATGAACATATGGATGTACATGTCCTTTCAAAGTAGTGTTCGGGTTTCTTCAGATAAATACTCAGAAGTCGGATTACTGGATCCTTCTTTGTCTCTTGTTATAGCCTTTGTTTTAAAGTCTATTTTGTCTGGTATAAGTATTGCTACCCCAGCTTTTTGGTTTGTTTGTTTCCATTTTCATGAAATATATTTTCCATCACTTTACTTTCAGTCTGTGTATATCTTTAGATCTGGAGTGAGACTCTTTTGGGCAGCGCATGTAAGGCTCTTGTTTTCTTACCCATTTAGCCATCTTATGTCTTTTTTTTTTAAAAAAAGATTTTATTGGGGAAAGGGTACAGGACTTTATTGGGGAACAGTGTGTACTTCCAGGCCTTTTCCTCCAAGTCAAGTCGTCCTTTCAGTCTTAGTTGTGGAGGGCTCAGTTCCAGGTCCAGTTGCCATTTTCTAGTTGCAGGGGGCACAGCCCACCATCCCTTGTGGGAGTTGAACCGGCAACCTTGTGGTTGAGAGGATGTGCTGCAACCAACTGAGCCATCCGGGAGCTCAGCGGCAGCTCAGCTCAAGGTGCTGTGTTCAATCTTAGTTGCAGGGGGCGGAGCCCACCTTGCAGGACTCGAGGATTTGAACCGGCAGCCTTGTGGTTGAGAGCCCACTGGCCCATGGGGGAATCGAACCGGCAGCCTTCGGAGTTAAGAGCATGGAGCTCTAACCGCCTGAGCCACCGGGCCAGCCCCACCTTATGTCTTTTGATTGGAACATTTGAAGTAATTATTGATAGCTATGCAGTTATTGCCATTTTACTATTAATATTTTTTATCTCTTCTTTTTCTCATCTTAAAGAAGTCCCTCTAACATTCCTTGTGACATGGGTTTGGTGGTGATGAACTCCTTTAGGCTTTCCTGTCTGGGAAGCTCTTCATCTGACCTTTGATTCTAAATGACAGTTTAGAATGCTGGGTAGAGTAATGTTAGTTGTAGGTACTTGCTTTTCATCACTTTGAATATTTTATGCCACTCCCTTCTGGCCTGCAAAGCTTTTCTGTTGATAAATCAGCTGACATTTTATGAGCTCCTTTGTTGGTAACTAACTGCTTTTCTCTTACTGCTTTTAAGATTCTCTGCTTTTAACTTTTGCCATTTTAATTATGATGTGTCTTGGTGTAAGCCTCTTTGAGTTCATCTTGTTTGGGACTCTGCGCTTCCTGGGCTTGTATGTCTATTTCCTTTGCCAGGTTCGGGAAGTCTCCTGTCATTATTTCTTCAAATAGGTTTTCAATTCCTTGCTCTCTCTCTTCTCCTTCTGGTACCTCAATGATGCGAATGTTGGTACTCTTGAGGTTTTCCCAGAGGCCCCTTACACTATCCACATTTTTTCTGGATTCCTTTTCCATTTTGCTGTTGTAATTGGGTGTTTTCTTCTATCTTACCTTCCAAATCGCTGATTTGGAATCAGTTTCCTCTGCTTCATCTCATCTACTGTTAATTTCCTCTAATGCATTCTTCATTTCAATTATTGTATTCTTCATTTCTAACTGAAATGATTTATGTCCATTTTTGTTTCCTATCTCTTTGTTGAAGTTCTCACTGAGGTCATTGAGCACCCTTATAACCAGTATTTTGAGCTCACTCTGTGTCTGGTAGATTGCTTGTCTCCATTTTGTTTAGTTCTTTTTCTGGAGCTTTGTTCTGTTCTTTCATTTGAGACACTTTTCTTTGACTCCCCATTTTGGCTGCCTCCCTGTGTTTGTTTCTACGTATTAGGTAGATATGTTAAATCTCCCAATCTTGGCTGCGTGGCCTTATGTAGTAGGTGTCTTTGGGGCCAAGTGGTGCAATCTCCCTGGTCACCAGAGCTGGGTGCTCCAGGTTTATCACTTGTGTGGGTTGTGTGTTTATTTAGCACACACACGTTTTATTTAGCAATCCATTTCCAATAGCTATGGGAGCCAACTGGACGTTTATTTACGTTATGTACATTTAAGAAAATCTGTACAATTTCACTATGTTACATGAATTGGATTTATTTCTTAATCTCAAAAAAAGAAAAAAGAGAACTGTAATGGAATTATTGTACACAGCCTATAGAGATTCTAAAATATTTCTAGGAATTGAGAAAGCTCTTTAGTTAGCTAGAGTGTGGGGAGAGAAGTGAAACACATACTCTGTGAAGGCCTAATACTTCTGCAAAAAAAGAGCAAATTAATCATAATATTCACCTCACTCTCCAAACCTCTTCTTGGAATATAGCTCATTCTGGACTCCTGGCAAAGTGAACCCCTCACTGCTTTCTACAAGTTCTGTGCTCTACTCTCCCCATGCTTATGATTGGTATATAATCCCACCACCTGAAGAAGAAGCTTCCTCTCATTTAAAACCCAGTTATAAATATCTATCCTTCTTGAAGCATTCCCTGGTACCCCTAACTCTCAGTGGTACTTGCTTGAATGTCAGTTATAGTACTGTGTAATTCTTAAAAACATGGCATTTTTAGTATGGAAAACATCAGCTGTAATCCTGCTCCAGGACAGACTGAAATCTCAAGTGAACTATTAACTTCTCTAAAAGTGGAAATAATACTATTGACCTCCCAGGGCTTATGTGAAGATTAAAGTACTGACTTCCAAGAAATTGTCACTGTTAGTTTAATATTTTTATCCTTGATTCTCCCATAGCCTTAGTTTAAGATGTTTTGTATAAACAACACACATTTATTAAGTGGCTAACTCTGTGCCCAGCACCATTCCTGGTCCTAGATATGCAGCCATGAATAACATGACCAGGTCTACGCTTGAAGGACTACATTTCAGTGATAGGATGATAAAATATAAATGAATAAGGAAAAATATCAGACTTTGATTGGTTTTATGCAGACTATTAAAATTATAAATGTTCAGAGAGGGACTGGGTAGTTGCTTTAGATTGGTGGTCAGGGAAATCTCTCCTCAGATGGGACATTCCAGCTCTGACCACAACACCCCCACTACCACCAAACCAAACATACCAACACAACCCTTCAGATAAATGCAGTTATATGACACGTGGTCATTTACATCTGGCTGGCTTCTTTCATTAAACATAATGTTTTCAAGGTTCATGTTATAAAAAGTGTTAATACTTCACTTCTTTTATTGCTGAATAATATCCCATAATATAGATATACTGTGTTTTGTTAGTTGATGAATATTTGAGCTGTTTCCACTTTTTGGCTATTGCAGATGCTGCTGCTATGAACATTCACGTATATGTTTTATTTGTGGACAAATTGTTTTCATTTCTGTTGGGGATATACCTAGGAATGGAATTTTTGGATCATATGGTAATTGTGAGGAAATCCCAGACTGTTTCCCAAAGTATTTTCCAAATTTCACATTCCCACAATCAGTATATGAGAGCTCCAATTTCTCCACATCCTCACTAGCAACTGTTATTATCTGTCTCTTTAATTATAATAGGTGTAAAGTGGTATCTCCTTGTGGTTTTGATTTGTATTTTCATGATGAGTAACGTTATTGAGCCTGTGCCTAGTGGAACTTGTATATCTTCTTTGAAGAAATGTCTAGTCAGACACTTTCATTTTACAGGCTTAATAGATTTTATTGCTTAAAACTGTCAGCAGTTTGTTTATAGTAATTTAAAAAGTTTTATTTCCTCACAAAGATATTAAAATCAAAGCAACCATTTGTGAAAGCAGGTATGTCATAGAACAGCAGGTTTTTAAATTTCTCCCACACAGTGTCTAATAAAGACCACAGAATAGAATTATTAGCAAAAGGCAGAATACTTTGCTACCCCAGTACATATTTCACTTCATTTTGATTATATCTGAATTTTAGAAATGGAATAATGTCTTGAGATTTTCTTCATTAAATAAGGATAATTGTTAAATATGAATTATTTATATTTCTGAATGAATAATCTGAAGTGGTCATTTCTTTTCAAATTCATATGGAATTTACTGAGCACTAAGTAATTCAATACTATATCTCATCTCACTTCTCTCTGTTCCTGACATTTTATGCTAATTTAGGAACAACTTGTGTGATTAAGAAGTTTTCTTCCGGTAAGGTCTGGAATGACTACCAAAAATGCAGTGACCATGTTTCTATATATTGGGGTAATTCTGCATTAATTAGTGACTAGCCAAGGGTGAATTTGAAGGACAGGTTCCCAGGGTTGGGTCCAGGATACTGGGCAATGGACCCTGCTCTTCATGTAGACCAGTGGTTCTAAACCAGGGAGATTTTGCCCTACGGCATATTGGGCAATGTCCGCACAACACTCTTGATTGTTACAAGCAAGGCTCCCAAGTGGCAGAGAGAGGTAAGGGAAGTTGAGGGAAGACACACTACCAGCATCTAACAGGTAGAGGTCAGGCATGATGCTAAACACGCTACAGTGCACAGGACAATCCCTCACAACAAAGAATTATCTGGCTCAAAACGTCAATAGTCTGCTTTGAGAAACTTTGATGGTGACAGAAAAGAAACTGCTCTATCCATATTTCTGCTTCTGACCAGTAAAGGTTGTTATCTACTAAATTGCAGGCAGCATGCTAGGGCTTTTCTCTAATCATTTTCTCTCTAACCACATATATAATATATATTGCAAAGAAGAGAAACTAACCTACACTATGCAGATTCAAACAAAAAGGAAATTGCCAGAAAGGCTGGAGAATCAGACACAGGCAAAACAAGAATCAAAGGAAGCTGGGTGCAATGACTGCACTTAATATATACAGAGGGTGCCCCAAAAATGTATACACATTTTAAGAAAGGAAAAAACTGTATTAAAATTGTAATACTCAATATAAACTGATAACAAGATGAACACAAGTCACGTTTGACTTCTGCAATTATAAGAGGTGCTCAAAGTGGTTACCATCAGTATAATTTTAATAGGTTTTTCCTTTTTTAAAATGTGTATACATTTTTTGGCACCCTCATACATTACCTTAGTTCACCCTTACATTATTTATGCAAGATAGGTGTTTTTCAGAGTAATTAAATAATTTGCCTAAGTTTATAGAAATAGAAAGCGACCAGGCCTGGATGTGGACCCAAGTCCAGACCGACTCCCAAAGTCCTGGTAGTTTTATTACAGTGCACTGTTTCTCTGCTGGCCCATGGCACACTGTACACAACTAATTAACTGACATGCTTCTGAATAGCACAACTTAGAAAACTGGAAATAAATACAGGAATATAATTGCAATCTAAGTGGATGTGGGAATAGCCCTTACTCCCCAAACCATTGCCACTGTAAGTTTACAATTTTAAGTTAAAAATCTAAGAGTGCACATTAAGATGTGAAAGACAAATACTTTTCTCCAGTTTTTTTTCTGCTAAATGGACTTGAATGATTCATGAATTTCTCTGTTGCCAGAGTCATAAAACTGTGTTCAATTTGATATATGTTTTTAGAATTTTAGACATTTAACTAAATTATTTGTAGTATAAGATGATCCATTGCCTAGGACAGATTTTCATTTTATCTCGAACTACCAAGTTACAGATTCAGATGTGATAATGCTCTACACAGCATAGGTCTCACAATTTTCCCTCATGAGTCCCATCAGTGGTTTATGGCTTTACCATGTTTTCGATGCCCATAAAAATGGAAATACCTCTGCTTTATGGATCATCAGTAAGAATTGCCAGTGAGTGCTTTGTTGATATGATTAACGAGAGTGACACATTCATTTGTATTTAAGCATGACCTAGGTTAGCCCAGAAACAGTTTTCTTTTACTTTTCTTAAACGTTGGTAGAGATGAAGAATGAGATTCTAGAATTCTGTCTCTTGAAACGAGCAAGTTCGTAATGGAAGAGATATGGAGCGGAGATAAATTATAAGCAAGTTAATTTTTTGGTTATAGTTTGTTATAAAAATAGGGTATTAATAAGTAAGAAGATCATATAATGGCCAGAATATACTGCTAATATGTGATTTAAAAATCATTAAGAACAGAAATATGCATGGTGTTTCAAACATGGCTCAGATGAAGTCAAGCAGTCCTGGTCTCTGTTTTTATGGGACATCACCTAAAAATTAATGGGACTCACCTAAATATTAATTAATATCTGTATGTCCACAACACTTTTCAATTTACTTCATCAAATAGCCTTGGTTTTGCTATAAGACAAATAGAAATTTAGCTCAAGATTTAAGAGAAACATTCTATTCGTATTTCTGAACTGGCTAGGTATTTATAGATTTTTTAAATAAAGTAGATGAACCTTTTTCTGTGAGAAAAAAAATTTTCAGATTTTCCTTATGAATGATATTTAGTGTTTTTTTATTTAGGTTGGACGTGAATATATCTTATAGGTGCCTAATTGCCCTTTCTGATTAGTGCCTATTTCTGCACACCCCAAACAATTCCTAATTATATATACTAGCAAATATAAAATTCATTTATTCATTCAATGCCATTTCCCAATATAATTTTTTTGCATGTGCAAATTTTAAAATTGACCTTTTTTTAAAACCTCATAAATATTTTCATTTATACTATGAACCAAAATCTAATGATGGGAAGACAAATAACCATCACAAGCTGGGGAAAAGGTAAAAGCAGGAGAAGGACAAGCAAAACATGAGAACAATTCTAAAGGTTAAAATGAAAACTCAAATTAGAAAAGAAATACCATTTTCTGGGGCACTGAGAGTGAAGGGCTCCATCTAGCACATGGCACGCACATGTGGAACTAAGAAACACTACAGTCACATTGCTATACAACTGGCATTTTTGAAAAATTGGTGTGACATAAAATTAGAATTGTGCTATATTCCTCCATTTTCACCAACCAACAAGATGTTTGTACAATTGTTCTAAATAAAAGCTTTTTACAAATGGATGCATTGAATATACCATATTCTCACTCATACAGCTTCCTTACCCATTGTAAGGAGGAAATTTGGTCAATTATCCACCAGGGGCCAAGAAGTAGTGAAGAGTGGCACATTCTATCTTGAGGCCCTTTGACCTTACCTCTAAGATCCTCATTTAATCTGAGAGGAACTCTGGCACATAAAAAGTCACAATGTGTGAGACAATCCTCAAATTGTGCTCCATTATCACCGAGCGACAAAGTTACCACAGGAAAGTAATGAATAAGAAACTGAGTATTCTGTTTATCATAGCCCCACACAGGTTAAGTACAAATTCACTCTGAGAAAGGAAGACTCATTTTCTGCAAAAGGATCATTGTACCTCTAATTTTAAGAACCTGGAAGCCAGTAAAGAAAGTGAGCACAATACTGTGAGTTTCATTTATAACCTAATGATTAAATGGGAACGTATTTTACAGTTTTTATGAAGCCCTAAAAACAAACTGTGCATCTAGTATTTGGCCTCATGATTTCCTTTCCACTCTTTGTTTTCCTAAAACATCGTTCGAATACATGCCACATAAAAGTGTTACATTTTTAGAAGAAAAGAGAGATCACTGGGAACTGGAGTAAGGCCTGAGACTTGGAAGGAACTTCTTGAACATTTAGTTCAGTTAAAACGTTGAGGTTTAGAGATCCAAGGAGGAAAATATATCCTGTCTTCATCTACACAAACACCACTGGGGCTGTGGGATATCATAGTGTCTTCTCTGAGGGAAATGTCACCATGCGTTTGTGTAGACAGGCAGGCTGACTCCTGCCTCTGGAAGTATACAAGTTTGATTCAGACTTCCTTCGGTGTATGTGAAATAACCACGATTGAACCAAATGGTGTTTTTACTTCATTTAGTTTGACAGTTCTATCACCTTCTTCATATTGATGTAAAAAAGAATGAACAATTTGGAGATGGTCATAGATGGTATATTTATACCAAATTGAGTATAAGATGGCTTTCTTTCCAGTACCCCATTCTTGATTGCCTGAGATGAAAGACATAACACTACAGTATTATTGTGGCAATCACACAAAGCTAAAAAATATAGTAAAGAGTTTAATGACAGGCAAGCAAACACAAAGCAAAAAGTAAAATATCTTCCTTTCTGAAGTGGATTGAACAGTGGCCCCCCAAAAGTTGTCTCCATGCCCTAGTCCTTGGAACCTGTGAATGTTGTATTTTTTGGGAAAAGGGGCTTTCAGTGTAATTAAATTAAGGATCTTGAGATGAAGCAATAATCCTGGATTATCTGGGTAGACCCTAAGTCCAATGACAAATGTCTTTATAAGAGACACACAGAAAAGAAATGCAGAGGAGAAGGCCACGTGAAGACAGTGGCAGAGACTGGAGTGATGTGACCATTAAGCAGGAGCTGGAAAAGCAAGGGACAGATTCTTCCTGGAGTCTCGGTAGGGAGTCAGGTCCTGCCAACCTTGATTGGGACTTGCCACCAAAACTGCGAGAGAATAAATTTCTATAGTTTTAAGCTACCAAGTTTTTGGTAATGTTATGGCAGCCCTAGAAAATTTTCCATAAACATAAAATGTACTTTCCAAACTAGATCGATGGATGGATAGACAGATAGCTCTATACATATATACATATGTAGATATACATATATGCACATACATGATTGTGTACACATATGTATGATATATACATATGCACATGGTTATATGTACACACATGATTATGTGTATACATATATAGTATACATATGTGTATGCACATATGTATATTCATAATCAATCTATTCATGACGTAGCTTCCACTAAACAAATTAAGACTCTATAACGTTTGGCACATATCCTTAAGTGCCTGTTACGGACTGAATGTATCTCCCACCAAATCATAAGGTGAACTCCTAACCCCCAATGTGATGGTATTAGGAAGAGGAGACTTTGAGTGGTGATGAGATCATGAGGTTGGTTCCCTTGTTAATGAAATCAGTGCCCTTATAAAAAGAGGCATGGGAGGACTTGCTTCCTGTCTCTCTCCCTGCCATGACAATATACGATTAGAAGGTGGCTGCCTGTAAACCAGGAAGTAGGCCTTTACCAAGAAGCCAGCACTGCTGGTACTCTGATCTTGGACTTCCAGCCTCCAGAACTGGAACATTTATGAGAAATAAATAATGATTGTTTAAGTCTACCCAGTCTATGGTATTTTTGTCATAGCAGAACAAACTATGACAGTGCCCCAAGTTCATCTGTTTTTCCTAGAGAATTTAATCATGAATGATAGAATCATATGGTAAGAGGACCTTAAGATTTTCTATTATTCTTTCCCTTGTTTCCAGAATGCTTTTTACTCCCATGCCATGCTCAGATGATTGTTATTTTTACTTTATCTGGTTGTAAAAATGATAAACTATGAAATTCCTATGGCATGAAGTTTAAAGAAATAAATTTTAAACCATGTTAAGTGTCAAGCAACAATGAAAATGATCATCCATTCATCTTAGACTCCAAAGGGCAGATAGGAAGGGTAATGATGTTTCTTATCCACCTCAAGAGCAAGATGGGACAAGACTTTATGAATATGCTGAGTTTCTTCCTAACTTGAGTCATAGTAAGGAAAGGGATGCCACTTCCAAAGAATTATATTTGTTTTTTGTTAAATGGCTCCTGATTACCCTCCTCTAAATGGAGCCTAGAGAAACTACAGAAGCAAGAGTCTACCTGAGGAGACTGAAGACTGCCATGAGTTGGTTTGAGGAGTGAGTGAGGCAGTGCTGTTATGGGGTCAGGAGTGGCTGGTGGCTGAAACGAAAGGATAGTTTGGAGGAAAGCCATAAATTTTGCTCTTGCTTTTCACCACACTGCCTAGGTAAAATTGCTTGCACCATGACTCCCAGGCTGTTGGGGTTGGTGGGGTATGGAAGAATCATAGTCCCCCACCTCCCTTCCCCCAATCCACTCAGACTTATGAACAGACAGACACAAGGATGTTGACGGCAGCCTCATGCAAGCACAGAGATGACTGGGTGTCACTGGCAGTGTCATAGAGGCACCCTATTGGAGAATCAGGCAGCAGTCGTGTTTGCTCTTTACCAAAATACAAAAAGCCTTATGTTAAAAAAAAAAAAAAAGAGGTCTAATTTTAGACCAGTAAGTACTTGGAAAAAAAACTGTAGACATTTCCATTAACCCTGAAATTGCAGAATATAAGAAGTGGTATATTTCAGCTACCACGTTTAAGTCTGGCCAGGGGAAACATTTCTGTGCACTTTTAGGAAAAAGAGCTTTCTCAAACGGGTTAAATTATCCAAAGAAATGAGGTAAATCAGAATTGTCAGTATAAATTATTAATACCAGTAATTTCAGTGCTTCTCCTGTTCCTCATATTTCCATATCCATTAATCCAACTTTGAAAGCATAGCCTATGATTGTCAGTCTTTCTTCACGTATTAGGTTGGTGCAAAAGTAATTGCGGTTTTTGCAATTATTTTTACCCTCTTAAACTGTAATTACTTTTGCACCAATCTAATACTATGATGTGTTTATAAAGTTATCTTTCTCATCATGCAACCCGGTATAGTTGTTCTTGAGTCTGTTTGAGCCCACAGCTGAACTGGGTTAAGTCAAGGGTTTTATAAGGCAGACATGGAACTCAGGATGCTTTAACATCATAATTAATGTCCTGTTTTCTAAAGAATGTCTAATGTCTTGTTTTCTAAAGAATGTCTAATAATTCAGTTCCAATGGTCTTCTGAGAGATACTCTCCATTACTCCTGCACCTCATATTGTCAGGCAGGCTCCAGACATGTCTCTCAACACCAACTTTCAAGTGTTTGAAAGAATCTCTAAGAACAAAAGCATTTAATCCAGAAAGTATCCCTGTACCACTCTGTTATTTGGAAATTCATTTTTCCTTTAACAGAGGAAACCTACAAGAATATAATTTCTGACCTGGTCTAGTTACAATTGTTATCATATTTTTCAAAGCACATAGGAATAAGTCTGAGAATCTCAAGAATGACTATGATTTTAATGGCTGTCTGGCAGTTTTTCTAATCAGCATTGCTGTAACTTACATCCTTTTCTTTTTTATTTCTTACCAAGAACTATAATTTTTAATTGACTCATGAATCTCAAGTTATACAAATAATCTGGTTTAATGAATACATTTTATACTAGGCAATCATGAATCTAAGGATTGTAGAAAATATTCTTATTAAAAATGAGCAATTTCATTGGACATATATCACTATGAGCTCTTTTAATAAATTAAGTTAATGAACAGAGATAAGTCCTTTTTAAAATTTTCTTCTTTAATAATCAAGGTGAGCAGTAGACAGAATCGGCTATTGTATTGACCCAAGAGTCAGAGGATGGTCAGAATCTACACTAAAAAAAAACATACCTGTGCTACAGACAACTCATGTAGGTCTAGGAAACACTTGTGTGTGCTTGGACAATGAGACACAGACTAAATATGCATAGTTCTAAATATGCATAGTACTAAATATGCGTAGTCCTTGTTGTAGAGGTTTGGTTGGTTGAGTCGGACAGGGAATTTGATGATTTTAGCAACAATCCCTTTTTTTGGAAATGTGTGTGTATGTGTGTGTGTGTGTGTGTACATACATACAGATCTCTATATATCTATATATCTATATCTATATAACATCTCTCTGCTCCAATCTATTTCTCATTCTGCAGTCATATTATGTTTTTAAAATATCAATTCCACGTCATTCTTTTTCTCAAAAGCGCTTAGTCATTCTCATATCTTGTAAGATAGCTCTCAAATTTCCCTTCCTAGTACTCTCTAATCCACACCTCTCCCTTTAACTATTCAACCATATTTTCCATGAATTCTTAATACTGCTCTTTGCCCCAAACTGCCCATTTCCAACTTCAAGTTGGAAATGCCATTTGCCCTTCTCAAATTGTCAACTGTGTAGGTCGAACCCAATTTCTTTAAAAAATGTCTCAATATCTTTAGCACTCTTGTATAGCACTCTTGTATCTGAATTCTTGCAGTACTTATTTTCTTATCTGCTTATTTTAGCATCTAATTATATATGTAGGTATTTTGTTAATTATTTGAAACTTTAATCAGGTTTCTGTAATTAGGTATTTAAATAATAATTCCTGCTGTATATGAGCCCTTAACTGTTTTTCAGCGAGCAAAGTGTTTTGCTTATATCAGACCCTTTTTGTATGCTGAATGAATGAATGTTGAGAGAGCAAGTTCAAGTATACTGATCTAGCAAAATCAAAAGGGATGTCAGGTCTCTTGGTTACATAAGTCCAAGAAATACACAATATATAATAGCAACTGATTTTCTCATCTGTTACAACGTCAGGCAATGGATACCAGCAGGAACTGACTTGGATACATGGTCAAGACACATCTTCAGTACCTCCATCAAGATTTTGATAGTACTCTAGGAATGAGAATATCTTGGATCCGGCTGACAGTAGTGAAGATGGAGAAAAGTGATCAGAGTTTGGATATATTAAGACAATGGAATTGACAGTGTATTCTGATGAATTAGAGGTTAGGATGTATGAGAAATGTATGAGAAAGAAGGAGGTAGGCACAAACCCAAAGTTTTTGACCTGACTCATCAAAAAGACAGAATTGCGAGGAGTTCAGTTTTAGGTGTATTAAGTTTGAGAAGCCTGTGAGACCCTGAAATAGAGATATTGAGTAGGCAATGAGGTCTGCAGTGGAGGGAGGACGTCCTGACTAGAGAGATACATGTGGGAATCATTAGCATGGTATGACTTTTTACACCTATGTTAGGATGTGGGTTAAAATGGTTTTATTTTTACTCCATATTGACTAAATAGAAACCTGAGACCCACAAAGTTTGAATAACAGCACAAGGTCCCTCACCAGTTAGAACAGGAATGAGAACTACTTTTCTAGTGTTAGACTAGGACACTTTCATTTGCAACACTTGCCCTGTTTAAATCCATCTACCGTCTTGCTAAAATTATTTGTTCCAGTCTCTGTGGTAATATGTTCATCACATGTTTATTAAACACCCATGATATGCAGGGACTGTTCTAGAGGCTGGGGATACAACAATGAACAAAACTGACAAGATTCTATCTGTTGAGGAGCTTACATGTCATTAGGGGAGAACACAAATGAATAAACAAGCAGATGCATGGTAGATTGGTTGATGATAAATGTAGATTTTAACAATAAATTAGGGTAAGGGGAAAAAGGAATACCAAGGGGTAGCAGGGGATACCTAATTGTGTTATTATTTTTTACAGGGTAGTCATGGAAATTGTCACTGAAGTGAGTTGAGCAAAGACCTATGGAATGAGAGGGAGCCATGCAGAATTTGGGGGAACAATCTTTCAGAAGGAACAGCAATTTGAGATGATTTTCCCCTGAAGACTGTAAATTAGAAGACAGACCAAATAAGATATGTTTCTTCCCACTGGCCTAAATGTAAATAGATTTTTCACCAGGTAGTTTCATTTATAAAAGAACCACGGGGTGAAAAGTATATGTTGCTCGTGAACTTAAGAACGTGAACAACAATAAAATAAACTGGTTACAGTCTAAAAACTGCATGTCAGCCTTTGAGTCATGCTTTACATGTCCCCAAACCAAAGGAAACATTAATTATACACAATCACAACTACTACTGCAAATAGGCACCCTTGCATGTGCTGCCATCTTGTGGCACAACAGAAAAATCTTATTAAATTACTACATTTACTACACCTATGCCACTACAGGTTCTCCTAGTTGACCAAATGTGTCTCCTGGGAAACAAAAGCATGTTTTATAACTGATCTTTGAGATGAAATACTTTTGAATTAAGTTAACATTGAATAAAACAACTAAAAAGTGAAATTTGTAAAAACAGACTTGAGTAGTTTGACTAAAAACAATGAATTGCATTGTAAAATTATTTCACCATATATAAAATTTCTTCCCAATACACAATACATCATTTTTAGATTAATTTCATTATTCTGTAATTCCCCAAATCAACCCCTTTCTACACTGAAGCAGATCTGGTCTTTCAATCTTTGATGAATTGCTTTTTTGCATATGCTAGATTATATTCAAAAGAAGAATTTTTATTCTTCCCCACATCCATGAATTTGGTATTTTTTAGCTGTAAGGGACTTGAACAGACTGACGACGGCCTGGGTATTTATGAGCTCTGTGCTCAGAGGAACAAGATTCCTGGGGAGGGGGGAGCTTCCTGAGGGGGGAGCTTCCCGAGGAGGTGAATTAATGTGTCATAAAAATAACTCCCTGTCACATGGAAAATTCAAGAACATGGGACATCACCAATGATATGTTACTGTGACCTCATCTGACTTGAGAGCAAAAGTGTGTGACAGGTCACTCTGCTGTAGTACTGGGTCCCAAGTTTGACCTTTGCCTGTGTGCTGTGGCCCTGCTCACACCCAGCCCAGATCCATCACTTTTATCTTACAAAGGATGGTGGCTGGGTCGGTCTCACAGACCTATCTCACCTCCCCTACAGATATGTTTTTATATTGTCAAGATGTATGGCATTTACATTTGGTTCTACAGCATAACTCCCACACTTGTTTAACCTTGGTTCCATGTTTAGATATATTCAATGCTAACAGCAGAGCAGCTAGTGGTCCTCCTCTATCTATCCTCTACCTTGTCCCTTGTTCCTAACTCAAACCTCAATTTTCACCTGCACACTTGGATGCCTAGACTGAAAACTGCATTTCTCAGCCTTCTAGATATGACTCTCTAAGTTCCAACCCATGAGGAGGAAACAGAGGTGCTAAGAGACTTCTTCCAGGAAGTTTTGTAAAAGACAGCTAGTGTCCTACATATTAATTAAAAAAAAAAATCGACTTCAAGAAGTAGCTGTATGTTGGAGGACGCTAGACACACTACAAAGCAGAAAATACACCCTACAAAAGTTCAGGAGCATATCACATCAGTTAAGATTTTAGAAGCTGGATAGTATGGGATGTGCCCAGACATTGTCTCCAAATTAAAGACAAATTATTACTACTGGAAGCCTGCCCTGCTGCGGGATGACTCTGAAGGACCATGCACACTCGAAACTCACCCTGGGTTGGCTGAGCCTTCTGTTGCATCACCCCTGTCTGCTCAATCCTGGTTTCCCTACTTCTTTACAGATGAAAGAAGAGGAGAAACCCCTCAAGCACCCTAATTAGACTCCTGCACACATCATTTCATTTCTGTTTCAAGGAACTGAACCTAAGGCACCTTTCAGTGTCCACCCCATCTCCAGTCAGACCTATGTGATTTACACATTCTTCTGAACCCCGAAGGGTCTGAAATAAAGTATATTTAATGCTGAATTTGAACCCCCTGTTATCCATGTAGGTGTAATACAGACAGTTATACACAATACACATGATCCTATATATATATAAGCGGATTTTTAAAACACTGAACAAAGGCCACAAAATGATACAGAATTATTTCTAGATTGTAGATAACTTTTACTCTCTTTTTACTGATTTTTTGCTTAAAGAAAATTTATTATTTTTGTAACAAAAATTTTTAATAAAGAAAAAAACTGTCAGATCTAATAATAACGATAACAGTAACTACCAGCCAGGAACACCAAATATTCCAAATAAATCAGATGGATTTATAAAACAAACCCATTTGTAGTGACTGATAAGCATACACATTATCTCCAGACTATGTCTTCCTCTGCATTCCAAGTAGAGTAGTGAGATAAACTCTGTAGCTCTGGCTGGGAATATTTCAACACTCAAAAAGGAAAAAAAACCACGGAGCTATTTCTGCAATCTCTGTCAACTGATGTTCTGCTGTAATCTGCTTCAAATCAAGCAAATGATAAACATAATAAAAGTATGGAATGACAACCACATTATATCACATTCACTTGCTCTTGTTCCGGTTAATCAGTGTGAATGACCTTTGAGAATTTATCAGGAGGGGATTTCTGGTGCCATTATTATTATTAGGAATTCCAGAATGAATTGCTGGTTCACCTTTTGCTAACATTTGAGATCCTAGCTTTTAACCTTCAGTCTCCTGAAGTATAACACACTTGGTTGGGTCTCTCTTCTTTTTCCTTATAGTCCCATCCTACACTGCTTTCCAATTTTTGCTGCATTTCTTAAGAAAAAAAAAATCTACTAATTCTTTACAGATTTAAAGGTAACACTTATTTGGAGAGGGTGCATCTCTTTCTCTGGAGGTATTAGCTACATAGAGTTAGACCAATTGTTTCTCAATGCACAAAACATTGGCTTTTTCCACCAGTTATTTTTGAGGCCTGTCCTTTTTTTCACATAGGGATAATCATAAGTTAAAGTCACCATGGAAACACATACAATTTGCTCTCTGTGTGTGTGTGTGTGTGTGTGTGTGTGTGTGTATGTGAGCAGTCTCTAGGACTTCATGTGTCTGGCACACAAATAGTTCTAACTCTTAAGACAATACATTTGTTCTTTCAGATCTGTAAGTCCACCTGTATTAATGCCACATTTCACTAGTACATATTTTCCCCCTCTAACATTATAAAAGGTTTTAATTTTAAGGATAAATAAAATGTTTTTAAATGAGGACATTAACTCATCCTAACGTGTGTGATTAGTTATTAAATCATATTACAACAGTTGAATGCCTTCGAATACTAAGAATGCGGGAAATAAAATGTTAAATGGGTTTGACACTTATGTATTAAGATTAAATTATTTAATAAAATTTTGTTTTGATCATTAGTATGACTGTACATACGCTTTAATGGGCACTGTCGGAGGGGTGTGTGGGGGGGTCAACTTCCCTATGAAAATACTTCCCTTTCTTTTTGGTTCTTGTTTGAGCGTGACTATCTTATCAATAGATTCTTGGCTCTTAAAGGGTTGCTGTTTTTATTTATATTTTTACTCCATAGAAATTAGCAGAATGCCAGTATCTTGTTGCATAGATGGTGTTAATGGTTATTTGTCTGACTGATAGGCAAGAGATTAATATTGTGATGAAACTGACTATGTAAATTGGTGTTACCAGCTCTGAATAAGGAAAAACAGATGATACTATTTACTTTAGCAGCAAGTGAACGGCTGTGAACATATATTCCAATGTTACCCTGAGCCCACTGTGACCATATATGGCTTATTAAAGACAGCCACAAGTTCTTTGACACTTCTTCCATTGAAACTGGGCATAATACCCATTCCCTTTGAATCCAGGCTAGGCTTTGACTGCTGTGACCAACAGAGTATGGCAGAAATGACACTAGAGTAGTTCCAAGTCTGGCCTAAAAAGGATTGACAACTTTCCCAGTGGCTTCTAGGATTCCAAGGCTGCCATGTAAGAAGTCTGAATACTGAGGGGCAGAACACATGGAGAAACCCTGAGATTACAGTGGAAAGGGAGAAAGAGTGACAACCTATTCTTCCAGCTGTCTCTGCTAAGGCAACAGGCATGTGAATGAATCCATCTTAGAACCTTTCCAAACCAGACCAGCTGCCAGCTGAATACCACCAAGTGACCCCAGTGGATGCCTCATCGAATAGCAAAATCATCCAGTTCAACTCTGAGTAAATTCCTGACTCACAAAATCATGAGATATAATAAAAGTGTTGTTATAAGCTAGTACTTTTGGGGGTAGTTTCATATGTAGCAATTAATAACCAGAACATTCTACATGCTGGTTTGCCCAGGACAATTCCAGTTTCTGCCAGTTGTCCAGGCATTCTGTCATGATTTATATTTGTTATGGATTTTTTATTTTTCACAATGTATTATTAATAATTGTGTTAAAATAAGCCAAGACAGGTTTGGTAGTTTCTGTCATAGTCTCATCTAGGAGATTGTGAGAATTATGGGGAATAATTAGTTTCGACCTGAAACCTAATTAAAACTGAAAGACAACCTACATAACTCTTTTCTACTTTCCTCAGACTGAAGAAAACTAACATTTCCTTTCAAGGTCAATATGTAGGGTGCTTCCTGATAAGGTTATGTTCCTGGGACATAAGCTACAAGAGACAGCCATTTCTTTCTGGTCTCAGGTAATGCTGGAGGGAGAGAACATTCTACGCTACTGCTCTAGCTGGCCACTTAGCAAACCAGCCAGTGCTGCCTTGGTCCTGCCTTGGTCTCCCAGATAGACAAATCTACCAGGCCACCATCCTGCATGAAAGACTGTTCATAATAGACGGGGATGAGGGGCTTTAGGGGGAAACATGGGAAATTACAGGTTAAGTATAAGAAACAGAACTGGAGCTGTCTTATTATTGAGTGAATAGAGAATAGTCTTACTCTTGATGTAGTGAAATCATTATTACTGGACCATGTAAATTTATTTATTGTTTCTCAAATTTTAAAAATTTGTAATAAATATTCAGAACCAATGAGCTAAAAATAAAAGTGTAGATTTAAGGAAAATAAAATACTGAATTTTCAATTCTCAAGAAAGTAAATGATAAAAAGTGATTTGCACAAAATACTCTTCATTCCTCTTCCACCATGATATCTGTACTATGTCACTAACTCATGAAACCTAGAAGATACAAATTTGCTAAAGAAGATCAACACCTACCTCAAAATTAATTATTTTAGGAAGACTGTGCTTCAAGAAAATAATTTAGTATCTGCCATTGCAGAAAATGTGTTTGCATATCAAACTGTGAAGCACGACTTTCATTTACAGCAAAGGACTGATTTTCTAAATTAAATGTGTTCATTTTCTTTCTTTTTTTTATCATTATTTCTTTTTTTTTATTATTTATTTATTTATTTATTAGTTTCAGGTGTACAAGACAAGGTAATACTTAGACGTTCATCATTTATATCCCTCACACTGTGAACCCCCCTCCCCCCATCCACTATCCCTCCGACCTCACACTGAACCATCACATTATATATATAAAATTATAGTTGGCATTCATTAATGTTTAGCTTCTGGTGTACAATGCCATGATCAGGTATCCACAGTATCCCTGAGGTGGTCTCCCAAATAGGACGCATGTCCATCGGATACCCAACAAAATCTTTACAACATTATTGAATACCTTCCCCAAATTAATTTTCAAAAAAACCCTGAGGCCATCTTGTGGTTACCAGCTGCTTCCAAATCCCTTCACCTTTCCCCTTATCCCCAACCCCCCCCAACACACCCATCTAACAACTCTCGGGTTTTCCTTTGTGTCCCCAAAACTGTTTCTGATTAGTTTATTCACATAGTCTTTTCTTTAGATTCCATATATAAGTGAGATCATATGGTACTTGTCTTTCTCTTTCTGACTTATTTCACTTAACATAATGTTCTCTAGATCCATCCATGTTGCTGCAAATGATAAGATTTCTTTCTTCTTTATGGCTGCGTAATACTCCATTGTATAAATGTACCACAGCTTCTTAATCCAGTCATCTACCGATGGGCATTTCGGTTGTTTCCATATCTTGGCTATTGTGTAAAGTGCTGCAATAAACATAGGAGTGCATACAGATTTTTGAATTGGAGTTTTGGATTTCTCCGGGTAGATGCCTAGGAGTGGAATTACTGGATCATAGGGTAGTTCCATTTTCAGATTCCTGAGATACCTCCATACTGTTTTCCATAGTGGCTGCACTAATCTGCAATCCCACCAACAGTGCACTAGCGTTCCCTTTTCTCCACATCCACGCCAGCATTTGTTGTTTGTTGATTTATTGATGATAGCCATTTTGACTGGAGTGAGGTGGTATCTCATTGTGGTTTTTATTTGCATTTCTCTGATGGTTAGTGAGGTTGAGCATTTCTTCATATGTCTTCTTGCCTTCTGTATGCCCTTTTTTTTAGAAAAATGTCTCCTCAAGTCCTCTGCCCATTTTTTAATTGGGTTGTTTGTTTTTTTGGAGTTGAGTTGAGTAAGTTTTTTATAGATTTGTGATATTAATCCCTTATCAGGTATATCATTGGCAAATATCTTTTCCCATACAGTAGGATCCCTTTTTGTTTTATTGATGGTTTCCTTTGCTGTGAAAAAACTTTTTAGTTTGATGTAATCCCACATGTTTATTTTTTCTCTTACTTCCCTCGCGCGAGGGGATATGTCAGTGAAAATCTTACTCCGGGTAATGTCCATGAAGTTTCTTCCTATATTTTCTTCTAGATATTTTATGGTTTCAGATCTTACATTTAAGTCTTTAAGCCATTTTAAATTTGTTTTTGTATATGGTGTAAGGAGGTGGTCCAGCTTCATTTTCTTGCATGTGTCTGTCCAGGTTTCCCAACACCACTTATTGAACAGACTGTCTTTACCCCATCGTACATTCTTGCTTCCATTGTCATAGATTAGATGGGCATATAGGCATGGATTTACGTCTGGACTCTCTATTCTGTTCCATTGATCTATGTGTCTATTTTTATGCCAGTACCATGCTGTTTTGATTACTGTAGCCTTGTAGTATAATTTGAAATCAGGTATCGTTATACCTCCCACTTTGTTCTTATTTTTCAAGATTGCTGAGGCTATCCGGGGTCTTTTATGGTCCCATATAAATTTTAGGATTATATGTTAAATGTGTTCATTTTCAATTCCAAGATTTCTTGTTCATATATGAAAGTGAGGCAGTGGCTGTTAATGCATCCTCTATTAGCAAAAGAAAACTTGGCAAACAGTTAATTAATGCTGTTTGTTCGTCAATGTCATCAGGTTGTTCCAACAGAAAATCAGTTAAATTCATATCAAAAATCACTCAAATGTTTTTCATCCAATTTTTGGAATCAAAGAGAAATGTTTAGTTCATTTTGCAAAAATCAAACCTCTGACAGTTTGTAAAACTTGTTTAAAAGTTCAACACTGAAGATAAAATGATTTATTTTGTGGTAAAAATACGGAGACAAGTTTAGAATAAACAAAGTTTTATGATTAAGAACAACAGTCCTAAAAAGTTCCACTTGGAATTGGTGGTGGTGAACATATAACTCATAACTGAGTTCAAACAAGCTTCAGGATTCCACTAATTGAAACAGAATATGTTAACTGTCCAAATTTATGATTTATAAATATCATTACATAGGCGTAAATAAGTGGTCTAAAATTTTTGTGATGAAGCTAATTTTTAATATTTTAAAAACCACTTCAGCATAACTGCAGGCCCTTTACTAATTGAATATTAATTGAAGATGAGTATTTAAGTCTTTGAAGAACTACCTTGTAAATCAACCTGTGCTCTACAAGGGCATTGAACGTTTCTTTAAATTAGTCCCTTAAAGTTTAGAAGAATTTTCTTTCAAAGTGTTCTACAAATTGAGCATTAAAAATCTTTGAAGTATTTGCATAGTATACCAACTGAGAGCACTTCTTACAAAACAGAATACAATCAAATAACGCTTACAAAAGCTAAAGAGGAACTGAACAAATTAGATAATATGAAATCAAAGGATGTACTGTATAAGATTTAAGTTTGATGTTCTACAGTTGAAATGTGAAACGTCTCAATTTGCAGGAAGAATATTTAATTTTAAGAGCTCTTATTTTTAATAAATTAAATTCCATACTGGAATGGAATGAAATTGAGCAGGCTTACAGTTTTCTAACATTTAAGCTTGGCAAAACATTGAAAAGAATCATACACAGGAAGATTTTTTGATAAATTTTGTTTTGGAATAATATTTGTCAACGATAGTTTACTGAACAGAAGCAAAAAAACCCCCAAAAAACCAAAAAAATAAAAATGAATAAACCTGAAATAGTAAGCCAAAAATTTCCAAGTTTAATAAAATATTTAAAATTGAGGAAGTCTTTTATTTAGCAGAACTTGTTCTGAGCTTATTAAGCACATCAGCATGTGTACTGAGAGCATTTTATCAAGAAAAACTGTCACAATCTACAGGCAAATCTGTTTCAAATTCAGTATCATAAAAGACAACTTTCAAGAAGATTTCAGGCAATTTAATGAAAAATTAAAAATAATAACATTACATTGAAAATATATTCTCTAGAAAATATTAATGATGAGGTATTAAAAGCAGAAATAGCTATGAAACTGATTAAAATATGTGAATATATATGTATATAAAACAGAAGCAAGTATTTAACTTGTTATTTTTAATTTTCAGCTAATCAGTATTTTTCCTTTAATGTATATTCTATTTTTGAAAATGAATTTTAATTACAGAATTGTTCACTTGAAACTTATGTAACTTTACTAACCACTGCCCCTCCAATAAACTTTAATTAAAAAAGAAAATGAATTTTAAATAGAACAATTTTATCAGTCCATCAAAAAAATAAAACCAATTTGATGGCCTATAAATATTTCTAAAAGCTAAATTTTAATAATTTTAGTGCCCATGGTTTACTCTCAAGTTTCCCAGTTTGGAGGATAAATTATGTGGTCACTTCGCTTCTAAGATAAATTACTGTTTCCAGTCACTTATTTACTTTGCTCACATTACAGCCTCATGCCATCATTATCAGATTATTTTTCACTTTTCACAAGGTAGAAAAATCAATTTCCTTATACTGTTTTCCAGTCTGACACTCTCCTTCATTTTCTATTTCTACTACTTTGTATTTCCGGAATATGTCTTTTCTCCATCTTTAACGTCTTAGACATCACTAACTCTCTTTTTGGACATCTTGAGCTCTTCATTTCCAAAGCAACCTGATCTTCCCCATTTTTCAATGTCTACTTCAAATGTTGTCTCCTCCCACATTCTCTAAGCCACAATTAACCTCAGCAACTTTTCTCTTCCTGAAGAGCTTTATTTGTCATCTACTGCAGCATATCACATTTGCTTTGCATAGTAGATAACTACATGCCCATTTCTCCCTCTAAAGCATCATGTCTTTAAACTCTATACTTTCTTATTGACCTCTGCTTTCTTCCTTTGCATCCCCTCCATACTGTAGTACAGTGGATTAAGCTGAGGGGTGTGGTACTCCATAACATTTGTTTGACTAATTGCTTTTTTTCTATAAATATTTTTCACTTGTCTATCTCTCTTTACACATGTGATCATAATCAATTTTACTGCTTTAATACATTAAGCATTTATACTCTTTTTGTGATATACGTTAAGTAAGCTTCCTCACCCAAACTCCTCACGACTAGTATTCGAAGATGGCTTCCTAGGTTTTTTTCTCACAAATGGAAACATTTTCCTATTGTTCTATTCATCTCTGACTTTTGCTGCAAAGTCTAGTCTTTCATATTGTAATTCTAATGTCTCTTTGACAAAAATATGATCGTTTTTTCTCAATTTTGGGGGGAGGGATTTGAAGAACTTCATTGGTAGCGTGGAAGTGGTAGCATTGTGGTGGTAGCATTAAGGCATTAGTTTTTAACTGTAGTGAGGAAAAAATGTAAAGAAGCTACCGTTCCATGCTCACCTCAATGGAATATAAGAGGCTACTGTAATCCCAAAGTGTTCCTAGCCAAATGTCATGGGAGTTTGAAGATAGTTCAAGCAACAGTGAATGGGAATGATCCTACTCTTCCTTTGTTAGAAATTTTCAGCATATTTATCATGTTAATGTATAATTTCTTCTCAATTTTTAAACATCAATATTTCTTATCATAAAAAAACCACAATTTCCTCAGACAACGGATAGCAAGGGAAAAAAACCACATACAAAAGTTGACACAAATAGATGAGAAGGATAAGGCCATGGATATTATAAATATAAGAAATCGTGATAGGTAGCAACCATATTTAGTCACACGCTTTTAATTATGACTTGCCAAAGAAAGACATGAGAATTTTTTTAGTTAGAAAAGATAGAATTTCTGGTACTACAATGGAAAATTGCTTGAATTTGTTTATCAAGAGCTTTTTTTATACTTGGCTTGCAATTAAATGCCACTTCCTTCTAAGGTTTTTTGATTATTATTAATGTTTGAAGTTCTGCAAGGTCAAGGCCATGTCTATATTTGCTCCATATGTATTTTGCCCAAATACTATGCCTAGTGCAATAAATGTTTATTAAATGAATGTATTATATAAATTTGCATCAAGTAGACCATAACTTTATATTATGGTGCCATTAACACTTTCTTTTTGCATTATCTGCTCCCTGCTCTCTGGCTCCACACAGCAGACTCGGTTATCTCAAGCTCTCAGAACAAACAGACACAACTGCTATCAGGACCTGTGCTCAAGGACCCACAATAATAATATAACTTTACCAGGCAAACACATGGGCCACTGCATACAAAAAAGACGGTTATATCAGTACTTGCTGACCTCCACACACTATTTTATCACTGACATTTGTAGAGATTAGTATGTTTTTTTGTAAAAAAGATATATGTATATGGAAATGTATGTATATGTTGGAAGTGCATGTATACTTGTATACTGGAAAATCAGTAATGCACTGATCACTCAACTCCCTTTTCTTCTTTTATTACCTGTTGACTCCAGACCCACTCATGAAAATTGTGAAGTCTGCCAACTTTTAAATTTTTTTTACTATATTCTTCCACTCTCCTTTTCAAACACCATTGCCCCTATTCTCGTTCTTTTCCTCATGACATATCAGGATATCCTGTGGTTCGCTAGATATCCAGTTTTACCTCCTCCATCTCTCCTGTCTTGAGCTTCCTTCACTTTCTTCCCCCTGCCATTGCGTGTGAGGTATATTATAAAATGATCTGTAAATATTACAAATTATCCCTTCTAGGAAAAAATACTCTAAAAGTGGAGTTTCATTTATAAAAATAGACTGCCAGATGATAATTTTTGGAGCAAGAAATATTACACGTCTCTTATTCAAACAGTGTAGGTGTCTTCTAGCAATCAAAGACAACCCAGGTTTTTTCTCAGTGGTACTGCTCTTAGCTGGTATTTTTTAAAAAAAGAAATCAGCCAGTACAACATACAAGGAAATGTATCTGTTTAAAGCTATTCAACTATTTTAAAAGAAAGACCCACGCCCCTAAAACTAAACATTACAATGCTTACTATAGATTTTCTCCCTGCCTTTGGAAACTACCCAACTATTTTCATATGGTGCTTAGTAGTCGTTCTCCACCCCCATGATTGATGTGGTTTGAATGCTAAAGTTACAGTTCCCTTGTCATCTGAAGTGATTTCCCAAGATGATCTGTTTCCTCTCAAGCTTCAGACATTTTAACTCATACTCTGACAACAGCCAAGACAGTTCCTATGAAGATCAAATTAACTTACCATCAAGGATATGTAAAAAAAAAATTTTTTTTCTGGATCCTAGTCAGTGTTCTTAGATGTTCCTGGACGTGACTGAAGATCTAAAACATGTTCTATCTATAGTCACTATGGAAAACAAATTCTATTTATTTAAAGTTAAAGGAGATTGATTTTAAACATCCATTCTACCCCCTCCCCCCCAGTAAAATCATTTAAGCTTCACTGTGACTACATACATCAAACAAAGGGAGAATTTGAGGAAATTATCCCACGCACAACAGAAAAATGTTTCCCACTATTTTATCTTTGATGATCTGAACAGTTCAGGTGAAGAGCCTGGTTTTGGCCTGAATTGCTGGGCACACTCCCTGATCAACTGGAATGGTTGTCTTTCTAGCAGCAAACGCGTTTCTCATGTTCTCTTACCAATATTTTCAATTCAAATTTAGAGATAAGAGTTCCATCCTGTACATAAGAGAAAGGAAAGGGAAAAGAATCCACAAAGTTTATGCTTTGTAAAGATGAAACTGACATTTGTAGAATTGTCAGTATATTGGTCTCTGCCTCCACCCATCATCCACCCTTTACCACACGTACCAAACGTACTCCTTCATTTGTAGCACTACCTCAGGAAATGGTAACACCAGCTCCCTATTACTTAAGTCAAATACCAGGATAAAAATGCTCAAGTCCAATCTTTTCTTCTGTATCTAATAAAGATGTTATGCTCTGTTGTCCTTATCACATGTTAGTATTTCTAGAATTCCTCCACTTCTCATCATTCTCATTAGCTCTACTTTACTTGAGCCACTGTCAGCTCTCACTAGATGATAGGAGAACCTTTGACTCCTCTAGCCACATGTCTTAATAGACCTTTCCCTTCTCCTCTTCACAACTGTCTTCAACAAAGCTGAAATACTGGCAGGTCCCAGCATACGTCATGCTCACTTTTACCCATGGGCTTTGTGCATCTGCTTCTTTTGTTTGGACTCTTCTCTCCCATCTACCCTAACTACTTCTTGTCTTCTGTTTTTACTTCAAGGCTGAGCTTAGTAATTAGCCTTCCTTACCCTTTCTACCACCACAAGTCTGTTGGGTGCCCCTCCTTTCTGGTCTTTTAGCCAATAGAAAATTTAAACCAGGGGCCGGCCAGGTGGGTCAGGTGGTTGGAGCTCCGTGCTCCTAATGCCTAAGGATGCTGGTTCGATTCCCACATGGGCCAATGGGTTCTCAACCACAAGGTTGCTGGTTCGATTCCATAAATCCCGCAAGGGATGGTGGGCTCCGCCCCCTGCAACTAAGATTGAACACAGCACCGTGAGCTCGGCTGCCACTGAGCTCCCTGATGGCTCAGTTGGTTGGAGCGTGGGCTCTCAACCACAAGGTTACCGGTTTGACTCCTGCAAGGAATGATGGGCTGTGCCCCCTGCAACTAACAAAGGCAACTGGACCTGGAGCTGAACTCCGCCTTCCACAACTACCATTGAAAGGACAATAATTTAACTTGGAAAAAATCCTGGAAATACACACTGTTCCCCAATAAAGTCCTGTTCCCCTTCCCCAATAAAATCTTTAAAAAAATTAAAAGAAACAAAATCAAAGTGTTTTTTTAAAAAACCTAACACAGTATTATTATTTTATTATGATTAAAATATATTTTCTAACAGACTTCATGAATTACTGAAAGATAACATGCATTTCTTCTTTAACCACCCTTTTGCACTCCAGAAGCCAGGTCACTGAGATTAACTCAGAGAAGTGAAGCTGCTGATGCCACAGCACTATATTAAGACAAGGCAGTGGATGAAATCTCATAGCCTGCCTCACACTAGATCATTCTTGAAGCCACATGACTTACAGACTTGTTTATAAAATGTACAGGTCTCCATAATCTGGCATTCTTTCCTTCTCAATTTTATAATCCACAAGAGAATGTGGATGATTTAACTCATCCGAATTTAAGCACTTAGTTCTCTCTGTAAATAGTCATCTCTACTATTGTTTTCTTCTCCACCAAAAAGCCTCAGAACTGGAACATATTCTATCATTATGACATAGCTTCCACGTATATGGCTTACTACAGAACACCAGTTTTTAAAAATGTTTTTTTTGTCTGTCATTACCTCAAATTGCATTCATTCAAAAGATTTGTAGTCTACAAAAGATTTGTAGACTAAAGCAGAAACAAATGAGTTTAGCAAATTTGAATTATTTCACCAAAAAGGAAAAGTAATTAGCTTTGCAAAATCCCTTACATTAGCAGCATACAAATAAGATCCAAAAATAGTCAAAGTTGAGTCTCATACCCCCAGGCACTTTCAATCTTAGTGACTCTCAGGTATCTTGCGTTTTTCTGATGGTCTCTCTGCCTTGTTTTAAAATAGTACAATATTAGCTCATTCAAATTCATGTAAAAGATTGATCCAGCTTTAAATAGTACCCTTTTTCAATCTACATCTGAGGAGGGGTTTACTAGAAGGAATAAGTCTTAGGAGAAGGAAATTTGGGGAAAGAGAGCCTTCAAGATCCATGAAACATTACCTAAGCATAAGATTCACTCTCTCCCAGAGGAATAGAAGGATTAGTTTAGAAACTATTCTCTATTAAATAACATGAGTTAATATTCTAATCAAATATTTAAGTCAATAAAGTTGATATCTATAATAGTAAGATGCAATTAAAACAAATTACATTGTATTTAATCATTAAATAATCACTGATTATTTTTAATCTTTCTTTGATTATGAAGTTATTTTAGGGTGTGGGGACAAAACCCCAAAAAGCAGTTTCCAGGCTCTCGGCCTCACATAGAAAGGTGCTGGCTCGGGTAGTAAATGGCCATCAACTGTGATCAGATGCCAGCAGCTGTGGCTAGTTGGCCGTCAGCTGTAACCCGTAGGCCATTGGCCACTAATATAACGGCTGTGGCTACGCTAGCAAAAGAGAAGGAATGGGGGCTAGCAAGAAGATAGTGGCTGGCAAGCGCGGACTGCTGTTAGGCAGATTATGTAGATCCTGCTTCCTGTGTCTCCAGCCCAGACGCCAGCGAGAATATATTGGTTTGACTCCCCTATCTATGGCTCCGTGGGTGTTCCGTTTTGGCCTTACCGTGTCCTGCGTTCTTGGGCGGGGAGTGGGAGTTGAGACCCTGCACGACAAATGGCGCAGCGAGCAGGGTCCCCCGCCCGACACATGGCGTAGTCGGCAGGATACGGTGCTGGCCAAAGCTTTCCGAAGGGCAGTGGAGCAGTTTGTGCGTCTGAAAGCTCAGTCTGAGGAAGACCAGGAGGAGCAGCTGCCGGAGAGCTCGAGCCCCGTGGAGGGGTGGAAAGATGTGGATGGTTCCCCAACCAGCAGAGGCCGGAGAAAGCGGAGAAAGCGAAGGTTGTTGCCGCCCTGTGGGCTGGGAACTGCTTGCTGAGGCAGCCCGGATGCAGGACTTTTAGTCCCAGGAGGAAACGCTTGCTGAGTCCTCCGTGGGAGATGAGGGTGAGGTCAAGGTCATCCCTTACCCCCAGGACAGCCCTGGCGAATGACTATGGACTATGGGGAATTGCCTTCTATCCCTGATTTAATGGACGCTTGACTGTTTGGGAACATACCACCATGTAGTGGGACTGGTTTGATGTTTGCTTTTGTGTCTTGACTGGCCGCCATTAGATAATATGTAAGCACCTTGATGTGAGCCGCTGTTGTTCCAGCACAGTACCCCGAGAGGCCCAGAGAGAGAGTGGCAGTGCCCTGAGAGCCCTGGCTGAGTCCAGGAAGTCTGGCTGTGTCCAGAGAGAGTGGCAGTACCCTGAGAGCCCTGGCTGTGTCCAGGAAGTCTGGCTGTGTCCAGAGAGAGTGGCAGTGCCCTGAGGCCCTGGCTGTGTCCAGGAAGTCTGGCTGTGTCCAGAGAGAGTGGCAGTGCCCTGAGGCCCTGGCTGTGTCCAGGAAGTCTGGCTGTGTCCAGAGAGAGTGGCAGTGCCCTGAGAAACTCTGGCTGTGCCCGGGAAGACTGGTGGTACCCTAAGAAGCCCAGGAAGTCTGGCTGTGCCCAGAAGTACTGTGGTGGTGCCCTGAGAAACCCTGGCTGTGCCCGGGGAGACCGGTGGTACCTTAAGAAGCCCAGGATGTCTGGCTGTGCCCAGAAGTACTGGTGGTGCCCTGAGAAACCCTGGCTGTACTCAGAGAGCCTGGCTGTGTTCAGGATAGTGCATTCACCTCCAGGCTCCTTGCACAGGGCCCCTCGCAGAAGACGCTTGTCGCGTAGATTGTGAGGCGAGACCCTGTAGGGGTGGAGTGTGGGGACAAAACCCCAAAAAGCAGTTTCCAGGCTCTCGGCCTCACATAGAAAGGTGCTGGCTCGGGTAGTAAATGGCCATCAACTGTGATCAGATGCCAGCAGCTGTGGCTAGTTGGCCGTCAGCTGTAACCCGTAGGCCATTGGCCACTAATATAACGGCTGTGGCTACGCTAGCAAAAGAGAAGGAATGGGGGCTAGCAAGAAGATAGTGGCTGGCAAGCGCGGACTGCTGTTAGGCAGATTATGTAGATCCTGCTTCCTGTGTCTCCAGCCCAGACGCCAGCGAGAATATATTGGTTTGACTCCCCTATCTATGGCTCCGTGGGTGTTCCGTTTTGGCCTTACCGTGTCCTGCGTTCTTGGGCGGGGAGTGGGAGTTGAGACCCTGCACGACAAATGGCGCAGCGAGCAGGGTCCCCCGCCTGACAAGGGTCTTGAAGGACCTCTGGATTCTCATTAATGGAAATCCTTGCTGATGTGAATTATCTAACAAAAACGAACAGTTGATTACTTAGTAATTCTACTAAAGATATTGATTATTTGCCTCTTTGATATTCTCTTCTACAGTTGCTCTGCTGGAGAGCAGTGGCCTTGATCTGTATTCATGTGACCCCCACTCTTGGACCAGGTGATAAGAGTTCATTGATCTCGGATGTGTAGATTACTGTTTTTCATTGAATTTGAGGAGTTTTGATCATTATTTCTTCTGCTCTTTTCTGTCTTCTCCTTCTGGTACTCCCATTTTGCATATATTGGTACATTTTGTGATGTCCCACATTTGTCTTACGTTCTGTTCATTTTTATCCATTTTTTCTCCCTGTTATTCAGGCTGCAGAATGTCTAATGATTTATATTCAAGTTCACTCATTCTTTATTCTGCCAGTTCAAATCTACCATGAGCCCCCTCTAGTGAATTTTTTCATTTCAGTTATTGTACTTTTCAGTAAAAACTAGAATTTCCATTTAAAAAACATAATTTCAGTCTTTTTATTGATATTCTCTATTTGATGAAACACTGTCAACATATCTTCCTTTAGTCCTTTAAGCATGATATCTTTTTTTTTTTGGTTCTTTGAATATATTTATAATGGCTACTTTAAGGTCTTTATCTATTAAATCTGACATCTGGTTGCTCTCACAGGCAGTTTCTGTGCCTACTTTGCTCCCCCATGTTTAGGTTCCTTTCTTTGTATGTCTCACAATTTTTTGTTGGAAACTGAACGTTTTAGGCATTATATTATAACAAGTTTAGGTACTGGTTCTCCAGCTCTCCACTCTAGGGTTTGCTACTGTGTTTTGCTAGTTTATTTGTTTAGTGATAGGTTGGATTAGTTTAGTGAAGTCTATTTTCTCTCCAGTGTGAAACCTCTAATGTTGCTCCTAGAAGGAGTAGCCTGGAGCATGCACAGTCACTCTGGCATGATAGTGGTTTTGGCAGGTCTGTCTTTGACTATCTCATCCCTGACCACAACCAGCTGTTAAGCCAACCTAATCTGACTGCACTATTGTTTTCAATAATGTTCTGGGGCATAAAGTGCTCCACAGACTGATCTAATTAAATTCAGGATGCTTTGTTAGGGATAGTTTTTGAGGTCAATGTTTCATATTTGTTCTGATCTTAGGAAGGCTCTTCCTAATTGTCAATTTCACTGTTTTTCTCTGATAAACTAGCTGGCTGATGGTTTAGCTTATCTCGCTAATGAATCTATAAGTCTGTTCTTAATTGCTTTTCACCACAACCTCCATTGTTTTATTATTATTAGTTTCAGGTGTACAAAACAATGTAATAGTCCATTACTTTTGAGAGTACCCTTAGGCTTGTACTTCCCCACACTTTGCTGCAAATGAAGTCAGTTTCTTTAGGAAGTACTTCAATTGTTCTGTTTTATGACCTACCTTTATCCATAGGCAAAATCTCAGATTGCCTTTGAAGCTCAGAGTGGGAAAGTGATACGCTTTTCTCTGAGAGTGAAGAGACGTGGAGCATATGGTAGGGAGGTAGGAGTTCAGGACAGTAGGCTCTCTCAGCTGCCAATTGTGACATGGAACGACTGTCTTATGAGCAGGGCAAGGGTAATAGGGCTCTAGTATTCACTGCATCCAAAGTAGCGCTCCTGTCCCATGAGTGGAGGCTAGATGGAAGAAGACAGCCCCCAGTTCTCAACTGCACTTTCCCAGAACTTAGCCTCTGCAAGATGTACTTGGGAGTAGAATGAGAAGTGCTGACATCCTGCTCCTTCTGGGAAGATATTGTAGCCTCTGACAGGAGCTGGGAGAAGAGAAAGCCCTGAGTTTTTGGCTGTACCCATCTGGAGTCCAGTTTACTTCACGCTGAGCTGGGATGGAGGGAGCAGATCGTGGTTCAAATGGCACATATTTTCATTGTTATTACCAAGTATTAGTAGACGTTCTTGAATAAATATTTCTTTACTTGCTGTATGCCCTTAGAACTATTTCCAGAAACTTGAAATGGTTAGAATTTCAAAAAATAATTTTCACCAGTTTTGCTGGGAAGTGGGGCCAGGGAGCTCTTCACATGGCCATGCCAGAAGTGGTCCTTACTCCTCATGCATTTTGTCAGTGAATGCACATATCTGGCTCAGACTATTGAACTCAAAATCATCATCAAATCAGACACCTCTCAGAAATTTGGAATCAGGAAGCAAAGAGCCTGCAGCAGTAATGAGGAAGGGCAGATGCAAAAATCCTACAAGAATTTTCATGAGGTAAAGAGGAGCTGATCAATTTAAATGGGTTGCAACAAGCTTTGAATTGGATACCACGAGAAGGTGAAGGTTATGGGATAACTGTGAGAAAGAACAGAAAAGCTAGAAGAAGAGAAAGAAGAAGAGAAGCCATGAGTGAGAGATGGTATCACTGCACTGATACAAGTTCCATTTCTTGTGAGGTCAGGTTATACTTTGCTTTTCATATTTGGAGTCTTGAAATCCCTATGATCCTGTTGCATTCATATGATACAACCATTCTAACAATCAAATAAAATGAAAGAAAACAAGAATGGTCTATTTAATAATTAAGTCTGGGGTTTGACTTTGTCTGCTCTGTTGCTTATTTGTCTCAGCAATACGTAGGAGTAGAGTAAAAGCTTAAAGTCCCTAAGAGTAACATAATTACTGGGGAAATGACTGGGGAAAACTTGTCATTCAAATTACCTAAAACCTTTCTGATATAGAAACCCTAGAAATACTGGGTAGAATGTGACAAATAACTTGTTTTTTATTGTAGTAATATATACACAAAAATTATTACTGTAACCATCTAACTACTGTGAGGTTCAATGGCATTAATTAACTCACATTGTTGCTAAACCATCACCACCATCACCAGAACTTCTGCATCTTCCAAAACTGAAACTCTGTACCCATTAAACAACAACTCCCCATTCTTCCCTTTCCCCAGCCCCTTGGCAACCACCGTTCTAGTTTCTGTGAATTTGACTAGTCCAGGTACCCCATACAAGTGGAATCATTCAATATTTATTCTTTTGTGACTGGCTTATTTCACTTAGCATAATGCCTTTAAAGTTCATGCATGTTGTAGTATGTGTTAGAATGTTCTTCCTTTTAAAAGGCTGAATAGTATTCTACTATGTATATATAGCACGTCTTACTTATTCTCTTATCCTTACATTGACGCTTGGATTGCTTCCACCTTTTGGCTATTGTGAATAAGGCTGCTGTGAACATTGGTGTACAAATACCTGATCAAGTCCCTGCTTTCATTTCTTTTGGGCATATATTCAGAAGTGGAATTTCTGAGTCATATGGTAGTTCTATGTTTGATTTTTTGAGGAACTGCTATACTTTCCATATTAGCTGCACCATTTTATATTTCTACCAGTAACAGACAGGGGCTCCAATTTCTTTCCATTCTCACAAACACTTGTTACTTTATGATTTTTTTTTAAAAAAATAAGTCCTCCTAATGGGAAAATTCTTATCTGAGCACTCAGGAAGAAAAAGAAAGAAGGTGAAAACGAAGGTGGAAGGAGCTTAGGTTTGTAGCTGTCACCAGAGTGTAGGCAACAAATGTTGAGGCTGCAAGGTGAGGAACTGACTGAAGCACCTGGATAAGGCCAGGACCGTCAAAGAGCTACACTCTTGGTAGAGGAAAGGTCTGGGGGGAAAATCATCCACCAGTTTATGGAGATGAACAGAGAAAGCTTGTTCATTTAGTCTGGGGTAGAAAGAACAAAAATCTGAGTAGAAACATCTCTGAGAATTTGTGAGCAGAGGTGTGCCCTCAAGCAGACTTTGAATCAAATGTATACTTCTGTATGGCCTAGAAATATAGCAGCTAGTGTGTTAGTCTGAAAGTAGTCAAATCATCCCATCTAATAATGCTCAGGGAAGAGCAAAGCATAAACTTAACTCTGGAGACCCATGGCACCAACCCAATCCTCATAAGATTTCCTTAAATAAAGACCCCTTGCCCCAACATACGCATCTAGTCCAAAATTAGAAGAAATGGGAGAATATAAGCTATTATGTTACAATCAAGTCATTAAACATAACAGCATATTTACACTCCATAATAGACTACACAATCATTAGTAAATAATAATGTTAAAATGTACTGTTTCTTAATTTTTTGAGAAATCTCCACACTGCCTTCCATAGCGGCTGCACCAGTCTGCATTCCCACCAACAGTGTATGAGGGTTCCTTTTTCTCCACAGCCTCTCCAACACTTGTTACTATTTGTCTTGTTGATGACAGCCATTCTATCTGGTGTAAGGTGATATCTCATTATAGTTTTTATCTGTGTTTCTCTGATTAGTGATGTTGAGCATTTTTTCATATGTCTCTTGACCATCTGTATGTCCTCTTTGGAGAAATGTCTCTTCAGGTCCTCTGCCCATTTTTCAATTGGGTTGTTTGTTTTTTTGTTGTTGAATTGTATGAGTTCCTTATATATTTTGGATATTAGCCCCTTATCGGAGGCATTGTTTGCAAAAATCTTCTCCCATTAGGTTGGTTGCCTCTTTAGTATTATTATTTTTCACACTTTACAATGTATGTTTTATTTAAGTGCTTTTTTTTG
This sequence comes from Rhinolophus hipposideros, assembly GCF_964194185.1. Taxonomy (NCBI): domain Eukaryota; kingdom Metazoa; phylum Chordata; class Mammalia; order Chiroptera; family Rhinolophidae; genus Rhinolophus; species Rhinolophus hipposideros. The sequence goes on from NC_138053.1 coordinate 11,089,670, forward strand.
AATGCTATTTTCTTTTATTAGTTTCAGATGCACAAAACAAAGTAATACTTAGACATTTATCATTTATATCCCTCACACTGTGTCAACCCCTCTCCCCTATCCACTATCCCTCTGACATCACACACAGCCGTTACATTTCCACTGTCTCTATTCCTAATGCTGTACTCCACTTCTTGTAAGTATAAATATATATACATATATACATACATATATATATACATATATATATATATATATATATATATATATATATATATATATATATATAAACTTGTAGTTGCCATTCATTATCGTTCAGCTTCAGCTTCAGGTGTCCAGTTCAGTGATCAGGCATCTACATCTTCCCTGAGGTGGTCTCCCAAATGGGACACGTGTCCATAGGATAACCTGCAAAATCTTTACAACATTATTGATTACATTACCCAAATTAACTTTTGTAACCCCGTGGCAATCTTGTGGTTACTGACTGTGTTTTCTAATCCTCCCACCTTCCCCCTTATCCCCACCCCCCTCCAATCTAGCAACCTTCAGTTTTTCCTCTGTGTCTCCGAAACTGTTTCTGATTAGTGCATTCACTTATTTTTTCTTTAGATTCCACATATAAGTGAGAGCATATGGTTTGTCTTTCTCTGTCTGACATTTCACTTAACATAATGTTCTCTAGGTCCATCTATGTTGTTGCAAATGGTAAGATTTCTTTCTTCTTTATGGCTGTGTAATACTCCATTATATAAATGTACCACAGATTGGTGCAGCCACTATGGAAAACAGTATGGTGGTATCTCAAAAATCTGAAAATGGAACTACCTTATGATCTAGCAATTTCTCTCCTACGTATCTATCCGGAGAAATCCAAAACTCTAATTCAAAAAAATTTATGCTCTCCTATGTTTATTGCAGCACTATACACAATAGCCAACACATGGAAACAACTGAAATGCTCATCAGTAGATGACTGGATTAAAAACTGTGGTTGCCTCTTTATTTTGTCGATGGTTTCTTTCGTTGTGTAGAAGCATTTAAGTTTGACATAGTCCCATTCATTTATTTTAGCTTTTGCTTCCCTTGACTTTGGGGTCAAATTATAAAATGCTCTTTGAACCCATGGTCCATATGTTTTCTTCTATGCAGTGCATATGATTTCATTGATATGTGGGATATAAAACTGAAAAAAAACAAAGGAACAAGACAAACAAATGAAGCAATAAAAACTCATAGACACAGACAATAGTTTAGTGGTTACCAGAGGGTAAGGGAGGTGGGTGGTAGATGAGGGTTAAAAGGGATCAAATATATGGTGATGGAAGGAGAACTGACTCTGGGTGGTGAACACACAACATGATATATAGATGATGTATTACAGAATTAATTGTACATTTGAGACCTATGTAATTTTACTAACCAATGTCACCCCAATAAACTTTAATTTAAAAAAGTACTGTTTCAAGGAATAAAAAGTAAATGAAGTAAAATAAAAAGTAAAAATGAAGTAAATGAAGTAAAAATAAAACAAAGGTATATACTTTTAAAAATAGCAGACTGATGAACAAAAATTAAAATATTTACAAAATGAAAAAATAAAGTCACTGAAATGAAAAACAATCAATAGTGTTGTTCATACACAAATTTCTAATCTTGTGGTTAGCTGTTAAGGTAACTGTGAGGAGCCCAGGAGGCCACCATGGACTTTCTTGACACCTGAGACAAATACTGGGTGAAGAAATCCTGAGTGATTTGGCAAGCATTTTAAATTTGATGTCCACAAAGAAATGCCAGTATGTACACACACACACACACACACACACACACACACCCTCACCCTCCACCCCCATGAACACACGAACACATGAACACATTCATGCATGTATACATGCATGCCTCATTTCCTGTAGATGGTGAGAGATTTCAGGGCAAAATAGAGGCGCCTAGGACAGAGGGTGGGGCTGGGGGAGTAGGAAGGGGGGATGAAGACAGAGTGCCATGAAAGGAAAAATCCAGCTTTTCATTAGAGAGTGAAGGGGGAGAAAGAGGGGGTCAGAGAGGGAAAAGGAGAGTGAGAGAGAGAACAAGAATGAGGGAGAAAGAAGAAGGGGAAGAGGAGGGAGAGAAGGGAAGAGGAGTGGAGGAGAGAGGAGGGCAGGGGAAGGAAGAGCAGAAACCAAGTGTCAGTGTTTTTCAGAAGTCCATACAGGGTTCCTGCTGTATATCTAAGAGTAAGAGGAGACTTCAAGCCATTAGACTCTGCAAAGAACTGGACAGTAACATAGTCTAAACTGCCAAACCAGAACAAAACCACATAAGCGAACAAACAAGCCTAGTGCTGATACTCCATCAGGCATGTCTTCTTTCTCTAGGAGGCATTCCGCAGTTACCCTCACACTGATTTTCCTCACATTATAGTAATTAATAATATTATTATTATACACACACACACACACGGTACCAAAAAATGCATACACATTTTAAGAAAGAAAAACACTGTATTAGAATTGTAATGCTTAATGTATACTGATGCTTAACAAATGATGAAAACAACAAAGGAACAAGACAAACAAATGAAGAAACAAAACTCAGAGACACAGACAATAGTTTAGTGGTTACCAGAGGGTAAGGGGGGTGGGGGTGGGAGATGAGGGTAAGGGGGATCAAATATATGGTGATGGAAGGAGAACTGACTCTGGGTGGTGAACACACAATGTGATGTATAGATGATGTAATACAGAATTGTACACCTGAAACCTATGTAATTTTACTAACAACTGTCACCCCAATAAATTTTAATTTAGAAAAAAAGATAAATACAAGTCATGTGTATACATGGTTTTGGCACCCCAAGTATATTTCTATATTTCTCACAGCAACTTTATGGAGTAAGTGCTGCTTTATTCCCATTTTTACAGATAGGGTAACCAAGGCAGAGAGAGTGTAAATAACTTGTCTGAGCTCATACAACTAATAGGGGGAGCAGGGTCCTGAACCTAAGTGACCTGGTTGAGAGCCTGCCTCCTAGTCTGAATGACAACTACTTCTGGACTTCAGAAAGGCAGGTGAGAGCACGTTCCGTACAAGCAAGCAGGGTTGTAGGTTGGGACCCCAAAATCATTCTCCTTGCTCTGGACAGAGTCCGTGTGGATTTTACGAGCACATGTCCTAAGCTGTGAGAAGGGGAGGGGGAGATGGCACATCCTTCCTGCTCCATGCTTTCTCCATCTCAGAGCACACTTGCAACCAAGACAGGGATGGGAATATAGCACGGAACTCTAATGTAAACCTGCTTTGAAGCTTGGCCCAGCCTTCTGCTGTGTGATTCCCAGGGAGCAGAAAGGAAAACACGGGACGCTGCAATGTATGAGATTTTCCTGGCACATATTACTTACTCCTCCTCAAAGCCATGGGCCTTGGTGACCTCTCTTCTCAATAGTATCGTAAACTGGAGAGAAGTTTAGTAAGTAAGTGTAATGTCACTCCCTGCTGGAGTTCTCATTAGTTCCCTAGCTGCGTGATCCATGCTCCATTCAGATAGCATTACACCTCACAAGGTCCCTGTCTCTCCATGGGTCTGAAATCCCTCTATTATATCACACCAGTTAGTGTGAAGTACCTCGGAAGTGCCAATTCTCAGGTTTTAAGAAACTCTTATCACAGAGCAAGGCCAGCAACTCCTGCCAGGACCCCTTCGAGCTGAAGACCGAGCTCTTCTCACCCCATGCCTGAAGGAGCGGTGTGTGGCGCTGAGCATACACCATGGATGGCAGTGGACAAAAATGCAATATTTATATTTGGCTTGAGAGGCTCTCTGGGTAATTTTGCAGGAGTTCTTGTGTCCTGGTTGTTTTTCTTAGATTAAAATTTTCACCAGCATTCCAAGGGCATACGCTCACTCATGTGCCGGACCCGGTAATGAGAGGGAGCGCCACTTCAGAGTCAAACTCTGCCAAGTCTAATACTCAAAGTAGGTGAATGAGGTTTGACTGCCTCCTAAACTGAATGTCTATGGAATTTCTTGGACCTGAAACAGAGCCCAGAACAAGGTCTGTATAGTAACATTCACTAGGTGTCAGTGTTTGACAAACCGTCTTGCCAGCATCATTAGTGGAATGTTCATGTTGGCACAAATTGTCTATGGAAAATGCAATTAGGAAAAAGTTGTGCGAATGGCAATTAGAAAGTGAATAACCAGCCTTATTCCTTTTATTCAGATTACCCTTGGCTACTAAACTAGAGCCCTAGTGGAAACAGCCAGCAGACTGTCACAGTAGCCGCTGGAGTGCATTGTCTGCACAGAGAGTGGGAGGAACAGGCCAGGGATTTCTTCCATCTTGCCCGCTTCCTCTTCCTGCCACTTTCTTCCCTTTTTCGGGACACCGTCCTGTCACTGCTATGGCCATTAAGTCCAGGCTTCCTTCCTTGGCCAGAGGCTAGTCCCAGTGCAGGGAGAGGAAAGCCCTTTCCAAGGAGTGCCGATTTAACATGAATCGGCCTTGACAAACATCGAGCTGTTTTTAACAGAGAGGTATTACTATCTGCCCCATTTGTGACTGGTAAAATACCAAAAAAATACATTTGTTCTTTCATTCAGTTCATTTAATCATCTACAATGTACTGAACACTTTGAGCATGCCAGACACACTGATCTGGGTTCAAGAGAAACAACAGTCAACATCCCTGACTTCATGGATGTTGCTTTCTAGTTAGAGACGACAAAATAAACAGAAAAGTAAAATCCATAGTATGCTAGATGTTTATAAATGCTATGGAAAAAAATTAAAAAGGGAAAGGAGAGAGTGAGTTCCTGGTGTGGAAAGTGGCTGCAAATGTATTATGATGGAACACATCACTGAGCAGGTGGCACGTGAACAAAAACCTGAAAGAGAGGAGAGAGTAACGCCCATCTCAGGAAATGGCATCCAGACAAAGGAATTGGCAAATGTGAGTGCCTTGAAGATGAATGCACTGAGTGGGTTCAAGAAAGAATCAAGATCAGTGAGACTGGAGAATACTATAGGAGATGAGATCAGAGAAGTAAAGAGGAGTGGAAGGGGGTACATCAAGAGCCTTTAGGTTGTTGTAAAGAGGGGAGTTTGCTCTGGGAACCACTGGAGCATTTTTGAGCAGAGAAGTGACACAATCTGACATAAGTTTGAAAGATTATTGTTGAGGACATTCTCCAGGGGTTGGTGTGCAAAGAGACAAAAAGTTACAATAATTCAGGCAAGGCGGTGAGATTGAGGTGCTAAGAAATAAAAAAGATTCAGGATATATTTGGAATGTGTAACTTATAAGGACTTGCTGATGGATTGTTTCTGGAGTGTGGGAAAAGAGAGGAGTCAAGATAATGCAAAAGATGTCGACTGGGCCACTGGCATTTTCATTTCCTGACAATCACATGGCAGAGGGCTGGGAAGGGCGATGTGGGGGGGAGGAGGCAGCAGTTCCGTTTTGCATCTGTTAGTTTTCACACGCCTCTTAGAGAGCCAAAAGAAGATGATGAGTAGGTAATCTGATACACAAATGTAGAGCTCAGGGAAATGGTCCAGGCTGGGGACAGACATTTGGGAATTGTCAGTGTACACGTGGGGTTTCAAGCCCTGAGATGGACAAAACTCAGCAATGAAAGGAATGTAGACAAAGAAGAGATGATGTGCACGTTAGAGAAGACCTCAGTCCTTACTGAGTCTCGGGACACTTCACCATTTAGAGTGGGGGCTACGGGAAGGAACCCACAAAAGACACTGAGAAGGAATGGCCAGAGAGGCAGGAGCAAGAACTGGAATGTCTGGTGCCCTGGAGACTAAGGAAAAGGCGTGCTCAGGGAGCAGAGAACGGTCAATTGTGGAGTAAGGAGCCAGAAGCAACTAAGGCTGGTGGGGTGAGAGAAGAATTTCCAGACCCTAAGTTAGGTATCTTCTGGTAGGGCCCTTTCATTATGGTTGGGGCCCACGTATAGTGGCTATGTGAGACACTGCTAGTATTCGGAAACAAAAGTATCTATTTTGCTTAATGTTATTTCCTTCTGACTCTGTAACTTCTGCCACTTTTACCCCTCACCTGTACTTATGTGACTGCATGTACATGTGCAACAAACATATGCAAGCTTTTGTACACACACACACACACACACACACACACACACACACCCCATAACCAAGTTATGTCTGGGAATCCCAGGAGTTGGCTCACTTGTGCTTATGAGCAACTCCTGAGAGTTACTGCAAGGTACCCCTGCTTCTTCTGTCTTCCATGGGGATGGATGTCTGCTACCGTGTTTCCCCAAAAACAAGACCCAGACGGACAATCAGCTCTAATGGGTCTTTTGGAGCAAAAATTAATATAATACTGGTATCACATCACATCACATCACATCACATCATTAGACCCGGTCTTGTATTATAGTAAAATAAGACCGGGTCTTATATTAATTTTTGCTCCAAAAGACGCATTAGAACTGATTTTCCGGCTTGGTCTTATTTTCGGGGAAACACGGTACTGCATCCAGCCTCATAGATGAGTCATACACGATGTGTTAAGAGTCCCCAAGGTATTAGAGATAAAACCTAATAAAAAAGGAGGGGGATGTAATATTATCATGATTAAGCATTTGATTTCAATTACTATTTAATTCATGACATTGTTACTTCTCCAAAAATGCTAAGCCAAATGTTTTGCTTGTTTGTTTACTGCTTCTTCCTCATCTTCCTTCTCCTCCTTCTTTTGTAATATGATCAAATTTCAAGTAAATGTTCTAAAAAGACTGTGGTAAATATAGAACCAATTTAATTCAGTTAAAAATAAATGTGGTACAGGAGCCAACCTGAAGACACTCACAAAGGCAAAAAATGGAACAATTTGAGCAAGAAAATAAATAATGATAGTATTGGATTATAATCCATATAATCTCCATGAGGAAATACTAATATAAATGAATGTGATCATCACATAATTAAATAAATAAATCAGTGCTGGTTTTTGTTGTTGTTGTTGTTCTATAAATAGTACTGAGAAATAAATCTTCTGTATTGTGCCTTTTCTCATTTAATATTTTATTTGGAAGATATACATATATATATCTTTGCCTTGCTGTTTCTAACTGATGCACAGTATTTCACCAGTTTACATATCCCTCCCTTATCTTATAAACACAGATTTCTTTCATCTTTCCACTAGCACCAACTATGCTGTACAAATATCTTTGAACATGACTGTCTTTATGGAACTATATCAGAATATTTCTCGAGGATATGTATCCAGCAGCAGGATATCTGGATCATAGAACACACATGTACTTAATTTTGCTAAGCACTTCCAAATTGCTTTCCAGAATGAATCTACAAGGCTATACTTTCACAAGCAGCATACAAGCTTCGCATCTGTTCACATTTTTGCCAATATTTGATGCCATCTACCTGCCAATTTTTACAATTTTGATGGGCACTGAATTAGTTTCCAGTAATGCTGTAATAAATTAGCAGAAATATAATGGTTTAAAATAACTCTAATTTGTTATCTTACAGTTCTGGAGATCAGAAATACAAAATTAGTCTCACTGAGCTAAAATAAAGGTGTCAGCTTGGGGGGAAGAACCCATTTCCTTGCCTTTTTCAGTTTTTGGAGGCTGGCTGCATTCCTTGGGTCATGGCTCCTTCTTCCTTTTTCAAAGTCAGCAATGTATTATCTACAAATCGCCCTCTCATTCTGACCTCCTTGCTTTCCTCTTATAAAGACCCTTGTAATTACATTTGGTCCACCCAGATAATTCAGAATAATTTCCTAAACTGAGGATTCTTAGTCACATCTGCAGAGTCTCTTTGCCAAATAAGGCAACATATTCACCGGTTCCAGGGATTAAGATGTGGACATCTTTGGGGGTGGGGCATTATTATGCCTAGTATAGGTGTAAAGTTTTTTTTTTTCAATCACCTTCAAGAGAGTGGCAAGAAAATATGAGGGTCATATTTTACAGCAAATGCCATGAGAGCTCTTTTCACTTACCTACACACTGCATTGTCATATAACACTAAGAATACTGGAGAGCATGTAGAGAAAAGACTTGTACAAGAATACTGATTCTTCAAACTCACACAAGTCAGAAATTCCATGAACCAGCTTCTAAATAAATCTGCAATTTCCTAAACACCTCACAAAGGAAAAATGAAGCAGAAATGAATGTATCTTCATCTAGCTCTGAAGACACAAATTAGATCGAGAATACTCTTATTTGTTATGTGTTCAAATTCAACGTTATTAATGCACTAGTATTGTGCAAGTATAATCACAGATTTGCCATATTTCATCCCTGAAAACAAAATTATTCCTGAGTTTGTATGTAGAACTTCATATTATTCCCCACTTCAAGGATGCAGGTCAGAACTTGAGAATACAAAAGTAAAAATCCTAAAAAAAAGTTCTAGCAAATCGAATACAACAACACATTAAAAAGATTATACATCACAATTAAGTGGGGTTATTCCAGGGGTGCAAGGATGGTTCAACATACACACATTGATCAATGTGATACATCATAAAACAAAATAAGGGATAAAAATCACATGATTATATCAATAGATGTAGGAAAAGCATTTGACAAGACACAACATCCATTTATGATTATAACACTTAATAAAATGAGTATAGAAGGAAAACACCTTAACATAATAAAGTGCATATATGCCAAACCCTCAGCTAATATCATAATTTATGGTGAAAAACTGAAGTCTTTTGCTCTACGTTCTGGAACAAGACAGGGATGCCACCTCTCACCACTGTTTTTCAACATAGTATTTGAAGTCCTCGCCAGAGCAATCAGGGAAGAGAAAGAAATAAAAGGCATTCGAATTGGGAATGAATAAGTTAAATTGTCACTTTTTGCAGATGACATGATTCTTTACATAGAAAGCCCTAAAGACTCCACCAAAAAGCTATTAGAAACAATAAATGATTACGCTAAAGCTGCTGGCTACAAAGTCAACGTACAAAGATCCATTGCATTCCTATATACCGCTTTTCTCTGAAAATAAGACCTACCCCGAAAATAAGTTCTAGTTAAGATCTCAGCCAGATGGACGCATTTTAGTACGTTATGATGACGTTCCAGAAGAAGATGACATGACTGTAATTGAATAACTGTAGATTGTTGTACATGAAAAAATAATATATCCCCTGAAAATAAGCCCTAATGGAGCAAAAAAAATAATATAATATAAAACCCAGTCATATTTTGGGTGAAACACGGTACTAACAATGACATTTCAGAAAAAGAAATGAAAAAAAAAATTCCTTTTGCAAATGCAACAAAAAAAATAAAATACCTAGGAATAAACTTAACAAAGTATGTGAAGGAAGGACTAAAAACTGTAAGACATTATTAAAAGAAATTGAAGACAGAAAGAAATGGAAAGATATTCCATGTTCATGGATTGGAAGAATAAACATAGTTAAAATGACCATATTACCCAAAGCGATATACAGATATAATGCAATCCCCATCAAAATCTCAATGGCATTTTTTAAAGAAATAAAGCAAAAAATCATCAGATTTGTATGGAACCACAAAAGACCTTGAATAACCAAAGCAATCCTAAGAAAAAAGAACAATGCTGGAAGTATCACACTCCCTGACTTCAGCTTGTATTACAAAGTGACAATAATAAAAACAGCATGGTATTGACAGAAAAACAGATACACAGACCCATGGAATAGAATTGAGAACCCAGAAATATATATATATATACACACACACATACATACATATATACATATATATATATATATATATATATATATATATATATATATATATACATATATATGAGAGGGTAATTTGCCACAAAGGAGCCAAAAACATACAATGGAGTAAAGAAAATATCTTCAATAAATGGCGCTGAGAAAATTGGAAAGCCACATGCAAAAGAATGAAACTAGCCTGCTACCTGTCACCAAATACCAAAATTAACTCAAAATAGATCAAAGACCTAAACATAAGACCTGAAACAATAAACTTCATAGAAGAAAGTGGAGGTACTAAACTTATGGACCTTGGAATCAAAGAGGAGTTTATGAATTTGACCTCAAAGGCAAGGGAAGTGAAAGCAAAAATAAACAAATGGGACTATATCAAACTAAAAAGCTTCTGCACAGCAAAAGAAACCATCAACAAAACCAAGAGGCAACCAACAGAATGGGAGAAGATATTTGCAAACAATGCCTCCAATAAGGGGCTAATATCCAAAATATATATGAACTCATACAACTCAACAACACACACACAAAAAAACCCCAACAAGCAATCCAATTAAAAAATGGGCAGAGGATCCAAATATACATTTCTCCAAAGAGGACATACAGATGGCCAAGAGACATATGAAAAAATGCTCAACATCACTAATCATCAGAGAAATGCAAACAAAAACCACAATGAGATAGCACCTCACCCCAGTTAGCCCAGTTAGAATGTCAACAAGACAAATAATAACAAATGTTGGAGAGGCTGTGGAGAAAAAGGAACCCTCACACACTATTGGTGGGAATGTAAACTGGTATAGCCATTGACCCAGCAATTCCTCTCAGGGGTATCTACCCCCCAAATTTGAAAACATTTATTTGTAAAGATATATGTATCCCAATGTTCACTGCAGCATTATTTATGGTGGCCAAGACATGGAAACAACGAAAGTGTCCTTTGATAGATGACTGGATAAAGAAGATGTGGCATATATACACAATGGAATATTACTCAGCCATAAGAAAAGATGGAATACTGCCATTTGCAACAACATGAATGAATCTTGAGATTATGCTTAGCAAAATAAGTCAGACAGAAAAAGTCAAGAACCATACGAATTCACTCATATGTAGGATATAAAACCGAAAGCAACAAAGGAACAAGACAAACAAACGAAGAAACAAAAACTCATAGACATAGACAACAGTTTAGTGGTTAGTGGTTATCAGAGGGTGAGGGGGAAAGGAGATGGTAGAAGAGGGTAAACGGGGTCAAATACATGGTGATGGAAGGAGAACTGACTCTCATGAGCACACAATGCAATAGACAGATGATGTATTATAGAATTGTACACTTGAAACCTACATAATTTTACTAACCATTGTCACCCCAATAAATTTAATAGTAAAAAAAGTAAATAACCTAGGGTATCATTTTTCAAAACAATGTTTTTTTCTTAAGAGCAGTAGAAGCCTTTTTCAAACAAACTGTTAAACTGATCATCAAGACGTAATAAGCCAAGCTCTCTGGTTGAAACAGGAGGTGGAGAAACAAGAGCCAAGCTCACTCAACCTCTTTTCCCTTTGCAGAAGCCCTGGTGACATCACTGTGGGGTCCTAGGCTTTGAGCATGACACTGTTACTAATCCTGAGATAGTCTAGAGGGTAAAGTCCCAAAACAAAGAAGAAAATACAGAATTTTATTTATTTATTTTTGTGTGTGCATGCAGTGAATCTGGGAAGAAGGAGGCCTATTAGTGATTTGTCAGTGATAAAAGAACGTCCTGCCTACAACAGAGAATTTGGAAGACATGTCACCTAAAATATTAACCAGAATTTAGACACACTGATTTTTCAGTAAGAGACCATTATAATTGGCTTTTTTGTAACAAGTTTGTCACTTGTGCCACCATTATAATTGGCTTGCTTGAGCATAGTGGGTGAATTTGGAGGGGAAGCTCCATTTTAACTGTTTTGGGCAATGTGTTGTCAGATGGAACAATTAGGAATTTGTATTAGAAATTAGAAATACAAAGTTCTAATAAATGTATTAAAATGCATGGTATAGCCAGATTCTGAGTATAAGGAGATATACAGTGCTTCAGTCACTTTAATCACGTTGCCAGTCTCTTACTGATAATACTCCAAGCTCTTATCTCCTACTTTCCAAACTGCCCCTCCCATCTCATTGTCCCTACAGTTCAGCCACCACCATTCCATTCCAAGAAACTTGTACCCAAATGCATGCTTTGCAACACACAGCATCTCTGTTATCTGCCTACTGTCCCATCCAATCTGAGTTCAAAATCACATTTTATGGTCATTTCTCTCAAGTCTATTTTTAATATCCATGAAGCCACAACATTTATATGTTCTTCTTAATTTAATCTGCTGGTTCTCAGTTGGTGAAAATGACAAGGAGTTGGCAACATCTGCAATCCCTGATTGGGCTGATGGATTGTTTTCTATTTAAAGCACTCAATTTAGAAACATTTCTTAGACAATTGGCTTTTAAAAAAAAACACAAAAAAAAAACAACCACCATCAACACACTCCCTGGTCTGTTTTTAGTCATTGCCTTGTTTCCATCTGTCAAAAGGGCTTTTTTTCCTTTTTTTTTTTTTAACAACTCTTCAAATGTTGAAATTTAACCAATAAGCCTCAATTGTGATTTGATTTGGCTTCAGTTACCTTTAATGCTATAAATTGACTTAAATTTTTTGGCTGTAGTGGAGCAATCCACATAATTGGCTGCTGATATGGAAATTAGAAGGTGAATTAGCCAGGTACAGCCATACAAACTGGATTAGAGAATAAAATGATTGAAAGATTGGCTTGAGACACGGCAGTGCAGCCAAAGTATCTTTCATATGGAACAGATTGGATTTGTAGTCTGGAACCCCAAGTTGGTGGTTTGGCTGCTAGAAGAAGCTCACAAGAGGTAAAAATGCTCTTTAACCCCTCCTTTCACAACCCAGGAAGCTAGTATTTACAAAGTCCTGGGTGAGAAGACAGGCAACATGATGAGCAGAGAGCCTGGATTGTGATTCCATGTAAGCACCTCCAGCTGAGCCACCAGTGCTGTGGCCATATCTACAGAAAAGCCAGGAACCCTACTTTTGCATGACATTAGGTGGACACTTAAATATTGTGTCATGGCCTGGAATGAAGAAAAATAAAAGACATATGTATTAGGCAGAGTTCTTCAGAGAAACAGAACCAATTTTGTGTGTGTGTGTGTGTATGTGTGTGTATGTGTGTATATGAGAGAGAGAGAGAGAGAGAGAGAGAGAGAGAGAGAGAGAGAGAGAAATTTAGTTATGTTAACTAATTGGCTCATATGATTGTAGGAACTGACAAGTCCAAAATTTGCAGAGATCAGCAGGCTAGAAACCCAGGGAAGAGTTGTTGTAATCTTGAGTCTGAAGACAATTTGGAGGTAGAATTCCTTCCTCAGGGGACTTTAGCTTTTTCTTTTAAGGCCTTCAGCTAATTGGATAAGACTCACCCATATTATGGAGGGTCATCTGCTTTACTCAGCTTACTGATTTAAATGTTGATTACATCTAAAAAAATACTTTCACAGCAACACCTAGACTGGAGTTTGATCAAACATTTGGGCACTGTAGCCTAGTCAAGTTGACACTTAAGATTAACCACCACAGAACAGTAGCCTTTATCCTGGTCCCTTTATCTGCACATTCAAAAATGTTTACTGCGCCCTCCCCTATGCTAGGTACTTTCCTAAATACTCAGGACATAGAAGGGGACAACACTGACTGGTTCTTGTTTTCAGGGAGATCACAGCCCAGCCAGGAAAATGGACAAGGAAAAACACAAGACATTGAATGAGGCTCTGCCTACTGATTATGAATTTGGGGCTAAGGTCTGAGAAAAATACAAGATAATTACCCTGATATTCTAAAGAGATGTACTTGTTTTTTGCAGTTATAGGCATATAGTATATATATATATATATATATATATATATATATATATATATATATATATATATATAATAGTATGTGAAATCCTTTACAATAAAGTTTACTAAGAAACTCAAATGTCTCAGAATGGACTAAATTTCTCAGAATGTTTATACTTCCTGGCATTCAAGGAGCATAATTTCCATCATTAAGCTATTTTTTATCTAGGTAAGATAAATATTCAAATTGGCTATACATGTTTAAGTATAGGTATAGCATTATCTATTTAGCTAAATTTCTGCCAATGTTCTGGGCAGCCATAAAATGCTCACAGCGCTTGTCCTATAAATAGACAATGGCCCAAAGACTATCACTGCATTTGGATCTATGTGTGTGTGTTTTTCTGTGAAGACACAGTGTGACCCAAGAGCCTAACTTGGATTAACACTCTCATACGAAAATACCTGGGGGGCAATTCTGTCCACTCTGCCTTCTGTGTGGAATACGCCTTTGTGAGGTAGGCAGTTGTGATGATCAACTTTCTAAGAGGGAGGCAGAATGATGATTACTTCAAGCTGGTAAGATTCTAGATGTTAAGGAAACCAACACTGAATTCATACTGCTTATGTTTATGACGTATGAGCTATGTGACTAGTAAGTAGCTTCACTTCTCTGTGATTCAGTTTGCTGATTTGTAAATTAGACACAATACCATGCCTATGTCATTGAATTACTGTGAGGAAATAAAATAATGTATATTGAGAAACTAGCATAATTCTGGCAATCAGTATGCCCAATTATATATATAATATACATAAACATATACCTGTATATATATGTCTAGCATGTATACAAATACATAGATTTATATATAACATGTATTCATATATGTATATTCATAGTGTATATAAATAGTACAAGTATATCAAAATAAAAGTTTGTTATTGTTTTCCATTATTCCTTTTAAACTTTATTTATGGGTAATATTTCCCTGTATAATATCTTTTTTTCTGAACACACCCCATCTTTAATATATCCTTTGGTCACTTTCATTTCCAAACAAACATCAACTAAAATATTAGAGCATATAGTCCCAAACCAATCTGCACTTGATCTAAAATCCAATCATCCCCTCTGCCCCAGCTGGACGTGGCTCTCTTCTCCAAGGATTCCTCCTCCCTTAGTGCGCTCTGTGGTTTTGGACCTTTTCAGAGGCTATGTTGGAGGAGAGAGTGTTAGGAGAAAAGGGAAGTTTTACATTCTGAGTGCAGTTTTCATCCCCATTGTTGGAGCCCACCGCCCACTGGATGCCAATTGTGTCACTGCTGCCACTATCTCTCGATCAGGTATTTCAGCTTGGAGGCCAAAGCCCACCTCCTGATACAACATGAACACTTATTTCTCATATGTCAATATGTATGTTCTTAGGGGGGGTGTGCATCCATAATTTTCATCCAATTGCAGGAAAAAAACACACCCACTGCTCTACACAGAAATCATATAATTCAGGGAAAGCTCGTTGGACCATCCCCTCTTGCCCTGTGGTAAAGGACAATTCAAGAGAAGGGAAGATCTCCAGAGGAAATAGTGGTCTTCTTAGTAAGGCACGTAAGAAAAGTAAGGAGAGGTGGATGCATTTGTACCTTGAATTTGAAGAATAGATTATAGAGTTTTATAAATACCTACTTCCTAGAGTGTTAACAAAAGCAGCAGCCATACAGTTAATGAAATAGTTACACATTGAGACTCTCCTTTGTAGCTGGTAGTACTGATTCATATGTATGTGAAAAGAACCTAGCAAATAGTAGGTACTTCATAAATAATTCCTGCCTCCTTTTTTTCCTTTCATTCTCCTCTACTCCTTCCTGACATTCTAGACCACTCGTTTATATGATTGTCCTCAGCTCCCGAGGATCTTCCTTTCAGTTTTCTCCCTAAGCTTTCTATTAGGTTCTGTTCAGCAAGAATTCATCAATGGGAAAACTCTTTACTTACCCAAATATATTTGCAATCATAAATAAGGGATGAAATGTCCAAAAGCTGAAGTAATTCATTTAGGATAGCTCTACTTCTCAGAATTCAGAAGTAGTTCCTTTCCTTTTATTTTTTTCCCTAAAAAAAATCATATTGTAAGAACCCACTTAAAGTATTTCTTCTCTTTTATCATAAAGATCACATAAAGCATTAAAGATACTGTGAAATTACAGAAATGTTACTTATAATTGATTCTCCCTAACGACATTTGTCTGTGTTCTTTTCTAGCACTTGTCTATCTCTGTTCATCTCCTTACAAGTAATCAGTGTACAGATGCCATTCATAACCATCTCCTTATTGCTTCTTAGTCATCATCATTATTTTTATAATGGCGGCCTAATATCTCATGAGGTACATAATTTTGACTTCCTCTTCTGTTGGCCACTTTTATTCTTTACTTTTTATTCTGTTACAAAAAATACTTTGTCCTTCTTTTATTGGATTAATGTCTTTTACACTGAATTCACAGAAATTACATTACTGGGAACTTTTTTCCTTCAAGAATTTTCTCTATGCCATCCTCACAAATTACAAATTGCCCAATATTATGATCTGCCTTTAGTAGACCAGATAAATCTTCTGTTTTCATTAAGCTAAATATATTTAACCTGTGCCACCAGGAATCACATTATTTTAAGACTGATGACCCCAAAAGAACCCAGAGCCATACTGGGGCTACTGAAGAGGCTGTGGAAAGTAGCCACTGCTTATTCTTAGAAATAATGAAGACCTCTCTCTTAAGCTTATAGGCTGTGAGGCTGTATGAAGGAAGCAAGGAGGACGGAGGCAGATAGAGGTGGACAGCACAGTCTTATCTCTCTTCTTTTCCTGGCTCAGCCTTCGTGGAAACTATTTTGAAGGAAATGGAAATGTGTGTATCTTAGGGAAATATCCATAGCATGTTTATAAAAGATCACTCTGGTAAGCTCTTGGCAGGCCTGAAGGATCATAGCTGTCATCTTTGCCTATCCTTCATAGTCTGGAGAAAATAAATGATGATAATGTTACTCATCTATGAGAGTTCAGTTTTCTCCATAAACACAGCTGTGTCGTGAGTTAAGCAAACCCAATATGTGAAAATTTGGATTGACTGAAAAATAAACCAAAGATAATTATTTGCGCCATAAAAGAATTCTATGCTTTATAAATGATTCATCATGGAATTATTTTGAATAGTGAGGTCTGTTAATGATCCAGCAATACAATTCTGTTTATAAGCATGTGATCAGCACAAAACTTTTTAAAGCCTCATCAATTACATACAGAAAGGTATAACCATGCAGATGGTTCTCCCTTCTATTTGTGAAGGATTCTGTTTATTTTTCCAAAGACAGATCAGTTTCAAGTTATTATTTTATCATTTAGATGTGAACTTAAATTTAAGTTAACTTTCCCCTTAAGTTGACTCTTTAGGAAAATAATTTCTATTATTTCAATGCTAGTTAAGTCATTTTTCCTATTTGACCACCTATTTCTAGAGATAATAATAGAGACATTATTTTAGTAAGGATATGGTTTGCGATCACATCACTTGTGTTTCCGACATAGCACTGCATCTAGGAATAATTCACATTGCATTATGGGATGCAGAATGGGGCAAATAAAGTGGACCGTAGTGTCAGAAAGACTTGATTTCACCACTTCATATTATACAGGCAGATTTAATCCAAAATTCAGCTTATGAATATCTAATTTCTTGCGAGACTAATAAGTGAATTTAAGATTGGCAGAGGTTGAGAGATAGAAGTAGGTAATGAGCTGCAAAAAGGAATAAGGGAGCATTTACATTCTCACTGCACAAGATGAGAGGTTTCAAGAGATACCGTTAAACATTGCTTAAACAAAAAGATTTACCTTTTATCACTCCAAAATGTAAAACAAAACAATAGATGTACTTATCAAAAATTGGGAGAAGAGAGAAATGGGGTTTGGCTAAAGTCCTGATCTTCTATAGTGGAGGAGTGGTCAAATATACTGTCTCACGTTTTAAAATACAGAAAACGGCATAACGGAATAAGTATCATATTTAAACTTCCCAATAAAACCACCACTAGAACTAAAACTGAAGTGACTAAAAACGATTCATTTATGAAGTAGGAATGGGTACAGAAACAGGGATGTGCAGAATGTTGCTTTTTAACTAAGCCCTTTGCTGTTGTACCTGTTTTGCTTTGATTTTAACAAAAACTTTTGTGTATGTACACATAGGCATACGATCACACCAGAATCTTCAACAGTTCGCATCATCTTGACAACAAAACAAACCAAAACAATGCAAACTTCTTAGGATGATCACGGCCACTCATGACCCAGAACTCCTTATCCATCTAACCTCTTCTACCAGTTTCCAGTGTCCACCTGCAATCCAACCATATCGAGCCACTTAAAGGTCCTCCAGACTTCTCTTTTTCAGTTGCCCCTTAACATCCTTGCATTTTCTTCTGTTTGTCATTTGCCCATCGGCTCTTCCATCCATTTCCCGTCTTCCTTTTTCTGTTCTGTATTACAGGGAGCTGACTCCTGCAAAACATAGCCCTAGACTCCCTTGCCTAGGCAATGGGAGGAAGGGACAGGAAACTGGTGTACAGGAGGAAGGTAAAAAGCAGGGTATTTTTTTCCACTCGTTCTATGTTACAGGCAGCTTCCCTGGCAGTGTTTGCTGTGTGTCCTCAATGGTCCCAGCTCCCGTTAAGCACACTCCTCCATAACTCTGTTTCCACCTGGCAGACCCAGCTGTACCACTCCTGCTAGGTACTACCATCTCTTCTCTTTATCTCTCCAGCCCTAGGAGCCGGAGTTGTTCCCTGCAGGTGCTAATCTCTGAATTGCTTCACCTTTTGCTCTTGGCTCTATCCATTCTTCCAGCACTTTTGTAGCTACTTTTGTCTATTAAATCCCCCTTCTTGAACTACACATAGTAAGTTCCATTTCCCTGACTGAGAGATCTAATTAACTCTATTTCCATAAAGACTAAGATCTGGGGTCACCACCTTCAGGACGCCTTCCTGTTCTGACTGCCTTGTTGAGTCCTCTGTGGTCATCATGCTCATGGTCACACTGTATTGTAGTTGTTCACATTCATGTGAATTTCTCAAGGGCTGAGACCCTGTCATATTTAACTAGTTTGTCTTGTATGGAATATGGACTGGACCTAGTAAACATCCAGTAAATATTTGTTGAATGATGATATCAGAAATGTGGAAGATTTTATTTTCAGATTGACAGTAGAGTTGACCTTCCAAACATATAAATTTGACAGTCCTTGGGTGGAGTTCTAAGATAGTTTTTAATGAATATCTGCAGTAATCTCTAAACTGCATCTTCCACCTACATCAGTGCCTTTTAAATGTTTTCCATCATGAAACCAGTAAAATATACACATTATACAGAGACTCCATATTTAATAAAGAGCATTTTTAATTAGGCTTTTGTTCTTGAGGATATGTACACATATACACAAGACAGGTAGTTTCTATTCTATTCTTTTCAACTCATTTTATTCTATTTCATTAAAAATATTCCGGTTGCATTTCACCAAATTAATTTCTTGAAAAGCTAATAGTTCACAAACTTTCAGTTGAAAAGCCTACCTTAGGTGAGGTGGCTTTTACTTACACAGGAGGTCTTCAATAATGCAGAAAGATTATTTCTGCTGTCCTCTTTTAAAATTATTCCCTCAGATATATTCAGATGCCTGAAATTCCACTGTGGAATCTTAGCTGTCTTATGCTAAAGATTCAATTCCTGCCACATATTACTGCTACTGCTACTTCTGCTACTAATATTAATAATAAGTACAATTCTCTTTGGAGGGTGCAACACTGTAAACTATTATCAAACTCTTGAATATATATAAACGAGTTTCAGATCTTTCTATAAGGGTAAGATTTGATGAATAGTGAAGTGAAGAATGCTGAACATCTGAAAGGAAAGGGAAAAGGTTTCCTAATTTGGACATACATATACACAAAAGTACAGGTTTAAATCACTTCCTAATTTTACCTTGAGTATTTGATTGAAAAATTTATATGAGGTTTGATCAATAAATACAATAACTGCTGCTGCCAAGTGCCATCCAATGGAAAGGCAGGGATCTTCAATACGGCAAGCAGAACATTGAACCTTAGTAACAGTGTATGACAAGTTTCAACTTGTTTGGTGCAGTCAGTCAGTGTGAGCTATGGTTGAGGAAGGTGTGTTTTAAAGTGTGCCATAAATCATCCTCCATCATGACAACGCTCTGTGTCACACATCGCTTCTGGTACGGCAATTCCTGTCAAATAAAGACATTACAGTGTGTCCCCATCCACCTTATTCACCAGATCTGGCACTGTGTGACCTCTGGCTCTCCCCCAAAGACAAAATGGTCATAAAGGTAAACATTTTGAATCGATTCAGGACATCGAAGTAGCCATGACAGCACAACAAAAGACTCTCATGAAAGAGGACTTCCAGAATTGCTTTAGAAAGTGGCAAGAATGATGGAATAAGTGTGTTAAAAGTGAGAGTGAACGTTTTGAGGGGGATTAATGGCAATGCGTCTTTTACTGTAATGAATTGTTTTTTATTTAAACATTCACTGTATTTTTTGATCATTCCTCATATATGTTGACATCCTGCTCAACAGGAACTCATTGACCTCTCTAATGAGATAATACACCTATGGAGACGATTTTTGATTCATTGAATTCTAGATTATAAAAAGCTTGAAAGCATTCACACTCTTGACGCTGTTACAAGGAACAGACAGCAAAAAAATCTAAATTATGGTCTCATTGATCAACTATTTTGGATCAGGATTACTATCAAAATATCCTCAATAGATTTACAGAGCACGAATCCATCTCTCTTTCTTAGTAGAGATATTGTTTCTCTTATTAGACATGCATGCGCAGACACAAAATAATTTTTTCCAAGGTAAGTTACAAAAGACCATCACTGAGCCATCTGTGAGCAATTTCACATCTGAAATGCATAACCAAGGTCAGGAACAAAAACACATAATAGATGGCTCAGGGTCAAGTCTGCATCCGGAACAAAGAGGTAGATGTGATCCAAAGCAAAAGAAATGCTGCATTCTTTTCTTTTGCTTCAGCTTCGAGAGACTATCAGCTCAGGGTTTGATGGGGGTGGGGTTAGGGAGATGGTATTATTTAAAGACCTTTGCATGTGGTCCAGGGAAGAAGGAAATCAATTTTATTGAGCCAGACCCACCCCCTCCTCCCAAAATATTACTAGGCAAACCAGAGTATTTTTCATGCTGCATGTGTGCATTCGTTGTAGTGGCTGGGGGTAGTCTATTAAGAGGAAAATGAGTAGAGAGAAAAGAAGAGTGTTAAAAGTTAGAGAGAAAGAAAGGAAGATAACAAGATGGAGATGGAGAGCATACATGAACCGACATTTATAGGACTAAGTTTCTTTCTTTCTGGAGTTTAGGCCTTACCGAAAACATATAGCAATGTGGTGCAGACCAGACCCTATTCAGAGCCTAGGCTTCTTTTTTTTTTCAAATTTCTGATAGTCTGTCCTTAAAGGGATACTGTTATGGGTTGAATTATGTCTTCCAAATTCATATGTTGATGTGCAAATCCCTAATACCACAGAATGTGACCTTATTTGGCAAAAGGGTCATTGCTAGTGTAATTGGTTAAGATAAGGTCATACTGCAATAGAATAAGCCCCTAATCCAATATGGGTGATGTGTCTTTATAAAAAGGGGAAATATGGATATAAAAACAGTCATGTACAGAGGGAAGGTATGTGAAGAAACACAGGGAGAAGATGGCTATCTACAAGTTGAGGAGAGAGACCCCGAATGGATCCTTCTTTGGCATCTTGGTTTTGGACTTCTGGCCTCCAGAACTGTGAGACAATACATTTCTGTTGTTTAAGCCACCCAGTTTTTTGTTTGTTTCGTACTTAGTTATGGCAGCTCTTGCAAATCAACAGATACTAAGGCAGATTCTAGTTCACTCACTAAAATTGAGTGGTTTATAAAACACTAAGCATTGCTCTAAGATAGGGATAGAATGATGAGTTGTTCAGTCCCTTCCTACGCTCAAGGAGCTCCTGATCACAGTTCGGTGTTCAAAAGCAAGCAGAACATTTCATGAACCACCCTAATCCAGGAGAAAGTAGAGGGCAAGAATCACTGTCCCACTTGCAACGACAAAGAACCAAAGAGGAGAGATTAAGTGACTTCTTAAGCAGAACATCACAAGAGTGAATTGAACTTTTCTCAATTTGCCCAGGAACAAATGGTTTCGGTGTCAGTTAGGGGTAAGGGGGGTGGGAGTAGAGAGCCTGTTGTTTAACTAAGAGTCATTTGGTGAGTTGGGTATTACATAGAGTGTGAAATGTATGAAGTCCAAACATTTGTCTCACTCTGCCATTCCCTTTCTTCAACCTTATATATATTTTCTTTTCTTCTCTCTACTGGTAGTATGTTTGTGAGATGCTATGCATGGTGTGCTTAACAACAAAAATACTTATATTCCTCAGAATGATGGAAAGGGAATAAGAACAAAATTGAATTATATACACATGAAGAAGACTCAATTATGATGACCATGAAATGTATTTGAAGTACAAAGAAACTGTTGTAGTGAATTATTTCTTTAGTAGAAATATTTGTTTTATGCCAGTCAGTTATTGGGTTTTTGCCATTTTTACTCTCAGGTCTGAGAAATAGTTGGCAGAGTTTGAAATGACATAGTTTATGCAGTCCTGCCTATAATTATACAGGCTGTCTGGTATTTTTACTAAGTTTTACAATATGATTCCCATGAAATCACATATAAGACTCCAATTCAAGAGGCTTGTTTGCTGTATACAAAATGACCCTGCAGGATCTTGGATCAAAATTTTAGGTTATAGTATTGGCTCCAAAAAACCCCAGTCTGCCTTACTGTAAACATCTACTAGTGTAGATTACATTGTGTTAGATACTAGCATCGAGAAAGCAATTTAATTTTTTGTGTTTTTCAAGTACGCTTTCTTTTTTTATGTAATATATTAAATATTTATTTATCCATTAGAGGGCAGTGTTTCACAAATTTTAATTCTGTTATCTCCTGGGAAATTTGAACGGCAAATTTCCTGACAAAATAGTAAAAAAAAGCCTTAGAAAATTCTCACTATTTCAATAACTGTTTAACTAGAATTTTGAAGACAACACACATGAAGTATTTATAAAGAATGTAAATTCCAAGAGCATATTGGACATGTCTGTTCATTTATATGGCACCTGGACATAGTGATGACAAATGTACAAAATATCTGCAGCATCTAATTGACACTGATAAGGCTGTGTAATAAAATGTTAAGGCATCGATTATTTGCTGGGCTTCAGAAACCCAATATGTTTTCCACATTTTTCATCGGCCCAGCTAATTAGTCCATGCTTTTATACTTTTGTGTATTTTGGGCATAGAAAGAGCAGCCCATGACTGCTTGTACTACCATCAAACCAAAGAAAACTAACGCATAAAGAAAGTTCTAGAAGAAACAAATTAGCTGATGCAGTGATTGACTTTGGACAGGAAGTAGGTTTGAGGAAAGATGAAGGAAAACTTTCATTATTAACTTTCTATTTCTGCATAGTTTGATTTTGATATAAGAAAAATAATATTATTGTCTATTTTTTTGCAAAAGGATGGACCTGCATCTTCCATTTCAAAAATGTTAGTACTTGAGTTGAACTTTATCACTCTCTTTCCATTCCAAAGAAATTGTTATAAAGATATTTTAGAGGAGAACATTGTGAACACAATTATAGATATTGGATTTAGAAGCAGAATATACAGAATAATGTAAATATTGGCATTGGAAATTTTTGTGCAATTGGTTATAGTTAGATAATTTGGGTGATTTCACAATTTGAAGATAGTAAGTCTCCAATGAGAAGAGAGCTTCACCATCCCCTAATACTACACAAAAATGTTTTCTAATCTAGAAGAAAATTTAATTAATTGAAATATAAAGTTATTTAGAATAAGGCAAAAAGTTCATTAGATACAAATGAAGATAGTAACTGAAATGAAAAATCTTTGACTTGTTTTCACTCTTGGTAGAAGTTCACATGCAGATAGTTACTGAGTAATCATTCTAGATTATCTATTAAAAAGGAACAATGATCCATTCTTGCAAACTCCTAAATTCCAAGATGTAAAGTTAAAACATTTATCCTGTCCACTCCATTGTTATACCCATTGCCCCTTCCCAAGCCCTTTTCACTTTTTTATTCATGCCCATGACCTTAGTTTTTGATGAGACTTTAGGAGGTGAACTGATAGGCAAATCTAGCCATCTGGTATTTTCTGCTTTCCAGATTCTATTCATGAGTTTTAAAGCTGGGGGACATTTGTTAATGACTGGAAGTTAAGTGGGTATTATATAGCTTATCCCTCTGAGCAGTTTCCTTTTCTAACTGAAATATTTGGTCCTGCAGAGTTCTAAGTCTATAACAGGGCTGAAAGAACAAGTTTCCAAATTTAAAGTATCTCTGAGGTCAAAGACCTCAGCTATTTGGAGCATCTACAAATGGTAGCCTGGGTGACTTATAAGGAATGAATAAATGGAATAGGATTCTTTCACATATTTGCATAATCATCCAACAATATTAACTTCACTCTCCTCTTATGTCTCAAATCTATGAATAATGTGCACTTCAGTGGAACAGAACTGATCAGTGAAATGGCCAAAAGGGAAATCTGTGGCCTGGGAAATTCTGAGTTTAATGGCTTAATAGCAGTATGAGATAAGAAGTCTAGACTATATAAATTGAAATGCCATTATATGCTTTAGAATAATGGGAAGATCTGGAAAATGCATTTACCTAATTCATTTGAAGCCCATGCAAACATCAGAAAACTGATCTGCAGGAAAAATGCATATTCTAGCACTCATGCTTTATTATCATTCCTGGGTATTTGGATCCTCAAAACTAATTAATTTAGTCCTTCAACTAGGTCTTTTTAAGCCTACAAGCAATGCTCATCAGTCCCTTCATAACTGGATTTTCTGAGGTGAATTGAACTGAGTAAAGAGCACCTCTGTTATTCATTCTGCTCACCAAAATTCAAAGTCAAAACTTTGCCAGAGTTGGATGAGTCTCTCTAGGAAAAGAAAGATCTTTCCCTCTGCCAGGCCACAAGGTGGGGCATGAAGTATGCAATAACGTGTTACAACTTGGGAAATGTACAAAAACCTAAGAACTGAGCAAGAAGAGGAAACTGAGGCCATTTGTGATTGACAGGCCATTGGGCATCCTCAGTGTTCTTCTTATTCCTACAGATCTTTTACAAACCACGACAACTCTGAAGTTTTTCTAGTCTTGCCAGCTCTCACTCACAGAAAATAGCCTTGGTATTGTGGGCCTGTGACAGGCTACCTTGCCAGGTTGGAAACTCCTTGAATGCCTGAGCTGTATATCAGTCACATTCGTATCCCTAGTACCTAGCACATTTCTTAGCAGATAGAAGGTCTTCCATGAAGATTTAGTTTGAATTGGAGCCAAACAATCAAACAAGCGTCATAAGGTAGTATAGGTAGATGACTATGAGACCTGATTTCTAGCCACTGCGGCTGGGATTGTGGATTTTCATTTCTCTGAGCCCCACATCACCAGAGTTGGAGTAAATTCTCGTGTCACTGATGTGCCCAGCTTGAATTACCTAGTAATTAGCTAAAAGAACAAGTTCCACATTAGTGGAACATTTCCCAAAGTCCTAACTCTCCAACTTTGATTTGTCTGTTGAGATCGAACACCTGCTTAATCTTATGGTACAGACATTATGTACCACTTACATCGTTCATAATTCTACCATAGAGCCTGTCCCAGCTGTCCATTTATGTTTGTCAAGTGACTTACCCTGACTGGGCGTCAGTCTCCTCATTTCTAAAACAGATAGCAACAGTCCCTACTTCATAGGCTCTGGTCTGGGCTTTTAAAACAGCCTCTTGACTAGACTTTCTGCATTATCCTCTTTCTCTCCCACTTGTTAAGTATTTAAATGAGATAGTTTAAATATTAAATGAGTAAATATATACTAGGTGCTCAATAAATAGTAAGTATTTTTAATGTTAGCTATATTTTGAACCTTTTCCAAGGACTCATAGCACAGAACTCCCAAGATTAAGATTTCCAGGGTGTTTGTATATGTTAGGATGTCTCTATTTGATATGTAATCATTAGAGATGCAACTTGTTTTTAACAATTAGGCCTGGAATTGCTGAAAATGCCTTTGAGCTCTTTAGATACTAGAAACGTGCTTTACTTGCCTTATATAAACTGACGTGCTATCATACAGAAACATACCCCATTTGCTGGTACATTTCTATACACCACATGAGAGAGCAATGTGCCTGTATCATATTGCAGTTCTTAATAACGGATATGGGGGTAGCAAATGTTAATATGCTGAAAACTGTCTTGAATCTATTTTTTTGTCCCTATTAATAAAAATTGTGCTTTTGCCTTAACCCACAAACTTATTAAGTTGTCCTCTGGGAAAGAAAATAAATAAAAGTAATTTGATATCATAATCTAAAATCACTCAAACTCTTTATCAGCCCCACACAAAGGTCTCAGTTAAAATATTTTCCTTATTGAAAACTTAATTTTATTCTGCAGTTAGAAAATATTCGTTCATTCTTGTAGCATTCCTGGGTTTTTAAGAGAGATAATTCCAAAACTTTATCCTCACTTCACTCCCTGAAATTCAAGACTAAAGGGAACCTGAGACATCAAGAGGTTAAATGGCTTTCTCAGGACCACACACCACGTTAGGGTCAGAGCTGAGGTTAGAAACTGCAAGTTTCCCCATTTCTTTCTTAAGTGTTTCATGGGGGGTATGCTTCCTCTCTGTTTATTTAGGTGTAGTAACTGTGCTGGTCACCAGTGAGTGGGGTTTCACAGTGTGACAATAAGATATTTAAAAAATGAACTTTTAAGAAGGCATATTGTGCCCTTTGTTTAAAGTAACACAGATAGTCTCAAAATAAATCTTTCTGTCCATTTGACTAGATCTAGAAGTCTGGGTGTGTCAACATAGCAGGTAATCAGCTTCAGGACATATGTGTGTCTTGTTTGGTCCTTTAGGAAAATCCCTTTCACACAGCCATCTCGTTTTACATTTTTGTAATCTACAGTGTATCCCCAAATGATACTTTGAAAAATAAGAGGAAAATATTTATTTACTGTTATGGGACACAACCTTTGTGATATAATCAACTATCCAACAGCTTCCATCAGACGGGGATGCCGTGTACAATTAAGTCACGCAGTGACCAACTCTAGGGCAACACATTTCCATCCCAGTCTATATGAATGGTACCATCTGGAATTATACAGTGCGCGACATGTGTGGCCATCCACCACGGTTCTGGTGACAAAGCTGAAGGTTCTATCCATGTGCAGAATAATTTCCAGCTATGTCCTTTTGCTTAGCCCATGAAAGCTGAAAGTACTGACTGATATCAAATATTTAAGAAAATGTAATTATATATAGAAACAATTCAAATTTACTCTTGGATTTCTTTTTGTTTAATCTTTTATCTATTATTTTAAAAAATCCCTTTCAACTATCACCCTATCTTCACTTCGCCACTGCAGTTTTATATTATTTTACTATTTGTTTTTCTTTCTTTTTCTTTTCTCCTCAAAAAAAAGTTAATGCAGCTGTGTATCATATTACAGTTCTAAATAATGAATATGAGAGTAGCAAATGTTCATTATGTTGAATCTATGTTTTTCTTCTCATTAACAGAAATTGCTTCTCCTTAACCTACAAACATATTAAATTGTCACTTAGGTAACTTAAGTTTTACTTGGATTTAGCTATTATGGCTTTCCCTCAATAAGTCCCTTTCTTCTTCCCTAATTTCTTTTATTATAGTTTGTTTTTGGAGTTGGATAAAGTACATAAAATATCAAGCCACCACAACTCAATTCCAATTCTAGTGGTTCTGCTATAGGGGTTCTGTGATTATGAGTCTAGATGTTCAGTTGCCTCATCTGATAAATGAAAAGGATAGATCAAACAATCCCCAATGCCTCTCATAGTTTTAAAGATTTGTGTATCAATGAATTTTTTTTGTAGCATTGGATGCATGGCAAATTATTTGTGGTCTAAGGAAATACTATCATATATATGTTTTTAGGTTTTACTTTGACCAATAATCTAAGTTGAGGCTGAAACAGCACTTAGGACAAGCCTTATGAAATCCTCAGAAACCGCAATTGCCCACAGAGGCACGGTGGTGAGCTGGAAGATGACCTGAGACTGGTCAGTGGCAAAGGAGTCCAATTCCTATCTTCTTCTTCTATTGGTATTCCAGTATTATTCCTATCTTCATTAGTTATGACATATTACTTAAGCTTGTCTGTAAAATGAAGATAACATGTAAGTCCTGGGGTTTTTGCGAGACTGAAATGAGATTACGTATGGGACAGCATGTGACACTGAGGTATCTCTCAGTCAGTACGTATCATCGCTTCAGTACTTCACCAACTCAAAGTAAAAAGAACCAAGTAACACACAGATCAAAGTTTTATTTGGGGGACTAAAGTTTAAAACTATAAACTTATTCCTGGAGTAATAATAGCACTGATCAACTGATTTATTGGTAGGCAATTGATCCAGAAACCATTGAGAAGCTGGGAACCCACTTTGGTCTGAGTGACACGTGAACTCACTGTCATGTGGCACAACATGGAGCCCTGTCTCATGTCTCGCCGACACGTTGCAAAGCATCAGTGTCTAGAGCTTCCAAGCAGGAGTTAAAAACTGGCATGCGGATAGTAAGCATTAATGTAGTAGTAACAAGAACTATACAGTAGTATAGTTCAAGAATAGTAACAAGAATAGTAACAAGAATTGTATCTATTTTAAAAAATCTTTTGAGATATGACTACAAGGGCAGTTGAAGTTCTTTATCAAAATGAGCAGTAGAGTTTAAGACACATTTAAAAAGCCTTTTTTTCCCTCATTTACTGAGATAATGCAAAGGATAGCCTGACAAAGGAAACCTCACAGATTACCAATGAAACATTTAGCAAAGGAATGCACTTTTTAGAGATTTCAGAGGAAACCAATAACTCACAGGTTAAATGTAAATCTGCTGAACAAAAATTTTAAAGGGTTTGCAGTTCGCTGGTTGACCTTAGGTAACCTAATAGCTCAGATATCCTGAAATAACAATGATGAAATAGACAAGCATCATTTTTAAGAAAGCTCGGTATTAAAGTTTGATAGAACATGCTTTAGGAACTTCCCACTCTTTAACTGACTATGTATTCAGCACTGCCTAATAACAAGTACGTATGCCTCGGTAAGTCTCCCTCATGATAAAAAGTATCTTCAGAGCCTCCTGATGTAAAATACTTCTTTGTTCATTTCTAGTGCATAATGAGAATGTCTACTGCTCAGATACCTCAATCCCAAATCCCAGAATTACATCTCCCTGCCCTCGCTTGCCTGGCTTGTGTTATATGCCTACCCTTGAACCAATTACAGTCAGGGTAGGAACTGTGAAGGTTAGTCCAAGTCAGGACTCAGTAGAACTTGGGCTGCAGTGGTAAATCCCTGGCAAACCACATGGCTAGGAAACTTAGAGTGAAGTTTAGGAAGAGATGAAAGGGAAAGAACGAGGAGAGACAACTACCAAATGTCCACCACATTGATTTTCACAGCTCCTTATAGTAGTAAGGCCAGAAAAGAAAACTAATAATGCCAGACAGACCCCTTTTCTCCACAAAATAAATAGCTCCTTAGACCAGTCTAGTTAGAAGAGGTACTTTAAAGTTTAATATGGTCATCATTCATGTGGGATTTAATACAAAAATCCTCTGGAGTCCCCTGACTTGCCCTACGTGTCACGGGTTTCTAAGGCCTAGGGAAGCTTAGATTCTGACTCTCAACTCAGTGACCATGACCCATCCAATCAGTCACCCTCCTGGAGGACAGCTGGGTGGAAGTAATCGTTTTGGGTGTTGTAAACATATTACCAGTAAACTCATGTTTTCATTGTACAGATGTCCTTTCTGTTTCTTACATACAATAAATAACAACAATATAACCCGTGGAATTCCTCAGAACTTTAGAAATGAACTTATGTTCAAATATCTCTTTAGTTTTTTTCACAATTCATCGTAAATGCATTCCTAAATAAATCATTTTTTTATCTTAAAAGGTTTTTATATTCTACATAAAGTTCCACATTAGTATTTTGTGTTCCCCTCCTCCCATAGCATTTTAGGATTTCAGAGAGGAAAACGGATTATGTAGAAGTAAGTGAAAGGGAAGCGAATCAATCGATAAAAGTTAGAAAACCAGATATTTTGACAGTCAGTTTTGATTTTCTTTTCTAAATAATCAGCAGGATACATGCTTTGACTGACATAATTATCTCCAAAACCAGCCCTATGAGTTTCAGAAAATAGCTATTGCCTTCATTTTGTATTTAGTGATATTGTACCTCTCAGCCTATCAAACCTCATACCCTGGATGATCCTGGGCTAAGCTGCCCATGCTACTATTAAAGATGTTAAGGAGACAGACAGTAAGATTCAAAACCAACTACTCCACTTAACCTACTAGCTATCTAAACTTAGGCAAGTTGCTTCACATTTCTAAACCTTGGTGCTGGAAAATGGTGATGTTAATAAATGGCCCACAGGGATTTTGTGATGAAAGAATGAAATAATGCACATTAAGGAGCTCAGCACGATCTCCAGAGCAGAGGAAGAGCCTACCAACATATTAGCTGTTATTGGGAGGTCCTTTTATCTCGAAAGCATTCTTCTAGAGAAGTTCCCCCATATTGTTTTGGAAGTAAAAAAATCCTCGAATACCACAAAACTTGCTTGGTATTGTTCCAGAAAAATATGGAGAATGTGATTATGCTCTTTAGCATAATGTGTAGCAAATTATGCTGGTTTAAGTTCATTCCAGTGCCCTCGTCTCTAGTGCAGTCTACACAGCTATTAGGTGAAGTGAGCATTTCTTTGTGAAGACTGATAAATAATTCAAGACAGCTGGTTGTCTCCACTGGTACAAGGAACTGAACAACTGCCAAGTGTCTGCTTAACTTTCTGCAGTATAGACAGAGAATCACTGTTTGCACATCCTAGAAATATGCTGTGCCTAACATCAGCAAAGGAAGGAATTGTTAGCTTGCTGCTGGAGGGGCAGAGTGAATCTTCAAACCCAGATCAATGATAGGATTATTTTAATGTGGAAAATTCTGACTAGTATAAATAAATGGGCTTCTATTACTCTTTGCTTTTTTCCAACTACTGACATGATTTGGCTGTTAAAGAAGGTTTTTGAAATGCCTTGATATTTTATTTCCTCACACCCAATTCTATCAATCTTTCACACAAATTGAAGATATTCACAAAGGAAGGGAGAGGATGAGTCAGGGTTTTTGTCTGTGCACCTATTCTTAGAAGGAGAGAGAACTTAAACATGAACTTAAAAAACTTAAGAAAGTTTAAACATGAATAGGTCTGGGCTATCAGTTTGTAATAATCTACAAAATTCTGGAAATCCCTTAAAAATATGGTTATGGTCCTATTTTTCTAACTGAACTAAAAGAAAGAAGATACCATACCATGGAATGTATATAACATTTATTCAAGCCAAACAGCAATTCAGAGTTTACGGCAAATTACAAGTAGTCTATGGAAGTAGGAGTATATTTGCTACTTTTAAAGAATCTTTTCCTCCTTCTATTACCTATGAATTAACTTCCTACATAGCGTTTAGTAAAAAGGAATACAAGTATAATAGTGTACAAATTACTATTAAAGAATATTATTCGTTTTGCTTTCTAGATTTAAATATTAGCTTCCCTCTGGAATCTTCTAAAATTAAGTAGATTTCTTTTTCTTTTTTTCCCCTTTTGCTCATTGGTTATTGTTATTTTTTGCTGTATTTTTAAAAAAGATTTTTATTAAAATATAGCTAATATACTTATATTAGTTTTAGGTGTACACCATAGTCATTCAACATTTATATGCCTAAAGAAGTGATTACAATGATAAGTCTAGCAACCATCTGATACCATATATGCTATCACAGTATTATTGACTATATTCTCTATGCTGCACATTACACCCCCATGACTTGTTTTATACATAGAAATTTGAACCTCTTAGCTCCCTTCACCTTTTCCTCCCTTTTCTAAATTTTTAATTACAGTTGACATTCAATATTGTTTTATATTAATTTCAGGTGTACAACACAATGGTTAGACATTTATATAATTTACGAAGTAATCCCCCTGACTAGTCTAGTACCCACCTGGCACTATATATAGTTATCACATATTATTGATATTACCTATGCTTTACTTTATATCTCCATGACTATCAATTTGTACTTCTTAATCCCTTCCCATTCTTCACCCTCCTCCCCCAATCTTCCTCCCAGCTGGCAACCATCAAAATGTTCTCTGTATCTATGAGTTTGTTTCTGTTTAGTCTGTTTGTTTATTCGTTCTTTAGATTCTACATATAAGTGATAAGATTCACACTGCATCTGTCTTTCTCTGTCTGACATACTCCACTAAGTACAATACCTTCCAGGACCATCCAGGCTGCCACTGATGGCAAGAACCCATTCCCTTCCATGGCCGCGTAATATTTCATTGTATAATGTACCACCTCCTCTTTATCCAGTCATACATCGACAGACACCCAGGCGGCCTCCACATCTTGGCCAGTGCGAACAATGCTGCAATTAATATATGGATGCACATGTCCCCTTAAAGTAGCGTTTTGGGTTTCTACAAGGAAAGGAAAGGAAGTGGGATTATTGAGTCCTTCTTTAATCTCATGTTATAGCTTTTGTTTTAAAGTCTATTTTATCTGATGTAATTATTGCTACCCCAGATTTTGTTTTTCATTTCTATTTTTATGAAATATCTTTTTCCATCCCTTTACTTTCAGTCTGTCTGTGTCTTTTGATCTGAAGTGAGTCTCTTGTAGGTGCCTAGTATATGTAAGGGTCTTGTTTTCTTATTCATTCAGCTATTCTATCTTTTGATTGGAGCATGTAATCCATTTACATTTAAAGTAATTGTTGATAGCTATGTAGTTATGGCCATTTCATTATTCATATTTTTGTTGATTTTTATTTTTTCATCTTAAAGAAGTCCCTCTAAGATTCCTGGTTTGGTGATGATGAAATCCTCTAGCTTTTTCTTATCTGGGAAGCTCTTTATCTGTCCTTCAATTCTAACTGATAGTCTTGTTGGGGAGATTAATCTTGGTTGTAGGTCCTTGCTTTTCATCACTTTGAATGTTTTGTGCCAATCCCTTCTGGCCTGCAAAGTTTCTGTTGAGAAATCAGCTTAGAGTCTTATGGGAGTTCCCTTGTAGATAACTAACTGCTTTTCTCTTGCTGCTTAAGATTCTCTGTTGGTTTTTAACCTTTGGCATTTTAATTATGATGTGTCTTGGTGTGGGCCTGTTTTGGTTCATCTTGTTTGGGACTCTCTGTGCTTCTTGGGCTTGTATGTCTATTTCTTTTGCCAGGTTAGAAAGTTTTCTGTCATTATTTCTTCAAATAGGTTTTCAATTTCTTGCTGTCTCTCTTCTTTTTTTGGTACCCCCATGATGTGAACATTGGTATGCTTGATGTTGTCCCAGAGGCTTTTAAAACTATCCTCATTTTTTGGGATTTTGTTTTTCTTTTTGCTGTTTTGATTGGGTGCGTGCTTTCTGCTACCTTCTCTTCCAAATCACTGATTCAATCCTATGCTTCATCTAATCAACTTTTGATTCCTTCTAATGTATTTTTCATTTCAGTTATTGTATTCTTTAATTCTGACTGGTTCTTTTTTTATGTTTGCTTCCTCCATCTTTATGTTTCCAATCTCTTTGTTGAAGTTCTCCCTCAGCTCTTTAAGCATCCTTATAATCAGTGTTTTGAACTCTGCATCTGGTAGATTGCTTGTCCCCATTTTGTTTAATTCTTTTTCTGGAGCTTTGCTCTGTTCTTTCTCTTGGGACATGTTTCTTTGTCTCCCCATTTTGGCTGCCTCCCTGTGTTTGTTTCTATATATTAGTTAGGGTTGCTATGTCTCCTGGTCTTAGCAAAGTGGCCTTATGTAGTAAGTGTCCCTTGGGGCCCAGTGGTGTAGTCTCCCTGGTCACCTGTGGTGGGTGCTCCAGGTGTGTCTCTTATGTGGGTTGTATGTGCCCTCCTATTGTAGTTGAGCCTTGGTACTGTTTGCACATTAATGGGAGGGATTGACCCTCTGGCTGACTGTTGTAAGGACTAGCCCTGAGTACAGTAGAGGAGCTACTGTGCAGGGGCTGACCCTGTGGAACTGGGTTCACTTTAGCGGTCTCTGACGCCTGCCCAGTATGCCCGTTGTGTGTGTCATCCTTGGAGGTGGCAGGGTGATGCTTGGGCTCAGTCCAAAGCTGGCCACTGGGCATGCCAGCCCCAGGCTTCCTGGGAGGGGCACTGCCAAAGGCCAAGTTCAGTAGCAGCCTGTGCCCTGCCCGGAGCCACAAAGTACAAAACATGAATGGTGTTAGCTAGGGTTGATGAAGATTCAGATATGGCAGCTGCCTACATCTGC
Source organism: Rhinolophus hipposideros (assembly GCF_964194185.1). Taxonomy (NCBI): domain Eukaryota; kingdom Metazoa; phylum Chordata; class Mammalia; order Chiroptera; family Rhinolophidae; genus Rhinolophus; species Rhinolophus hipposideros. The sequence continues at coordinate 11,123,945 of NC_138053.1, forward strand.
ACATAGGGAGAGAAGACGGTTCAACAAAGAAACAATGGATTCTGCCATCACTTCTTGCCAGTCCGGCCCTCACTCTGAAGCCAGACAACTCAGCTTCTCCCTGAATGTCCCTGTGCTTTTTGAGCTACTGCCCCAGCATTGGAGCTCAGAGTGAGTGAGTGTCAGTGAATAAATCCACGCACGGACCCTTTAAGAGGACTGCCTGGAACTCTAGCCACCCTCCATCTCATTCAGCCACAATCTCTGCTGGTTTTCATAGCTAGAAGTAATGGAGACTTCTCTTGCTGACACTGGAATCCTGGGCTGGAGAGCCTGGTATGGGACTGAGACCCTTTGCTCCTTCAGAAGGGACCTCCACAGCAGAGATATCCGCCCCGATTTTTAACTACCACATGTGGGTGTGGGACCAGCCCCTTTTGTGTCTCTATGCCTCCTACCCATTTGGAGGTGGCTTCAACTGTATGTCCTTAGTTGTAGGGATTCTGTTCAGTTAGACTTCAGGTAATTCTCAAAGATGGTCGTTCTATAGTTTAGTTGTAATTTTGATGTGGTCATAAGAGGAGGCAAGCACAGTGTTTACCTACTCTGACATCTTAAATAGATTTCTCTTTTAACAATAATTTATTGGCAGCCATAGAGTGATGTCACAATGGTGTTAAGAAAGTATGGCAAAAAACAAAACAAAAAAAACCCCAAAGCCCTAAAACTGTTGTGACAGCTGTTTTCAAGATGTACCCAAACCTTAAAGGATGGTATCACTTTCATTTAAAAGTGCATTTGTTATTTTTCCTAGAAAATTCTGCCACTTATAAAAATCCTTCATAACAATTAATAGCATATCAAAGGATATTGTCTTTAAATATTAAGACTAAACACCTCCAGAGTTACAAATTATGGATTTTATCCTTGTGCTGCTACATGTTTCATTTCTAGTGCTATCACCATGCTCTGTATTTGGTGCATATTAGCAAACTATTGCTTAACTAGACTACAGATGTTTAAAGCCTCAGATGATCTTCCTAGTTAAAAAGTATATTTCTGTTTCTCACAATAATTTTCCAATCTTGCCAAGCATGAAGGAGTAAACTGTTCACATTTAAAGACTTGTGGAGATGATTTGTAGCTAGAATGATGATTTAATGACCACCTATGTCTAATATAGAACCTCAAGGGAATCCTTAGTACCTGAAAGAATTCCTATATTTCTAACACTGACCAGCTTGTGTACAGCAGATACCCAGGATCTGTGTAGATTCGTGGTAGGAGATTTATTGTCATTGAAATTAGTGAGTCTAATTCCACAATATAAAGGTCTATTGATTGACTTCAACTGTCATGTTAGCTGTGGTCCTTACCAATCATTATCTTTCCCCAAATCATATTGGAGTATTTTCATGAATCACATGACATTATAGACGTCTGTATTTATTGTGACACTTTTCAACATATGTTAATCAATGGTCTTCTCCTGACATATTAGAATACCAAACAATTACCATAATTATAAGGCATTACAACAATTACCAAATGATAGGACTCAAGTGTTTTAAGGTAGATGAGCCCTTTTCTACTTTGCATAGAGGAGCCACACAGAGCCATACGTTCAAGGTCTTTTCGTTACCATCCCCAGTACAGTACATTCCAGTCCCACAAGCCCCTCCAACACATCAAGCTCAAGTCTACTCTTGGAAACTTGCATTAATGTTCACTCTGCTGGGATTGCTGGGATTTACCAGATTTTTGCCTGGTTCCCTGTCATTATTCACAACTCACTCAGTTGTCGCTGCCTGAGAGAGGCATCTCCTGACCAAGGCATCGAAAGCAGTCCTTGCTTGTACCATTACCCTGTTGATTTTTTTTGGTCTCAGCATTATCACTATCATCCTACAAAATCATTTATTTTCTTTGTTTACTTTTTAATTGTCTGTTTCTCCCATTCTCACTAGGATTTAAGCTTCATGAAAACAGAGACTTTGTCTATTTTGCTACATCCCCAGCACCAGGAATAATGGTTGGCACATAACCAGTGCTTAACAAATATTTTTTGTTAAACAAATGCATGAATGGATATTTATGGAGAATTTTTCTTAGGGCTAAGCAGTCAGTAAACTAAAATGCAACCTTGGATTCCGTGAGACCACCAGTGATCTGTGTTCTCAGATGACATTTTAAGATTTAATTCGTGGAACTTTGCCTTGGAGGAACTCGGTGGACCCACTTTATGGAACATTATTGCCACAGCTTTGTGAAGCTCATCGCTCCATTCTTAACAAGAATGATATTACTGATATTGTTCTCACCATTAACACGTTCTCTTTACAAAGACACAAAGAAAAAAATTCTCATAATTCTCTGTACCAGAACGAGAGAGAATTTCTCTTGTGCAGCTGGTTTGTTTTTGTTTCTTGACTTTGAAACTCATGATTAATCTTGTTCTTCTTCTTAGCTTCTTTGCTAGGAAATTCAGAGCCACATTTGTGGCTCCTCTTTGGTGAATATATGGCATACATTGTGTGTATTAAGCTTATTCCTTGTTTCTCTATCCTTATTTTTTGTTCAATTTCCATTAAATTTTCTACCCAACTTCCTCTCTCAGTTTTTATTTATTTGCTTTATCATATTGAAGGATTCTTTGTAATCATATTGTTTGGAACAAGGCAAGGTGGAAATACATTTTAAAGTGAGATTGTATTCCAAAAAGCACTGTGTTATTTTTGGATCTTATATCTCGAGGATGGAGGTAGAGTCCTGAGTGACATACAGCCCTTGGGATACAAGCAGGTGTGCTGTAAAGATAAATTAGAGAATTTTGCTTAAGTGACTTGTTTTTTGGCCCCAGCATTTAAGATGCTTTGTGTGCTTGGACAAAATTGTCTTCCTAAGAAAAACATAAAAATTACTTTTTGGACATTCAAGGAGGTGAAAGAAAAATCCAGATTGCTTTGAAGGAGGAGCCTGCAGTGCAGAAGGGTATAAACACAACCCCAGATGCCAGATGTTTTAGCATAGCAATGTGAAGAAATACTCCCTTTTCTTTATTTACACTTTACAGCAAATATTTTGCAAAGAGAAAGCAAAGAATGTTGATGTTCCCCCAGTTAAGCTTCAAGCATAACAAGATCCCAAGCTCCAAAATGTCAGCATTCCTTGCAGTGTCCTTCGAAGCACTGTGTAGTGATAAACATCTGGCATTCTATTTTCTAGTGTTCAGAAATGCTGATTATTAGAATTGTAGAGGAAGGAAGAAAAGCCTGCAACACTGATCAACTTCTAGCTCTATTCTAGGTTGCAAGGAGCTAGATGAGGTGACATCATTGTACTTTTTTTAACCAGGGGGAAAGAATTTGCTAATTTATATATACACACAACACACACACACACACACACACACATACACACACACAAACACACACATGAAAAGCACTTTTCCTGCTAGCTGAGTGCTTAAATGGTATTAGATCATAGAACCATCTTTAAATTTGTTCATATGTTTGATGATGGGAAAATACTCTTAGTGGTGGTCTCAGTATTCTGAAAACTAGTACATTTAAAGCAATTCATTAAAAGCAACCATTTGGATTTTGTTACCAACCTAAGGTTCTTATTTCTTACTCTCCTTAGTAAATCAAATGAAGAAACAGTAAATCATACACTTAATAAAACATCAAAGACAGCCTCTGCTGGGAGTGACTACCAGTACCATTTCCATCATATCTGTCAGGAAGGGTCTGATGCTTAGAGGATAGTAAACTTAAACAGGCTGAGAGACTGAAAGAAGGAAGGGGCTTCATAAATCTCACATCACAGAGATTTATTCCAGCAAGCACTCAGCAAGCAAGGGAAGATGATACAAGTATATTCCACACACAATTCATAACAGAGATGGATATATTATTTTGTCCTTTAGAATGGAAGGTCATGTTAAATTACATCTCAGAGACCCTTTACTTGTAAGGAATTGTCCTTTTTACTCGCAACTACAAAATGTAGGGAATGCAGTTCAATAAAAGACCAAAGGAAAAAGTGAGGTGCTAGGATGTTCCAGACCAACTTATCAAACTGGGGCCTTCTAATAAAAGATCAAAGAAATCAAGCTGTAACAGGAAGCTTTACTCCAGGCAGATGGAAAGATTCTAAGTCACACCAAAGTTTTGTCACTGCCCTCCAGGTGAGAAGATAATCTGATCTTATGAATAATGAAGGCCATAGCAGGAGTCTGGGGTCCTGATCTCCTAAAAAGATTCCAGAAACATGAAGCAGGCCCAATAAGAGGTCTTATCTGGAAAGGTAAGAAAACAACTGGAACAAAGAGAAGTTAAAATGGGTTTTTGAGATTATTGAAATTTTATCTTATGTTAGTTTGGAGAGGGTGAATATGATCATATAGCAAACTAAAATTAAACTTCTGTTTTCGACTTTTTAAATATGCCTTACAAAGCATTTGTGTTTCTAGATGAACCCATCCCTTTATAACATCGTGATGCGCGAATCTGCTATCATTGAAGTAACCCACTGTTATTAGAACTGAACTCCTTCCCTTACTGTCTTATGCCCCTTAACTGTTCCTTTCAAAATCGTGCATTTGCAGGCTGACAAGCCAAGTTTGACTTAGGTAAACATGTATTAAAGCAGTTAACTGGCCCACATGGAATCAAACCTAGTTCCTTGATTTCATTTCACCAGACTCTAAGAAATCCATTAACAAGTTACATGAAGGGTGAACGAACACAGCCACATGATTACATTTGCACCTTTACATTTTAATTTAGGTTTTGGTTTAGAGATTAGGCAGTTCTTGTTTGACCACCATTAAATCTAGGATGAGATCATATTCTAATTAAATTAGTGGACCTCTGGATAGCACAGAAATGATAATTATAAGTTCAAATGTCATCTGGGTGAAATTTTTCTTCTACCAGGTTATTCTTATCTCTTTTTTTTGTCATTAAATTTCTAGTTAAAGCTTCAGTTTTAAACAGCATAGGTGTTCAGGGGGAAATAAGTGAAGATTACTGTTTTTTTTCTCTGCCTTTTGTCTTCCATAAAAGGAGGGCACAAACAATATCTGTCAGAAGTCACTGACTTTGCCTATGATAATGCGTTTAGTAATAAATACTCATATTACTACTTCATAAGTAACATCAAGCAGGAGGGAAGAAAACATGAATTCTAAATCTGATTCTCATAGTTACTTCATCTTGTACAATGACTGATTCCTTTGGGGTCTATACGCTGCACTGTGTCATGCCCTTTAAATACGTCATCTTTAATTGTCATAGTAGTCATTTGACGTAGGTACTATTATTCCCATTTTGCAGATGGGAAAAATGAGGCACAGAGAGATTAAGTAACTTGCCCAAGTTCATGGAACCAGGAAGTAGCCTAACCTCTTCCCCACTATACTAACTGGGTTTGATTAATTCATCCACACGATCCACATCTCTACTCCCCAAATAAAATATCCCATGAATATTCATAATTTAAATAATGACATCTAGCTTAGCAATTGGCAAAATAACTATGTTACTATTTGTTATCATTTTATTTGAACTACTCTTTTAAAAAAATTCTATGCAATCATTACATTTAATTGGGTTAAAAGGCATTTAAATAGCCACTTAATGTATTAACACATTCTAGGACATTTATTCTCTTATGGATTGATTTGTTCTTGAGCTATTTTATGTTTTTTGAAAGATCAGATCTTTTATTGAAAAAAAAGACACCATTCAACGTTTATTCTTTAAAGTTTTCTATATTTTGGAAAGTAAGTTATTTATAACACATAATATATTCTAATAAGTTAGTCACTATCTTTCTTGCCCTTATTTCATCTTCACAATGTAAATTCATCTCTCCTTGTTAAGTATTTGTTTCCTCTCATGGTCAAGAATTTTAGGGAAGAGAGACAAGTTATCTCTCAATCTCCTCTGTTAGGTATTTACCTTCCCTTGTCTCTTTTATTTGCAAAAACTTCTATCCATATTCTGTTTCTATTTTGATCAAACGTTTAACATATTCTGTACTCCATTTCCCATTCTTCAAATGACCACAAATAGAGTGATTTGCCCCTTTTTACACTAAAGCTGAATATGTTTGTTTGGCGTATAGAAGCATAATACTTATCTGGTGATATTTCATTTTAGGAGAACTTACAATTTTTGTTTGGCATATGTGGAACAATATTGGTTATTTTATAACTGTGTTTTTTTGTGTGGACAGTCCCATGGATTTCTTCTTCAAGATATTAAATTAATCAATTAATTTCAATAAGGCATCTCATTTATCAAAATTAAATCAGAAGTAAATCTTAGCAGCATATAAATTGTTTATATAGTACTGTTGGAGCTATGTAAAAAAGCAAACAAAAATGTATTTGTATTCTAAAGACGGAAAAATACACCAATGATAATGGAACTAGTGTGGTGCCAGGAATCAGTTTTTTAACTCTTACTTTTTGTATTTTCTAGACTTCCTCTATGCGATTCTTCTTTGCCAGATCAGCCTAAGAGGCTATTGTTTAGAGATGACTGCAACAGAGGCAGAAGCTCACAGGCCACCAGTGTGGACATTCTTGGGACCAGGCCAAAGCAGAGAGAATTGTTTCGTCTTCATTCAGTGCCTCTTTGAAATCTAGACTCTGACCTGGGATATGAAGACTCCTTGGAACTCAGGGGCAGATTTTGCAGTCGGGTCTGCAAGGAATTTTCTACTTTTTATAGAATTGTTTTAATGCATTAATAGAGGAGAAGCACTCTGTTTATATTGGTAGAATTTCAAACACTTTTGTTTCATGGCCTCTTTATTGTGTTTGGAAAGCAATAACCCACTCCCTGGGGTCACTTTTAGGAATGACAGGACTTCAGCCCACAATACGCAGAGACTGTTAATATTGTCTGCATTTGAGAAGGTTAAGCATTTCACCAAGCTTGAATTGTTTCTATCATTAGAATTACAGAATCCTAAAGATTGAGGGGTAATAGGGCCCAGCTTTGCATTTAAGGTAACAGAGATTGGAGTGGTTAAAGTGATTTGCTCAAAATCAGAGTGAGGAATGGAAACAACTCTCCGCGATGCTGTGCAAGTCAGGCAGACCTGACTTTCTGTCCCATTTCACCACTTCCTAACCCTTTGGGTTGGCTTTCTTATTTAGTGCCACCTCCCTTAGGGGTTGTTGTGAGATTAAATAAGATCAGGTATGTTAGGCTCCCCACTCCCGCCTATAGCCAAGCTCAGGCCTTCCCCTGTGTCCTCTGAAAAACTTGAGTTTGTTGTTTTATCTGTTCTGTAAAGGAAAGAGGGCCGAATCAAAAATAAAGAAATATATGCATACTTAATTCTGATAATGTCAACTCACACTCCCATACCACAGTACAAATTTTTCAATGTCTCCTTTTTATAAAACTTGGATAAAATCCAAGCTCTAGCATGTAGTGCACAAGGAACTCCAGGATTTAGCTTCGGTCTCCTCTAAGGACGAGTCTACCTTTCCACTTCCTCCTCAAACCTCATCTCCACTCATGCCTTTGCTGAGTCTCTGGGGGGAAATAACTTCCTACCACAAAATTCTTCTTCCAACACCTACCCCGTGCCCTCTCTTCTATGAATCCCCCACTGCCCTCACTTCCCTTTCCCAAAGATGCAATTTTTAAAAACACCTTATTCAGCAAAAGCAGGGATCCTATTTTATTCACTTTTTGTGCCCCCAGGGCTTGATGCCTAGATCCCAGAACCAAAGTGGAACATACTATGTATGTGTTTAAAATTGAGAGGCATTATTATTTAGCAATTAAGAGCACAAGCTATCAGCCTGGATTTCTTGAGTTTAAATATTGGTTCTACCACTTTCCAGTCTCTGTGGCTTTAGGCAACTTAATTAAGGTTTCATCCTTAGTTCCTTCAGATATAAAACAAAAATCATCATAATGCCCATCTCATAGGGGTGTGTTGAGAGTTAATATTAATATATTTTAAACAACTAAAATAATTCCTGATATATGATTAGTGCTATTATTACTAATCTATTATATCATCATCATCATCATCATCATCATCATCATCATCATCTAAGCTACTGTAGAACAGGGGCAATGTCTTTTCAACATAATTTATTAAACTCTAAATAACTACTACAGAGGGGGGAATCTTTTTATAGCACAAGGAAACATAAGCTAATCAAATTCTCATAAAAGATTCTATTCAAGAAATATTTTGGCTGCCTACTAATGTAAAACACACTAGGTTATGCTCAGGGAGCTATAACTAAAAATAAATCAAGAGCCTAGTTTTCAAGCACACAATGCAATGGAAAACAGACATATACACACAGAATAGCAACACTTTTGGAAGTAAATGAAGACCAACCAAATGAGAACAGCAAAGGCTATGTATTCGGAGCTAGCTGTAGCAAGGGAGCCAGTCACCATCATTTGCATTTGGTAGAGACTCAAAGGTAGGCAGCAGAGTGGGAAAGCTTTACAGTGGAAAGAAGGGAAAGCTTAGTATGCCCTGATTAGAGGCTGTTGACTGTACGTGGGCTAAGTAGAAGCAGGCATCCTATGTGATTGGTTAAGGGTACATATTTGGCTTTTTTTTGGTTGGGCCTAAATTGGAAGTGGGACAAAATTAGGAAAGCTTTCCGTTGTTCAGCTTCTGTACTAGGGTACATAGGGTAACTAGTGATAGTAGTGTGACTTCCTACAAGTCTGACTTATAGATAGCAGGCTGACTATCTATAGCTAGATAATGGATTGGTTTCCCGAGCTGGTTGCTGCAGTTTTAAGTCAAAGTTCTATTTTCATACATGTTCTGACCTGTGGATACCAATTTGCCATTTGTTGGAAAGACAATTTTTTATTGATTAAATTGTCTTGGCACCCTTGTCAAAGATCAATTGACCATAAATGTATGGCGGGTATATTTCTAGACTCTAAATTCAATTGCATTGATCTACATGTCTATTCTTATACCTGCACACATTGCTTTTATTACTATAGTTTGTAATAAGTTTTAAAATCATGAAGTGTGAGTTCTCCAACTTTGTTCTTTTTCGGGATTGTTTTAGCTATTTTTGTCCCTTGTATTTCCGCATGCATTTTAAGATAAGCTTGTTAATTTCCACAAAGAATTCAGCTGAGATTTTGAGAGGGATTGTATTCAATCTCTAGATGATTTTGGGGGTCTTGTGATGTCACAATATGTCTTCTGATCCATTAACATTAGATGTCTTTCCATTTATTTAGGTCTTTAATTTTTTCAGCAATGTTTTATAGTGTTCAGCTTACAAATAGTGCATTTATTTGTTTAAATATATTTCTAATTATTTTATTCTTTTTGATGCCATTGGAAATGCAATTGTTTTCTTAATTTCATTTTCAGATTTTTATTGTTGGTCTATAGAAATACAACTGATTTTTGTATATTGATCTTGTATCTTGCAACTTTGTTGAACTCATTTATTAGTTCTCAAAATTTTTTACTAGATTCCTTTGGATTTTCTCTATGTAAGATTATGTAATGTGCAAATACAGACAGTTTTACTTCTTTCTTTCCAATATGGAAGCTCTTTATTTCTTTTTCTTGCCTTATTGAGCTGGGCTAGATTCTTCAATGGTAAGAGTTGCCATTCCTGTCTTGTTCTTGATCTTAGGGGGAAAACTTTCAGTCTTTTACTGTCAAATATAATGTTAGCACTGGGGGTTTACTTTATTAATTTATTTTTAATTATAATTGACACACAGTGTTTTATTAGTTTCAGATGTAAAACAAGTGATTCAACATTTATATACCTTGCAAAATCATCACCACAATAAGTCTTGTAATCATCTGTCACTATACATAGTAGTGTTATTGACTCTGTTCCCTGTGTTGTGCATTAATTATGTCCCTGTTATATAGGGATAATTATATCCCTATATAATTATATTAATTATATCCCTATGACTTATAACTGGAAGTTTGTACTTCTTAATCCCCTTCCCCTTTTTCACTACTTTTTCAACCCCACCCCTCTGGCAGCCATCATTTTGAGTACTGGGTTTTATAGATGCCCTTTCTCAGGTTGATGAACTTCCCTTTTATTCCAAGTTTGCAGAGTGTTTTTTATCATGAAAAGGTGTTAGATTTTTGTCGAACCTTTTCCTGTGTCTATTGAGATGATCCTATAGTCTTTGCTCTTTATTCTATTGACATGGTGCATTACTTTAATTGATTTTTCAATGTTGAACCCACCTTGCATTCCTGAGATAAATCCCATTTGTTTGTAATGTAAAAATGGTGCCAGGTTTGGTTTGCTAGTATTTGTTGAGGACTTTTGAAATTATAATCACAAGAGATATTGATGCATTGTTTTTTTCTTCTCTTGTGATGTCTTTGTCTGGTCTGGTATCCAGGTAATAATGACTTAACAGATTGAATTGAGAAAATTTCCCTTCTGTGCTATATTTTAGGGAGAATTTATAAAGAATAGTTGTTGATTCTTCTATAAACATTTGATACAATTCACCAGTGAAGCCATCTGAGTCTAAGCCTTTCTTTTGAAAAGTTTTTAAATTATTAATTCAATCTCTTTAGTTGTTATTGGTCTAGCCCAATATTCTATTTCTTCTTAAGTCAGTTTTAATCATTTGTGTCTTTCCATAAATTTGGCTAGTTCTATCTAAGTTATCTCATTTTTCAGTATACAATTTTTCATAGCATTCCCTTGTAGTTCTTTTTATTTCCTTAAGGTTGGTAATAATGCTCCCTCTAAAGATTAAAACATTTTTAGTACACAATATTGACACTGTTGCAGAAAAACTTGCATACTCTACGGTAAGGATTTTTGTAACTTGGTGAAATATTTGAGGACACTTTAGCAATCAGATTCAACAAAAGATGGTGGCAAATTAGATGTGGGTAGTAAGGACTTATGAGAACTTTAATATCATAACTTGTGGCCCAACATTTGGATTTTTGCAGTTTGTACTCTGAGGCTGCTTACAGAGCATGACTCTGTTCCTTGGACTTGGAAACTGCCTGCGAAATGTCTCTCTGTGCTGTTTGATCTCTGTTGATAAGTAACCCAAAAGCTTTTGTTCTATAAGCCTGAACCAGAACTAGAATGTTACAAGTGCCTAATCATATGTCACCCATTGTTCTTCTATCACAGCCTTACTTGCTGACCACTGAGTCAGCTGACTGTTGAATTTTTCAGTTGCCCCCACCAAACAGAAAATGAGTGATGTAAGTTTGTGGTCCTGTTTCCATTATCAACCCATCTCTTTGATCATCAGCTCCTTGCACTTTACCTTTAAAAACTTTGCTTTATCCCCCTACTTCAGATCATGTCTTCAGTTCATACCGAGGGTTACATCCCTGATTTGCTAATCATATATGAATAAAACTCTTTTTAAATTTCTTTTGGAATTTTTGTTAACAGTAGTAAGGAGGAATTAAAGACAGCCCCAAATTTTAGAGCCTGAATGACAGGAAGACTACACAACCATACATAAATAGAGGGAAATTAGAAGGGAAACCAGTTTTAAGAGGAAACTAATGAATTTAATTATTAATTGTTATGTGTGGTGATTGAATGTGTTGTAAAGGCAGAATGTAAGCAGCCAGCCAATTTCAGAATTACTATATGGAAGAGAATAATTATGGATCTATGTTGAAACTACAGCTCCTTAAACCTACACGACCAGATGAGGGTTTTATCGTTGTTGTTTTGGTTTGGTTTTTGAGAAGTGACTATAAGAGAAAGAAGAACAGAAAAAAATATGGCAGAATCTTGAGACCTATCTACAATTATGGAGTAAAAATAGAGAAAGAAATTAATACCAGAAGCTGAATGGGAACATTCACAGAGATAGAGGAGAACTAGGAATGGCATTATAGAAACAAAGTAGGAAGCAACTGTAAAAGAGAGAAGAAACAGGAGTGTCAATTGGTCTATGAGATCAAATAGGATGACGAGTGGGAAGAGGTTACTAGGTCCAAAAAATGGGATGTCAAGTTTGGCTTTTGAAAGCGTAGTTGGTCTACCAGAAATCTATTAGAATATTTTTCCCCAAAAGTTACTCATTTCAAATTGTATTGGTTTCTAAAATTGACTAAGCAGAAATGTTTTCAAGTACTTGATTATACAATTCTTTCAAGTTCCAACATACAATCATTTTTACATCTCATAAATATAATGTCTATTAACTGTATTTCTGTGCTGAAATATAAATTCAATACTTTTTCAGTAGATCAACAAAATTGTTTATATGTTTTGCCAAATGTTTATGTCTCATTTTTAAATGTTGTACTTTCTGCTACCAGAAAATATAAGAAACCAAATGAATCCCTAAAACCAAGATAAAATGTTTCCGACTGAAAGGTAATATTGGAGGCTAAAATTTATCTTGGCATAAATTTTACCCTGTGAATAGAGAGTACTAAAATCAGACTCTTACTCTCTTGTGAAAAATTTTAAAAGGCTACATTATCCCCTAAATAGTAACTGTCTGGATGCCTGACCAGAACGTATTCCATCTGGTCCTTGGTTTAGGCAAGTAGAGATGTAATGTAAGTTGTAGCAAATTAGAAACATTAAGCCACATAAAAATGTCATTTTGAAACTGTTAGGACATTCTCAGAAAGCTGTGATTCAGTAAAATATGATGTGAAAAGCACTCACTCTGCCCTAGGGATAAGGGAGCCATAGCTTCCTGTTCAGGAGGCACACACACCAACCAGAGTTCTGTTGCCCTTGACTTTTTCTGTCTCGGGATGGGATGATGACCAATCAGGAAGCCATCTGCCTCTCAGCAGACCTGAATGCCTGAGGCTGTGAAGGCAAGGCAAGATCCCCCTGCAGCCTTTAGCATGTGCAGGTCTTCCCTGTATCACTGAAATTCAATCCCACTGAATGTTCCAAAGGGCTAGAGATATGGCTAATGGCTCTAGTCTTTGGAGCTGAAGGGGACCTGGAAAAGTCTCAACTGCAAAACAAATCATGTGCATGAGGAGGTTAACTTTCGAATTCCACTGAAACTTTAAAATAAACAACAGATAAAAAGTTTTTCTTTTGCTAAAAATAAATGAAGACTTTGCTGTTTCATGATATCTTTATTGTGATTACCTAAGTTTTCTATGCTTTCCTAAAATTAATCTGACCAGTAACCATTGATCAGATTCTCGTCTGACTTGTTTCAAATGTTAGAAATGGAAGTTGTAAGGCTGAAGGACTGAAGAAGTTTCGTTATTTTTGTTTGTTTACCCACCCAGGCAAAACTTCTTATAATAGAAATACTTCAAAAAAAACAATAGGGACACGATTAAAACCTCAGGTTAATAATCCCTTCTCTCCAACTGCTCCCAGACCCAGAAAATCAGGGTCTATAGCAAGATGAAAACTAGGTTTTTCTGAGCAAACCAGAACACTGACGTCTGGAGAGATTCTCCCACCATTACCCTCCCCTTCTCCTATTCCGCACTAATTATCTTTCTCTATTCAATCAGGGATAGCAATAGTGAGGGAGAAGGTAGGCAAGGAACTGGGAAGGAGTGGTTGGGGGGGAAAGGGAAGGAACACACATCTTGTGAGTGGTGTTAAGTACTGCAGGCCAGAGAAGAGACCACTGTCCTTGGCAGTAGTGTCCGCTGGTAGGTTTTCATATATTCCATGAGTTCACAGTATCAGATATCACAAGATGGGGACAGGAGAAGATGCAGAGGTAAGTCACACCATATAAATATCTACTATAAATTGCCCTCTAATTGTACAACCAAGAATGAGATTCAGCAATGTCCCAAGACAACAGAGAATCCACACATTCTGACTTTTGAAGGAATATGGCTAGATCATCTCACTTATGAGAATAAGTAGAGAAAATAAAAATGAAGACTATGGAAAAAATGTTACCAATCAAGAGGAAGGAAAAATAATCCCTTTGAACTAGAGGCAGAAGTTTTGAAGGGAATGATTTAGTACTCAACAATTTTATACCCAACCAAGTGGTCTTTCTTGTATGAAAGTAGCATAAAGACATTTTCAGATAAATGACACCACCCCCCAAAAATATACCAAACATGTACCCTTAAAAAAGACTCTTAATATTAGAAGATGAAGAAAGTAAAATTAAAAGATAAAAATGGAGAAAATCTTGATATGAACAGTCTGGCAATAAGCATTAAAGTCAGTTCAACATGGAGATTATGTCAAAATGTTATATATTTTTTTACAACATAGAAAATAAATGCCAAAATTAATCCTTGAAAGGTAAGCACTTAATATAAAATGAACCATTTAATGCCAATCATTTGAATTAAATGCTGAGGTCTCACTTCATAAATAAATTGATCTGCAGTAAGCCAGTGTTGAAAATTAAGTTTATTATAGCAAATTATTTGGCTGTAAGCCTTACATTTAATTCCTCACAGTACTGTATATGCTGCTCTGTAAACATAAACATTACAATGGGGAATGCATTAAGAAGCAAGCAACACTAAAGTGTTTGAAGATGTGACCTCTTGTACTGCACCCTAATAAAGAACTTATAGAATCATGTCTGAAGGTATTTTTTCCAATCTTTTAAAATAAAACACAACAACAACAAAAATAATTCCTCTTTTTCTTCTAAACAACAGGAGCAATACCTTAGTTTTTGGTTGTATCTGAAGCATGAGAAACACAGGTTACATGTGAGGGCACCAGGGACTCACCACATAGTTTTAGGAATCACAGAGCGGAGGAGAATAGGTCCTTTTCCCCACTTGAACTCTGAGGTGAATCAGCTGCAATGACTACATTTTGCATCATTCTGGGGCTGCCATAGGAGAAAGCAAATGCCATTTTGGCTTGTGTTTAGGCAGAGGGATGGCCTGAGAGACTAGTCTCAAGTTCCTCATTCACAAACAGGCGGAGTTTCAGAGGAAGTTCCCATGAGTCCTAAAAGAGGTGAGGGGTAGTTGAATGAGGAAGTATCAAAGAAACTGACCAGCCCGAAACGCCTGGTGTCAGAACAAGGCTGGCACAGACTGCACAGCTACTGAAACCATGGGCCATACCAAAGACCCCACAGTTTAGCAACAGATGCATTAGTACAGAGGTCAACAGCCAAAGATCGAACTGGATGAGGAACCTCAGCAAGGGACCCTGCAGATTGGGTCAGCACAGCTACGCATTCACTTACCCAGTGATTAAGTCATTGATTATCTACCATGGGCTTGTGTTCTAGGCACTGGGCCGTAGACCTGAGAAAAAATAGCGAAAGTATCTACCCTTACGAAGCTCACATTTCAGGGAATACAATTGTCTATTTCTCTTGATAGACAATAAACAAATAGGTAAAATATGTAAGTACTATATTCGAGATGCTAACAAGAAAAATAAAGCATGCAATGGATAGATTCAACTAAAAATGTAAGTTCACAAATTATATACAAAGAGGTGCTAAAATTCAGAAAACCAGAACAACAGGTAAAAGCGCAGAGAGTAAACCTGGGACAAGTCATAGACTCTGGATTTCTACTCTGGGTTTACAGGGAAAAATAGATTACCCACAAACCTCTACTACAGATTTTAGAATCTTTGACTCTTTGAATTGGAGAAGGATAACAGACACCTTAAATGGGGAAGGGTTTTCTTCTGTTCTGCTTCTTGAGGGCCCTTGTTTTGTGCTAGTGAGGAGTGCTCCAATTTATAAATAGGGTGTCAGAGAAGATTTCCCTGAGAGGGCCAGGGATCTAGAAAATGGGGCAGGAGGGAGCCACATGGTACAGTAGGGCGAAAGCATTCCCAGACAAGAAAAAGCAAGGGTCAAAGCCCTGAGTGGAGGGAGAGAAGGGGAGGGGGACACGACATCAATGGGGTGACCAGGAGTGAAGTTATGTACGGTTGGCTCTGCAGGCCCTGTAAGGAATTTGGATTTACTCTGAATACGATGGAAAGTTATTGGAGAATTCTGAGCAGAGCAATGACAAGATCTAATGGAGGTTTCCTCCCCTTACCTAATTCTCAACCTGTGCCCAACACTATCCCCTGGAACAAGAAGAGGGGAATTCCCTTTAGAGGTGGACATGGCTCTAATGAGGAAGTTAAAGAGGAAATTGATTGAAAGTGCACCCGAAACTGATCAAGGAAATAGTAGTAAGGGATTACTTTGAAATCGGAAGAGACATTATTATCTTGAAAATAAAATGAAGGTTTTCTTGCCTTTAAGGATGTGGCCTCATTAAGAGTTTGAATTCAGTTATGGAGCAGAAGAAGCTGCATTTCTGCCTACATGAGATGTGTTTATGCATTAAAAAAATATTTTTTCCATTACATGGTCAAAGGGTATGGAAAAGGACTCAATTCAATGGGCACCACTAGAATTTAGAAGTAAACATTGTGTCATCAAATATTTATTATGTCCCAGTGGGGGCTGAATTACTTTAATAAGCAATGCCAGACCAAGCCTCAGGCTTGCCCAGGACTAGACCATTTACAGGTGGCTTTCTCTCTCTCCCCTTTTATCCACATCCTAATGTGATGACCCCAGGAAAATGCATTAAGTACAGGTCAATACCAATTCCTTGGGGCAAAGTTCTCCTGCCATTAGGACATTCTAAATCTTTTATTTTCTCTGGTAATGGCTCTCAATATTATTGGACGAGCATCATCACGCAATTTGAGATCTTTTTAGAAATGCAAATCATCTGTCCTCAACCCAGATCAAATGCATCAGAAGTTCTGGGTGGGGCCCAGCAATTTGTATTTTAATAAGTCCTGCAGAGGATTCTGATGCATTTTGAAGTTTCAGAACCAGGAGTCTAAGCAGAAGAATGAGGACCTTCTCACAGGTGCCTTAATGCCTCTTAATCACTCCTTCATCCTTTTCATCTCTTTGCCTCTTTGTGCCTAATTGTTGTTCAAGTCACTAAATCTTTCTCTTGCCAGGTGCTGATGGGGTTAAAAATGTCCTTTGACTTTTTAATTCCAATTAACATCTTTTATTTCTAAAAAGTTTTATTTGGTTATTTTTCAAATCTGCTTGGTCATTTGTTATATAGTTCCTTGTACCCTACCCATATTTTCAAATTTGGCTTTTATTTCTTATAACAGAGCAAACATATTTTGTAAACCGTGTCTGGTATTCCATTGTTCTTTAAATTCTTGAGTCTGTTTCTGCTGGTTCTTCCTCATGGTATCTTGTTTAGTTATTTTTTTATTGTGGGCTTCTCAATCGTATCAGCATTTGACATGGAAATTCATCGGGGACAGGCATGATGATGGGTTCTTGTAGAAATTTATATTTGCTTCTGCCAGGTGGTCCTTGGGACACTGACAATTTGGGATCACTCTAAATTTTCAGCTTGAGCTTTCTGACCACCCCTATGCTGTGTATTTAGGTTTCAAATGCCATGTGTGAATTGGTTTGTGGTTATAAATTCTCAACAGTTTCGATTTCCCTCTCAATCAGCACCTATGTTTGAGAGGGTTGATTTTTCTTTTCGGCCCATGATTAAGAACACAATTTTTCCATTTTACTTTTACTCTGAGGATGTTCCCATTTGGGGTCTTGGTTGTATGGGAGGGGGAGGATATCTATCAGACTTCATTTTGGGTGGAACTTTGACTTTGTCTCTTCTTTTTTCAGCCATGTGAGACAATAAATGCCAAAGTTCATGTTGATTTCATTAAACAAATATCCTGAGTAAAATCCAGTTGCAGCATGGGGTCCACTTAGCCCTCAACCTTTAGACTGATACTTCCTTACTTTCTTGTCAACTCATCGATCCTTTGAAGAGTTATTTTTATATCTTATTCAAAAAGTTTAGTTGTTTGTAGTACCAGAAACAAAAGTTGCATTGTTTTTCTTTCAAGTCCATTTATTTTCTTGGTGGGCTCATTCCATATCTAAAGACGTCTACCGTCTTACCCATCTCCCTGTGATGATGGAGGCAGAGACTGAAGTGCTGTAACTGCAAGCCAAGGAGGCCACGGATTTCTGGCAAACTACCAGAGGCTAGGAATAGGCAAGGAAGCATTCTCCCCTACAGATTTCAGAGGGAGGATAGCACCCACAACACCTCATTTCACACTTCTTGCCTGTGAGACAATAAATTTTTGCTATTTTAAGCCATCCCATTTATAGTTCTATGTTACCACAGACGTAGGAAACGAATGAAGCCCCTATTCAAGATAATCCGTTTATAATAAAAGGATCTGCAGGATAGGTGATCGTCTTATGGGCAGGAGAGTTAGTGCCTTAAGAAAAACAGAAAATGATGAGGAATGACTTTCTCAGTATTCTCCCTAGTGTTGTATCTGTTGGGTAATTAGGAATGGCCTGAGTGGTTGTGTTCCATTATTTGTACACACACACTGATGTTTCACAAATGGATATTTGAAACACTTTCTGACAAAGACTTAGTTCAAGTTTGTTACATGTGGGAAAGCATACATTAGTGAAGTAAGGTATTTCCTTATAATATTTAAGGAGAACCACACAGAACATTGTTGCAACTAGAAAACAAGCTGACACAGTGTTGCTTCTTTTTAACTACTAATGGAAATAATAATGAGTGTTAGCCCCACTTTGGCAACTAGAAGCCCCAAACAGCCAGCCAGTATACTTAGGGAGGCACTCACCAGGAGAGTGTAGGGCTACTGGATTTTACAAAAGGTCCAGGAGAAAATTTCCTTAGGGCTATGAACGAGGTGTGATCACAAAATACGGTGAATGCTGCTGCTGAGTGCCATCCAACGGAAAGGCAGGGGTCTTCAATACGCAAAGCAGAGCATTGAACCTTAATAACAGTATGTAACAACTTTCAACTTGTTCGGTGCAGTCAGTTGGGTGTGAGCTACTACAATTGAGAGAAGGTGTGTTTTCAAGTGTGCTGTAAATCATGGATCATGAATAACACATGAAATTTTGTTTCAAACTGCAAAAATGTGCTAAAGAAACACACAAAATGTTAAAATTAGTTTCTTGTGATGCTGTAGTGACCATGATTTGGCACCGTACGACTTCTGGCTCTTCCCCAAAGTCAAAATGACCAGGAAAGGTAAATGTTTTGAATTGATTCAGGACATCAAAGCAGCCACGACAGTGCAACTAAAGACACTCACAAAAGATGACTTCCAGAATTGCTTTAGAAAGTGGCAAGAACAATGGGATAAGTGTGTTCGAAGTGAGGGGGAGTATTTTGAGGGAGAATTAATAGCAATTTGTCTTTTACTGTAATAATTTTTTTTTAATTTAAACATTCACTGTATTTTTTGATCACGCCTCATAAGTAGTTAAGACACATTTACATAGCACTGTCAGTATTTACCAGAGACCTGAATTAGATTAGGAGTTAACTAGGCAAAGGTGTAGAAGGGATTGGGTAAGAAGAACATGCCAGACAGAGGGAAAAGTCTGGGCAAAGGATGAGTGGATGGATTGAACATAGTGCCCTTGAGGAATTGAAGGAAGGCCAAGGAGTGGGGAGTGTGGAAAGCAGAGAGAATGCTGGTGCAGTGTGAGGCTGAAAGTGGCAGGCAGTGGCTGGTCATGCAAGACTTTGCAAATCACATTAGAGAAGGTTTTAAAGTGTTTTAAATGTTTGACGGGATTATCGGGTGCCAGAGGACAACTCCGGCAGAGATACAAATCTGTAAGCAATGCGGATGGTGGATATAGAAACCAAGGGCTCACCTTTTCAAAGTACACAGGCTGAGAAAGCAGGAGGCCTTTGGACTAGGCTTGCTTACGATAGCTTTTATTTTGAATAAGAAAACTGACACTCAGAGACTTACAGTAACTCACCCACTATTCATTATTACACTCTCTTATCATACCTCTTATTACATCCTACTGGAGTCTCCTCTATGAGAGGGGGGCTCTGTTTAAAAATGGTTATGCTCCAAAATTATAAATACTACAATAAATATGATACTTTGAAAAAAATTGGTTCTGTTGTGTTGACACTAAGTCCTAAAGCTTTACGTAGAAAAATTGGCTCTTTTAATAAGAAGATTCTCTTAGTTAAAATAAAATGGTATACAAAGCACAGTAAATAAAAATAAAAAATAAATTATCACAACCTGGGCCTGCATATCCCTAGCAAGGCAAGTAGCAACTTCTTGAAAAGTCAAGGTCAAAGACTTGAAAAGTCAAGGTCAAAGACTGGAAGGGTTGAAAAATAGTCCGTAACGTATTATTTATTCTGTGTGCAGTAGGAGGCTCATGCACATAGAACTGCAAGCAAGGCACACTCACGACAAGGGTTTATTGACTAAGGAATTGACCCCCTAACATCTGAAAGGACTTGTATCAGATTCTTATGAAAAGTAGCCTAAATAAAGTCAGGATAATTAAATACTGGTTAATAGTAGTTGAGTTTAGTGAGAAACACATCACAAGTTAAGATATCCAAATCAATTCTGTTTCATTTTAGCTTGATATTCGGCAAACATCATGAATAGAGGTGCAATTATTTTGATAAACATTCTATTTTTGTCGAAAATTTCACGTTACCTAAATCCTGCGCTCTATCTTATCTCTTAAAACTCCTCATACCTGGAAGTTGCTATGTTTTCACAGCTTTTGACAGTCACTACCATTTTCTGAAAAGCATTTGATTCCCCACTCTTCCAGAAAACCCTCCGTGAACACCACATTCCCCACCACCCCCCACAGCTCCACTTCTGTTTTCCTATATGGCAAAAAGAGTTGACTACAATCTCTACTATAATACCTATTTGTTCCTGATCATGCTGCACTCAGGCTTTTGCCCCCACTGCTGTATTAAAACAGCATGTTTTCAAGAATACCAGTGATCCAATGACCTCTTTGTTGCTAAATCCAGTATCATCTCACCTGACCGATGAGTGGCATTTGTCACAGATAATCATACCCTTTGGTCATGAAACACTCTCTCACTTTGAGTTCCAGAACATTACACACTCGTGTGTTTCCTTTCCCTCCCTCACTAGCTTGTTTCATATTTTGGTTCTTCCTTAGCAATCTGACTTCTGAAAGTTAGAATGCCTCTGTCCTTGGATTTCTCTTCTCTGTTTCCATTCAGTTCCTTGGTGATCTCATCTAGTCTCCTGACTTTAAATTACACCTATGTGGACAACTTCCAAATATATATCCTGAGCCTACATGTTGCTCCAGAATTTTAGACTCATGTGATCAACAGCCTAGTTGACATGTAAAACAAGAAAGAGTTCTTGGTAGTTTAAAAAGTGATAGATATATATAAAAAACAGATATTGACTGACATAAAGACAGAGATCAACAGTAACTCTATCATAGTAGGAGACTTCAACACACCTCTGACAACAAGGGACAGGTCTTCCAGACAGAAAATCAATATGGAAACAACAGCCTTAAATGATACATTGGACCACTTGGATTTAATCGATATTTTCAGAGCATTTCACCCCAAAGCTGCAGAATACACGTTCTTATCAAGCACACATGGAACATTTTCCAAGACAGACCATATGTTAGGCCACAAAACAAGTCTTGATAAATTTAAGAAAATTGAAATCATACCAATTGTCTTCTCTGACCACAGTGCTATGAAATTAGAAATGAACTACAGGAAAAAAACTGGAAGACACACCAATTCATGGAGGCTGAAAAACATGTTACTAAATAATGAATGGGTCAACCAGGAGATCAAGGAAGAAATCAAAAGATATCTCGAGACAAATGAGAATGAGAACACGACGACCCAAAATCTATGGGATGCTGCGAAAGCAGTCCTAAGAGGGAAATTCATAGCATTGTAGGCCTACCTAAAGAAACAAGAAACATCACTAATCAACAGTTTATCTTCACACTTAAGGGATCTGGAAAAGAACAGCAAAATAAGCCCAAAGGGAGAACAAGGAAGGAGATAATAAAGATCAGAGAGGAAATAAATGAAATAGAAACCAGAAAAACAATGCAAAAGACTAATGAATCCAAGAGTTGGTTCTTACAGAAGATAAACAAAATTGACAAACCTTTAGCCAGACTCATTAAAAAAAGAGAGAGAGGACCCAAATTAATCAAATCAGAAATGAAACAGGAGAAGTGACAACACACACTGCAGAAATACAAAAAATTTTTAATAAATTACTATGAGCAACTATATGCCAACAAATTTGACAATCTGGAAGAAATGGACAATTTTCTAGAGGCGTACAACCTTCCAAGGCTAACTCAAGAAGAAACAGAGAACCTGAATAGACTGATTACCACCAGGGAAATTGAATCAGCAATCAACCATCTCCCAACAAACAAGAGCCCTGGACCAGATGGCTTTACAGGTGAATTTTACAAAACATTCAAAAAACAATTATCACCTATTCTCCTCAAGCTCTTCCAAAAAATCCAGAAGGAGGGAAGACTCCCAAACACTTTTTATGAAGCCACTATCTCCCTGATCCCCAAATCAGACAAAGACACCACAAAAAAAGAAAACTATAGGCTGATATCTCTAATGAACATAGCTGCAAAAATCCTCAACAAAATATTAGTGAACAGAATTCAGCAATACATTAAAAAGATCATACACCATGATCAAGTGGGATTCATCCCTGGTACGCAAGGATTGTTCAACATCCACAAATCAACTAATGTGATACACCACATTAACAAAATGAAAAATAAAAATCACATGGTCATATCAATAGATGCAGAAAAAGCATTTGATAAAATCCAGCAGTCATTTATGATAAAAACCCTTAAGAAAGTGAGAATAGAGGAATCATATCTCAACATAATAAAGGCCATATATGATAAACCCACAGCTAACATCATACTCAATGGGGAAAAGCTAAAACCATTCCCCTTAAGATCAGGAACAAGGCAAGGTTGCCCACTTTCTCCACTTCTATTCAACATAGTGCTGGAAGTTCTAGCCACAGCAATCAGACAAGAAAAAGAAATAAAAGGCATCCAAATCGGTAAGGAGGAAGTAAAATTGTCATTATATGCAGATGACATGATACTATATATAGAGAACCCTAAAGATTCCACTAAGAAACTATTAGAGATAGATGAATTCAGTAAAGTAGCAGGATACAAAATTAATATTCAGAAATCAGTTGCATTTGTATATACCAATAATAAAACATTAGAAGGAGAAATTAAAGAAACAATCCCATTTACAATTTCTCCAAAGACTATAAAATACCTGGGAATAAATTTAACCAAAGAAGTAAAAGATCTGTACTCAGAAAATTATAAGACACTGAAGAAAGAAATGAAAGAAGATACAAATAGATGGAAACACATACCATGTTCATGAATAAGAAGAATTAATATAGTTAAAATGTCCATACTGCCTAAGGCAATATACATATTCAACACAATTCCTATCAAACTACCAACAACGTTTTTCACAGAAATAGAACATATAATCCTAAAATTTATATGGGACCATAAAAAACCCTGGATAGCCGCAGCAATCTTGAGAAATAAGAACAAAGTGGGAGGTATAACAATACCTGACATCAAATTATACCACAAGGCTACAGTAATCAAAACAGCATGGTACTGGTATAAAAACAAACACATAGATCAATGGAACAGAATAGAGAGTCCAGGAATAAATCCATGCCTATATGGCCATTTAATCTACGACAATGGAAGCAAGAATGTATGTTGGGGTAAAGACAGTCTATTCAATAAATGGTGCTGGGAAACCTGGACAGACACAGGCAAAAAAATGAAGCTGGACCACATCTTTACACCATATACAAAAACAAATTCAAAATGGCTTAAAGACTTAAATGTAAGATCTGAAACCATAAAATTCCTGAAAGAAAATATAGGAAGAAACTTCACAGATGTTACCCGGAGTAAGATTTTTATTGATATATCCCCTTGCATGAGGGAAGAGAAAAAATAAACATGTGGGATTACATCAAACTAAAAAGTTTTTTCACAGCAAAGGAAACCATCAATAAAACAAAAAGGGACCCTATTGAATGGGAAAGATATTTGCCAATGATATATCTGATAAGGGGTTAATATCACAAATTTATAAAAAACTCACTCAACTCAACTCCAAAAAAACAAACAACCCAATTAAAAAATGGGCAGAGGACATGAAGAGACATTTTTCTAAAAAGGACATACAGATGGCAAACAGACATATGAAGAAATGCTCAACCTCACTAACCATCAGAGAAATGCAAATAAAAACCACAATGAGATACCACCTCACCCCAGTCAAAATGGCTATCATCAATAAATCAACAAACAACAAGTACTGGCGTGGATGTGGAGATAAGGGAATGCTTGTGCACTGTTGGTGGAATTGCAGATTGGTGCAGCCACTATGGAAAACAGTGTGGAGGTATCTCAAAAATCTGAAAATGGAACTACCTTATGATCCAGTAATTCCACTCTTAGGTATCTATCCGGAGAAATCCAAAACTCCAATTCAAAAAACTTTATGCACTCCTATGTTTATTGCAGCACTATACACAATAGCCAAGACATGGAAACAACCGAAATGCCCATCGGTAGATGAGTTGATTAAGAAACTGTGGTACATTTATACAAAGGAGTATTATGCAGCAATAAAGAAGAAAGAAATCTTACCATTTGCAACAACATGGATGGACCTAGAGAACATTATGTTAAGTGAAATAAGTCAGACAGAGAAAGACAAATACCATATGATCTCACTTATATGTGGAATCCAAGAAAGAAATAAGTGAATGAACTAATCAGAAACAGTTTTGGAGATATAGAGGGAAAACTGAGGGTTGCTAGATGGGCAGGGGGGTGGGGATAAGGGGGAAGGTGAGGGGATTAGAAAACAGTCAGTAACCACAAGATGGTCACGGGGTTACAAAAGTTAATTTGGGGAACGTAATCAATAACGTAAAGATTTTGTAGGGTATCCGATGGACACGTGTCCCATTTGGGAGATCACCTCAGGTATGATACAGATGCCTGATCACTGCACTGTACACCTGAAGCTGAACAATAATGAATCCCAACTATAATTTTATATATATATGTATATATATGTATGTATATACTTACAAGAAGTGGAGTACAGCATTAGGAGTAGAGACAGTGAAAATGTAATGGCTGTGTGCGATGTCAGAGGGATAGCGGATGGGGGGAGAAGGGTTCACATAGTGTGAGGGATATAAATGATAAACATCTAAGTATTACTTTGTTTTGTGCACCTGAAATTAATTTAAAAAATCTAAAAAAAAGTGATAGACATATTTTTTAAAACATCATAGAAGATTGGAACATAAAGTGGAAGACATTGTCTAAGAAGAACTAACAGTCAAAGTGACAAAAATTTTGAGAAAAAGGATAAAAACTTGACAATGTAGTCAAGAAATTCAATATTCCACTACTAAAAAATTATAGGAAAAGCAACTGAGAAATGGAGAAAAGGAAATTACCCAAAATATAGTAAGATATAATAATTTTCTATAATTAAAAAAATGCTAGATCTCTATACAAAATGCACAGCAAAACAATTTAAAAAATCTATATCAATGCACATCATTGTGAAATATCAGATCTCTGGAGATAAAGAGGAGATTCCAAAAGTTTCCAAACAGGGTAACATATTAAGGCATAGTCATGACAATGGCATATGGTATTGGACTTTGCAAAACAGCAAAACTGTAAGCTAGGAAAGAATTCCATTCAGCAGTGATTTGTTAAGTGCCTACTCTGCACCAGGCATTATGTTAGGTGCTGACAATAGAAAGATGCCTTGGTAATTCTGAGAGAAAATTATTTCCAACCTAAAATAAGATACTCTACTCAAACAGACTAAAGTATATAAACAACAACTGTACCTCTTGAACTTTTGCTCAAGAAACTATTGGAGCATATGGATCAAGATAAAGTTTGTAAACCAAGAAAAAGGAATTCAGGATTCAGGGATAAGGGATATAGATGAAAGGACAGACTTGCCAGGGTGATTGGGAGGGATGTCCCAGGACAAATATGGTTCAAATTAAAGGAGGGATATTGGGGGTGGGGGAGATAGAACTCGCGGATTACCTATTGTGTTTAACTAGTTTCAGAATTCTATTAATTCTAAAATTCAAAATTAAAAGTGTTGGAAGTAGCACCCTTTGAGAGTAAGACTTGACTTACAAGTTGAATAATAATATTTGATTCTTTAAATTATGTACTCAATAATACTCAATAAAATACTCAATAAAATAAGTATGAATTTTAAAAAGAACTTAGTCTGAACAAAACTATCTCAGTTAAAGCAAAACAAGATTGTATTTCCCCTTTTTTTCTTAAACCTAATTTAATTTTAAAAAGATAAATTTGTTGCTTTGCTTTCAAATAAACATGATGCTTTGTTTCCAATGTCATGGCTACTATCTCTTTTAGGATATTTTGAATAGGAGAACATCAGTTTCTACACACAGTTAGAGAAACAGCTTCTGCAAGGTAAGGATTGAAATGAAGTTTATGCCTTCCATAAACAATTGCATCATGCTATGCAGCCTGTATTTTCTTAAGAAGGAAGATAACATTTTCTTTATCAAAGCAAGCTAAAACAGGCTATAAATTATACAACGTCTGTCTCCTGGTTCACAGAGAACTACAATCCATCTGGAACCAAGTAGGAATGGAGCTATATAAAGTCTCTCTAAGTAAATGTAAATTATAGAGAGAAGAATGTTTCCACTTTGGTGCACCCGTAGTTCTGGTCAATTCCTTTCCTATATTTTGATATGCATGACAGCCAAATGATTGGCTATCAAATACCCAGAACATTTTTATATTTACTCCCCAATAAATAAAATTCAGTGGAAATAATAAGAACCATGGTGAAAATAGTTGACTTTGATCTATTTAGTTAAAGTTAAAATGCTACTGTTAGAATACAAATTTCCTAGTGTCCTTATAGTGGGAACCCAATGTCTGTAACATCATTGTGGTGGTAAGGACATAAAAAGTTGGAAGTATTAATGTGTTCACAATGTGAATAACCTTTTCACCCCAAGAAACTTGAATTCAAAGATGGTTAACCACAGAAGTGAAAATATCTTGGGTGGTCTAACTCTAGACATTTGTTCTTAGTGTATTTGGCCAAAGCACAAAACCACCAAGGAATCTGGCATAATGGATGGTGTCTTCCTAGAAGATGCTTGAGATTAGGCAGGTTGTTTTAAGTCAGACACCGGTGGAGTGATTGTGGCAAGAAGCCTTATGGAGAGGTTTACCAGGTCATACAAGGCCTTTTCTCCATGAGAATGTCATTAATACATGCCTGTCTCCTTCAAAAACTCTACTTTTCTCCTAATGCTCCTACCAATTACAACTGAAAATTCTGGACATTATATAGAGAGCACACTAAGAAGAATCTGAAAGGCAGAGGTAGGAAGGCAGACCAACTAGAGTCCTCAGGACTCAAAGAACAACACCATAGCCTCATATAATCCAGACTGGGAGCTGAAGGAAACGGCAACCTTGAAAAACAAATGAGTGTGGACAAAAAAAGGCCCAAGAAAAGCTTGTTCTTCTTAGCCCAAAGACCAGGAAATAGGTAGTTTAGGAAGATAGAAGACTTTTAGATAATCACTGCTCCACTATAGTCAAAAACCATAGGAAAACAAAACAAAATATAACACTGTGGTTCCCATTCTTACCACACCAACAAAGGTTGAATGAAGAACTTAGAATTCCACCCTCACTGAGCTGTAAAGATGCCCCACCCCTACTCTTCCACCCTACTGCAGCCAGGGTGGTATCAGAGAAGGCTGAGTAGGAAGCTGGCCCTAAGGAGGCCACTCCCTCACCCTGTGGTGTTAGTAAAAGCCAATTGGGCAGTAGTAGGAGTGACCTCACAAGGCATGCCTACCCTTCCCAGAGGGTAATGTATCAGTGGAGACCTAGTAGGGAGTTGTAACTCCTATTTCTGCCTAGTAGTAATGAGGAGTCTCATTACTACTCATCACTGAAGATGTCAACTGATGCCTGGACTTCTGCTCCCAATTAGCAGTAATGAGGCAGTGCCTTCCCACCTCCCTCCCCTGCTGGAGCCTTGTCAGAAAAAGCCAACTAAAATAGAAGATTTAAATAAGATCTAGAGTCTCATAGCAAAATACCCCAAATATACAAGTTTTTATAAAAAAAAAAATCACTCATCATACCAAGAACCAGGAAGATAGGAAACTAAGTGAAAAAAGACAATCCATAGAGGTATACGTACCAAACAACAGAGCTACAAAATATATGAAGCAAAAAGTGATAGAACTGAAAAGAGACATAGACAAATCTACAATTATAGTTGGAGGCTTCAACACTATCCTGTCAACACGAATAAAACAACTAGGGAAAAAATCAGCAAGGATATATAAGATATTCAATAATACCATCATCCAACAGGATCTAATCAACATTCATTGACCACTTTACTCAATACAGCAGAATACTCTTTTCAAGCGTGTACAGAATATATACCAAGAAGACCACATCCTGGGCCAAAAAACAAAGCTCGACAAATTTAAAATAACTGAAACGATACAGCATGTGTTCTCCAACCACGATGGAATCCAATTAGAAATGAATATTAGAAAGATAACAGGAAGATTTCCAAATTCTTGGAAACCAAACAACACATATGTAAATAATCTATGGGTCAAACAGGAAGTCTCCAAAAAAAAATTAAAATACATTAAACTAAACAAAAATGAAGATACAACATATCAAAATCTGTGGAACACAGCGAAAGCAGTGCTGAATGGAAATTTATGGCACTAAATGCATACATTAGGAAAGAGGAAAAATCTCAAATCAACAATAATGACATAATTATCTACATAGAAAATAAAAGGTATCTCCACAACACTCATAGAACTAATAAGTGAGTTCAGGAAGGTCAAAGGATATAAGATAAACACACAAAAATCTTTTGTATCTCTATATACTAGCAATTTTACAAGTGGACATCAAAATTAAAAATATAATGCCATTTATAATCAAGAGAATGCAAGAAAGTGGGAGGGTAGGATAGAAAGGGGGAAGGAGAGCTAGATAAATGGAGAGACATGCATTGCTTAGGGATTGAAACTTCAATATTCAAGATATAAATTCTCCTCAAATTATATAGAGGTTCAGTGAAATTCTTATCAAAACCACAGTTAGATTCTTATAGATAAGATTATCTTCAAATTTATATCAAAAGGGTAAGGAACTAGAAGAACTAAAACAATTTTTAAATAAGAAGAATAAAGTGGTAGAAATCAATTTATCTGATTTCAAGCCTTATTAAATAGCTATAGAAATCAGGACTGGTAGTTGGCAGAGAGATAAACATAAATCAATGGAACAGAATCGAGAACTCAGAAATAGGTCCACACAAACCTGCTCAACTGACTTTTGACAAAAGTGAAAAAGCAATTCAATAAGAGGAAATAAAGCCTTTTTAAATAAATGGTGCTAGAGTAATTGGGCATCCCTGGGGGGAAAAATGAAACTTAACCTAAGCTTCATACCTTATGTAAAAATTAACTCAAATTGGATCATAGAGTTGACTTAAATGTAAAATACCAAACTATAAAAACTTTGGAAAAAAGAAAAGAGAAAGTCTAGGCAAAAAGTTCTAAGGCTTGACATGAAATGTGTTATTCATAAGAGGAAAAATTTTTTAATTTGACTTAATCAAAATTTAATACTTTCCCTCTTTTTGTTTCCCCATCCCCCATAATTCTTACCTTGCCTCACTTTTTATAAATTATTTTAGTGCTCAGTATATCTGTTCAGTGGTTTGTACATTAAATAGATTCTATTTAGATCGTCTTCCTCTCCAGCTATTTCTGCCACTTATCCCTCTGTAGCCTGCCTCCCAAGACATTGTTCATTTCACTAGGTTATAACTTATTAGTATTTCCCTCATCTCCCACCAATCACATAGACCTTCAAAATGGTACCTTTCTCTTTGTCTAATACACTAACTTTTCCACCCTCTTTGTTTGATTTCTATTTTCTAACAATAGGATTTGTTATCTATTTGTTATCTATATTTGTTATCTATATTTATATTTGTTATATTTGTTATCTATAGCTATTTCTCCTTGTGAGTAAAGTATTGTTCTCATACTCTGAGCTTTCATTCTCCTTTCTTTGGATTTTCCTATTTATTTGCAGCATTTAAAAAAATTACACAAGTAATATGTGAATAATAATTGCTATCCATGATTGAAAGAATAAAGAAGTTTTTTCTGAAAAAAATATGATATTCTCAATTTTCTCTCTTTCAATCTCATTCTCCTCAGAGGTAACAATGTTAACATTTGTCAGGCATTCTTCCACCTTGTCCTCTTTCTGTGCATTTACATATATTTTTTCAAATAAATAAATGTCTTTTACATTCCATAAACAACATCACACTAAATGCAGTATTCTGAAACTTCCTTTTCCATTATAAGTTTGGGGACATTTTCATGTCAATGCCTATAGGTCTACAGCTCTCATTTAAACTATGTTATTATTCAAATTATGGCACTACCGTGATTTACTTAACTCTTATTGTTGGACAATTACAGTGTTTCTTATGTTTATCATTAAAAGTACCCTTACACTTTTGCACAAAAGACTAATTACTTCTTTAAGCTCCATTTCCAGAAGTGGAATTGTTGGATGCAAGGATGTGTGCATTCTTAGTTTTAAGAAATATCGATCAATTGCCTTCCAAAAGGCAACCAACAGAATATAAAATACCTTACAAGCAATGTTTTGATGAAGTAAAAAAAATCTCTAATATGTTAACATTTCCTTGATTGTCAGTGAAGCTAAGAAGATATTTTTGGTGCATTTTATGGCTAATGTTTATTTAGATTTTCCTTTAATATTATAGTTTTGTTTGGTCATAGTTTACATCTAGTTCATCAAGTTTATCTTTATGTACGCTGTGAACAGTGGATTGGAATTTATTTGCTCCAAAGGAGAGTCAATTTTACCAGGACATTAAATAAGGTATCTATTCTTTCCTTACTGATTTTAAAAACCTTCATTATCACAAATTGAATTATCTAATATGAAGGAATTTCTTTCTGGAGTACATGGTTTCCCATTTTTCCATCTGTTTTTGCCTGCCCTAAACCAGACTACATAAAGCACAGCTTTTTAATATGCTTGATATTTGATATTTGGAGTAACTGTTCATCTTCAGAATTTTCTTGGCTATGTTATGCATCTTTTTTCTATATAAACTTTAGAGTGAGCTTGTCATTGAATATGAAAAAATATTGTCGTGATTTTGACTGAGTTACATTGAATTTGATCATTATTTTCTCAAAAATTAGCATCTTTATGCTTTCAGTCTTATAAATCATGATATGCCTCTTCTATTTGTTTAGGTATTTATGGGGGAGATCTTTCAGCAGCAGTTTATAATTTTATTCATATAGTTTGATATGGTTCTTGTTATCTCTATGCCTAAGGCATTTATAATTTTTGTGAAATACTTTAGCATAAAATTTTCTAATTGTATAGAAAATGCATATTCTAACGCATAGAAGTTACTGATTTTTCATATGTTGGTCTTCTAGTCAATCACCCTTCTGAATTATCTTACTAATTCTAATTATCAGTTTTGTGTTTCTTTTATTCAGAGATAGATAGCTATAGCTAAAGATATATAGACATATCTGAAATATACACACATCTTATATACAGACACATTTTTTATGACATGTAAGATATATTTTTCTTGACTTATTGCATTATCGAGGACCTCTAGTGCCATATTAAATTGTGATGTTGTTAGTGGGCATTCTTATTTTTCCCAAAGGTCTATTTCATTGGACCTAACAGAAAAACACATTGATTTTGTTCTTAATTTAGTTTTTCATATGGTCTACTTGATTAATTTATACTTTTATTTTATTAATTCATTACTTTTACTTTCATTGTGCATTTTATTCTTTTTTCAGTTCTTCAAATGTTATACTTACTTTATTCATTTTACTATATTTCTTATTTTATAATATAAAATTTATGTGTTATTCGGGCATCTTTTAATAGGCTGCATGTGAGAAATATTTTATTTATGTTGGAGTTATATTATATTGCTCACCCCTACTTAATGGAGTTATGACTCATATCAAGTTTTGAGGATAAAGAGAGATAAACTCTGTGATGTAGGGAACCAAAAAAAATATTTGTTTTGGTTCTAAATATCTGCAAGATTCTAAGTCTGTGATGAGCATCACAGAACCTAGCGGTCCCCATGGAATGAATGAACAGAACTTAGGTTAGGAAACATTGTCCTTGTCTGAGAGGAGAAAAAAGTCTTCTATTTCCATTTGGGGGCTTCATCACGGCTGCCTTACACCCAAACTGGCTACATTTCTAGGTTAACCCTCTGATCTTTGTGGTAGTTCAAAGGGGTCAGAAAATTCTTTAGGGATCTATATATCTATATCTACATCTAAATAGAAATAAATAAATAAATAGCTTTTTATTGATAAACACATAAAATAAAAACACGAGATCAACGATGAATGTCAACATGTGAACAAACAATTCTATCAACTCCTTGTTTAGAAAAAGCATAAGCCTAGGAATATATTGTTGGTGCAGTAAATGGAGCCATTGCCTTAGCACTTCAGAAACCTTGGAAAGGTTGATTTCTGTGCTATCAAGCATGGAATTTGGGTTTTAGATTTGCTCTGATAATGTCATCATTTTCGAGGATGATTCAAAGGGAATCATGAAGACATATCTCCCAGGCTTTCATGTGAGGTGATTAGGGGGCTTAAGGTAAGACTCCAGAGCCTCTTGGGGGAATTACTGATATAAAACTTCCCATTGGCAGTAAATGAATATGCAGTGTTTATTTCTCTACCTACCATTTTCTCTCATCTCTCTACCTACTCTTTTCTTCGACTGGATTTTATGGATGCTAGGACAAAGTATGAGGTATGATAAAAAAATACAGTGAATGTTTAAATTTAATAAAATATTATTACAGTAAAAGACACATTGCCATTAATCTCCCTCACTTTGAACACACTTATCTCATTGTTCTTGCCACTTTCTGAAGCAGTTCTGGAAGTCCTCTTTCGTGAGTGTCTTTAGTTGCACTGTTGTGGCTGCTGTGATGTCCTGAATCAATTCAAAACATTTACTTTTCATGGTCATTTTGCCTTTGGGGAAGAGCCAGAAGTCGGATGGTGCCAGATCCGGTGAATAAGGTGGATGAAGACACACCGTCAAGTTTTTATTTGACAGAAGTTACCATACCAGAAGCAATGTGTGACACGGTTTGCATTTTTTTGTAATAAAAGAAATATGGTGAATGCTGCTGCCCAGTGCCATCTAACAGAAAGGCAGAGATCTTCAATATGGGAAATAGTGTGTGAAACCTTAGCAACAGTGTGTGACAAGTTTCAACTTGTTCAGTGCAGTTAGTCTGGTGTGAGCTATGGTTGAAAGAAGGTATTTAAATTATTTTTATTGGGGAATATTAGGGAACAGTGTGCTTTTCTAGGACCCATCAGCTCCATGTCAAGTCATTGTTTTCAATCTAGTTGTAGAGGGCACAACTCACTGGCCCATGTGGGAATCAAACCGGTGACCTTGGTGTTATGGGCACTGTACTCTAACCACTGAGTCAACCAGCTGCCTGAGAGAAGGTATTTTTTAAAGTGTGCGGTAAATCGTTCTCCATCACAACAACGCTCTTTGTCACACATCCCTTCTGGTATGGCAATTTCTGTCAAATAAAAACATTACGGTGTATCCTCATCTACCTTATTCACTGGATCTGGCTCTGTGCAACTGCTGGCTCTTCCCCAAAGTCAAAATGATTCAGGACATTGAGGCAGCCATGACAGCACAACTAAATACACTCACGAAAGAGGATTTACAGAACTGCTTCAGAAAGTGGTAAGAACGATGGGATAAGTGTGTTCGAAGTGACGGGGAGTATTTTGGGGGGCTTAATGGTAATGTGTCTTTTACTGTAATAAATTTTTCAAAAATTTAAACATTCACCATATTGTTTGTTCACACCTCATATATGTTGGATCTATTTCAGGTAAAAGTAATGTATTTTACAAATAAGTCTTTCAAAACCCTAAACAATAACACCTAAATGGGTTACTTATGGGTTATTTAACACCTATCAGGGTAAAATTACAACAATATTGGAATTCTACATGATTCTCTACTAGACTTCAAAATTTTATTACAAGGCATCTTATCTATTAAAAAGTGAACTCTGAATGTGAACCGTCTTAGTCCTTACCCTCTGTTGCACCTAGACAATTTTGGGAAACCTAAACCTAGGTCTGCTGCTAATGAAAATGGGAAGCATGGGCTTTGGAAGACCAGAGCAAGAAGGAATGGGTAGAACTTTCATATGCCCAAGAGGAAATGTAATCCCAGTATCCAGCCCAGGAACTGAGCGGGATAACCACTACTCTATGGCAATAATGGCTACAGACAATGACATAAAAATGGGTCAGAACAGGAATTTTTCCCACCTGTACCTAGGTTAAGTGATCTCAAAGCCCCAAGAGAGACTTGAATAAGGCAAGCTCCAACATGAGACTGTTCTCATACCAGGCCTCTGCTACCCCAGCATTGTCATCTTAAAAGCTGGTAAATTCAGGACACACAACGAAGTTTACAAATATCTTTCCCTGTTCCTGTAACTGTTTATATGTAAGAATATAATGACAAACAGAGGGACACATGGACTCTGTTTTGCAGCATAACATAACTATAAAATAATGTGACTCTTTCCTAATTGCATTATGAGTGAGTTTCCTCTGGCCATTGACTTACATACAATAAGGCCTCTTGCTATGAAATGCCTATAAATATGCAATTCATGAGTAGTCTAGCTAAAAAGTCTGGTGAGAGCCATGACTCCTCTTACTGGTGGAGGCCAGGAAACTGCAAAGACAATAAACCTTGGCGTCTGCTCCAGTGTAACTGGCTGTGGCCAAGGCACACTGTTCACATGTCACTTGGGTCTCTGCCAGGCCATTAGTCATTACGCATTCTGCCCCAATGGTGCTTTAGAAATAGAGTGGGTTCTGAATATGCTCAGAGGGAAGAAAGAGAAACACCAGTTTATATTCTATTGGGTTAAAAATTTTTGACCTTTTCCCTTCCTGGGAAAGTTATACTTAAAACAAAAACTGAAATCCTTGTTAGCCAACCTTCAAAGTCACTTTCCTATAAAAGTATGCAGTGGTTATTAACAACTGCTTGAGGAAAAAGATGAAAGCTAAAGGAAATGGGAAAGTTAACACAACAAAAATGGCAGATGTCATTAGCAGAACAATTAAATTCACCTCCTCAGATAATCTGCTTACTTTTTTTCTTTTTATTCATTTCTGTACCGTCAAGAGCCTTTCCCATTAGCCTACCAATTAACATCATAATATGCTGCTCTGGGTACTATTTGCTTTGTCATTGCCCATAGAATTTTGGGATTGCATTTAAAAGAACAATATCTTTCTGTAAGTAGTAAATCACAGAGATTAATAGTATCTCTACCCCAGACACAATAATAAAAAATAGCTGACCACTTTTTTAAAAAACTCTATGTAGTTTTGATTTCCAAACAATGACTTGACTTATCTAGCAATTGAGTCAATTAAGTTTAGATACCTACAATGCTAAGAGCATTAAACTCAATGTATAAATCAACCATGTTTATACTGATCATTCCAATCACTGCTTAATCAGTAAGTAAAACCAACATATAAATATGAATCTGTGAATACATTTTGTGGTTATTTTTGTTACATGTGGTAAACAAATTTTTCAGCTACAAATGACAGACAAACATTTCAAACTATGTTTTCACAGAAATAGGAATTTCTTTTGCTAATGTAACTGAAAATTCAAGGGTATATTAACTTCAAACACAGCAAGTCCAGGGACCCAAACAATGTCTTAATACAGCTTCTGTTTGCAGGTTATTCCCTCTGACAGAAGAGAGCTTTTTATTTATAAATTGGAAAGATGGCCACACTCTAAAAAAACTTTGTCTTCAAAACTGTTAACAGCGCTGACATTGAGAATACCTGATATCGAGGACAGAACTTATCCACAATCACCTGACATTAATTAGCAGAGTTTAAATAAACTTTTTCACAGAGCTGTATATTATAGGTTCAAAATATATTTCAAAAGATTTCTTGGAAGTGTATCATAAATTATTCATTTCTCTATATTTTATGTTTATTAACGTTTACATTCTGTGGTATTATTAAAAACCACTCTTATTTCATATACATATTTCTGCAACAAAATGGAAAGAGTGACATAATGTCAAATGTTAATCTGTACATATCTTCCCCCTATTTAAAGCTATCAAGTGGATCTCCATCAATACTAGAATTAAGACCAAGCTGGTTACTTTGGCATGCTGGGCTCTGCATAATCAGGCCATAATTATCTCAATTTCCTGCTCAGCCAGAACAATCACTTAAGTAAAATAAAACAAAATTAAATTAAATTAAATTAAAAAGATGGCCACATACATCTGCTTAAGTCATTCTTACAACTTTCAATACCACAGCAAAAGAGGCACGCTTTCTACCCCAGCATCCATGTAACAAATCTTTGGGAGGATTCTTAATGTCTGCTTTGAGCCACAATCTCCTTTTTAACTACTCACCCGGAACAGAGGGATGACATTCTTGGTTGGTCTGCCCTGAGTCCTGTGCTGGTCTCTTTGTTCAGGTGGAAGGAGTATATGGAGTCAGGCGGACCTGACTCAGCCATCCGGGATTCACATCTGCCAACAAAAAGGCCTATTTTAGCAATGCTATATGCTCTCACTACTGATTTTAGACAGGCCAGCTTGGACCACAGATTGTCTCTTTCTTGCAGAACCAAGAAGATCTGTCCAAAAGTTAAATTATTGGTCCCAAGTTAAAATTAGTGTTGACAATGGCAGGAAGCCAGGAACTAGAGCAAGAGATAGAATCAAGAGTTGGAGAAGAGAGACAATTCAATCCTCCATCTCCTCCCAAACTCTTCCTCCCTGGCATCCCTTGCTTGACAATAGTCATAATTACGCCCCCATTAAGAAGCTCTAACT
Organism: Rhinolophus hipposideros; assembly: GCF_964194185.1. Classification (NCBI taxonomy): domain Eukaryota; kingdom Metazoa; phylum Chordata; class Mammalia; order Chiroptera; family Rhinolophidae; genus Rhinolophus; species Rhinolophus hipposideros. The sequence continues at coordinate 11,160,965 of NC_138053.1, forward strand.
TAGCACACAGACTGGAACAAGGAGCAGCTCTGTAGGGAGGGGAACGTGATAGGTGGCTCTACTATGTCTGCATGGAGATAAGGGTTGCTCTGACCAGGTATAAGGGAGAGGGATGCTGGACATGCCAAAATAAAACATACTGTTCATAAAACCAGTCATGGCAAGCATGACAGTTCTTCTCCCTATACCTGAATGTGATCTTCTTGCATCATTTTGGCTCAGTCTAGACACTAAAGCATTCAGTTTGATTACATATTATCTAATTTGTATGTAAGGTGATATGCTAGGGCTACAAAATCTGGTTGAAGATATTGTAGTAGAGATGCTAATTTTATCCCTCATAATTTTATTTTACATGATGACTGTCATTAAATGACCTCAAAACAGAAATAATGTTTTGTGATGAGAAAAATCCATATAATTGCATATGTTACATATTTTATAGTTAAATACTTAGCTGCAAAGGGACATAGGGAGAGGGAGAGGGAGAGGGGGAAAGAGAGAGAGGGGGAGAGAGAGAGAGAGAGAGAGAGAGAGAGAGAGAGAGAGAGAGAGAGAGGAGAGAGGAGAGTGGGACAGAGGGAGGGAGAGAATCTAATACTACACATAAATGATAAATGGTTCACGCAATAATTTTGATAATTTTACATTTAACATAAGATTGTTTAGATATCTTTATCTTAAAATTAGTAAAACTTAATCTGTAATGCAAATTTAAAAAATACACCAAGAATCTAATTCTAATAACATCGGAAATCTAAATCAAATACTTTCACAATATGAAGCAGATGTTTAATTTATGAAGCCATTCCATCTGGGGTTCTAAATGCTATTTGAGCCACCAGCATCTCCCTAGGTTTTTCTACTGAAGGAAACTTACATATTAAAAATTGATTATTTTAAAATTTAATCTACGATAAAGTTTTAAAAAGGCATAGGGCCAATTTTTATATAATTTAGCAAATTATACTCTCTCAATCGAAAGAAGGAAATTCACTTTCAAATTTCCATAAAGAAAAATTTAGTACTTTTCTTTTCTTTAATCAAAGGAACATTATAATGTTTAGGTGATAATCCAAATAGATAATAAGTGGAAAAAGTCTGAATTTAGTGTTCTCAAAAAACAACTGATTCCCATGGAATGTCGCCTTATATAAATTGCCTTCCCATTTAACTTCATTACCCCTGCTGAGCTCAATTTTCTGCATCACTTTTCTCTACAAAAATTCTTGAATTTCAATAAAATAAATAAAATTATTTTATGCACCAGCAAAAACCTAAGTATATATTTTTGGATTTCTATTTCCTGACTTCAGAAATTTATTTTCTCATATACATGTTTTCTCCATCCTATAGAATAAAACTAGTGTAGTGTGTATTTATTTTTAGCATGGTCTTCAAAGTCTAAGCATTCATTTTAGAAAGACTCAGTATATCTGGGTAAGAAGAGTGATAAGTAAAAAACCATCATGTATATACAAGAATTATATATACTCCACTTCATTCAATTTTAAGTAGATGTATACCAGCATATCTGAAGATACCGAAACTGATTTTTATGATAGTGATGAAAAAAAAGTTTGGAAAATAGGTTCCAGCATAAGAAATAGAGAATGGAGAAAAATCAGTAAAATGGAAAGAATTAACATATTTTGAATGCCTACTATGTACAAAAAAACTACAGAAACAAATTTTCATAATGAAAGGAAATACAGCAAATAAATATTCTTTTGCAGTCTTCATAGAAACTTTACCAACTTCTACCATTTACTTTATATAGGTCAGGCTTAATTTCTTTCAAGCCTTGAGTTTATGAGATAAAACAAATTTGCTGAGTTGCATTTATAGCCTGAATGTACAGTCCTGTCTGTCCATTCCTATCACTTTTTGCATACCTGTCTAACTGTTTTTTAGAGAATTTATACTTGGAAAACAGGAACTGAATATACCATTTGCTAGGAGGTGAAATATATTCCCAAACATACACATAAATGTATTGATTCAAAAACAGATATAAAGCTATATAGCTAAGCAATGAAATTCTAAATATTATAAATTTAGGTCCCCAATGTGTTTTAAATGCTTCTAATTTTATTTACTACAAATAAGCAAAAGAGTAAATCTACAATTTAATGATTGCACACATAGGTTATAACATGCAAAAAGTCATAATTCCTCAATAAACCTTAATTAGGCTCCCCCCCTTTTAAAGAAAATATTTCCTTTTGTATTTTGGGGAAGGGGAACCTGATGAATTAAAATCAGTACTCATGGATCTCTTGTTAACTCTGGACCATTTGATCAGCTCCTGCCCTCTGTTAGCCTCCACAAGAGCTTTAGTGGCTCTAAGGGAAGTTTATTCAACTGCTTCTCATCACATCCACCCACACAGATTTACATGCAAAGAGCTCAGGATGTCCAAAAGCCTGGACTTTGAAAACAGAAAGGAAGAGAGAAAAGGGGGAAAAAAGTGAGAAAAGCATTTTTGAAACATGTGCCTTCCAACCCATTTGTAACAACTGCAGCCTTTTGCACAGGTCATTTTACTGAAATTATTAGCTGTTAGAAAGAAGTTTTGTCATCATGATTGGAGTATGTTGAGCTCACCAGGACACCTCATGCTTTTCAAAGCAAAAGAAAAAGGCAGGAAATAACTGCTATTCCATTTTTTTTTTTAAATTTCCTGAGTTGTGATGATAAATTAAAAGTGACTGTAAGTACAAAAGGGGTCCCCAGTGAGATTAATCCCTTAGATCACTCTTCATAGTAGCACTTCTGTGTCACCCACCTTGGAGGGTTTCTTGGCACAATTTATTTGCATTCCCATTCACATCCCAACCTAATCTTAAAGCAACTATTCTTTTCTATTTCAGTTTTTTTTTGAAGTGATGGGGTTCCTCATGGACAGCCTAGGTCTACTTATTCATTGCTCAGAGGAAATAAACAACTTAAATTAAAATGTAAGAGAAAGTGCATAAAATTAAAAGATGCTGGAGCAGTCTTTTATCCTCGTGGTGCCTGCCTTCCCTATAGATTTCTTCTGAGAGATACTGTCACCTCCCCAGTCCCTACCACAGGATTTTTTAAAAAGTCCCTTTCTTAAAAGTGGTAGTATTCTGACCATATACATGGACCCGCTGGTAGAAATCACTGAGTCAAGGAGGCTACATGACAGGGAGGAAACCAGTCGATGGACAGGCAAGCAGCTTGTCAGGTAGCCCAGCATTAGAGCTTCACTCAAGTACCACAGTGAATCTCTCTTGGGAATTAGAATTGGGAACTCAGAGAGTTAGTGAGTAAGGAAACGCAAGAGTTAGGTAGAAAACTGAAGAGAAAAGATACACAGAAAGAAGTAGACATAGAAAGAATAGGTGATTCTTGTTAACTGCTCAAAGAAGGCTATCATCATCGTAATTATTGAAAAAGGAGCATTGGGCCCCTGAATGATGTTCCATTTGTTAAAATGTTTTCTGGGTGCCAGTCCTTTTCGGAGCAGGTTAACCTGGCTCCTGTGAGACCTGGCTGCCATGATGGAGAAATTGATTTTTCTCTGTAAATCCTTATAATAAAACTCCCCTGACATGAATTACTTTGAGTGGTTTTTGTTACCTGTAACCAAAGACTCTAACTAACACCAGGGGTCAGCAAAGACATTGTAGTTTGAATCAGTGAGATGTTTTTTGCAAATTTATGTAAAGTGAAATTGATGATTAAGAACTTTGTCTGCATAATGAAGTGACAACAAAAAATGTAACAAAATATTCATGTATCGAAAATCACTTTTGATGATTCATCCAACTGCTCTTACTGAAAATCTGAGTGCCATCCTTGACATTCCGTTCCACTTCCCTTTTCCATTGTCATCAGAACCTGAGGTCTACCTTCAAATTATGTGTTAAAACCTTCTACCATCCCTCAAATCCTTCAGCTTCTCTGAGTTCCCACCACTGTCCCCGTTCAGATACCAGTGATACTACTTTCAACCGTGTAAAGTGCCTTCCAGCCACTCACCCTGATGTTTCTTACATAAACGGTTTCCACTCTCCAGTGAATTCATTGAAGTCAGTCATGTGTTTAAAGCTCTTCAACATCATCTCAGGTCTTTTAGAATAAGGGTAACATCTCTCAGCATAACCTTGCAGACTCAAAAATCTGGTCCCTGTGCACCACTCCAGCCTTTGGCTCCAAACTGCCCTATTTTTGTTCCCCAATTATGGACTGTTTTCTCCGTCAAGGTCTTTTTTCCACCATCTTGTCCCTTTAGCTGAAACATTTCCTGTCACATCACTACCTCCTCTCCCACTCCATTCACCTGGCTTAATTCTTAATTCTCATGGCAATTTTAGAGTCCCTGTTTCAATTTCACTGTTTCAGAGAAACTTTTCCTGACACTGCATTACAGATCAGGTTCTCCTGTTGCGTGATTTCAGGGCATCCCATATTATTTATGCATAGCACTTATTACATGGGTGCCTATACAGTCATTTGGGACTCCAAATCATTTAGTCTTATAGGATCACCCTTCCTTTAATATGCAAAAACAGAATTTAGTTCTGTTGCTGGGCTATCGTCTAAAAGACTCTAACGTTTCTCAATGCCTAAACTATGTCGCGAGCTATGCTTGCTTATAGGAACTGAAAAGGATTCCCTACAGCTCAGCACAAAGGCCAAGACCAAAGATGCCCTGCACAAAAACCAAGATGGTGTTGGGGCATCGTGTGTAAAAAGGGCCGTGCGTAAAAGGGCTGAGTGCAACAGAAGAATAACTTCACATGCCTCAAAGAACTGAATCACTCCACACCACAGCCTGTAAATACAGAAAGGTCCTGCCTCCTCAGGGAGAAGGTGCCATCAGAACATGTGCTCACCCGTCTCCATTCCTTGGTCAAAGAGTAAAGTTTCTGCTCTGCCTTACGGAAATTAGTCTCATTCTATTGGCATGAAGGACACTGGGCAGAAGGATCTTGGTTTGGGTCTCCGACACAGAAGGGTCTGGAATAGTTCCGGACTGTTTCAGTATGTGAACATTGTTAGCTATATCGTCCTCAAAATCTCAAATATGTTTGAGATAATTGTATGTAAAACATAGGTATCGAATACCAAAATTGACTTTGTGGGGCTTGAGTATCTTCAATGTTTTTTTCATAACGAGTAATGTGGTTTTATAGACTTCGTGAAATTGTAAGGGTTGCACAATTTATATACTTTGAATTTTGTCATATCATGCATGTAAGAATTGATCGAGGGGAGTTGGGGGGGAGGATTTTAAATGTTTGTAAACTTGTAAATTTACAATCTGATATTAATTTTCCTTTTTTTCTGTAGATACATAATATGAGTATATATAGAAATGCCACCATGATGACAGACATATTACACTTCCTCATTAATGAGCACTTACATAAGAATTTTTAAGACAGACCAAAAGATCCTTGAGAGGGACAGCCATTTGATGGTAAATAAGGGAAGACAGACCCTCTCAGAGGCAAACAAAAGCATCATCTAATTAAAGGCACAGAAAGTCATACACTTCTGAAAGGTACTGAGACCGATGCCCAACACAAGCAAATTAAGTATCCAAAGAGAAGGTACCATCCTCTAGTATAATCAAGTTCAAATGAAAGTTGGATCCATGAGAATGCCAGCTTGGAGAGACACTCTTGCCAAATGCAATTGAACCAAGTCTAGCATCATGATAACTGACTACCAATTTGGGAGATAAATGTAACATACATCAAGACAGGAAAAAAAGTTCAAATATTTAAACAAAATTGATTATACTAAGAAAATCAACATTAGTAGGTGTTTGAAGATGGTTATGATAATTGGGCCTAATTTGGAAAAGTGAGCTTTGTGTTTCCACAGCAAGACTTTTCCACTATTCTATATAATGTTCTCTAGAATTTCTGATTGGCCAATTTTCCCCGAGTGTTTCCCAGCATCTTACCATGCTGTTAGATGTTTTTCTTGCTCTGTCTCTTTTTCTTTCTTGGGTTCCTAAACTGCTATTTCCCTATGGCTTCAAAAAATTCAAAACTTTTCCAACTTTAATATGGCAAGCAAGTTATTTATAACTTTGGGTCGAACTAGTTTATCCCATCCATGTCCTACGGATTCTGTCTTTGACACGCAGAAAAGCCATGAAGACAATTTCATAAATAAGAACAGTTATCTCCCAAAGAGTAACATACTTTCTATCAATATTTACTTTTTTCTTGCTGCTATACTCATATGATTATTTGATTGTTTAATATCTCTTTTCTCCACTAGACTATAAGCTCTGTAAGGGTAATAGCCATAGCTGTTTTATTATTTTCAGAACCTCTAGCATTTAGCCTGACAAGAATAAAATAAGAGCCCAATATAGCTTTGCTTGATGAATAAATTAATGTGTTGGGGATTCCTCTCCAAACATTTTTTTTTTAGGTATGAGCACTAGTCTGTAATGGCAATGTTCCCTTTGACTGTAGAGGACAGTGGGAAGATTCTTAGGACTAGACTGAGAGTGGGAACATGGCTGGTCTGCAGACCTGAATCCTTCCCTTGAAATCTCCTGGTATAAATGAAAATGCTGGTATATTTTATTTCATTCATTGCAATTAGGGACGCTTCTTAAAATAAATTTTTTATTTTTTTTTTATTTTACTGTTTTTTAATTTATCTTTCTTTAATTACCAGACAGATTACATATTCTTTTTTTATATGTATTGGCCTTTTAGGTTCTCTTTTAATATAATTATCCCTTTATCCAGTTTCCTATTTTTTGTGTGTGTATGTGTTGATATTTTTATGAAATTTATTGAGGTGACGTTGGTTAGTAATATTACAAATGTTTCAAGTGTACATTTCTGTAATACAACATGTTTTTAAAGAACAAGCGATTAACGTGTAAAAAGTTTTGTGGCTGGTGTGTTATTGTATCTGTTTGCATCTACACTGTCACACAAGTTTCTTCCATATTAGAAATGATTTCTCAGGTGTATTGTTGTAGTTTTTTTTTAATTCTGTCCAAGTTTTCTAAGTGTGTAATTTACTTTGTTTCAAATGCGACTGGTATAATGATAGAAAATATTCAATATTGGCAATTACAGGTTAGGTTCAAGTATGAATAACACATTGTTTCCAACAAGCCAAATCCTTGTATTTCATTTCATGTGGGTAGTGTTTCCTCTCTTTTATTTTCACTGGACACTTGCCTGCTTTCACAGTACCATGCACCACACATCCTGTTTATTAGTTTAAAGGAGTTTAACAAGGGGATTTATTTTAGGTTTTTCTCTGTCCACCAAAGTGCAATTTACTTCTCTTACAAAAAGTGGTTTCCCTGGTATATTCACACTATGCCTCATTATGACTCCTATAACATTCATATGATGTTGAAATATTCACCTTACTTATCACCATGCTAACTTTTGTGAATATTTCCCAGTAGCAATTTGTCAGTTTGATTTAGAACTTCAAAATTGTTCTATCCACTTTTTTGAGCATTCAAAATATTTTTCAATCATATACTTTGTTCATCATGCTCTTCAAAAGGACCAACCCACTTGTATCCAATTCTATTGCAATGGATTGATTTGTCTCCACTGTCGGGACTCTTTAGATTTATGACTCTTAGCAAAGTGGACAGAACGCGTTTTGCTTTAATGTAATTTCAACATAGTCCCTAGCATGACTGCTTGAACAAACTAAATACCATTACACCAATATTCTATTTACGGAAAGATCATATTATTTAGGGTTTATGTAAACTGCTTGCCTAGTTCCCTTAGAGACCCACCAATCCAAACGAAAAATATGCCATATCATTTCCCCTGATGTTACCACTACCAACAAGTCTCTCTCTAATGGTCCTGACATGCCTTGGTTTAAATAGCACAGAGCTAGAAGTGCCAGCCCATGTGACATCGCACATGGCTAATAAACCTCCATGGAGTTTAGCGATTATGTGTTTTCTCTCCTGGAGCCAATCACACTCTCTGAACACTGGAATGCAGAAATACATTGGGAACACTGCTAAATTCTCTATCCAAGTGTCTTCATCCTTTCAAATGTTTCACAACAATGGTTCCTGGCCCAAGGCCATGTCCCCAAGAAGCAAATAATCTCTTTCAACCACAATTTAAAAGCTCTGTCTTCAGACTCTTCAACTTCCCCACTTCATACTAGAAGAATAGCTTCATTTGGCCTGCCACATGGAATGCTGTTTTTCTGGCTCCAAATATCATGAACACTAAATTCAATTATATAATGAGCCATATGATGTGCATACTGTTAGGGTAGTATGTGGGTCAGTGGGACCAAGGACAAATAGAATAATCAAAAACACAGTTTGTGTGGAATACTCAGTTCGTGTGGTTTGTTAGGGAGGCAGCGATGGGAACTGTGGAGACTACTAGAGTGAATCATGCTGATTCTATTCTGATTCTACAAATGAGTTCTTGTATAGAGCAAAGAAGAATGATATGCCCAGTTTTCTTAGACACAAAGGATACCTAGGGAAGGAAACAAAAACGTATTAGCAGAGAATTCCCATACCAAAGCTCCTTCTGCACCACTGGCAAAATACCTTAACTGTCTAAACTTCAGGTTCCTTTTCTGTACAGTGGAAGTAAAATTAATTCTACTTCCTTCAAAGTGTTCTCATGGAGCTGTCCATATAAGGCACTTAAGTAGTTTAAATAGCTGTCAGATTACATGAGTAGTGTATTTCTATGTAGGTATAGAAACCATCTCAGCTAGGGTGACCAAGCATCTGGTTTGTCAGAGACTAAAGGGTTTCCTGGGCGCCGTGGAGACCTATTAGGCAAACTAGGAAGAGCTGGTCACCCCAACTCAGAAGTAATCATGTTACTATGGAAGTTACAGGTCTTTTTGCTTTTTTCCAATTAAAGCAATAGCTTTATGATTTGTATTCTTTGCACTACCCAGCAAAAAAAAAAAAAAAAAAAAAAAAAAAAGAGTTGGAAATGTAATTACTAACGAATACCACTAGCTGAGAAGGAGTAGAAACTAATGTATTCACAAAGTAGGCTTAAAAATTCCATGAAGGCAGAGTCCTTTTTCCACGGAGAGGCTTCTTCAGGAAAGAGATAGTGACTGATACTTTTTTCTCTATTTATTAGATTTTTTTTGTTTTACAATTGTTCTTTTGCTTCATGTTAACAGAATGGTTGCTAAGACAATCCCTTCTGGATGGAAGTAGAAATAAGATGCTGATGGGGCTGTCATTACTCTCTGCTACTCAGCCATCTGCAGAGTAAAGTATTTCATGATTATCTTTCTCTTTTGGGTAGTCATAGGAGTAAAAGAAAAAGAATATTAGCAGCTCTGGAATATAAGGTAGGAGCGTCAAAAGGAAATACTGTGAAAGACATTTGTCTAAGGCTGAACTTTGGGGAAATGAGGGACTTTGCTTTTTGTTTTGTCTTGGTTTGGTTTCATATTACTATATTTTATACATTATTAAAGCATCTGTTAGGACTGTGACAGCTTCAAAAGGCAATTTCACAAAAAGATTTGGATATACAACATAAAGAATGTCCTCTTTCTATGTTCATCAGAATAAAACATTTCCTGGTTGTCTCTCCGGTCAGCCATCAGCAGCTGGAAAGGCCCTTGAATCCCCTACATTCATCCCTGACGTCACCTAAGATACAAACTACAACAGCTACGTCTCTATGGTTCATGAACAGAACTCACTTACAAAGCTGGAAAGCCATCGAGTTCCGTCTTGCAGATGGCCAAATGCCATTTTACATATCTAAACAATTCTACTTTCTATATCATTATGTCAGACATTGATGTATCGATGGAACTGAAAATAACTTGTGTACAAAGAATTATCTTTTTTGATGGGCATAGTTAGTAAGTAACATAGCAACAATCATAATTATATACTGACTATGTAGCAGATACTAGGCTAATTTTTTCATATATTATCTAGTTTATTTTTCATAACTATGCAAGAGGTATTAGAAACTTTTCCAGACAGATGAGGAAATTGGGGCTCATAAAAGAAAAGTAATTTGCCCAGGTTTCACTGATAGAAATTAGCAGAATCTGGCTTTGAACTCAAATTTGAATGTCTCTAACACCACAATCTTACCAATACATTACATTTTCCTGCTACCTAAAGGCACTGTACTAGATCCAATCAGACATACAACATGAATAAAACAGGGCCTTCTATAAATCTTTTAATACGGCAAAACACGGTCACAGAAAAACAGTTGACTTTGGACAAAGAACTTAACCTTACTGAGCTTTGGTATCCTTGCTTATAAAATGAGTATAATAATTTCTAATACACAAGTTTGTTGTTAGGATATAATGAGAATGTACCTAAACTTAAAAAGATTCTCAACGCCTAGAGCAGTGCTATTTGTGTTCTACTGTCTCACCCTGGGTACTTCTACATGGTCAGTTTGCACAGGTATAGAGTTCATTCCTATCAGCAAAGACTCCAGGTGAGTGGATGTTTACTCCCAGAAAAAAAAAAAAAAAGGAGATGGAGGAGTGGTAAATTGGTGAGGTTGTTGATCCAAAAGGATCTCACACACATGAAGACATGGCAGGTACTTGACTGTTGACCACTCTGATCAAGAACTCTCCCATGGTGCCCCCGTCTTCCATCTTGGCCCACTCTCCCATCCCCTGGGCAAGGACTGTGGCCCCAAGATCCTGTTACCAGCTTATGACCCTAAGCACATAGATTACCTTTTCCTTGTCTTCTACCTCCATCTTTCTCTGTCACCTGCCCAATCCCATTTACTTTCTACTCCCCCCTCTATTTTTTCCCCCTCTCATATAATTGCCTTCAAAGGTCCATTAGAAGGCCTTAATCACTCCTTAAAACATGGGCTCAAATTATGACTATTAGGAAATTAGTTCCCTTTTTCTCATATCCTACCATACATTCCAATGCTGTTTCCATTTACCCCACTCTACTCCATTTATCCATCAAGTATAACCCAAATGTCACCTGTAAGAAAGTTTCCCAAATCTAAAAAAGCAGATCCTCCACTAGGATCTGATAGCCTTTTAAGTAAAATTTCATCATAGGACTTACTACTTTTTATTATAATTATTTGCTTATATATGTTGGTCCTTAAGAGACTGTAAGTTCCGTAAGGAATAAACCCTTCCACAGTTACGTCTGTGTCAGCAGCGTCTGCAAGGAAAGAGCTAGGGGCTCTCCTTCTTGATGGTTACTTCCTTGATCTTTTGCTGATGGGTCTCAGAGAAAGAGCAGAAATGCAAATAGGAAAGTTAAGAGTCTCAGTTAAATATTTTGTTTATGATTCTCTAGAAAGTAAAAATCAGCAGTAGCAGAATAAATAGTTAAATAAATTATAATATCCATTCCATGAAATATTACAGCATAGAACTGTTAAGTAGAATGTGGTATATATGCGTATATAAATTGATGCTGAAAGTTACCCTACACATTATTGAGAAAAGCAATCACAGAATAATTTTTGACAATTACATAATTTTATAAACATCCAGATAGGTAAAAGGAGGGGGAACAAAGAAAGTATCTTAATAACTCTCTATGCATGTAAGTTACTTATAGTATAAAAAGAATTTGAGGCACAGTATACAAAGATACAATTTCTTGGTATCAACAACTGAAAGGGGTGGGGTGGAGCTGTAAAGGAGCGGAGTTTTTTGTATTTTATTGAAGTTAAGCTTATATAAATTCAAATTATAACTTTAGGATATTAAATGTAATCCCCACAGTAACCACACACAAAAAATAGCTGTAGAATATTCACCAAAAAAATGAGAAATTTAAATGTTTCACTACAAAAAAATCAACTGAACACAAAAAAGTAATGAAGGAAAAGAGGAACAAAAAAGCTATAAGACATAGGGTAAACAAATAGCAAAATGACAGAATTAAGTCCCTTCCTATTGGTAATTACTTTAAATAAATGGGTCAAACTTTCCAATCAAGAGACAGAAATTGGCAGACTAGATTTGGCAGACTAGCCTAAAATACATATATATACTAACTATATACTGTCTATAAGATTCATCTACATTCAAAGACACAAATGGGTTGAAAATGAAAGGATGGAAAAAATATTGCATGCAAATAATAACCAAAAGAGAGTAGGAATAATTAAATCAATATCAGAGGAAATACTTTAAATAAAAAAAGATTATGAGACATAGAAGGACATTATATGTTTTTAAAGTTTCAATACAGCAAGAAGATAAGCATTGTAAACATTTACCATTACACACCATCAAAATATACAAAGAAAAACTAACAGAATTGAAGGGAGAAAGAGACAGTTCTACACAAAGAGGTGTAGACTTCAATACCCCATTCTCAATAATAGATGGAACAAGCAGGCAGAAGATAAGGAAAACGAGGATGTGAAAAATACGATATTTTTCTCAAGTGCACGTGGGACATTTTCCAGTATAAACCATATCTTAGGGCACAAATTAAGTCTCAGTAGATTTTAAAAGACAGATATAATACAGAAATTCTTCTCTGATCACAATGGAGTTAGAAATCAATAGCAAAAGGAAAACTGGAAAATTCATAAAATTGTGGCAGTTAAACAACACACCTTAATTATTTATTTATTTGTTTGTTTAGGTTTATTTATTTATATTTATTGGGGAAACTGGTTAATAACATTATTTAAATTTCAGATGTACAACTTAATAATACAAAATCTGTATTCTCCATTGTGTGCTCACTACTTAAAGTCTAGTCTCCTTCTATCACCATATATTTGACTCCCTTTCCCCTCTTCAGCCTCCCTCCACCCCCAACCCCGTAATCATCATTCTGTTATCTGTATCTATAAGTTTGTTTGTTCATTAAAAAACAAACATTTAAACAACCAATAGATCAAAGAAGAAATCACAAAAGAAATTAGAAAATACTTAGAGTCAAATGAAAACAAAAGCACAACATACCAAAAATTATGTAATGTAGTGAAAGTGGTGCTAAGGGAAATTTATAGCTAGAAACACTTATATTTAAAAAAAATAAGAAGAAGAAAGAAAAATTTCAAATTAACAACCTAACTTTACAACTTAAGGAACTAGAAAAAAAGAAAAACTAAACCCAAAGTTAGCTAGCAGAAGAAAGGAAATAATGATTAGAGCAGAGATAAATGAAATGGAGAATAGAAAAAAAAGAGAAAAATAAATAAACCCAAAAGTTGGTTTTATGAAAAGAACCAACAAACTTTTAGTTAGATGGACAAAGAAAAGCAAGATTCAAACTATTAAAATCAGAAATTAAAGTGAAGTCAATACTACTGATTCTATGGAAATAAATAGCATTGTAAGAAAGTGCTATGAACAACTGTACACCAACAAATTGGATAATTTAGATTAGATGGACAAATTCCTAGAAACACAAAACCTACCAAGACTAAATCACAAAGAAATAAAAAATCTAAATAGATCTACAATTAGTAAGGAAATTGAATCAGTAATAAGAAATCGCCCAACAAAGAAAAGTCCTAGACCTGGTGGCTTTAAGATGAATTTTACCAAACATCTAAAGAAGAACTAATACCAATTATTCTCAATTTAAACAAATTAACAAACAAACAAACAAAAAATTAAGAGAGAACACACCCTAATTTATTCTTTGAGGCTACCATTTCTCTGGTATCAAAGCCAGACAAAAACACTACAAGAAAACTGGAGACTAACACCCCTAATGAACATTGATGTAAAAATCCTTAACAAAATACTAGCAAATGGAATTCAGCAGCACATAAAAGGATTATTCATCATGACCAACTGACATTTATACCTAGAATGCAAGGATAGTTCAAAAATGCAAAATTTGATCAATGTAATACATTACATTAACACAATAAAAGAAAAAAGCCACATGATCATCTCAATTGATACAGAAAAAACATTTGGCAAAATTCAACATGCTTTCATGATAAAAAAAAAACACACACAAGAAATTAGGAATACAGGGAAATGACCTCAACATAATAAAATCCACATATGAAAACTCACAGTGAATATAATACTCAATGATGAAAGACTAAAAGCTTTTCTTCTAAGATCAAGAAGAAACAAAGCAAGGACACCCACTTTTGCCACTTCTTTTCAACACAGTACTGGAAATTCTAGCCAGAGTAATTAGACAAACAAAGGGCACCCAAATAGGAAAGGAGGAAGTAAAATTATTTCTGATTGCAGATGATATTTTCTTATCTGTAGAAATCCTAAAGATTCCTCAAAAAATATTGTTGGAACAGTAAGTGCATTCAGCATAGTAGCAGGATCCAAAGTCAATACACAAAAATCAGTTGCATTTTTATACACTACAATGAGCAATCCAAAAAGGAAGTTAAGAAATTAATTGTATTTAAAATACAACTAAACAGAATAAAATACTTAGAAATTAACTAAGGAGGTGGAAGACTTGCAAATGAAAACTACAAAACATTGCTGAAACAAATTAAAGACATAAATAAATGGAATACATCTCATGTTCATGGATTGGAAGACTTAATATTTTTAAGATGTCAATACTACCCAAAGCAATCTACAGATTCAATGCAACCCCTATTAAAATCCCAGTGAACTCTTTGCAGAAATAGAAAAACCCATCTTAAGATTCATATAGAATCTCAAGAGACCCTGAATAGCCAGTCTTGAAAAAGAAGAACAAAACTGGAGGACTTAAGCTTTCTTATTTCAAAACTTACTACAAAGTTATAGTAATCAAAGCACTATGGTATTGGCATAAAGACAGATATATAGACCGATGGAATAGAATAGAAAGCCCAGAAATAAACCCTCACATTTATGGTCAAATGATTTTCGACAACAGCGCCAACTCCATTCAATGGAAAAAGGACAATCTTTTCAACAAATGCTTCTGGCAACACTTGATATCCACATGCAAAAGAATGAAGTTGATCCCTTACTTAACAATGTATGTACAAAAATTAACTCAAAACAGATCAAAGATTCGAATTTAAACCTAAAGCTATAAAACTCTTAGAAGGAAACACAGTGCAAAATCTTCATGACATTGGATTTGGCATTGATTTTTCCATATAACAACAAAGGCACAGGCAACAAAAGAAAATACAGACAAATTTGACTTCATGAAAATTCAAAAATTTTGTGTGTCAAAAGACATTATCAATAGAAAAAAAAGAAAACCCCAGAATAGGAGAAAATGTTAATGCATCATATATCTGATAATGGATTAATATCCAGAATACCAGAGATGGCAAAAAAATGTATACAAGTAGACACTTTAGTCAACATTGTTCAAGCAGTATTTTGCTGTAATCAGACGTGTCTGGATGCTTATGGTAACCACTTTGAGCACCTCTTCTAATTGCAGAACGTGACTTGTAGTCATCTTTCATTATCAGTATGTATTGAATATTACCATTTTAATACAGTTTTCCTTTCTTAAAATGTGTATACATTTTTTGGCACCCTCTGTATATAGAGAACTCCCCAATTCAACAACAATAAAACAAGCAACCCTATTAAAAAGTAGGCAAAGTACTTAAACAGACGTTTCTCCAAAAGTAGATATACAAATGGTCAATAAGCACATGAAAAGATACACAACATTACTAATCATTAGGGAAATGCAAGTCAAAACCACAGTATGATACCATCTCACATCTACTAGAAGAACTACTATATATATAAAAAAACAAAAACAGAAAATAATAAGTGTTGGTGAGGATGTGGAGAAATTGGAACCCTCATGTACTGCTGGTGGGAATCTAAAATGCTATACCCACTGTGGAAAACAGTATGGCAGTTCCTCCGAAAATTAAACATAGAACTACCATATGACTCAGCAATTCCACTTCTGGGTATATGCCCCAAAGAATTGAAAGCAGAGCCTGGAACAGAGATTTGTACACCCATGTTTTATGGCAGCATTATTCACAAGAGCTAAAACAGGAAGAGACCCAAGTGTCCATCAACGGATGACTGGATAAGCAAAATGTGATATATATTCAATGGAATATTACTCAGCTTTAAAAAGAAAAGGAATTCTGACACATGCTAAAACATGAATGAACTTTAAGGACATTACTCTAAGTGAAAAAAGACAGTCACAAAAAGACAATTACCATATGATTCCATTTATCTGAGGTACTCAGAGTAATCGTAATCATGGAGACAGAAAGTAGATTGGTGGTTTGCAAGGGCTGAGGGAAGAAGGGAATGGCGAATTATTATTTAATGGATACAGAGTTGCAGTTTTACAAGATGAAGAGTCCTGGAGATGGATGGTAGTGATGGTACCAGATTGCTTATGTATTTAATGTCACTGAACTGTATGCTCAAAAATGGTCAAGATGGTAAATTTCATGTTTTTGCACAACAGAAAATAAGAATTTGAAAACTTAAGATCCACCTCTCTCAAACTGTCACAAATACTGTCTCATACATCCTTCCGTATCTGTGTATTAAATATAAGCAGATGGTGGTAGTTTCCCATTGCATAAATAAAAGGACGTGCAAGTGAGTTGAGAAAAACACATTCTTAACAGTTATCTCCATAGGTTGGTAATCACATGTGTATCACCAGAACATAAAATTTGAAACAGAGAATGCAATGTTCATATCAGCAATGACCTTAGAATTTCATGCATTCATTCATGTATTCATTAAATATTTTTTTAAAAGATTTTATTGGGGAAAGGGAACAGGACTTTATTGGGGAACAGTGTGCACCTCCAGGACTTTTTTCCAAGTCAAGTTGTTGTCCTTTCAGTCTTAGTTGTGGAGGGTGCTGTTCAACTTCAAGTTGTTGTTCTTTCAGTCTTAGTTGTGGAGGGCGCAGCTCAGCTCCAGGTCCAGTTGCTGTTGCTAGTTGCAGGGGGCACAGCCCACCATCCTTTGCAGGAGTCGAACCGGCAACCTTGTGGTTGAGAGGATGCACTCCAACCAACTGAGCCATCCAGGAGCTCAGTGGCAGCTCAGCTCAAGGTGCCGTGTTCAATTTTAGTTGCAAGGGGCGCTGCCCACCATCCCTTGCCAGAGTCGAGGAATCGAACTCTGTTGAGAGCCCACTGGCCCATGTGAGGATCAAACCAGCAGCCTTCGGAGTTAGGAGCATGGAGCTCTAACCACACAAATACATGGGGGGCAAGGAAGATGGCATGTGACTAAGAAGATTCTGGTGGAAAACATAACAGTAAAAGCCCCAGAAACAAGAACACAATTGTTACGTGCAAGGAACAACCAGTTCTGTGTGATGACACTGAGGGAGACTAGTGGGAGATGATACCAGAAAGGTAGTAGGAGGCTGGTTCATGTGATCAAAAGGGCGAGTATGATGTCTCAGTTAAGGTGCCTGGTCACCAATTTCAAAGAGGCAGACAACAAAGTTGTTTTTCTTCTACCAAATTCCTCAATTCAGGTCCATGAGTTTTCCCCAGCAGGTAAGATGGACCCAGACTGCAGATTGCTGAGGTTATATGCAAAGAATGCACGTAAAATTGGGCTTGGGGTAAAAATTAGGACATAACGGAGGTGGTAAACAGTGGAAAATGGTTATTGTGAGTGGATTGGAAGTCCTGGTGAGGTTAAAGAGTTGTTGGATTTGTTGTTAACTAGTGTACATTAGTATGGAAATACAGGAGATGGTTTGTTGATGCTTAAAACTGAATTTTGGAGGGATACCATTATTTGTAATAGCAACTTCCAGGATATGATTGAGGAAACCCTGGATTTAGGGGTAGGGTTGGTAATTTAAGGATCCTGAGGGTATTCTTAGGGGTATGAGAAATACAGAATCATGGCTTAGGGAAATCAAGGGGAGATTTGAAGTGAAAAGAAATCATAAACGGGTAGTCTGAAGGGTTGAGAGTGGAATGGGGGCCACGTAGCCCAGAGTCTGGCAGGTCACTTTAGATATCTTTGATAGGAAGCCTTCCTCACTGTATTACCACTTGAACACTAGGCAGAGAGAAGCTCCATGATTTTCCATGGCCAATGGTTGTCTGTCAGTAGAGAATCTCATATAGTTTTGAAATGGGGGCACCCATAATACATAAGGGTTCTGATTGTCTAAAAGAAAGGAGTAAAGGCAATACACTCATGGTGCTGGAAAGAACTTGAAAACTGACTGTTCAAGGCAAATTCTGTGGTTTTTTTCCCCCTGTCACCCTTTTTAGCATCACTAATCCAATAGTGATGAATTAGACAACATTTAATAATAGTAGTTTATAAGTGTCATGCATCAAACACTAAACACTTAGTATTCATTACATTGTTTTATTTTTATGGTAGCCAAAGGAGGGAGAGTACTGCCTCTTCCCACTGTGTAGATGAGGAAACTGAGGTTGAAAGATATTAAGTACTTTACCGTGTTCATAAAACTATTCAGAGACATAACTTGGACATGAAATTTAACATGTTTGACTCCAAAACCTGTGCTCTCAACCTCTGTTCTTTACTGCTAAACTCTTCATAAAATAAGGTCAAAGCAACTAAGAGTGCAAAAGAATCATAAAGCAAGTATTGGAGTGTTTATTAAGCAATAATTTGTACTTCTTTTGCGCTTAATCAGAATAAAACCAAACACCAAGTAGATACAATAGTTTCTAGGAAATCACAAGGCAATTTGGTCTAAAATAAGTCCAGAATTTAACAGACAGTATTTAAAAAAATCAAAATGAACATTTTAATAGGATTATTAAATTTTGGCTGGCGACATAGGTGTTCCTCTCGTTTCTCCTCAGATATTGGGAACGTGTATCCCATCATCAATAGCTACACAGGATATATGGCAAAAAGATTTAGATGATTCATTAAATGCAAAGCTTTGGCAGCACATATGGGGAAGTGTTTATAAAGCAGTTTGGGAAACAAGGCTGCAACAATTCAGGTTAATATTCTTCCCAGAACCTGCTGGTCCCCATCCAGATTGGGTTACAGACAGATACCTCACTTTGGAAATGCTGAAAAGGCAGAGCTGTTATTCTTTGTTACCTCAGTTTGGTTCTGATCTTTACTTAAAGCAGGAAGCCTAATTCCTTTTTATCAACACTAGGTCTTTGGATGGGAAATTCTAGAACATAACACATTATCAACAAAACAAAAATACATATTTTATTTTAAGTTCTGCGACCAATATTTTGAGCAGGGAATAAACAGTGCCCATGCTGAGGCCATTAAGGAAACTGCCAGGACAGGATTACTGACTGAAGGGGTTTTAGGTGGAGTTTAAATCGTTTTTATAAGGCAGAGTCTGGACTCCTCACTGGTTCTTGACCAATAACTTTTGCCAAAGAATCAACTTTACTTCACGTTTTGCCTCCAAATTTTACTTCATGTTATATGGGAGATTGTTCTTATTTAAACTATACAAGCTATTCCAAGTTTGCCAGGAGCTCCTTGTTACCCTCTTTACAGAACTAGCTGAATGTTGGTGAATTTTTAATGGAATAAAAAAGAGAGCGAGAAAAAAACATTGCTGTCTCCCTAGGTCATGGGGGTAAAGAGAATTTGGGGACAATGAGGAATCACTGGATGTAGCAGGCAGACCATTTGACTGAGTTTTGAACCTTGTTAACTCCTCTTGGTTTGCCCTGTGACCCAGGCTGGCCTGACTGCATTCCAGAAAAATCTGAGGAATGTCAGGTGATGCCTCCTTCAGTCAGCAACCAGCAGGAGCACTGGCCACCAGCCACACCAGCCTGCTTTGGCATTGATATAGGGTCTGGTCACGGGACTAAACATCACTCACAAAGTTTTTGGAAGGGAGAGAAGTTTCTTTTGGCCACCCAAGGTGGCTGCCAGGGGAGGTAGAGGACATTTCTGGGAAAGCCGTTTGCCCCACTGCCCTTCTAGCATTGGAGACCTCCTTGGCTCCATTCTCACAGGACTGTGGTAAGAAACCACCATTGCGGCTATTGAGCAAGTTATGCACGGGCAGTGGGCTACATCATCCTGCCATTTTGCTGTAATGTTACATCAACTTCCTGGGAAAGAATCTGTCCCTGTGTGTCATAGACAATCGCGAACCATGAAGACAAGATGGATCGGAAGGTCAAGGAGGCACCAAGGGCATAGGATCTTGGAAAGGGAACTTCAAAACCACCAACACCACAGCAAGACAGCCATTGAGGCCTCAGTTTAGGCCAAGCTTTGGGTTAAGTGCTTTGTATCAATTATTTAACTAAAGCCTAACAATAACTGTAAAAGACAGGAATTTTAAGCCCCATTTGACAACCCAGTGGTCACGTGTTAAACGTTAGCGAGCTTTTGAAAAACAGCTTGACTCGAATCTGGCTGATGCGCTTGCTCCTCTGTTAACCAAAATTCTATTTGCTGGAGTCCTGCACAGACATCTCAGGATTTCCAGGAGCATAGTCCCTGGAAGCCAGCTGGCCCTAGAGGCAGCCAACATTCTTTGGGCTGCACACCCGTGATGGGAAGCTGGAGTCCAGCCCTCTGCACAGCTGGCTTATGAGCAAGCCTCTATTTTTCCCCCTGGAACTCCTTCTGTCTGCCGGTTTATGATGCTCGGGTTTTTTGTTAAATCTGGCTGGACCGTAAATGAGAATAATACTTTGCACTTCTACGAGGCCTGTTATCTAAAAGTTTTAAAGGACTTTACAAATTATGTCAACAAACCACCATCTCCCGCTAGTATAGATACTTTAGCCATTTTGGAAATGAGTAATAATAAGCAATGCAGATTTAGTCATTTGTTTGAGGGCTTCCATTATCACTTAATTTAAAAATGAAGCACTGATGGCCTTTTAACTGAGGGGGTTGATAGCAGAACCATTTATTTCTACACATTATATAAGCTTTAACAAAGAAATGTTTCCCTTGTTTACCACATCAAAATCTGTGGCTCTGTGGTACTATTCAAGCTATATCCGCTTTTCATGCTGATTAAATAACATTCACTGGGAGCAGGGAAGATAGCAATAACTGTAGCCCAACGCCTGCAAGCTAGAAAGTTTCCTCCCATTATCTTTTTTTTTTTTTTAATTTATTGGGGTGACAATTGTTACTAAAGTTACATAGATTTCAGGTGTACAATTCTGTATTACATCATCTATAAATCCCATCGTGTGTTCACCACCCAGAGTCAGTTCTCCTTCCATCACCACCATTATCTTTGCATGAAAAAGAAAATATTAGTCTCATTTTATGTGCTCATGGGTTAGGGATCTCTCCATGAAAACTTTGTTTTCATCGTCGACTCCTAGAGTGTTAGAAAACAGGCCCTGAAGCTGAGCTGCCTGGGTTTAAATCTCCACTCTATCACTTACCATCTTTGTGTCTTGGACAAGTTACTCAACCTGTCTATGTCTCAGTTTCCTCATCCATAAATGGGGGTAATTAAACAATTCCTACTTCATAGGTTTGTTGCTGAGGATCAAATGAGCTGATGTATCAAAATTGCTTAGAACAGTACCTGGCATACAGCAAGCTCTATATAAGTGTTGGTTGCTATTATAATAATGAATATTAATGTCATAAATCTGTACATGGAGTAAACCAGACTGCACTTTCAGTACTATTCATTCCCTTTCCACATTACTTCAAGAAGGCATTTTATTTCCATGTGGATATTCTCATTTGCAACTGAATCAAGGAGAAAATCACTCACCCAAGTGAGTAAATGCACACTCTTAATGCTATCTGTATAGATTATCTTCTCAAAATCAAGATGTGAATTTACCTTCTGCCTAAAATGTGATTCACTATAATTTGATATCTAATTTAATGAATCTATTAATCATCATTTGTTTCCTTCTTTTGTAGCCTGATAAATCTTTCCTCATTTCCCATGTATCTTTTCCTTGTTAAAATACTTTTTCCAATTTTCCAGACGTCTCTTCCTTATGTTTTAACAGTTTGTCTTAAGCCAGAATTTTGTTTTCTCTGCTTCTGTTCTCAAAGCTCACCACTTTATGTTACCTCAACACTGGATTTTCTCTTGGCTCATCTCAGCCTCATGTTCAATAATCTCTCTCCCTTTTCAAACTTCAATTTCCATATCTGGTCTCATAACCCCACTTCCTTTCCTTCTGCCTTTCCCTTTCCTCTTTCATATTGTCTGGCTCCTTTCCATTGGATTTCAGTCCTTCTTTGTTTCTCCACCAGGAACTTTCTCCCCCAAGAACTTAGACACAAATCCCTAAAATTTAATTTCTATTAGTAATGATTCCACACATCCCCCACCCCATAAGCCCCTGGAAAAAAATGCCCTCATCTTGGCTTCTATTGGATGTATAACACTCTGAGACCATCTTTGGGAAAACTGACATTTTCAGGACAATCCAACCAATAGCATAGCTCCTTCACTACCCTAAATACAGCACTGGGAATACTCCCACTTGGGCTATATAAATCCCAATCTTTAATGAGGAGTTTTCTTATTCATTTCAAATAGACACAGACAAGTACAGTAAATTCCTCAGAATGAAATGCGACTGACAGATAAATAGTACCCAAGAGGATGAACAAAAAACTCTATGGCCTCGACATATTCTGGCCAAACCATCCAGCAGTTTCTGAAAAGTTCTAGAGCCGTCAATGGGTCAGCATAGCAGGCTGCCAGAGAGCCAGATGTTGCTATTGGAAATACATCAGCAACACCTCGTGCACACAGCCATGGGTCTATGGAGGAGACACGAGACGGCAAATCAACTTTTAGCCCTTTATTACAGTCATTCAAATGACAGTTGCTAGAAAATATTGTCATGTTGGGCTTTTTTTTCTCTTCTTGGAGAACCTGCATTAGACACGTGATATTAGAAATAGAGAGATGTTAAATTTTGATAAAATGAGGGAGAAAGAGACTGAGGCAGAAAGAGACCAACTTTCACTTAAGCATGGAACATGCCTTTAGTTCCCTCCTAGAATGAAATACATCGTGTTCCATATTTGAGTTCAATAATGATGCAGAGCCAATGCAGTTCCAGTCTCCACTGGGAACATTTTCCTTGGCATCAGTCTGCACATTTTGGATTAAACACTGTTCTCTCTGAACTGACAAAGAACTTAGGTAATGTCTTTTTTGTAAGAACTTAACAAATATATTGGCAATGAAGCTAATCACACTTCAAAAGCTCCCTTTTTTTATAGTTTTCACAAAGCGATCGGCATTATACACAACTGGAAAGAACACCTTTGCGTTAAGGTTTATTTACCCACTCTTAAGGTATATCCATCTGCTGAAACCATTTACTGGTACTTGGAAATACAAACTAGCATTTTAGAACATTTACTGAGAAAAAGATGATGTGTCTGACTCATAACACAAAGAGATTTCTCTCAAAGAGGAACTGTGCTGTGAAACTAGGTAAGGAGATAGCACAAACAACGGTGAATTTTCCTTAGGGATGGCAGTGGTCTCTTTTCACCTTCCTCACCTGCCATGTCTCTTCTCTCTGTCCCTTGGTGGAAATTTCCTATAGATAATTGGAAGTGTCCCTGAAAAGGAACATTCCCCTCAGCACCATCCCTAATATCCTCATGATAATTACCACCATTATCACCACCTATGGTGCCATCACTATAGCTGTCTCCAACATCATCACTATGAGACCACAGATATCCTTACAACCACCACCACTCCTGCTACCACCAACACCCTCTATACCACTATTGCCACCGCTACCCCCATATCAGCACTGTCACCACCACCACCACCATCACCATGACTCCCACCCTTCCTACCACCATCACCGCCAAATATTTTTCAGGACTTTCTTTTCCTTTTCCTTTTATTTTATAAGTATGTAATGGGATTCTAATACCCAATTCCAATTTTATCTTCTGTAACAATCCATCCCAGCTAGAAATGACGAAGCCTATCTATATTACCCTTAGCTGCTTTGTGTTTATGTTACAATATTATAAGCTCTTGGATATTGTTTCTCCACATTATTTTTTTCTCTCATCATCCCTTCAGAGCATAATGACTTCCTTGCTCACAATAAGCATTTTACAAGAAGGCGATAAAAATTAAATTAATAAAATAAAAAAGAAATCACCCTGCTTCTTTTCTGTTCTTTGCCCCCAATTAGAATCCCTAAAAACAATCAAGTGGTGAATAACTGAGCAACCTGAGGAAAGCTAGGGATAGGATCATACAAATACTAGGACTTTAGCGATCAAATAACCAAGACTTTGTTGTATTATTTATATAACTTCTGGACCATTCCCCTATATTAAATTACATGGATCTCTAGCTGAAAAGAAATCTGAAAAATGACATCCACATATGCACTGCAATAAAAAAAACAAAAGACACTGCTAACAAATGGGACAGAAGGACTAATACATACTGATAGCAATAAATTCTTGCACAGGCTTTAGCCACTTGCCCTTGCAGAGACTTCCCCTTGGGAAGGGCAGTAATAGAATGATAAAAGTTCATGTTTACTCCTATAGGATGTACCAGAAGACTCTGGGACAAATAGAAGGTTATTAGGAAAGTTATAAAGTTGTTTTACCCAGGGAACCTTTGGCTCTCTCTCTCTCTCTCTCTCTCTCTCTCTCTCTCTCTCTCTCTCTCTCTCTCTCTCTCCCCCCACCCCCGCTCTCCCTCTCGCTCTCTCTATGTATGTCTGTCTCTTTCCCTTCATAAAATCTTTTTTCTGCATGCAATTTACATGGAAGGGGAAAGAATTTGATGACATCTGAAGTTCCTGCTACCTTGTTGCAACTCCAGGACTTTCTATCGTTTGTGGACAGGATCTGTTTTTACAAATCCCTTGAAATATGAATCACAATTCTAGCTGCAGAAACGAAACATTCCTGAAAGTACTTTATCTCAGCCATGGCCTCAAGGCTGCCCTTGCAAAGTTCCTGAAATCTAATGGGATTACGGGGGCAAGATGGAGAGACACTGTCAGCATCTCTCACATGAGATAATGGCAATAATTCTAAAAATGCTTTTGTCTTGTTGCAACACCTGTCATCAGAGAGGCTCACGTTTTCCTCGGAGCAGCAGCGTCTTTACAGACATGAATCACTCCGGAGAGCAGGAGCAAAGGCAGAGGGGAAAGTTTACAGGCAGCAGCCCGAATTGCTTCATCACCGAGGACGTACAGTTTGATGGTCGCCTGGTTTCAGGGATTAAGGAGGAGGTTATTTGTTCTACTGCCAACTTTTTCCTAATAAACTTCTCCAACTGGGGTTCATCTACTCATTTTCTGTTCAAACTGTTAAGATTAATTTCTTAGCCTACGCAATCAGAAAAGAAGGCTTGCGATGTGATTGTTGGTTAATGTTGTGCCAGAAACATCAGGATCTAATGAATGGAGTCCTGGCCTGAAAGCCAAACCGATCCGATTCTTTTGCCAAGTCCATCACTGACGGACTCAACCTCTATTCTTATGAAATGGGCTCAGCGGTGAGTGCCTTGGATCCTCCAATAAGTAATTAAACTGTTCTGACCTGAAATTCCTTCCCGCTAAAATGACAGGATTTCTTATGTTACGCAGCTATAATTGCCTCACGGGCCAAATCCCTTCCTGGCGGGGAAGGAAGATGGTGAGTTAAACCATCTTGTCCATGCCACACAGTGTACTGATGGCATAATTAACCTTTTGCCTTGACATCTCTCATTTATTCAATGAGTAGTGTATTTCTCATACGTGTCTGATATGTGCTAAGGACCAGGTATACAGTTGTGACCAAGCACAAACAGATTTACTTGCCTTGTGAAACCTATAATCATATATTAAAGTAACCACACAAATAAATGTATTGGTACAACTTTGATAAACACAAGGAAGAAGAAAAACATGACGCCAGGTGAGATTTGGCTACCCTTTCCCCCTCGCATATACTTAAGCCAAATGTGATAATGGGTCTGGTGAAGGTGGAAGGAAATGGGAGCAACAGAAAGGAAAGGGAACAAGAGTTTGCCATGGCTTGTGGAGGGTCTGTGCCAGCCAAGCCACATCTATGCGTATCTATGCGTATCTATGATGGATACTCAGAGGCACAAAATCAAAACTATAACATCACAGGAACTACTGAATCCAGGTTAGCAGACTATCTCAGAAAAGTGGTGGCCATTGTGTCATCACGCACCTGGTAGCACCACATAACCACCAAAAGTTGGCTGTGTGTGTCCAACATGCCACTAAGTAGGAATGAAGCCGTGAAAAACTAGAACCAATGGCAATCTGAATTTGAACACCAGAATGAGTTGCTGTTTATCCTGTTCTCTGTGGGATGTGTGGATAACACATGAAAAGCAGCACTGCCGTTCCTAGAATTATCATTATTCAGAATCTCATTCCTGGCTTTTCTTTGTAGTTTCATACCATCTGAAGACAGTAAAACATGATTTTTGTTTGAAATTATGGTTTTCCTACTTTATCAATAACCTATGAGTATAATGTATACAACAAATAGCATTGAGCTGAAGTACAGAAACTAGAGTCCATGAAGCCATCAATCTACTTGCCCCTGTCACCTGGAGGACGTGGACAAGACTGTGGGCATTACCATTGGCTCCGGATCATGCTTATCACTGAACCTTGGTTCCCTAAGTTTCGCAGAAGTATTATTTGGCTCATAATCCCACACATATACTTTTTCTGCACTTTACACACCCACTTCCCTGTTCTTTCCCCTCCCATCTGCTCTCCAAATGACCAATGACTTTGTCAGTCATAGAGGAATAGAAATAGAACACTCAGTGCCTTTTCCGATCTCATTTCTGAGGACCTGGAGAATACTGGAACAGGAGCAGAAAGTTCTGTCTACCACGCTGACCCCACTGCATGCCTCTAACTCAAATATCTTTGCTCTGTCCCCATCTAATGTCTGGCTTGACTCCTATCCAGACCCAACTCTCTCCATTCATGCTTTAGTCCACTTCTCCTTGGCATGACTTCTAGCTGCAGCTGCCAAATCTAGCTCTGCTGCCCCTGCTTCCCTGGTGCCCCCCGGCAGCTCCTTCACCCTTGTCACGTCCATGCCTTCTGTCTCTCTCTGACTCTTCCCCCTCTTTTACCCAATGCCAAGACTTCAATCCATAGCAGTTCAACTCTTTTACACTAAAATGGTATGTCTACTCTCTGGCTTCCTAAATTTTCTGCCTTTTAAAAAAGTTATATTGTTTATGGAAGAAAGATATTATTAAAACCTTAAAATGACTGAAAAAGATATCAAACAGAACTGTAAAAATAACCCCAAATCCTACCACTCAGGATAAAGCAAGGTTCAACACATCAGTGAACATTCTTTAGACGTCTCTCTCTGTATAAATGCTCACATGATTTGTAGCAATAATGTCACTTGCACGGAGCATACAGGGTGACTGGTAATGCACATGCTTCACTGTCTGCGAGATACTACAGCCATGTGATAAATGGCAACAGACTTTTAATGTGTGTGTGTGTGTGTGTGTGTGTGTGTGTGTAATTACTGAACGGCATTTGGATCGTTTGGCACTCTTCAATGTAGCCATGCAGGAAATTGTAAAGGGTAGGGCTGCTGATTGGTGAATGATTTTGGGTTCCCTTATGTTCAGTAACCCCTTTGGAGTCAACGGCTGCACACTTCCTCATCTGGCTTTCCACTGGAATGGAGCCTGGGGAAGGCAGAATTGTGGCCCCACAAAGATGTCCATGTCATAATCCCCAGACCTGTGAATGTTACCTTACTTGGCAGAAGGGACTTTGCAGATGGGGACGTCCCCATCTCTAGATGTCTTCATCTCATATGCTAGATTATCTGTGTGGGCCCAATGTAATTAAAAAAAAACCTGCTTATAAAGGAAAGAGGGAGGATGGGGAGTTAGAGTCAGGGAAGGAAGTGTGATGGTGTGATGATGGAAGCAGAAATGAGAGAGAGAGAGAGAGAGAGAGAGAGAGAGAGATTTGGAGGTGCTACCTTGCTAGCTTTGAAAGTGGAAGAAGGGATCATGAACCAAGTATTGCAAACAGCCAGTAGAAGCTGGAAAAGGCAAGAAAACAGATCCTCCCCTAGAACCTCCATTAAACGACACTGCCAACAACTTGGTTTTAGGACTTATGATCTTAAGAACTATAAGATGTAAATACATTTGTGTTGTTTTAAGACAGTTTCTGGTAATTTGTTACAGCAGGAAGAGGAAACTAATAGAGTCAGTCTCTAATTTCCCCCTTAATAGTCTCCTAAGAGAGTCTATGAAACCATTATCACCCATTCTGAGGACCCTTCCCCAAAAGTAAAGAATTTGATCATGAACCTGAAATTTTTCCTCACAAACAATCTCTTGGAGTTCCTCAGATCACTAATGTAAGAGTAATCTTAACTTTGGGAAAATGTCTGCAGGGTCAGAGAGGAAAAGAGAGAGTACCAGCCCCTCCATTATATTGGGTGAAGTTACCAGATCAGTCTGTGACAAATGTCACATACCAGGTACACTCACATGTAGGTGGTATCTGTGGGGCCTCAGGTCTGCCGGACTCCTACCTTCCCCACAGACAGTGGGAAAAATAAACCCTATCAATGACTATGTTTGAACAGTATAGTTCCCTTCAAAATCTTGGTATAAATTAAAAACTTTTCAGTGTTGGATTGCACAGAAGTCTTTTCTGATAGGGTAAAGTAAGGGTCAAAGTTTCAAACATTTGAAAGAGCAAAAGGAACTGCAATACTGGGGTGAGCACTGGAATGCTTCACTACAATTGTTTGGCTATATAACCCGCCCTCTAAATTGAAGCAGATGAGGTGAAATGGTCACTTAACTCTGTGAGGGGAACTGTAATCCAATGCACAAATGAGGACCACAATGATCCATTGTGTCACATCAGCTTCCAGGTCTTTTGGCTGCAAGCAGGTGATACAGATGTTGGCTAATTTAAGAAAAGAGAGATTTTACTGTTAGGACATGAAGTAGCTCTTGAAATCCATGGGGAGCTGAAGATCGAGGCTTCGAAAGGTCAGCAACCAGAGCAGCTCTGGAGACCTAAGTAGCAGGGACGAACAGAGAGACTCTTTAGGGAACTGCCCTTAGGATGACAAAAGTACCAGATTTAAATTCTTGGGGAAGAGTCATGTATCCAGCCCTTAGAATATGGGGAGGAAGGCTGACTGACCATCCGCAAAACATGGCTCTCAGAGGAGCGAAATTATTTAATAATAATAGCAATAGCAAATAGTTCTATTGTGTTTCACTATGGTCAGGCAAAAGCTCAAGCACCTTATAAATGTTAGGTCATCTACTATTCACCAACCCCGTGAGGCTGGTTGGTTCTGTCATTGCCACTACTTTGCTGAGGAGGAAACTGAGTTACTGAGAAGCGAAGTACCTTGACCAAGGTCATAATGCTGATAAATAGCCCCCAGGATTTCAGCACAGACAGTCTGATTCTAGAGACTAATACTTAACCACTATACCACAAGGCCTCTCTGTATACTTCCCAAGAAATATTCAGGGTACTGCTATCAGAAGAATGTGGAATGACTGCAGGTGGCAAAAACCGTAGTGGGAGCCAAACTACTATTAGCATTTATGGGACATTAATTTACTATGTGTCATAAAGTAAAACATAAGGAGTTAAATGTGGAGAGGAGCCCCTATCCTTACACAGACAACACCATTATAATACAAAGCCATATACTGAAATGTGAGCTCCATGAGGACAGATACCTTGTTCAACACTATATCCTAAGTACCTAGAACGCGGTCTAGGGTCTGGCACACAGTTAAGTGCTCAATAAATATTTGTTGAATAAATGAATATAACAAATGCATCTAAAATATATTTAAGTAATTCTA
This sequence comes from Rhinolophus hipposideros, assembly GCF_964194185.1. Lineage (NCBI taxonomy): Eukaryota > Metazoa > Chordata > Mammalia > Chiroptera > Rhinolophidae > Rhinolophus > Rhinolophus hipposideros. The sequence continues at coordinate 11,190,717 of NC_138053.1, forward strand.
AAAAACAGATTCAAATATGACAACCATACAGTGTATCGTGGGAGAGATGCTGAGTGAAAATATGAGGATACAGGAGAAATCATGGGAAGCTTCCTGGAGTAGGAGGCTTTGGCCATTGGATGTTAGAGTTTTAACAATTACCAGTAGCAGATAGTGGGAAGAAAAATATAGCAATCTTCACTACTAGTTCATGTGCTGGACTTTCCTAGTTCTCATTAAAGAGATTATTACTTTTATAATACTTTAAAGTGAGTTGGAAAGGATCTGCAAATAAATGTTTCATAGTGTTTTGAATGTGATTATAGAATCTTAAAAAGATCCCCAAATCAGAGTATTTTGATGGGGGAGGAAGATGATGAAAGAGAAGGAGATAGAGAGCACAAAAGATACATTTTAAGGTCTAATTATTTTTTGGCAGTGAAACGGGGTAAGGTATGAGGGAGAGGAATAATATTTTTTCCTTTTTTTTAACTGGAGATATAATTGAATATTTCTGATTTTTTCAGTGAGTTGAAAAATTAAAAAAAAAAAACTCAACAAAAAAACCTCCTATAGCAATCATGTCCCTTTATTTCTTTTTGAGGTACAAGGTTAGGATTTAGCCACTGTGAATGTCAGACACAGTTATGCCACTCCAGCCATCCAAGGCAGGTGTCTGTCACAAGCGGTAGGTGCCCATGTAGCACCAATTGTCAAATATGTTTTAAGAAACTCCCTGATGGTATTCAACTTAGGAAAGAGGATGTGGCTGAAACCACAGTAGAGATGCTTTTCACAAAGAGGATATTGCTTTATGGACAGGAAGCAAAGGATTGAAATAAATAGGTGCATCTTTGGGTGAAAGTTGTCTTCAAGGGCAAGTTCTAAAATTCATTTCATTTAATTTTCATAGATTACTGAGGAGAGAAATTCTGTAGCATCACCTCTATAATTATGAGCTCCACCTACATTTTATAAGTAGATAGTAGCCAGACTAAAGAATTAAAACACAGGGAGTCTTAGGAACCTTTATAAGCAGAGTCAAGCAAGATATATTCTCTATCAGTCACAATCCAAAAAAAGGATCTGAAACCGCTATGGAAATACTTGAGAACATGTGTGCAACATGCAGGCATACAAGGTCTGCCAATTGAGGTCGTGAACTAATCCTAGAAAAAGTGCTACATACCTCATTGCTGAATATCACTACGGTCACCTTCGAAGTACTCCCCTTGGAAGCTATGCACCAATGCCAGCGCCTACTCCACCCTTCAAAGCAATTTTGGAACTCTTTTCCTGGAATGGCCATCAGAGCTGTTATCATATTACCCTTGATGTCCTGAATGTCATCAAAATGTCTGCCTTTCAATATTTCCTTTATCTTCATTCGGGTAAAGAAAGAAATCATTGGGGGGCCAGATCAGGCGAGTGGAGAGGGTGTTCCAATACAGTTATGTGTTTACTGGCTATAAACTCCCTCACAGACAGTGCTGTGTGAGCTGGTGCATTGTCGTGATGCAAGAGGCATGAATTGTTCATGAAAAGTTCAGGTTGTTTTCATCTAACATTTTCATGCAGACTTTTCAGCACCTCCAAATAGTAAACTTGGTTAAGTGTCCAGTTGGTAAAAATTCATAGTGAATAATGCCTCTGATATCAAACAAGGTTAGCAACATCGTTTTGACTCTTGATTTGGACTCACAAAAGTTTTTTGGTCGTGGAGAATTGGCTGACTTCCATTGTGCACTTTGACGCTTTGTTTCTGGGTCATATTCATACAGCCATGTTTCATCACCAGTCATAACATGGCCCAAAACATCATCTTGCCTCTCCAAAAGGTCTTGGCAAACTGCGACTCTCCTTTGCTTTTTGTTCACCAGTGAGCTCCTTCGGGACCATTATTGCACACACTTTTCTCATGCCAAGATTTTCAGTTAAGATTTTCCTGTTTCTCTATCGATGTTTACTTGGTCTGCTATGCTTCTCACAGTCAGCCGACAATTTTGACACACAATTCGAGGAATTTTTGCAGTTTTCATCAGTTCTGCTTGTTACTGGCTGCCCTGACTTCTCTTCATCAGTGACGCATTCTCTCCCCTCAGAAAAATGTTTAATACATTTGTACGCTGCCATTTTTTTGATGGCACTATCCCAATAAACTTGGACTAACATGTCCCTGATTTCACTTCCACTCCTGCCAAGTTTAACAGAAATTTAATGTTTGTTTGTTACTCTAATTCAAACTCAGACATTCTAGCGACAGCACACAAAAACACACAACAACAATAATGAACACCACTCAGCAAGACACTGTCACACGTCGACACGAACACAGCTGTGAGACACTGACATACCAAGGTTATGAAACCTTACGGAGCTGTTTTTACAGTGCTGCCAATGTCAGTGCACAGTGGCAAATTTGTGAACTTAATTGTCAGACCTCGTATACTCTACATAATTAAAAAAAAGAGAGATAGGACAATCATTCCAGGAAGAGAGTGAATCCAAAAACACAGAAGCTGAAAGAGGACATGATCAAAAACTACAAAAATTATCTATAGAACTGAAAAAAGACAGAAGATTGTTTACGACAAAATTACTAAAAGTAGGAGGCTTTTTTGGCATGTGAATGAGACAAATATGTAACTAATTTTAAAAGTTTTTCTTTCTACAGCTTTAATGAGTGTATGAAATTCACACTATTCAGGGGTCTCTCAAGGACAAGGACTTGTCTTACTCACTGCTGTGCACTCACTTCCCACTATGGAACCTAGAAGCAGCAGATGTTCATTAAACGCTTTTTAGGTGGATAAATGAATAGATAAATAAAAAATCCATGAGTGTTCCATTATTTTCAGTTCCAAGTTTCTCTAAACTGTCTGAGAGATTTCACAGATAGAGGATAAGCCACTTGAAGGTGGTGACAAGTACAGATACCACATGGTCTCCTCTCAGCACGATCTTCTTCCTTCCCCAGTACAGCCTCCCTTCTTACATCCCCAGCCATTCACACACTAACCTCTGACGTCTAAAATAACTGCTGAGTAATGTGATCCACTAAGCTAGGCTTAGTGGCCATTGTAGTGTTCACGGATAGAGACTGGGCCTTCCTTATGTCCCCAGCATCTTCCTGACAGAGACCATCGGGCTCGCAAAGCCTATGATATTTATTATCTGGCCCTTCCCAGAGAAAGTTTGCCAACCCCTTTGGTCATTACTGACCTCTGCCACTGTAGCATGAAAGCAGCCTCTGTAGACAATACACAAACGGGATTTGATCCCCAGAGCACCATTAGCGAAGCCGTGCCATAAAGGAAAAGGACCTGACTCCACCTCAGGGATTCAAGATATGAACACATATCCATGCATGGAACAGTGATATGTGCCCAGGGTCTGGAAGGAGCTGGCCAAGCAGAGGTGCCCAGGGCAGGGCATTCTGGCAGGGAGAAGAGCACAGCAGCAGAGGTGAGGGAAACTGAAGTAGTCAGCAACTCCAAGCCATACGGTGTGGCTGGAACATTTGTTGCATGTGGAGAGTGTTAACAGATGGGGTTGGAAAGATCAGTTCCATTCAGTCAGGATGGGCCTGCTCTGTCCTCCTCCTTCTCTGGGGCCTGGCACAAAGCCTATCAGGTAGCAGCGGCTCCACAAATGTTAGTTCACTCAGAGTGAAAGAAAGATAGGCAGGGTCGAGATAAGAAGTAACTCAAATTTTCTTTTCTTTTTTCTTTTCTTTTCTTTTTTAGGATAAGAAAAAGAGAAACCTATGAGCGATATATCATGGAACTATCAGGACATGACCGTGGACATTTTCCTTAACCTCTCTGGTCTCTAAACCTCGATTTTCTTGAATGTAAATCTGCAGTGGTGAGGCTGACCATATATTATTGTTGCAAAGATTAAATGTAGTGTGATTGGAGTAAGCTGCCTGGTACAAGGCCTGGCACCCAGAGGCAGTGATTATTGTGAGTCTGTGTTACTGCTGAGTTTGGCAGCACCTCAATGTTTGATATTATATCTCGTCTGGCAGGGAAAACTGAAACGGAGCTGAAGAGCGTGATGGTGAAAGCAGTGCACTGAGATTCTGTTCTGGTTTCGGCTGGGATTGTTTGTTCAGTCCTAACAGCTAGTGTGAGTCCTCCTTTGGGACCCTGAGAAATCACCAGCCGCACGGTAACCAAAAGGCAGGCAGAAATCCGAGCAGTCAGGAGGGAGGCAGAGGGGGCCTTGGTGGAGAAAACATTTGTTCCCCTTAAAGAAATAGGATGTTTGAAAAGAAAACACGGCAACATTAGAGACGCAGACTCCAGCACATACATTTTTTGTTACCACTCCCTCCAGATGGGAGAGGGGATCAAGCCAGCTACATGATATATTCCTTTGCCAGGAACAAAACTTACTACAGAGAATGCTGTGTTCTCACACAAACTAATTTTCGTGTCATATTGAACCAGAGTCGTGTCCAACTGCCATTTTCCAGAGAGCAAGCAACCTCTCTAATTCCTTAAATTTGTGATGTACCTAAAAGTCATGAAATCCATTATCAATTTGTGGTTTGGGTATTGTTTAGTGCGTCCAAAACAGTGCCCTGGAGTTTTCCCAAGCCTTAGAAGCACAAAAGAAAATGGGTTGAATGCACCCTCCCCCTTGTGTTTTACACTTTTAATCTGGTCTAGACTGGAATTGGGAAAGCTATCTTGGCATGGGAATAACCTACAGCAAATTTAACTTGATGGGCCTTGCTCCATGGGGAGCCTGGAATAACACAGACCAAAGAGCAGACAATAACAATGCGGGCAAAGCAAGTCCAAAGAGCAGAGTTCATGAGGCCGTACGACTTCCTGGGTCATCTTGTCCACACTCCTGCAAAGTTTTTCCTCTGTAACTTTTTTGAACAACCTGCTCAAGTCCCGATAACCATCTCACTCCCCACTCAGCAGGTATTTCTTTCCCTCATCACTTGCCTAATTGACATCAGTGACATTTAACCAAACCAACCAGCTTCCTATGTAAAATAAAATTCTCAACTAGGGATTGGCTTCAATGGCTCCCACTGCAAGTACTGGGGGATAATACTTTGCACGTATATTATCTTTCTTTAAAAATCTTTCCTTAGAAATTTCTGGTCTTTCACTCAAAAGCCCAAAATGATCATTTACTTTGCATCATTATTTAAACAAACTTTTCATTGATAACAAAAAATTTTAGAGACTTAAGGATTTAGGAAATAGTTAATGTTATTAAAATATAAATTATATATACATAGACATGTATATAGTTATAAATTTTCTATATTTTAAAAGGTCACAAGATATAACAACCTTTTCTTTACTTTTTTTATACACGAGAGTAAGAGTTTTGTAGACCTTTGGTGGTCAAGTTATTTTTGACCATTGTTTGAGCATCTTCCATAGCTATACTGTGGACACCTACCTATGTGCAATTACATATCTGAAAGAAATTCTGCAACACGGAACAAGAGTTCCCAATGCTATGTCCTGGAATAGAGAAAATGTCACAGAATAAGAGAAAAACATAAAATGATTTTCTTATATTATTTAAAGTTAAATATGCCAGGTAATAAGTTGACGATAGACAAGCCAGAACATTTGCACGTGTTTCTTTTAGAGACTGGTTATGAGTGTGAAGCATGAATGACTCTCTGGCCTACTGGCTTCTCCACAGCCTTTTAGTTTTCTTCACGAATAATTTTTCCCCAGGTTGGTCTCATTGTAAAGACTGCTCCCATTTGAGAGACAGTATAGTATCATGGTTAAACACACGAACTCTAGAGCTGAGCTGGGTTCCAATTCCTGCTCTGCACCTTACCTGTTGTGTGTTCCTAGGCGAGTCTTTAACCTCTCTGTGGAACAGACAGCTCATTTGTAAGAAGATAGCAGTAACTACAATTACCTCCTATTTATGAAATCTCTTAAGAATTTCATGGTTGATGTTAAGTGTTCACTAACTTAGGTAGGATTTACTTTCCCTTCATCTTCTGCTATTTCCTTTTCCATGAAATCCTTCTTCTCCAAGTATATAAGTATCAATAATCTCAACATTATTACAGTCTAGAAATACTATGATCTCATAGGTCAACACTTAAAGAACCATTGCCCCAGTGTTTTGTGATGATTTGGAAATCAGCACGATCAAAACCAGGAAAAGCTGCCATCATTGCCCTGGTGCAATAACCAAAGAGCGACCATTGTGGATTAACGTAACATCTGTCTTTGTGAAACTTCAGCAATTATTCGGTAAGGTTACTGAGGCAGTTCAAGGCGAAAGTGTAACATCAAAATTTTCTGTGGGATCTACATTTTACAATGTATACACACACACACACACACACACACACACACACACACACACACAAACACTCACACACACACGGAGAGAGAGTCATTACACTGAGACAAATATATGAACACTATTACTTCAATAATTAAAATAAGTAATCCTACATTCATTTTAATTAGACAGATAATCAACAAATATGAGAAGCTTTTCCCAGTAAGGGACAATAAATATCATGTAGTCAGTTCACAAACACAGGCTCTAACAATGCTTACAAACTCCTCACATTCCTCAGCATTTTCTAGAATTTTCTCTAAATGTTGATAGGCTTAGTCCATAAGAAGTGAGGTCATTGTCTTAGCTGGCACATTACAGATTAACTTACTCTGTTAAAAGTTGATAGTCACACACATATATAGGGTTCTGTACATAGCTTTCAGTTTTCAGAATCAAAATTCTAAAATGCTCACAAAATGGGAATAACTCTTGACGGTGTTTCTCTGTTTTTGTGTTACTCCCTCAAGTGAATGTCTTTTTGGTTTTTGGTGATTTCCTCAAGTTTGAAATAACTCTTGCTGTTTAACATCTCTGTATATGTGCCTCTTTCCTTCTCTCATTCTATGTTATCCATTTTTTTCAGTCACTGTATTTACTAGTATCTGTTCATCCATCACTTTCCATTTTTAATGTCATCTTGGTCACTTTTTATCTTCTGTTTCTAAACAATCGCTATATAAAATCATAATTTTATATTATTTCTTAAATGTGTTGAATTAAAATGTATTTTTAATGGAATACTTTATCCCTTTAAAAAGTCTTTGATTTAATTAATTTAGCTTTTTGAAATATAACTGACATATAACATTATATTAGATTCAGGTGTAGAATATAATGATTTGATATGTATATATATTGCAAAATGATCACCACAATAAGTCTAGTTAACACCCATCACCACACAGTTACAATTATTTTTCTTGTAATAAGAAATTTTAAGATCTTAGCTCAGTTACTTTTATTGTTTATAGTAATTTTTCCTTTTTAAATTAGTTTCAGTTGTACAAAGCAACATAACGAGTTAAGTTACTTTTTAAAACTCAGGTTGAATTTTCACTTACATGACACCAATACTTAGCTTTTTTCTCTCAGATTCAGTGGTCATAAGAGTCCCTTAGGATATTTGAGTTTCCTTTAAAATTTATATTTAACTAAATAAATAATGTGTGTGAACATGTTTTGAAAATCTTTACCTCATATTTTTAAATGACTTTTTGTTATGCCAAATTATAAATAAACTATAATTTAATTATTTCCCTATTGATGAACATTTAGTTCCTTTCATTTATTAACCTGTGAAAAAAGGCTTCAATAACTATCTTTATATACATATATATCTTTTTTCAAATATGAAAGCTTCTTTGTTAACACAGATCTATTAAGTAATAGTTCCAATTTAAGGGTATATGCATTTTCAATATTGAAGTGAGACATGCCCTTCTAATATGGTCCTGGTTATATAAATATTAACATTTTCTAAATGAAAAAATACAACAAGGTATTGTAAAGAAAGGAGGCCTTCCTGCCTGTTTAATAAGAGTTTTATCAGATATGGGAGCAAGATTTTATTAGAGTTTTTTGACTCACCATCTGGGGAAATTACTTTTTTCTCTTTATCATAATTATACTAAATTACATGAACTTTATCCTATTTGTTGGTCATAGACTGTTGTTGGATATTATTTGCCAATATTTTATTTTGGATGTTGGCACAAATATTCATAAAACTGAGTCTTTAGTTTTCCATTTTTACATCCCCTTGCTCAGATTTTGGTATCATTGCTATGCTGACACTCTTCACAAAAATAATTCAGATCTCCCTGTGTTTTAGAATAATTAATAAAGTTGGAGTTGTCCATTCTACAGTGCATTTATCTATGGAATAGTTCTGTTCTGATGCTTTGTGGGGCAGGATTGCACTCTAAAAACATTCTCTATTTCTTCTTAGGTAATTTTTATCATTAAATATTGCTCCCTTTTATGCGATTGCTCTTGGTTCTTGGAAAAATCAACAATTTCTTCCAGGTGTTCCAATTTATTTTCGTAAAGTTAAATAATTTTCTAAATTTTAAGATTATTTTTCTATTCTTTCCCCATTTTGTCTTGTAATTTTTTTAGGTATATTTTTTCCTTTCTTCTTGATTAGAATAACTTTAGTCATATGCAGTACTTTGTTTTATCTTTATTAATTTATAATTTTGACTACTTTGTATTTTTGTCATACTTCAGAAATTTAATGCTTTATTAATGTGTGCAAATCTTTTCTTTACCACTAATTTAATTTTTTAACTGAATTTTCCTTTGAGCACTATACTATGTAGTGTCTTCCTTTTGTCATTTTAAAGGTATTGTGAAATTTTGTTCTGAATTTAATAAAACTCAGACTAGTTTAAAGCAGATTTTTACATTTACAGGTGGTGAGACTGGGTATTTTATTAATTATTTCTGGTTTTATACCTTTAAGGGAATAGGATATATTTGAATATATTCTATACAACTTCTATTTGGGATTATATTGATTATCTTTTAAAATGTTATATGATAATATTTATAAATATTTCATGGGTATGGCCATAGAAGACGTGTGTGTGTGCATGCACACACGTATGTGTTTAAAAAAGAGAAAGAGATCTCCTATATTCTCCAGTTCCCGAACTATCCTTATTTTTTGTCTTCCTAATCTGAGAGATTTGTATGAAAACCTTTAAATTTCAGTCAATGATACGAATGTGTTTAATTAATATTTCCTTGGAGGAGTCCTTCATTTTTCCCTTTGCATATTGCTCTGCAAATAAAGTAGCTGACCCTCAATACCTTACAACATATCTTACGAAAATGGCTGCATACCTCAGAGTGAAATTACTAGATCATCAGGTAAGCATACTCATATATTCAGGCCCACTAGACACCTCCAAACTATTTTCAACATTGTTGTAACAATTTACAATACGCCCTGCAATATGAGAGTTGCTGACCCTTACCAACTTTTCACATTGTTGCCTTTTTTCATCTATTCTGTTGAGTCAATTTGCATTTCCCTGATATCTAAGAAAGTTAAGCAACTTTTCATGTCTATTAGCAATTTGAATAGCCCCTTTAATGAAGTGCCAGACAAAGTCATTGTGCCTATTTTTCTATTGGGTTGCTTTTCCCTTCTCTCTTTATTATTTATAGAAGTCCTTTATTTAGACTACAGTCTAAAATAATTTTTGTTTTACTTTTACAATTGTCTTAGTATTATTAAAAACAAAACACCTTAACTCCATTTCTCCCCTTGCATTATTGAGACAACATTTTCATTTCATATATATTTTTGGAATTTTTTACTTTTTAGGAAAACAGTTTTATTTACTAATTACAGAATCCATTCATTTGGGATACACTACACCCTCCCCACCCCTTCTTTGCTTTTTTAAAATTTAAAATCTTTATTTTTCAATTACTGTTAACATACAACATTCCATTAGTTTCAAGTGTACAAAACCACATAGTGATTAGACATTTATATGCCTCACAGTGATAACCCCAATAAGTCTATTATCCATCTGACATTGTAGTTATTAAAATATTATTGACCCTATTCCTTATGCTGTAATTTATAGCTTCATGACTATTTTTTAAATTATACTTGACATTCAATATTATTTTATATCAGTTTCAAGTGAACAGTGTAGTGGTCAGACATTTATATAATTTATGAAATAATCCCCCGGTAAGTCTAGTATTTACAATATTATTGACTATATTCCCCATACTGTACTTTACATCTCCATGACTATTTTGTAATGACCAATTTGTACTTCTTAATGGCTTCGCCTTTCTCACTCAGCCCCCCCAATCCCTTTCCAATTAGTAACCATCAGTTTGTTTTCTGTATCTATGAATCTGTTTCTGTTTTGTCTGTTTTGTTCTTTAGTTTCTACATATAAGTGAGATCATATGGTATTTGCCTTGCTCAGCCTCACTTATTTCACTTAGTATAATACCCTCTAGGTTCATCCATGTTGTTGCAAATGGTAAGATTTCAATCTTTTTTATGGCAGAATAATATTCCATTGTATAAATGTACCAGTTTCTTTATCCAGTCATCTATCAATGGGCCTTTCAATTGTTTCCATTTCTTGGCTATTGTGAATAGCGATACAATGAACATAGGGGTTCATGTATCTTTTCAAATTAGTGTTTTCATTTTCTTTGGATAAATATCCACAGTGGAATTGCTGGGTCATATGGTATATTTATTTTTAGTTTTTTGAGGAATCTCCACGCTGTTTTCCATAGTGGCTGTACCACTCCGCAATCCCACCATCGGTGCACAAGCATTCCCTGTATTCCACATCCTCGCCAATCCCTGTTACTTGTTGATTTGATGATCGCCATTCTGACAGGTATGGGGTGATATCTCATTGAGGTTTTTATTTGTGTTTTTCTGATGATAAGTGATGTTGAGCATCTTTTTATATGTCTATTGGTCATCAGTATGTCTCCACCCATGGAGACATGGAAAAACGTCTATTCAGGTCCTCCACCCATTTGATAATTGGATTGTTTGTTTTTTGGTGTTGAGTCGTATTTTTTATAAATTTTGGATATTAACCCCTTATGAGATGTATCACTGGCAAATATCTTCTCCCATTCAGTAGGATGTATTTTTGTTTTTGTTGATAGTTTCCTTTGCTGTACAAAAACTATTTACTTTGATGTCATTGTATTTGTTCATTTTTTCTTTCATTTCACTTGCCTGAGAAAATGTATCAGTAAAAATATTACTAAGTGTAATGTCTGAGAGTTTACTGCCTATGTTTTCTTCTAGGTGTGTTTTATGGTTTTGGGTCTTACATTTAAGTCTTTAATGCATTTTGAATTTATTCTTATAAATGGGGTAAGAAGATGGTCCAGTTCTCCCAGCACCATTTATTGAATAGACTGTATTTACCGCAATTTACATTATTGCTTCCTATGTCATAGATTAAAGGACCATAGGCATGGGTTTATTTCTGGGTTCTCTATTCTGTTCCATTGATCTATGTGTCTGTTTTTATACCAATACCATGCTGTTTTGGTTACTATAGCCTTGTAGAATAGTTTGATGTCAGGTAGCATGATACCTCTAACTTTGTTCTTCATTCTCAATATTGCCATGGCTATTCAGGATCTTTTATGATTCCATGTAAATTTTAGGATTATTTGTTCTAATTCTGTGAAAAATGACATTGTTATTTGGATAGGGATTGCACTGAATCTATAGATTGCTTGGGGTAGTACGGATATTTTAACTATGTTAATTCTTTCTATCCATGAGCATGATATATGCTTTTATTTATTTGTATATTCTTCAATTTATCTCTTCAGTGTCTTATAATTTTCTGAGTGCAGGTCTTTTACTTCCTTAGTAAACTTTATTCCTAGGTATTCTTTTTTATGTAATTGTAAATGGAATTGTTTTCTTAATTTCTCTTTCTGATAGTTTGTTATTGGTACATGAAAATGTAACCAATTTCTGAATATTAATTTGTATCCTGCTACTTTACTAAATTCATGTATCACTTTTAATAGTTTTTTGGTGGAATCTTTGGGGTTCTCTTAAAATAGCATTATGTCACCTGCAAATGACAGTTTTACTCTTTTCTTTCCAATTTGGATGCCTTTTATCTCTTTTTCTTGTCTGATTGCTGTGACTTAGGACTTCCAATACTATGTTGAATAAAAGTGGTGAAAGTAGACATCTTTGTCTTCTTCCTGATCTTAAGGAGAATGCTTTTGGCTTTTCCCTGTCGAGTTTGATGTTAGCTGTGGGTTTGTCATATATGGCCTTTATTATGTTGAGATACGTTCTCTCTATTCCCACTTTGCTGATTATTTTTATCAAAAAATCGATGCTGGGTTTTGTCACATGCTTTTTCTGCATCTATTGATATGATATGATTTTTATTTTTCATTTTGTTTGTGTGGTATATCACAGTAATTGATACTGAACCAACTTTGCATACCAGGAATGAATCCCACTTGATTGTAATGCATGATCTTTTTAATGAATTGCTGAATTTGGTTTGCAAATATTTTGATGAGGATTTCTGCATCTTCTTGAATTATTTGAAAAAGCTTGAGAAGAATGGGTGTTAATTCTTTTTCTTTTTTGCATGTTTGGTAAAATTCACCAAAATTAAAATATTCAAATTTAAAAGCCACACTAGCTGGGTTGGGAAGGTCCCAGGGACTCACTAGGGTGGGGTATGCATGGAGTTCACCAGGCCAATGTGATCTCAGATTTGGCCCTGTTGGGGAGGACTCAACACAGGAAAGATGGTACCCGCATGTAGGCTACATGTGAGGCAAGCTCTACACAGAGATAATGGCGGCTGTCCCTGGCCCTCACCCTACAGCCACAAAACTCAGCCTTTCCCTGTATGTCTTTGGTGCCTTTTGAGTTGCTGTCCCTCCACCGGAGCCAAGAGTGATTGCCTGCAAGTGAGTGAGTCTGTACACAGGCTCTTTAAAGAGGATGTCTGGGTTTCCAGTCACCTTCTGTCTCACTGGGATGAATGGCCAGATGATCATTGCCAGATGTTGTGGGGACTCCTCTTCCCATCACAGAACCTCATTACAGCTAGGGAGCCTGGTGTGGGGCTGGAACCCCTCACTTTTCAGAGGGGAAATCTCCACTGAGGAAGTGCCCCTCCTGATGTTTAACCACTATTTGTGGGTTTGGGGTCAGCCCATTTTGTGTCTGCACCCCTCCTACCAGTCTCAATGTGGTCTCTTCTTTATATCCTTAGTTATAGGGGTTCTGTTTAGCTAGTCTTCAGATAATCCTTGAGGTTAATTATTCTATAATTTATTTGTAATTTTAACGTGGCCATGGGGGGTGGCAGGCACGGTGCTTACCTATACTGCCATCTTGGCACTTCTCATTCCATATATTTTAAATCTCATAAAACATTATTATTACTATCATTGTTTTGTATAAACCTATTTATTCTTTTGATTGCTTTTATTTCTTTTTGCATTTTTAAATTTCCCTCTGTGATCATTTTATTTCTCTCTGAAGAACTCCCTATAATTTAAGTCTTCTACAACAAATTCTGTTTTTTTCTCTTTAAGAATATCTTTGTTCATCTTCATTTTTAAAAGATATTTTTGCTCGGCATATAAATAACAGCTGGAACTAATTTTCTTCCAGTACTGTAAGAATGCCATTTTCTTGTGTTCTGTCTTGCACCATTTTTTTCTGCAGAATCAGTGGGAAATCTTACCATTGCTTCTTCTTCCTTATTCCTAGCTGTCTTCTCTGAGAAGAGCCAATTCCTCCTCAACAACTCATAGCCTCTTGAACCCTGATGCTTTGTTACTCTTAGAATGCCACTCTCATCAAACATTTTCTAGAAAAAGAAAATCTTTCTTAAAAGGAATTGTCATATCTGTTGCTTAAGAAGACATAATCTTCACCACCCAGAGTCAGTTCTCTTTTCATCACCATATATTTGATCCCTTTTACTCTCATCTACGATCCCTCCCCCCCCCCACCCTCTGGTAACCACTAAACTATTGTGTCTATGAGTTTTTATGAACACACAACATAATATATAGATGCTGTATTAAATAACTGTACACTTGAAACCTATGTAACTTCACTAGCAATTGTTATCCCAATAAACTTTAATTAAAAAAAAGAAGACATATTTTTTCCATATCTTTGTACATTTCATCCCCTTTGAAATTCATCTTTTCTTCACTCTCCCTTTGCATATTTGAGGGATTCTCTTTTTCCTTGAATTTGAACAGTATTTTTGAGTTGGTTAATGCTCATTTTATCTAGGACAAAGTAAGTGCTTTCATTTCCCAGTATCAATGATTTTTAAATATTTAGGAACATTTTAACTATTATTGAATATTGATTGTTTTCTATTTTGTATTCTTTAATTCAAAAAAAATTTGTCTTTAATATCTAACCTCTAAAGTCTTATCTGTCTTAACTTCTCCCACATTCTCTGTTTCTAATGCCTAATTTGAATTTTTCATTAACAGAAATTAATCTCTTTTGTCTTTTTTTATAGCTGTATTTTATATTCCTTTCCCAATGGCCAATACTTCTTACCTAAAAACTTAATACATACAGTCTATTTTAGACACTGGTTATATTATTTTTGAATTTTTCTTTATACTCTACAAATTTCTCAATAGATTGATACAATTTAATGTGTGCATAGCTTTCCTCACACTTTCTAGTGTTTCCTTGTAATTTTCTGAACATTAGAAACCTAGTCTCATGAGAGCCAACATTTTTTTAAATTGGGGTATAAATATACCTAGTAAAATTCACAGTTTTGACAGATGTATACATTCATGTAACCAACACCCCAACTGAGATATAGTAGATTGTCGTGCCTCTAGAAAGTTCCCTTGTTGCCCCTCTTTCCAGTTAATCTCCTTCTTACCAGAAGAACCACTATTTTGATTTCCATCCCTATAGACTCATTTTTGCACATTCTTGAACTTGATATAAATGGAATCATATTGTATGTATACTTCTGTGTTTGGCTTCTTTCACTCAAAATGTTTTTGAGAGCAACTGATGTTGTTGTATTTATTTATCAGTAGTTCATTCCTCTTTGTTGCTGAGTATTTACTCATATATCACAGTTTGTCTTTCCAGTTTCCTGCTGATGGACATTTGGGTTGCTTTGGTGTTCAGATTAGAATTTATTGCTCTGTGTAATACTTTTCCATCGCGTGGTATGGGGAGAGAGACATAGAAACATACTAAATTCTGGGATATTTTTTATTCTTGCTATTTGCTTAGGAAAGTTTGGTAGGTTTTCTTCTTTTGATAATTTCTAGAAATTTTAATTTTAAAAAGTGATAATCTCCAGAAAACTTCCTTACTCTGTCATCTTATCTGAACAATTGGAGTCATATGAATAGAATATATCTTAAGTAAGCACTAAAGCCTTTAGAATTTGGAACTTATAATTGCAGTAAAAAGTGTCAAGTAAGAAAAACTGAAATAAAATTGCAGAATTAACTATATACAGATATTATTTGGGCTATTTTTCAATTTTACTGAGAAACAATTTAGACTCAACAAAATTCACTGATTTGAGTGCACAGGTTAGTGAATTTTTTGATAGTGTATAACCATTGTCCACATTAAGAAATAAAATAGATCCCTCACCCTAAAAAGTTTCCCTTTGCCTCTTTGCAGTCAACCTCATTCCCTGACCCCCATCCCCAGGCATTCACTGATATACCTTCTGTAACTATAGTTCAGTTTTTTCTAGAATTTCATATAAGTAGAATCATGTAGTATGTATTTATATTGTGTTTGTTATAATTAATTTAGCATAATGATTTGATTTTTTATAACTTTATTGTGATATATTTTACATTCACCCATTTCAAGTGTACAATTCAGTGATTTTTTTTATAGAGTGCTAGTCATTTATATATATATATATATATATATATATATATATATATATATATAAAGTTTATTGGCATAAGAATTGTTAGTAAAGTTACATAGGTTTCAGGTGTATACTTGTGTAATACATCATCTATATATCACATTGTGTGTTCACCACCCAGAGTCAGGTTTCCTTCCATCATCGTATGTTTGATCCCTTTTACCCTGATCCACCACCCCTCTCCCTCCCACCCTCTGGTAACCAATAAACTATTGTCTGCGTCTATGAGTTTTTGTTTCTTCATTTGTTTATCTTGTTCCTTTGTTGTTTTCAGTTTTATATCTCACATATCAGTGAAATCATATGGTCCTCAACTTTTTCTGTCTGACTTATTTCACTTAGCATTATAATCTCAAGATCCGTCCATGTTGTCACAAATGGCACTATTTCATCTTTTCTTATAGCAGAATAGTATTCCATTGTGTATATATATCACATCTTCTTTATCCAATCATCTATGGAAGGACACTTTGGTTGTTTCCATGTCTTGGCCACCTACAACCGATTTATGGTGATGGTTGCACAACCAATGATTTTTAATAAATTTACCGAGTTGTGCAACCATCACCATAAATCAGTTGTAGAATATTTTCATCACTCCAATAAGATCCTTTATTTCTATTTACTCTTTATCTCATTTCTGCCCTCTGCCCTAAGCAACCACTAATACACTTTCCGTCTCTATATATTTGTCTTTTGTGGACATTTCATATAAATTGAATCATATAATATGTGGTCTTTTGTGTCTTGTTCCTTTCACTTAGCATACTGTTTTGAGATTCATTTATGCTGTTGAGTACATTAACATTTTGCTCCTTTTTATCACTCATTTATTACTATTTTGTCAAAATGCATAGTATTACTTAATTTGCTTATTACTCACTTTTTGATCAATATTTGGGTTGTTTCCAAGTTTGGGACTATTATGAATAATGCTCTCATAAACGCTTTTAAGCCTGTGTGTAAAATAAGTTTTCATTTCTTTTGGGTAAATATCTAGAAGTGAGATTGCGGGGCTGTATGGTAAGTATATGTATAACTTTCAACACACTGTTCTACTGATATTGAAAGTCGCTTTACAATTTTGCATTCCTAAAGCAATGTGTAAAAGCTCCAGTTACCCCATATCTTTATACACACTTAGTTGTTAGTATTAGTATTGTCAGTCTTTTAAACTTTGTCCATTCCAGTGGGTATGCAATGGAATCTATACAGCTATTAATGTATATGTCTATATCAATACAATCTCAATAAAGATGCTAGATGACCTTTTTAAAGAAATTAAAATCCTGATTATAAAATTTATATGAAAAGGCAGAAACAAACAAACAAAAAACAGAAAAGCAAAAAAAATCTTGAAAAAGAAGGACAAAGTTGAAGGATTTACGGTATCTGATCTCAAGACACACTATATAGATTTATCAGACGGTATGGTATTGGCATAAAGATAGACGTAGATCAATGATGCAGAATAGAAAGTCAGGAAATAGATATATACTTACATGGTCATTGATTTTCAACATTAAAAACATTTGGGTGTTCGTTCACTCGACAAATACTTCTTGGGCATCTCCTAAATGCCAGGCACTATAATAAGCAGTGGGGATATAACTATTAACAAAGTATTCAAAAATCTCTATTGTCTTGTAGCTTATATTCTGGTTGGGAGAGGAAAAATTCAAATCAAATCAAAAAAATAAATGAATGAATGAATGAATGAATGAATGAATACATAAAATAATATGTTAGATAATTATAAATCCCTTGGGGAAAATAAAGCAGGAAAGGGGGATAGGATTGATAGGGATCTGCTTTGAATGTTGTAGCCAGGGTAACAAGCCATCTGCAGAACATTCTAGGAAGAGGAAGCAGCAAGTACAGATTCCCTGAGGCAGACCTTGGAAGAGTGAGTGTCGTGAGAGTGAGCAAGGGTCAGATTGAGAAGCTTCAGCTCTGAAAAATAGCTTCGGCCAGATCACACAGGATTTTGGAAGAATTGTAAGGAATTTAGCTTTGATTGCCATTGAGGGTTTTGAGTAGAGAGGTGATATCATGCCACTAAATGTTTTCAAAGAATTAGTATGGCTGATATAATGAGCATGGAATTTCAAGATACAAGAAGGGACGGCAAGGGGGAAGTTAAGAAGTGTAGCCTATTCAAAAATTAATCTGGCCATCACAAGAGATACCAAAGAGAGATTGTAGAGTGAATAATAGAAAAGAAGATAAAAAGATACAGATAAATAAGAGGTAACAGGGAGGAGGCAAAGTGATCACAGTATTTTTTAAAAAAGAGACTATAAGAAGATGAGAGAATTGATTTTCAAAAAACAGAGTGAGATAGTATCAAATGCTTGAGAGAGGACAGGCAGTATGAGGTAGGGAAAAGAGCAAAGAATTTTAAACATTAAGTGTTATTTGGTGAATTTCTATAACATAGTCTCAGTACGATGGTGGGACCATAGGGGCTTTAGAACAAATGGAGGCAGCAGTAAAAGCCACTTGCTTAAGAAATTTTCCAGTGGAAGGAAGGATAGCACAAGTTAGAGGACAGTGGGAGAAAATGAAGGTTGATTTCAGGATAGGTTAGACCATGGGGTTTAGAGGCTGAGGAGAAAGATCCAGGTGGCTGTGAGTAACTGAGGATGACAGAGAATGCAAAAGATAGGAGAAGTGTTGGAGAGGGTGGAGACTGGGGGAGTTGTTAGGGACCAAGCTTCCTAGAATCTCCTAGCCAATTCCAGAAATTGCCTCGGAGGTGCAGTTTCTTTTGACATTTTTGCAGTGTTTGTTTTGTACTTATAAAGTACTACATTCGCAAATGCACCAATCCTACCCAGATTTCTCCCAGCTCACATAACAACTCACATCAACTAGGTTGTCCCCCTCTGCTTTACCCTTAACTACAAACTCTCGTTCTTTTTGGAAATCTAAATAGGAATAAAAAATTCCATGAAGACACAAGTCAGGCCTGTAGAAAGCATAAGTTAGATGCTGCCTGGCTGAGATTTGCTGTGTACTGGGCGCTGCAACTTAGCGGTGTGAACCGTCTAAGCCTGACGCTGTTTGAACATCTCATCTGCGAAACCATTGGAGATGCTGATTTGCCCCCCGATACACAACATCTGGGCCTTGCCTTGCAAGACAGCCTAGTTCTAAGTAGGAGGTAGGCAGGAACAGCTGAGCAAGACTTGGGAATTTCACCCCCCACATACACATCCTTCTTTAATTTTTCCTTACAAAGCTCACACCCAGTTTCATTTTCACACACAAAGAGGTCCTTTGTATTTTATTATGACCAAGTTACAAAAGTAAATGTTTTCCTTTAAAAAGCAAGTGGGTGTGGATGATGGTCGCTTGGGTGGAATGTGAATAAAGGCTTTCCCCCCAGCAAGCCGAACTCCAAAGGAAAATGGAATTATGTTGAACCCCCAATTTGGCAACAATGCTTTTATTTTAATTATTTGTTTGTTATTTTATTTTCCTGATCTGTAAGAAATTTTGGAAATATTTTAAATTTAACCATGGTGGCTAAAAAGAATTCTGAAGTCTCTGAAGCAAGTTACAGTGCTGAATAGAAGCAAATCATTCTCCATTCTCCTTTAGTTCAAAAGTGAATGCTCAACTGAAATTTTCAAATGTGTTTTAATATCACTATAATATGTGGAATGCATTTTTTTACATGGGAACTAGAAGTGAGTGACTATCGTGCAGGAATTCTAGTCCTACTTCCCACATAAGAACGCAGGACATGGTGAGGCCACAAAGGAACACCCACGGAGCCATAGATAGGGGAGTCAAACCAATATATTCTCGCTGGCGGCATCCGCCTCTCACAATCCGCCGTGCTAACTGCAATCCGTATTTGGCAGCCCAGCACCATCTTCTTGCTAGCCCCCATTTCTCTTTGCTAGCTTAGCCACGGCAGTTATATTAGTGGCCAATGGCTCACTGGTTACAGCTGACGGCCAACTAGCCATAGCTGATGGCCATCCAATCACAGTTGATGGCCATTTACTACCTGAGCCAGCACTTTTCTATGTGAGGCCGAGAGCCTGGAAACTGCTTTCTGGGGTTCTGTCCCCACAGTGACCGAACCAGATACAGCTCAATGGGTCCCTGGCAGATTGCTTCATGTAACTAAAACATAGTTTTGTTTCCTTTCCACTACTATGTTTTCCCGAAAATAAGACCTACCCCCAAAATAAGCCCCAGTTAAGATCGTCAGCCAGATGGACGCATTTAGTACGTTATGACAATGTTCCAGAAGAAGATGACATGACTGTATTCGAATAAATGTAGATTGTTGCACATGAAAAAATAAGACCTCCCCTGAAAACATGCCCTAATGTGTCTTTTGGAACAAAAATTAATAAAAGACCCAGTCTCATTTTCAGGGAAACATAGTACTCTTTTCTGGCTGACCACATGAAACATTAGCGCCTGCTTTTGCAAATTGTGAAATACTCGGAGTATTAGACAAATACTCGGAGTGAGCTAACTCAACAAAACTCAACAAAAGTGGGTACTTTTCTACATTCTTCAACCCTGCTGACAGTATATCCCCATTCCAAATGTTACTACTGAAGGCTTCATGCTTTCCTCTCAACCTTTCTTTACATCAAAACCTCCTTTTGGGAAAGGATCTTAAAGACTGTTAATATATACATAATCAATAAGTCTTTAAGCATTCCATGTTTCAGGAACTTATGAAAATGGAAATAACACAGTAAGACAAAGGAATGAAGCTTTAAGCAATTTCAGCTGGCAATCAGCACAAGCTTGCTTTTCTCAAGAGAAGGAGACTTTCTAGTACCTTTGAAAAGACGCATCAGTATCTTCCTACTCTGAAAAATCTTAACTATGGGAGACTTATAGACAGGCATTTCCACTAAAAAAAGTTATTAATTGAACAAATATTTACTGAAAATTTTTTTTCCACTGTGGCTTTTACTTTTTCCCCTCGAGGCCCACATTTTTATATCATAATCCAACACACACACACACACACACACACGCACTCCAACTTTGGAAACAATATTTTCATTAAATAACACTTATCTCACCCTGTGCAATGCACTCTGATATTTTAATTTCTATTGACTTTTTTTAATGCTCATGAACTCTCACAACCCAGATTTTATGACCCAGTTTTAAAAAGCACTGTAGAGGTACTGGAGATCCAAGATAATGAAGCAGATAAATGCTGTGCTTGCCTCATCCCATGAACACAGCAAAATTATAACTAAATTACAGAACAATCAACCTGTAGAACTATCTGAAGTCTAGCTGAACAGAAGTTTTATAACTAAGGATATAAAGAAGAAGTCACATTGAGACTGGTAGGAGGGGGGAGATAAAAATGGGCTGATTCCACACCCATGTGTGGTGATTAAAAATCAGGAGAGATATCTCAGCCACAGAGGTTCCCCATGAAGGAATGAGGGACCCTAGCCCCCCACACCAGGCTCCCCTGCCCGCAGTACTGGTGCTGGGAAGAGGAGCCCCCACAACATCTGGCTGTGAAAAACAGTGGGGATTCTGACCATACAGGTGGGACAGAAGACTGTGGGAAACCCAGGCGTCCTCTTAAAGGGCCCATGCAGGCACTCACCCTGGCCTCCAGCAGAGGATTGGTGACTCGGGGGGCGTCAGAGACATCTGGGGAGAGACTGAGTTGTGTAACTTTAGGCAAGTACTGGAGGGACAGTCCCATTTCCCCTGTGTGGTGCCCTCCTCCCATGCAGCCAGGAGCCATCTTTCCTGTGTTGAGCCTGCCCCCACAGGCCAAATCTGAATCTGACTCGCCTGGTGAACTCCTCTGCTCCACTCTGCTGACTCACTGAGACCTTGCCTTACCTAACCTGCATACTGCAGAATGCTTTATCGGAGGCTGAACCTTACAGGAGCCAGCAGGTGGCAGCAGGCCTCGAAGTGTCCTGGCTTTTTGTGTAGCTACTCCAGACCTGGTACTAGTGGCAGCCATCCTCAGTTTGCAGCATGGCCACTCCCAGTGTGCTCAGGTACAGCACAGTGACCAACTGTGGATCACTTTGTAGCTCCTACCAGGTACTCTTTGGCCAGTCACAGGCAGTGGCTGACCTGGGCCTGCACCAAAACCCCTCCCTTTGAGGGGATCTGTGCATCCATATGTTCATTGTTTACAATGGCCAAGATGTGGAGGCAGCCTGGGTGTCTGTTGATGGAAGAATGGATAAAGAGAGGGTGGTCCATATATAAAACGGAATATTGCTCAGCCAGGGAAGGGAATGGATTCTTGCCATCTGCGGCAGCATGGACGGACCTGGAGGGTCAGACAGAGAAAGACAGATGCAATGTGATTTTGCTTCTATGTGGAATTTAAAGAACAAAATAAACAAACAAGACAGAAACAGACTCATAGATACAGAGACCATTTTGATGGTTGCCAGATGGGAAGAGGGTTAAAGGAGAGGGTGAAAAAAGGGAAGGGATTCAGAAGTACAAACTGGTTTTTACAAAGCAGTCATGGGGATATAGGGTATAGCATAAGGATTATAGTCAATAATATTATAATAACTATGTGTGGGGTCAGATGGGTACTAGATATATTGGGGTGATAGATGGGAGGAGGTTTGGAGGACAGGGTAAAAAAGATGAAGGCATTAAGAAGTACAAATTGGTAGTTACAAAACAGTCATGGGGATATAAAGTACAGCATAGGGATTATAGTCACTAATACTGTAATAACTGTATAGAGCAGGTGAGTATGAGACTAGTCAGGGGGATCACTTCTTAAATTATACACATGTCTAACCACTATGCTGTACATGTGAAATTAATATAAAATAATACTGAATGTCAATTGTAACAGAAAAATTAAAAATGGGGGGAACGGTGAAGGGCAATAAGTGGTCCAAATTTCCATGTATAAAATATGTCATGGTGATGTAATGTGTAGCATAAAGAATATAGTGAATAATATTGTGATAGTGAGGTACAGAGTCAGATGGTGCTGGATTTATCATGGTGATCACTTCTTTATATATATAAATGTTGAATAACTACTGTGTATACCTGAAACTAATATCATATTGTATGCTAACTGTGTTTTTAATAAAAATATGTTTTAAAAAGACAAAAAAAATTGAGAACCATATGACTTAACTCATATGTGGCATATAAAACTAAAAGCAACAAACAAAATAAAACAAACAAACAAACAAAACAACAAAGAAACAAAAAACTCATAGATACAGACAACAATTTAGTGGTTACCAGAGGGAAAAGGAGGAGGGAGAAGAGGGTAAAGGGGCTCAAATGTATGGTGATGGTGATGGAAGGAGAAGTGACTCTGGGTGGTGAACACACAATGCAATATAGAGATGATGTATTATAGAATTGTATGCTTGAGACCTATATAGTTTACTAACCAATGTCACCCCAATAAATTTAATGAAAATTATAAAATAAATAAATAGCACTATAGAATGTCTAGACTCTGTACTAGACACTGAGGACATGTGCCTACTTTCATTCTTCACTCTGGCTGTAGTCCAGAGTGGGAGATATTCGAAAGTAAACAAATATAAGTTGTGATATATTCTAGAAGGTAACCAAGATGGAACCCTGATAAAATTAGGAGACCTAATCTGGAAAGAGTGGTCAGAGAAGACCTCTTTGAAGAGGGAAGTAAGCTGAGACCCAAAGAATGAAAAAGACAGACATACCAAAGGCAGGGGGAACAGCATTCCAGGGAGAGGCGACCACATTCCACAAGGCTGGAAGGAGCCTTTTGAAGAACTGGCAGGAGGCCAGTGTGTGGAAGGGGGGTGGAAATGAGGGTGGAAAGAGAGGCAGAGATATAGCACACAAGGATTTGTAGGCAACAGTGAACAGTTTGGACTGAATTCTAAATGTAGTGGGTAGCTCCTGAGAGATTTTTGAATGTGCTAAATCAGGTTATGCAGCTAAAGCTTTATAAAGCATTCTGTGCGTTGACCTCTATCGTTAAAGATTCCATACTGCATTTTCAGAAACTTTCCAAGTTCAAGAAGAACTGAGTGACTCTCCAGTGATTTTGGAGGCAGCATGTAAGAGATGAGCTTGTGAAGGCAATGAATAAATGGAATAATTCCCTTTGGGTATAGTGGCAATATATATATAGCCCCATTCAAATCCAAGTGCACTCGAGACATTCCCATGGTAAGGCACAGTTTTTCTTTAACAGCTGCATAAAATTGTTCACATTGAACCTTTACAATGTGGCACACACTGTGCTACTCACAAATTTCCATCTCCCCAATCTGTATCTGGACAGCTGTGCCTAAAAAAATAGGTGAAAGATTACATTTGCCAGTTCTCTTGGTATTCCCATTTTATGGCTTTTGTGGGAATGCAGTTCAGGCTTGCCTGCTATTTTATTTAATACTTCTCCTTGTAAATTCCAGCTGTTGACCATGTAATTAATCCCTGTATGGAAAGAATATTGGCATTTGCTACCACAATACCTGAGCTTTATCCCAATAAAATTATATTCATCGTAGCCTTTTCCAGTACTCAACAGTTGTTCCTCAGGACCATTTTACATTCCACACAATTAGTAGTGTGACTCTGCTCCCCACTTCTGCATAGTTACTCAACCACGACTTTCACTTGTTCTTCTTGGTTTCTAGTCACTGAAATCTAGGATGTGAAATAACAAGCATCTTCTACGTTACGCCTAAAGAGATTACTTCTTAGCTTGTTAACTTATTGTAGAGTGTGGTCTTTAGAATAAACATGGTGGTTAGCTCTTGATAACTATACCTAATACAAGAGACAATCTATGGTATTTATCCTTGGCCGTAGTATTCTCTCATTAAGTCCCTTTTTAGTCATTCAGTCTTTGTGGTCTCTTTCAGCAGATTTATAGAAACATTTTTTTCCTTTATTGTACCAAAATTAAAATGGCTAAGACTTTCAAGCACCATCCTCACAGGAGTATTTGTCTTTTGATAGGGAGCAAAGCTTAAGATAAAGAGAAAATTCACTTGCTTTTTATCCATAAAGTGACTGGACAAAGCTCTATAAAGCCTGCCTGTCTCTAATATGTCAGCTTGTAATTTGTTCTCATACGACACATACGTAAGGCCAGCTCTGTGCATTATGACATGATATCTGGAATAACACCTATATTATTGGTATGGACTTGATGGCAAAATAAATCAAACATTTTCAAAAATTCACCTTTGGATAAGGAAACTGATGAAAGATCATCAGCTTTGCAACAGTGTCTGGAAATCAGTTTTTTTTAAATCCCAAAGAAGAAAGGACTAATTTTTTTAAAACATTACTATCTGAAAATTTACCCTAGGATCTGGGAAATACATGTACTAATGAAGAACAGCTGGATTTGGGACAAAATTATGCAAGTAAATCACATGTTTGACTGGGTATATTTTCTTTAGGATGGAGATCAAGAAGATACATTGCCAACCAAAATGTGGATCGATTTTAATATGTTTTTGTAACGTATAAAGTTAAAGGCTCCTTTGTAATTAAATCTATTTGTCAAATGGGAAAGAATTTGGAGTAAATATCAATTCCTAATGAGAAAATGGAGTCCACCTGAGGGCAAATTTTAAGGAGGAAAATGTTCAAAATTTCTTAAGGATTTCTAGTTCATCATTTCCTCCACGATATATTAAGGTGCACAGAATGGTTCTGCTAGCCATACACAAGCACATAACATGAAACAGGTATTAGTGTAAGAATGCATTTATTTCTTCAACAATATTATTTGATAATTTACTATATTTAAAGTTGTGGGAGATATAAAAGTGAATTAGAAATGGAATGTGTCCTAAAAGAGTCCATTTTGGGAAGAAAATATGAATATGAATGATTTAATAAAAGATGATGAATTAATTAAATCTATACCCCGTAGTGTATTTCTTAGGGATAAAACAATATAATAATCATCATCAAAAGATTTCCTTATTGGTTTTAGAGAATTATCAGAAAAATACACATCAGTGTTGACATGTGTTAAATATTATTCTTCCTGACGCTGTTATAGCATCTTTGTTTTTTGAATTGTGACTTACACTTTCAAATTGCAATAGAACTAAAATTTTATAAACACTTTCCTTCAAAATATAAGAATATACAATTAAATCATTTTAATATATTTTAGTATATTTTAATATATTTTAATATATTTTTATTTGTTATATTTCCCTGATAACAAGCAGTGCAGGTGTAGAAACTGGACATCTGGAAGGCAGCTTTAGAATAAAGTCTATCCCTAAAATTATCTATATAGAAACCTCTCACCATTCTTCCCATAGTGAAGCGCATAGCCCATGAGGCAGGAGGCCAGCTTAAGCAGGTTTTGGCGTACAGGGCTTTTCAAGGTTTATCCAACCAAGGGGGGTGTGCGTGTGTGTGTGTGTGTGTGTGTGTGTCTGTGTAAAATTATTAATGTTAAGTATGTCTACTGCACATCATTGCTGATTAAATAATAGGTTCCTTCTCTTCCTAAATCTCAAAGAGAATTACTGCCTCATATCCGGTCTCCACTTCTGCAAACAGGAGGGAAGGAGTCCACTCTGCAGGCTACATCTTACTCCACCACAGTCCTCATTTTACAGTGTCTATGTTGAGAGTTACTTAAATAGATGTTGGTATTTTTTTACGTAACTATGAAAAAAAAATCTCCTTTAAAAATAAACCTAGAAAATTATTTTCTTTGCTGAAAATTAACAAATTCCTGGTGTCTGGGGTGTCTACTCCACCCTGGACCCTCACCTCCTTACTGGGCTAGTTGAATCCTCTATTGACCCGGAAGCATTAGCTCCAGGACATTGGGCAGAAGGACGAAACGGGCATCTAGATTACCTCTAGATCTACTATCATTTGCTTACTTTGTCTACACTAGTCACTGCTCCCTCTGCTTGTAAGCAACCTTCCAGGAACAAATGGACATTCCTCTTCTTCCAAATTACATTGCCTTGACAGGAAAAGAATGTTACACTGGGTGGTTGAAGCCAAAACCCTTTTTAAAAGAGTAGAACTATAATTATATACATTAAATTGTAAGATGGTTTGTGGTAAAATGCTTTCTGAATAACAGCTAATTCACAATGGAATTTTTGGAACACAATTCAAAATCCATGGAAATGCTTTTCTTCACCCAACAAAGAACCAGTGTTAGGCTGCTCATGATCTGATCATAGTCAAGTGAAATGACAGCTGCAGTGTCATCATTTGCTCATCTTCAATGTCACAACTACCTCCAAGAACACATCTTCCTGATGAGGTATACAAAGGGCAATTGCTCGCCCGACTTCCCCAGACCTAATAGTACCTCACTCTTCTGGGGAGAGAGGGCTACAAGGGTACTACATCTAACTTTATAATTTTCTTTCCATTTCAGTCTGCTCCTCTAAGACCAACTGCCACTGGTAGTACAAAGTCTTCAAATTTTATGTGGATTAGAAGTGGGTCGGGCCCAGGGTAGTTAAGCACTAATAAAATTTTAATCATCACCCCCATACATATGTATATACTATCTATCTTCATTCAATTGTCTGCTGTCAAAAAAATGGAAAAGCAATGTTGAATTTTTCATTTTCCTAAAAGTTAAGCAGATACATACCTCTTCTGCTTTCTGTGCAGTAGAATTTTGATCTGATGAAACCATAAAAGCCAAAAAGTGTTGGGGAGAATACTGGCATGATTCATAGTCCAACTTTCATACCGTATTTCCTTGATTTTATGTCTACCTCCAGAAATCTCTGCTGAAACTTTGGGACTCACATTTATTTTTCTGATACCATCTGTAGCTGAACCTGTATAACTTCAAGCTCACAGCTATTCAACTATCTGTTAAGAGCCATTTCTCAATTATCTTTAAAAGTTTCTCCACCCATGGTTTAGTTCTTAGGCCCCAAAATATAGTAAATAACCTTCCAAAATGAGAAAGATTTAATGAAATTGGTTAAATACAAATAATCAAAAGAAAAGGTTCATAAGTGGGAAGAGAAATAATAATATGAGGCATAGGATATGAACCCAGAGTTTGGGCAAGGTAATTTTAAAAAGATGGTTGTTCAAAAGATGTGCATGTACCATTTGGTAAGGGGAAAAAAGATGCTAGTGACAGTAGGATACCTTCTCATTTGGGAATTCTGAGAAATTACAGGTAAAGCATTGGACTAGGAATTTGGAGGAATTCTCCAACTGCACAGTTGACAGATAAGGTTGAGGGGGACAGAAAGGGAACCAAGAAAGAGGCGTCCTCAGGGACTCCAATCTTGCTGGGCTTTCCAATCTTGCTGTTTTCATCTGGAATACATTATTCCAAGATCTTTCCACACTAAATCCAGATCCCTTTTCTGAGCTTTAAACTATTTCTGCTTTATACTAAGAAAACTACTGTAAAGTTTTCAATTAATTTTAAAGAATGGTAGTTTTATGTTACTAGGAGAAATCTTTTTTAATTGAAGACAGACAAGTAGAAGTCTAGAAAAATATCTAAGATACACATATGCAGAAATAATTTATGAACATTGAGAGAAAAGTGAACAAATTGATTGGATGGAATGCCAAGCTCATGGAACATATTTTCAGTTCTATTAGTGTTCCACAGATTTTAGGCAATATTTCAGAATTTTTAAAATGAGATCTCTAAAATATTATTTCCATACCACTACTGGTTGCTTTGTTAATTCAGTCTTTAAAACTATCTTCTTAATCCATCTATTTTTCTCCATCTCCAGAGACTACCCGGGGCTTAGCCACCATCCTTGCTTCTCACCACTATCCATTCTAATTCCTTCCAATTCTCGTCCACACTTTAACCAGAATGAACTTTTCAAAATGAAACAATGCCAACAATGTTATCCCATTGTCAGTGATATCTTACTGATCTTAGAATTGAGCAAAGTTCTTCACGTGGCCTCACATCATTCCATCACTTGTCTCCTGTGCCTTATCCCCTTCTTCATTACATTGCTGCAACCACTCTGGTCTACTGACTCTCTTTCTTCCTGCCTGCTCAGACCTCCCCAACAATCTGAAGAACATTATTCACCTCTGCCTCTACTCATCACATTAACTCTTGTTCATTTGTCAAGATCTCAATTCAAATATCACTTTCCCTCGGGAAAGCACTTCTCAACTACCTCCCAGATGAGATTAAACAAACAAACAAAAACCTTTGTAGTACCTCATACTTCCATGTTTTCTTCCTTCATACTAATCCCAGTTTGTCCTTATATTTCCATTTGTGTGTTTATTTGCATAATCTCTCTCTTTTCAATAGACTGTAGGTTCCAGAAGGGCAGAGACTCTGTT
The DNA here is from genome assembly GCF_964194185.1 of Rhinolophus hipposideros. NCBI lineage: Eukaryota > Metazoa > Chordata > Mammalia > Chiroptera > Rhinolophidae > Rhinolophus > Rhinolophus hipposideros. The sequence goes on from NC_138053.1 coordinate 11,219,834, forward strand.
TTATTCACAATTTATATCCCAAGATCTAATGCAGCATCTGATATTTAGTAAAAAATGTTGAAAAAAATGAATAGAACAGAGCAGACTTGTGACTGTCAAGAGACTATCACTACTACATACCTTTTAAAAATACCCTTTCCGCTCAATGACTACTCATTGGTTAATACTGATACATCATCCAAAAACCTCATGAAGGGTATTTTTTTGGTCAAGTACATTAATTTCAAAGCACATCCCTCCTTAAAGGGAGTTTAAAATACCCTTCAAGAAATTTTTGATTTGGGATAGAGAAACACAAACGTGATTGAAAATTCATTCAGACCACCCAGTCTAACTCTTTTTCAACCTCGGTTTTAATTTAAATATTAGTTCCCCTAGAGAACGTTTCTGCATCCCTCAGCTAAGTGCCCTTCTCCTGTAAGACCAAGAATAATATTCCTGTGGACAGGTGGCTCTTCACACATGATTCAGGAACAAAGTCTCCTTCCGTCCTGAGTATCCACCATGACCTGAGACCTCATGGTGTTTTATGCAACCAGTCAATTGGCAAAAAGAGGCTGGAGAAAGGATACCTGCTTCCTAAATGACACACAATTCTTCCTTTTTTCCCATTGGTAAGAACCTATTACATGTCTACACCCTACTAAAAGGAAGGTTGGGAATACAGTCTAGCTGTGTATACAGGAAGAAGAAGAAATAGATTTGGGGAGCCCCAAGAAGTATCTGCCGATCTGTGTCTTGGGTACCTAACCTTTTAAATATCCACTAAGATCTATGTATATTCTGTACCATGGTATCACTCTGGTATTTCTATTTAAAACTTTTAGTCATGGTGACATCAAGGCAGCTCCAATGGGAGTTAAATTTGATGCCCCATGGTTTCAGCAAATCTGCATCAAGCATTGCTGCTTTAACCTCCAAATCAGCTGAGAGTCTCTTTAGCATCTACCTCCCAGAACAGGGCGGAGCACCTCTGCAGAGCACGGCGAGAACTAAGATTTCCATCATTGACTGTTACCCATGCTGCCACACCACTGCCTGCCCCCCAGCCTGCTGGACTGAAGAGAAGGCCTCTGCATGGACACAAATAACAGCAGGGAAGGAGAGAGCATTTCTAGCATTCAGGCTACTAAATGCAGTTTGGGAGAAGGGCAAAATAACTCTGGGTCAGGAAAAGTGAAATAAGAAGGTGTGTCCTTACTCTGTTCATGTCACAGACGCAGAGGAGCCATGAAAGCCTCTCCAACTCTGACTGTTGTAATTGCCTTATTTTTACCTCTATTCTACATATTCTTTAAGGATTTATTTTATAGCTCAGTTGAAAGACATACGAGTATTTTAGAACATTATATAATATTTGTGCTTTCTTATAAAGAAAACACACAATGAATGAAAAAGCAAAATACTTACATAAGAATTCTAAATCATAAATTAGAAAAACCTGAAATTATAATTTAAGGAAGCAAACTATCTTCTCCCCCATCCCCATTTCACCTTCTATAATCTCCATTAATCACTTCATCCTACCAATTACCCAAGCAAGAAACAAAGGTAGAAATATCTTACTTACTATTTACTCAACCATATCCATCCAGTCTATTCACATGTGATGGTTGGCCTATAGTCTACATTTCTTTATTGACTGTCTTCTCTCTATCACATTACCTAGCACAGAGCCCATTACATTGCTCACTAGAATTTCTTCTCACAAAGACTCATCTGACCACCGCACCCCACTTCTCCAAGCTCCCCACCACTCTTCACTCTCCTAATGCTTTGAACTCACCTCCATATTCTATCTGACTTTCCCAAGTTCAGTACAGTCCTCATCTATAAAGTGGAGGTTATAACAGGATTTAAGTCATTGGGTCGTTATAAATATTAAATGTCAGTACTTCAAAAGTTCTCATCACTATGTCTTATAACTATTTCTTATGCCTGAGTCCCCCCAACAATTTGGTTTTTAGTTCACTCATAGTGGTAATTATATTATCTTTAACTTTGTAACCCAGGTCCCTGCCTCATTGCCTGACACAGAAGAAGCTCTCAACAAGTATGCTGAATAAATGAATTAATAATCACGGTGTGAAATCTGGTATCACACATATATAAGTACTGAAAGTTCCATAAACCTCTCACGTGTAAACATAATTAGACATTGGTCACTTTTTAATATTTCAGCATGTTTTCTTTCCTTTAGAAAATACCAAACGGAGATCAACATTCACCATAATGCATAGAATACCACAGATGTCAGGAAATGTTTAAGTTATTATAGAATTGCTATCATAAACTCAAGTTCGCCCACATTGCACATAATGTCTATTAAGGTACCCTTTTTAATAGTGTCATAGTAATCACAAAAAATATATATGTGCAGTGGGGGTAAAGTATAGGTATTGCGAGAGCTTTATCTTATGTATCTCTGGACTTTTCATTTTCTTTTTGTATGGCACTATTTCTGCACATTAGTAAAATATTTTATATATTTTCAAGTAGCTTCTCTAAGAAAATGCAATTTAAATTTCAGGATGGAGATTTGTAGAGAGGTAGATAAATTCTTCCACTGCTACTCACAGGTGTTGAACTCTGAGGAATATTCAAATCAGTCACCGAGGACTCCTCGGCTGAAGAGCTCAAAGTCTGTTCAATGTGCAAAACCTCAGGACTATTGTTAAAATTCCAGGCAAACTAGAAATTATTTGAGCCAGAAATTACACAATTGTACACAGACCTCCAGACCAGTGGTTCTTCCCTAGAGCACTTTTAATCATTTGAGGAGAAAATAGTTTTATTTTAAAAAGCTTAAAACTTGGAACTGCACAGGGTATTGGGAAAAAAGACTGACAAAGTGACCTTGCAAAGTGAACTCACCTATAAGTGACCATCACCGGCAAAGCCTCCAGAAAGCTTTTAAGTCCATAAATTGAAAAAATTAGAATTGTAGGTACCAGAAATATACAGTGCCTTAAGTAAAGATCAGCGTTATACGATTATTATTTTTGGATTTGAATCAGAAAAGCCTCTGTTTTTAAGCAGTTAGGAACCTCAAGAACTGAGATGTGAATATGTAGTCTGACCATCTTTGTTCAAATTTCTCATAATAAAAAGAGATTCAGGGTCCCAATAAAAATGCTAAAACAATTTGTTTTTGGAAATTGAAAATTGTATTCTAAAGCTTATACGGAAAAATAAACAATAAACAATAGTATCCAGGAAAACTCTGACAAAGAACAATAGGGGACTAGCCCAACTAGATATGAAGACATAGTATAAAATATCAATAACTAGGGCGGCTGGGTGGCTCAGTTGGTTAGCGCATGTGCTCTTCACAACAAGGGTTGCTGGTTTGAGTCCCCAATGGGCCAGTGAGCTGTGCCCTCTACAACTAGATTGAAGACAACATGCTGTCGCTGAGCTTCCAGAGGGGCGGCCTGATGGCTCGGTTGGTTAGAGTGAGCTCTCAACAACAGGGTTACTGGTTTGATTCCTGCGTGGGATGGTGGGCTGCGCCCCCTGCAACTAAGACTGAAGACGGCGACAGGACTTGGAGCTGAGCTGCGCCCTCCACAACTAGATTGAAAGACAATGATTTGGAGCTGATGGGCCCTGAAGAAACATACTGTTTCCCAATATTTCCAAATTAAAAAAAAAAAATTTTTAAATGTATATATATCAATAACTAAAATGCTATTGTATTGCATATGAATAACCAGGTAGACCAATGGAACAGAACAGAAATTCTAGAAATAAACTCAAATGCATATGGGAAATAAGAATATGATAAATCACGGTTCTCATATCAATAGGCTGCTGATTCATTTTTTAATAACTGGTATTAAAATAAATGGATACTCATTTGGAGAAAGATAAAGGTGAACTGATACCTCACTACATATTCCAGGAAAAATTCCAAAAAGGATAAAGACATAAAATTAAAAATATATAATTTTTATAATTATAAAATATAAGAGAAAACCATATAAAATATTATACAAAAACAAGGGTGAATTTTCTTATTATCTTCAACTAGGGAAGACCTTCCTAAATATAATATAAAATCCAAAAGCCATAACAGAAAAGACTGATAAATGAGAATACGTAAAATTAAAAACTTAAACTTGTCAAGAGTGTGAGAAGAAACACCATAAGAAAAATGTAAGACAAATAACAAACTGAGAAAAAACTTGTACCAACTATCATAAACAAAGGTAAATTTTCCTATAATGTGTGAAGAGCCACCAGAAATTGATAAAAGAAAAAAAATCCTGATAGAACTCTGAAGGAAAGATATGAATAGAGAGTTCACAGGGGAAAAAATGCCCCTTAAACACATGCAATGATGCTAGATTTCACTTAAGAGAAATGTGAAGTAAAACTATACACTAAGGTACCATTTCTTATTCATCAACTTGGCAAGAATCTAAATGTTCATAGTGGTGGGAAACTAAACGGTACTACTCCTATACAGGATAACTTGGCCACCTCTGACAAAGTTTCAGGTATATCTTTAACCCAAAATCCCTATTTCCAAGAATGTATCCTCCTGATACACCCACACAAGTATAAAAATCACACATGCACAAGGGTATTCACTGCAACATCATTAGTAAAAGCAAAAGACTAGAAACCGCCCAGGTACCCAGCAATGAGTAATTAGTTGATTGGACTGTGATACAGTCATTCAAGGCAAAAGGACAGTTTCTTAAAAGGAAGATCTCTATGCACTATTGTGGGGAGATCTCCTGCATGCATTCTTAAGCAAATATGTGTAACTGAAAAGGAATATCTACTTCATTCACATTTTGCGTAGGAAAGCAGGAAAATATGTACACAAGTGTGGTTGCAAAATGAAACAACAAAAGGATAAACAAGAAACAAATAAAATGGTTTATCTTTCATGATAGAGTTACTGAGTACGATAGAAAAGGATAAGTTTGGCATAAAGGAACTAACGAATATTGGTACCAATAGAGGGCAGGGGAATAGGATGGAGGGAGAAGGAATGGCAGCAAGATACTGTGTATATACTTCTATATGATTTTAACTTTTGAATCATGAAAATAAATTTTTATTTAAAAATCTAAAGTTAATTATAAAACAATTGTTTAAAATTGAAATCAATTGTCTATGAAGCACTTCAGAATGAGTCACCCCACAATGCCCCTCCGTGGTATGCAAATTATTTTGAGCTAAAGGCAATCAAAACCCTGTGGGCTCAGCAGAAACTTCTGCCCCTCCCTTAACTACCTAAAAGGTTCCATGTTGGGGGCCTTGCCCATAATAAAAGTTATTACCAGAAATAACTGTTTATGACCATCTGTAGGGCAGGGCACACTTCTAATAACCAAAAACTACTCTTCTTATCGTCCTGCATATTGACCTCCTCCCCTCTGAAGTCTCAGGCACCTTACTTCACTCCTTGGCTCAAGATGCCATAGATACCTCATTTTCCCTTTCTGTCTCTGACTCTCTCCTGTATGTATGTGTAATTACATAGCTACGTAATTAAATTTGGTTATTTTCTCTTGTTAATCTGTCTCACCTGAATTTAATTATTAGACCATCTGGAAGAACCTAGAAAAGTACAGGAAAATTTCTTCCTCCCGCACATCTATTAATAGCCTAACAGCAATGTCAGCTCAGTAGCAATAATGAGTACCTGTTGCACCCAGACTTTCATTTGTATTTTCACCCTCTAAAAGACCAGAGTCTTCAGAGAAATATTCATTTCAAAACTGGGATAAAGAAAGCACTATGTGAGTCTGGGACACATTCTTGTGCCAGAAACAAAGAAGCTTTCCAAAATCAGTGGGGTCATATCAGAAGTACACAGGAGCCAGTCTGAAGGTGTCGCACTGCCCCAAACTGTGGATAAAATGAGCAACAAAAGAAGGATTTAATGGATTGGTAGTACAGTGGCTATGGAAGGCCTCATACAAACGGTTAAGTTTTGAGTAGAGACCTGCAAGAGGTAACAGACATGTGAATATAGGGGAGAAAAGAATTCTACATTCAGAGGGATAATAGCAAATGTAAAGGGCCTAAAGTAGAAAGGGGCCCGGGTTACTGAAAAGTGAAGGTGGCCAGTGTAGTTGGAGTATAAGGAGTTAGGAGGAGAATAGAGAGAGATGGTATCAGAGCAGCAATGGGTCCAAATCACAGCAGAAACATAGCATTGGCTTAAGGGCCAAGTGACAATGATATAAGTTGGACACTAGAAAGATGCGGACCCTTGTTATGCAGTGAGAAAGCATCTTAATAACTGACATCTTCTATTACTTGGAAAGAAACCCACCTGCCTTTGAACCTTTGCCTCTAGGTGAGATGGCTGCAAAAATGTTAGAATTTTTTGTTGATTTTTACTAGATGTATGTAGCACTATTTCAGAAGAAAGAAATAAGCTCAGACAAGAACTGGCTGTTTAGAAGCAGTGATAAAAGTGGAGAGATTTGAGACTTCAAAATACTTGCAAAACTCACTGCTATCAACTCCAAATTTAAGAAATAAAAGCAAAAAGCCCTTGAACAAGAAAGCCCCATTAAGACTCAGTTCTGTGGTAACGATCACATTAAATAATGTGTAACCTTTCCCCTAAAACTAATGGCCTCAATGTTGGTCCCCTTCTGTTGAGAGAGAGGTCTGGAAGCAAGGAAGCAAAGACAATAGGCTTGAGTATTGTGTCCAGGAAAGGAAGTGGGTATGTTTACTGACACATAAAACTAATGAAAGCAAATTAATCCAAAGCCTACTCAATTTTCAAGGGAATTGTATTAACAAATAAATGATAACCCTCAACTGAAAAGGGCCTTGAATGTTTGGGCCACAGAATAATCTTAGGGGTTCCAAACTTGGGCCAGAATGGAGGGGGCTACAAATCTTTAAAGCTCCAGAAATCACACTCCCCCCGGTCCATGGAAGATAACAGGCAAGGACAAAGTGCCCAGAAAGTGGTACTGGAGGACACAAAGAACTATGGACGCAAGTATTATTGCCAGACAGCAGAAGCAGGTCTAATTAAGAAACTCTATTTATGCAGGGTAGATGGCTTTGACAGTGCTTCCCATCCCCAACCCCATCCAGGCTTTCATCATTGCTGTAAATTTCCCTTTACAAAGCAGAAATTTAAATTGAATAATCTTGTCTCTGCTCCACCATTATGTATTGTGTGTGTGTGTGTGTGTGTGTGTGTGTGTGTGTGTGTGTGTGTGTGTGTGTGTGTTGGGGGATGGATTGGAAGGGTGGAGGCCATAAATCTGTCTGTCGTTTATACGTCTCTGGAGCCATGTTTAGACCTGATGAACAGTGCTATGCAGTACAGCACCTAGAGATCCTGACCTTTGTAATGGATACAGTAAATGAATGGGACTTTGGGTTATCTCCTTCTGGGGGGGATGAGTAGATAGAAGGAAGAACAAAACAGCTAGATGGTGCCATAAGAAGGGACTAGGACAAAGATTTGCTATTTACTAACTCATTTTCTTCCTCCGGCTACTCTCATCCAGGCTACCTTTCCCAGCCTCCCTTGCCTGTCTCAGTGAAACCTTTTTCATGACCCTATTCTTTCTCTTTTCCATCTGCTACTAGGACTTTGATCTCCAGGATTACCTTGGAAGCCATGTGGTAAAAATGGCAGAGCCTCCATCAGCCTGAAGCCTTGAATGACCATATGGAGCAGAGCCTCCCTCCTCCACCATCTCCAAGTGAACTCTGCTTAATAATCAAGCCACCTAGGTTTGGGCTTTATATTTATAAGAACGTGTAGACAGTGAGCCAGGAGCTAAAATTTTCAAGGAATAAAGGGATATGTCCTTAAAAAAGGGGAATCGATAACCGCATTTGTTCAAGTAGCAAATGTTAAATCTGATGACCTGTGATTCAAAGGTAGGGAAATCTATAGGTGAGGAAGAAGGAATGGTCTGGAAGTATCAGTGATGATCTAGGAGGACACCTCCCCAAACTCCGGGCCCAGTGATATTAATGTGGAAAGAAAATATCAACTTTTGAGAGGGCTAAAAGAGAAATAAGATCACCACAGAATGGCCAGGTTTTACTTAAAGCAAGAATGTGAGGGGAATGTTCATATAAGAGGCAGAAGCCTTCAGAAAAAGGGAAGCAATCAGAAAAGGTAATATACAGTCATATAGGAATCAGAATCTAGTGGATGAGGGATGACCTTCGAATTCTTGCTTTTTGTGATGACTGACATGAATGGAGACGAAAGACTAAATACCATTAACCCCAAAGGTCTCAAGGCAGAGAGGCTGTGATTGCTACAGAAACTGCAAGTGTTGAGGGTCAGGAGGGGGTCAGTTCTTGCTAGTGACTCCTCCTGATGGAGGCCCAGAGTCCTACAAAGTGTGGTCTTACTCATAAGTGCAGGCAGTGTCCTGCCCCCTTGCCTCGCCACTCTACAATGATGGTTGATAGAGGGGTGATCTTACTTTGGGTCCTGCAGAGGGTTGGTTTTACTCCAAGCAATCAAGCAGTCTCTTGTCTCTTCCTGTTACATACTATAGTTCTCATATTCTTAGGGTGTTCTCTAGGCTCCCCTAGAAGGTTTACCTTGCACATTTATTTAACTCGTATATTTATTTCTGCAAATTAGGTAATGTTTTGCCCTGCCCTCAAAGAGTAAAAAGACCTCAGAATACTTTAACTCCTACCACCTGATTTGTAATTATATGCCATTGTTATCCTGTATTTTATTCCATATTGATTAAGAAATTATTTTTGTATTCTTAAAGAGTCAACATTTGTTTAGATTTACCCTTTTGTGTATCATTTTCTTTGTTCAGCATTGTTTCTGCATCTCAGACCTTTCCTTTGGGATCACTTTTATTCCTTCTAAAGTATATCCTTTAGAAGGATTTTAGTGAAGAGTCCATTGGACTGTCAGAGTTTGTTTATTCTTTGTTTTGTAAAAATATCTTTATTTGACATTATTTCTGGGTACACAATTCTAGATGAATAGTTATTTTCTTTCATAACTTTGAATACATTATTCTGTTATATTCCTTTGTTACTCTTGAAAAGTCAGTTGTCCAATTGTTATTCTGTTCTATTTTTAAGTTTTACTTATTAAACAATATTCATCTAACATTTACTTGCCACATGACTCTGTTCTAAGCTCTTAACAAGTATTCATTTATTTAATCCTCATAACAACCCTATAAGTATAAGGTAGGGACTGTAATTATCATTCCTATTTTACAAATTAATTATTTAAAGCACAGAGAGTTCATCTTTTTTGCCTAATGTCATCCAGTTAGTGAGGGTTGAGCCAGTATTTGAACACAGGCTGTCTGGCACCAGAATCCCTGCTCTTAGGTGTTACTTAATGATGCCTTTCTCTTTTTTTTTCCATCCGTTTTTAAAATCTCTTTGTTGTGTTTAACAAGAGTTGTAAAACTATGTTTCTAAGAAGGCAAAAGGTAATCAATATTTTTGAGGAAAAATACTCTTTGTCTACGGTATTCTGTATTTTGACAAAATGAGGTATATATATTTTCTTTTATTTCTTTAATCATTTTTATTTAAGACTTGTTGGGCTTCCTGGATCCATTGATTGGTATCTTTCATCAATTCTGGAATTTTTTTTCAGCTTTTTTTTTTAAAAGAAAGTTGCCTCTTATTTCTGATCGTTCATTCAAGAACTTTGATTAGACGTATATTGAATTTTCTAGCTTTGTCCATCATGTCTCTTAACAATTCTTTCATACAATTTTTCTCTTTCTGTACTATATTCTGGATACTTTCCTCAGAAAGGTCTTCCAGTTGATAATTTACCTTTAGCTGTGTCAAATCTGCTGTTTAGCCACTCCAATGAGTTTTAAGTTATTTCACTTTTAGAAGTATTATCTCATTCATTTAAAAATGATTACCTAAAGTCTATATTCTTTTGTTCCTTAGCTGTACTTTTAATTTCTTCCTTTATTCATTTAAACAAAGAGAGCATACTTTATATCCTGTAGTTTTTATCTTCTCTAACATCTCAATTCTTGCAAATCTGATCCTGTGCGTTATTGTTTCCATGATTCTGACTCTTAATACTTTGTTTTTTGTAAATTAGTTATTTTTTCTTTTTTTTAAATTTATTGGGGTGACAATTGTTAGTAAAATTACATAGATTTCAGGTGTACAATTCTGTATTACATCATTTATAAATTCCTTTGTGTGTTCACCACCCAGAGTCAGTTCTCCTTCCATCACCATATATTTGATCCCCCTTACCCTCATCTCCCATCCCCAACCCCCCTTACCCTCTGGTAACCACTAAACTATTGTCTGTGTCTATGAGTTTTTGTTTCTCATTTGTTTGTCTGGTTTTTTTTGTTTGTTTTTGGTTTATATACCACATATCAGTGAAATCATATGGTTCTCTGCTTTTTCTGTCTGACTTATTTCGCTTAGCATTATACTCTCAAGATCCATCCATGTTGTCACAAATGTTCCTATCTCATCTTTTCTTACCGTGAAATAGAATTCCATTGTGTATATATACCACAACTTCTTATGCATCCATCTATCGAAGGACATTTTGCTTGTTTCCATGTCTTGGCTACCGTAAACAAAGCTGCAATGAACATTGGAGCACACGTGTCCTTATGGATAAATGTTTTCAGATTTTTTGGGTAGATACCCAGGAGAGGGATTGCTGGGTCATATGGTAATTCTATTCGTAATTTTTTGAGGAACCTCCACACTGCCTTCCATAATGGCTGCACCAGTCTGCATTCCCACCGACAGTGTATGAGAGTTCCTTTTTCTCCACAGCCTCTCCAACACTTGTTACTATTTGTCTTATTGATGAAAGCCATTCTGACTGGGGTGAGGTGATATCTCATTGAGGTTTTTATTTGCATTTCTTTGATGATTACTGATGTATAGCATTTTTTCATATGTCTGTTTGCCATTTGTATGTCCTCTATGGAGAAATGTCTCTTCAGGTCCTCTGCCCATTTTTCAATTGGGTTGTTTGTTTTTTTGTTGTTGAGTTTCATGAGGTCCGTGTATATTTCGGATGTTAGCCCCTTATCGGAGGCACTGTTCGCAAAAACCTTCTCCCATTCAGTTGGTTGCCTCTTTATTTTGTTGATGGTTTCTTTTGCTGTGCAGAAGCTTTTAAGTTTCATATAGTCCCATTTGTTTATTTTAGCTTTTACTTCCATTGCCTTTGAAGTCAAATTCATAAAATGCTCTTTGAACCCAAGGTCCATAAGTTTAGTACCTACGTTTTCTTCTATGCAGTTTATTGTTTCAGGTCTTATGCTTAAGTCTTTGATCCATTTTGAATTACTTTTGGTACATGGTGACAGATAGCAGTCCAGTTTCATTCTTTTGCATGTGGCTATCCAATTCTGCCAGCACCATTTATTGAAGAGGCTGTCTTTCCTCCATTGTACGTTTTTAGCTTCTTTGTCAAAAATTATCTGTCCATATTTATGTGGTTTTATTTCTGGGTTCTCAATTCTATTCCATTGGTCTATATGTCTGTTTTTCTGCCAATACCAAGCTGTTTTGATTATTGTACCTCTGTAGTACAAGCTAAAGTCAGGGAGTGTGATACCTCCAGTATTGTTCTTTTTTCTTAAGATTGCTTTGGCTAAACGGGGTCTTTTGTGGTTCCAAACAAATGTGATGATTTTTTGTTCTATTTCTTTAAAAAATGCCATGGGGATTTTGATGGGGATTGCATTAAATCTGTGTATTGCTTTAGGTAACATGGCCATTTTAACTACGTTGATTCTTTCAATCCATGAGCACGGAATGTCTTTCCATTTCTGTGTGTCTTCTTCAATTTCTTTAAAAAATGTCTTATAGTTTTCAGCATATAGGTCCTTCACATCCTTGGTTAAGTTTATTCCTAGGTATTTTATTCTTTTTGCTGCAATGGCAAAAGGAATTGTTTTTTGTATTTCTTTTTCTGAGATTTCATTGTTAGTATATAGGAATGCAATGGACTTTTGTACGTTGATTTTGTAGCCAGCAACTTCACTGTATTCGTTGATTGTTTCTAACAGCTTTTTGGTGGAGTCTTTAGGGTTTTCTATATATAGCATCATGTCATCTGCAAAGAGTGATATTTTAACTTCTTCATTCCCAATTTGGATGCCTTTTATTTCTTTCTCTTGCCTGATTGCTCTGGCGAGGACTTCCAACACTAAGTTGAAAAGCAGAGGTGATGGGGACAACCCTGTCATGTTCCTGAACGTAGAGCAAAGGGCTTCAGTTTTTCACCATTAATTATGAGATTAGCTGAGGGCTTGCCATATATGTCCTTTATTATGTTCAGGTATTTTCCTTCTATACCTATTTTTTTAAGTGTTTTAACCAAGTTATTTTTTCTTAATGGTGAGATAATGTACTTTTGAACCATAACCTGGGAGAATTCTTTGAAGCCTGGGTTGAAAATGTATTATCTCCAAAGAGGTTTTCCTTTTTATTTCACAGAGCAGAGTGAATTCTGACTTCCAACTCAAATGGTACAGAACTGGGATTACGAAATCTCAAGCAAGGTGTTTTCCTTATTCTGCTTTATGTAGAACTAGTGTATATCATCACTTTCTACCTCCATAGGCTTCAGAGTTTTTCGTTTTCCTTTGTTGTGAGGACAACACATCAATCAGTAAAGATGAGTACTTGGTTTTATGTAGAAATCTCTTATTTAACCTCCAGTCTTGTTTTGTTATAGGCTTTGTCTTGTGTCCATCTCTCACATGTGGCTCACTGTATCTCAGATTCTGGGCTCTAAAAGATGGACATATCATTTGAGGAGAAACCACCTTATAAATTCCCCTAATTTTCTTTCAGGTCAGTCATACATTAAAATTTTTCTATAATAATGCATCAGCATTCATATTTGTGTTATACATAGAAGTCTCAATAAGTGTTCCTCATTGTTTGATGTTATTTGAATATTAATATCACCAACATTCAGTAATAACAAGAATTCAAGAGATCTTTTTATGTACTAGGCACTTTGTTAGACACTGAGGGATATGAAAGTAAACCAACCCAAACCAAAATAACACAGTGTTCTGACCTCATGGGCATGCAGTACTGTTAGGGAAAAGGCCATTTCAAAAAAAGTAATTAAACCAACATGTGATCAATGTAGTGAATTTTATGGCATGTACATTTTGACTGACCTTAAATGACTAGTCCATATCACCGATCTAAAGGCCTTTATATTAAGTAAATACAAAATGGGACAATTAAGTTTGTGAACTTTCCACTGTGTAAGTACATGGTGGAAAGTTCATGAACTTAATTGTACAACCTTCATATAAGTACTCTAGGAGCTATTTGAAACCATATGTAGATGGTGAATCCAGCAAATATCAGTGACACTGGAATGTCATCTAAGAAATTCTAATATGTAACTAAAAAGAAAGAAGAAAAAAATGTTGCATTTATGAGGAAGTGGAAGCATTAAAAAGGAAAGGCAAAATGTGTTCTTTATTGGAACTATTTGTGATGGTTCAATGTGACAAATATAAAATGGGGAAGAGGCAGCATTGCAAAGGACACCAGAAATTTGGAAGAGAAGCAGAGGCCCCAACCCAAGCCAGATGACACTAATTATCAATATGGAATGTATGTCACCTATTTAGCGCCAGCAAGAAAAGAAGCAAGATCATAAAGAGCCTGTAACGGAATCCTGTGGAATTGTAGTCGAAACTCCCCTGGCAACTGCTTCAATCCAAAAGCTGGAGTCAGCAGATGTCCATTTTCCAAAGAGAAAAATCAGTGTGAGTCAGGCCCCAGAGATTTCCCACCACTGATGTTTGAACCTAGTTGATATAAGGACTTTCAAACATCCAGGGTGCATCCATTTTTAAAAATTTCTTTTTCCAAATTATTCTTAATATGTACTATCAATGTTTTAACAATCACCTAAATGTATGACAGGGTTTTTAAAAGGTGTAGTTAGTTTGTTGCAAAAAGAAATCTAAAGGGCTTTTATCCTTTTTTTGGTCCTGGTTTGTGGTGATTCTGCTGATTTTCACATTATTTTAGAGACTTAGAACTGGATGGAAATGTGCAGAATATTTAAGAAACTGAAAAATAATTCTACATGGCTGGGTACAGATTTGAATGGAGAACAGATATGTTGTGATAAAAGAGGTGCTCATGTTTTAAAAAATTATTACTAAGCATTCCCTGAATTTCAAAAGCATTCTAAGTACAATGAATACTTTCTGGTAACACAATTTACAATAAGATTACAAGGGAAAAAAAAGGCAAATCTGAGAAAATAAATAACACATGAGTTGCTTAGGGCAAATTTAGGTAACTCTGTAGTTGCAATGAGATCATTACTTAAAAAATTAATTTACATTGAGTGCATAATACTAAAAAACAAGATCACCTGAAATAAAGATAATACAGTTGAGATAGATTCTTGAATCACACAATATATTTAAAAGCTCTAAGTTTAAAAGGTTTCAGAATTTGAAACCATCTTAGAAACGATCTACTTTTATTTCCTTTGTTTTATGAATGAAAACAATCTCATTGAGACCATATATATATATATCTCACCCAAACCTGGAGCAGTTAGAATTTCTACATTTGACCACCCTGTAGAAAATTAGAAGTTTTTTACTTGATCAAGAATTTTGTATTGACATTGAGACATGAAGTGGAACAGGTACTGGTTTGGAGAACTTAGCTGACTCAAAGAATGTTAGCACCAAAAAGGAACTCAGACAAAAGTTTCAAACCCATGTTTAATCATCCATCAGTTCAAATGCAAGTATTTGAGGCCACAGGGATTGAATTCCAACTGGATATGTAGTTAGGTATAATGATATAGAAAAAAAATGATCTCAAAAAGCAAGAAAAAAAGAGGCCATGCTTATAGACTTCACAGATGTGGGTTTCTTTTCTTGCCAAGAACATGCCTTCCAACAATAGGATAAGGCTTGTGATGTTTGCCTTCATGACAATCACTTTGAATTAACTTATCAGTTGAGCCAACAAGAGGAATTGGATCAAACAAATTCTGATGTAGTGTTCATCAGATAGCTGAATTGCATCCAAAATGACACTATTATCTTTGTTTGCCAAGCTATCATTAAAGAAATTAAAGTGAGATTAAGAGCATGCATTTTGCAATTATTAGGTTGGTGCAAAAGTAATTGTGGTTTAAAAGGTTAAAAATAATTGCAAAAACCACAATTATTTTTGCACCAACCTAATACTTTCTTAATGAAAGAAATAACAGAACTATAAATATCATATCTGTGGTCCATGGTGTAAACTTAAATTGTGGGTCTTATCAAAAACCTAGACAAAGTCTTTCCAGTTTCTATCATTGAACTCTTTCTTTGTCGCGCCACCTGAAACGAATCAGTTGGGTGGGAAAATGTTCTAATTTTCCTCTTCTTTCCTTTGATCTATGACATGTGAATTTCCCTGCTGAAAAAGCTGAGATCCCCAGTTGTTAAAAAACAATGATTTGAAAAACATGAGTCATGCTTGAAAATAAAAAAGAGGGATCTTGATTTGTGATTGACTGATTACTGGATAAATTTCCTCAGTTTTAAAGAACAATTACAAAGAAACAAATCTGAAATAGTCATTGTGGAGGCCTTCATTTGAATTTTGAATGGTTCACCCAAATGTACTTTTTCTTTCACTAAATACCTGTGACAGTAATGCAAAAGGTATTTATTTGAGGATTATGCTTCATTATTCTTAGTAGGGAAGGCAGCCCATAACAAATGAAAAAAAAAGCAAAATAGAAAATCACAGCCTTGCATTGGTCATTCATCTTAACAATCTTCCTCTACATTTATGCCAAGATCTAAAATTATTCTGCTCTCCTCCTTTTGCCCTGCTACTAGCCATTCCCAGAAGTCATGATGTGCCTAGCCATGTTACCGTGGTGCTAGGAACAGCTTGTTATGTGACTCATGATACCCAAGGTGCGTAACACCAAAAAGGAGGGACAGCCCAAAAGGTGGTTTGAAGTACAGTGAAGGCCCAACTAGCTTAAAACATGGAGCAATGTTGTAGCTCTTCTCAGCAGAACCATTGATGAGCTCCTGTGTCACAGCTGTTCCTAGATCAAATCTTACCAAGATAATAATTTACCCACATCAGCTGAAGGCCACCTACCTTTATCCCAAACATATCGAAGAGGAGACAGTCTCAGACTCTTTCCTAAGTGTTTGAGTGACACAGCGCTGACTGGTGTGCATCGGTTTGTTTCCTAAATCTCCTTTGCTCCCACCCCAAGCCTATTTAAAGTCCATTGTCTTATCCAGCCTGGTAGACCAGTTTCCCTCCATTCTTACTTTTGTCCATAGGTCGACCCTAAACTCAAGCAACCCTGAGATAACTTTCTCGGGGGCTTACATTGTGTTTCTTAAAAATGTGCATTAGTTGCTAGTAATTGAAATCAGATGGTTTTTTGACAAGCAGAGATTCCATCATTAATAATATTACAAATGAAAAAAATAATAGCTTTATTTTTTTTCCTTTGTAAAAGGAGAAATCTAGCAAAGAATATCTTATTCCAGGTAATCAAGATTGACATCACCAGTAAGAGATGTGGACATAACATCACAGGTTACTTTCTAGGAGCCAATCAAAAGCCAGTCCTGAAGACATGCCTTTTTTGTAATGTACGTGATTTGAACAACTCCAGGCCTGTTGAGTTAATGCTTTATTGTACAATGGAAAAATTGAGTATATCCACATAAATCTATAGTTTATAGTATTGTACCAATGTTAATTTTTTAGTTGATAATTACACTGTGTTTGTATAAAATGTTAAAAGTAGGGGAATCTGGGTGTTATGAGTTGAATAGTGACCCTCAAAAAAGATATATCCAAGTCCTAACTCTTGGTACTTATAAATGTGACCTTATCGGGAAATAGGGTGTTTGCACAGAGGTGGTCACACACTTCTCTCACAGCGCAGAGCAGGCTCCAGAAAATATCTCAGCACCCCCACCCCCAGTTGTCCCTGGCGTCTGCCCTCCTCGTGGGAGGTTCCATTACCAGGTCCCACTCCTACCTCTTCCTGTGCAGCCATGACTGACGTGCCTCAAACATGATTCTTGAAATGTGTCAGTTATACATGTTTACCTCAAATGTATGCTATCTGTGGAAGACAATGAGAATCATAAGCAGCAGCATTTTTGTTTAGGTACCTGAGAAGGTTAGGCTTTTATAAACAATTTCTATAAACAATTTACTACAAAAGAGAAAGTTATCTCCCACATATTTTTCCTCATATTTCACTTAACCTTTTTAAAAAAGTGTATGTTTGTTTTGGTTCTTCAGAATAATGTATCCACTGTATACTCTTCTATAGGTTAATCTTTTTTTTTTTTTTTTTTAATTAATTTTATTGGGGTGACAATTGTTAGTAAATTTACATAGATTTCAGGTGTACAATTCTGTATTACATCGTCTATAAATCCCATTGTGTGTTCACCACCCAGAGTCAGTTCTCCTTCCATCACCATATATTTGATCCCCTTTACCCTCATCACCCACCCCCCACCCCCTTACCCTCTGGTAACCACTAAATTATTGTCTGTGTCTATGAGTTTTTGTTTCTCATTTGTTTGTCTTGTTCTTTTTGGTCTATATACCACATATCAGTGAAATCATAGGGTTCTCTGCTTTTTCTGTCTGACTTGTTTCACTTAGCATTATTCTCTCGAGATCCATCCATGTTGTCACAAATGTTCCTATATCATCTTTAGGTTAATCTTTTATGAAATTAAACATGTATTTTTATACTGACCATGAATGTGTGTCCAAAGCCTACATGCTTAACTAGTACACTAGTACTTATATGCTCCTTTCACACAGGGTTTTTGGTGAAAACCAAGTATGTGGTACTTCCTGTAGTTCGTACTATTTATTATTTTATTTTCCACCGCTCAAATCAGAGCACATTATAATAAGCTCCCCTTGGTATCCCCAGTGCTCGAAACTCTGTAAAGGTTGCTTTGTTGTTGTCATCTCCTTCTCTGCTTAATTTAGGCTATTTTGATTTCAAGAATTCACAACTTGCTTAGGCTAGCTTTTGTAATGGAGATTTATTATAAGGATATGTCTGACAATAAAAGAGAAAGACTTCTGGCAGGAATCTAAACCTGGTCTCATTGATGCTGGATCTGATGATGTTCTGGACCCCAGGTAGCTTTGGGTACCTCAGCTTCATCATCATTCTGAAGCTATTCTGAATGTGACTGTTTGCCTTTGTATCAATTGACTTTTGTTCCTGTTGCTGTTGATTCTTATATTCTCAGGTCAAATTCCTGAAAGAAAGAGCACCTAATAGGTCTAGATAATTACTACCATCCCTTGTTGGACAGAACTTTTTCTACTTGACAAAGTAATGGTCTTCTGCCCCATCTATGAATTGGCAACACTTGGGGCAACTGCCCGTCCCTGGTCCAATCAGTTACGATCATCTGGGAAGGGTCTCAGGGTCCAGAATGTGGCTGAGCCTGGCTGCATGCTCAGCAAGGGCTGTGGGCACATTCTAGGTGACTGACATGTCAGGGGCAAGAATTACTTTCTACCGAGTCTCCTTCTTGTATCGTTTCTAATCATATAAAGTATTTAAGTGAATGATACGAAGACTTTACAAATATATTCTGTGGTTGACAGCGTTTTCTTTTCTTACATCTTTTTGTTCATTAATGCTTTGATGAGATTTCTCCTGTAGTTTTACATGTAATATTATATCCTCAATGGAACATTGTAATAGAGCTATAAAGAATGAGAAATAACACTGCAGAACTATTAATCCCTTACCCCAGGACGTGAGAATAGCATCTTAATCCCACATCTCAGAGGATGAGAACAGATATGGGAAGGAAGTTCTGTTTTAGGTAAAATGACATTGGCAGCCTCATAAATTCAATTGTCTGCTTGTGTTTGCTCTCTTGGCAGAGCCAGAGTGATAATTGAAACCTTTTATTCTTCAAACAAAACCTATATTTTCAGAAAAACTTGGGCAGAGATTTTGTTTTACCTTGGATAGTTTATACATTCTTTTAATTTTTTTCTTCTGCCAACAGAATACTATATATTAAGTTTCCATAGTCAGTTAGGCAAACACATAACATTTAAACCAACCTTACATTTCTAAAAGATTTCTGTCTTATGAATTGCTACCATTACTAATCCACTAAAAAAAAAAAAAAAAATCCAGACTTTAAGCAAGGTTCCCAGCTGTGAGTTTATTTGCTAGTTGCTGCCCTGAAATTCATGACGACCTAGCTCAGATTTCAGAATGTCATTCACCCATAAAATGGTTCAGAGTGACTTGTCTCTTGAAATCAGTTACTAAACTAATATACTTTATTGACTTTCCTGTTCAAATTCCTCGTCCAATTTTTTCCTGCTTTGGGGATTATCTCTGTATCCTACCCTCTTTATTTTCTGGAACTCCTTAGAGATTTTTCACTTTTTTAAATTTATTGCACTTGAATTTCTACAGGATAGAGTCTGGGTGCTTTACCTTGGAGACCGTGATAAGAATTTCATTTTTAAAACTTCCTGTGTGTGTGTTTTTTAAACTCTAGAGACACAGTGCCAGATCCACTTGTTCATTCCCAGTTATTTCCCAGTGGGGGTAGGGTCATGTGAGGAAACAGTTCATGGAGCTGAAGAATTATTAAATGTATGTGGGTTTTATGAATGCTCTTATTCATTGCCACAAGCATATTTCATAAATGAATTTTTAAAACACATGTTTGAAAGTTGGAAAATGCTTGGACAAAGTACCTTATTTCAACTCTGAGACATAATTGTCTGAAATTAGTGAAGAAAAAATAATTTCCAGAGTTACATTAAATCACATCAAACAAAATTGCATCCTACCATCTATTGTCTTATGCTAGTGACCATCCTGGTCACCTAAAAGGGCAGCAGAACAGAGCAATGTGTCCATATGACTAGTCAGGGGCACAAAAGTATAGACTTGAAAAGAAATGAATAGTCTCAAATATAATTCATTCTTAAATGACATCATATTGAGCTAGTACACCTATGAGAACATAGAATCTAGTCAGGAGAGATAACAAGCCAGCACTGAAAGGTATGCTTTTCATCTGCTATTTGAAATAAAAGGTAGAAACTTAATTTAACATTACCTGTAAATATAAAAGAATTTCATCTTTTTTAGGAGGCATAGTATGACCAGCAACAAATTCCATGAAATCTTTATAGGAGGGAGGGGACAGGCTGAACATCTGGATTCCCTCTGTATCATCAAAAGGCCCTGGATTTGGCCTCTGAGGAACTTATTTATTCATTTTTCCCAGTCAACCATGAGATTAGAGAGAGGGAGGTGAAAAGGGGTGAGAAAAATTACTTTGATATGATTAAAATTTCTTTCTAGTAAGAACGAATAATTACAATGATGTAAAAATTAAGAAGAGAACAAGGAAGTGATATTGGAATGCTGTGGAGAGACAGTTAATAATAAGCTTTGCTTCTTCAATCATACAATGAAGTTGCCTGTTGGCTTTTGTTTCTTTAGGTACATACATTAATCAAAACACAATACAAGAATCTTTATTTACAAAGAATTGGGAGTCCCCTCTCCGCCCTTCCATCCCATCTGTTCCTCACCGCTCCTCATTGGACCTGAAACAAGAACTCAAAGGCAAGATGAGCTTTTGGAAATGGTAGAGAATTAATTATGTCTCATGTTACCTTATTTATAACCCAGCTAAACTTTAATTATTCAGTTCTGCTATTCTCAAAGTTGGCACGTAGAGTAAAACATTATAGGGAGCGGGAAACATTTCCAAAGAGCCTCCTCCTCTACGTTTGCACTATGTAATTTAGCTTCAATTAACTTCAGGGGGCTAACGGCATCGAAGAGGCAAGGTCTATCATTTCCAGCGCAATTTCAAAATAAAGATCACATTCAGAAAAGCTTTTTGTCTAACAGTTTTGCTTCCTCCTAAGACTGTGAAGCTGGTGCTGGTCATTTTTTTTTTTTTTTTGGTATTTTCTCCATAAAAATATTAAGAATATCTGCCGCTAAGGAAGCGTCAACCTTTCTCTGCTGCTGTCTTGAGCAGACAATAGGAATAACCTCTGTGAAGGTAACTCAGAATGATGGGTGAATTCAGGTGGCGGAAGGTGAAAACTTTTTATTAGTTTAACTTAGTTCTACAGAAGAGTGCGCATTATACTTCTGCCATTTTAGGTATAGTAGAAATATGTTATGACCTTTCTATCAAAGCCTCTTTAGGACCTATAATTCAGACCTGAACACTAGAAAAATAAACAATACCCATTACCATTTACTGAGTCTCCTTTGTGTTACAGGAATTGTATGAGGCGCTTTTCAGGACTCTTACCATTCTGCAACCTCTACATTATTGCTTCCTTACAGATGAGGGCACTGAGGCTGAGAAATGATCATTTCCCATGATCACCAAACTTGTAACAGGGCTGATGCCCATGTCTGCTTCACTACAGAGCTGAACTGGTTGTCTGTTCTTGCTTCAGAAAGCATTAGCATATGACATCAATAACCAAATAAGAGTAATTTATGTTGGTGGTTAAGCCAATCTTGATGGAACTGGAGGTAGAATTTCCATTCACTTTAAAAACATGTAGAGTAAAATGACCTTTATTTTCCTAATATAGTCCTTGCAGGAGATTAGATTATATCCTCATTACTAGAGGTTAAACCTGCTTTTAGGAAAGATGCAATTCACTCTTTAAAAACTCCTAAGGCATAGCAGGGAAACTTAAGCTTTGCTTTCAAAGACCCATTCAACTATGCATATATAATTTAGGGTTCAGTATCTTACATTCTTCTCTTTCCAACCTAGCCCCAAACATTCCTTTATCCTAACGCCTTATGCCACCTCACCATATTTTAGAAACAGCTTAGGCTTTTAGGCACATTAAATCCCCTTTAGACTTTATGCAAAACTTCATTATTTTACCTGGACCATTTCCTGTCTATAACAAGGATAAAACAGCAGGAATTTAATTCCAGTTCAGTTTGGCCCATGTCCAGGTTGGTGATATTTCCCTCTCCTTGTTTTCACTGTTGTTAAATGCAATAGACTCTTATAGATCCAGAATTGGAAAGTAAATGGACATATTAGATGTCCCCACTTTCAATCTGAAATAGCTGCAGAAATGTTAGGAAAATTCTATTTGTAATGATTAATAGCAAATTTCTAAAACAAACAAACACAACAAAAATAAACTCATACTGAGAACAGATTGGTGGTTAACAGTAGGGGAAGGGATAAAGGCGGTCAATTATAGGTCAATTATGTGATGATGGATAGTAACTAAGCTTTTGGGGGTAATCATTTTGTAGTATATACAGACGTCGAATTATAATGTTGTACATCTGAAACTTATGCAATAATTTAAAAACATAGCAAATTTCTGAAAGGACAAAAGATTAGCCAACAAATCCCTGGGATTTCTTTGGATCCCCCCAAATCAATATTATCAGAATTCTATATTTTTTCTCCTAATAGTCTTCTAGGCATATGAGCTATGAGCAAAACATAACAATAAATTGTGTTCTCTTTTAACCTATGTCAAATCTCTTTATGACTTATTTATAACTTACAAAGCTAACGATAATAGGACTTTGACTTTTACCAGTGCAAATACATCCAAAGTTGTGTAGAAACTCTGAATGGCTAGAACCTTAATAGTCTATTATCCTTGAAATGAGTCTGTTTCAGCCTGTCATCCTATGAAAACAAAATCAAAAGGAATATAGTAGTCTTAACTCTTAAGAAAGAAGAGAATGCACTGTAGCTCCACTTTAATTCACC
The DNA here is from genome assembly GCF_964194185.1 of Rhinolophus hipposideros. Lineage (NCBI taxonomy): Eukaryota > Metazoa > Chordata > Mammalia > Chiroptera > Rhinolophidae > Rhinolophus > Rhinolophus hipposideros. The sequence continues at coordinate 11,242,645 of NC_138053.1, forward strand.
AAATTTACAGAGAAATCTTTCTAGTGACATGCCTATACCTCAATTACTATTGTGTAAAACAATTAACATTTATATATATTGTAATACTGTCTAAGGGATCATGAAAATATATCAAGATCTTTTTAACTTTATTCACTGAAGGAATTTCACTGAGCAGAGACGGTGGAAGAACCTTGTACCTCTAAATTAACACATGTGGAATTTGAAACTTTGGGAAGTTAAATAACTTCACCAAGGACACAGAGATACTAAATAACGGACGCAGGATTTGAACTCTGTTCTTTCTGACTCTAAATCCATGCTTTTAATGTGTGAGTCAAGGCACGTACATAACTCACTGTAACAGGAGGCAGAAAATATACACCCTAAGGGAGATATGCAAATCAGAGAAGGAAAAGGTCACATTAAATTGGAAAGTCTAATGGATATATTAGGTTATGAGCTGGACCATGTAGGAAGGAGAGGATTATAAACTTATGAAAGGAGGCCGTGTACAGGGCAATCCAAAGGAATGGCATAAAAAATGCATGAAAGGAAAATGAATATGGATGGGTCACGTGTGGGAACAAGTTCTCACTACCTGTTATGCTCTGCCAATAGAGGGTGCTAGAGAGAGACTGCAAGCCTGGAGGAGAGAGAAGGAATTTTTTTTCTTTCTGTTTGCTTTCTGTTCTAGTCAAGGTAACCCCAACAATATTTCTTCAGTATGGGGGCAGCAGTTTGCTCCTGGCGGAGAAGCAAAATAACTTCAGTTAGTTGTTTTGCCACATTATCAGAACCAACATTATTATACCCTTTCAGAAACACTGACACAGCCAGCCAGAATGTACTCTGCAGATGTCTGGGGTCCAGCTCCGTGGAGCCCCATCTCTGCACTGCTATGATTAATAATTCCAACTTTTTCTCTTCGCTTATTCCTGAAGTTACTTCCTGCATGATACCTAAGTATTCCATGTTTGCCTTTCCAGTTCTCCAATATCCAGTCATCAGTATATGAAATCTCTGTTAAAATAACTGATATGGTTTCTGTTTCCTCAATATACATTATTCATGTGCTAATGCCCAAACCAACTACTGGTGAGAAAAATAGTATGACCATAACGGGCTTATTCTTAATAAACATTCAACTCTGCACAATAAGAAAGGCTCATGAAGCATATATATGACCAGTATCTGAATAAAACTGGGAGGAAGTTTCTATTAGCAAAGAGGAAGAGGGAAAGGGCCATTAGGGAGGCAAGTAGTAGTGACAGCCAGAGACACAGAAGATGAGTGGAAGGTAGCTAGGTGAAGAAAGAGGGAAGAACATTCTAGGAAAGATAAGGAGTTGCATGTGAGAGGGATCAGAGATGGGAGAGACTGAGATTTATTCAAGAAACTGAGGCAGGTATAGTATGGCTGGAGTGGTGAAAAGAATAGGAAAAGAGAGATCAGATGAGGCTGAAGAGGTCATATCCAGGAAGTAAAGAGTTTAAATGGCCTACATATTAGAATCCAGGGTTTAGAAAACTGGTTATAAAATTTATTAAAACAGGGATGTTAGGGGGAAAAAACCAACTAAGAGTTATGTTATGTTGAATATAAGGTGTTTGGCTGCAGGAGCATGAAATTTTAACTTGATGTGAAAAGTCTTGACCTGGGTCATCAACTTCAAGGCAATGAGGAAGCCACTAGAAATAATGTAAAGAGAAAAAATAAGGGCAAACTTTGGAGAATACATATATTTTAGAAGTGTGAGAAAGGAGATTGATGTCAGAGGGTAGAACTGCAGACGAGATTGAATACCTAGGTATTATCTAGGAAGCTAAAGAGTCACATAGTGATAGGCTGCAACTCTTTTGACAGTCAGATTCTCAGGTCTGGGAGGAATCCAGCCATTGGCATTTCTTATTGGAACACAAAGTAATAATGATGCAGGGGCTCTATGTGTCAGAAAGATTCCTTAAAGAAAGGGTGTAATGGGATAGCCCAGTCTTGGACAAAAAGATGATAAAGTATAAAGTGATAATGTCACAACAAGTCCTTAAATTTCGCAGATCCTAACTCAAGGTAATGGGGTATGACTGCCTTCTATGGGACTCTCCCTTAATTATACAGAGTATCATGGGTTACTGGGAGGGGCCTCTGAATTCATTTAATGCAAACTCTTCATTTTACAGAGGAAATATCCTCCCCAATTCATTTTCCTCTTTGTGTTTCCAAAGTATCTCATACTTTACTCTGTTATCACACCTTTTACATTACGTAGTAATTGGCTACTTATGACTGTACTTCTCACTAGAACATAATCACCTCAATAGGTTGAAAAGTTTCTCCTTCATTATATTTTTACTAAGATCTGTTACTGTCCCAGGCATTTAAGAGGTGATTAATAGATGGATGGATGGATGGATGGATGAAAATTATTAAGACCAGAGAACTTACATGCCTTGCCTGTGATTCCAGGGACAACAGAGACAGATGTGACCTCTTGGCTTGCAATCTTATAACTAAATGTTGCTGTTCAGTGGCTTTCTCCTATAATGCATTAAAATAATGCCTAGCACATTGTCAATGCCCACTAACATATCATCTGTCTTATTTTATTTTTATGTGAAGTAAAAGAGAATAGTGGTACAGAACAATAATTAAGAGCCTAAAGCTTGAAATCAGAAAAACCTGGCATTGATATTTGATGAAGATAACTCTGAGCCTCATTCTACCTAAAACGATTCCCATGAGTATTATCCAGATGATTTCATCTTTATTTAGCTATCTAACAAATGTTTGTGGAGCCTCTACTATGTACCAGCCACCTTTCTAGGCACTGTGGACATAGAAATGAGGAAAACAAGCAATATTTCTGATTTTATGGTGTTTAGATTCTAGTAGAAGGCAACAGACAGATAAACAAATAGAGTATATGTTCTTCCACATTTGTCATAATAAATCAAAGAAAGGGATAAATAGTAGGCTGAGTCAGATTTAACACAGGTCAAGGCCAAGCCAGTATGACAAAGACTGAGATGAGCAAGGGAATTGAAAGCCTATGCAAAGGAGTGACTATAATCATGTACCATGGAATATAAAGTGAGTAGGAAGAGAAATCAGAACATGAGAGGATGCATTAAGTTCTAGGTTACTAAGTAAGTTCTTTTTCACAATCTGGTGGGAATTCCATAGAAGTTGACTTCACAAATATTTGTTATATTATACATTTTTATTTTCTATCTTTTCCTGTATGTATATCTCATAATTTTTTAAAAAGTTAAAATGGAGATTTATTGAAAATTATCTGCATGTTCACAAGATAATTTTTCTCAAGATCCAAGACACCAGTTAATCAATAATTTTATTGCATGCTTATCTTTGCAATATTGTACACTTGAGAATTATCATGAGTTTGATGAGCATTTACCAAATAATTTTTAAATTGAAGCAAATTTATCATTCTGTCTTCCACTAGTTACTTCTACAGGCGCTTTACTAAACTTAGCACAGTTTCTAAGAAATTGGAATTCTCGGAAACATCTGGAAGTTGAAATTTTTTTAATTAATAGTAACATTTTCATCATTTCTCAGAGCGTTGTCTGTAATCCTTTCTTTCTTGACAATCCAAGAATAAGTCTAGGAGTTTCTGTTTGGGGAATTTTTAAAATCTAACTCCTACAGTATTTGCACTTGGTAAGAATGAAGTTTGTTGAGATAAGTAGTCCCCACAGCTGATCTCCATGTGTTATTTCCAATGCCTCCTAATAAAGACAGCAGAGTTAGAAGCTTGCCCTTGTGTGACAGTATTATCTTCATTGGTGTCTAGGATGTTCTTACCTTTGCAGTCTCTCACACCAACAGGAGATTTTTACTGGTGTTTTCCACTAATTCTTCTTTGTCTTCTCTCTCTCCAGATGTTGGAATTGTCAATAGACAAAGTACTTGAGTGCATAAAAATAGAGCTGCAAACACTGCTCACATTTATTTTCACTTGCTTTGGGGATCCTACCTACTAGCTAAGTTGTATTAAGAACTAGAATTTCTCTTAAATCACCAACTATCCAATCATTTTGATCACACTGAAGGTTAGTAATTTCTCTATATTATGATCTTATGTTAATTACCTCCTGATGAATTGCAAAACATTTTCTTTTGGGAGATTCAGTAGGTATCAGAAGAATTTAACATCTAGATCAATCATTTAATTTCTGACCCTGATGACCACTTAAATATCAAAAGAACACATTAAACATCATTTGCACACCTTAAACTGGCTCCCACTCAATCTGCGGTTGTATCTTATCAACCAACCAATCAAATACTTTAAGAGTTATGGCTAAAAGTACCAAATATGACTGTTTTGAATGATTTAAATGATCAAATCATTCAGAGTACTTCGTTCCCACAAAATAATTTAGCTTAGTTTCTGGAAATATTGTGATTTAGTCCTGAAGGTTCTTTTTGGTTTCTAATACATAGCTGCCTTAGATGGTGCACTTGTATGTTAAGCTTTATTTATTGTAAGTGCTTAGTAACCCAAGCCACAAAATTGTGAAGACCTTATTCTTTTATTTTCCCAGTTTCTCTTTCTTCTCTTAGTGGTGCCAGCAACAAAAGGACATGTAACTTTATCCTTTCTGGTTGCTAATACTTCACCTTTTAGACTCTGGAATGACAAGTTCTATAATTGCTGCTATTTTTCACCATTCCAATCCTTTTTGTGCTATGAAGTGGCTAGTATGTGCTTCAAAATTATATTTTTAAATAAAGTTCCTTTAAGTTGACAGAGGTTAAAGAAATATCCAAGCCAAAATGTTTTGGACTTGGTTTTTTAAACAGGATTTGGTTTCACAGCTCCAGAAATGTGCCACTTCAAAGTTTCCAGGTTTTCTTTTCTATAGTTTTTATATGGAAAATATATCCTTTTGTCCTTTGAAGAATATTTAGGTCATTATTACTTGGTATAAATTTAAAAGAAGTCAAATAACAATTTCATTTAACATATACTGAGTGTATGCAGACAATCTTCAGATTGACGATGGAATAATATAGAAAAAAATATGAACTAAAAATTACCATTACTGTGGTGGAAAAAAGGGACAGAAATCTCTGACTCCTACAATTTAATGAGAGTTCTTTGTTGCTTTCAGTTTTATATCCCACATAGGAGTGAAGTCATATGGTTGTCGATTTTTTCTGTCTGACTTATTTCACGTAGCACGATAATCTCAAGATCCATCCATGTTGTTGCAAATGACAGTATTTCATCTTTTCTTATGGCTGAGTAATATTCCATTGTGTCTATGTACCACATTTTCTTTATCCAGTCATCTACTGAAGGATACTTTGGTTGTTTCCACGCTTTGGCCACTGTGAATAATTATGCAATGAACATAGGGGAGCACATATCTTTATGGACAAATGTTTTCAGATTTTGGGGGTATATACCCAAAAGAGGGATTGTTGGGTCATATGGTAATTCTATTCTTAATTTTTTGAGAAATCTCAGTACTGTTTTCCATAGTGGCTGTACCAATTTACACTCCCACCAGCAGTACATGAGGGTTCTTTTTCTCCACAACCTCTCCAATGCTTGTTATTACTTGTCTTACTGATAATAGCCGTTCTGACAGGTGTAAGATGGTATCTCATTGTGGTTTTGATTTGCATTTCCCTAAGAATTCAATATGAACTTAAAAATTTGGATTTCTCCACTGCTTTTTGATATACCTATGGATTCAGGCATTCTCTCTCTTCTTTTCTCATTTTTGGGAAAGCAAAGAATGTTTTCTCTAACTCATCAGAGCTGTATTCGTTGACTTCCCATAATTCACAATGAAGAGAAAGAATTATACCACACTACTAGAAATGATCACTGTCCCCAACATTGACCAAAATTCCAGAAAATTCGCATGGTTCTTCAACAAATATCAGTTCCCACATGACAGAGAATTAAGAAGATACCGATATCCAATTTTTATATATAAAAACTTCATAATTTAAACAAGGTTTCTTCACTACTTTGGTTTTTCTCCTTGGACACTTTATAGTTTATCTGTGTTCCAATTAAAAGGTGACATCATGTCTTGAACACACCATACTGCACAGTTTGACCAGCGCAGAGTAGAACAGGTCTGTCATCATGCTTGCTGTGCATAGGGTACTTCTACCCATAAATCTTTCTCACACATGTTGCTCTTAAGCCATATGTAATTCATCTTAAATTTGTGCAGTGAGATTAGGGTCCTAAATTACTCCTATTAACTGTAAGCTTGACAGTAAAGAATGCCAGCCAATCAATTCTAAACATTGATTCCATCATTTGTTATATTAGGATCACCATGCTGTTTCACATCACCTACAACTTTATCAAAGTCATAATTGAAAATATTGAACAGAACAAGGCCAAGGATAACATAAGTTAATTTTAATCAGTGATCTTTGCATATGGTTCCCCAACAAGTTACAAATCCATCTAACTGTACTATTTTCCAGCTCAAATTTCTCCATCTAATACCTTGAGAGTCTATAAAATGCTTTACTGAAATTAGGGAGCAGTATGGCCACACCATGCTTCTGACCCACAGCCCAAAAAGGAAATGAATACAAAACTAGTTGTGCTTTTTTTTTTTCGTAACCCCAGTGATTACCACTTATCTTTTGAGCTCAGACAGCCAATCTTTTAATAATCTGCTCTGGAATCTTTCTTAAGACGAGTAAGAAGTTTACAGAATTCAATTTCTTGTGAATTTCAGAAAAATAATAAAAAGACCCTCATCTTCAGACTTCCATAAATTTCTTTTTTTCAATTAAACTCAAAATAAAAACTTATTCTATTTTTTATTAAAATATAGTTGGTATACACTATTATGTTAGTATTAGGTATACAACATAGCGATTCAGCATACCTTACAGCATACCTTACAATGTGATCACCACACTAAATCTAGTACCCATCTGTCACCGTGCAAAGTCAATACACTATTATTGACTATATTCCCCTTCCCCTTTTTCAGCCATCCCTCTATGCTCCTCGTTCTGGCAACCATCCGTTTTCCTTTTTTTGTTCCTATGAGTCTGTTTTGTTTTGTTTGTTCATTTGTGTTTTTTTTTAATTCCACATATAAGCGAACTCATGCCATATTTGTTATGTTTCTTCATAACACTGCGTAGATTGTCAAACAGAGACTTAACAATGCCAAACACATTCTCAGAGTTCTATTCTGTAATTTTTTCCAAATTAGTAGACTGAAATGCACTAAGAGCATCCAATATTTCAGAGCAAACTGTTCTGAGAAAACAAGAGAGAAATACTGTATTTATCAAATTAAAGAAAGGAAACTACACTTGAATGTAGCTAAAATGAACTTGCTTAAGGAAGGTGAAAAAGTGGAAACAGTTTTCATTATAAAACTCTGCTAACACATATTTCCTTCTATGAAGTTAATTTCTTCTCCTCTTACCTGGACAACAAAACCTGCTTTGAGTCAAGGATCTGATGCAACCAGATATTTTAGTGTGACTTTAAGTCAATGTGTTCTCTTTGAAAGGGACTATTTGTGTTTTAATCCCCACTTCTCTTATCTTCAAGTGTGGAATTTAAATCTAGGTTCTTTATTAAGGGAATTTCGAGTACCATAGAGCAGAAATGGGAAATCTGGGTAAGCTGCGAGGGGGAGAAGAGCTCCTAGTTATCCCTGAAATCACACCACTTGAATGCTACCCCTTCCTTGGACTTGTAACTGAAAACCACCTGACCAAAAAACAAAACAAAAAAAACCATGCCAACAATTCAAGGAAGATAGTAGATCTGCCCTAAGTGTCAACCAAGTTCTGACCCTTTTGTGTCTGAAATACGAGTTTGAAAATATAAGCCCGTGTTTATCTTCAGAAACATGAATCTTAAATTTCTGTCAATAATTCAGCATTCACTGCTAAAAGGCTGCAAGACAGACACTGGAGATGAAAGCTGAAAGTCACCTCAAGTTCAGCTCAGAGAACATTTCAGAGCCCAAGCTTGTACCATCTCCTCCTCACAATGGTTACTCTGAACGGTGCCAATTTGAAAGCTTAGCAAAAAATTTTAGGCACAATTTTAGTATAATTCATACCCAATAATAAATATAATCATCATCATATTTCCAATTAAAATGGACTTTCAAGTAACTGTTCGTGAGTTATATACTTTCTAGAATGTCTATGTATTTAATAGCCTGCGATGACCTTTCCTAAGTCAATCCTTATTAGATATTTTTAGATGAAAACATTTCATTCTAATGTCATCTCACCAATAAAATGTACCATGTGATATATTTTATTCACTGCTAGTTCAATGCCAATTGTGTTTTAGGTCAGATGTTGATGGAAAAAAAAAAAGAAAAGAAAAACAACCCTACCCAAGAGAATTACTCAATGCCCTACGCAATGAGATTTTCTAAGAGAGAATCATGGAAAAAAAGATAGGGTTGAGTAGCCATCAGCATGGATCCAAAATTCACTTCTCATATTTTGGTGATTTCATTTGCACTTCCAGGAATTTAGTTTACTGTAAATCTTTTTCTTTTTCTTCCAACACATATTTTTGAAATTGGAAAAGCCTCTAAGAAATGACATAGAAAATTAATGGTATCAATACACCCCTGGCAAGTAAAGAAACAGATTTGAATAATTATCACCTATTCCAATTGTGAATTTATTGTAAAAATTCTGATGCAATTTCCTTTAGGCTAAAAAAAAAGAATAATTAAGTTGACTTGATCTATTGAAATGTTGCCTTGCTCTACTGGAACACATAAGAAACATATAAGCAGAGTCATACTATCCTTTGTATTTGAGGATAAAATAACAAAATATTTAATGTTACATCAGATAGATATGTAACCTGATATGAATAAAAAATCAGTTTTGTTGGTTGGTTTTTGCTATGTATGACAGCTTTGAGGTAAAATAATTATTTCTAAATTCTAATTCTATGGATTAGGTTAAACACCTCAGGTCAATTGTGAACACAAGAACAACATTTGAAGGAAAGGTTTTACTAACTGGGCTCAGTTTAGACTTGATAACCTAGTTTCTTAGCAACATATGACATATCCAATCCAATTATTCTTTTAAAATACTATTAGACATGCCTTTTAGTTAAGAAAATATTTGAACAAAAATTGGAGTGGGGATGGCTACAAACTATTTTAGGGTGGGGTAGAATTATTTTGGTAGCTATTTTAATCGTAGCCTTACCTATATAATTTTTAAAATAAAATAATCTTAGAAGATATAAATAATTATTCCCATTTGATAGATAAGAAAATGATGGTTCAGAGATGTTAAATGGCCTGCCTAACATTGCTCAACCAGTATTCAATCAATTATGTTAATTCCAAAATCTATGCAGTTTCTGCTACACCACATAAATGTCCCATAACAAGGAAAAGGATTAAGATAAATTGCAAATTATCAACTTCTGGGAGTATTATATAGCACTAAAGTTATATTTATGAAATTTAACACCATGAGAAATGTTTATGATAATTGTTCCATGAATAAGAATTCCAAATTGTTGCCATCTTGTAATTACTGTTATGTAAAAATGAAAAAAATATTTGATATATCTATATATAGATATAGATAGATACAGAGAGACAGAGACAGAGAGAATGCCTGTTTCGTGTTCCTTGGGTATGGTCAAAATGGATGTGTTGGGATAGATTTTTAAGTTGGAAATACACTTTTAACAATGGACTTAAATGTGTTATCTCATTTAATGCTCACAAATACACAAAGTGGGATCATTATTATCTGTATTTTACAATTGAGAAAAATGAAGAAGAGATAAACTAAGTAACTTGGCCACAATTACCCAGCTAATTACTTATGAAGGCAGATGTTGAAACCACAGTTCACTTTTGAGTCACAGCAACTATGTTGCTAATATTTAGTAAAGGTAAAATATATCAACAGTGCTTACTTTATGAGATGAAAGCTAGATGTTAATAGACTACATAACAATGACCAAATATTATTTTAAATGTTATTAAATACCTAAGAACAACATAGAACGACTCAAAAGGAGGATAGGTAAAAAAGTAAACATTAGGGATAATTCCAAAAGGTCACTAATACTGATATGGTATTTCAAAGGTAAACCATATCAAAGGATGAATAGAGAACAACTTAAATATATTTTATGGAAATTAACAAAAATAAACACATTAGATATATATTGAGATTGGTATTTAAAAAAAACAATTGAACAGTTAAGAAATCCAAGGAGAAAATATGGGAATAGGATGAGAATTCCACATATAGGAACAAATGAAAGAGATGCTCTAGACAGACCAAGTAGAGGAGACACAACATATAAATAAGAAAAAGAATGGAGGAGAATATCATGTCCTTTATGTTTGTATGTATTTTATGGTTAATTCTGGAATAGTTTACCATTGAATTGCATTGAAAATTGAGTTTTATCTAAATAAGATTTCTCATTTTTTTTTAGTATGAGGTCTACCATCTTAACAAAATTTTAAGTGCACAACATCACATTGCTAACTATGAGCAGTATGTTGTACAGTGGATCTCTAGAACTCATTCATCTTGTATAATTGTAACTTTATACCCATTGAACAGAACTCCCCATTTCTTCCTCCCCTATCTCCTGGCATTCACCATTCTGTTTTCTCCTCCTATAATGTAAGTTTGATTATTTTAAATATCTCATATAAAGCAACACCTGCAGGATTTGTCTTTCTGTGACTTACTTTTCACTTAACATAATGTCTTCCAGGCCCATCCATGTATTTTGATTTCAATTATTTTGGATATATATCCAGTAGTAAGATTTCTGGATCATATGGTAGTTCTATTTTTAGAGGTACCTTTATACTGTTTTCCACATTGGTTGCACTACTTTACATTCCTATCAACAATGTATACCCTTCCAAACTCATTTTATGAGTTATCTGACACCAAAGACTAAGACAATACAATACAGCAACAACAACAAAAACTATATGGCAATATCCATTATGGACATAGATACAACTATCCTCAACAAAATACTGGTAAATAGAAGTCAACAGCATATTAAAAGGATCAGACACAATGATCAAGTGGGATTTATCATGGTTCAACATACATAAACCGATAAATGTGATACACCACTAACAGAAATAAAGGATTAAAATCACGTGATCATAATAATAGATGCAGAAAAAACCACTTGAAAAAATTTAACATCCTTTCATGATAAAATCACTCCATAAATTAGGTACAGAAGAATGCACCTCAGCATAATCAAAGCCATATATGACAAGCCCACAGATAACATCATATTCAGAGAAAGGTTGAAAACTTTTCCTCTAATATCACGAACAAGGATGCCCACTCTATTTAACATAGCACCAGAAGTTCTAGACAGAACAATTAGGCAAGGAAAAAAAAATACATACAAATCAGAAAGGAAGAAATAAAATTATCCTGTTTATAGATGACATGATCTTATTCATAGTTAACCCTAAAAACTCCAAAAAACGACTAACGAATGAATTTGGTCAAGTTGCAGGATACAAAATCAACATACAAAAATCAGCTGCATTTCTACACACCAACAATGAATTATCAGAAAAGGAAATTAACAAAACAATCCCATTTATAATGGCATCAAAAAGAACAAAATACTTAGAAATAAACTTAGACGTAAATGACTTATATGCTGAAACCTACAATACATCGGTGAAGGAAATTAAAGAACACACAAATAAATGGAAACACATCCTGTGTTCATGGATTAGAAGGCTTAATATTGTTAAAATAAGAGTTTCTGTAAGTTTTAGTAACAAAAAGTCCTGGAGTAGAGGTCAGGAACTCATCTGTGTACCCTCAGGCAATGACTCTGCCTTCCCCATTCTCAGTTTCCTGATCTGCAAAGGAGGGAGTGAGGCTGGAAGAGTCTCTTAAGTTCAACCTGTGAGCCTAAGCAATTTCTGAGCTGTATTTCACCAGTTCTGTTATTTGACCATAGTGCCAGATGAAACATGTGAAAAGGGGAGACAATCCATAATATCAACATTTCTGGCAGTAGTCTAAACAAAATAACTGCTTATTGCATGCAAATTGTTATTTAAGCTTATATTCCTCATAAATATTTACCTTTTTTTTTTTATGGCAACTTGTTTTAACACACTCAACTTTAACTGCACATCTTGAAGCTCAAGAACTACGCAATGACAGAGAGACTTTAAAGGTGGCAGAGCCTGGTTAAATGTCCTGCCCTGACCCTTGCTAAGGATTTACTTAATCTCTTTGGGTCTCAGTTTCCTTATCTGTGGACTAACAAGTATTATCTGTTTTAAGGATTATGATGAGGATTAATGAAATAAGTAATGTAAATTAGTTCGCCCAATGACTACCACACTGCAGTGGGGTTAATAAATAATGCCAATCAGCCTTATCAGTTGAGCACTAATCCATGCAGATTTAAAGACCGAGAGAAATAAACCAGGCAAGCATTCATTTTCTTGGCTTTATGCAGACAGCCTGCAAAGTGAAAGTATGCCAGAAGAAAAAAAAATCTAGGGAGAGGTAGTTGACAAAAACATGAAAAAATCAACACAGGAGAATGCAGATAAATGTAGGAGAAAAAGCTAAGAGGAAAACTATTTTGATTCTGAGTCAAGTATGTGACCGATAAAGCTGTGACCCTTCCCAGGCAGGCAGAAGATGGTCACTGAGTTTAAACTCAATCCCAGTAACATACTGACCTAGATTCTACTTTTAGAGCATCTATATGCAAATCCAATTGCAAAGTTAAAACATAAGACATTAGCTACAAAAACAAAACAATTGCAAGTAATTTGTTAATTTTAAATAAGAGATATGTCCACACAGTCTGCTTCCTACTAACTAAAAGCAGACACCAGAGAGGGACAAGCCCCTGGACTCCCGAATTCTGCACACATATCCCTAAGAATGACTTAGATTGACTGCTCTATAAGGTCATTGGGGGCATCACTTTGTTCTTTAGGAACTAAAGTGAGTGCTTAGAACCGAATGACAAACTCTACATGGGAAACTGTGTAGAGAAATGTATATAGACATGTGATACATGTAACGCTTTCCCATCTTCTTTCTTTTGTTCCTGCTCTTTTCTGCCTGAAGAGGTCTGCTTTTCACAATTGATGCAGTTTTCAAGTTTCCTCATCAGGTTGTATACTCATCTAGGATAGAGAATTATTCATTATTCTTTGATCCTCACTGTTTCTCAGGTTGTACATACTCACTCAGTATATTTATTGAGTAAATGCAATATTACAATTTTTCAACAGTGCCCTATAGTTTTAGATGCTAAAGAATGTGACAAAAATCTGTGAGTAGGCCTTTCTCCTTCCCACGGCACCTCTCTGAAATAACCCAGGGCCAGCAGCCACGCCAACACCACAGAGCTACCAGGTCAGCAGATTCTGAGTCTTTAGTCAGTTTTACAATCTTCTTTCAGGCCTGGTGAGCTTATTCTCCACCTTCTGAGACAGTTATCGTTTCACCTGATCAGTTTTAACAAACTTATTATATTCAAGGTCACAAAAGTCAACACATTTAAGGTTTTGTGTGTCCGTCCATTCATTTATTTAATATGTATATCGGGCACTTCCCATAAGGCACATACTGAGGGTAAAAGATTAATAAGCAGAAAACCTTCCCACCCTGAGCTCCTGATGTAGCAGGAAAAACAATGTTCCACGAGGCCAGAAACGCCATCTCCCTTGCTCTTTGCTGTGTCCTTGTGGCTTGACATATGTCCTGGCACATCTGGGGCACTCAGTCAGTATTTGTTGAATTGAAAATTACTTAAAAGTGAAGTGTTATACAGAGGTAGAGGGAAAACTGGTGAAAGCACGTGAAAGGCAGGGATTTTTCCTGCATGAAAAAGGAGTGAAAAGAGTGGCTTCAGAAAAGAATGTCATACTAAATCTTGAATAATGAATAGAAATGCATTAAATTGAGACAGGACTAAGAGCTGCCAAGGCTGAGTGAACAACATGAGAGATGTGAGAGTGTGTGGCAGTCCATTTGGCATGACCCATCAGTCTTACCATTCTTTGGGGTGGAGGTCATTTTGAAAGTTTGATGACCACTTTGACCAAAGAAAAAAAACCCAACAAAACACTTAAATACTACACTCGTATGTAAGAGGGTGTTTTCCTGCATAGTTTTAGCAAAGGCCCAAAGGTTAGGTGTCACAGAACTTCAAATTCCAAATTAAGGTCCTATACCACCTCTGCAGGATTTGTAAAACCTGTTTTGAAATCCTTTGCTCATCATGTCGCTTGAGGTTATATAAGAGGTTTGAGGGAGGAGAAGGATGTTATCACAAGGTAAGAGAATTGTGTGGAGCTGAGGTATTTTTCTTCTTGCTTCATGTGGGGAAGGGGAGAACAGAGGGAGGAGTGGCACCAAGTGAAAGGACTCCAAGATGTCCACTCAGAGCACTTGGGAGACACAGTGAGCTAGGACCTACCTCATGACTGAGAAAGACCAGGGTGCACTGGGAGCGAGTGGCCTTTCTCCCAAGTAACAGCACCACCGGAGAGAACCAGCCTGGGGTCCTTTTGAAGGGGACGCCATTCAAAAGTAATGTCTGGGGAGAAAAAACAGTTGGTAAGGAAAATGAACCTGCGGAAGGGTGCACTTCTGAGGCCTGGAGGCGGCCGGCTGGGGGAGGGACGATGGCACTGGATAGTCCCAGCAGTGGAACTTTTTCAAGAAACTTTTTCAATTTTTACAAAAACGTACCAGAAAGAAAAAGCCTAGAAATCACCAATATAAAACCTCAATGACAGCAGTATAAAACCTCAATGACCTTCCACAACTCTTGTCTCCCCCACCACATGTGAGGAGGCAGAACCTTAGCTAGCAGGTGGGAAAGGACTGACAAAGTAAGGAGAAAAGAAGCCAGGGAGCCTTCTGGATCTAATGCAGTACCAAGCTGGGGCAAAAGGAAGTTCTAAATTAGAGAAGAGCTTGCAGTTTTTATTGTTACCCCGGACTGGAATGTCAAATGAAAAACAAATCTGGAGTTTTTTAAGGGAAGACTGTATTCAAAAGGATTATTGCAAGGTGAGGAAAGCATTACTGCAGTGGGCTATGGGAACTATGGTAGTGGGGAGAACACTGCTGCCCAGAAGATCTGCAAGCATCTCAAGGTTTAGACAAAGAGTATTTCTGTGATAGGTGGGAGTAAACAAAGCTAGAAAGAACCATGTGTTGGGAAGTGAGATGAAAGGGTGGTGTGACTGGGAAGTAGATTAGAGAATTTTTACTTTGAAGCCAGCCTACTCTCAGGAGAGGTTGTATGTAGCTCAGGCTGAGGAAAGGTCAAAATTAAGGAGCCTGGAAAAAAGAGAGACATTTAACCTATGTTGTAACCCAAAGGATCTTGCTCCTATTGATCAGTGAGGACAAATGGTTCAGCCATTCATTTATAACACAAAGAATGAGAATTTACAGGGGCTGTGTCCAGCCTCGTCACAGGTAAACAAGGAGGTATGACTTTGTCTTATCTAAGTCATATGGAGAAGGGTGATAATTTGCAATCATCTGTATCCCAGAACACAAAAGAATGGGGGGAAATCTTAACTATAACTGTTTTCTAGTAAAACAGGGCTCAGGTAAAATTTAGCATTGTCAGGACTTTTCAATTTCTGCGTTAAGGTTGTAGCTACGACTGGAAAGGACCAGAAAAATCTATGAAAGTTGCCAACATTTTATACAAGCACCAGAAAAACTAGCCCATGCTTGAAAAGGGTGGCTCATGAAATCCATCTGAGTCCATGAGGGCTCTGTCAGATCCCAGGCTAAGTGAAGACTTCCTAACTCGAAGAACTCAGGGTGTACAGCAAGGGGAAACAGGAAGCAGAAAGGGCAGCGTGCTCATGCAAGCAGCCTCGGTGGTTCTCTCAGTTAGATAAACAAGACATGAAGCTTGCCTTCCAGAAGCTTTTACTCCAAGAGAGAGAAAAGTATAAACATATTATTATAAAAATAGAAATGTACAAATACTGTGAGAGATACAAAAATCCAGAAAAGGAAATCTCCTAGTCCAAAGAGCTATAAGAATTGGAAGAAAAGGAGCATAATATTTTTTTCCCCCTGATATCTCAGGAAAGGCTTTTGTAAGGATCGCGCAGAGCTGATTCTGGTCCAGTACAGGATTAGAAAATGTGAAGAGAGGGAGGGCTGGGACATTTCAGCTGAAGGTGACAATAAGCATAGGTGGAGAGGTAGGACCTGAGAGGACCTATGTGAAGACTTACAAGGAGCGGGAACAGGAGATACAGGACAAGAAAATGGGGAGAGAATGCTCTTAAGGAAGTGGCAAGGCATGGCTGCCAGACAGAGAGGGAGTTCAATGTGATTGTATTCTATATGAAAGAATAAGCCCCAGAAAATATTTGACAAGTAAACGGCATAATCAAAAATATAATTGCATTATTGTATAAAATGAATTGAAGAGAGAAGGCCTGGAGTTAAGATGGGTCAATGCCACATTTGACATGCAAAGGGAATCACTTTTTAAAATCACCTCCTCTTTTTGCCAAAATAATTTTAGATAATAATCATTAAATAAAACAAATAATGATAATAGATAGGAAAGAAGAAAAGCAATTAAGATATTTTTCTATGCTTTTGTGCTATAATTATGCCACTAAAAAAATTAAAAACAAAACATCAATATGATAGAGCAAATATACAATATACATACATATACATATGGATAAACTTTAAATGTTTTTAAACGTAGTTTTGAAAAATCTTATATATACATATTGGTCTGCCACAGTGATAAATATTAACATTAAAGTTTCTATTAAGAGCCTTAATTTTTGCAACTTTATCAAAATTGAGAATTTTGCATATTCCTAGTCAATAGCAAATATAACCAGATTTGTCGGTCTCTCTTCATTCATAGTTGACTGGAAAACATGTTTTCTTAATTTTAATTTTGAAAATTTTCTTTCACAAGAGGCAACTAATAGTCTGTGGGCAGCTGTAGCCTTAAACATAAGGATAAGTTTGGCAAAGATTAATAAAAATTCTATTTCACAGTACTTTCAGAAAAATTTAAACACAATTAAAACTCCAAATGCTCACACAGACTGAAAGAATGGAACTAACTCAAATTATGCTTTTGTATTTTTACAGACTCTGGGCTCTTTGCTTATTTCATTGTTTGTTTCAGCTCTACTATTTAAATGCAAGAATATGCACCATCACAGGGTTGGAAGATTGAAATCATATCCAAAGCATGCTTAAACATTTCCAACGTGTTAAGAACATACTCAGCAAACAAAGGCATATAACTTAGTCTATGTGTGTCTTGTTGAGACTATGCAAAGGGAAATTCTCTGGATTGATGGCTATGTATAATATAATGTTTATTAAAAGATAAGTAATACAAACATGCTCATTTGAAGCTATTGTAATTTGAAATTATTGTTGAAATTGAATAGCAACGACAGCAATTCTTTAAAATTTATACCAACAAAAGAATTTTAGAGGAGAAATATTTTATCACTGATAGTGAGTTAATAAGTGCCCAATATAACAAGCAAATGATCTTTTAAGCCATTTACATTGTTGCTTTTAAATTCCCTACCATTTAAAACGCACTCTTTATTACCTGTAACCAAGGCAACAGTTTCCACTGCCCTGCTCTCAAATCCTCCACAGAGAAGGGAAAATGGAAAATTGCATTTCAGTAAGTATCAACACTGTACCCAACAATATGTTGGATTCTTATATAAGAATAACTCTTTGAAGAGAAATTATTTTGTCATTTTAAGATGAACAACATTGGGATGGATTGCCAAAGATTACACTGAAAAGTGGGGAAATTGAAATTCAAATCAAGGTTTTTCTGACTCCAAAGCACATACTATGTACTCTACCACATTGTTTCTTGATGAGAGTGGGAGGGAAGTGAGTTTTAGGGCTGTGGCAAAATTTAGATGTAATTGGGGCTTGATTTTGGCAGCATCAGAAGAATGGAGAGAAAATCATGGTGGGGGCACGGGGCCTATGGTGTGATGGTGAAACTGTGGGTCAAATGGACCAAATCTGACAACATGTTGGATCTGGAAACAATGGAGATAGTGAAATTCATGTTTAAAAGCCTAGAAAGAGTAGAGCCAGGCAACATCTGAGACACCAATATCAAACAGCTGCCAATACTTGATTGAAATTACAATGAGATGAAGAAAAATCTACCTACCAGAACTCCTGTTAGAGAGACCTGTATGGGGAAGTGAATACTTCGATAAACTGCTAGGCAAGCAGAAAGAGCATTTTCTAGAAACAACAGTTGATCACAAATTATCTTCTCAGAATGAATAGTCTAGTTAATCATATAACTTTTGCTTGCTGAGTAGGAAATGCAAGTTTGGAGGCAGAGCTGAATTGCTCAGGAAGGTACAGAAGAGTTTAAGGACGCTGCAATTTTTAGTGCCATACATTTGCCCTTGTATAATCAGTTCAGTCTCCCTTCTAAATAAAGGATACATTTTTCTTTTAAATATAACAACTTGAAGTATCACCAAATTACCAGCTTCCCAAGTATACTTACATTAAGTACTATTGCAAGGGTAGTATTACTTGAAAAATAAACTAGATTAGATAGATAGATGATAGATAGATAGATAGATAGATAGATAGATAGATAGATAGATAGGTAGGTAGGTAGATAGATAGGTAGATAGATTGATAGGTAGAACAAAGAAGCAGATTTGCAAGGGCCAGTCTGCAGAGCAATGCATGCAAACTCACAAGCAATTTAGGGCCATTCTGTACATGCCATGTGGATTAAGGCATCTTCCCAGGCAACATACTTCCCAGGATGGCTCTTTCTGACACTCCTGTCTCTTTTCTTCTGTGGGTGGGATCCTGTTTCTTTTCCTGTCATCTATTTCCCCAGGGGTCTTCACTGATAACACTAGAGAAGGTTGTGTTTACCTTTGTAGCAATCTCTTGACTCTATCTCCATGGAGTCCCAGCGCCCACCTGCAGGGAGGAGACTGCACTGACATCAACTGCCACTGGGGGGCAGCAGGAAGCTGTGTCCCTGCACGTCTCGAGCATATCATTGGATATCACATTCCTAGGATTGAACACTCTCATTCGGTACCTATTTATAATTTTTAAAAATACTTTCATATGGCCAATTCTTTTATGATAGGTCTGTTACCTATTTCTTAAGTATTTATTAAAATAAAATTCCTACCATATAAATATAAAGTGTGTGTGTGTATGTATATATGTGTGTGTAATATATATATGTATATGTACATATGTATATATATATATATATATATTACACACATATTTTGTATCTTAGCATTTAATGACATGTATCAATGTGGCTAGCTTAAATCAATCATTTACAGGATTCTGAGAATCAATTTTGAAAAGTTTCCTCTTTTCTCACATCTTAAGGGTCACATTCTACTTTTAGTCATTTTAAGAGCTAACATTACATGAGCTCATATGTCTCAAGCACAGTTGTAGGTGCATTGTACACAATGACTCCATCTTCACAACTCTCTGGGGTAGCTTTCATTCTCAACCCTTGTTTCCGATGATAAAAGCAATCAGAGAGGCTAAAACATTCCAAAAGTCATGTAGCTAGTAAGGCATGCACAGTTTATACATAAATCGTATTGCCTAGCTCCAAACCCCACACTCTGAACCAACACTCTTTTTGTTCACAATCTCTAAGGCAGGCCCTAATAATAATCAAAATACAATTTAAGATATAATTTAAGAATTAACTTTAATAAACTCTACCATAGAAACCTGTGAACATTATGGTCAAGTAACAGGACTCCAAAAATCACAAGTTCTGAGGTGATTGAGCAAGAATCATTACTGAAATACATAGGGCAAACTAAGAGAGGGGAGAAAAACCTACTTTGAAAGGGTTAAGGATTCCAGAAGGCTGTAATAGCAGGTTTGCAATCAAGGGCCACCATAAAGACACAGCAGGAGAGGGGGTAGGTAATCTTGCTCATGCTGCGAGTGCACAAGTCTTTCGTTTAGAATTGTGTCAAGCCACCCAGGAGCAGAAGAGAAAGCTGTGTTTAAATTCTGTTCCATTTCAGAATAGACATGGTATTTTTGTTTTGCTTTCTGAAACCAGAAAACTGAAGATTAATTTAGAGCACTTGATTCAATAGTATCCATTTGAAAAGCTGGACTGGGTTTTTGCTAAAAATGTTACTCAGAAGTCCTCTACTTTTCCATTATAAAATAAAATAAAAATTATCTATACTATTTAGCAGCAAAGAGCTTTTGAATCCACCTCCCAAGTAAAACCACAACATTCTTCAATTCTGCTCTCTGGTAGGTCAATCAATCTGAACTTAAAAAAAAAAAAAAAAGATGAGGAAGAGTGCATGTTTAAATACCATGCTTCAGCATTCCACTGTCTAATTCCCTTTACCCATTTGGAAAAGAGATCCAGTTAGGCCATCCACACTCTTTCATTCACATCTAGGAGTGTGACTTAGTTTTCTTGAGGTGCAGAACAAAATCTCCCAGAAGTATGGTCATGCAATCATATTTTTTTCCAAGTAGGAAAGCCAAATCTTGAGGTTTGGAACAGCTAAATGAAAATGACGTTGGCCATATTTTCAATGGCAAGTTGGTCCACTCTGAAAATGGGCACTTTTTTATTTTGCATATGACATCCTTTAACCATCCTTTCTGAATCCTGACTGTTTCATGCAAATCCATGAAGCATCATTTCTATTAGGTTGGTACAAAAGTCATTGAGGGTTAAAAGGTTAAAAATAATTGCAAAAACCGCAATTACTTTTGCACCAACAATAAAACAGGAGGAACCTGAAAACAGGAAAATGTAGAGGTTTTCCCATTTCTCCAGTGGTTTCCACTGAGGACGAGACCAACAGAGAAATTAGATTTACCGCAGTTCTGGGCTGCTAGGAGAGAAGCAGGTAAACACCTCTCACTAGAGTCAATACTTTTTAAAATGTGTTTATGTAGATGATAGCACTAACTGCCTTCTTTCTATTTAATATCGGTATTTATTTTTAATACAAAGACACTCATTAAATAACTTTCGAAGAAATTAACTTTTATAAGGACCTTTTCTAATTAACTTTTACATAATGATGACCTGGAACTTTTTTATAGATTTGTTCCAATCAACTCACTTTGCATTCATCTGCTTATGAAAGCATTAACACCTTTACCCATTCTGAAGGCTGAATGGATCCAAAAGTTCCCTAATTTCTCTCAATCAAAGTGGGTTCTCTATAATCCACAATGTCCGGACTGCCCCTCTCTCTCTACAGATGTCCTTCTTCCTGATCACTTCTGATTGTTTTCACAAAGGGAGACACAACACAGTATCCTTTCTGCTCCAGCTTGTAGAGGGTCCTCAATTTGAATGAAAGATTTATTTTGTGGCTGGGGTTGTGAAGAATCCAAATCCTTATTCTTTCTGATTAAACATGTTTCTTCACTTATTCACGAAATATGTTCAAATCTCAGTGTGATTTTGTTAGGAGGAAAATCATGGAATTTCTAAAAATATCAATGTTCTTAAGGTGAGGCTCCCAGTTTTCTCTCACTTGAGATAAAAACAAAACTGAAAACCCAATCCCTTGAAATAAAAGTCCCTTTGTAAGTGTTAATTGTAAGCACAAAAGAAAGTTCCAAAAATAAATCAGCAGTCCATGTTTCAACTATGAGGGAAAAAAGACTACAAAGAAAAAACAAGAATTTAATGATTCCCGTACAAACATCCTATGTGAAAATACTGCCACCCACCATCATTTTTTTTTGTTCTGCAAACTACAGCACAGTTTTTCAAAGAATTCTTGGCATCTCCAGATGATAAATTATGTGAATTACTGTTGGATCAAAATTCCTTTGAAATAACTGCAGGTGTTCAAGATCCTGTCGGAGCGAATGTATTTTAAGTACGCTGAGGACTCTGACACGCAGCCATTTCTCAGGCTTCTTTGAGGTAGAGCTCCTGTTGGGAGTGGCTTTGTTTAAAATTGGAGACATATGGAGAGCTACGCAGTGAAGACAGGAGGAAGTCTATCCAATTGGCACAGAATTAGAACCTAACTCTTGATTTAAGTCCATATTTGGGGGTCTTTTTTCCCTGCTATGGGTCCTCCCCTTTATTTCTTTTTAATCCATAGTAAAATGCTACAAGGATGGTTTCTCATTGCTATGTTGGGAACTGCAGCTTCTTGAAAACATAATTTGGTTAAACATAATGATATTAATTATAGTGGGTATGCATTTGGACAAAACTTTTGTATGAATATTTTATTTTCCTTGAGGTTCCTTGAGGTTCTTCAATAGAAAATGGGTTTAAAGATACTGTTTTTAAAATTAATACAAGAAGTAAAATTCAGTGGGTATTGCTGCTTTTTGAAAGAATAGATAATGAATGAATACTATCTTGTATTTTAAGAAAAAGGGAAGAGAGCTAAATATACAGAAATTATGTCATATATTATAAGCATATTATGTATCTCATAAAACGCTTACATAATACTTAGAAGATAATTATTATTGTTCACACTTGTCTGTTAAGAAAATTGAGGGCTAGAAAACTTAAGTTGTTCAATGTCATACAACAGTAAGTGACAAGAAGAGATTTTTCCAGCTTTGCTTCATTCGTATCCATGGCCATTCTCTTTTCATTTCACATGTATTCCCAAAGGATCAGCTTTAAGCTTTGATAATTGTCTCTACTATATTTAGTTTAAATCATAATTGCTAGCATTCAACTATTTTTGACCAACAAATATGTTAATTCTATATAAACCCAAAGCAATTTTTTTGTTTTCTATATTATTTTCTGCTTTCTTCATTATTTTTTCTTATTCTTTTCACTTATTCTGTTGTACTTCTAACTTTTTAAGTTTAAACACATGGTTCATATTTTTTTCAGTTCTTTTTCTATTATATGCATGAAGTTTATAAATTACAAGTACCTTGGCAATATCCCACTAATTTTGACAAATGCTATTTCCATTATCATTTAGTTCCAAATATTTTCTATTTTTCAGTCAGTAACTCATGAGTTATTAAAAACTATGTTTTGAATTAATCAAATTTTAGGTATTTTTATGGATTTAAAATTGTGCTGTCATCAAAAAGTGCCTTTATGATACCAATTCCTTAATCGTAAGATGTGCCTTATGAACTTAACCTACAGTCAATTTTTATAAACATTCTATGTGTCCTTAACAAGAATGTATATGAGAATATACTAACTGTTAGGTGCAGGGCCCTATTGTTAATTATGTTGCTCAAAATGTCTATAATCATACTAATTTTGTATTGCTTGATATGGAAATACTGAGAGGTTATTAAGTCAGTATTAAAATGTCCCATTCTGATGACAGAGAGTTGACATTAACCTTAGGGTTAATGGTGGAGATGAGAAAGGAAAGCTAATCAGCGTCCACATCATGAAAGGCTTAGGGCATGTGGCCAAGGAACTCACCCTTAATTCTGTAGAGCACTGTTTCCTGTTCCCGGGATGCAGGGGGATCGATCATCATGCTCACCTGGGAAACTACTGCAAATGCAGATTTCCACGCACTATGAGGCCTTGTTGTTTACTACTTATTTCCTCTTATGATTCTGATGACTATCCAAGTTCAGGGATCATGGATATAAGTTTTATAAGTGCTACTGCATGATATTTAATGGGGTGAAGGCCATATCCCAGTTGCCTTTAAGAAAGATCATTTTAATGTAGTAAAATAGCCAGACACTGAAAGAATTACAGGCTGGGAATTTATTCAGAAAGTTTTTACTGTAATTCAGAGGGAAAAGGGGGAGCTTGATCAAGAGGAAAAGTTGAACTCAAGACTGATTTCATAGGTAAAATTAACAAGACGGTAAGCAGCTAAATTTGGTGGGTGAGTGAAAGGAAAGAGTATAAATTCTAGATTTATAGCATATGTACCAGTGTATGTTGTCGTTCTAGAATACCAAAACAAAAACTAAACTGGGAGAAGATCTTTCAGACAAACGGAATGTGAGGTTTTTGTGTGCCATCAACCTAGAACCATTATGCATCATTTCTTTGAATCTGGCCTCTCTTTTTGAAGATTCTGGTTTTTCAGGGTTTATTTTACAAATTATCCCACTTAAAAGACTTAACTGAACATAGATGCTTCTTTTTTTCAAAATTTCTAAAACGAGGTAAGATTTTCAACTTTACTTTTATTTCCACTTTTAAAAAAATTATTTTCATTTATGGTTTCCATATTGGTGGCAAAGATTTGTCTCTATCCCTAGAAAAGTTAACATTGTCACATATATTAACAATGGACAACATGAAATGCCTAACAGCATAATAATGAAAAGTAGACTTAAGCAGTCCTTCCTACAGTATGTAATAAAAACATAATTCAAAATACCATTAGATTAGCCTGTCAGCAGTCACAATGCACATATATTTTAAAATTTAGACACGTAAGATATTACTCTTTATGACATAGCCAATTTTTCTCAATAATGAATAAAAAATTCAAGATAAACACTAAGTGAAGCATAAAACATTTGGAATTGATTTGAATTTTTTGCCCAGCTTTTATAAGAGGTTCTCACAATTCTCTGTAGAAATCCTGGTCCATGAACTATGTAAATTACTCCTTCAAGTGAGTTTTACAATAGAGGGATATGCTCCAGAGATTGGGTTGTCACCGGGGATAGAAACCCTATTCCAGGCTATTTATTGAAAAAGCATATAAATATTTTTATTAATATGTAGATATTCTCTGGAGAAAACAAAATACTTCTTTCATTCATCTTTAACAATTCCCTGTAGACAATAAAGAGAATGCTTTATCTTTGTTTGAGAAAGCTGAATTTAAAAAGAGTTGATTCTATTGGTACATTTTTCTATATTACATTCTGGCAAAGTTTTTATTTACATATATCCAGGATTATCCTTACAACATGTGAAACTGCATATGTGATGTACATTGAAGGTTTGTGGAAGGCCCTCTACTTAAAAATTTACTATCTTTAATATGTAGAGAATATATGTCAAGATTCATTCATTTGAGTCACTGACATTAAGAAAGAAGTAGTGACAATCTTGGTTCATTAAATGGCAAATGTTCCAAGCAACGTATCACATTTAGAACTTTATTATTATTTACCCTTAGTCTAAAACTTATCAGATCATGTCCTTCCTTAATAGCTAGCTGAGTTCAGGCCACTAAGGAAGGAAGAGAGGGGAAGGTGAGAGAGTAATAATTTTAGAGGTTAGGGCAGTTCCACATAGAAGATGAAATAATTAATTTTATGTGTCTATTTGACTGGCCACAGGATGCGAAGATTAAATCTTATCTCTGGATGTGTCTGTGAAAGTGGGTCTAGGCAAGATTAGCATTTGAATTGGTGGACTTAGTAGATTGCCCTCCCCAGTGTGGGTGGACATGATCCAATCCGTGAGGGCCTGAACAGAACAAAAGGCAAGGAAGGAAGAATTTGCTTTTTACCTACCTCACCTCTGAACTGGTGCATCTCATCCCTTCTCTGACCCTTGGGGTGGGATTTGTACCATCCACCCCCTGGTTCTCAGGCCTTCAGACTCAGACTGAATTATACCACCAGCTTTTCTGGGTCTCCAGTTCGTTGATGGCAAATCATGAGACATCTCAGCTTCCATAATCATGGGAACCAATTCCACATCTAGTATCTGCTGCTGGTTCTGTTTCCTGGTAGAACCCTGACGAATACAGGTATTTGAAGGTCTGCCTCTGTGAGTAACCTGGGCAGTTTGGGGACAATTAGTATTCAAAGAAAACAAATAGAGCCAAAAAGAAGCTTCACAATTTGTCAATGATAATCCCCAGATACAGCTTATACCTTTACAATATCCTTGCTTTCTCTACACTTCCTGTACCACTACCACTCTCCAGTGGCTTGTGGAATGCCTGATCTACAGGCATGGAATTCTACACAGCATAGCACTGGACCAGCGGATTGTCTGACTACTGTACAGCAAAGGAGGTAAAGGAGTGACCCCATCACCTCAGGACCCACTAGGCATATACCTCGAGAAAAGAAAGAAGCAGTAAGTCTAATTAAAATTCTTAATAAATAAAAAAGGTATTAAGTACAGAATCTAGAGTAACTCACCCTATATGACTGTCTGAAAACCAAGTTGTACAAGAATTTGTATAGATATTTCTTTTCCTTTGGGTAAACACCTAGGAATAAAATTGCTGAGTCCTTTGGTCAATGTTTAACTACCTGTTTCCCCAAAAATAAGACCTAGCCAGACCATCAGCTCTAATGCGTCTTTTGGAGCAAAAATTAATATAAGACCCAGACTTATATTATATTATACTATATAAGACTCAGACTTATAATAAAATAAGACCAGGTCTTATATTAATTTTTGCTCCAAAAGACGCATTAGAGCGGATGGTCTGGCTAGGTCTTATTTTCAGGGAAACACGGTATATAAAAACTATACTAAAAGCAAACTGTTTTCCAAAGAACTGCACAACTATACAAAAATCTGCCCAAATGCTGCACAGTTTTACATGTCCACTAACAACATAAACAAATTTCAGGTGCTCCATATACTAGCAATGTTTTGGTGGTGTCAGCCTATCCAACTTTGGACATTCTGGTGGATTTGTAGTGTCATCTCACTAAGGTTTAACGATGCATTTTCCTAATGATTAATGATGATGTTGAGCATCTTTTTGTGTACTCATTGGGCATTTATATATCTCCTTTTTTTGTAAAATGTCTATACAAATCCTTTGCCCTTATTTAAGTATGGTGTTTGTCTTAACATTATTGATATAGTAATTTATTATGTTCTGTATACCAATAGTTGGTCAGATACACTCATTACAAATTTTGCATTTTCATTTTTTTAGCAGCATCTTTAGAAGAGCAGAAGTTTTTTAATTTTGTTGATGACCAATTTATCAAGACTGTTCTTTTATGGTTTGTGCTTTGGTGCCCCTTAAAGAAATCTTTGCCTAACCTTAGCCATGAATATATATTTTTTAAGCTTTATAGTTTAGTTCTTCTTACAGTGTTCTAGTCGTCTCCTGCTGCATAACAAAACATACCACAATTCAGTGGCTTAAAACAGCAACAACATTCATTTGGCTCATGAACCTGTATTTTGAACCAAGCCTGGTAAGGGTTGCTTGTGTCTGCTCCACTCAATGTTAGTTGGGACAGATGGGAGGTTAGCACTAAAACCATCTGGAGGCTCATTCATTCACATGTCTGGCATTGTCTATCCGCTGAGATCATAGCTGGGGTTATTGGCCAGAACACCTACATGTAGCCTGAGTTTCCTTACAATGTGGTGGTTGGATTCAAACAACATCTTGAGCAAAAGAGCCAGAAAGAAGATGTCACACATCTTATAAACAAGCCTCAGAAGTCATGCAGTCACCTATTCTCTCCTTAGAGCTTCTAAGGCTCGTTATATTCAAAGCTGGCCTATGTTCAAGAAGACTTGGCATTTTGAAGGGAGGTTAACTTCACAGATGTGTTTAAAACCACTATATACTTTTAGGTATAGATCTATTTTGAGTTATTTTTATAGTGTGGTATGAGGTAAGGCTTACAGTTAATTATTTTTCCAAAATGGATATTCAGTTCCACCACCATTAGTTGAAAGAACATTGTTTTCCCCTTTGGAATCTTTTAGAAAAATAAAATTACTATATATGGGCAGAACTCTTTCAATTCAATTAATCTGTATGACTACTCTAACACCAATAGCACTCGTTCTTGATTAACAGCAGTTTTATAATATCTTGAAATCAGGTAGTACAAGTCCTCCAACATTTTCCTTTATATTTTCAAAATTGTTTTGGATATTTTAATTTCTATATATTTCCACATGTTAGAATCAGATTGAATATTTCTATCCCCAACAATTCTGGGATTTTGATCAGATTTGCATAAAATCTATGGATTCAATTGAAAGAAAACTGACATTTTAACAATACTGAGTCTTCCAACTCATGAACATGGTGTATGGCTATATTTATTTAAGCATTCTTTAATTTCACTAATTTTTTGTTGTGTATATTTTCCAATGTACAGGTTTGCACATATTTTATATAACACATAAAACATGCTGTCTTTTAAAGGCTTTCTAAATATTTTTAAAATTTCACTTTCTACTTGTTCATTCATACTATGTAGGAATGTGTTTGAATTCTTGTCGTTTGATTTCGTATTCTGCAACTCTGCTAAATGCACTTAATAGTTGTAGCAGCTTTTCTTGTCGATTCCTTTGGGTTATTTATGCAATCTTCCCTTCCAATCTGCATGTCTTTTACTTCTGTGTCCTGCTTTATTACATTGGCTAGGATCTACTAGTACAATGTTGAACAGAAGTCTCGAGAACAAACCTACTTGCCATTTCCTGATCTTATGGCAAAATATTCCATCTTTTACTAATTAAGTATGGTATTAGCTTTAAGTTTCTTTTACAGATGCTTTTCTTTAGACTGAGAAAGCTTTTCCTCCCTCCTTCCCTCCCTCCCTCCCTGCCTCCCTCCTTCTCTCTCTCTCTCTCTCTCTCTCTCTCTCTCTCTCTCTCTCTCTCTCTCTCTCAGAGAGGGCCTAAAGTTTTTAGTATATAAAGAGCTTTCATAAATCAGGAAGACAAAAATGAATAATACGAGGCATTTCACAAAAAGATATACAATTAACCAAAAATATAAAAGCTATGTTCAACGGCACACAATTTGAAAATGAGATACATTTTCTCCCTATTAGCTTTACATAGATTTAAAGGTGTGTGTGTATATAGTTTTTAATAAAAAATTATACTTACTTAAGGTATACATTATGATGTGATATGCATATTCACACAGAGAAAGTTCCTTTTTGTTCTTAGTTTTCTAAGACTTTTAAACATGAATGGGTATTGACTTTTGTCAACTATGTTTCCAAGGAGCATTTATTGATATGGTTATATGACTTTCTCCTTAATGCTCTTAATATGATGAACTGCATTGATTGATTTTCAAAAGGTAAACAAACCTTGGATTCCTGGAATACACTCCACATGATCATGATGTATTTTCCTTTTTATATATTATGAAGTATACCTTCCTTTTATTAAGAATATTTATATCTACCGTGTTTCTCCAAAAATAAGACCTAGTCAGACAATCAGCTCTAATGAGTCTTTTGGAGCAAAAATTAATATAAGACCTGGTATTACATTATATTATATATTATATTATGTTATGTTATGTCATGTCATGTCATGTCATATCATGTCATATTATATTATATAAGACCGGGTCTTACATTAAAATAAGACCGGGTCTTATATTAATTTTTGCTTCAAAAGATGCATTAGAGCTGATTGTCCAGCTAGGTCTTATTTTCGGGGAAACACAGTATGTTCAGGAGAGGTATTTGTCTCATGTTTTCTGTTCTTTTAATATCTGGTTTTGGACAGAGAGTAATGCTGAACTCATAACATGAGTTGGGAAGTACCCCAATTCCTCTATTTCTTTAGTGTACATAAGATTAGTGTAGTTTCTTTAAAAATATTTGGTAGAATTGACCAGTGAAACTATCTGGCCTAGATTTGTTTTTGTTGTTGTTGTTGTTGGTGGTGTGTGTGTGTGTGTGTGTGTGTGTGTGTGTGTGGAAAAGTTTTGAGTTATAAATTCAATTTTTTAGACAAATAGCAATATGTTTAGATTTTCTATTTTTTCTTATATTAGTTTTGGTAATTGCTATCTTTTAAGAATTTTTTCCGTTTCATTTAAACTGCCAAATTTATTGTATAACGTTGTTTATAATACTGCTGTATTGTGATTTTTGTTAATGTAAGATACAGACTAATATCTCCTTTTTCATGTCTGATATTGGTAATTTGTGTCTTTTCTTTCTTTCTTGTTCAGTCAAGCTAGCTGTTTATCGATTATATTGATTTTTCCAAAGAACCAGCTTTGGATTCATTAATTTTCTTGATTGCTTCTACTTCATTGATTTTTTTCATTATTTCTTTCCTTTTACTTATATTGGATAAATTTTCTCCTTTTTCGTGTGCTTGTTAAAGTACAAGTTCAGAACACTGATTTTGGATCTTTGCTAAGATAAGCATTTAAAGCTATATATATTTCTAACTACTGCTTTAACTGCAATCCATAAATTTTAATATGTTGCATTTTTATTTTCATTCAGTTCAAAATATTTTAAAATTTCCCTTGTGATTTATTCTTTACTCAATGAGGTATTTAAAGGTGTGTTGCTTGTTTTCCAAATATTTGAGAATTTTTCAATTTTTTTGTTTTGTTATTGATTTCTAACTTAATTTTATTTTGGTCAGAAACCATTCTCTTTACAACTTCAATCCTTCTAAATTTATTGAGATTTGTTTTGCAGTGCAGCACCTTGACTATCCTGGTGGATGTTCAAAGTGTACTTGAAAAGAATGTGTGATCTGCTGTCATTGGGTGGGTTGTTTTATGAATGTCAGTCTCACGGTCAAGTTGATTGAAGTCTTCTACATACTAATCTTTTGTATACTTCTATCAATTACTGGGAAAGAAATGGTAAATGTTCCAATTAAAATTGTGCATTTGTCTATTTCTGCTTCTATTTCTATCAGTTTTTGCCTTATGTATATTAAGGCTTTGTTACTAGGTACATAAATATTTGGGATTTTTGTCCTTTTGATGAATTTACCCCCTTTATTGTTATGAATTGATCCTCTGTGTAAAAAAACATTTTCATGACTTAAATGATGGTTGAAACCAAGATCTGAAATGACATGTGAGGGTGGGAAAGAAGAATATAGAATGAGAAAAGAGAAAGGTTAGCAGCAGAAACCTGGAGAATACCAATATTTAAAGAATTAGCAAAAGAAAATGAGTCCATGACAGAGACTAAAATGCAGTTAAGGCCAAACTCAAAGAAGCACCATGAAAAAAAATAGTGATACAGAAACAAAATGAAACATAATTTTAAGGAGAGCAGGTTTAACAGTGTCAAATGTTTTTTGAGCCACTATTTAAGACAGGCCTGAAAATTGATAATAGAAAGAAGATAGCATTGAGGAGGTTATTGATAACCCTAGCAAGAGCACGGTAATAATGAATTAGATTAATGTGGACATGAAAGGAAGGAAAAGGAGTTCAATATCTTGAAGACTTATTAAGGAGAGGGCTATGCAATGGGAAATATTAGATTACGCTTATGTTCTGAGACAAAAGGAGAATTTGAAGGTACAGAAGACAGGGAATCATGATCTCAGTGAGAAGGGTTATGTTTTATAGTTATAATTGATTAGAGCAAGAAATGTAATATAATGCTCGTGTTAATTGATACAATGCATAAAACAGAATTTTATTACTCTTAATAAACTTCAACTATTATTGCCACATATTTTAAGGCACTATTTAGCTACTTAAGGCACACATTTACCCCTAATTTTCTTTGCAGAAGAGATTCCAACTACTTTTGACATACCTGGCTTATCACAGAAGCATTCCTGATTTATCAATTATTTTCCTTTGGTTTCATCAGTTTTCTCTTTCTGCAGTGCTATGCCTCGCTACACAAAAATGCCACATTTTCTCCTTATACTAATGTTACAACATGAAGAAAATAAATATGTTTTCTAAGTAACATTATCCACATAAATTACATATTTTGTATTACTTCTAATTTGGAACAAAACAGTTTCTGGTTTCTAACATGACATAACCTACATCTAAAATTTGAAGAACACCATAATCATAACAATTTATAAAATGTCACTGGTATAAATCAAAGTAGTAACAAACCATACATTTTTCTTATACATACGTCAATGTGTAATTAACATACACATTGCATATTCTTTAAAAGGCCTTAATGAAATATCTGATTCTTTATTTAGATTGGTGGAGGCACTCTTTTCTAGTTACTACAATGCTGCTCTATTAGGATCTTTAACCATTTTTGAGTCACAGATAAGCTTAAGAACCTGACGGACATTATGTTCCATGCTCATAGAAGAAATGCATATACTTGTATGCACATATAACTTTGTAAAACCTTGTAAGAATTTTAAAAAAGCACCTGATTAGAGGAACATAAGCTTTTTGAACATTGATGGTAATATCAAAAGAAACATAAAAACATGGCATACGCATCATAGCATCATGATTCAAAAGCATGAGTTTGGAGTCAGTTAGATGTGGATTCAAGTCTTGACCCAGCACTTAGTAACTGGATGCTCTTGGCCAAGTTATTTCACAACTCTTACCTTAAGTATATTCATATGTAAGATGGGGTTGGAGAAAGGACTAAATCAGATAAAAAGTATATAGATTTCCAGTCAAGATGGCATAGTAGGTAAACACATGCTCATCTCCATTCACAAGCACATAAAAATTACAATTAAACTCCAGAACAACCATGACTGAGAACCACCTGAAGCCCTACAACTAAGGACATACAGAAGAAGCCTGCTTGAGACTGGTAGTAGGAGCAGAGATATGAAATCGGCTGGTCCCATATCTGCATGTAACCATTAAAAATAGGGATAGCTGGAGAGCCCGCCCCCCCCAAAAAAAAAGTGTGAGAGGACCCAGCCCCACACTAGGCTCCCCAGCCCAGGGTTCCAGTGCCAGGGAGAGAAGTCCCCGTAACTTCTGGCTGTGAAAACTAGAAGAGATTGTGGCTGAGTTTGATGAGGGCAGCTGCACTCCCAGGTGCTCCTCTTAAAGGGACCATGCATGGACCCATCACTCTGAGCTCCAGTGCTTGGTCAGAAGCTCAAAAAATGCCCAGGTACATATGGGGAGGAACTGAATTGTCTAGCTTCAGTGTGAAGGCTAGAGGGGCACCTTTCTCCCAGAAGGAGGAGATAGCAGAAGCCATTGTTTCTTTGTTGAGCCTTCCCACTCCCTGCATTCAGACCTAGGTGGCCGCCATATCTGAGTCTCCATCAACTTGGCTAACAGCTTTTATGTGCCCTCTCCTGGTGATTCCTGGAGAAGCCAACCCACCCAACTTTCCGGCACACCCAAGCCACTTCCAGTGGTTTTTCCATACAAATGGCTTGTCTCACTCAGCTCATGCTATGGACTTCCTTAAAATCTCTCAAAGGTTCACAAATTCCAAACAAGCAGCATCTGGCTTCAGTGTGTCCCGAAGCCTAGTCCTGGAGGGTACTGTGCTAAGTGGTGTATGTCAGACAGAGAAAGACAGATGCAATGTGATTTCACTTATATATGGAACCTAAAGAACAAAACAAACAAGCAAACAAAACAGAAACAAAGTTATAGATACAGAGAACATTTTGATGGTTGCCAGATGGGAAGGAGATTGGGGGTGAGTGAAAAAGGGGAAGGGATTAAGAAGTACAAATTGGTTGTTACAAAGTAGTCATGGGGATGTAGGATACAGCATAAGGAATATAGTCAATAATATTGTAATAACTATGTATGGGGTCAGCTGGGTACTAGATTTTCAGGGTAATCAATGGGAAGGGGGTTGGGGGCAGGGTGAAAAAGGTGAAGAGATTAAGAAGTACAAATTGGTAGCTACAAAATAGTCATAGGGATATAAAGCAAACGTAGGGAATATAGTCACTATTACAGTAGTAACTATGTATAGTGCCAGGTGGGTACTAGACTAGTAAGGGGACCACATCACAAATTACATAAATGTCTAACCACTATGCTGTACACCTGAACTTAATATAAAATAATATTTAATGTCAACTGTAATTGAAAATTTTTAAAAGGGGAGAAAAAGGTGAAAGGAAATAAAAGTTTCAAATTTCGTGGTATAAAACAAAGAAGTCATGGGGATATAATGTACAGTATAGGAAATATAGTGAATAATATTGTAATAGTGAGGTACAGTGTCAGATGGTTGCTGGACTTATCATGGTGATCACTTCTTTAGGTATATGAATGTTGAATAACTATGGTGTACACCTGAAAACAGTATAATATTGTGTGTTAGGTATATTTAAAAAAAATCTTTTTAAAATGTAAAGTACATGATCAGTACATATAATATAGATAATCAGTGTTTGTTTTAAGTATCAGAGAAACAACTTCAATGGAACGGTTCTTGAAGGCCTGAAAATTTATCATTTAGATTTTGCTTTCATGTTCAAATCTGTTATTAGACTTGGATTAAGACATCTCACAGAAAGTTCATCTCAAACTCACACTTTCTAATTGCAGAGTTGAATAGAAGGAGTATCACAAGGTTAGACACACACTGCTCAGGTAGAGCCCAGCTCTGCTGGGGGGAACGTTTAGGAGTCACTCATGGTCACCAAGTGACAAGACGCCATAAGTCAGGGGACACAGTGAATTGTTATTAGCATTTGAAGTGACACGTTTTACAAGGTTGTTCCCAATAGTAGTGAATCAAAAGATAGCGTGTTACACTGAAAAAATGTCTAAATTTGACACACACACACACACACACACACACTCACCATTTTCACAAACAAGATAGGATAATTGTGATATAATTTCATCAAATGTCCTGAGTCACCATCCTATGTTTCAGTCACCAAAGGTAATGTTCCTGGGATATATTTTTTTTCCTAGATTTTAAAATGTTATATAAGGCCACAGAGGTAATCATGGTTGTACACTAATTCCTTTTGGCTCATATTGACATATTTGGTCTCTTACAAAGGTGCTCTCCCCAAATACCCTATAGTCTGAGGCAGAGCCTCACTAAAGAGGGTAAGGCTTTAATTTAAATTTTCTCATCTCTTCTCTGATTTCAACCAATGAACAGTACCCTAAGGCTGTGTGCTGACCTCAAAACATAAGTCTAGACAGAACACTAAAAATTGCCTTTGAAAGGTGCCATGAACAGCATCCAAAATATCATCCCTTGAATGGGTTAGACAATTTATTGTGCCAAAATCCTTCTATGTGTGGCTGCACCCAAAGCAGGTGCTTCTATGGAAAATATATCCAAGACCATTTCTGTCTCAATTTACTTTGAGCAAAGCCAGATTTTAATTTAAAAAGTACATGCTTAGATGTCTCTGAGATGTTTTACTGACTTAGTAATCCAAGTAACTTCTGACTGAGGCTAAGCGAAGGTCTCTCTCTCTCTCTCTCTCTCTCTCTCTGTTTCTGAGGATCCTTATCACAGAGCAAGAGCTTTTAAATGTTTTGGGAATGCTCTGCCCTTCTGAAATTGAGTTTTGTTCAGGATATGAAGATTTTAAGGACATTTGCCCGCTTGCCAATTTTATTATATACCACTATTTTTTATTTAAATTGCAGATTCTTTTTTGTCTCTTTCTCCGTGAGAGGCTGGCACCAGATCATCCCCTGAGTAGAGCAGACATTCCAAAGGATGTCCTGCCAACAATAATGGAAAGCTGGACACAACTGAATGGTATAAAATGGTACCTGAGATGCTTAGAAAACTGTAAAGTTTAATGCTGCACACCCAGAGCAGATGCCAATGAAAATAACTGTTAGTTATACATGAAAAATGTGTGTGGTGTATGCTTTTTAATTCATGTCTTTTTTTTTTTTTTTTTTTGCTTATGAATCTCTGGACATCTGTCTTTTAAAATGTCTTATTTATAGGGTCAACAATTTCTGTCTGATAAGATGAGCCAAAAGACCTTTAATCATTCACAGACTCACAAGGAAAATGACACTGTGTCCCAAATAAAAGATTGAGCAGAAATTGTTGCTAAAATATCTTAATGTTATCCAGTAACATTTGCCAAACCTAATTTATAACACTCACTGAACCTTTCTTCCCCTTAGGAGTTGTACACTCATTTGAAGTAAATAGTGTATCATCAATGCCTTTTGAAATCTCAAAATGGTGAGCTGCCTTTTTAAATTCTAAAATATACAGAAAAATATAAAGAAGCTATCTCTTTTATTTAAGTAAATGGCATGATGCATTCACCAAACATCCAACTACCAAAAATAACGTTGAGAAAACTGAAGGACACATGAAAATATTATTTTCCCAGAAAACCTGTGTTTCACAAGGAAAAATACTTCACCTTTCTGGAAGCCTTGGTTGTTGCACTTTCAAAGCTGATTTGATTATTCATTAAGTAACTGTGCCCTAAATCACAGAACTGTGGTGAAGAATACCTTTAAAAACATATTGAAAAATGCAAATTACTAAAGCCTTGAAGAAAAACGTATTTCATGTAATTTCATAGGAAAAGGAGACACACGGAGATATAACATGCAAAAAAAATTGAAACAATTAAAGAAATGATGATATGAATTGATAATACACTTAGGGAAGCTATTCTTCTTAAATGTGACTTTGAACTGGGAACAAAGATGCTGATGCTGGAGGACCCACTATGGTGTAGCTGATTTAAAGCACCAGGGGTTTAAACGGTCACAATATATTATTTTCGGTAAGTACACTTCTGGAATGTTTCAGTTTGGATTAAGCATCCTGAAACATGGATTTAATTAAAGGAGCCTTTCAGATAATTATGGGACTGATTTTCAGAGGCGTGCTAGATGATTCAGATTCCTAGGAACATTCTGAGCTGCATCATTTAAAGTCTGGTCTGGAAGGGCTATCCTCTGAGAATTTACCATTTTCCAAGAACTAAAGATATTTCCTGGCTGAACATCTAGAAGTCAAAAATTGGGATTTAGATAATCTTTATCTTAAATATTATCAACTTTGAGCAACTTTTAGATGCCTCTGAGGAAGGCCTCAAAAAATACAGCTGGGATTTGACAGGACAAGGCAACAACATATGATTGTCTGTCCAGAGCCAGCTAAGAATTCTGGGATTCCCCCCAAAGTTTTGATCCATGAAGAGACTCCTATGGACACTCAGCACACTAAAACATTTTTGCTCAGGGACAGGTTAAAACTGTAATCTCCAACAGGGAAATTTGTTTGTCCCCAGGAATAAGGAAAACAAGCCATTGGGGTCTGGAAAGGAAACAATACTTCTATCTATATTTACTTTTAAAATCATTTTTTATAGCTCATGTATACAATTAGAATGTACCTAACAGATTAGAACAGTAGTATATGAATGTAATACATAAATAAAAGCTATACATATGTTTGGACACAACATCAATGTTTGTCTAAATGGATATCCCGAATTCTGAGGCAAACCCCCATTCTGGGACCCCTCAGCCATCTCAGAATGTGGGGTGTAGGGTCAGTGAGCCTGCAGCCAGCATTGTCTGATGGAAAGTGGGGGCAGCACCATCCTATAGTGTTGGACACAAATATTGTGGGCTGCAGATTCCTTCAACCATTCAACAAATATTTACCAAACACCTGTGAGACCTACAGATGAAAGAGTGAACAAAGGACATACAGTTCCAGCTTTCATAGCACTCATATTCTAATGAGGAGAGGAAGATAAACAAGCAGGAAAATGAGGAAAATGTAAAGACAGGCAACATTACATTCTCCTGACATGAGATGGAGGCATTGCCTGTGTGATATTCCTGCCAAAAATGTTCCACTGGACTCTAATCATGAGGAAATAATTAAGTACACCGAAATTCAAGAATATTTTTTCAAAATTGTTAATAACATGAAAGACAAAAAGAAGCTGGGGATCTGTTCTAGATTAAAGATTACTAAAGAAATAAAATAAAATAAAATGTAATGTATGATTTTTGCTAGGATCCTGGGCTGAAGAAAAAAAGCTATAAATAACATTATTGGAATGACTGAGTAATTTAAATATGGACTGAATATTAAATAATAAGATTGGGTCAATGTATTTTTCTTGAGTGTGATAACTTTATTGTGTTTTTTTTTTTTATTAAAGAATGATCTTGTTCTTGGGAAATGCACACCAAAGTAGGTAAAACCAGGTGAATGGTAAAAGATGGTGGTTGACTATTACAGCTTTTCTATAAATTTACATTTTTTCAAAATGAAATATTGTAGAATAAACAAAAAATGTGTGTGTGTGTGTGTGTGTCTGTAAGGAGATAAAGAGCAATGAGAGGAGAGATGGGAGCATTGTTTTATGTTGCTGATAAAAGGGACCCTTTCTAATATGTTCACATCTGAGCAGTTGTAGTAGCAGAAAGAAGTGAAGAAGCAGACCACACAACTGTCTGAGAAACAAGAGTTCCAAGCAGCACACCTGCCATATTTGACAAACAATAGATGCCAATGGGACTGAAGCAGAGTGAATGAGAGGGACAATGGGAAGAGATGAGACCAGAGAAGTAGCTAGGAGTAAGCTTACTGCTGAGCAGTACAAGGTGGGATGAGCACATTGGAATTTGACTCTACGTATGAAAGGAAACCATTGGAGGTTTCTGAACTGAAATATGATGTGGTTGGTTTTGATTCTACTGTGAAGGAAATTGTTTTCTTGATTTAATTTTAGGATTGTTCATTACCAGCATATGGAAATACAATTGTGTATTAATCTTGTATCCTGCACACTTACTGAATCCATTTATTAGTTCTAGGTTTTTAGTACATTCTTTAGGATTTCCTATGTATACGATCCGTCATATGTGAATAAAGAGAGTTTCATTGCTTCCTGTTCAATCTGAATGTTTAGCTCTTTTTCTCGCCTAATTGCACTAGCTAGGACCTCCAACATACGTAATGTTAAAAAGAATTGTTGAGAGTGGGAATGCTTTTACTTTTCCCAATTTTAGAGGGAAAGCATTCAGTATGTCACCATTAAGTATGATTTTACCTGTAGGTTTTTTGTAAATGTCCCTTTTTCTGGTTAAGGAAGTTCCATTCTTTGTTTGTTGAGAGTTTTTACCATGTGTAGTGATTGGCTTTTGTCAAATGTTTGCTCTACATTTGTCCATTGTAACCTATTTTGTAAGCAACACTTTGATGGCTTTTAGGAAAGTGTGGGCCAAAGGTAGAACAGGATTGTGGTGCGTGAGGCACTTTGGTGGTAGCAGTGGAGGTGGTGAGAAGTAGATTTTGATTAAATTTAAATATAGAGCCAATGGGATTTGTTGATAGATAGGACATTATATATGACAGAATAGATCTCAAGGATGACTTTGGAGTTGGTTTTATTTTTATTTTTATTTTTTTTAGCAAGAATGTGGACTGAATTTCCATTCACTAAAATGGAGAAATTAATTTTAAAATAAATTTTACTTTTTAGAGCAGTTTTAGGTTCACAGGAAAGTTGAAAGAACAGAGAATTCTCATATGTCCCCTCCACCCGCATATATACAGCTCCCCCCACCCACCATAACATGCCCTCACCAGAGTGGTATATTTGTTACAATTGATGAACCAACATTGATTTCATTATCAATTAGGGTTCACTCTTGGTGTTACAGTTCTTTGGGTTTTGCCGAATGTATAGTGACACATATCCACCATTATAGGATCATACAGAATAATTTCACAACTGCCAAAACCCTCTGTGCTTCACCTAGTCATCCATCCACCTCCCTAACCCCTGGCAATTACTGATCTTTTGACTATCTCCATAATTTTGCCTTTTCCAGAATGTCATATATTTGGAATCATGTAGTATATTTTTAGATTGGCTGTCTTCAGTTAGTAGTATGTATTTCAGGTTCCTCTTTGTCTTTGCAGCTTGATAACTCATTTCTTTTTTAGCACTGAAAAATATTCCATTGTGTGGATATATCAGTTTATTTATTGAGTCACCTACTGAAGGACATCTTGGTTGCTTCTACTTTGGGACAATTATGAATAAGGCTGCTATAAATATCCACATGCAAGTATTAGCATAGATACAAGATTTTAACTAACTTGGGTAAATACCAAAGAGTATGATTACAGAATCCTATGGTAAGAGTATACTTAGTTTTATAAGAAATTGCCAAACTGTATTCCAAAGTAGCTGTACCATTTTGTGTTCCTACCAGTAACGAATGGGAGTTTCCACTGACCCACATTCTTGCCAGCATTTGGTGGTATCAGTGTTTTTTATTTTAGTTATTCTAATAGATATGTAATAGAAATTGCATTTTATCCTCTGTAAACACACCTGCGTGCGCATGAATTTAAAGTCAAGAATGAATAATCAAGTCACCATCTTTTAGACTCAACATGAAACATTCTCATAGAGAAATTTGTGCTAAGTTTGAATCCCATTGCATAAGATGGGAGCACTGTAAGATACTCTACTTTCACAACTAAAAGTGATAGATCATGCCACTTATAGGTTTGACCAGCAAACAGTACTATCTTATATAAACAGTAAGATACAAATGATTTATACAATCTGAAGAAATTACATGGCAGTACCATTGTACACGTGTTCTTTAAATGAGCTCCTTATATTTGGGGGTTCTAACAGAACAGCTTCTAAACTCAGGGCATCATCTTGAATAATGATCTGCAATCTTTTCTTATAAGACCCCGAAAAGCGTTTTTCTTGAATTGCAAATGAAGAAAAGGACCTTGAAGATTATTTAGACTGAAGCTCCCATTTTCCACCTGAGGCAGCTGAGGCCCAGAAAGTTTTAGGTAATTTACTCAGCTCGGGTTCTGGATGATTTGCAGTAGAATAGCCACAAGAACTCTACTCCACACCCTTTCCAGTATACCATGATGCCCCTTGAAATCAACAGTCAATAGTGTCCTTCCAGTTGCAAATTCTGCTTGCCTTTCTTGCCTGAGCAATTACAACTTACTACAGTCTCTTAGCTGCTTCATAAAAGCTCTGTCTCCTTTCAAAATGACAAATCTATTTATAACACGAAAATTGATGATAGTTTAGATAATCCTAAAATTATGACTATTCATAGAATATTTTTACAAATGGTAATTAGTTTTCCTTAAATAAATTTAGAAACCTGTCATTTGTATATCTGAATCGTTAAAGATTTCCCCATCCTTCATCCTCTTATTTTAAAAGCTGTAAATTTTCTTGAGTGAACCCTGATTTCCTTTCTATGTTTTCCCTGTGCTTTTGGGTCCCTTCCTTTCCTAGTGGACCCTCCTTTAAGTTCATGAAGACTCATACTCTGAGAGTCACTTCTACATCTACTTTTTATGTTACCTTTCTTTTCTAGACTTACATACTTCACTTTCTCTGCACAAATCCTAAGATTCTAATCTACTTAGAGATAACAGCATTCATTAGCTTCCTCCCCTAGTAATAAAAAAGAAAATGTTACTTCCAAGTCAATATTATAAAATAACAAATTACATCAGCAAGAAGAAAAGCCATTTAATTCCTAACTTCCTGAATTAAGGAAAATGTCATCTGAACAAACATCATAAACATATTGTGATAAGAAATCTATACACAAAGATGCAATTAATGTGCTCAAATATGAGCTTGCTGAAGTACTGGAATTTATCACTAGGAAAATATAGAGGCAACTGCCATTGATATCCTCAGGGAAATTAAAAATTAATAAATAAATAAGGAGCCAGCAAGAAACTGTGAATGAGAAGATACAGATGTCTCACAGAAATAAAACATTGTCTTAATGTTGCTATGACTGTAGTTAAATATAATAAATGTACACGGTGATAGATTATCCCAAGACACTAATGGAAAAAAGGCTATCATTATGAGCTATTTTTAATACTTGGTTCTGCTTCCATGTCTAATTGAAATATCAGACATGATATATGCTCAGCAGATATAATTATTCTGTAACCATATTAAAAATGAGACTCTCATATAAGACAATGTATGATGATACTAGAGGTGAAGAGGGTGGATTTTATGAAGACATGAAAGTTGGATTTGAAATGGAAAATAAACCAGTTATCTTAGATATTAGTGGTTGACAGATTTAATTTAGTTTCATTTATTAGTCTATTTTGACAAATCACTTAGATGATTCTCTTCTTTATAGAATACTTAATGAATTCAATATTTGAACTTTCAAGAAAGTAACATGACAATTTTGAAAATAGAGATACTGTAAGTAACAGACTTCAAACTACATATCATTCTTCTAAACAGTTTAACGTATTTGATTATTGGAAACAAGCATTTAATGCTGTATTGTATAGAGTTGCATTGGACAAATACAATTTATTTTTGAGATGTAGTATTAAAACATTATTTTGTCTCCCACGGTCTCTTAATTTTATCTCATGGGGCTAGATTTTCCTTGTCCTTGGGAGTAACAGTCTCAATGCAGACATTAAAATGTTCACAACCAAGTAATAGTTAAAACTCTGAATTTCTTTTAAAATTAAGGAATTTTCCTCCCTGCAGTATAGCTCCTACAGTCCTTTCCCAGTTCACAGAACTATTATGATGTCTTCAGTTTCCCTCTGCTAAAGTCTGTTCATCCCTCAGTCTCGGCGGCCCCAACTATTATGATGTCTTCAGTTTCCCTCTGCTAAAGTCTGTTCGTCCCTCAGTCTCGGCGGCCCTCTTAGGAGCTTTCCCATGTTGACTTTCATGTCTGCACCTATTCCTGGGTCACATGTACACCTTCCTTAGCCACAATAAAATCTGAAAGGACAGGCCATGGAATGAGGCCACTCTCCTCTTGCTGACTGCCAGCATGTTGCCTGACATCACTCATCCTAGGGATTTCACAGGTGAGAGGAAGACCCACTCTTGGAATGGTCTCACTAAAACCTCCTCTCTATATGTGAGACTGAGAGGTAATGCAACCCCATCCCTGCACCTTTCAGAGGGGAGGTAGCTATCACAGCACCTGGTATTCGCGACTAAGAAATTCTCCTTATGTATGATCCTCGAAGACCCTTTTTGCAAGCTTAATGTTAAGAAGTAGCACCCTGTCTCCAACAGATCCTCGAAAGAAATTCTTCCCAGATTCTCCCTGAACCCTACACATACTGACCCTTTTATTCTGTAGATGTACTGTATCTAATTTTCTGGTTTATCCTTTAAGCATTTACAACTGTACTGGCACTTCACTTTAGCATGTCATATTAATTGTTCTTCATGTTTCAGTTTAAATTACCATCTGTTTCATTGGCAGTGCCAACTCCCAATAATTCCATACAT
Organism: Rhinolophus hipposideros; assembly: GCF_964194185.1. Classification (NCBI taxonomy): domain Eukaryota; kingdom Metazoa; phylum Chordata; class Mammalia; order Chiroptera; family Rhinolophidae; genus Rhinolophus; species Rhinolophus hipposideros. The sequence continues at coordinate 11,285,609 of NC_138053.1, forward strand.
CAAGATTAAATACTAAAATGCTAAATACTGCTGGTATAAATAGTTCATGAAATGTATACAATTCTAAAAAAATGACTTTGCTGTCACCTGTGTCATTATATGTTTATAAATTAAAAAGCCTGACATTTATGTGACCACTGGATATTTACATATTCAGGTGTCAAAAACTAGGTGTAGCAGAACTTTGCCAAAACACACTCTTTAATAAATACTTGCAAGTAGAAGATGTAAGATGTCCCTTTCAACAGTTTCCATCTGGGCCTCATTGCTCCTTGTATGGTGCCAGGATGAAGTCAGCAGGGGTTCCTACGATTTACATCCAGAATGACCAGTGTGTTCAGGTAATCAGCAGTCTTTGGTGGTCTGGGATTACAGTACAAATTAGCCAGATTGTCAGACTTATCAGTGTTTTAGGCCCAATTGTGGTCCAAGTCGTTATTCCATTTGTGTTGGTTTGTGTATCTGGTCCAGGCAGTGTGAACAGCATGGACAGTATGCTGAAAGTACTATGTCCAGACCATCAGTCTTTCCCAAATGATCATTGGTGAAGAGCTACTTCAGATGTTGGCCATATATTTACCTTTCTGTATATCTCATCGACCTGAAAGAAGCTCTATCCTCTAGCTGGTAATTAAAGGTAGCTGTGGCTGGGTGAGAGGGGTGGAATGGGGCTTTCATTGGCTCTTACCAAGATTTGAGTGTCTGCTGCCTTCTGGCCTGGCCCCTAGACCCCTTAAAAGGGTCGAATCCGGCCCCACTGGAAAGACACCGCATCATCACTCATCACCCTCCATCTTCACCCCCTTCACTCCAGATTCCACGAAGCAAGATGATTGCACACATTGTCTGTGTGACCTTGGGCAGGTCACTTTAGCTTCAGACTTCAGTTTCCTCATCTCTATAGGACAAGAACAATACTTAATTTGCAGAGCTCTTAGGAGGATTAAATGAGCTCATTCACGAAGCAGTTGTTAGTCAGCAATTGATATGTTCAGTGGCTACTAAATTGTGATTGACTGGAGGGATCACATGAAAATTGCTTGCAACCAAACATGACACACCTAAGATATATATCACATACACACACAATATGTATATACACACGAGTATGAATATAAATTTTGTATGCTGACAGATATTTAATATATCTCACCATGTGCTTTGAAATAATATTTAGCTCTATTGTAGAATGAGGTTTCAAAAAATGTATGTAATGGTGAAAACACTTAACTCATAATTCTAAGGTAATTCTTTCTGAAATATTCATTTATATATATATTGAAATCTGATATTGTGTACACACTTCTATTAAGTAACAGACTGGGATAAGTTTAAGTGTCAGGCCCAAGAGCAAGTCTTCGCCAAGACCTGCCAAGTAAGCCCCCAACTCACAAAAATGACTTGTGCACATTTGTCAGGTGAGAGGGAGTAGGGAAGAAGGGATTTCCTTCTTTTGTGGACCACCAAGGATTATGTCAGTAAAATGAGGTCCTAGTCCTAACCGTGTCCCTAGTTGTGTGCAGAGTCAAAACAGGTAATATCTGTGGACCTCAAGTTTCTCAGTATTCAGTGAAGAGGTTGGTAGTTGTATGCTTTGAGTTGCAATGACCAGAAGACTCTGACTCAACTATCTTACATAATCAGGAGACATATTATCTTGTTAACAAGACTTCCATAAATGGAACAGGCTCCACACACACTAACCCAGGTTTTGGCTCTGCTCCTCTGTGATTTTCTTGGCGCCAGCTTTGTCCATGTGCAGGCTTCAGCCCAGCTGGCTTCTTTTATGACCATGAGATTGAGGTGACTGGGCCACATGTCATTTATAACCATGATCGAAGGGGTGCTTTCTAAGAACAAGAAAACCTTTCCCAGAATCACCTAGCAGTCTCCTCTGGAGCCTCATTAGCTAGGATAAGGTCATATGCCTTTTTCCAAGGAAGTCATTGTCAAGAACAATAAGGTTTCCACAAATGGGTGAAAGAAATGGAGGTTTAACCCACAGTCATGTTGGGAAGAGTTTGATAGCTGATAAAGATTAGGTTTTTATCAACAAGGCTCTCAACAGTATTTGCTGTCATCCTTTAGGTCTCTTTCTGTTGTAACATAATAAGATTAAGGTCCTTTTGTCATTGTTTGATTAATTATGCCATGCTAAGTGATAATTTAATGTGACACTGAAGTACCTGGCTTAAAAATGGAAAATAACAATTATATATGTCATGTGCTTAGTGGAGAAGATTCAACTCATCAAGAGATTCAAGTATGCTGAAAATACTCTGTAGCTCTGGAATGGCCCAACTCATAAGGGAAATGGGATGATCAAATTTACCTACTCCACTTGCATTTCCTCTGGGGTAATAGTAAAATGGATCAGTCTTTCCTAAGTACATAACAAATGAAAGCTGCGAGAAGCAAATTGTATCCTGGCTACCAAGCTAGAAGTCAGCCTGGATCAAGGAGGTCAGTAATCCTTAATCAGAAATGCAATTATAGTTAACAACTTTGTTTGATTCCTAAAACATTTTCCCATATACAGTTATTCTCTTCCCATTTCTACTATAGAGCATAGTTAGGATTTCTATTAAAAAGACCTTTCCCCCCCTTTCCTTCCTTTCCTTTTTCCTTTACTTTGCTTTCTTGTTTCTTTTCCCTTTCTTTCTTTCTCTCTCTCTCTCCCCCTCCCCCTCCCTTTCCCCTTCCCCACCCCCCTCTTTCTTTCTCTCTTTCTCTCTTTCGTTTCCTTCTCCTCTCCTCCCCTCCCCTCCCCTCTCTTGCTTTCTCCCTCCCTCCCTTGTTTCCTTTCTCACATTCCATTAAGACTTGTAACATTATTTCTCTATTTTGGGGAACCAGTCAGTGGTGTTGTGAAGACAGCTCATACTGACTCACTAGAGCTAACTTTGCACATACCTTCCCAGCTCTGAGTTTGGTAACAATATGTGAGTAATGTGAAATTGGCCATAATGGGATCATTTACACAACATAATTGGCAAATACTGCAAATCAAGGTCTTTTTTTTCCCTACAGAGTCAGTTCACCAGCACACCACTAGAGGCAGCATGTCAAGGTAACTAAGAGCAAGGATCCTGGAATTACACTATTTCACTTCAAATACCATCTTTCCCATTTAATCTCTGATCATCAGTTTTCTCATCTGTAAAGTAGGGATAACAACACATATTTCACAAGGTAATAATATAAAGGGACAATGCATTTTACTAACATTATTATCATCTGTGGTAAAGATAGCCACAAATTCTTTGTCTAGAAAGGTAGGGTCTGTGTCCCCTCCCCTAGAATCTACACGTACATTGTCATTACAATAGAATCTGAAAACAGGATGATATGCCAGTTTCCAGGCCCAGGTCTTAAAGAAAGTGAGAGCTTCCACTTCCTGTCTAGGAGATGGAGAATGGATTGATAGATAGACAGACAGACAGATTTATTTATGTAAGCAATTTTCTTATGCGTTTGTAGGGTCTAACAACTCCAAAACCTTTAGGGCAGGCCAGCAGGCTGAAGATTCAAGGTAAAGTTGATGATACAGTCTCAAGTCCAAAGACAATCTAGAGGCAGGATTCCTTCTTCTTCTGGGGAACCTCAGCCTTTTTCTCTCAAGGCTTTCAACTGAGTGGATAAAGCCCACCCACATTATGGAGGGTAATCTGCTTTATTAGAGTCTACTGATTTAAATGCTAATCACGTCTAAAAAATGCCTTCACAGAAACATTTAGACTGGTGTTTGACTGAACATTTGGGCAACATAGCCTAGTCAAATCAAAACATAAAATTAACCATCACATAGGGATAGCTACTTCCAGGTAAGAAGTCTAACTACATGCTGCAGAAAACAAATAAAGAGACCCTGAAACAACATGGTGATAGGAGAGCAGCTGAGAGTAGCCCTGCAGATAACCCTGCCAAGGCCCTTGGCATGTGAGAAGCCATCATGGATCCTCCAGGACAACCCAGTCATCTGCTGAACACCAGTCAATACTATAGAGCCAAAAAATTGCCCAGCTGAGCTCTGCCTGAAATTCTGACACACAAAATCATAATACAGTAAAAAGGTTGTTTTAATCCACTAAATTTTAGGGTAATTCTTTATGCAGAAAGATAGTGGAACACTACCTGTCGTTATTTAGACTAGGCTTTATTTGGGAGATAGTCATGTTATAATTAAGCTTATTTTTAGGTCACCAAGCCTCATCCCAAGCTTAAGGTATGTTTCTTTCTGGGAGCAGGCAAGCCTGAATCTGACTGCCTTTGCGTGAAAAACAAGAGATTCCTGGAAAAGAAATAATCCTAAAGAGTAACTAGAGCCTTGCAGATAATCTGATTCACTTTAATCATGAGAATGCATAGGCTTCGGTGATAGTGTTTGATACCTACCTTGGTACCCAGGCTCACCTGAAGCAGTGTCCTCATTCTTGTGTATGTGAAGATGGATTTGCCACGGGCTGGGGGTGAGTTGTGGGGAGGAAGCGCAATCAAAGCCTGAATCAAAGCCTGAAGTAGTTATTTCAGTGAAATTTCCATAAGATATTGAACACAAGCATTTCACATGTCCACTTTGCTACAGAACACAGCTTTGATACTCCAAAAGACTCAGCACATCAGAGGAACAGTGCCGATCAGGTAACAACTGTCTTTAGGAGGAGCAGTGATACTGTCAGGAGTGGCAGAACTTGACAGAAGTCATGTCAGTGACCATTGACTTAATGGTATCTGGCTTGGCAGAATCAGGTAGAAATGGTCAGGAAAACGCGAATCAAACAGGAGATCCATGTGGTCACCAGAGGAGAGCAGGTGGAACAACCTCCCAGGCATGCTCTGAGCATTAGGGGGGAAAGTACAGGGAGCTGAGACCCTGAGCCTACATTCTCATATAACCCAGTTCTTCTTAGCCCACCTGATTCACTAATGTTACGCATCCCCTCTGGAAAACAATGTAAATAATGTCTGTCAACATTCACTGCTATGAAGCCAGTCTCTGCCACGGCCACACAATTTGGCTACTACCACATGATGGTTACCAAAAATCAATCACTCTGCCACTTTTTATATCTGTGACTGTGAAAACACATTTTTGTTAAATATTATGTAAACTAATGAAAAATGAATGCAAAAAAAACAACAAAAAAACCAACACTGTTTTTCTGAATACGAGTTAAGTGATTTTCCAACAAAGACCAGCCACTATAAAAAGACATAGTCAATTTAAGTTTAAGTGATAAAATTGTATCAGATTGGAACAAAAATGCAGAAAGATTCTATACTCAGATCCCTTCAGAACTATCTTTAAATTCTTGCCTCTCTTTAAAGAAACCAAACCAGGAACTTATATTCTAAGTGGGGAAATGTCCTGATATCTTTAAGGAATGCCCAGACAACCTTCACCTTTCTTGCTTTGCTCTGGTTGCCTCTGAGAACCAAATGGCATTCTATTAAAGTGTTGTTTTATGTCCTGTGAATATTAGGCTAATATTCCTCTGTACACAACTTACTGTAAGATTGTTTTTTGATCATTACCAATTTATTTTTCTGATTTTCTCCTTTTCTTAAATAATTCTTGATACTGATTGAGATATAGTATATGTTTTCTACATTAAAAAATTATCCCTGACTGTTAAGAGATGAGAACTTTTTTACTTGTCTAAGTTTACCAGCTTTCACTAATGTCACTTAGAAATGGAAGACTGACTTACCCATAGTTGTATAGAAACCTGGTTTCTTTAACTTTCAAGATCTCAGAACTTCGTTTCAGAGATTCTAATCCTTGGTTCTCAGTTGTATAAGCGAGGATAAGTAAATTAACTAGTAACAAATCCTCAAATCTCAGTGGTGTACACAATATAAATTCATCTCTCACTCATAAAACGTCTAACTCAGAGTTGCTGGTCAGCATCATTCAGGAACCAAAGCTTTTCATGTAGCTCAATCATTCCTTAAGGCCTAGAAATCCCCTGCTGGATTTGCTGCCTAAATCCAGGAAACTGATGTACAGAAGCAGCATGGGAAATGGTGCAAGAGTTTTTAATGAACGGGGTGTGAAAGAGGCATGCATCAGTTCTATCCATGTTGCATGAGACAGAATTCAGTTGCCTGGAGACATCAAATTGCAAAGATCTGAGATATGTAGTCTAGCTTTGTGGCCCAGATGAAGAAGCACGTTTACGTGCATAGCAGCCTCCTCCGTAAAAGCCTTCCACTGCATATATTTCCAGCATATAGTGATAAACTTATCCTATGTCCTAAAATAATATTTAGAAGTAGACATGAGGAAGTAAGAGGACGATTTTCTCCCTTCTAAAGTGTATTGCCCTCCTTAACATAAAGAATTAAGCTGAATTTTTTGTGTAATGTACTATAATGTATTCTGAATTATTGCTATCAATGAACAAGCTATTTCATTGCTCTAATGTGTATTGAAACTTGCCTTCCATAGTATTACACATGTAGTGATAGAATATAAATATTACTTCTATAGGAACTAAAAAAAGAATGCTCAAAAATATGACCTTTTAGGGAAATAAGCCCTGAGTAACAATGACTTTGAAAGCAAATTTTGTTATTGCAGATTTTTCAATTGAAGAAATGTAGCTGGTTGATTGACTTGTTTGATTTTTTAATACTAATTATAAATTAAAATGTTTTATTACATAAAAGATAATTACAGAGTACAGAAACAATCTACGTTCATTTTAGACTCTAGAAGGCTATGTAAAAACCAAATGTGATACAAAAATAATACAATAATTAAACATCTGAAGAATATACTTCATGGAGGTTTATCCCAAGAAAAACTAAGCTAGAATTACATAAATTAGAGCTCTACAAACATTCTTCTTAATTTATAATTTGGAAATGAAATAACCAAATCCAATTTAGAGGAAATATTTTAAATGATTAAGTTAAGATATTTCACCAAAATTCTTTAAATGTCCCAAGGGAACACAATGTTTTAAACTATAATCCAGAAAAACTTTAAACTATGAAAAAAGTATCTCAATTGTATATTTCTAATATTATCAAAGAAAATCCAGAATAAGGACGCTACAGATCAAATAGCTTTAATGGACTCTCTAAAAGTCCCTTTAGGAGAAAGATAATCTGCTTGTCTTTCTGTCTTCTTTGAACGACCTCCTGAGAAAAAATAAAATGATTTCTTCTTGGCTGCATTTAAAAAATCATTTTCCAGTCAGCAGTGGTTAATTCTCTTCATCTACTTATTCAACCTAGCTGAGGCCAAGAATATTCTGGCATAGTTCAGAGCTAGAGGGTTGGATGGGTGGTATCTGACAGTTTGTTCTTTGGAACAGTTCTTGTCACTGGTGAAATAATGATTCATTTGACCAGAAAGGCCGAAGAACACATTGGAGAGGCCTGGGAAGCAGAACTAAGTTCCAACAAAATAGTGTAGTAGGTGAAATTTATTTCATTTCTCTTCATTAATTTCCCCTCATTAATTTCCTCACTGTGAGGCTCAGCTTGGATGTAAAACCAGACAGGGCACTACAATCTGGGCCTTTTCTTCTCTTTGTTTTTTTCATCCTGGGTTCCATTTCCTCCAGCCTACTTTGTTATGCTAGATGACATTTACTGACATAATATCAGTACCTCAGTGTGTTACCTCATCCACAGTCATTAGTATTTTAACACAGACCTACAGGACATGAAAACTTTCTTGATTGGCAGCTGATAGAGAATTTTGAAGGCATATGAATAGGAGGACCACTCCACAGCCTTCAAATTTGAGCCATATCTGTACCATATTTGTGGCCTTCTTGTGCAATAATGGGCCATTATTTTTATTTCTTCCCTAATATATAATAGAATGGGTTCATATGAAGAGAACAATCTCCTATTAGATATTTATATAACTCATGTTATAAAAAGACTGATTATTTTATTATTGTAGATTACAATTATCTCCTTAAGGTGATGGTCATGATCTGAAATGCCCACAGGAGCCACGGAGGTGAAATAAATGTGTGAATCTGGCAGCATATACTCCTACCTGGAAGTATTGAAATTCAACTGTCTCCATCATTATGCTGGCTAAATTTAAGTGCTTACATCCTCTGCTTTAACACCCTTCACAACAAAGCCAGACCCCTGTGGTACGAGACAGTAGGCTTAACAGGTAGATGATGAATGATGTCTTGGACTCTTGACCTTACGATGTAAGAATTGAGACTGCCTGGGAGGCAGAAGGCATTCCACCTCTCCTGGGCCTGATGTTGGAAGAAAGGTCAAGCTATCTTAACTGTAATAAGAGAAGAGAGCTAATTACTGAACAGTAAATATTCTCCATTTAAAAAAATATGTCCGTGTGTAAAGTAAATAGATGGTGAGATTATGGGATATTTTTTCTGCTTTATAATTTAATATATTTTCAAGTGTTATGCAACAAACAAATAATGCTTCTATGATTAGAAAAGAGAACAATGAAATCTTTGTTAAGATTAATATGTTTATTTATCCATAAAGACACGTGTGCTCCAATGTTCATTGCAGCTTTATTTACAGTGGCCAAGACATGGAAACAACCAAAATATCCTTCGATAGATGAATGGATAAAGAAGTTGTGGAATACATACACAACAGTGGAATACTATTCGGCGGTAAGAAAAGATGAAACAGGACCATTTGTGACAACATGGATGGATCTTGAGAATATAATGCTAAGTGAAATAAGTCAGACAGAAAAAGCAGAGAACCATATGATTTCACTGATATGTGGTATATAAACCAAAAACAACAAAAGAACAAGACCAACAAATGAGAAACAAAAACTCATAGACACAGACAACAGTTTAGTGGTTACCAGAGGGTAAGGAGGGAGGGGGGTGGTAGATGAGGGTAAAGGGGGATCAAATATATGGTGATAGAAGGAGAACTGACTCTGGATGGCGAACACACAATGGGATTTATAGATGATGTAATATAGAATTGTACACCTGAAATCTATGTAACTTTACTAACAATTGTCACCCCAATAAACTTTAATTAAAAAAAGATTAATATGCTTATAAGACAATGTTTATACCACTGTGTTTAAAGGACCATGCCCAGTGGCAGGTATTAAGATAGTGGCACACGTGGCTCTAGGCCAGGAAGTGAGGACACTTCCCTAGAACTATGGTTGCCTGCACGTCTCCACACAGTCTGCAAAGTGGAGCATTCTGTAGTGACTGACTCAGAAACATGTGCCTTGCATGCAAAACTATCTATATTGCTTACACCTTCTGTGTATTTTTCATTTTTCCCCTGTCCATTATGAAGCTCCAGCCTGTGTAAACTGTGTGAATGCAAACAATAGAAAGAGCTTTTGTCCGTATTTGAGCAGAGGAATAAAGAAGAACAAACTCCTGGAAATCAGCATGGTGTAGCACCTACAATATAACTGAGAACTACTGGGAGATAAAGTAAAAATCTGAAAAGCAGCTGACCTTGGTTCTCCTTCCAAAGTCATGCTGGGGGTTCAGGATTTACATTGTTCTGGGAGGGGAAGGCAGTATTCCCTAAACACAGAATAAAATGAGTCATGCATGCAAGGCCCTCAAAATCTCAATGTTTTATTTTCTTTCATTGCCCTTAGGCATTTTTTCACAACAGAAATGTGACTCAGGCTTAAGCTTCAACAGACCTCCCAAAATGAAGTAACTTCATCTCAAAATGGGGGGGGGGGAATCCTACAGAATGAGTTTATGGGAGAACCAAAGCAATTTCCTTCTGTGCCTTGACTACCATCTGTATCTACGGTCACTACTAAACAAGAGAGGAGGAGGGAGACACATGGTTTCTTGGGATGGATGATTGTATTAATTTGTACCTTGGTCAGAGTTGGAAACCTAAAGCTGCAGGACTCTGATGACATTTTCCTTAGCTACTCACCCATTAACATATGCACATCTCAATCTGGTATTTAAAGCCACCCACAGTATGCCACGTATTAGTTTTCTTTTGATGCATAATCCCAAATTACCACAAATTCAGCAGATTAAAACACCCATTTATTGTCTCAGAAATCCAGGAGAGCGCAGATGGGGATCCTGCTCTGGGTCTCAAAAGGTCAAAGTCAACGTGTAAGCCAACCTATCTCTTATATGAAGGCTCTGAGGGAAAAACCACTTCCAGTAGCCTTCAGATTGTTGTCAGAACTCTGTTTCATACAATCGTAGGACTGAGGTCCTGTTTCCTTGCTGTTTGTTGACAGGAGATCATTCTCAATTTCTAGAGGCTGCCCACATTTTGTGGCGGGCAGCCTCTTTTTCAAAGACAACAATGGTGCATTGAATTGTTCTTGTGCTTTGAATCTCTTCAACTTCTCCTGACTTCCTCTTCTACCTTTATCTGAGAAGGATCTCTGCTTTTAAGGGCTCATATACTCAACTCATTCCCTCCAACCATCCCTATAGTATCCTGACTGTGTACCTTTTCTTACCTTACCTTTTCTTACCTTTTTGTACCTCTTCTTCGGCATAGAATGCATCTTTCCCTTTACACTCCACTACCCAGCCTCACCACCTAGGTCCTGCTGATACTTTAACTTCAAAGAACTTCTCCATCAAGAATCACTTCCAGTGTGATGGTGGGGAGGGCTCTTAATATCCACACAGCTTAATGTGTATTTCTGTTTTGATCCTAACTACATTTTGCATTTCATTTTATTTTATTTACCTTTATACCTAGTCCTTGAGAATGTAAATTGATGCAAATGCCTGGAAGGCTGTGACAGTGTCCTCATCACCTTTGAATACCTCCACCCACCATTCAGTCCCTTATTACTGGCTGAGTTAACGCATACTCAACATGGTATTTACTGAAAAGAAAAATTTCATTCTTTTCTCCAAGGGACCAAAGGCTTGAACCTGCATGTAGGACCTTTCTGACCTGCTCTGTGTATACTAATGAGTGTGCCCTCTTTCCAACACTTATCACATTGCAGACATAATCTTTCTTTTTTTTTTTTAATTTATTGGGGTGACAATTGCTAGTGAAATTACATAGATTTCAGGTGTACAATTCTGTATTACATCATCTATAATCCCATTGTGTGTTCACCACCCAGATTCAGTTCTCCTTCCATCACCACATATTTGATCTCCCTTACCCTCATCTCCCACCCCCACCCCCTTTACCCTCTGGTAACCACTAAGTTATTGTCTGTGTCTATGAATTTTTCTTTCTCATTTGTTTGTCTCGTTCTTTTGTTGTTTTTGGTTTATATACCACATATCAGTGAAATCATAGGGTTCTCTGCTTTTTCTGTCTGACTTATTTCACTTAGCATTATACTCTCAAGATCCATCCATGTTGTCACAAACGTTCCTATATCATCTTTTCTTACTGCCAAATAGTATTCCATTGTGTATATATTCCACAACTTCTTTATCCATTCATCTATCGAAGGACATTTTGGTTGTTTCCATGTCTTGGCCACGGTAAACAAAGCTGCAATGAATATTGGAGCACACGTGTTTTTATGGATAAATGTTTTCAGATTTTTTGGGTAGATACCCAGGAGAGGGATTGCTGGGTCATATGGTAATTCTATTCATAATTTTTTGAGGAACCTCCACACTGCCTTCCATAACGGCTGCACCAGTCTGCATTCCCACCAACCGTGTATGAGGGTTCCTTTTTCTCCACAGCCTCTCCAACACTTGTTATTATTTGTCTTGTTGATGATAGCCATTCTGACTGGGGTGAGGTGATATCTCATTGTGGTTTTGATTTGCACTTCTCTGATGATTAGTGATGTTGAGCATTTTGTTCATATGCCTATTAGCCATTTGTATGTCCTCTTTGGAGAAATGTCTCTTCAGGTCCTCTGCCCATTTTTCAATTGAGTTGTTTGTTTTTTTGTTGTTGAGTTTCATGAGTTCCTTGTATATTTTGGATATTAGCCCCTTATCGGAGGCACTGTTTGCAAAAATCTTCTCCCATTCAGTTGGTTGCCTCTTTATTTTGTTGATGGTTTCTTTTGCTGTGCAGAAGTTTTTAAGTTTCGTATAATCCCATTCATTTATTTTAGCTTTTACTTCCATTGCCTTTGGAGTCAAATTCATAAAATGCTCTTTGAACCCAAGGCCCATAAGTTTAGTACCTATGTTTTCTTCTATGCAGTTTATTGTGTCAGGTCTTATGCTTAAGTCTTTGATCCATTTTGAATTATTTTTGGTACATGGTGACAGATAGCAGTCCAGTTTCATTCTTTTGCACATGGCTATCCAATTCTCCCAGCACCATTTAGTGAAGAGGCTGAAGATAATCTTTACATTGCATCCTCTAAAATGAAATGCCTTGAGGTAGGGACTGTCATTCACTCATTCATTCACTCATTCATTCACTCATTCATTCATTCATTCAGCACTAGTTACTGAGTGCCTCCTAGTTAGTTCTAAGCCTTGTGCCACATATAGAGATACCACAGTGAACAAAATAGACCTCATGGAACATACAGTCTGATGGGAAAGGCAGACATTAGGAAAACAATCAGAGAAACAAATGTATATTTACAAACTGCAGTAAGGAATCTGAATGAAAACTGAAAGAGGCTATTAGAGAGACTACCAGGGAGCCTTACTGAGGTAGGAGAGGCAAACAATGACTTCCTTGACGAAGGAAAGTTTGAAAGAAGCACAGGAACTTTTCAGAAAAGACATTGGCAAGAATGATCCAGGCAATGGTCGTGTAAGTAGAGGATGATGTGAAATGAAGCTAAAGAAGTAGAAAGTCAGGTCATTCAAAGCCTTATAGGGGCATGTTGAGGATTCAGATTTTAGCTTAAGTGCCACAATTATTGAAATTAAAGTTTTAAGTAAAGAAGCAACGTGGCTAGACTGAAATTTTCAAAGGAACACAGGCTGTAGTATAGACACGGATTGAAACAACCATAAGGAAAAACAGGGAGAGCAATCTTGAGGCCACTACTGTCATCCAGGGGACTTGCCATCTACAAGTGTTGCACGACACACAGATATTCTATTGAACATTAACTGGACTCTTGGGCTTCCATCCGGTAGAGAGACTCCTACCTTCAAACATTTACTTTAGTTGTAAAGGCCTTAAAAATTCTATCTAATATTTTTCTGAAAGCTTAACGTCTGTTTCTGTCAGTACAGCTGAGCTGACTTGTAATGTTTTTGTGACCCAATTAAATGCCATGTGTTATGTAAATATCTCACACATGAACTGGCCTATGGTAATGAGACAACAGGGACAGGGCTCGGCTCCACTCCCTCATCTGCCAGATCCAGCACCACTCAGTTCAGCTACTTTAGGTGGCAGAGAAGATAAGCAGCTTTCCAACTGCAAACTTACCCAAGGCAGTCGACCCCCACATCCGCCTGCGTACAGAACCCTGAGTTGACCGCGACACAATCTTCCCAGGGTGGCGGTAGTGAGCAGCACCGCCCTCTTGGGCCCACCGAGCATGCATGCGCTGGGACCCTGGCATCAATTACACCTGCGCAAGCCGCACAAGCAAGAAGAAAGAAAAGGATCACTCCCGCTGACCTCAAGCCCTGCCTCAGTCTGCCCTGTACAGGGTCCCCAGTGGCTCCTTTTGAGGAGTCAGCTGGAGAACTTCCCCTTATGTGCTGTCTCCCTTGAGCTGGAGCATAAACCTTGGTAAACCTTGTCTGAGACTCCCACTTGGCCTCTTGTCAATTTCTATTGCATAAAAATCCTAAAAACCCAGAATCGGTAACAGTAAGTGATCAAAAAATATTAGCATCTTTGTGCCTCCTCTTTATAGGATTCTCTTCAAAACACGACATATTGGTGCCGCTTCATTTAACCTATTGCCTCATCAGAAACCCAACATAGGTGCAATATTTAAATTTTTTAAGGTTTAAAAATCTGATTACGAAATGAATTTTCCAAAGTACATTAGAGTTATATACTATTTGTTTATACTCCTAAGTATATTATACGTTATATTACGTTACCAACATGATTCCTGAAAAGGGTAAAACCCTAGTGAACATTCTTCTGAACTGGCTTCACACTCCACTGCACTGAGTTCAGAGTCAGTAAAACAGAAGTGATAAATGAGTTAGCATGACCCAATATCAATAAGTACTCTGCCCATATGGGTTTAATCCAAGACAGTTCAAAAATTTTGAGGAGGAAAAAATAGACCAGTGGCAGAGATCCTGGAAAACTAGAATATTTTGGAAACGTTTTGAAAGACCTATAATCAGAATAACATCCAAAGAGAATAAAGTAGGTGAAATTAGAAAGACTAAACTACAAAATGTGAAGAAAATCAGTATGATTGGCACACTGAATAAATTCTTGAAATAAGAGTGTAGAAATTTTACTGATGAATATGCATATGAAGCATTAGAGATTTCAGTTGATTTACAAATTGGTGTAGTTATTGACTAATCTTGGATTAGAGTTCAGTTCTTCTGGCATGCCACAAATCTTTCACTTATGTCCTCCTCCAAACTGACTCTCCACCTTTCTCCACCTTGCTCATTATCTAGAGAAGCTGACTTGCATGGATTATATCAATGTACTCCCAAGTCCTCTGGCTCCCAGTTTGGTTTGGCCAAAAGGAAACTGAGAGTGGGAGGAAATTAAGGACAGTATATTTATTTCCCCAATTTCCATGCTATAATATTAATTCACCCTGGGCAGCCTGCATCCTTTCACAGAAGGTCACTTTTTCACTACAGGTGTCAGCTCTCTGAGACATTCTCTCCTTCTGGGTTCTGCTAATATCTTCTTCACCTTGTCTATTTAGCTGTAGGGGTGGTGAAAGCTTCCTTCTACTAACTCCAGGTTTCTGCACTATCTCTTATGTTTCCTTCCACCACCACCTTATACACATCTTTATAATTAGTCCCTTTTATACATAAACTCTCCTCAAGTTATACAAATTTGAATGTGTTAAGTTTTTCTTTTGGGATCCTGCCTGAAATCCATAATTCCTGGCAAACTCTATTTCTACTAGACTTGTATTTCCAAAACTTCAGTTATTCATATAAGGCCAGAGAAGTCTGAGCAACTGATCTTTATTCTCATGCCACAGCACCGAGTTCAGAAGCATCCTTGAACTAGATTTGGCCAGCCTGCAGTGGAGAGGAGGTGATAAATGTGACCTGTGTTCTTGGCTTGAGTGTTTGGTACTAAAATGTGCTCCGTTGTCCCATCTATATTGTACAACACTGAAACTGATGAGCTATACCTACATCACGATGAGGTGGTATCCAGCACACAGCCAAACTAACCTACCAGTAAATGGCTCTAGCCTTCCATATTTACCGTGGACTTGAAGGGGACAGCTGAGCATCCAGAAGTTCTGAGGTGACCTTCAATGACTCATATGATCACCTGAAACCGTGTGAATCCCTGATAAAGATTCTGAAGTGTAGAAGCTTGCCTATCTACCCGACCTGAGAAATGTTGCTGATCTTTCTGTTCTTAATTGTGGCTGCTGTGGCTTCATTTGCCATCCTTTGACTATGTCAATTTTGTCTCCCATACCCCTGTACTCTCTGAATCTGCTCAGTGCAAACCTCCTCTTGACATTTGTGAATACAATAGTCATGGGGCTTGCTGTCTTCATGATTTATGCCTGATCTGCATTCCACTTTTTAATCAATTTTAAATCCACTCCTTATTTTAACAAATATTGACTACATAAAATATTAATAAAATCACAGATTTAATGTACCAGTTATATGATTTCCTTTACACATTAAGAGAAATACATAACGCTGGTTTCTGCTGATAGTAGACTAAGTACCTGGATCACCCTTTCATTGAAATCAGCTGAAAGTCTTAGGTAAGAGAAAATTTAAATCTTCATCAAAGCACAGATGTGCTGGTAGAAAAGTAAACAATTCCCAGACGCTGCCTGAACCTAGGAT